>NC_140123.1:37956835-39217171 GCF_964035555.1 Netta rufina | reverse complement strand
AACAAAGCAAATTTATATAATCATGCATACAGAAAACTAATATAGTACTTTACTAGATTTGCTAAGCTCCTTTTTGGTGACAAAGTCACTCTACAATTCTTAACCAGCTTGTTCAAGGTATTTAATGTCTTTAAAAATTAAAACTCATTATTCCTATTTCATATTTTATACAAGCCTTAGAGTACAGACTAAAAAGCTGTGGAAGAAAAAGACCATTTTCAGACTAAGGTGTTATTCCACTAATCTTGCAGGAACAGATCCAGGTGATGTGAACTTTACTACAGTTTGCACTTAAACATCCACTTGGCAAGGGGAATTAGAGAAATGTATGTAAAGCCCTGAAGTGCTGGATTCATTCCTTAACTAGAAGTTTTAGGCTACAGATTTAATGCATAGCTTCTGAAAATGTTAAATATTATACATATTAAGGCTACTTAATTCAGATTTAACAGTAGGAGTTTTGGAGGCCTGCCATGTACAAAGTAAAGTGAGGGAGGTAAGCACTCCCCTGATGTTAAGAGGAGACATCACTCAAAATTATTTCTGCCTAACTTGAAACCATAGATTTGCATGCTAAAATACTATGGAAGCTTTGTGCTTCAGTCTAAAGTTTACATTAAACCTAGAGTAAATTGTCCCTATTACAGCATCTCTGTATCAGCAAGAGAGATTTTTACTTTGTATTTTCAGAGTTTGAATAAAAATGTCTGGTAAGACCAATTGAGTCCATTGCCATTTATGGATTTTGTTAAACTGTGATTACTGAACGTAAAGAATAGCAATATCAATATGTTATTAATAATAACATAATATCTCTTTCTTCCAAGGAAGCATGATATTGATTGACTATTAATAGCTGTAAAGGAAACTTTAAATTACAGTATTTATTATGGATATGACTTGCAATTAATTATTTAAGGAATACGTTTTGTCCTAATTTACAGTAGTCCAGCATGTACTGAAGTTCTCTGCAGTTGGACATGCTCATTAATGGCTTAATGAAACTTTAAAACTCCATGATTCACATTCTGAATAAAAGTTGTTACTCTTGTGAACAGTTTAAGACATAGCTCATGCTGTAAGAAGTTTACAAGAATCAGACACCACATCTTTTTGAATGGTTATGTTTAGAAACATTTTTAGGAATAAATTAACAACAACAACAACAAAGAATTTAGGCAGCTATATTTGTTGAAAAGGTACCTGATCATGCCATTTACAGTATGGTTTTCCCAGGTTTTGATGTAGACACCAGCTGGATTGTTCCACAGTTCACTTTCACCTGTCTTGTATATTATAAAGTCATTTATGTGTATTATTAGTTAATACAGCAAACGCCCTGCTGAGGAGTTAGGCAACAGCTGAGGGATACACTTGATCGCTGGAAGCTTAACATTTAGAAAATTAGTTTCTTTAGTATTAGTTCCTACTACCAAAGAACAGTATTCAAGCATTCAGCATGCTGACAAAAAGAATGCCTAAGATAAAGAATTAGAAATGGTCAGAAAAAAGATTTGATATGTCACTAGACTTAACTGTCCATTTGTGATTCGGATTAAATTTCTAAAGTGATGCTGCAATTCACAATTAAAAATCCAGTTCTAATATAAATATAAATATATTTAAACATAAATATAAATATAAATTTATGTTTATATAAATATAAATATAAATATAAATTTATGTTTATGAATTTAAATAGCTTCTGTGGACCTGAGTAAGTATCTGAGGCATTAACAATTCTGGGAAAAGAAAATAAGGAATGTTTTATTTTCCTTAATAGCCTATTAAATGGAGCATCACCACCCAAGAGAGATAAGTATTGAAAGATTTCCCTGAAAGAGGTGGGATCCTCGAGTCTTGTCCTACCACAAGAAACTGTCACTCCATTCTGTGCTAGAAAGATCATTTGATACATTATATCTCTACAGTTATGTATAACCTTATATAATAATATAATATTATATATAATATTATAATATACAATAACAATGTATTATTATTATAACAATATGTTATTATTATAACAATATAATATAATATAATATAATATCTTTTACATAAAATAAAAGATTTAAGAAAAGTATCAGCCTATCCTTTTCCTACTCTTGTAGTATTTTCCTGTATTAATGGTTTTCACTATGTCTAGAAATCTGGAAAGCAAAGTAGAGAGGAAGAGTAATAGAAGGAACTAGCAATATGTAGCAGAGTACAAATGCTTTTCAACCCAGTAATAAGTGAGGAGAACCTTCCCTGAGTGCACAGAAGATGCAGCAATTGTAGAAAAGGCTTTATGTAGTGTATCAGCTTGGATCATAAATGGGGCAACCCATTGGCAGCAGTTCCAGTCTATGACATATGGCTGATCAAGCTTAGTATTAGCCTTGGGCTGAATTCAGCTTGTAGACAGGTTTGGTGCATGATGGAGAGTGATAAAGTAAACATGATGGCACTAGTCAGTAGAAAGAAGAAACCCAAAACACAATGAATACTGTGATTACTTTGAAACCATGATTTCTAGAAACCATGATTTCTAGAAACCATGATCACTAGGCCATAGAGTCCACGTATGTGTAAGAGAATACATATACACCAATCCAAAGGGACAAAGAAAAATCAAATAATTTCAGAGTTCACATAACCAGGAGAATCTGGACTAAGTATGGAAAAGTACACCTTAGAACCTGTATGAACTAGCTAGAGATAGGAATTAAGTATAAAATTGCACAAATCAAAGATGCAAACTGAAGAGACAGGGTTCAGAAACAAAAATGAGAACCAAGACCTCAGTAGGCAGAAAATTACAAAGCAGTGTACAGCTTTAAAACATGCTTATGTAGCTGTCACTTGGATGCATACAACTGTTCATAAGGCATACAGCGAGTATCCTATGTGTGTGGAGTTTGGGTACCATCTCCCTGGGGAATGATTGTTCCTTCCACTCTTGTGTCTGCAGGCAGACAATCACTTGTTAGGTGGCCAACTGCAAAACAGTTTGGATATACGGAATTGCACTGCCTTCTTGGCTGCTTCAACAGTTCTAGCCACATTATACTCCTCTGTGGGCTTCACTACATTGAAGAGCACCAGTGAGGATGCAAGAGACTGTGGATGTTCATTATGCCCTTTGTAAACATATTTTATAGGAAAAACAAAAAGAAACCTTTGCGGTCAGCATAGAAACCTGCCAAAGAGGTCAGAAGTCGAATTTGGAATCATCCAACACCCTTTTTTGGTTGTTTATAGTTGGAGAGAGAAGAAAAGAGTCATCAAACTACAATCTCATTAACGAACAATTTGATAAAAATTTCACATGGGAAACCTTTAGGCTTTCATTCATTTACTTGATTTTGCATACCTTCCCTTGGGAAAGGTCAAAATTATTAAGCCATCACGTTATAGTTGTGTCATTCTGCTCCTCCTTAGTTTGTTTATTTGTTTTGATTTTTATGTTACTTTTCTCTGGTTTAGATTCATGCTTGTTCTTCTCCATTTAATTAAATAAAATTTGTAAAGCTTATTCATTTGATATATAATCATATAATCTTTTGATGAATTGCCCCTAAACTGATACCTTACTAAACATCAGCAAAAGTTACTGACAATTATATAAATGTTTTTAAAGAGCCAAAACTCTTACTCTGTATTTTTTTTTTTTTTTCTAACAGTAAGGCACCCACTACTCTACAACTCAAGTGGAACACCCAATCTTAGTAAAATATGAAAGCAATCTCCTATTGCCAGAATAGGCTGCTTCTATTTTGGTTGCTATGGAGCTTTACAAGTAACCACAATGCTGACTTGAGCTATGACATACTGCACTTCATATGTATTGTTGAGAGAGACTAGGGACCCCAACTCAATGAAACATGTATAGAAGGATGACATATATTTGCTGGATGGTATATGTGTGATATATGGATATGTGTGGTATATATGGATGATAAATATTTGCAAACCCTAACCTTCAAGCAAAAATGAAAGTTAACCTTAAAAAAGTAGTCGCATTGAATTTTCTTACCATGGGCAATATACTTTTATGATTTTAAAATAAATTTAATACGAGTTCAGTGAAACCAATCCAAACAGTGCTTACAGTGTTTCATAGTGAGACTTATTTGCAGAAGATCAAATATTTAAGAACAAATGATGCAAGCATGCATAATTATGTGCTTTTATATTATTTATATGATTAGATGCAAATTTTCCAGTCATTCTTCATATTCTTCATGTTATAGCAAGTTTCCATTGAAGTTTTCCTTTTCTTCATAAATGTAAAGATTTTTTTTATTTTTTTATTTTGCAAATACTTATGTGGATGTATATTTTTTTCTGCTTGATTTCATTTTGTTGAATCTTTTTGACTTGATATTTTGCTTTGAATTTTGGTTATTAATTTAAGCCAAAAGATTGGTAGAAAGATTTTTTGAAGGATGCAAATGCTAGACGTAACATAGTTGGTATTTATTACTTCCGTATAGCCATGTTATTGAAAATATGGGTAAAGACTAAATGGAATATGAAAATAGGGAGGATGTGCATCATTTTCAAACATAAAAAAATGTTTCCTAAAGAGTGATTTTACAGTATGTCAAGTGGGAATGGTTTAGTTGTTCCTGAACATGTGCTTTATATATTTAAATGTAATTCAAATTAGAATTTTGCCATCTTATGTAAGCTTATAAGAAATACATCTTTGAATGATTCATTTATTCTCTATATGTTTTTGTTAACCATATCAACTAGTTTTTATCAACTAGTGGATGATTTGAAAACACTCTGACTAATAATTTAGCAGTAGTACTGTTCAGTAAATTAGATCTTTCTCTGACATTGTGGGTAAGTATTTAGAAATGTAATCAAAGCTATCTAAGATGAGGAAAGCCTGAACAAAGAAAAATAATTAAGAAGCAAAAATAGACTTTGTATTAATAAAGTGCTTTATGTTGAATATTTTCCTAATAAAGACTATCTATTTTTATTTTATTTACATGTAGTAAGTCTTTCTGATAACCATGCTACATTTGCCCTGCATTTTTATTTTTATTTTTTATTTCTATAGTTCTTTTTCTCCAAGTACTTCATGCCACTCAAGAAAGGAAAATTGAAAATAAGTTAGCCTGTGGCAAAATAATTGATGTCCCTTTAGGTTTGTCCCATGAGAATGCTCAGATAATAGCTCAAATCCCCTTTATTTAGGTCTCATAGTTTTACTTGTCAATATGTAATTATGATTCCAAAGCACAACAGATTAATCCACAGTAATAGTGTGGCTTCAACCATGCAGAATGGGATAGAAGCACCCAAGGCTGATAAAAGGGATTGTCCCATTAGTACTTAAAAAAAAATAAAATAAAAAAAAAAATCCCTCGGGACTGGGACTATACTTGTTTAAATCAGTTCAACAATCTGAAACAAGAAACCTTTAAAGATCTTTAAAGATGCCCTAACTAATGCAATCTAAAAGAACTGGAATCTTAATTTTGATTGCTCTCAATAAATTTGCAAAGCAATGGTGTATTTTTTACATACTTTTTGTTTGTTTTTCTTTAATAGTTTTGGAAATATCTTCCCAGGCAGACTGGCTAAATAACTGTCTGCAGATGACATTTTTGTCACATCAAAGCATTTTCTGTTACAGATTGTAATTGATTTTTATGATGGCTTAACATTAGTATGGATTATGAGTACCAGTGCAAATTCCCTCATAGGGGATGAGTTAAGGTAATAACTCTTTTATTAATGTATTTTTAACAGCTCCTCAAACAACATGGAAAATGTTCATGCTTTCTCATTTGTTACTGATCTATCAGCTGTTCAGCTTCATGGGCCAGACTGGATCTCTTTAATCCCAGCACAGACAAATTACCTGTTAAAATGATTATACTGAGTGTTAGTGAAGTTGTTAAAGGTTCCTAGTATTGCTCTGTGATAGTTTATATGAGTCTGTGGGCTTTCTATCAAACCAGTTTATTTTACAAATAACAGTGAGGGGCAATTATACACACTTTTTTTTTTTTTCTTCTTTTTTTTCTTTTTCTATCAATGTAATTAGTATAGGTTCACCCTAATACAGCAGGTGGCTCAGATGTAATCTCTCAATCTCCTCCCCTAACCTCCTCCAACTGAACCGCCACTTTTAACATAAGGAATTCAAAAGCTTCTTATAGGAGGAAAATTTCTGCTATTACTGACTGCATAATTTGAATACCAATGACAAGTATCAGTCGCACACTTCAAAAAACAAGAATATATGTCATTAAGACCTTCAAAGAGTTTGGTTTATATTTGTGTTTTGGCCTTATTGAGATTGACTCACAAACTCAATGAGGCCAACTTTAGGCTGTCTTTAGGCAACTTGACAAGCAACAGATTCAGATAGCAAACAGCTGGTTAGCAGAATATGCTCAAGGGAAGTCCATCAGAGGTGGGTAGACTGGATATGGAATTCTGCTAGGCATATCTAACTCTCATTTGACTAACCTACATTAAAACCAAGCAAACCGTCACCTTCTATCTCAATAAATTCACATGAATAAATGCTCAAGTGTTTATGGTTTTCAATTTCATGTTTTAAATTACCATTTGAAGACAATACTGTACCTTTCATAGATTTTACTAATTTGATAATACCTCATAAGAGTTTTACAGTTCTTCATACCCTACAATTTCCTATGATACTCAGAAGAGTAGAGGATGATTTCAGGCCTGCTGCCACTGATATCAAACAGTAATAACATACTGTTATAACAATAATAACAGAGATGAAAAGCATCTGTGCTACATTTTAATGGAATGAATCTTTGTGAAGGCTAAAAAAATACACTGTTATTATTTCCTGTTAAATAATTAGTTTTATTTATGGAATAGGTTGTTTTGATGTATAAGTAAAAATATTAGAACCAGTCTTTTTTTTTTTTTTTTTCCCTAGTGGCTTTCTAGTAATTAAAAGAATCATGCTAACAATTCAGTTTTACTGGATATTACAGTGCTCTTTGCTTGAATAAAAATGTTTTCTGTTTCTTAATATTCCATAAGCACTTTTAGAAATCTCATATTGTGTTTAATTTGTTACATTTTCCTTGTCCATGCAACTCACTAGTCTTCATTTATATGAATATAATTTCATATACACTGAAGACAGAATGATTTTGAGAGTCAAGGAAATTGAGAAAAATACCCTTTTAAAGTACAGATCTAATAATATGTTGCCAAATTTGATTTTTTTTTTTCTGTTTAAAGCAAACACTTAGGTTTTTTAAATAAAGTACAATAAACATCGTATTATGTTTGTTTCTTTGGTAATGCCTTGATTCATGTAGCATATCAAAGCCTGTAGTTCTGTTACTTGGTAGCCATATTACTTGCTAGGAAGTGTATCACTGTGAATATTCAGATATAAATTGTAAGTTCACTTTAATAAAATGTACTATATCTCCTTCCCAGGTCTTTTAAAATACCATATTTATGTATATCTTTCATATGTTGTCTTAAAGTTCCCTACTCCATTTTCCCTGCTTTTTGAAAGAAATGACATATTCTAATGTTTTAAGAACGGGGTATTTCATTTGATTAGGAAGAAAAAGTTACATTAAGGCTATTTGCAGAAAAATAGACAATAGGAATTAGGCCAATAGGATAATGACCTCAAATACAATGTTAATAATAATCGATTTTAAAGGATGTTATTTCTCACATAGAATAGAACCATATTTGAAGGAAATTTATATTATCTTCATGAGATGATACAAGTGAAATTTAAATCTGGGAAGAAAATGTACTTCAATACAGTTTTCATCAGCAGTTCTCAATCTTTTCAAAGAGAGAACAACTATCAGTATTCAAATAACTGTGTGGTCACATTATGGATACTTATTAAAAGGTTTTATAACCTTTTCTTAAGAAATACACATTTCTGGTTTAAAATATCATGTTGTATTGGATGGATTGGATTCCTCTAAAATTCTTAATTTTTGACCAGAAAGCTATCAAGATTTTTCTTGTAGAACTAGTGCTTTATAAACCATTTACAGCTTATACTTCCTCTGAGTGCTCAGTTACCCTGCTCAAGATTTTTACATTATCTTGCTAGGGATCTCCATTACTATTACCCTTCCCCCAAAAAACACCTGAAGTTTGTATCACACTTTGCATTTTCAGATAGTTCCTTCTACCGTTATCTCTCTAAAATAATGTAATTGGTAACATAATTGCAACACAATTGCATTTTTATTGTTACTGCCCTTGTAAGCATTCCATAACTAACATGTCAATGTACTTGAATAGTAGATTATATCTTTCTGTTCTTGAGGTATAACAAAAATGAAAAGGATCTATGCACAACTAGTAAAATAAGCCATAATAAACCCTGATTTAATTCTATTTTTACTCTCTGTACAGTTCCTTTCTTGGAACGCCAACTAATATTAAATGCCTAATTTATTTAAGAAATCTAGTAGTGTGCACTGCAGTTAATTTACTTTGGAACAATTACTAAAAGGAATTTAGAAGTTAATACTACTACTCTGTCCTTTTGCTGGGGGCACACAAAGGGGCTGTGAGTGACAGTGCGCTTAGAGGTGGTGAGAAGTTTCAGTCTACTCAGAAGTGGCTCCCCTTAAAACCCAGAGGATGCAGAGGAACACAACTACCTGCTAAGTAACCGGTCCTGTCAATGTGTATGTACCAGAAATGTCTCATGGTAGCTGCCTCAGAAAAGGTGATTTTAGAGTAAAATGAGAAGCATTACCAAGTTATATTAAGTCTAAATACTTCTGTTGGCACTATTTTTTGTTAATTTGTTTGTTTGCTGAGGAAAGACTTTTGCAGATGTCTGATCTTATGTAGTGGTTACTTGAATTATATTTTCTGTTACTTTAAGACATCTGAAAATCAGGTATTTGATTCAGTCAGAGGCCTGATGCCTCTAAGAGCATGGAAAAAACAGATGGACTGTTTGCACTATGTATAAGTTTGTCTTTCAACATTATAATTTACATGGGGACTTTTACATTAAATAGTAAGAGCTCCTTTCCACTGCCTTCAGGTGTTTTCTGTACCACTGTCTTATTGACAGATTTCTCTGTAACCCCTAACACAAAATTAAAATCGACCTGTAAACTGAAACAAGTGTTAAGCACTCAATTCACCCTTCCTTTATAACAATACAAAAATTCCTAAGTACTTCAACCAACACTTTTTTTTTTTTTTTTTTTTTTTTTTGTGAATGTTGAAACTTTTTCAACATTAAACTGAGAAGATAGCTAGGCAATTTTAATTTATAATGTGGTAACTCCTTAGCTAATGTCTTTCTAGTATTTAATTCTGGGTGTGGTGGTTTTCACACTGATAGCTAGCTAGCTAAACTCAACCACGCTGCTCTCTCACTCCCCCTCAAAGGGGGGAAAAAGGGCTCAAGAGCTGAGATAGGGACAGGGAGATCACTCACTAGTTACTGACACAGACAAAAAAGATTCAGCATACGGGAGATTAATGTAATTTATTACCTATTACTAACAGGTTAGAGCTCTGGGAAACTAAAAGCAAACCAAAAACACCTTCCTCTCCTTCTACCCTCTTCTACCTCCTCTCCCCAAGCAGCACAGGGGAAACGGAGAATGGGGGCTGCAGTCAGTCCCTAATGCTTTTTGTCTCCACCGCTACTGCACAGTCACTCTCTGCCCCTGTTCCATGTGAGGTCCCTCCCACGGGATGCCGTCCTTCCCAGACTGATCCTGCAGGGGCTGCCTGCAGGCAGCAGCTCTTCAAGAACTGCTCCCACGTGGGGTCCATCTGTCAGGAGCAAACTGCTCCAGCACAGGTCATGGGCAGCAGCTCTGCCCAGACCCTCTGCTACTGCGTGGGCTCCTCTCCATGGGCTGCAGCTCTGGCCTGGGGCCTGTTCCTGTGGGGGCTCTCTATGGGCTGCAGCCTCCTCCAGGCCACATCCACCTTCCTCCACAGGGGGCTCCTCCATGGGCTGTGACATGGAGATCTGCTCCCTGGGGGACCCATGGGCTGCAGGGGGACAGCCTGCTCCACCAGGGGCCTCTCCACAGGCTGCAGGGGAACTTCTGCTGCGTGACTGAAGCACCTTTTGCCCTCCTTCTGCACTGACCTTGGTGTCTGCAGGACTGGTTCTCTCTACATTTTCTGTCTTCTCTTTGAGCTGCTGTTGCACAACCATTTTTGCCCATTTTAAAATATGTTCTCACAAAGGTGTAACCAGTGTGGCTAACAGGCTTAGCTCCAGCCAGCAGCAAGTCCCAGCTTTTGGAGCTGGCTGAAGCTGGCTCTTGTCTAACTTGGGGCAGCTTCTGAGCTCTTCTCATAGAGGCCACCGCTGCAACACCCCTCTTTACAAAGCCTTGCCACATAAGCCCAATACATGGGAGAGAATGAGGAAAACCTCTTGATTCACAACACTGAAAGAGGCTTCTGCTACTATAGTAGCTACAATATATAAAATTCGTAAATTCTAATTATCAGAGTCTTTTATCTAGGAAACAATACAGAAAGAACTTCACAATATCATCTCTGCTGCCAGTCAAAAACTTCTGTTAAACACAGTCTGAATTCTCTTAGAAATCCACATGAACTAGTTAGCCCATCGTCAAAGTACCTTGTATTTTTCTCATAGAAAACTGTCTTAAATTTCTAATTTTTAAGAGCAGCATTAAACTGTTTCTTCACTGGTTTTAATGCTTTAAATACATTTTTCCAGCAATGTTTTTACTGATTTTAACCCTATGTAAGTGTTAGGCACTCTGTGCTCTCTGATTAACCTCTGTATATCCATATTTGTACTATGTAAAAGTCAAGAATGGGGGATGCGTCCAAGGTAGAAAAAAAGTGATTCAATATGTGACACTTTGCAAGCTCTGAAATGTGAACAGACAGACCTATGCTGCAGAAAGGTCGACACAGATGTTTCTGGAACAGTTATTTCTGCTGTACAAAGGAACAGCCTCTCAAGAGAATACAACATTTTGTGGCATCCAAGCTTCATGAATTTGAAGGTGGTCGAGCAAGTCAGTCCTAGCTAGTTTGTCATTTGGAGATGCCAATATAGCAAAAAGACAAAACAGAGAAGTACGGATTATTTAAAATTCTTTTCATTCTCTAAGATATTTGCTGTAGTAGGATAATACCATTGCTAAAAATGCAAGATGCAGTTTCTTAATGTTTCTTTTACAAGTAAAAGAAATTTATTTTCACAAGTAAAACAACAAACAAGCAAAAAAGAACCTTCCTGCCTGCTGCCCTTTTGCTTACGGTAAAACCGTGTTTTTGCAGCTCTAATAAATATTCTCAGAACTGACTCATACTTTTAAATATTAACTTATTTTTCATAATGCATTATATGCAATAAGGTTTTCTTTAAATACACACCATGTATGTTTGTTGGCTGTGG
This sequence comes from Netta rufina, assembly GCF_964035555.1. NCBI lineage: Eukaryota > Metazoa > Chordata > Aves > Anseriformes > Anatidae > Netta > Netta rufina. The sequence continues at coordinate 39,205,758 of NC_140123.1, read as the reverse complement.
CATATTCTATTTGTGTACAGACAAGTATATACAATTATGGCCACTAACATTTGAGCAAATATCAGCCTTTATATCAGTGATTGATTCAGTCCGGGTGAAACTTCTAAGAAATCCACAGCAGAACACCATTACTGAATAACTTTTGTTGTTGTTGTTTAAATTGGAATACGGCTTTTTTGTTGTTCTTGTTCAGATAATTCAGTTATGAAATATTAGTCCCAGCAACAATAAAATGCTTGAGTAAAACAAAATATAATCTCTGAGAATCACCAATAATAAATCTAATGACTCTCATGATTTAAAATGTTAAATTATAAGAACATGACTGCTTAATGAAATCCAGATGGAAGCTTTTTGTCTCACTGGGATTTTCTCCCATTCCGTCTGGTATGTCACCAAACCATTCTACCACTTCCAATTTATAAAAGGTGTTTAGAGTAATATAGTGAGTTTAATTCAGTAAACTGCCTAAATGAAGCTGATGTAGTCCAGCAGAAAAAGTCTCCCAGTATTTTACATTTTGTTTGATGCTTAGTTCAGAAAAGAAGTTGAGCTTCTGAATACTTTGCTTTCTGTAAATACTTTCTGTAAAGTATTTTAAAAAGCTATATGTAGATTCTAAACACTCATTCTCCTAGTGTAAAATCTTACCAGATTCATATGTTTTGCTGTGGCTTTTGTTCCCTCTTAGCTTCTCAGTTTCTGATATAGATAATGATAAAACTGAATAGAGCAAGTATTAGATCCAGCAAAGGCTGCAATTATACCCAATTGCCTGTAATTCGTATCCAATGATCCCTCAGCCTCAAATTTTGGATTAAAAGCTTTTCCCTTGTGAAATCAATTAATCAACCAATCCATCCACCCATCCATCCATCCTTGTTTTTTTCCCCTCCTCTCTACTCAACACTTATCTTTTAAATAATAATAAAAAAAAGATGCAGGTAGGCCCACAATTCTATTTCTAAATATCCACCAATATTTTGATATCAGTCTTTAAAAGGGGAAGCATTGCTGCTTTAGATATGTGATAGCAATGTCAACCAAATAATTAAACTACATGCCTCTGTGGAAGTTTTGATGGTTAGTCATCACTTCAACTTGGATAAAGGAAGAAAAGCTTTCTGTATGGAAAGGAAATTTAATTCAGTGTTCTTTCTTGTTATTAGTGTCAAAAGAAGGATTAAAGACAAGTTGGTCACGTTTGCTGCCAGGTATGAGTATTTTTGTATTCTCAAGTACAGGAGTATGCTCCATTCTTAAGTATATAGCATTATTTTTGTATGGCATCAAAATTAAGACTGCATTTTAGTAAAGCAAAGGACAACCATAATGATGAAATTTATTTTTATTTATTATTATTTTTTTTAATTTTGAGGCATGTTTTATGTTATTATCTCCAGTTGCTGTGGATTGAAAAAGTAATAAAAGGAAGTTACATCTTGTGTATTATAACATTATTATTTCTGGTGTTTCAAAAAGCCATAAAATTCTGAGTCATCCTTCTAGTACTACTTAGAAACTGCAGTGGAAAGATGAAAACGTTGAAAAAAGAATTTCACAGAAATTGTTATTAAAAAATTTCAGTGGGATTCACCTTCTCTTTGTCAGTGGTCCTTAGCTTACTTTTTTTGCAAAGCATTCCAGTTGCACAAGTTCAGGTTATATTCCTTTCACCAGCAGAAATTTACTCTACTTGGGAAAACTTTTCTAGAACACCTGAAACAAAGTTTCATATCACTTTAAAACATACTTCATTAGAACAGTTTATAGGCCCCAATGAGATATGATGAACTATAGTAGTAATGTGGGTGATGGTTATGAAACCCAGAAAAGATTTACGATGAAAATAGTGTTTCAACCCTATGCAGAGAACAGTTGCAGCTCCAGAGTGCGATAGCTTGTTAGCACCTTGTTTTCTTTACTTTCAGTTAAATTAGGTTGAGAAAAACATTTCAGATAATCCCATCTGGTGTACTGAGACAGAAGGAATATTGCAGTATATTCTGCATAGTTATGTAGTTTTATATGATCATGGACAGGTTAACTTTCTAAAATGACCACTTAGCTTAAGTAGCGTAAACAAAGACTGTAAAGCCAATTGTTTATATGTATGATAAATCCATTGCACAAGAGTTTTCCATGGTACAGGTTATTTTTTTCTCTATCTCTTAGTCCTATTAGAGTTGTCATTTTTGTGAAGTCTTATCAAAGCAGTTGCGCTATTTTGATCTTAAAGACTTTTACGTTGTCTTCTATTAAATTCAGCTATTTCCTGTTCTAATTTATTCCCATTTGATGACATATTGTTAAGGATGCATATATATAAAAAGATATGATGGTCTATAAGAATCGAACATTCCATATATACTTAGATAGACAGACAGATTCACATGCATTTAATGGAAACTTAGCAGATTTGCATTCCAGGACAAACTAGATTTCCATTACCACAAAGACAGTGAGAATGTACGGAAACAATAAAGCTGTAAAGCTGCTTTTAGTTTCCAATACCCATACTTATATTTTGCATTTAAATTATTTACTTGAAATTCATGACTTGAATAGTAATATTAGAGTTTTGATGTATTTAGGTAGTTCAATAATTACTGTTTCTTTGCCTAATTATAGAAAAAAACAACAAAACCACGAACCAACCAACCAACCAACCAACCAAAAATCCATCTTGACTAACCTGCATTAATTTTTGGTATGATAACTTATGTCTAGTACACAGATTTAAAATAAACAAATAAATAAATAAATAAAAAGTATTTATGTCAGTGATTATCCAAGCTTTTATCACAAATACATATGTATATATGTATATATGTAAGAGAATGTTGCCTACTGAGATACACAGAAAGTTATTTTGAGGTGTTCTGCTCTCCACCCAGTTTCTGCAATAAAAGATATAATTTAGCAGTAAAATAAACATTTTAACTTACCTCTGTTCTAACTTATGCTGAGCTGAATGTAATTCCAAAAAGGCAGTGAATTAGAAACAAACAAACAACAGAAAACTTTTTTATTGGTTTCATTAGTTGTGTACTTGCTCTACAGAAATTTCAGTGGGAAAACCCTTGTGCCTGCAGGGCTATAACTGAAACAACCAATACAAAACATGCAATGGTAGGAGTTGTTTCCTCCTTCTCTGATGGTAAGGAATAGTGTGATAGCATACAGTGTATGGTTTGTTTATTTAAATATATAATTTAAAATTTGTGGCCTTAAACTGATGGACCTGACAAATTTTGTGAATGACTATATGTTTGCCCAACATTTGGAAGTAGACCCACTTTTGTTACATTTCCTTGTGGTGGATGGACTGCTTTCTTTATCTGTGTAAAAATATGTTGTCTGTTTATTTCAGAATAAGGCACTCAAGGGGTTAACTAAGCATTGTTTTTCTGGTGAGAAAAATAATTGGTATTGATTAGCAGTTGGTGCAGCATTGCTAGAGGGGTTATTAAAGCCCTAAAGTACAGTACAAAATGATACTGAAAGCATCATGTACTCCCTAGGCTGTCCTATACCAGGCATTCCTGTGTTTGAAATGTCCTCCTGACTTTGCTTATGATTCTCTGGAGCTTTGTTACACTTAGTGATTTCAAATTCTAAAGAACATTTAATTAGTTAAATGGGGGATAGGGTGAAGGGGAATTATCCAGATGTAGGGACTGCTGTCTTTCTCCTCAAATGAAAGTTGAGAGCTTTTTCATCAAGAAAATATTAGAGAATTGGATTCTATAGCCATTTTTTTTTTTTTTTTTTTTGCTGCAGCTTCACTATATAATAACCAAGTGACAGCAAGGGATGGAAAGTACATGTTTCTTTCTTTCCTTGTGTGGCTATTTTATATTTTCAGAAAATATATCCTTGCACTGAACCAAGAATACACTCGTTTTTGCATAAGTGATATCCTAGATAATCTACTCATATTTGTCACTTGTATTCTAATAAAATTGATTGTCATAAAATGCTTTAAAAGTTATTCTAAATAAAGAAGTGACTCAAGGGAACTTGTATTAAAATTAGAGCAGAAGGTCTATATTGTGAGCGGTCTATATTGTGAGCTTAAATCTCTTTTCACTAAGATTGATGCTAACCCTTCTATTCTGTATATCAAACTGAATATACCTGTCATGACAGTTTCTGGCTGTTTCAACAAAAATAGAATTTTAGGGTCTTATTTAGACACATTTTAGTAGTGACTTAGAGCAGTGTGGTTGGACCAGTCTTGTGCCTGGATCTGAATCAAGCAAGACTTCTGCATTGCCTGGTGGTTGTCAGAGGCTGAAGTGCAGTGGATAAGGAAACCGGGTGGGAGGTGGGGGGACAGGAATCTGGGTGGCATTGGTTGGTCTGTGGAAAGGTCCCAAAGGAGGTTTCCAATTCCTGTGGCTTCTTCTGGATTATATTAGTTTAGAAAATTAGGAGTTGCAAAAAGATAAACTGCAATTTCACTGAAAGTTATAGTGGTAGTTTTTAATACAAGTTCTCTAGAAATAAGCAGTTGTAGTCTCCTGGTAGTATAATTGATCCAGTCTCAGTAAATTGTTTCCAAGACTTTGCACAACCAGCCACTAAAATGTGCTCTTCTAGCTGAGCAAGCAAAGAAATGCTATGGCAAAGCATAGCATTTTATTTCTGCTATTTCTTAACTTCAGTGCACTATGTGACACAGTCTGCATGAAGAAGTTTGGATTAGAAAAGCATACTTCAACATCTAGATTTTTACAAGTAAATGTAGAAATGGTAACAGAATAGCCACATTTCTTATGTACATATTTATATATGCATTGTTCCTATTTGTAAAAATAATGTCATTTTCTCATCAGAACTGTGCATATTATTATTGTACTGTATATTATTGCTAATTAAAAAGTTCTTATATCTTCATTTTGTTGTAAGGAAAGAAAGATCTATTTTTTTTTTTTTTTTATCTTTTTACTTAACCTAAATGAATTTTCATTCAGAATAAAACTTGTAAATGTGCTATTTATGATATACAGGGTAGAAGATTAACTTTTCCAGACAAATAAATATTACTCCATAATGCAATGCATCAGAAAATAGCTAAGTAAATTAATTCCTGCTTGCCAAACATGTTGGGAGGCACTTGACCAACCATAGAACATAAAATTAACTAGATAAACAAGTTCACTTGCCAAAAAAAAATAGTAATAAAAAAAAAAAATCCAATCCACACTAAAAAGCTGCATTACCTGGAATTAAGTCCATCCAAATTAACCTTTCCTACCTGAGGGTAGGCTTTATGTGAAATAATATACCATTTTCCAAGTGATTGTAGTAGGAACATGTGCTTGTTTCAAGAGCTGGTAAGCTGTGCTAACTCAGACTGTATCTACACGCCATGATGAAAAAAACAGCTTCACAAACACCAAGTGCATTAGTGCTTTTCTGGGATTGCACTTGAGTTTTAAGTGACTATTAAGGTAACACTTATTTTCAAAAGCTTATTCCAAAATAATACTTAGTGTTGTTTCTGACTTAATGGGTAAGGTGGTCATCCTCATCCTGTCTTCTGAAGATATTATTTGACTATTTAATGATTCTTTTTGCAAACACATTTTTACTTGGTGGTGTACTACAATGTCTTTATTACTATAGTGGTATTACCTTTCAGTTTTAAGGTAGAATGTGCCACAACATATGCCATAATTGCCAGATATTCACAGTCCATTGTGACTTAAGTATGAAAAATGCCCCTAGGGATCTTTTGAAATTTGTTTTAATCACTTCGTTTTTCCTCCTGCCCCCTCTCTTCAACCTATTCATTTATATTTCCTATTCATTTAATGCAACTCAGTTTTCTAGAAATTTGCAAAGCTTTTTGAAAGCACTTTGAAAGTATTTTGAAAGGAAGCCCAAATTAGAATCATAGAATCATAGAAACAGAACGGCTCGGGTTGGAAGGGACCTTAAAGATCATCTAACTCCAAACCCCCTGCCATAGGCAGGGATGCCACCCACTAGAGATCAGGTTGGCCAAGGCCCAACTTGGCCTAGAACACCTCCAGGGATGGGGCATCCACAGTTCTCTGGGTAGCCTGTTCCAGTGCCTCACTACCCTTACAGCGAAGAATTTCCTCAGTGAAGAAATATTGTACTTTATAGATGATCAAACTAAAGTGATAAAAGAAAGTGCTGTAAAATGTTGAAGGAACTTAGCAGTAACTTGAACATGTTGCCCACTTCACATCATATGGTGACAAACTAAACTGAGTACTGAGGCAGAGTAATTGGGAAAATATCTGATAAACAAAGATACAGATAATGAAAAACTAATGAAATGCTTTTCTAGGTGACTCATCCAGCTTTACCTAAGAACCAATGAACTGTCAAATCAAGCTAGTCGTTATTAGGGTTACTCAATAAAGGCTCAAATAAGCAGTTCATTGTAGCCTGTTCAGAATACAATAGTACATTTTCTACCAATTGTTTAATCTGAAAACAAACAAACAAACAACAACAACAACAAAAATCAAACCAACCAACCAAAACAAACAAACAAAAAAACAACAACAGAGCAAGCATAAATATATATGCAACAATGTGGACATGCATCAAACCTGGATTTGCATATTGCCATGAAACTAGTCCTGTAAAATTTCTTGAGAAAACCATATCTTCAGTCCTGATGTTGGACAGCTTGCACAGAATGCTTGCATCTTTGGTGAAAGCAGAATCAGATGTATTAGTGTATTTATAAAACTACTCACGTGTGTCCTCTTGACTTTAGTTTAGTGAATGACAGTTTTCAGGCCTGTAGTTCCTGTGTTCTGTTTGAAGTAATATGGAGGACAGTATTTTGCATTACCACATAGAATTAAACAGAGTCTAGAAATACACGTAAATAGATATGCATGTTCTGGTTAATATGAGTTGGATATTGTACTGCCTTAAACTTATGAGTGATAGCAAGGGTTTACACAGTGTCCTTATAAGAGGGTATAAATCACTGTCACATCAGCTTGTGAGTGCCCTATGGGGAATGTTTTTGGCCAGATGAATATGAGAGGGTTGGGTGCACAACGTAAAGACAGAAGAAAACAGTGAAAATAAGTCTTTCATCTTTTTTGAACGAAGAATTGTCTTACAAGCAGAAAAATATAGTATGATAGTATGATAGTATGGTAGCATAGTATGAAATGCTACCAAAGATGGGTGTATCTTTTCATTAACAAGCACAGAATCACAGAATGACTGAAGTTGGAGGACATCTGGAGGTCATCTGGTCCAATCCCCCTGCTCAAACAGGGCCACCTACAGCAGGTAGCCCAGGACCATGTCCAGACAGCTTTTGAAAATCTCCAGAGGGAGACTCCCCAGCTGTGGGCTAGATCCAGGAAATTCAAACTTCCCTGAGAGGGTACCTTGGTAGAAGCTGGAGAGTAAGTTCTTTTCTTAAAGTCTTTTTCTTATTTTTTTTTTTTTCTTAAAATTTTGAAATTCCTTGCAAAATGTGCAGGTTACCTGAATGTACTTAAGAGCTGTATGTAACAAATGAATAGTCAGGACAGCCATGAGACTAGCTGGTGGTGCAGAAACCTGTTAAAAGGTTCAAAGAAAAACTGTTCTTTACTCCATCCTGTGAGTACAATATCTTTTCTAACTCATCAGACTCCAGAACCCTCCCTCAGGTTACTGCACCTTATTGATTTGTATGAAATATAAAAAAAAAAAAAAGTTCTCCTCTGGAGCTTCTTTATGTTTTCCTTCTAATAAAGTGAACTGCGCAAATTCTTAACAGTAGTAAAAATACTATAATCAAATTAAATCTTAATGAATAGTATTTATTATAGCACAGAGAATTTTGCAAGACTTAATAGTTCATTTAAAAATAGAAAAGTAAAAATATGAAAAAATGCATTTTTACCTTTTTGTTTCACTCATATTTATCCATCAGCAACATTACTTTAGATTCTGCATTTATTTTCCCAACTGCTTTTAATTTTTGTGAGAGTTCTTAGACACTTAAATGTAAAAAGAGAAATACATTTGAGCTTAGTTATTTGGAACAATGTATCCTCCTTACTAAGAAGGTGAAATGAAAATTTGAATGCCTGTAATCAGTTACGTGTATTTACTACTAACCTACTCCGTGGTCTTGGACATGTAATCTTTCCTCTCTCTCTCTATTTTTTTTCTTAACCTTTCTGCCTGATTTTTCTAGTTCAAATATATATCAATTTGATCAGTTTGAACTTTTCTTACTTTGCATTTGCCCAGTGCTTGCATTTGCTACAACTCTAATGGTATAATAATAATAATAATATAAATTCCTAGCTTTAACTTCTAGTCTTTAAGTTTATTTTGGAATAGAGAAGATTATGCCTGGAAAGCACAGACCATGAAAATCTACTGTCACTCAGGTGTGAGTTGGATTACTCTGCACACTGCAACTTGACAGCTAAGATGACTAAGTCCACAACAGTAATGGGCATATTCTTTATACACATTAAGTCTTTCTATAGTGATTTTTTTTCTTTTTTTCTTTCTTTTCCATCTTGTGACTTCTGAAAGATGTGAAATGATTTAATCAAATAGATAGAAAGAAAGATAAAAATTGTGATAGGCATGAAATGCAATGTAAGATGTAATTTTCCACCAATTTGGTGTCTGCCTTCAAAAGATATAGTTGAGTAAAGGTTGAGGTTGAAAATAATTAGTTTTGTTGCCTGTGTTTGCAGGGTGAATTGGGACACAACCTGAGCAAATGACGTTTCTTGTAAAATTGTATTAAAGCAATTTCTAGATGAAACTGAAAAAGCAAGATATTTTGCTGTTGGTGCATAGATCTCAGGAGTTTACAGTCAAAAGTATTAACAATTTTTGCATTAGTCTCAACTCTAGGAGATTTAGTCCTTTTGACCGAGAAAAAAAAAAAGACAAATTGTGCCTTCTGAAGCAATATACTAATGTGATTTGTATAGGTTTATGTAGTTTTAGATGAGTTTTATTATTGTGTCCCCTAAGATCTGTAAACCAGCTCTTAATCATTTGTGTAAGTCATTACTAGTTCTTCTTATTGTTTCCTTTAATGGAGAAAATAATGTGTAGTCTCTTTCTAGTGCTACAGTGAACACAATAACATAAATAAGTGTGATATTACCAGGTCAAGGAAGGGGGAATTTGTATCCTTTAAATAATGTGAAGAAAGCAATGTAAATACCTGATCAATCAATCAATTGAATGATCTATCTATCTATCTGTCTATCATCTACCTATCTATCTATCTACTTATTCAAAAGGAGGTAATATTCCTGTCTGTTAATTTTTAAAATTTCAGAAAGCATATGCAGAACCATTTTCACCCTTATTTTTCTATCTGAAAAGCCACAATTTCATGTTAAAGACATGAATCTTAAAGACAGCCTCCAAATATTGCTGGATTGTCTCCTGCTGATGCCCAAGAAAGGTAGATGTGAGGCACCATGTGTGGTAGAGAAAATTCTACATTGTGGCTGGACTGGAAGAGCAGCAGTGACAGAGACAGCACCAGGATAGCGAGTATTGCTATTGCTATTTTACTGTTTTATGTTTGTCTCTTCTGATGTTTGTCTAGTGCAGAAAGAAGATAAGGACAATTGAAGTGATGTGACCTATCACCTCGTATGTACTGTGGCAGTTCTCTCTGTGTGCTATGGACCCAATCGCTCTCTGGGTAGCATAACGCATAATTTTCATTGATTTTGGTAGCAGTTGAACACAGGCAAGTAAGGGCAAAATTTGGTCTTTTGGCTGCCGTTATTTTGTGCTTGAAGATTGCAAAGGCAAATAAGGGTCTGTGTGATTCCCTTCCTTGTGAGTAAACTACTGTGTGAAAAAGACTGAAAAAAAAAAAACAACAAAACAAAACAAAACAAACAAACAAACAAAAAAAACTTGCTGCAATGTTATTATCAGTTTGAAACCCCAGCTTGTGTCACTGTAAAAAGAAGGGGAACATAAGCCAAGTTTTTCAAAATGTCAAGAATTATCTCTGCTTTGTCAGATTTGAGAGTGGCATCATGGGGCTTAATCGTGTAATAGAAAGTGCAGGGGTGTTAGTCAGTAGTGAGTGTCTTTCACAGAGATATAAACATTCATGCTGCTACATTATTCCACATCTTTCCAGTGAGCTCGTGAATGACCTAAAACATAAAGAAAGATTTTTCTACTATGAAATGTCAGTCTGATGTCTCAGGTATAAATCCTTCCTTATTTGTTTCTAAAAGATTTTTCAATATCTCCTAAGGAATCTACTACAAGGATTAGGATTTTTAAATATAAAAGTTTGGAATTATTTATTTAACTGGTGCTTTGTTATGGGAAAACTTCCAGAATCTACTGGGTAATTCTGAAAATATATCCCCCCTCCCCCACCATCACCATTTGAGAGGCTTTCAATTTGTACGAGATTGAAAGCATTGCATTCAGCTATGCTTTTCCAAAGGTGTATGTGCATGAGCCTCTCCTCTAAATATAAAATGCCCTGATAAAATTAGATACAAAAGTAATACAGACTCCTGAGTTTTGGGTATCTCTTTGAAGAAATGTAGCTTTAGGAACATGTAATCTCTGATAACTATAAGTATTAATAAATTTAAAAATGATTAAATCCAAAATAAAACCTGGTAGCATTTTTTTTTTTTTCATAATTTCAGATTTTTTTTTTTGTTTGTTTGTTTCTTACCCAACTTATTAGAGCTTTAGATAATACCAGAAGACTGAATTTTAAATAATTCTTGAAGGGACATGCAGAGCTAATTGTACTGGGTTATTTGGGTGTTAATCGAAAGTAATAATGGATGAACCATTGCAAAATGCCATCTAAGATTCACGGCTGTAATAATGCACTTTCCCTACTGTGATGCTTGAATGCATATTAAACCATGATAGAAATTTAGGACGGATTATGATAAAATTCTTAAGTTGGCTGTTTATATATTTTTTTGGAATAATCATAGAAGTAATATCTAATAAAGTGAGTAGTTTTCCCTCAAATGGTGGGATAACATTGTATAAAACTGCTATGTCAAAGAAGTTTCTTTCACAGTACTTGAAAATCTATATTCCTTTCAGTTGCATTGCTTTACAAAATACTTCTTCTGCATTCCAGCAGTTAAAGTTTTCCTTCAGAAATTTCAAGTATTCTTTGCTCTGTTTTTGAGATGCTATTTTTGAGATGATGTTGCTCAAACCTGAGATTACACTTTAGATTTAACAGGTGTCTGTAATACAGGTATGTACTTTAGCCTAGCTGGAGTTTCTGTGTGAGGGAAGAAAGCACTATCACTACAACATGAACAAGTTTTCCTTTTGTTGGTTCATTAGAAGAAATGTGTGCTTAGTGATCCCATCTCTAATTGTTTACACCTTTTAAACATCTACTTCATGTGGAGAAATTCACAGCTCTCACTTTAGAGATAAATAATGCTTTTTAAAATACAACCTGCTAGTTTAGGGTTCTCTTCTGCATGGGTTATAAATTTTGTATATATATATGTATGTGTATATATATATACACATATATATATATGTATATATATACAAGCAAACCTGAGACATCTTTAACAGCCAATTTGATAACAACTGCCTTTTTCCCAATTTTCCTAATAATATACTATATTGTAATCTGTCACATTAGATTATATCCATCATGTAGCACTAGAGCACCTGAGTTAACATAATGGTATGTGAAGGCAAGTATCAGATCTGAAGGGAAGAAAAGATTTTCATAAATGTCAAGGATGCATTTGTGTGTTTGTGAATCCTCACTGTTCAAGTATAAAAGCCCCTTTTTGCTCACATTAAAGGTTTGACTTCAACCCACTATACCAAAGACACTTTGGGTTCAGAATAAAGCTGTGTCATTAGCTCAGCCTACCACATTACAACACATTTCCATCTCCATTAAGAACCACAGAATCACAGAATCAGGATCACAGAATCACAGAATTTCTAGGTTGGAAGAGACCTCAAGATCATCGAGTCCAACCTCTGACATAACACTAACAAGTCCTCCACTAAACCATATCATCAAGCTCTACATCTAAACATCCTTTAAAGGCCTCCAGGGATGGTGACTCCACCACTTCCCTGGGCAGCCTGTTCCAATGCCTAACAACCCTTTCGGTAAAGAAGTTCTTCCTAACATCCAACCTAAAACTCCCCTGGCGCAACTTTAGCCCATTCCCCCTCATCCTGTCACCAGGCATGTGGGAGAACAGACCAACCCCCACCTCTTTACAGCCTCCTTTAAGGTATCTGTAGAGAGTGATAAGGTCGCCCCCGAGCCTCCTCTTCTCCAGGCTGAACAAGCCCAGCTCCCTCAGCCGCTCCTCGTAGGACTTGTTCTCCAGACCCCTCACCAGCTTCATCACCCTTCTCTGGACTCGCTCAAGCACCTCAAAGTTATCTTCTTGTAGCAAGGTGTCCAAAACTGAACACAGTGCTCGAGGTGCGGCCTCACCAGAGCCGAGTACAGGGGGACGATCACTTCCATAGACCTGCTGGCCACACTGCTTCTTATACAAGCCAGGATGCCGTTGGCCTTCTTGGCCACCTGAGCACACTGCTGGCTCATATTCAGCCGACTATCAACCAATACTCCCATGTCCTTCTCCGCCAGGCCGCTTTCCAACCAATCCTCGTTCAGTCTGTAGCTCTGCTTGGGGTTGTTGTGCCCCAGGTGCAGGACCCGGCACTTGGCCTTGTTGAACTTCATACAGTTGACCTCAGCCCATCGGTCCAGCCTTTCCAGATCCTCCTGCAGAGCCTTCCTACCCTCGAGCAGATTGACACACGCACCTAACGTGGTGTCATCTGCGAACTTACTGAGGGTGCACTCAATGCCCTCATCCAGATCATCCATGAAGATACTAAAGAGGACTGGCCCCAGCACGGAGCCCTGGGGAACGCCACTAGCGACTGGCCTCCAACTGGATTTGACTCCATTCACCATGACTCTTTGGGCCCAGCCATCCAGCCAGTTTTTAACCCAATGAAGCGTATGCCAGTCCAAGCCATGAGCAGACAGTTTCTTGAGGAGAATGCTGTGGGAAACGGTGTCAAAAGCCTTGCTGAAGTCAAGGTAGACCACATCCACAGCCTTTCCCTCATCCACCAAGCTCGTCACTTGGTCATAGAAGGAGATCAGGTTCGTCAAGCAGGACCTGCCTTTCATAAACCCATGCTGACTGGGCCTGATCGCCTGCTTGCCCTGCAAGTGCTGTGTGATGACACTCAAGATAATCTGCTCCATGAGCTTCCCTGGCACTGAGGTCAAACTGACAGGCCTATAGTTCCCCTGGTCTGCCCTCCGTCCCTTCTTGTAGATGGGCATCACGTTTGCTAGCCACCAGTCAACTGGGACCTCCCCCGGTAGCCAGGACTGCTGATAAATGATGGAAAGCGGCTTGGCCAGCTCCTCCGCCAGTTCTCTCAGTACCCTCGGGTGGATCCCATCCGGCCCCATCGACTTGCGCACATCCAAGTGCCGTAGCAGGTCGCCAACCATTTCTTCGTGGATAGTGAGGGCCACATCCTGCTCCCCATCCCCTTCCACCAGCTCAGGGTACTGGGTATCCAGAGAACAACCGGTATTGCCGCTAAAGACTGAGGCAAAGAAGGCATTAAGCACGTCAGCCTTTTCCTAATCTTTTGTAACTAGGTTTCCCCCCTCATCCAGTAAAGGATGGAGATTCTCCTTAGTCCTCCTTTTTGTGTTGATGTACTTGTAAAAAGATTTTTTTTTGTCTTTAACGGCAGTAGCCAGATTGAGCTCCAGATGAGCTTTGACCTTTCTAATTTTGTCCCTGCACAGCCTCGCAACATCCTTATAGTCCTCCTCAGTGGCCCGCCCTTTTTCCCAAAGATTATAAACCCTCTTTTTTCTCCTAAGCTCAAGCTGCAACTCTCTGTTGAGCCAGGCTGGTCTTCCACGCCGGCTTGTCTTTGGGCACGTGGGGACAGACCGCTCCTGCACCATTAAGATTTCCTTCTTGAAGAGCGCCCAGCCTTCCTGGACCCCTCTGCCCTTCAGAACCACCTCCCAAGGAACTCTATCAACCCATGTCCTGCGCAGCTCAAAGTCAGCCCTCCGGAAGTCTAATACAGCAATTTTACTGGTCCCCTTCCTGTCCTCACCAAGAATTGAGAACTCCACCATTTCATGGTCACTCTGCTCAAGACAGCTTCCAACCACCACATCTCCCACCAGTCCTTCTCTGTTTGTGAAGAGAAGGTCTAGCAGGGCACCACCCCTGGTAGGCTCACTAACCAGCTGCATCAGGAAGCTATCTTCCATGCTCTCCAGAAACCTCCTAGACTGCTTTCTCTGGGCTGTGTTGTGCTTCCAGGATATGTCAGGGAAGTTGAAATCCCCCACGAGAACAAGCGCCGATGATTTCGCAACTTCTGTCAGCTGCCTGTAGAACTTCTCATCCGTCTCCTCATCCTGGTTCGGCGGACCCTGACCAGGATGATAGCCTTGTTGGCCTTCCCGCCGATCCTAACCCACAGGGACTCAACCTTGTCTTTCCCAGCCTCGAGTTCCACAACATCAGAAGATTCTCTAATACAGAGAGCCACACCACCACCCCTTCTGTGCTGCCTGTCCCCTCTGAAGAGCTTATAGCTAGTCATTGCAGCACTCCAGTCATGAGACTGGTCCCACCACGTCTCCGTGATGGCAACCAAGTCATAGCCTGCCTGCTGCACAATGGCTTCCAGCTCCTCCTGTTTGTTACCCATGCTTCGTACATTAGTGTAGATGCACTTCAGCTGGGCCATTGCCTTATCCCCCTGCCATGCCATTGTTCCCCCTGGCACAGCTCCAACAAGCCTTGTTTCAGCCCCATGTCCCATCTTACCTAGTTTAAAGCCCTCTCAATGAGCCCCGCCAGCTCCTGGCCCAGGATCCGTTTTCCCCTTAGAGATAGGGACCCGTCTGCGGCCGTCAGGCCGGGTGCCGAGTAAAGCGCCCCATGGTCAAAAAAAAACAAGATTTCTGTGCTGGCACCAGCCTCTGAGCCATGTGTTTATCAGGTGGGCTTTCCGTGTCCTGTCTGTACCCCTCCCTGCCACCATAGGGATAGACAAAAACACCACCTGTACTCCCACTCCCTCCACTAACCGTCCCAGCCCCCTAAAGTCCCGTTTGATAGCCTTCAGGCTTCTCTCTTCAATGTTGTCACTGCCCGCCTGGACTATCAAAAGAGGATAGATAATAGTCAGAGGGGTGAACCAGGTTGGGAAGCCTCCTGGCAATGTCCCTGACCCTGGCCCCAGGGAGGCAGCAGACTTCCCTACGGGTAGGGTCAGGCCGACAAATAGGGCCCTCTGTTACCCTGAGAAGAGAGTCTCCCACAACATTCACCCTTCTTTCTTTCTTGGTGGAGGCAGTCTTGAGGCGTGGAGTTGACTTCCTCGCTCTAGGCATCTTCCTGGGTAGACTTTCTACCTCATCCTCACCCACCGGTCTCTCAAGCTTCAGGGCCTCAAACCTGTTGCATAACGGCACCTGGGAGGCCGGGGCTGGAAGGGGAGGGCATCGCCTGCCATGCGGAGCAGGGACCTGTATCCATTCCTCCTCAACTCCCAGGTCCCCTCCCTCTGCCTGATGGTGACAGGGCAGTAACATCACTCATACTTTCACTGGCTTGTCTGTTGACATTTGAGTGATTTAAAGATACTTTACTTATGAAAAAAAAAGTCTTAAATGCTTCCCCCCTACCCCCCTCCCTTTTTTTTTTTTGTATTACCTAAGTTTCTCTTGTATGTGACTTATGATCAGGATAATTTTTCACCGTGAGGCAAAATTTGTGAGTTTTAGAAATATTTCTCATTTATTTTCCTTCATCATGATTTTTTTTTTTTTTTTCATGTAGTAGTAGACTAACAGAATAATTTGGGTATGAGGTAATCTCTAGAGGTCATCTAGCCTTTCCTCTTCAAAACAAACAAACAAACAAACAAAACCCACCAAACAAAACAAACAAAAAAATCACATTCAAACAAACAAATGAAAAAACACCTAATTTCAGAGTTAGATCTGGTAAAATGACCTTAACTTTTCATATACAAGCATTGTGCTACCACAATTGGTGACTTTCATAAAGATTGTGTAACTGCATCCAAAGTTTTCATTATATAGACGGGCCTTTGCTTTCTTCTAACCTAGGGGCTTGTATTTGTGTTTTGTGCAATATACTCATTTTGTTATGCCTAAGCAAATAGCATTCCAAATAATGTGGAGTATAAAAAGTAATTAAGATAATTACACATGAAAGCAATGCACTTTGCCATCAAAAAAAAGTTGCTTTATATGTAATAAACAAAAAAGGGCATTTTTGTCATAGTAATGACAGTAGGTCAAATCACAAACTGAACCAGTTTCACTTTTGTTCCTCAGATTCCGTTGTATAGAGAACTTAGAACTTACCTGATTTTGAAGACTTAGGTAAGGCTAAAGGAAAATGTTTCAGAGAGTTGACCAAAATGATATATTTCAATATACTCAAGTGAATCCCATCAAGTCTTACGTACTAGTTCTACACCTATGTGCTCTAAGATAAACTTTTTATTTATTTATTTTTAATAAATCTGAGGAAGAATGTAAACATCAAGTGCAAGTTTCTGAGTATGAGGAATTTGGCTGCTCTTCTCATTAATAGGCAATAGGATTTCCCTATATCCTCTCCTTTCCACCTTCCTCTCACAAGCTACAAACTCTAATTTCAAGCTTTGATCCTCATCTGGTACTCATGAATAAAACAGGTCCAGGCAATACTAGTTTCATATATGAAACATCAGGAAAGTTTCATTGCTCATGGATAATGCAAATCCAAAAACTGACTGAAGTAAGTATAGAAGTATTTATTATTATTATTATTATTATTATTATTATTATTATTATTATTATTATTATTATTTTATTGCTTTTTGCTTTCAGATCAAAGCACAAGTGCTATGGACTTGCCAAGTTCAAAATCCAATGACAAAACATTTTCATTTAATTGTTTTTGCCTAGTAAAGAATTCTGGAAATAGAAAGAACAGAAACTGACTACTCTGGAAATTAGTACCACATTATTTATTTTTCTAAATCATAATATGAGAATTGCTTATGCAGTAATAATATTTCTTCAGAAAAATGATAGATGTAAACATAGTTTTCTATGAATAGGGGGAGGATTATTGAAATTGATCTGTATTATTGAAAATGATCTTTTTGATTTTTGGTGCATAGAAAAATGACAGTCAATAAAAAAATAAATAAAATAAAGTATGTAAGATGCTGTATTTTGCCAGCAAAACAGGAAGATTCTGAGTTTTAAATAGAAAATAAAGCATTACAAATGATGATTAAAACTCTATGGAAAAAATAACCAAATTATGGTAAATAGGAGGCTTATTTCTAATTGAAATTGAAATTTTCTGTTTCAGTTCAGGCTGAACTTGACTTCCTACTGAAACCATCAGTATACATAAAAAACATATAATTGAGCCTTGTTGGTAGCAGTACACTGAATTCAGCTTATTCATCTTTACTTTTGTTTTCTTCAGCTTACTTATTTGTCTGTATACAGTCTGTATTTTTATCATTTTACAGACTATGTAGTTATGCTGAGATACATCTTCTTCCAAGGAACCAATTCCTTGTTCAGTTATTACCACTTCATTACTTTTTCTATTTCATATCATCCTTTTTTCAATCTATGTAGACTACATCTTTTGCAGGACTACATTTCCTTCATTAACCTTAAATAACCACCATGAAGTTCAGGAAAAAAAAAAAAAAAGTACAGTGAATTTATAACTGCAGTGCTAAACTTTTTTTTATCTTTTTCTTTTTTTTTTTTCTCAGTAAAACTAGTTTTTTACTTATGTTGAACTATTTTTATCTCTCTAGAAATTTGGCTTGGTGAGGTTTTGTTAGCAAGACAGATACAAAATTTTAGTGCCAGATGTGATTAGAATTTTTATGGGTTAATGACTTGTCATATGCTATTTTGACAAATTCTGATGGACAAATTATATACACTTTTCACATACTGCCTGATAACTTTAGTGATCTAGAAGAATGTGTCAGTGTTTCTATAATTTGATGTACCATTGATTTCTGCATTCCCTCGTGCCATTCCCTTAGGAAAAGCATTATGTAAAATGAGAAAATAGAAAGGGGGAATTTTTTTTTTCCCTCCTGAAAACTCAGTCATATGAATTGTTTATAGCACTTCACTAAACGAGTTGCTGACTATAAAAGGCTTCCATTACATTTCAACATACTCTCTTCTTTGACATGGAAAATCAACTTTTTCTATTGTTTATGTTGGAGTTGGACTTGATGATCCTCATGGATCTGTTCCAACTCAGGATGTTCTATGATTCGATTCTATGTTCAGGAATGTATTCAAGATAAGCTACCAATACAACATACAAGAAACCAAATATTCAATAAATAAATAAATGCACAACTTAGCCACTTTTTTTTTTTTTTTTTTTTTTTTTTTTTTTTTTTTTTTTTTTTTTTTTTTCCCCCTATCTATTTGCCAACTAAAACAGAGACCATTTCCATTATCATGCTGTTGTTTCATTATCCTTGGACTATGCTTTTTTGCTAATGAGAGTTGTGATGGCAGTTTTTATGGTTTTATTTTCACATCTTCTTCTATGTTTCCCAAACAGAATGAATTAAAAAAGAAAGCATTATTGTTTTAATAAAATAACATGACATTAAGAAATATTTGAAAGACATTTAGTTCTGAATCACAGAATCATAATAAAATAGAACAGAATAGAATCATAAAATGCTTTGGGTTCAAAAAGACCTTAAAGATCATCTGATTCCAACCCCCCTGCCATGGGAAGGGATACCTCCCACTAAACCGGGTTGTTCAAAGATCAATCCAACCTGGCCTTAAACACTTCCAGGGATGGGGCATCCACAACTTCTCTGGGCAACCTGTTCCAGTGCCTCACTGCCATCACAGTAAATAAGTGGGCCTGTTAAAGCATGTACAGAGGATGGCTACAAAAAAGATATCAGAGGGTTGGAGCACCTCTGCCATGAAGAAGGGCTGAAAGAGCTGGGGCTAATCAGTCTGAAGAGAAGGCTCCAGGCTGACTTGCAGCTTTTCAATACTTAATGGAAGCTTATAAAAAAGATGGAGAACAATGTTTTGCTCAGTCAGATGATGACAGGACAAGGGAGAATGATATTAAAATAAAACAGATTTAGATAAGATTTTAGGAGGAAATTTTTACTGTAAGGGTGGTGAGGCACTGGAACAGGTTGTCTATGAGCTGTGGATGCCCCATCCCTGGAGGTGTTCAAGCCCATATTGGATGAGACCCTGGAGCCTCATTCCAACCCAAGCAACTCTATGATTCTGTGATTATAGATTTAGTATTGGTTTTCACATGCATATAAATGGATTGGGGAGCTCACTGGGACAGGATTTGGTTTAGATAGAATACTGTTTTATTTCTTTTTAAGAAATCATAATGAAAATAAAATTAGAACTTGTCTTTTAAAAAATGGTAGGCCACTGTTTTGAAATGAATATTTCAAACTTAAAGTGTTCTCTGTCTTTTAGATTTAAAACCCTGGATCTGACTGATTCTTTCTTCCTCTGTCAGAGATGGGATATTGAACTAAATAGATATTGGATCCATTCCAGTGTATCACTTCTTTGTGCTCAGTGCACCATGTGTTTAATGTAAAGCTCAATTAATATAAAAGTAAATGCACATTCCCTGTAGTGAGGAGTGAGACATGGTCTTTACTTCAGAAATTTAAAAGTGAAAAGAGGTGGAAATGAAAACAGGGAAATTATTTACAACAGAATGTAAGTGATAGAGGAAAAGATGTCGATGTTATTTATATGGAATTTATCAGCATAAGCAAGCTCTGGTAGAGGCACAGTATGGTAAATTCAACTTCAATTTAAGTTGATCTGGTCTTCATTTGAATATGTAATAACTAGGTTAAGACACTTTCAGGTTTGAATCTTCTGTTTCCTTCCATATGAAGAAAAGAGAGTATTAAGTCAGGGACTCAGTCTGTGGCAACATTATGTTCAAAGCTGATTCCTGGCCCCAAATTCAAGGTCACTTTTTTTGCCGATATGTTACCAGTATTTGCCATTGTATCAAAAATTAGCTTGCTTGAACCCTGTAAATAGTGTAAGTAGTTTTGCCCAGGTCAGTCCCCAAGTTCACACTGTTCAGCTGGTAGAATTTGTCATTGCTAAGTAGTATAACTATCTGATGTTTTAAGTAGACCTCTGTGTAATTGCCACATTTGCAGAAGATACTGTCTTGGCAGCTTTATAGTTCAGATTGTTCCAGGCGCTTTTTGAAAAAAATATTTTTTATTTTGAATCTGCCACAAACTCTTAGTCTGCAAAACTTTCGTAAACATTTCTAATCAACCAATCTAATCACAGTGCTAATCACTGCTATTGAATTCTGTGTTCTCTGAATTTTAATTTTTAGATTTATTCTGGTGTGAGCCTCTCGGTCACTGTCAAGGTAAACAATTAGAAGCTAATCTGCCTGTTGCTTAGCCATCAGTGTGTGCTGAAGAGACACTAGCTTCATAACAAGAGAATGGCTTCAGCTTTCATGCACAGTTAAGAACTTGCAGCTGACTTGGCTGCCTGTTTGGTGCTCAGTGGATAAAAGAGTCCATAAAATCATTAACCATTAAGAACACATTAAATCATTAACTTTCTTTCTGGATATAAGTATTGTAATAACGTGATTACAGGGATCAGTGGCCAAGAACATCCGTCCTATTTTTGCTGTACCAATACCAAAATTCGTACCAAAAGTTGTTAGTCTTCCATTGTCTTAGCAGGCCTCATACAAGGAAATGCTTTCCCTTCTTTTGATCCATCTTGAAATAGTCCAACATAAGGAAAGCTTTCTTTGCATAGGCAAAATATTTGTCCTTTCCAATGTGCTCATAGCGACATTCCTGCTGTCTCTAACAGAAACTTTTGAGGCCTGAAAACACCAGAAAAGTTAGTAAAACTTTAACTTGTGCCACTACTTTAAAAAAAAAAAAAAAAAAAAAAAGTTACATGAGTTTAGGGCAATCATTTTCTTTCTGTTGTCTACCTGTATCCCTTAGCATCATCTGTCAACAAATCCTCAGTGGAAATATTAAATGAATTGGTATTCCTAGTGTCCTTAAAGTTTCTCAATAGTCTGTACCAGGCTACCTACTACCTTAGTAGTATATCTGGCTAATCTGTACAACAGATATGCTGCAAACTTATTATAATATTCTGTAAATTTCATGAAATTCACATTCAATGTAAAAATATGAGTTACATTAGCTGTTTTTAATGGTTTTAAAAGGGAGAAAAGATGAGCCTTTAAATAAGAATAAAAATCTTAAATAACAAAAGTTGCATAAGAAAATGTTTTCTATTTGAAAAGTATGTGAATGTCTTGGTCATATTCCGTTATGGAAATATCTATTGCAGTTTAGATTAAAACTATGATTTTGTTTAATTTTAGCATAATCCTTTTATGTTCTGACTCAATATATTATTAAACAACTGTAGACAACATGAAGACTTGAAATTCTCTGACATGGTGTGTACAGTTTATGATACCTTATGAGAATTACCAGACTTGCCTTGCAGAGAGTTTTACCCATATAATTAATAGAATGGGCAGCACTGAAGAAGTTAAGTCTGAAAGATTAAAGTTCAAATATTACCATCAAATTATGAGTTTACACATCCCACCAATTTCAGTAGAACTTCTAACACTGATTTTGGAGAGGCAAATAAGATTTTAACATAATGTCTGTACTCAGAATCCACTCTGGTTTTATCCAGAATTTTATTGCTGAGAAAATGAAAGTTACCTGCTAAGAATAAGTTAAATATCTGAGCCTTTTACTTAATAGATGGCACACAATAATCCAGTGTGCTAGACATCTATAAGCAAAGACTTATTAAGCCAAGCTAATTAAATGAAAACAGTAAACCAAATAATTAAGGTGAAAGTCATGACCTGTAATGATCCCAGGTCCTGTCTATGACACGGAATTAATCTTTAATCATGCCTAATGGCTGCTTGAATAGTTAATGCCTCCTACAGTTACTATCCTCTCCAAAGGGAATCCTTAGTTTCTTTCCTTCTTTCAGAAGTTCCTTTGGGAATATGGACTATTTGCTCTTACAGAGCAACAAAGTAATTCAAGTTTTCAGAGCTTTTCCTTTTATTTATTTATTTATTTATTTATTTTTGATGACTGTCAGCAGTGTAAGTGTACATACACTTTTAGTTGTGTCTTCAGTGCCATCACATGTAAGACCAAGCTCAAGAGTTTCTCAGAGAACTTTAAACTTGAGATACTGCATAAGAAATATTTAGTAACTAATTTGCTGTTCACACTGTTGAGACGGCATAAGTTGTATTTCATTGGGGTTAATGGAAGTGACAGTTTGATACATGGTTCAGGTCAAAATTAATTTACTGAGGAAATGACTAAGTTAGCAAAACTGGCACAGCTATATCAAAAGTGTTATCATAATGTACCAGATGTTTTTCAATATTAGGGGATTTAGAAATTTTGTTTCTGAATCTTGTTATCTCCTGCTATGAGCATGAGAAGATTGATCATCAAGTTTTGAATTCTTTTTCTTACGTTTATTTTGTTCTTCAGTTTTGTTTAGTTTTAAACGGGAAGAAGGTTTTCTTTTAGAGTTTTAAATTCCTGAGAGGGAGAATGTGTCCTGTGAGTTTTTCATAGTCTCTCACAGTGCCAGTGAAGAGTTTTTAAGCTCACAAGAACACTTCTCCCCTTCACTGCTGCAGAGAAAGATTAATATCATGGACTTAGTTTGACTAGACTGCAGCTTTCTAACTAACAGACATTTAAAGAAACTGATAAAGTTGTCCTTTCCTGCAATCAGTTCGATCTTTTGAAGGGCTGCTGTCTCTATGAGTAAAGTGCCAAAAAAAAAAAAAAAAAAGACTTCTGAGGGACCATTGATAAGCACCTAGTTAGCTATGGCAACAGGATTATCTGGTATACTAACAGAATAGCCAAAGAGGAAACATGAAAGGGAAGAAAACTGTATCACACAGCTCAGAAAACATCAGCAAAATATCAAAATATGAGATTGTGCCTTAAAAATAAACAAACAAAACAAGCAATCAAAAAAACCAAACAAACACAAAAACAAAAACACAGATTTATTTGTATGTTCTTTATGTCTCAACACGTTAGTTCTCATTCATCAGGGGAGATCTTTATGTGTATTTCTGTGTCCAATAACTATTCCGTATCCTCACACTTTATGATTTGCCATTCACCTGCTTCTCTTTAGCTCATTCACTAAAGAATCTGCAAGTTTTTCTTGTCTCCATGTTTAAAATCAGGTATGCATACTTTTTAGGTAAGATTATTAGTATTATTTTTTTCCACCTGACAATGAGAAGGCATTTAAAAAGTAAGTGAATTACATTATAATCCTGATTCAGTAAATCAGTTAAACATGTGTTTAGTCTTCTGTATCTTGTGGACTTCACATATTAGATGTTCAGGTAGTATAAGTTAGCATAAACCTCTGTGATTTACACCACCTTCAGAACTGATTCAGCCTCCATAGCAAGAGCCATATGTGGTTCCTGAGGTGTGCATACCAGGCTGTGTTTCTATTCTGTATCAAGTCTGCAAATCTTAAAACCTTTCTGCTGCTCATTATGCTGAGTAGAGAGCTGTTCTGTTAGCCCATCTCACCACTCCAGTCAGCAACAGAACAGCCGGGGGTACAGGGGCCACCCCAGACATCAGGCACCTTCTTGGCAGCAGGTGCCAAGAAGTGCTGAGCCTGAGGACATGGTCTCTGTTTTCTCCCTTGTCCCAGGAGCATGTAAGTCCTGTAAGGCCTGCCCCTGTAAGACCTATGAGGGTCCATAGGGCCCTGAAAATCCTTTTCTAAGCTTCTACTTTCTAAGGCTTCCAAGTTGTAAGTACAGTTTGCATTGTTAATTCTCATGTGCGTTCACTTTTATTTGTTCTATTAAAATACATTTTGTTCTGTAGGGCCTTTGAGCTTAGTCATCCACATCATTCTGTAAGAGTAACTTGTCCTTAGTATTTATTACTCCATCAATCTTCATGTCATCTGTAAATTTCACTAGTAAAAATCATCCAGCAAACTACTAATAAAAAGCACACAAATAGTGTTGGACTTACAAACCCTCTCTGCAGGACCACTGCAGGACTTGAGTCGGGAGCACAAAACTGGTAATATGGGAAGTAAGTAAAGGGGAGAAATCCATCCTCCTTCCTTTTATATTTCAGTAAAGATTGTATTAACAGTGGGAGGAGTCATTTTGCCACATATTCCTCTGTAGCTCTTTTAATTTGGGGGGCATTTGAAAACATGTGGCCCATCTTGTCAAGTGGAGGCTCTAAGAAAGATGCTCAGTAGTTTTAGTGTAGTGTTGTGGCAGAATATGTCTATGTTTTGAAACAGTGTCTAACCAGAGAACTTGAGAGAACGACAAAAAGATGATGATGTTGAAACAGTGTCAAGAACGTCACTCTGCACATTTACAGTTCTGGGTTACCCTACAAAATCAAATTGTTCTTTGTTTTAACCATTCTATTTCACAATCAAGGATAAATATTCTTTTCATTATTAGCTAGGAAATTTTATTATATCTTGTGAACTCCTCTGTCTGATGTAGTGAGCACCTGCTCACTGCAAGTCACTCTTTTTTCCAACACTTTGTAAAACCTACAGGGGTTTTGAAGGACAATAGTTTCTTATTTATTTATTTATTTAAAGTTATTAAAGCTTCTTTAAATTACTGGTCTTATTTGATAAGGAGCCTTGTTGTCACATGTTTTTGCCTGTTCTAAATCAAATAGAACACACAGAGATGAGCAGTACTTGGGGACTGAAAGAACAAACAGTTCATCTTATAATCTGAAATGTCTGCTATGAAAATATCAGTATTTTCAAGACAGAATAAAGTGCTACCAGTGGTGGAACATTAAAATGTATGTGAGCTTATATAACTGTTCTCTTCTGTCTTTTTCTATTTTATGTCTTTGAAGGTAGATGGGAAAGTAAGGACACAAAAGTGAGCTAAATTAATAAAAAGCACAACTAGAATGTTTGCATTGTCTACTTATGTGTCATTAGGATGGAAAGCTTTATTTAAGTGTACCTTTGTCTCTTACTTAAACAAGTAGGATAAGTCTAATGAGTGTAAGCATCCATTTTTTGTATCCATATAAACCCTGTCTGTGCCTTTTGTCAGGCAGAAAAAAAATGATAAAAAGGAAAGCAGATTAGCCCTTTGACAGTGACAATTCCCTGTAAAAGACATAACAGCCATTGATGGTGTTTAATGTATAACTGTACTGGATAAATTTACCTTTAAGATGAAACTGCATAAAGAAATGAAAGCATTGGCTTACTAGGTTTAGCTGTAGTTGGACACTGTATGTTGCAAAAATCCCAACAGAGCCTGCTGTTCAAAGTCTTCATTGTTACTCAGTTTGTTAACATGACAATGATCAAAGCTATCCAGGCTAAAACACTCATTTATTCTGATTAAAAAAACCCTACTCCTATCTGTTACAGGTTTAATCCTTACAGTATGTATATCTAACAAAGGAATAATTGGTAAACTTATAAAGTTACAGAGAAAGGCATAGTGGAATCAGTCTCCAGGGGCACTGTGATTTGATGCATAAGGACCAGAGTTTTTAGAAGCAACCAATTTTTGCCTCATTTCATTTGTAATAACAGCATTGGTCATTTACTGAGAGGTGAGTTTCTGGCAATTGGCCAGGTAGTTGAACACAATGGTACTGCAGTTGAAAGTATGACAATGAGAAATGGTACTAAGCACTCTGATTTATACCTGCTTTGAGCTTTGCATGCTTCTCGCCTTTCTCC
This sequence comes from Netta rufina, assembly GCF_964035555.1. Taxonomy (NCBI): domain Eukaryota; kingdom Metazoa; phylum Chordata; class Aves; order Anseriformes; family Anatidae; genus Netta; species Netta rufina. Next base: position 39,179,798 of record NC_140123.1, on the reverse strand, counting down.
CCCCCGCCCCCCTTTCCCCCGCCTCCCGAGAAGCATGCAAAGGCAGGCTTTACGTGATAGTCCAATTGATTTATTCCAATCAGAAACAAGTCTGTGGTATATTGATCCTTGGTCTATTTTATTTGCTATTTGTCATGTCCTGCAAATTATTTGTATTTAATTTAAATTACCTGACCTTTTAAAATTGCAGAATAATTAACTGTCTTCCTTACAATGAGAGATGAGCCGCTCAGCTTGCTCAGCAGTTTGAACATCATCTAAATATTCAACCTATTGCTTAATAATAAAGGACTGATGACTGTGCATATTCTTTTCTATTTTCTACCAACTCTTACACCATTCTCATCTCAGAGCCAACCTCAGGATTAGCAATTAGATTTGAGAATGATAAGTGATACTGCCTGGCTTCTTTAGGAACCTAACTTAGGTTGTATGTTTAAAGTAATGTGCTGTTAAGTGTCCTAGTGTTAAATTTTTAGCTTTGATTAGGCAAGACTAACAATTTATCTGGTGTGTCCAAATGACAGTTTATTACTGTGCAGAGCAAAGGACAATTTAGGGTGGTGATTCTTTTGGTGGGAAAGTAGTGACTGAAACTACCACCACCACTGTGGAAGGTTTCTTCTGTTCAGTTGACAGGAACCAGCAGACCAAATCTCCTCTGAGAGTCAATGTGATTCTCTCCATCTTGTAGGGAAAGCAGCATTAGCATAGTATTCATGATCAGTTAACAGCAGTGGTTCGCATCTGAGACCTGCATCCCACCAAGGTGCATGCATGCATCTCAGGAAGCCGTGCAGTTGGGCATCAGGCTCATCTGGGAAATGGTACTTTTTTCTGTCACCTTGGATGTATGAAGTGAAGCAGGAACACTCATATGCTCAGGCTCTGGTCTCAGCTGTGAAGCAGCAATTACAAGGTGAAATGGCTACAAGTAGATTTCCAATGGCTGCTGCCTGTAACTTGCTGTTCTGTCTATTTGACATATTGGAACTCAGAAGGTTTTCCTTTATGCCTGGGAAATCTGGTGAGTATGAAGAGATGAAATCTATAGTCTGGAACTAGAGATTTAAAAGTATGTTCATTCACTGAATTAGAACACAGACTTGAGATAAGTATTAAGCCAATTCTAAATCCAAGAACCAGCCATAAGTCATAAATGTTTGCTAAAATGCAAATGCCATAGTGACTTAGTTGAGGACAGTATTGTTTTATTGTCTTATGTTAATGTTTGTTGCTGTTGTTTTTTAACAAAGATGGACTATTTTTTCTCCTTTCTTCAGAAAGAAAATGCTCTTTGACATAATACTTTGTTTGTAGTGTGTGTCTTTCCTGACAAAAAAAAAAAAAAAAAAAAAGGTTGTTTAAACACTAAACTATATATATATATATATATTATATAAAATCAAGGTCAAAGCAGCAAACATTATTTGTGGTAATGTAGTAATGGGGTTTGTAGGAGAAAGATGTATCCAAGAATCTTAACCTGGAGTAAACTTCCCCTGGTTTTCTGAAATCCCCCCCCCCCTTTTTTTTTTTTTCCTTTTTTTTTTTTTTTTTTTATAGATCTATACATTCACCCTCTTCAACCCCCACATTTCTATAGTCTCATTTTAAGTGAAAGTGAATATTTTCTTCTTAAGAGCAAAAGTGTAAGTAATGATTTTCTGCTTAGATTACATATCTGAAGTGCCACTGTTACTTTGACACTGCGTTGAGGTTAATTCAGTCACAGCCAAAGTACATATAGCTTGGATTTACTTCAGTAGAGTTTTATGGTAGAGATAAACCGAGTTTCTTTTCAGCTAATTGAAACAAAGAAGTTTTTCTTTGTGATAAACTTTCTATCTCACTGTGCTTATTCCTACACAGAACATAGCTGTGAAATAGTATTTATATTTGCTTCTCTGCTGCAGTGGTTTAACTCTGTCTTGTAGTTTTGTCACAATAGGTGGTAGAAAACAAACAACCAAACAAACAAGGAAACAACAACAACAACAACAAAAATGTACAAATGCACTAAAAGTCTTAAAACCTAAAAATAACCAGAGTAAGAATATAGCAATGTTATTTTTTTCTATAATATACTGTGATATAATAAGCAGATTAGAATAAATAATGGGTATAGGAACCATATATAAAGGAAGGACAGGAATATTCTAAAAGCATTACATCTTTCCGTCAGGAGCAAATCAAGCTTACCTTTTCATGACTTTTTCGTCTTGTTTCCCTTTCTTTTCTCCCTCCCTCCCCACTTAAGGTTTTTGCCCCATCAGGTAGGCGAACTGCTGAATCAGCATTTAAATCTCTAGTAGTGAGCAGTAGCCCAGTGGCTGGGCACACAAACATAAGTAGATAGAAATGGAGTATCAATCTCTTAAAATGATAATGAGAGATAAAGTGCTTATAAGTCATGAAAATACTTATAAGGGAGATGCTTATGTTTTTACAGCTCCCATTGACTGCTTGGTGTTCATTTCTCTGCTTAAACATTTTATGCCACAGCATCCTGGAACTGTTCTGCGTGAGGTCCTTCTTGTAGCAGTTTATCTACATTATTTTGCACTGTTAATCTTAAAATGTAAAATTGGCCACCCACACATGAAAGAGAAAGGAATTAAGAAGTCACAGAGGTGTACTAACACGGTCTTCCTTATATCACTAGCTTGTCATTCTGAATCATGACTCTAGAGATGCCTCCTATCTCCATTAATCATATAGGGAACTTAGGATCCTAATTTTATTTTCTAACTAACACATAGCATTGACTGACAGCAATAAATTAGTAAAGGGCAGAGTGTTTGTACAGTGTATATTTGAGAGGTTTTATTTTGGACTAGTTTTATTTTGACCTTTTTTATTAAGTTCTTATTAGTGATTGGAACGCATTAGAAATATGTTTACAGGAAGTGGTATGGCCCAGCAGGAGCAGATGTATTGGAATGAAACAGGTGGTGTTGAGGACTCTGTGTCCTCACTGTACATGTTTGTGTGTGTGTGTGTAGACTCTAGAGAGTAGATCTGGTCTGATTCTGTCAGTTGAGTGCCCATTAGTGGTAATAATGGCATGCAGAGTGCCTTTTGTGTCTTAAGTTTCACCAAAGAAAAAATCTGTTTGTGTGCTCCAAGGATTCAGTACGCTCTGAGCCAGAGAACAGTAAGGGGGAAGCTTGAGAGATTTCCTTTAAAAGTGCACTCCTGATCAAAACTAAAATGCTAATGTAGATTCAGTCTACTTAAAATATCTAATTAGGCTATGTAAATAGATACTTAATAGTTAAAACTTGACTCATATTGAACACTACTTAACTTAATAAATAGTGCTATTAAAATCAATAATGAGACTGCTTTGCAATGAAGTGCTAGCCAGTATGAGTAAGAATATGAAAATCTATCTTAAAGTCATAATAACAGTGTTCAAGATCCATAATTGATGGACTCATTTGCAGACCAAAATTAATATATGACTTTTTTCACACTGAAAAAAAAAAAAAAAAAGCTGTTGCAGTGTCTGCATTATGGTTTTTATTCATAGATTTTCTGGATTGTAATTGTTTACTTACCGATGGTTAATACAAACTTTAGTAAAATATCAGTCATCCCAGGATTAAACATTCATGGAAGCAGCTGGTACTGACAGCAGTTAATATACCAGTGATTAAAGAGCACTTTGTAGGTCTGTTCTCCAAAGCAGAATGTTTAGGACATTTAAACCTAAAGGGAATGGTCAATGACAAATAAAAGATTTGTCTTATAACAAGATTTCAAAGTCCACTATTCAATGCCAAGCAAGGTTGACAAGAATAATAATATAGTTCCTTTTTTTTTTTTTTTTTTTTTTAAGAAATCCAAAACTCAGGTGTTTAATTATTGATCCAAGTAATAGTTTCCTTTCAAACTCATCCAGAGGCTAAGAGCCATTAGTTAAAACATCTGACAGAAACTCTTCCTAAAGGATTAATGAAATGGACTCTTCAGCAGTTTGCAAAAAGGGATTCTTACACTAGTAGATTAAAGAAAACAGACATGTGAAGCATACTGATTCACTCAGAAAGAATAATAATTACACTACGGTTGCTTCTGTTCCACCTTTCCCTGTATACCACTTCCAAGTGATAAGTGGTACATTAGTCTAATCCTAATGGTAATTAATGTTGCATGTGAAAACAAAATCATTTTCAGGCTGTCTTCTATCTTTATTCACATGTTATAACTTACCACCCAGTATGTCTGTTTATATAAATAAGATTAAGCAATAAATTATTAGGCATTTTAAGGAAAGATAGCATAATTATGGACCTTACTGTCTCTGTTTTTCTCTCCTTATGACTTATTAAACGTCTGTGAGTAATATGCATGTAAAGATTTCACAGCGTTCAGTATATTTATCTGTGAGGTTCTGTTATGGCCATCTTAGAAATCTGTACCTTCCCCCCCAGTCTGTAAAGTCATAATAGAAGAAAAAAAGAGTTGCCTTAAATGCTTTTTGAAAATCTAATCTGGTGCTTGTTTAACTTTCTTGAACCCTAACACCTTCAAAAATGAAGTCCAAAGTGAATTGCCAGGATATTACTGAAAGAGAAAGGACTTTTACCCATATCCTAGCCTTATGCCCCAAACCTTGAATCACTTATTTACAGTATTCTTTTCAGTCTTTGGGCAGTCACAATTCTTATAAATGTCAGTAGGAACAAAATTACTAATATTGGAGTTATGAGCTGAGAGGGGTGAAAAAGCCTGCTTAGATAAATTTTATTTTGTACTCTTGCAAGACATTTTTCAGTAACCTATTTTATGGTGTTCTGCACCCTGCTGAATTGTCAGATAAAAAAATACATGTGACGTAATTGACCACTGCACACTTAAAGGCAGACCCTTGTTTAGAGAATGGTGAAGTAGGAAGACAAAATTAAATTGGTTTATTTTAGGCATCATAAGCAGTAAGGCTTGACTATGTCGTTTTACCAAAACATATATTTTTGGTGTTTTGTGTAGAATCTAAAAGAATGCAGTAGAATTTGTATCTATTTTAAAATCAAATAGACATTTTCCCTTGAGTGTACATTAGGAGTGAAATTATGGCCCCATTCAATCTGATGGAACTTTTTGCAACTGATTTCAGTGGGACTAGGACATCACCCCAGGAGTGTACTTTCAGGCTAGCTAACATCTTTTTTAATGTACCCCCTACGTAGCCTACTAAATATTCTTGTCATTACAGAATACAGAAGAGCCCATTTTCCAATTTGTCACGCTCTGACGAGCACTCTTTCATAGAGCTCCCCTCAACCCCTGTTGTTTCCTACTTACTAGTTAGAGCATGAAAAAGCCAGTGGGTCAGAGGTTGCTTTCTCAGTCATCGCATATACCATATAACAGCTGACGGGGTATGGAGGCATAATAACTTGCAACCGAAATTTAGTCAGAAGATTTTGACATACCTTGTCCATCTGTTATTTGAAAAAAAAATATATAGGCATGGTTTAGTAATATATGTGTGTATATATATATTTGTATAAAAACTGTGTTTTTAAACAGCTGGCTTATGTACGTCATAGGGAGAGAAGTCATGATGGGAAAGAATTTAGAAATATATATATATATTTCTGAGCATCTCTTTTGCAAACACCACAGAAAGAAAAACAGTGCTTGGTGTTAATGACTATATCCTTTGTCACTCCTAACAAAAAAACATGTTTAAATTTGTGATGCATTTCCATAACTCTTAAAACAGATTACCTTTGTGCATTTATAGTAACACCCCACAGTCTGTGAGTGCTGATGTGTTCTGCCATCTCCGTAAAGTGCTGTGGCTATTGCTGTTCCATAACACTGCCTACAACTAAATGGGTTGTAGATATGAAGGAAAGGCACATAAAAACAGTTGTTCCCCCCAAGAATGAATACAGCAGGATTGGACTTCATATCAATTACATTTAAGAAGTTAAAATATGACAATTGAAATCTGAAACTAACTGCAGGTTTTCCTGCCTCTAAGAGCTCAGAGTGATTTATTTTGGATCTGATAGGAAAACTCTGTAGCCTCACCTGGTTTATTTAGTTTACTGAACATTTACCTTCCACTCACATATTCATATTTAAGAAATGTTTCAACTTTTTTTTGTGTAAACAGAATGAAAATGAAAATCTTAATGATAGAATAGAGATGGCAAAAATAAATGGGAATTAAGTACCTGTTTACTTAATTGTAATTAAGAAGATATATGGTCTTCTGTTCTTATAATGCTTTTATCGTAAAAATTACATTAAGAACTGCAGAAATTAATACAATTAATAATGAACACAGTCTCATGGGAATGTAGCTATTCCTTTGTTTTTATGAACACATTCAAAACCTAATCCCACATGATCAAGTCCTGGGAATTAGATAACATTCATTTTAGCTTCAAAATTACTTCAAATGTAGTTTTCCTTTCAAATTTCTCAATGTTCAGTGCAGAATTTCAGCTGTTAAAAGATACCTAGGTCATTATTTGAAGGAAGACAAATAGAAAATAATTATAGTTTTAGATCACAGAATTTCTATTGATTTCTGTAATTTATTTTAAAAGAATATGGTTTTGTTATCTTTTTTTTTTATTTCTTTGAACCCTGTGTTGACCATCTACTTTCAATAGTGTTTTCCTGAAAATTGCCCACTAGATATTGCTCAAAATTTTCTCTGATACAAGTTTTTGCAGGCCTGCACTTTATTTTACTGCCTATGTAGATCAAAAGATTGGCTTTAGGATTTATCTTTAAAGCATTCTACAAACATAGCATTCTCCTAACTCTATTCAAGTGTACAATCGTTTTTGGAGACTGAATTCATTCTTGCTTAATTTGGGAAGGTTTAGGGACTTTTTATTTATAACAGGGCTGATTAATATAGAGAACTACTATGGGCCTGATCCAACTGCAGGATAAGAACCTCTGTGCCCCGCATATCTAATACACTCAACAGTTTTCAAGCTGATTTACTCAATGTACTCAATTGTATTGTTGCTATGGTTACTCTACATTATGCTGCTTCACACATGGCCAATATATATATAAAGATAAAGAACACTACATCCTTATATCAGAGGATTTCACACAGTTTATCTTCTGGGGTGTTCTAAATCACTGCCTGAAAACTTGGTAGTTTGTTGTTGTTGTTGTTTGTTTGTTTGTTTTAAAGGATTGGAGAGAATAATTGTTTGTACAGAGGGTGAGGGTGGAGGACTGGGTCATTCCATTAAATATCTTGTTAAAACTGTCTGATCTTATTCCTGTTTGATTTTGTCCCCAAATATGGGTACAATAAAAGTGGGCTAGTGAACAGTTGTGTGATAACAGTTGTGTGATTGGATTTTTTTTTTGTGTGTGTGTGTATGTGTGTTTGTTTGTTTTTTAATTTCTTGTCATTCTAGACTCCCTTCCTGTAGACTCACAGTTACATTTTATCTGCATTTTGTAATGCAAATCAACCATATATGTGTTCATGTTTTGCCTTTAAAAATCAAAATAAAACCAAAAATCAAAATAAGAACAAAACCTTCCAGGATGCATGGGAACCAGCTATTAATGAAGATCAGTCAGAGCACATCATTTTAGCAACTTCAAAAACTTCTGTTTTCATTATTTATCACATTTTAGATAAATGCAGATGGTGAGAAAAATTAAGTATAACGCCACAGTGATTTTCAATGCTAAGGGCAGCAGCTTGATACTTGGACTGCAATATTTTGTTGGTAGTGACAGCAGGTCAGTCATTGCTTGTATTGGTCTGTTACCGTCTATATAATTAATTAACCATTCTTACCATAATTTGAAAGAAACAAGAATCTCTTTTACTGAAGTGAAAGACAATTGGCCATCCCTTTGCATTACAATGGAAGAGGGGATTTGTTTTTCTAGTGAGCTACCACTGTTTATATATATATTTTTGTATATATCTACATTCACAAGAGCTAATGTGAATGTGTGGAATTGGGTAGAAATGAGAAAGTAACTATCCTGTTCTTTGGATATGTAAATTGATTCAGTAGGGAGCCATAGATTTAGAAGGATATTGGGAAATTCACGAAGATTTCCACTTACTTTCATTGCTACAGAAACAAATGTGCAATCAGATTTTAGGCAGGTCTTAGTTGCACTGCCTGCTGTAGTACTTATCCTGAATTTAAATTAAACAAAAGGATTTTCTTTACATCCTACAGAGAGTTTTACACATTCTTTGCTTTGCCATTTATTCTCAGATTTTCTGTACATCTAACTAGTTGGTAGAAAGATTAGTTTTCAAATGGGACAGAAACAGTAAAGGAGTAAATATAAAAAGCTGCCACCTCAGAGGGATTTGGATGTCAGCCTAGTTTAAAACATCTTAAAGGTGTATTCTTGAGAGATTATTACTGGTGGCTTAAACTGCAGCAAATTTTTCGTTCTCACAGCATTTCTTGTACATCTTACATGAAAGGGAAGAGCAAGTATTTTCCACCCATTCCTATCTCTATTCAAAGCTAGATTGCCCCTGTTGTCCCTGTTCTACTTTTTATAGCCCTCAGAAAAATTATGCCACTCTAACTATATCATTTTTTTTTCTTCTTTCTTTGACCTTTTAAAACCTCTGCAGTTATTACAATGAAGAAATGACAAGTAATGAGGCATGTGAACTATCAACAGCAGGATATTGAGCCTTTCTGGATAGAAGTGCAACTCCCAGTCTGAAAAATCAGATTATGATTGGAGGCCTAGAAATATTTGTTGTAGGTTGTGGAACAATAATTGCAAAAGAACAGTTGAATATTCTTATAAAAACTATAGTCACTTTCTGTTTAAGTGGAATGGATTTATCAACCCTATTTTCAATACGGCATTGCCATCTATCTCTAATTTGAATATGCAAAGAATGCAAAGGAAAGAAGGTGACTAGATCTAGGGTCATACAAACTGAAGTCTTTATTATTATTATTATTATTATTGGCATTTTTTTGGAAAAGAGATGTCACCTGTCACTGTCTTGTTTTCCCAAGGGTAAAATGACTGCATGTATCAGTAAAACAACCACATGTATCGGTACAGGCTGGGGATGACCTGCTGGAGAGGAGCTCTGTAGAGAAGGACCTGGGAGTCCTGGTGGATGACAGGTTGACCATGAGCCAGCAGTGTGCCCTGGTGGGTGATCCTCCCCCTCTACTCTGCCCTGGTCAGGCCTCACCTGGAGTACTGTGTCCAGTTCTGGGCTCCCCAGTACAAAAAAGACAGGGATCTCCTGGAAAGAGTCCAGTGGAGGGCCACAAAGATGATCTGGGGCCTGGAACATTTTCCCTATGAAGAAAGGCTGAGAGACCTGGTTCTGTTCAGACTGGAGAAAAGAAGACTGGGAGGGGATTTCATCAATGTGTATAAATACCTGAGGTGTGGGAGACAGAGGGATTTGGCCAACCACGTTTCAGTGTTTTGTGAGGACAGAACAAAGGGTAATGGCCGCAAGATAGAGCACAGGAAGTTCCAAAACAGCATGCAAAAGAACTTCATGGTGAGGGTGACGGAGCACTGGAACAGGCTGCCCAGGGAGGTTGTGGAGTCTCCTTCTCTGGAGATATTCAAGACCCGTATGGACACCTACCTGGGCAGCCTGCTCTAGGGAGCCTGCTTTGGCAGGGGGGTTAGACCCGATGATCTTTTGAGGTCCCTTCCAACCCCTACAATTCTGTGATTCAGTGACTGCAGTAATGCATCACCAGGGATTTATGGATGACAAGATAAAAAATCTGTTTTATTTTATGAAAAAAATATCTAATTCTTATAGTATCTTTGTTACAAGTTGAAATTTAAGGATATTACAGTTTTAATGATAGTGTGATATGTAGCACTTAATATAACTTTTATTATTTCCTGACATTCCTGGGGAAATATTTAGCATTCTGTATAGACTAAATTGTATGGGCTAAACATAATCAAAACTAACATTCCTATTTTAACCATTGTTGTACTTGGAGATCATGTGCTAGTTTTCAGCCCAAAATATATGCACACTCTCTCCTTCTGGAGGTAGGACTCAAGAGAAATTGTGTAACAAATGCTATAATAATTTAGGCATTAGGAATTAATTTCAATTAGAGGAATATGATGTAGGACCTAATCCACTCCAAGCTTCATGTGTTACTTTGAATTAGTCTTTAGAACCAGTTTCAGGATCTGAGTGTTAGCATTTAATTGTCATGAACCTCCCTTTTATTTTGAGACATTAACCACAACCTAAGGTTAGATACCTCTATACCTTCAAGTGACTATGATAACATCTCCGGCTATATCTATGTTACAAGGTGAAGAGGAGGCCTCACCAACCCATGCACCCAGTATTTCTGACCATGTATTTTTCTATACCACAGCTGTAGCAAAGGCTCAAAGCACCCCCATGACACTTAGGAATTATTGTATAACCTGAACTATTCTGTTATGAACATGGCTGTGGTCATACTTGATTGACAAAATTACAGGAACATGCTAACATGCTGAGAATATATAGGAGCTTGGGAGTTTCTAATGTAAATAAAGGGTAAGTCTAGTCTTGAAAGTTGGTATGTATGCTCATTTCACTATTGGCAGGTCACAGATGTCTTAGTTCCCCATTCATGATGTTGTACGTTAAATGAAGAGAAGCAATTCAATACTTAGATTTGCAACAAAAATCCTGGATATGCCATTGATAGTACTTGCACCTAAAACTGCAGGTTTAAAAAAAAAATAAAAATATGCTTTATTTGCTTTGTCTAAAAACTAATGTGGTACAGACAAAGCATCTGCACTAGACAAGGACAAACACAGAGAGGAAGCAAAACTAATAACCAAGGACAATCTGTCTATTATGATATTATACTGAACTGTCAGGAAAAATTAAATCAAAAGGTTGTGTAATCTCAGAGGAGAATCATACAGAACTTTAGCTAACGTATATGCTGTTCTGTCTTACTTTTACTTTTAATCAACTCCCTCTTTTTTTCTGTGCTCCCTTAATTTTCAGTGTTATTCAGGATTGAAAAATGGGAGAACATGACACAGATACCATTTTAAAGGATGCAAGGCAGGCTAAAATCTGTTCAAAAGGGGCATCACAGTTTGCTCAGCATTGTTTTTGTTGCCACATTAGATAGAGAAGATATATATCATATCTGAAATATAGTCACAGCACAAATTTTAGCAAGGGAATATTCCAGTACAAAATGCTGGTGTGATTTTTTTTTTTCTTTCCAAAGTTGCATTAATAATAATAATAATAAAGATAATAAAGATAATAATAATAATAATAAACCACAAAACATACTTTGGAGAACATTAGGCATATAGCTAGTATTTCAGTAAAATACAGCTAGTAGACATAAATGAGTGTTACCAATTGCTGTCTTAGAACTTCAGAAAGTCAAAATTTGAGAAAGAGTAAATGCCTAATGAATGGCTGTTTCAGGTTGGGAGAGTATTTTAAATGTACATAGCTACCCCCTGAGTTTTATGTGACCATGTCTTAAATGCCATTGTTACATCTTCCCACCGGTACTATCTTCATCCTGTATTCTCAGAAAAGTCCCAGTATAATTATATACATTGCTGATGTCCGATTGCAAACAACCATTGCTAATCGGCTTACTTCAGCTTCCATATATAACTTTTAAAGAGCTTATGAGGGTAACCCATTGAGATTAAGGAGGGATAAGTCCCCTTGTTTTCAGGTACCTGACAGGCATATGGAAATGAACCCACCTTCCCATACAGTGAAGGCAAAAGTGGAGCATCAGTATCAGTAATTGTCATTTATCTTTAGTGTGTCAGATTCAGTGCTTTATCATCAAACTCACTGCCTTATCACTGCCTAGTCTCATATCAAGAATACACTAAGAATTGACTTGCCAGAGGTTCACAGGTTGAACATTTAGTTCATATATAGTGCATATATTTTTTTTTCTGTAGTGATTTAAGGTTGCCCTCTGTGGGGATTAAATAAAACATAGTAATAAGTGTTTAGAAAACAAATGTGAAGTTAAAAAGAGAAAATCAGTTCTTCTTTTACAGGAAGTATGGAAGTACTGGATGCGAGAGAGAAGAAAACAAAAAAAACTTCTAAAAATCAGAGATCTTTATACTTAGAAAAGTATACTTTATACTTTTATCTTAGAAAACATGTTTATCTTAGAAAACACATTTAACACTTTCTACACAGTATAAGCTCCTTTGGATTATAGTGCAAGAAAACAGTACCAAGATCATGCTATTTCACTTAATAGAAATGCAAAGTCTTTTCTGGGATGTCATTGAGAAAATAATAAAAATGTATGTCAAATTAAACAAACAAACAAACAAAGCAGCAAACAAACAGCAATCATACACTTTTTATGTATGATATGACACTTATGGTCAAATTCAGGATACATACACATTTCTGAAAACAGACAAATTTCTTTTTTTTCTTTCTTTTTTTTTTTTTTTTCCTTTTCTTATTCCCAGTTGTTCATTTTCTCCTCAAAAGGGTGGTATTTGAGATGCCTGCTGAACTCATTTGCATTTACTTCCTGGCAAGATATTTGGACATAAAAATGGTTTAAATACATAAATATGAAAATGTATCTATGATTTAATATGGCAGTGCTGAACATCAACCATATAAATTGTGTAGCTGTCCATCTTTAATACAATAAAGCAGAAATTATGGCTCTCAGAGGTTTTAAACTGGGGCACTTGAGATAAAAATGGACTATAGTCAAGATTTTCATTTTTCTGAAGACTTTCATTTTTTCAGCAGAAATTAGAAATTACTTTCTTTTACCCCACAGGTAGTTTTTAAGTATCAGTAATATATTGCCACCGACTCCCTGTGTTGTTTTTGTATTTCAGGCTGGTATACACATAATCAAGCTAATTTAAGTGCTTGTCATGTCAGCACAAACCTCAGAGCAAAAATCGTTTACCTTTTTTCTTTGAGTGTCCTTCCTTTGTCAGTCAGTACCACAGTAATACATTTTCCGTCGTAGAACCCATGAGGATGAATACATATCCAGTTGGAGGCCGGTCACTAGTGGAGTCCCCCAGGGCTCGGTACTGGGTCCAGTTCTCTTTAATATCTTTATCAATGATCTGGATGAGGGGATCGAGTGCACCCTCAGTAAGTTTGCAGACAACACCAAGTTAGGTGCGTGTGTCAATCTGCTCGAGGGTAAGAAGGCTCTGCAGAAGGATTTGGAAAGGCTGGACCGATGGGCTGAGGCCAACTGTATGAAGTTCAACAAGGTCAAGTGCCAAGTCCTGCATCTGGGGCACAACAACCCCAAGCAGAGCTACAGACTAGGAGATGAGTGGTTAGAAAGCTGCCTGGCAGAGCTTTTTATTACAAGAAGGACAAGGAGGTGCTCAAGAGAGTCCAGAGAAGGGCAATGAAGCTGGTGAGGAGTCTGGAGAACAAGTCTTATGAGGAGCAGCTGAGGGAGCTGGGATTGTTCAGCCTGGAGAAGAGAAGACTCAGGGGTGACCTTACCACACTCTCCAGGAACTTTAAAGGAGGCTGTAATGAGGTGGGGATTGATCTATTCTTCCATGTGGCTGGTGACAGGATGAGGGGGAATGGGCTAAAGTTGTGCCAGGGGAGTTTTAGGTTGGATATGAGGAAGAATTTCTTTACTGAAAGGGTTCTTAGGCATTGGAATGGGCTGCCCAGGGAAGTGGTGGAGTCACCATCCCTGGAGGTCTTTAAAAGATATTTAGATGTAGAGCTTGATGATATGGTTTAGTGGAGGACTTGTTAGTGTTATGTCAGAGGTTGGACTCGGTGATCTCTTCCAACCTAGATGATGCCGTGATTTTCTGATATTGTGAAATTAGGTTACTCCTGTCTTTCCTCTTCCAGTCTGAAGCATAGACAGTGACATTCAGGTGCTCTAAGATGACAGAAGTAGAGTTTTTCAAAGCCAAAACAACTAAAATCACAGATATTTTTGAAAAAATAGTTGTTATAAGGGCGAAGAGTAATATAAAGGCTCTTTCTAAAATATATGTATGTTATAATGTGTTACTGTACTGACTGTAACAATGTATCTGTTCACCTTGTAGTCTTGATTGGTGCAAACTTTCAGTTAAACATCTTTGTTTTCACATCTGTAACACTACCTATATCATCCATCATGTTACATCATGACACTGTAGTTTTGCTAATGAAAAAAATAAATTGTATTCACTTTATATAAGCAAGTATATTAGACTAACAAAGTAAAACTTTTCTAAGACTTAAGCAAACATAGACTGTAGAATGAAATTTTAATTTCTGAGTACCTCCAACTCATCCCCATTAAACCAAAGAAGACAATTAAACATGTCTATATAAAAGTAAAGTTTTGATGTCCAATTGTCTCTAAGATATCACAAAAGGAAGATTATACTTTCTCTGTGGATTTTGTTTGTTTGTTATTTAAATAATTGTCTTCCTCTATCTGATCAAATTCAGTTACCTCAGATACTCCAATACCTGAGAACATTTTTATTTTTCTGTTTTAAAACATTAGGACACTTGGTCAAATGTGTCCTCTTAAAAAAAAAAAAAAAAAAGAAAAAAAAAAAGTTGAAGTTCCATGGCTGAACAAAATTTTTAATCCAAACCTTTGAGTATAAATATGCTTTATATCTGGTAGCTAATGAAACTGTAGGTCAGAGATTTCCACCCCCAAATCTCATGGTACCTTCCCTGATGTAACTGGGCTTGTAGTCCCACAGAGAAGTCTAGCCAATAAAGAGAAATAAAGGCGTCCAAATTTAGTTTCCATGAGTCACTGCAAATTTTTAATGTTCATGTTTTTAAAGAACTGACTAAAAAGTTTTTGATCTTGTGCCTTTTTTTTTTTTTTTCTTTCTCTAAAAACAAAACCAAAACAACAACAAAAAAGAAACATCAACTGATTATCTGTTTCCTGAAGACAGTTTCTTGAACTGTGGGAAAGACCTCAACACTGCCCTGTAGCTATGTGAGATCAAGGTAACTGCCATGTTTGCCACGTAGGAAATGAGTGAAAATGTATGCCTTACATTAATAATATGAGGCTTGGTGGATTCTTAACTATTCAGGCTAAAATTTTCCATGCTGGCTAGGCACCTCAGGAAGAAGACTTGGAAAAAAACACCAAAATGGTTCATCTGCTTCCAACAGCTAGGTTGGAGAGAAATGTGTTGTTGTTTTTTTTTAATGCTAAATAATAAGTGACCTTGAATTTTGGCAGAGTGGCATTTGTGTCATGAATGTTTCTTTTTCTATCCTGTAGTAATTCAAGCAAGTTTATCCAAGTTGAAAAAGCACATACGTTCAGTAGATACCAGTACTTCACTGCTATTACCTCTAACAATAATACTGAACATGTTTTGATCTCTTCCAGTTCCTAGTACCACCCAGATGATGAGACACTATGCTCAAACTTGACAAAAATACTTTATTCAGGTCAGAGCTACACTGGTGAAGCTGAACACACCCGATGTGATTTGTTTGGAACAAAGACTGTCTGCACACTAAAATGGGGGCAATAGAATTGGTCTCTTTTTCACTTTCTTTTATCCCGTCCCAGTCCCTTTTCTTCTCTCCTTCACAGCTGTGCTACCTCAGGCACAAGGCATCTGAGCAGCCAGAGCGATGCACTGGTAATAGGAGCTTGGGGAGGTTTTGGCTGGATAAGGAACAATAAAGAGAGAAGCTGCAAAAAGAGGCAGTGAGTGAACTGAATTTAATTGAAGGAGGAATTAAACACTGGAAATCATGGAGAAGGGGGAGGAAAAGGAGTAGAATGAGACTCAGTAGTACATAGTGGCAGAGCAAGTGGAAAGCAAAGAGAGTAAAAAGGAAGAGAAGATTACTTTAAATAGTGTGCAATAATGATTACTGAAACAAGAAACTGCAACCCTGTGACATTTGTCTTCAGAAACCGGTTGCTTCTGGTACAGTGTTTCCTCAAAATCCCTTAAAAGCTAAACTATATCACTAGAATTTTCCATTCCCATCAGCAGGGTATCATATTGTCTGAAGAAATGGTGCATTTCAGTCCCTCTCGGTCTGTCAGCATTTGAGGAGTTATTAAGTTAGTTTGCTTTTTCTCAGCCTTTTGAAATCTGACATGGATTTGTCCCACGACTCCCAGAGGCTTCTGTGTGCAATTAGCCTTTGGATTCACCGAGTAATTACTTCATTTTTCATGTAAAATGTGCATGATTTATTGTATACTGGGGAGGGGATAGTAGAGGTAGGTCAACAACGGTTAGAGGAGATTAGCAGGGAGATTCTCTGCTGCTGTGGTAGCAGTCCAGTCCCCAGGGTTGCTGTCTGAGTGGGAGCATGACTTGGCAGTGGCATTTGACTATTTGACTTTGCCATTCCTCTGTGGCATTAATATGAGTGACTGCCAGGCAGATTTTAATCCCTACCTAGATATAGGAGCCAGCATATTGTGGAAACAATGCAAATGTGTAAAGAATATGATTTTTGGGGAAAAAAAAAAAAAAAAAGTACTTCTTTTTCAATAAAAGTTGTAAGCAGTTTCAGAAGCTATCTGCCAGCGTAGTTACAGTGTACTAGGGGAAAAAATGTAGACTGTCATCTTTTCAGACAGGTATTATTTACACTCAGTGTTCTGGGTTAATGGCTTTTTAAATAGTGGTTTCAAAATAGTTATGCTAGAATGACAGGGAATAATGAGACTTTTTTTTTCCCTATCAAAATCCAAAAGCATGGAGAGACTTTTAGCAAGAAGCATGAGCCAATAATGTATTTATATGTATGTATGTATATATATTTATGTATGTATATATATATGTATACAATGTATGTATATATATATATATGTCAGGTTAAATTCTGATAAATCTTAACTTCAATATAATCAGATATTGCATTCTCTAAAAAAGAAAAAATCAGTTGTTTAGGAATATCTTTTTTAGGAACACTTTTTAGGAACACTTTTCATTTATTTAAAAATTACCAGTGTTGATAATGATGATTATTTTTTTTCTATTAGTTGTTTTATTTTGTTTAAATTGCTTTAAGACTGAGAGTTTCAAATACGAACATTGGAAATAAAATGACAAATATAAGAAGGTAAATGTCACTTCTGAAGAGGAAGGTATTCAACCATAAGCGCATGGCTAATGTCATTAAAAATATGCATGACACATTATGCACTCTTAAAATCTATGAAGGGTTAACGGATTATTATTTTTTAAGTAAAAGTTATATGTACTTTTACATACAGCATTAACTATGATAAAACAATTGCTAAGTGAATCTCTTCTGCTTTTGCTTATGAGATCAAATAAGTGACCAAAATAATACTATGTAGCTTTAAAATCAGTGTATTTGGATGATCCTTATCTGCTAAGATTATGCTGTCTAGTTTGTCTCTCAATATTCCTTTTATGATCAACTAGTCACAAGTATTAGATTATGATGGTGGATGCTTATTAGCTTTTCAAAGGTAATGAAGATAATTTGCTGTGTGGTTTTATTTTGCTCTACTTTGGAACATACTTAATATTTTTACTTTAATTCTATCAACTTCCTAATTCTAATCAATGTCAGTGTATAAAGAGATGTCACTGCACTGAGAAGAATTTTTGCTATCACATGGTATTTGTGATACACAAAAAGCTTAGTGTTTGCATATAAATTGATTATACCACAGAAGCTCATTGTTGCCTGTAAGAAATGAGAAATATATTTGTACCAATTTTAAAGGTACGGTAAGAAAATATGATAGTGAAACAGATAATGCCTCAATTTCTAGTATTTAACTGGCTTATATTCCAAACACAAAGGACAACTCAGTTTACTAAGATTAATTAAAAATAAATAAATAAATGAAACCCCCAAATCATGGAGAAATAACCAGTAATTGTAGTGTTTTTCTTCCATTTGTATAGCTACCTATACAGGATGACCAACTAAATCTCTCAGTAACACTGACTTACAGTGCTCTGGGAGTGATTACAACTTGTACCAGATTCACAGAATTACACAACAGAAGTTTTGAGTAATCATATTTTTCCTGAAGGTTTGCCAATAACGTGAAGCAATTTTGTCAGAAAAGCTTTGTGGAAGATCAGTAAGTGTCAGTGCTGGCATGCAGACATGAAGCAGTCCTGTCTTGGACTGAATAAATCTTATGCATATCTACAGTCCAGTGAGTGTATGTGGCATTTTAAGTATATAGCTCTATTTCTTGTATCGGTTTTTGTTGTAATATTTAGTAATATTGTACAGTATTTTTTTTTTAATTGAAGGGTTTTGTTTTTATAATTAGATAAGTATATATATATATATATTTCAAATAAATCACAATGTTAAAATTCATTTTTTTCCCTCTTTCTTTTAGTCTAACTCCAAACTTAAAAAGAAAGAAAGAAGGAAAAAAAGGAAAAAAAAAAACACAAGACAAACCACAACACAAATTGCTGTGACATAAAGCACATAACATATAAGATTGCTAGGTGATGTCAGTAAGACTCTATAATTATGGTATGCTGATGGGGTTTGAATGTCTGATTTATGTTCAGCAAATCCAGACAAGTGATTAAAGTGCAAATGTACCCTTTTCTTCTAATTTTAGAACTTTTCAATTTTTCCTGTACAGGAGAACACAGGAAGAAAACTAATTTTGGGGATTAGTAGTGAAAGACAGTAAAATGTCTTCAGATACTGAATTGTGACATGTGTGTAGAACACTTTGCCTATATACTGCCATTGAAAGGTTTCAAAAATGTCCATAAGAGAAAAAAAGAATGTTGTCTCTCCAAATCGTTTTAACAATCAACATTGATCAGTAGTTGTGGTTGTGTGATAACAGTTATGGTTGCCACAGTTTTCTCATGTGGTTACAGTAGCTGCAGTATCATCCTAGCAGTTTAGTAAATACTGTTTTTTTTTTTTTTTTTTTTTTTTGCATATTCACTGAGAGAAAAGAAAAGCAGTCCTAGAACTCAAATGATACTGATTAATGTAGGCCCAATCTTTTTATCAGCTTTTTTTTTTTTTTTTTTTTTTTTTAAAGTCAGCTTTGCTGGAGGTGCTCTATCTTTAAATCCACCCCTAACTTTAGTCAGGATGTCTTAAAAATGATGCCAATTTTTGGCTGATCTTCTGAGTTTACCCAATTTGATCTGATGCAGGAATCATTTAGATGCCCACACTTATAACGAAAGAATGATTAGTGTTCTGGCAGATGACATAAAATACTCATAATAAATGTGCTTATCAGAGACAGTACTGGACATACAGGTTTTCTATTAGATCAGGTTTGAACTGTGTGTTTCTAATATTTCACAGAATCACAGAATTTCTAGGTTGGAAGAGACCTCAAGATCATTGAGTCCAACCTCTGACCTAACGCTAACAGTCCCCACTAAACCATATCCCTAAGCTCTACATCTAAACGTCTTTTAAAGACTTCCAGGGATGGTGACTCCACCACTTCCCTGGGCAGCCTGTTAATCATAATCGATTTAGTAGCTTTAGCTACTTAGTAGCATTTATGGTGGATAGTCAGCTGAATATGAGCCAGCAGTGTGCTCAGGTGGCCAAGAAGGCCAACGGCATCCTGGCTTGTATCAGGAACAGTGTGACCAGCAGGGCTAGGGAGGTGATCGTCCCCCTGTACTCAGCTCTGGTGAGGCCGCACCTTGAGTACTGTGTTCAGTTTTGGGCCCCTCGCTACAAGAAGGACATCGAGGTGCTTGAGCAGGTGCAGAGAAGGGCGACAAAGCTGGTGAGGGGCCTGGAGAACAAGTCCTACGAGGAGCGGCTGAGGGAGCTGGGCTTGTTCAGCCTGGAGAAAAGGAGGCTCAGGGGCGACCTTATCGCTCTCTATAGGTACCTCAAGGGAGGCTGTAGCGAGGTGGGGGTTGGTCTGTTCTCCCACGTGCCTGGTGACAGGACGAGGGGGAATGGGCTAAAGTTGAGCCAGGGGAGTTTTAGGTTAGATGTTAGAAAGAACTTCTTTACTGAAAGGGTTGTTAGGCATTGGAACAGGCTGCCCAGGGAAGTGGTGGAGTCACCATCCCTGGAAGTCTTCAAAAGACGTTTAGATGTAGAGCTTAGGGATATGGTTTAGTGGGGACTGCTAGCGTTAGGTCAGAGGTTGGACTCAATGATCTTGAGGTCTCTTCCAACCTAGAAATTCTGTGATTCTGTGATTCTGTGATTTTTTCAGAAATCAGAAGCTAATCAAAAGAAATATCTTCCACCTCTAGGAAAAAAAAAAATCCATCAGGTCCAGAAAACAACAAACAAACAACAATAACAACAAACCTTGTGTCTTCTTTAAGAGGCTAGTTATCTTCCATAGTTATTATTTTCTTAATTATGTTGTTTGTTTTTATGTCCCCTTTACTTCCAGTGGAGTTGTGTGCAGCTGTGGTGGGAAGAAAGATATAAGGTGCATTTGTTTTCTGTCCTTTGTGATCCTTGACTGGCTTTGTGATGGGTGATTGGTTACCAGTGTCCTTAGTGCACATTAAAGAAGCATCAAAGAACACCCAGCAATACTGATTGTGAGGGTGTTGTCATGTCAGAGTCCTGATATTAATGGATCTGTATTCCTTCATGAGGAACATAGTGCAACTCCATTATTCCTACAAACAAATGCATTCTAAATCACCTTTATTCCATTACCAATGCAGCATTTGCTTTAGGATAACTGAAGAGCTTAATCTAAGATTTTTCTGTTCCTTTGTATTGTCTCACATTGTCTTTTCCAGAGCTGAAGAACAGTGTCTCAATGTTTGATATGTTCAAATCTTATATTTCCTTTTTCATGGAGTTATTTATGAAGTTCAGATAGCATTTAATGATCATCTCAAGCTGAAAAGGATGCTGACTTCCCTTTTATCCAAAGCTTCAGAGGCTAAACTTTTCCAGAAGAACAGAAAGCTAGATCCATTCTGTACCTGAGGGACTTTACATGAGTATTTTTTTATTTTTCACTACTCGTCCCTGGATATTAGAGCATAAGGATTTTAGACTTGGATTTTACTCAGTACATCATGTTGTAGATTCTCTGCTCAATACAGAAAGGTATTCCAATACTTATAGGACCCAAGAATGAAAAATGTTGCTATTGCTTGATGATTAGAGCAACCACCCAGGAGACAAACATGGATTTCTGTTTCTAGTCTAGTGAATTTTTATTTATTTACATGTATATGAGGCAGATTGACAGGACCTCCCAGAAATATTCTTGACATCATTTTGTGAATAGAGTCATATGCCCTCAGGCAAAGAAGTCAAGCCTGTGTTCTCTTAAGATTGGACTATTTGTAATCCTGGTCCTCTCTCTTTTGTCATTTTTGAAAATGCTGTGATTTATTGCTTAATTTATTCTGCTTTTTGTAAATGTTTCCCATGCAAACATTTAATTTTACAAACATTTTAGGATTTTATGTCAGAGTATAAAACATATTGCATGTTTCATTAACACAGGCATGCACATTTTTTTTAAGATTTTTTTTTTGTTGTTTTGTTTTCTGCATACTCTATTCTGACTTCTATCATTCTGCTTAAAATATCAGTGTATCTACAATTACTAGAATATCCAGTGGTTTGGTTTACTTTCTCAGGGAAAGAATTTGGCCTGATATTTCCAGGGTTGATTACTCAATTTCAACATCTGTTTTGAAGATTAAACTATAATACTTTTTACATAGATTGCTTCTGATTTCCTAAATATAGCTTTTTGCACTTTTTCCTCAACTGATGTCAAATTGATTAGACACTAATGGCCTGGTATGCCCCTAGACTTTTTTCATCTGAGAAACAGAGGTAGGAGGTAGCACTTTACAACCCTCGGAAATTTACAGTAGAAATGAGTTAACACGTGAAAAACTTACTAAAGTGTCCCTGCGTTCTCTCCACTCTGCTCAGTCATAAGAACCATTAACCTTTGATTAACCTTTCTGTTAACTATAGATTTCCAAATTTCTTATAAGCTCTCATGAGAATTGAAGTCTAAATTTCAGCTAATGTTCACAAAGTGTTTAATTTTCAGGTAAGTAACCTGGGTTTCAACAATCAGACCCTAAACTTTAGAAAAGAAGTTAGTTCCTGGGCCATGCTAATAAACTGACACTCAGCATACATGTAACTATATGTAAAATATAAATAATTAAACCTATGGATTTTAAGTATATTTATTAAAATATGTGAATGTAGGCTCTGATCAAGCTCCTCAGAAATGTAGGGAAACTGGACTTTACCTTCTCTGGGTAAAATGATGTAATTTGGTCCTTATTGCAAGTGACATTGGAATTGCATTTTGGAGGTGGCATCCTACTCTATTGGTATATAATAAAACTCCAGCCAATGTATTTAACCAGGCCATTTACATTTTTGCATAAATTCCTCATTCAGCATTTCATTACCAGTTCCTCTCTTCCTTGTGCTTTGCACCTATTTTTCCCTTCCCTTTTTGATGATGTCCATCATTTTATTATTTTATTTTATTTTATTTTATTTTATTTTATTTTATTTTATTTTATTTTATTTTATTTTAAACTTTTAGTCTAGGATAATTCTAATATACTTTGAAAGGCTTTGCTCATCCTGTTCTTCTGTCCCTTTCTTCATTTTTTCTCTCTCTGTCTCTCTCTGTCTCTAGCTTTTACATGATATTTCCCAATATTACGCTATTATGCCTTATACTTGTATACCTCATCTCTTCTAATTAATCTTTTCTTACACATTTTTCTCCCAATCTCTTCTTCTCAGTCTTTCTGTCTCCTTTCCTTTAACAGTGTCCCTATCTTTTTATTTTGTTTTGTTTTGTTTTGTTTTGTTTTGTTTTGTTTTATTTTATTTTATTTTATTTTATTGGTATGTGTGTGTGTGTGTCTTTCCTCTGTGCCTTCTCTGGGAACTTCTGGCTGATCTGCCCTTCAGAGTGAGCCATTCACAGACAGATGAGATAAATCGGTGTTAAGAAAGATCTGGGTAAAGCAGGACAGCACCTGTTGCTGCATGGAAGCTACAAGGGGACAGACAGGTAGTTGAACACTTAGGTTCAACTTGTGTTAACCAATTGTGTCAAACCTTTAATTACAAAATAGGAGAGAAACAGAGTTCATCTCTGAAAACTCTGTAATATCTTGTAAAATCTTGTAAAGTACTAGTAATAGGCATTTCATATGGTATGTCTGTATTTTGTGTAATATCAAGCACATTGTCAGTACAAAATATATTAAATCATTTAGTATATTTCCCACTAACACAGAAGTATTTCCTTTTATCTATTTCACAAGCCTTGAGAGTATACTTTTAGATAGAGGTTGAACTCTGCAATAGATATTCTATTTTATCTAACTATATAACTAGGTTGACTTGTAAAAGCTTTATTGTAATACAGCTGTGGTCTGTTGTAATTTTCACTTTTTTTTTTTTTTTTTTTTTTTTTTCCCTACCTTTTTTTTCATTGAATAGAATGAGTTTTTTTGGAAGTCTCTTTAGATGTAGTACCTTTTTGAAAGTATCTTCTACATCTTACAATTAACTTTTTCTATGAAAGAAAGTGCAAATATATTAAGAATGAAATAAGACTGACTTTTTATTCACTTAGTCATATAAACAGTATAGCAAACATAGTACGTCACTTTTTCTTGACATATACTGGAAAGTGAGAAGGAAAAATCCAGTTCTGTATTTCAGGGTGGCACATGACATGAGTATTATTCAGTATCAAGGTGGCCGGTATCACTTCACTTCATAATCTGTATTTTACTCAATGAAATTAGTACCTGGACTAAATAGATTGTACCTTAATCTCAACATATTTAGAGTGTTAGGAGATTAAAAGATTTAAATAAAAAGGGAGATTAGGAGAATTAGGAGATTTAATTGCAACAAAAATCTCATGAGTGTTTTTGCTTTTTATGTAATATAAAGAATATAGAATAAACAGAAATGTGTAAGAAATGAATTGCTGTTAGTTCTTTCATCTATCTAAAAGCATATCTAAAAGTTGTAATGTTTACAGTGTATTACCCCTCAAGACCTTTACTAGTCCAATATAAATAATACTTCAGTGCTGATACTTCACTGCTACATGCTTGTATGCTTGTGCACCTAACTCTATATATGTGTATAGATGAGTATGATTACTCAGAAACTGAACTGATACAGAGGTAGAGATGTGGCCACAGAGGCTACATAGAAACAGATAACTTATTGTTTACTTAGCCACTGTAAAGCACCCAATGACACTTTTTTTTTACGTTGTTGGCTCATATTCAGAATTATAAAGGATGTGAGGTCTTGGTTTAATTTAGAACTAATTGCTCATTAATCTTTAATATAGTTACCTAAACTGTTTTCCAACTGCAGGGGAGACAGTTGGCTGCCAGCATCAAACCTTGCTGTGCAGTATTCAGTTCTTATTTGGTACAATATTTAGCCTTTTGTTCAGTGTTTACATACACAAAATTACCAAGAAAATATTGTCTAATGAGCTAGTACAGTTGGACCAAAGAATTCAGACATTCAGTGTCTGCAAGCGGGTGGTAATCCCACTTGAGTTGTTAGATGTAAAACATAATTGTTTCTCAGGTTTCATTTGGTGAGTCAGAAACCTCTGACTCCATGGAAACACTGAGGAACTGCTTGAGCTGCTGATTCAGAACCAAATAAGATGTGCAAAGACTAAATTTAATAATGAAGTATTGTGCCTTCTCTGAAGCAAAAAAATTTGATTTTTCTCTTCTGCAGGGTAAAGACATAGTACGTTCTAGCTACAGACTGAAAGATTCTGTGAGGCAGTTAAACCTATTTTGGCTTTTGGCCTTTCCTGGTGGCTATATCATACAGTGAAATGATGAACTCTGATATGTCCTTTCCACTAAGCAGGAAAAGGACTGAGAAGTGTGATTTCTAATCAGGACACACATTGTACATTTGCTCGAGCAGATGGGAACCTTTCTTTTGGCTAACTTAAAAAAAAAAAAAAAACATAGGCTATTTGGTGACCCATATAATTCCTTCAGTGCTTACTGAGAATCTTATTTAGTTTGAGTGAAAAAGACTGAATTCTTGGAAGGTCACGTAAAATGTTGAATGATGTCAATCACATTAGAAACCAGACCATCTCAGATCAGTGCCACTAACTGATCAGTTCTACTTGAGATCTTACTTCAGTACCACTTTTTTAGTTTAAAAGTGTAATGCAACAGTCTAAGTTCATCAGCTTTTACTTTCTGACTAGGCAGAGAAATAAAATTCAACAGAAAAAATAGTATAAAATAGTATACCATGTGTTGAACAACAAAAATACTACTTTTAGATGGGTATCTGAGATGCAAAAATGTCAACATAAAGCTGTTCTTAGTGAATTACCAATGAGAATGGTATTTATTTTTGAGAAATATGTGCATTTAAATGTTAGTATTATCATGATTGCAAAGTAGGCTATTTATTTATTTAGGCTATTTATTTATTTAGGCTATTAAAACCTAAATAAAAATATGTGTGTTTTCAGGACTGCTGGCTTCCAAATACTTTCAGGGAGCCTGAGGACAAGGGCTTTTCATGTTATGTTCCTTTTTATATCCCTATTCTGGCAGCAAAGGACAAGTTGAGTAATAGGAAACTCATGCCAGTCAAAAACATTTTATTTAGTGTAATCCCTTGTCAGGCTAATGTAAAAGCATGTATCTTATTTTAATGGGACTGCCACTGATCTGTCAAATAAAAAGCGTACATTGTGTGGCTTAAACATGTTAGTCTTTCTGTCTTGCAGACACACAAATGTGAGCTATCGCTGCTGCCTAAAGCCATATCACCAAAACTTCTAATTTTGGTCAGATAAATTAAAGCAAATGTTCTATCATGAAATCAAGTCAACATTAAAAGAGTTTTAGCTGTTTTGAGCCCTATTGTTCTAGCACAAAACACTGTAAAGGAAGGAATATTCAACAAGGGCATAAAGCAGAATAATTGTATCAGGTACTTTCAAGATATGTATGGAATTTTATTTACTATTACATCATGAATAGATCTATGACTTCTGCAATGAGGCTTAATATTGGCAATCTATACCATTTGATATATATTAAAAATATAGAAATAAATTTGTGTTTATCATTTTATTTCTATCAATTATGCAATAAAAAAAATCTTTTTGAAAATAAGTAAGAGTCATTCTATATTCTTTGTAAATAGAAGACAGCAAAATTGTATGTATGGGTGAAACTTTGCAGTCATGGATTTTTCTTTTTCTTTTTCTTTTTCTGTCTGTATAGTCGTAGTATACAGTTTAAAATGCATATTTTCATATGCTATGAACATCTGTTTTCCATTGACAAATTTGTATTTCTGTAAGGGTTATTTTAGTGAAAACAACAACAAAAAATCTTCCTGGAAACTTATTCCCATTGTAACTGGAATTTTCTGTGGGAAATATTTATCCATGCTTAATCTAGTGGTGAGGTATCATGTTGCAGTCATTTCCCTCACTGTGTCCAGGTTCTGAAGAAAGGTGAGAAATGTATGAATAAGAGGCAAATCTGACAGTGTAGGTGCATTTGTTCAAGTGGCATGGCTTACAAGCTAGCTGCTGATACTCTTGTAGCTGTTAGAAACAGATAAACTACTATCTCATCCTGTTTCATTCCCAATAGTCTTCTTCTAGCCTTATTATGTTCCTACCATATTTAGCCTCTTATCTTTCAGTTCTAATCTGAATGACTTTCCCTGATTCAGAAAAATAAATCTTGAGAGGTCTGTCTTGCTTTCTAAATATCTTCCAGCAGACCTGCCAGATCCTTCTCCACAACTGCTCCCACAGCAAAAATATGCTGTTACCCATGACTGTCAGAATAAATGTATGCAGTAATACTTACACATACATATGAAAAAATTGTAATACCTTTAAATAGTATAACTTTTCCAGCCCAGAGATATAATGGAAATAATAGGATGGCCAAGAGTTCACATCTTTGGGTGCCTGTTCTTTCACCTAGAATCTCCAAAGGACTGCATCACTTGCTATGTTCCCATTGAAAAGTTTTTTTCCAAAGATCGTATACTATGAACATGTAGAAGTTACATGTGACAACTTCACCCAGTGAATTATATCATTATGCTGGTATATCCATATGGCCTTAATTAAATATGAGAACTCTTGCTCAAAGACTTATTTGAAATTAAAACATGAATTACTTTTCATGTTATTTTCAAATATTATCATGTATATTTTCAGATATACATAAACCCATAGGTTCTTCTATTTTTTTTTTATATAAAAAGAAAAGAAAAAAGACAAAAACAAGAAAACAGGCACACACACAAACAAACAAACAAACAAACAACAACAACAACAACAAAAAGATATTAAAAGGGGAATCCAAGACAGTATTGAAGAAAAACAAAGGATATCAGTCAAAAGTCTTTCTGAAGATAAAATTAGAAGCATTAACATGGGAAAGCTAGAGGGTCAAAGGCTTCAATGTAGCAATTTACATTTTTAAAGCCTCATGAGCATAGGGAGACAAAGTAATGACAAACAGTTAGATGTAGTTTTTAAACAAGTACTGTGTTGTTGCCTATCAGAAGTGAATTTCTGAGTTCCATATTCCAAATTCACACTCAGTTCTGTCTCCTTCTCTGCCTATCTGTTGTATCTTGTGTCCCAGACAGACACACTACAGTTACTGTCATGACTGTTTCTCACTGTCAGACACCACAGCTTGACAGACTCTGTCTCATCCTCTGTTTCCATAATCAGTGCTTAATCTCTCATTGCTTTGCTTCTGACTGTGCCTTTTCTTTTGTCTTACATCGTAATCCCTGTTTTTCTGATATGCTGCTGCTTAGAAAGTATATTTCATCGTTCCTCCCACTTGAAAAGAAAATTCTTAGTGTTAACAATGTCTGTGTAGACTGGAGATCAGTGTCAAGCGTCCTTTCAGTTTAATGATTATGGGGAAGAATATTTTATCACTCTTTTTGGTGGCTATTCCTCTGCCATACTGAACATTGATTATTTGTCAAAATATTGAAATACATTATTTAGGAAGCAACATATTAATCTAAATCACAAATTATATTCTGATGTAGATAGTACTCTCATTAATATCAAAATATTGATGAGTAGAAATAGGTGAAAATTTAGAACCAGTCACAATAAAGTGATTCTTCAGTTATCATAAAAAACCTGGCCTACCAGGAATACTATTGTACCCATGCAGAAGATGGGCAATGCCAAGGAACTTTTCTTAAAAACTGAAATCAACAATAATAACATAGATTAATTGTAATGAAATGGCAAAAGGAAAGTGACCTTTGGTTATTAACTAAATAGAACAGGCAGTGTTTCTGTTTTCCTGTTAATATCTTAGGTAATAAAATGTAGAACAGCGGCTGAAGCTACCACTTTGGAAATTACCAATAGTTTTAATCATACCAGATAAAGAAGTCCCTCAGCTTTGCCTCAGGGTCCATTACTTTCCTAAGCAGTACAAAGCTACCGATATGAATGCTTGTCTCTGGTCATCCTACTTAATTTTAACCACTATGTACTATATGTGTTCTACTGCCACCAGCTAGGTGTTATTAATATAGAAACTCCACCTGTATTACCTATTGAAGTGTACTTCAGGGAAATATAAATTAAATTGAATTATTACATACCTTCTTTGGTTATTAATAAATGAGGAAAAAAAGAAAAGTAATCTTTTCTGGTACAATAATTCCTTTTAAAACAGGAGGATTCAAATCTTATTAATGTAACATGTAAGAAATTCTCAAAATATTAAAAAGGTATTTTCTCATCCTTACCAAGGATCAGTTAATTTCTGTTAATACTATCCTGGTTTGTCATATATTACGTTCAACTTAGCAGTACTAGCTCCACAAAGTGCAGGAATAAATTATTCTAAATAATGTAATTTACCTCTGATTAACCAAGAACTCTTTAAAAATGTCCTCAAGAGAGGACTTAAGTGTCTACTTTTCTATGCACAGTGTTCTGAGTTAGAACTGATGCTAGTATATTGGCACAGAAAAGCTTTCAAGACAAAAAAAAAAAAAAAGTCTTCTTGTGAGGTTAGATGTCTGTCTATTTAGTTAGTACTGGATGGTGATGGACGGTATCTTTTCCTGGAACTTGCATTTTAAATGTCTATATTTCATTTTAGGAAGGAGTCAAGTGTCGTGGTTTAACCCGACCGGCAGCTAAACACCACGCAGCCGTTCGCTCACCCTCCCCCCTCCCTCTCTGGGACGGGGGAGAGAAATGGAAAGTGAAGCCCGTGAGTTGAGATAAAGACAGTTTAATAAGACAGGAAAAGAAAAAAAAAAAAAAATAACAAAAATAATAATAACAATAATAATGATGATGATACAATGGGGATAATACGAAAGTAATAATAGTATGTACAAACAAGTGATGCACAATGCAATTGCTCACCACCCGCTGACCGATGCCCAGCCTAACCCCGAGCAGTCCGGCCCCCTCCCCCCGGCTAGCCACCCCTATATATTGTTTAGCATGACGTCAGATGGTATGGAATACCCCTTTGGCTAGTTTGGGTCACCTGTCCTGGGTCTGTCCCCTCCCAGCTCTTACTGCACCCCCCAGCCTGCCCGTTGGCAGGACAGAGCAAAGGCTGAGATGTCCTTGGCTTAGTATAAGCACTGCTCTGCAACAATTAAAGCATCGGGGTGTTATCAGCACTCTTCTCATTCTAAGCCAAAACACAGCATTCCACCAGCTACTAGGAAGAAAATTAATTCTGTGCTAACTGAAACCAGGACATCTATCCACCCCTTATTCCATACCATTTATGTCATGCTCAGGTTACCCTCTTTTCCATACATTCTAATTAGTCACCTATAGTAATCATGGTAGTGATAACATACAGTATAATATACTATTTAACATGGTGCAATTCAGTTCATGGGCTATTCTCACCCAGTATTAAATCTCCTTGAGGTACACACCGGACCTCTCCGTTCTTTTGCATCACCCACCAAGTATATCCAGGTCCCTGAGCGAAAACAATTCCACGAATAGGTTTGCCTTTTCCTGAGGCAGGAGTAGCCCAGACTGTTTTACCCAGCATATTTTTTACATGCACTACAGGAACTTTATCCCCATCTACAGTACGTAACAGGTTTGATTGGGCAGGTCCAGCTCGGTTGGTAGATCCCCTAGTATTGACTAACCAGGTGGCCTTTGCCAAATGCGTATCCCAGTTTTTGAACGTCCCAGCGCCCATTGCTTTCAAGGTAGTCTTTAACAGGCCATTGTATCGTTCAACTTTCCCGGAGGCTGGTGCATGATAGGGGATGTGATACACCCATTCAATACCATGTTCTTTGGCCCAAGTGTCTATAAGGTTGTTTCGGAAGTGAGTCCCATTGTCTGATTCTATTCTTTCTGGGGTGCCATGTCGCCATAGGACTTGCTTTTCAAGGCCCAGGATGGTGTTCCGGGCGGTAGCATGAGGCACAGGATATGTTTCCAGCCATCCGGTGGTTGCTTCCACCATTGTAAGTACGTGGCGCTTGCCATTGCGAGTTTGAGGGAGTGTGATGTAATCAATCTGCCAGGCCTCTCCATATTTATATTTCAGCCATCGTCCTCCATACCAAAGAGGCTTTGACCGTTTGGCTTGCTTGATTGCAGCACATGTTTCACAGTCATGAATAACCTGTGCTATAGCGTCCATGGTCAAGTCCACCCCTCGATCACGAGCCCATCTGTATGTTGCATCTCTACCTTGATGGCCTGAGGTGTCATGGGCCCATCGGGCTATAAATAATTCACCTTTATGCTGCCAATCCAGGTCCACCTGAGCTACTTCAATCTTAGCAGCCTGATCCACCTGCTGGTTGTTTTGATGTTCTTCAGTAGCCCGATTCTTGGGCACATGAGCATCTACGTGGCGTACTTTCACAGCCAGGTTCTCTACCCGAGCAGCAATATCTTGCCACAATGCAGCAGCCCAGATAGGTTTGCCCCTACGCTGCCAGTTGTTTTGCTTCCATTGCTGTAACCATCCCCACAGGGCATTTGCTACCATCCATGAATCGGTGTAGAGATAGAGAACTGGCCATTTTTCTCGTTCAGCAATGTCTAAAGCCAGCTGAATGGCTTTCACTTCTGCAAACTGACTCGATTCACCTTCTCCCTCAGCAGCTTCTGCAACTCGTCGCGTAGGACTCCATACAGCAGCCTTCCATCTCCGATGCTTCCCCACAATACGACAGGACCCATCAGTGAACAGGGCATATTTCTTTTCATTCTCTGGCAACTGGTTGTACAGTGGGGCTTCTTCAGCACGACCCACCTCCTCCTCTGATGATATCCCAAAGTATTTGCCTTCTGGCCAGTCCATGATCACTTCCAATATTCCTGGGCGACTGGGGTTTCCTATTCGAGCCCGCTGAGTAATCAGTGCAACCCACTTGCTCCATGTAGCATCAGTTGCATGATGCGTAGAGGGGACCCTTCCCTTGAACATCCAGCCTAGTACCGGTAATCGGGGTGCTAGGAGGAGCTGCGCTTCAGTACCGACCACCTCCGAAGCAGATCGAACTCCTTCATATGCTGCCAATATCTCCTTTTCAGTTGGAGTATAGCGGGCCTCAGATCCTCTGTATCCCCGACTCCAAAACCCCAGAGGCCGACCTCGAGTTTCCCCAGGTTCTTTCTGCCAGAGGCTCCAGGTGGGGCCGTTCTCCCCGGCTGCAGTGTAGAGCACATTCTTTACATCTGGTCCTGTTCGAACTGGCCCAAGGGCTACTGCATGGACTATTTCCTGCTTGATTTGTTCAAAGGCTTGTCGTTGTTCAGGGCCCCATTCAAACTCATTCTTCTTGCGAGTTACTTGGTAGAGTGGGTTTACAATCAGACTGTAATTTGGGATGTGCATTCTCCAAAACCCCACAACACCTAGGAAAGTCTGTGTTTCTTTTTTGTTAGTTGGTGGAGACATAGCTGTTATTTTGTTGATCACATCCATTGGGATTTGACGACGTCCATCTTGCCATTTTATTCCTAAAAACTGGATCTCCCGTGCAGGTCCTTTGACTTTATTTTGTTTTATGGCAAAACCGGCTTTCAGAAGGATTTGGACTATTTTCTTCCCTTTCTCGAAAACTTCCTCTGCTGTGTCACCCCACACAATAATGTCATCGATGTACTGCAGGTGTTCAGGAGCTTCCCCCTGCTCTAGTGCAGACTGGATCAGCCCATGGCAAATGGTAGGGCTGTGTTTCCACCCCTGGGGCAGCCTATTCCAAGTATATTGGACTCCCCTCCAAGTGAAGGCAAATTGTGGCCTGCACTCTGCTGCTAGAGGGATGGAGAAAAATGCATTAGCGATATCAATTGTGGCGTACCACTTGGCTGCCTTCGATTCAAGTTCATACTGAAGTTCCAGCATGTCCGGCACTGCAGCACTCAGTGGTGGCGTGACTTCGTTCAGGCCGCGATAGTCCACTGTTAGTCTCCACTCGCCATTAGACTTTCGCACTGGCCATATGGGACTATTGAAAGGTGAATGAGTCTTGCTGATCACTCCTTGGCTCTCCAATTGACGAATTAGCTTATGGATGGGAATCAGGGAGTCTCGGTTGGTGCGATATTGCCGCCGGTGCACAGTTGTGGTAGCAATTGGCACTTGCTGTTCTTCGACCCTCAGCAACCCCACAACAGAGGGGTCCTCTGAGAGACCAGGCAAGGTAGATAATTGTTTAATGCCCTCTGTCTCTAAGGCAGCAATACCAAAAGCCCACCGGAACCCTTTTGGGTCCTTGCAGTATCCTCTTCTAAGATAGTCTATGCCAAGGATACATGGAGCATCCGGACCAGTTACAATGCGGTGCTTTTCCCACTCATTCCCAGTCAGACTCACTTCAGCCTCCAATACAGTCAACTGCTGAGATCCCCCTGTCACTCCACAAATATAGATGGGCTCTGGTCCTTTATAGCTCGATGGCATTATAGTACATTGTGCACCGGTGTCTACTAAAGCCTTATACTTCTGTGCGCGTGATGTGCCAGGCCATCGAATCCACACAGTCCAATAAACTCGATTGTCCCTTTCCTCCCCCTGGCTGGAGGCAGGGCCCCCCTAATCCTGGTCAGAATCTTCCTCGTTTCTGTGTTTGAAGGACTGTCTGCTGGAAGTTGGAGCAGCAAACTTTTCGGAGAATCCCTTTTTCCTGATTGTTTTCTTTTGCAACTCACGTACCCGTGCCTCTAGGGTTGCGGTAGATTTTCCATCCCACTTTCTCATGTCCTCTCCATGGTCTCGTAAGTAAAACCACAGGGTGGCACGGGGTGAGTACCCACCATATCGTCTTCCTTGTGTGGGTGAACGCCTACCCCTGACAGCTGAGACACTGCTTTGTACAGGTGCGAAGGAGAATAATCTCTCTTCAAGTTGGTGAACCTTTTCAGAAAGTTTCTCCCAAGTGTTCTCCTTTGGTCGGTGGGCACTGGTTGGTTCAGGTGGGGAGGACAATAGATTCTCTTCAAGTTGGTGAACCTTTTCAGAAAGTTTCTCCACAGCTGAGACGCAGGCCTGTAAGGAAGAGGAGAGACTTTCTTCGTACTGCCGGAGTTGTTTAGCCGCTTCACCCACTGTGGGTTCCTCATCCTCTTTCCAGGCCATTATTGCCAATGAGCTGGCATATGATGATGGTGCACTCCGTACAAACCTCCGGCACATGGGTCGTGTACACTTGACTTCATCTGGATCTGTGGATGTTTGTTTGAGGTCTGGATCCTCATAAATCACTTCCCGTACGGCTAATTCCCTCAGGTACTGGATTCCCTTCTCCATAGTGGTCCACTTGCCTGGTAGACATAAAATATCTTCCTTGAAGGGATACCTTTCCCTCACAGCTGAGAGGAGACGCCTCCAGAGGCTGGTGGGTCGTGCTCCATCTGCAATTGCTTTGTCAATGCCGGCGTCTCGAGCAAGGGATCCCAGCCGCTTGGCTTCCCTGCCGTCTAATTCCACACAATTGGCTCCAGAGTCCCAGCACCGGAGCAGCCAGGTGACAAGCTGCTCACCTATACAGCGACCAAAATCTTTTCGCACATCTCGTAGCTCGCGCTCGTTTAGGCTTCGGGTAGTTACTGTTGCTCTTTCGGCATCCTCATCTTCCTCCTCCTGAATCCTTGACGGCCCAGCGTCGTCATCATCTTCGTCATCTCTATACTTAGTTTTGGCAGAAGCCTTACCTGGATTGGCAGAAGACTCTCTGCGTTCTAAACGACTTGAATTTCTGTACCATATTTTCACCTTCTCTACAGGGGCAGCTTGCACTGCTACTGCTCGTTTCTCTGACTTTGTTACAGGGTCTGCCACAGGGGTTGGAATGCCCTCTGCAGGGTCAACTTGCACTGCTACAGCTCGTTTCTCTGACACGGCCACAGGAGCTGGAGCGGCTACAGGAGCTGGAGCAGTTGCAGGAACCGGAGCTGTAGCGGCTACAGGAGCTGGAGCTGGAGCTGGAGCAGTTGCAGGAGCTGGGACTGGAGCAGCAGTAGGAGCTGGAGCGGCTTCAGGAGCTGGAGCTGGAGCGGCTTCAGGAGGTGGGACTGGAGCAGTTGCAGGAACTGGGACTGGAGTAGCGGCCGGAGCTGGAACTGGAGCGACTGCAGGAACTGGGACTGGAGCAGCTGCAGGAGCTGGAGCTGGAGCGGCTTCAGGAGCTGGAGCTGGAGCGGCTTCAGGAGGTGGGACTGGAGTAGCGGCCGGAGCTGGAACTGGAGCGGCTGCAGGAGCTGGGACTGGAGCGGCTGCAGGAGCTGGAGCTGGAGCGGCTGCAGGAGCTGGGACTGGAGCGGCTGCAGGAGCTGGGACTGGAGCGGCTGCAGGAGCTGGGACTGGAGCGGCTGCAGAATCCACCGTAGGGGTCACAGTGGCCGTTGGATCTGTCACAGGGTTTGGAGTGGCCGCAGGGTCTGTCACTAAGTTGACAGCAGTATCAATGGCAGCTCGATAGGCATGAGCCAGGCCCCAGCACGTTACAATGATTTGTGTTACTTTGGAACTGCCAGAATCATTACACCTTTTTTTCAAGCATTCTGCCAGTTTTTGAGGATTTTGCCATTGTTCAGGGGTGAATTTCCAACACACTGGGGGTGCCAACTGCTCTAGATGCCTGCCCATATCCACCCATACTCCCTGCCACCCACAACTATACTGCCTCCGGGCAGATCTCCGGATGAGCTTCATAAGTAGTTGTTTAACTTTAAGCAGAATCTGAAGTGCATTCATGAGGCAGAACAACAAGACTATGGTATTCTGAGTATTCCAGAAATATTCAATATCTTGGAGAGCTATTGTGACAAGCTCAGGGGATAAGAGGGTGGTGAAGGAGGAAGGCAGAGTGACCCAGGAGGATACAGGGGTGGTGAAGGAGAAAGGGAGAGTAAGCAAGTAAGGAAAAATATCCTCCCCTTTCCCCTCCACAGATTGACTCTCTAATGGAGAAAAACAATAGGTATAATTGCTAATAGTTCCCAAGATGCTGTTTCCAAAGTACAGAGTCCACGATGTTACTGAGTATAAATACCAAATTAGAGTCTTGACCAGATATCTTATCGTGTCATAAGCCATTGCTATAACACTTAGTACCATAATGGTCTGAAACCAGGGCCCGGAGAGGAGAAACAACACTACAGAGAGCAAATACGGAAAATAATGTACTATAATACTCAATTTGGAAAACAGGCGCAGCAGAGTTGTGATTAAAGCAATCAGCATCATGACAAGTGACTATTAAGCAGGTCTAATCCTTACACCAATTTTAGTTTAACACACTCTGATCAGATCTGCCGTTATCTCAACCTTTCGGGCCCCACGTTGGGCGCCAAAAAGACTGTCGTGGTTTAACCCGACCGGCAGCTAAACACCACGCAGCCGTTCGCTCACCCTCCCCCCTCCCTCTCTGGGACGGGGGAGAGAAATGGAAAGTGAAGCCCGTGAGTTGAGATAAAGACAGTTTAATAAGACAGGAAAAGAAAAAAAAAAAATAACAAAAATAATAATAACAATAATAATAATGATGATACAATGGGGATAATACGAAAGTAATAATAGTATGTACAAACAAGTGATGCACAATGCAATTGCTCACCACCCGCTGACCGATGCCCAGCCTAACCCCGAGCAGTCCGGCCCCCTCCCCCCGGCTAGCCACCCCTATATATTGTTTAGCATGACGTCAGATGGTATGGAATACCCCTTTGGCTAGTTTGGGTCACCTGTCCTGGGTCTGTCCCCTCCCAGCTCTTACTGCACCCCCCAGCCTGCCCGTTGGCAGGACAGAGCAAAGGCTGAGATGTCCTTGGCTTAGTATAAGCACTGCTCTGCAACAATTAAAGCATCGGGGTGTTATCAGCACTCTTCTCATTCTAAGCCAAAACACAGCATTCCACCAGCTACTAGGAAGAAAATTAATTCTGTGCTAACTGAAACCAGGACAGTCAAGTATATTGGTTCCTAACTGCATTTTTTTTTTTTTAGCATAAAGTGCTGAAATATTTATTGCCAGCCTTTGTTATGGACCTTCTCTGTATGTACTTTTCATCATTTTCCATCTTACTGTGATTCAGAGGTTTCAGGCATTTGTTTAAACTCAGTGTAGTAACTATGAAAGATATTTCAGTTGTCTTATAGGCACTATTGAGATTTTAGATATGCTCCACTATTCTTGACATTGAAGTTACAAGGCTACTCAACATCTCTGTAGCAGCAACTCACTGATCACTTTCACCATCACCTTCACAGACAATTCTTGCCCTTCTAAAGAGACTTCTGAGTTTTTGTGTCATTAGAAGCTTATTGAACAACTTCAAAATCTATTTGTTCCCTTGGTTTTAGAAATATTTTGTATTATTTTACTCACCACAGGTTATTAATCATAGAATTGGTGAAGTAAGATTCACTTTATTTTAAATAAGTTTAGTGTTTACTTTGATATTTCATGTTACATCACAGATAGTATATGGGAGCGTTGACAGGCCCCAGAGTCTGTTCAGTGAGGATAATACTGCTAGTGAGTTCAAAGCAGTTTAGAAACAAATATACTATGAAATTCTGACAAATGAAATAGGAAAAAAAAATGAGATCTTACCAAAACATATTTTCTCAAGATTTTAACCACAATAAATGACTAAATTCTGAAAGTCAAATTATTTTCATTAGTAAGTCATATGGTCTGCTTGTATATGAACTGTTCACTTTCCAGTGTAGCATCTCAAACTCACTTAAGGAAAAAAGAATTTCCTTTATAATATTGATAATAACATCTGCCTGAAGCAACACACTCAGAAGACTTCTACAGAAACTTTAGAAGAGAGGTTACCAGCATTTAACATTTGAGATGTTCAAATTCTGAATTTCACATATACCAGCAGTGAAGCTGTGCTGCTGAGCGAACAAATCCCTAGCAATAGGAACTAGCAATTTCTTTTGCAAAATAACAAAAGAAACCAGAAGTGCTTTAGAAGTTGACATTGCCAGGTCAAGGCAAGGTCTGATGTAAGCTAGATCTGTAAATACAGTAGTTGGGACCTTTCAGGGGTCATTGCCACTTATTGCTTTTTAACATTTCCCAGAAATTCCTTCTCTTCAACTTTTGTAAGTTTCGTACTAATTATATTACATCTTTTGTTGAGAGGGAAGGGAAGGGAAGGGAAGGGAAGGGAAGGGAAGGGAAGGGAAGGGAAGGGAAGGGAAGGGAAGGGAAGGGAAGGGAAGGGAAGGGAAGGGAAGGGAAGGGAAGGGAAGGGAAGGGAAGGGAAGGGAAGGGAAGGGAAGGGAAGGGAAAAGTGTTTTTTGCAAGGCTTCTTTAAAACTGTCTCATTTGAGGAATATTTTTCATTCAGTTCTAGATAGAAACTGGTAAATTTTATGTATTTATGTTTTTTCTGCTCATCTGTCTTCAATTTTTCCCAGTTATTCTACTAGGAGAAAATGAATCATTTCATGAGAGAGCAGATTAAATCTTTGCAAAAATTTCAAAATAGAAATTTGCAAGTCATTGCTATGTCAGACTGTGTGCTTCCAAAAGTACTGAAATAGATTTGAAAAGCTTACTTTGTTTTTTCAATTTTATTTTTATTTTTTTTAAATTGTAAGTTGTTATATGCTGGAAAGTTTATTAAATTAAGTCCATGTATGACTAGAAATTTTTGTTTCATTACAGAGCTGTGAGAGAAACTTTTTAATTGAACTTTGAAAGAGGGGCGGTGTAAATACTGACTTTCACAGTTTCAAGGACAAAGCAAAGCATAATCTTTTCATTTTCAGGATATTTTTAAGCTAAAGAGGGTCACATCATTTGTATGCTGACATCTTATTGTTTTCATTAAAGAAAGAAGAATGAGAGTCTGAGAAATCTTGAGCTGCACCTGATAAGAAAATTTTAAAAGATGACCCCAACCTGTGGAAGATGATTTATGAAATCATGGTTTTCATTATTACACTTAGTGCTGACTCTGTTGTTTTTGATTGATATGCCTGGATCTTATAGGCTTTATTTATTTATTTATTTATTTATTTATTTATTTTTGAACAAGGGCAATGGAATTTTACTGGAGAATAGATTTATGTAAAAGACGTAGATTTATGTAAAAGACATCCAGGTACAGGAATAGGTATCCCTGAATATAAAATGTTTACAGAGAAAAACAGTGTGTATATATATATATATATATATACACATATATATTAGTGATTTGCAAATTACTGTGTAAGGGATATAAAGTTAAAATGTTAAGCAAAGCTTGGGGCTAACAAATTTGAAAAAAAAAATATATACATATAATATATATATAATATATATATATATTTTATACTCGATCACCAAATATAAAAATTTCTTTTTTATTCACAATCACCAAATATAAGATATTCTAGATAATTTGATTACGGTGGCAGTATATCTGTGAATACTAGCAAAAAGATAATTAAAAAATCCCCTTAAAAACCTAGCATAAAATCCCAAATACAGAAACTGCAATAAAAGAGTCATATTTACTCATATCGGTAGGTGTATTGCCTAAAATAACAATATTGTGCATATCACTATTATTGGGGTTGCAAAATGACATCACTGCTGTTTAAGATACTGTTGAAGATGTCTAAATTGAGTTGACAGCAAAATATGTTCTACATTAAGATGTCATTTAAATTTCATAGACAGTTCACCCATCCCATTGTCAATGTCCAGGTAAATGACAGTGTAATTTATCTCACATTTTTAAAAGTCTAAATTGTGAGAATAATATTCTTTTGTAGAAAATAAAATAAAATAAAATAAAATAAAATAAAATAAAATAAAATAAAATAAAATAATAAAATCCTGTACTTTTGATTTGTGCCAAATTCCTGATAGGAAGGGAGAAAGTTATTTTGTTTGGAGAACTAAAACAACAAAATAGCTAATGTATTTCTATTAAGTGAAATTATTATTTGAGGATAAAATATATTTATAGAAAACAGCATAGGAACGTGCTACAGTGATATTTACTATAGTTATCAAAAAGGTTCTGTTTGCTGATAAACACTTTTTGTTTAAACTAAATTATGGAGGGAGATAACACTAAAAGAAAAATGGTATTCTGACTCACCTATCAGAGCCCCAAATATACAATTAATATTTAGTTTTCCTCTGACAATTATGTTCACAAGTGCTGATATGTATGGCACCTATTGCTAATCATCTTAGCAGGTGAGGCAAAGAACTTCACATTGGAGTTTTCATCCTCATTTACTTCCAGTGGAAAAACATGACAAAACAAAATAAAACAAAAAACATTTTCCTGTGGAACCTATTGGAAATTAACTGAGATCAATTAAGCTACATGCAGAATGAAACTATTACAGCCAGAACACATAATGCATCAGTTACACTGTGGGAACTGACAATGACCTTTAAACTTATGGATTCAACTGCATTTTCTGTAGGCTGAGAAAATGCAGATGGTTACTTGCAACACAGATGGGTTGATACACTGGTGTTAAGCCTCATTTGTTCAATCATATGTTTGAGCCCTAAGTATACCCTATTCCACCAGTGAGAATTAAGTTTCATAAGTTGTGTTCCAGGTGGGTACCTGAAAAAAAAAAGGATGAAGGAGATAAGGAAAGATGATGAACAGAGAAGAGATTATTCTGATAAGAGGACTCTGAATCTCTACTTTACTTATGACCTTATATATGTCTTAATAGTATGTGCATAGTGGTATGTAGGCACTAAACCATGAATTCATCTGTCATTGATCTGTGCTTTTCAGCAATATCTTTACGTTGTAAGTAGAAACCTAAAAATAATCTGAGTTATGCATTTTAAGGAAAATACTATAGCTATTAGTCACATTGTACACTAGATACATACATACAACATCAACTGTATTATAATAAATTTCATTATGAATAAAAATGTCCTAATGTATTTTTAGTATTTGCAAACTTGTTATATTTTGAGAGGTTCATGTTTTGTCAAATGAGTATGAGGAAGTCACTACTTTGTAATGTCAATTATAATAGATTATTTCATAAATGGCTTAAGTAACTGTCTCTTTTTAGCATAGATTAAAAATAGTGTCCATAATTACAATGCTATGCATAGTAAAAAACAATCATTTTACAGGAGTTGTATCAGTGAGGAATTTGCAAACTTCAGGAAACTGAAATTATATTCTTGACACCTTAGTTAAAGTCAGGAACCTTTTAGATCATTTGAGTAATGAAAGTAACTAATATTTTAGTAGATAGATAGATTCACATGTTTGTGAAGATTTCTTCAAACTGAAAAGATAGACATATTTAGCTTTGTATTTGTATTTTTATTTTTATTTCTTATGTTTGTATGCATCTATTTATTTATTTTTTTTTCCAGCTGACTAAATAAGAAGATTGAGAAATCATTTTCAGTATTCATCTTGTGTATGGCTCTCTCTATACGTTATATTTGTTTTTGGCTCAATGGAAAATCTGGACAGGTATCTGAAAAGGTGTTTCCAAAATAAAACAATCCAATATATTGTATATTTTAGGGTAAAGTACAAAGAAGTAGTAAAAAAAGTTGCTTAATATGGTAACTGATTTGTGTATGTGTGTGTGTTGTTGTTTTTGTTTGCCTGTTTGTTTTTCTGTGTGATTTTTTTTTTTTTTAATCCAATATGGTAATTGGTTGATTTTCTTCTGCAATATCCCTCAGTAAAAATTAAACTGCACATAGATTATCTTCTGAAATGAGGCTATGTCACAGTTTTCAGAAAAGAATGAAGTCTTCTTGACTGCAGGGTGGTTTTTTTTGGAGTTTTATGATGTGAATTAGCACAAACTTTGACACAGAAGGTTCTATTACACTATGTACATAGAGAGAACTGAATTGATAAGTGGAAAATACATTTGAAAACAAATATATACAGGTCTTCAATAAAGTTACCATTGTCATAGAAATTTTATTGGAGGACTAGAAGTAGAACCTAAATTTTATTACATCTTCATGGAAAGTTTACTAAAAATGTCTAAGTATATGTTTAATTTTTACATCACTTCAGTGTGAAAAAAAAAAAAAAAAACAAACAAAAACACAACATAATAAAAACAAAAGCAAAAAACCCACCACCACCAAAAAAAAGTTTCCTGATATAAAACTCAACAAAAACTTATTTCTTCTTACACCCCCTTTTTTATTATGTGTGTGTGTGTGTGTCTGTGTGTGTGAAGGAACTTGCTGGGGTCTTCAAAATTTCTTTTAGTGTTGCTCTAGATATGAGAAAGGTATACTGATTAATTACAACTGATAAAATGAGTATTTTTAGTATCTTTTACAGGGCATGTAAAATTTTGGAAATGGAAAAACAAAACCAGGAAAGCCTGTCAGTTATGAAAGACCATTTATGAAATTCAGAAACCCTGAATCATTTTATGTTTTATGAAATTCTAATACTTTCCTTCTCCTTCTCCTTCTCCTTCTCCTTCTCCTTCTCCTTCTCCTTCTCCTTCTCCTTCTCCTTCTCCTTCTCCTTCTCCTTCTCATCGTATGGTCAAATTTGTTGGTAAGGTATGATCATGTGCTGAATTTTGGAAGGAAATTATAAGTAGTGGTATGATAAACAATTTTTCCTCCAGGTATCCGTAATCAGGTACTTTAGGCTTAGTGCCAGAATGAGAGGATTAATGCCTGGCATGTGAAATGGGCATTTAATAGCTAGATAGTGTTGCTTTTCTCATCCCACCTTGGAGTTGAATAGTCTCTTGGGATTGAATAGTCTATTGGGATATGCAATCTAAGAGAATGCACTAATTATTCAGGGCCAAGTCCTTAGCCATTACTCAGGGACAATTCATGATGCCAGGGGATAAAGAATTCAATTATAGTACTGATACTTTTGTCCTCTTCAAGTAGCTTCCCTTTCTTTTAAGTAGGAATTTTGATCCATAAAGAACCATAGACAGTTTCTTTGTTCTTGTTTTGAATATAAATTAGTAGAAAAAAAATCTCTAATGACAGATAAGTTTTTGTATTGCATTCTCCACATCTACAGCACCGATTAAAACTTCTTTCCCAGAATTCACCCCTGGAAGATTATAGTTTTAGTATGTACTTCTGGTAAACATAATTAAACAATAATTAAATATTTCTAGCTGTGTTGTTCATCAAAAAGAACCAGAGATAAAAATTGTGTTTTCTGCAATTAGTAGTTTGAGTTTGTCCTTTCATAATTTGGTTCTGACACCTGCTTAGACAGAAGCCAAGTTTAATCTAGAAATAATTTTTCTACACAGTAGAGGAAAAGCATTAGGCCAAGACATTCTTTCATATAGAAGAAAAGCCTAGGGAGAGAAATAGTGTTACATCATACAAAGACGATAAACATGAATATCATAGATTTAAACATAAGGCTGTAAGGCATTTTAAAATCTTAGAAAAGCAGGGCTTTTGTGTATGGTATGCATTAAAGACAAAGCAGATAATTAATTTAAAAGAAGTTGAAAATTCCCTTAAAAATAGGAGTGTAACGTACAAGAAATATCTTGATTATGCTTGGTATTTTACCTGGAAATTGAATGCTACGTAATAGTCCTGAGTCCTTCCATAAAAGTGAAGAAAAATCCCTTAACACACGACAAGTTGACCCAAAGACACTCAGACTAGTTTTCAGTGCTTTTCTTAATCTTCTTGGTCAGCCTATTAGCTGATGTGTTCTTGATACGTATTTTTGCAATTGTAACTTCGGATTTTACTTTAGCAATAAAGGGAGCAATACTCACAAGGGGCAACAACAATTCATTATAGTTAAAACTCTTATTTAAATCCAGTAGCAGCCAGAGCCTTGGATATCTCATATATTTTGCTGATTTTCAAAAAAAAAAAAAAAAAAAGAAAAAGTTTCCACTTCTACTGTCTTTCTACTGGCAATTATATTGCATCCTGCCTCAACCTTTACACCTGATTTGTGATAAGGAGGAACACAGTAAGGAGGAACACAGTAAAATATATCCATACATATCTTTAGCGTAAAACATATTGTTATCTTACAGAGTCAGATAAAAGATGCTAGGCTAATGAATTTTAAAGGAGAAAGCCCTTACACAGATTCAAAGTTGGATTTCTGTGATGACTGTAATTTTTATAAGAATATGTGAATGTATGCATATGGCATGTACAATTTTATGTGCTTGTGTCACTTTTTTTTTAATTTACTTAATTTACTTAATTTCACAATTTTATAAATCTTGTATTTCTTTACTAGTTTTTAGACTACTTCATGATGATAGTAATGAAAGGAGGTCAGATATTAAATACATGCATTTCTGTTAATTTATCCATGCCATTTGAGAGTGGTTATGGGGGAACAGCCATGAATGGAACATTTCCCTGAAACCCTTTGCTGTCCCTCTTTTCAGCTGCCTGGATATGTTTGGTCTGAGACTTTCTGACACTTAGTGGTTTATAAAGTTGCTTGACAGCTTGGGACATGTTGGGCCAGTGTCTTGCTCACTGTTTTTTTGTGTGACTGCAAATGGATTTAGGATACTCAAAAAATGTAATCTATTTTTATCTAATAAAATATATTCTGAGTAGAATTAGTTAATATGGCATTACAAACAACCAAATCCCTTATTACATTTCCAGAGTTACAGCAAGAATAGTGAGAATAAAACAAGAAAAAAAAAAAAAAAGTGTTTCCTTCATTTAAGCACCATAAATTAATCAAATTTCAAATCTTGTGAGGACAAATCCTCTGTTTTTAG
Organism: Netta rufina; assembly: GCF_964035555.1. NCBI lineage: Eukaryota > Metazoa > Chordata > Aves > Anseriformes > Anatidae > Netta > Netta rufina. Next base: position 39,135,527 of record NC_140123.1, on the reverse strand, counting down.
GTCCTGGATCAATGATTTTTCCTAGTTCTTGTGTATTGAGAAAATTTGGTCTTTATTTACTCAGATTTTTTATTTTTATTTTTATTTTTATTTTTTTGGTTCCAGTGTGGATGAACCCTGAAGTCGATCTGTAAATTGGAAGTTAAGTCTCAAGTCATTACATATGTCTGAGGACTTAACTGGACCTTAGTCATTACTGTAATTACTTATTTGCAAAACTAATTCTCTCTAATTTCAGAGGCTGGTAACTGCAGAAAAGCTTACCACTGTGAATAAGTTTAGACAGTCCAAAAATCTGCCACAATTTGGTGTTATTTTATCAGAATAGCTACATGTTGACAGTAGTAGTCTGGATGTTCAGTATACTAAATGTAATTCATGTTGAAGAAGGAGTTACCTAGGAGTTAACCTAGACAAAACAATAAAATGCATGCTGCAAAACTGGAAAATTACATATATATATCTATACACTGAAATTCCAGATAAATGATTATTTGACTGTCCAGACTTGATAAATAGACATCCTGAATTTTTTAAACCTGAAGGTCTTCTGCAACTTAAGTACATCTTGCCTTGAGGAACTTCAGTCAGTTTGAACCTGAAATGCAGTCCAGAGATGAATATTTAATTTCACTTTCCTTATGAGTGAGGTTGAATCACTTCTATGAGTCTGTGGGTGACAGTTTTAAATTTCGACTCAGGCAGGCAATCATCAGGGAATAACATTACAGCAGGGCAAAAAGTTGGTGACTCAGTAATGACATTTTAATATTACAGAGCAGTAGTAAAGAGACCTCTAGTCCCCTATGAAAGCTTCTGTTGACTTACTAATCAATATCATCATAACAAGCGGCATATGTAAAAATCATACAAAGAGTAAATGCCTGAGGATAATGTAGAAATGCATTCCTTACATTTTCCTGGGTTTACAGATTATGGCTTTTTCTCTATAAATGATTCAGAGCAGTACTATTTCAGGCTGCCATACAGACGCAGATCCTGAAGGCCCTGTGATATCTTTTTGGGACTTTCATATTTGTGGTCAGAACTACTCTCATTTATCTCAACCCCAAATGAATTTTCTCCAGAGTATGTCTTTACCTCTTTTAGGGCTAGAGTCAGAACATGATAGACCACAATATTGTTGCAATTACTATAGTGGAACCTGTTGCCCATACTCTGATCTTCACTTCTGTCCTAATAGGCTGAACTTCTGTAGTAGCTGTGTCTGTGTCCAAGATCTAGAAAAGGGTTCTGTAAAGGAAAGGGGCTTGTGACTCCAGGCAAAAAAGAGAAATGACAATAAATAAGATTGAATTGAAGCAAGGTCAGAATGTAACTGTAATTTTAAGACTTTGCATCGGTTTGCAATGTTTTATTGTGATAAAAATAAGAGACAAAGCTATGTCCAGATGATGCATGACATAAATGTGGCACTGGCAAATTACGGAAAAACAATTATATGAGCTCTTAGTTACTCAGTAGCAATCAATGATTCAGTATGTCCTGAAAAAAAAAAAAAACACAAAACGAAGTAGCATAAATAATTGTGATGTGTTTAATAAACACATAATTAATGAGCTGTGAATTGTTGAAAAATAAGATTGTTGAAAATTTGATTCACTTCTCTGATGAGCTTTATAAATTTTATTTTTAAATTTGATTTAGAAATTCATTTTTAAAATAGCTTCAGGATAGAATCTCACTGAGTGCCTGCTTAACTCCATCTGGTTTCATAAAAGGCATATTTCATAAAAGGTATACAGTTTTTGTAAAATTAAAATATTGGTAAAATATCCTTGAAATAAGTACTGTAGGTACATTGGTAAAATATAATTTTAGAATGAATCAGTGAAAAAGATAATGTAGTGGTTTTACTGTGCTGGGCAGCTAAACCCCACAACCGCTCTCTCACTCCCCCTCTTTTAGATGAGGAGAGGGAGAAGTAAAGCAAAGAACAACTCATGGGTTGAGATAAGGATAATTTAATTAAAGGGAAATAATAATAATAATTAAATAAAGACTACCATGAACTAAACAATTTAACTAAGGGGAAATAAAAAGGGAAAGGGGAAAAGGGAGGGGAAAAGGGAAAAATAAAAAGAAGGGAGGAAAACAAATAAAATAAATGAAGGCTATATGGAAGTCCAGAGGAAAGAAATTACTCTCTGCTTCCCACAAATGAGCGATGATTGACCACGTCCTTGAAGCAGGGCCTCAACGCACGTAGCCGGTATTCAAAAGGAGGACTGACGTTTTCCCAATGAGAGCCCACCCCTCCCTCTTCTTCCTGTTTCCACCTTTTATTGCTGAGTGTGACATCACGTGGTATGGAATATCCCTTTGATTGGTTTAGGTCAGCTGCCCTAGTGATGTTTCTCTCCTCACTTTTTGCCCACCCCCTAGGAGGGTTAGAGAAAGGCCCGATGCTGTGCCACTGCTGCTCAGCAGTAGACGCAACACTAGTGTGATAACACTGCTGTTCCAGCTACAAGTGCAGAGTACGGCACTGTATGGGCTGCTGCCGGGAAAGTTAACATTCCAGCCAGACCCAGTACAGATAATTATTTAGACTTTTGATCTTTAATATGTTTCTGCACATTTTCTTCTACTGAGGCATAACTAAGAGGAGTTTCAAACAATATTTTGTACCTTCAGACATTTTTGCTATCAGCATTTTTTTTTTTAATATAAGCATTTGTTCGGAGCATGCTGTTGCAACTGGAAATTCACCATTCAAGTCTCCATGGCCTTCAGATTACAAAGTATTTACTACTGCCTTTTAATTTTTAATTTATTTAATTTTCTTTATTTTTCCAGCTTATTCTTTTCATTTTGTAGTCAGGTGTCTATGACTTCTCTACATGCATGTTAGAGTATTCAAAAACATAAAAATATGTTTTCATTTCCTCAATATTTGCCTTGGATTGCTTGAAAATGGCTTTTGAGCCATTTCTTCCTTGAAGTATATGGGAATCAAATTCAAGTTGTGTCCATGTCAGATAAATTTTCACCATTTCAGCATTTCAGAGACTGTGGACTTGTAGGTAAAAGGTGGACTTCTGCATGTGATTTTTTTTTTTTTAACCTTAGTGTTTATGATAGTTTGTCCTGAGCTTTTACTGATAGAACACTGTTGTGCCCCAGTGTTCAGTACATTGTAGCTGGGTCAGAAACTGCAATTGCTGAACAAATTTCATAAACAAATTAGCAGTGCAAATATCATCCAGATATTGATCCCAATCTCATCCCATTACAACTGTTGCTGTAATTCCCACCACATTCAGCTGAAGAATTCTGACCATGATTCTTGTTTTGATCTGTAATTTTGAAAAAGAAGGAATGGATAAAAGCAGCAAATCTGCATAAGAAATAAGCAGAAAGAAAAAGCATATGCAGATGGGATCATTGTTAGAAAGCAGTACTTTTTAGTACTTTAGGTAGTCTTTAATTTTATTTTTTTTTGTTCTGTCCAGGAAATACACGGGATAGCTACATATTGCATGTCTGTATTCTCTCTCTCTATATATGCATAGCAATATGCATATATCTCTCTCTATATATGCATATCAAAGTATCAACTGTAACTAGTTTTTGTTTTATGTTTCCACCACATTCACAAGTACACCTGCAATTATCCTGAATAGTCTCTAATCTGGAAGGTACTGTGATTAAGTAGCATTTTCAAAAAAGACCGTGAAATAAAAATAATATATATATATATTTTTTTTCCCTAGTCATTTTTACTTGTTTATTTATTTATGTTCAAGCAAGAAATGTGCATTTCCTCACTAAAACTGGAAGCAATAAAAATCAATACCACATTAAAACCACATTTACCACATTAGTAAAGAACTAATATTCTTAAATTTAAATTTTTAATGTTCTCAATTTCATATGCATCTGGTGTCGTGAAACTGATTAGAATTAAAAATTAGGGGAAAAATATGATGATTTTAAATCTTAGATAAGGATTCTGGAGAATTTTATTTATCTTTCTGAAGAAGGTTCTGAGACCTTTTTATGTGTTAATTTAGCAGTTTTACCTGCAGTCTGACACCAACAACAGTATAGAGCATATGCAATATATGCAAAATTCAGTAGCTTTACATTTTTTCGTGTGGAATGTCACTGATTTCTTGTCTAACTGAAAAAATCGTGTATGTGTGCATTATGTATGTAGGACAGCTGTGAACAAATTCATCACAGCCTCTATCCCAGACTGGTTGATTTATAACCAGTTCTGAAGTGCAAAGTATCAGGCCTGGTCCTATAGTTGCCTTGAGGTTTTGCACTTCTGTAAACATTCAGACTTAAAAACAGTCCCACAGTAAGCAGGGTTGTATTTGTTGTCATTATGTTTGACTTTATAGTTGGCCAGTCATGTTGGGAAAACCAGAAGAAATGAAAATCTATTGTGCACCATGGGAGGTGGACAGCTCATTTCCATAATCTCTTGACCTCCCAATCTGATCTTCTATTTTCTGCCTTTTCAGAGCAATTTATGTTTCCGAAGCATTTGCATAGCCAGCTTCCTGCTGAGAGTCACTATCCCTCGTTTCTGATCTGGACATGTTCTGCTAGTTTGAACACTAAACATTTTAAAACGTATGAATTCTGAAAAGCAACTGGTGACGTTATGATGGAAAGTATACTTTTAAAGCTATTAAGTACTTACTGTGTATATATCCTATATTTCACTTATCATTTGACAGCAGAGTAATTGCAAAATGAACATTTAGAATGGATTGAAGACACCATAAGCTGGAACAGCTGTGGGTGGGAAGAAAGACAGGCTTGATAGTACATCCATTGCATCATGTCAGAATAAATAAATAAATAAAGTTTGCCATGATGACAGAATGCATAAGGTAGCAATGGTACTTTCATGTTAAGTCTTCATGCCTGATCTTTTATAGGACTTGCAAGTGACAGGTAAATTCATGAGTCTTGAGTGACCTAAATCACCTCCTGGAGTATCAGGTGTACTATTCACTGACTATTGGGTAGACTGTGCAGTAGCTACATCCTACCCTATAATTAAGTTTCTAAAATTGCTGTTAGATGACTTATATTTAAGTTTAAACACAAGCTTAAATATTTTTCAGGTTAGCAACACAAATAGTTATTGATATAATATAATGTAATATAAATGTCACAAATGTTTGTGAATTTTATTTGCTGCAAACCTTCATTTAATTACAGTTTGTCAATATATATTTTATATGTCTAGTTTTATTCTCTGAAAACTTGGCCAGACATGTTGTTAGAACTATACAAATGAAATAAAATTGTGAATAGACCCTTGAGTTGCCTAGAAAAGACTCAGAAACCTCTGTAAACAATCAATCTCAAACTTAGTTTTAGCCTGAATATTACTTTTTTTTTTTTCTTTAGTGTGAAATGCAAACTCAGAAAACAGATTTTTTTTTTTTTTAATTATTATTATTTTTAATTTGGGGTCTAGGTACTTCAAGTACTTTTAATGAGGTGGGTTATTTGCCTCATTAACGTAATTGCATTGCTATTCTGCATTATTATCTTCAGCACTAGGCTGTTTTCCAGCAACAATTGTTATACAAGTCATACTAATTTGTACATTTTCGCTGCCCTAAGATTCCACTGAGACACTACTTTAATTAAAACATGACCTTATTATTCATAACTAAATGTGAAGCATAACCTTTTATCCTCAAGGAGTGTCATCAAAGGTTGCATCTTAGTTCTGCATCAGATCAATGACTGTCATGCAGGAGCTCCTATTGTCTGTGAATGACATCTGATGGTAATTTATAACATTACCTGCCTACTCATCTATCTTTAGAATCTTTAGATATATACTGCAGTCATTCTCAACCTGACTTAGAAGCTTTCATTCAGAACTGCTTAACTATCACTCCCCTGTGATAGTCAGGAGACAATTCATAAAATCAGAGTGAATTATCATTTGTCTGAATATGAAAGACAGTAAGCAAGCCTCTGAAGCTGAAATAGGTTTGTATATGCTGTACCATCAATTTATTTTGTTATTGAAACTGGAGGGGAACCACTTTTGTTTTAAAAGGTGAGTAGTGCTGCTTCAGAACTAGGGAACTGTGAAACAAAACATTCTCTATCTCAGATGAACAGTGAATGGAGCACTCTACAATAAAAATAGCTAGCCTTAGGTCTGTAAAAATTAATTGACAATTGAATGTGCTGTGAGAAAAATAACTAATGAAATAACTAAATGTAGTACACAGTCATATATAAATATTAAGAAAGGATTTTTTGCCTTTACATTAGACACTTTTCCAAGGAGTAAAGCTATCAAGTCAAACCCTCTACCATGTCTGTAAAGGAAGTCACTATTTACATCACTGTACAACTAGTTCCATCATGAAAAGTGTCCTTATGCAAGAAACACTTATGCAGTGAGCCATGTGCAGTTCTTTTGCTCCCTGTTTTCTACTAAGCCTTGGTATTTGATGAGCCCTGCTGGGATAGGAGGGGAAAGGATGATGGAAGAGGAAGGGTTACACAGGAAAATACAGAAGCTTTTTTTTAGGAATGTAGCTAGATCTATTGTGATTTTGCCTTTACTAGACATCTTTTATGGGGAATTATTTTGCTTTAATTTCTGTTATGGGTAAGCTAAAAAACAAAGCTCCTTTCATGAGCTTTTTTTTTTTTCTCTGTTTTAAAAAAAAAAAAAAAAGTAAAAAGTAATTTAATTAAATAATTCTGTTTACTTGTTTTGCTCATTGTTTAGTAACAATTCATTACTCTCATAACGTTCAATAGGACTAGGTCTAACCAAAAGGTCAACTGACAATTACTGTTACTCTCTGGTACTGTTTAACTCAGATAGCAGAACACAGGAGGCTACAAAGCCAAGCATTTCAGAAACTGAAGCTGTGAAGGTAATCTTAATTTTTTTTCATGTACTCACCATTTCTATGCAGACCATGTAGGATAAGATTTTTTATTTTTTTAATAGCATGGAATAATATTACTGAAACTTCAAATTTATAAAATAGTCAGTGAATAAAGATTTAATACTGGAGGAATCTCAGTATAGTTAGAAGAGTTACTAAATACATGCTGGAGAATACCTAAGACATCTTTAAATTGACTGAAACTACAGAAAGAACACAAGAATATGTATTAATCCAAAAAAATCTATTTGTTTTCCTATTGCAACTTAAGTTAGGTTCCATAAAAATCCATGAATTTGAAATTAAGTTTCAAAAGCCCACTGGAAGAAACATTACGTTAAAAATAATTACAAGAACCTGCTGGAATTTCTTTCCATCTTGCAAAAAACAAAGCATTCTAATTCAAAACAGTAAATTATATCATATGTATGATATCACCTACATAAAAATCAATTTTCAAATCTTCCAGAGTATTCCTTTTTTTCCATTCTACCTCCAGTTTTTCACAGTTCAGTCATTTACGCGTAATTTCTCACACAGCCTCCCAGTTTTGTAAAAGTACACATAACGTATGCATATTAAACATCAGTCCGTAAGGAAAAACAATAAACAAACAAATTAATAAATAAATAAGCCTGACATAGACATCGATTAAAAAACACAAATGGTATATTTTAATAGCACGTTCACAGTACTGCCTAGTAAATATTTTGCTGAATTCTTTATGCAGCAATTAAAAAAAAAGAGGTTAATTCTATGTGATAATGACCTATGAATGAGTATTATGCATCATAACACTGAACTTTGCCATTGGCTTAGTTTTCTTCTAATCTTTGAAACACAGTTTACTTTAAATGTTTCACTCTCATTTTATTTAACCTGTTTCATACTAGTTTGCCAGTTAAGGACAGCATTTTTTCTTCCTTCAAGGTGGACAGTTTCTAAATCTTAGTAGTATGTCATTTTGAGTATGTACTTCAGAATGGAAAAGAAAAATAGTAATAAAGCATGTTTATGTTCTAAGGACAGGCTTTAAAAGTATTATGATAAGGTCCATGTATATATTTTTAGTGAACTCATGAATTTTGCTTAATTTCTAAGTGATAAATATGTATACATGTATATTTCCTACTTTTATGGCTTTAAAAATCAGTTTGAACTTTGTTTTTGGTGGTTAAAATGCCATATTAGAATAATAAGTAGGATTCAGGTCTTAACTGGGGTCTTTCAGAGTGCTGCAGTGAAATAGTCAGGAAGAATAATAAATATCTTCTAGAGGAAGCTTAGTCTCCTGTTAATCAAGATTTCCAGGTCATTTTCAGCAGAGCTGCTACCAGCCCAGACCCTCCACAAAAGAAATTGAAGTTATGCTAATGTAGATCACAGAATCACAGAATTGTCCAAGTTGGAAGAGACCTCAAGATCATCAAGTCCAACCTCTGACCTAACACTAACAAGTCCTCCACTAAACCTTATTACTAAGTTCAACATCTAAACATCTTTTAAAGACCTCCAGGGATGGTGACTCCACCACTTCCCTGGGCAGCCCATTCCAATGCCTAACAACCCTTTCAGTAGTTTTCCCTAATATCCAACCTAAAACACCCCTGGTGCAACTTTAGCCCATTCCCCCTCATCCTGTCACCAGGCACATGGGAGAATAGACCAACCCCCACCTCGCTACAGCCTTCTTTAATGTACTTATAGAAAGGTATAAGGTCACCCCATAGCCTCCTCTTTTCCAGGCTGAACAAGCCCTGCTCCCTCAGCTGCTCTTCGTAAGACTTCTCCTCCAGACCCCTCACCAGCTTCATCACCCTTCTCTGGACTCGCTCAAGCACCTCCATGTCCTTCTTGTAGCGAGGGGCCCAAAACTGAACACTGTACTGGTGTGGCCTCATCAGAGCCGAGTACAGGGGGACAATCACTTCCCTAGCCCTGCTGGCCACACTGCTTCTTATACAAGCCAGAATGCTGTTGGCCTTCTTGGCCACCTGAGCACACTGCTGGCTCATATTCAGCCAACTATCAACCAATACTCCCATGTCCTTCTCTGACTGGCAGCTTTCCAACCACTCATCTCCCAGCCTGTAGCTCTGCTTGGGGTTGTTGCACCCCAGGTGCAGGACCCGGCTCTTGGCATTGCTGAACTTCATACAGTTAGTAGATACAGTTAGATGTAGGTACAGTTAGTTGTAGGTCTTAGCCTTTGTCATTTTTAAATTTTGTGTGATTCCTGGATGCTTATTCTTCCAGCCTGTAGAAATCCTTTTGACTGATAGTTATACACTCCAAAATACTGATTGCTCCACCCAGTTTGGTGTCACCCACAAACTTGATCATAATACATACGTTACATGTATGAGCTTACCATTTACCCATGGCAGATGTAATTAAGTCCTGATCATCTGTGGAAAAAAAAAAAAAGAAACCTTTAGAAGAGTATACATATTTGTGTGTGTTTGAGTTTGCATATGTGTTTAGAATTCCTTGGTTGTTTGAGGTAAATATGAAAAACACAACCTTTAAGATGAAATATTTATCTTATTAAATATATATATATTTTCTTGTTAGTTTTTTGAAATCTCAAAGACCATCCATGAAACATCCAACGTATGTCATTCGAAGTGAAGTCATATTTTGTCATGCATTTTTTCCACTTACACAACAGAAATCAGTGCTTTACAGATCAGCCATCCTTTTCTCTAAAGTAAATTGATGGTCTGTTACAGAAACCAACTAGTGTGTCATTTGAGCTTTTTGCTTGTTTGTTTGTTTGTTTTGTTAGAGCATGGATCTATGAACATACAAAATCATTTTCTTCTGAGTTATCAATGAACTCAGGAGGAGGCACTACCCTTTTGTGACATACAGTATCTCTGTTCAATTTTGCCCACTAGATCCTGCCTAAATATAGCATTTCAGTGATTTTAACATTCTACTCATGCAAATCTTCCTACCAGGTCTCAGTAATACTGGTTAGATCATAAAAGAGCAATTCCAATTCCAATTTCTCTTTTTTATTACCCAGGCTTCTAGCATTCATATATAGGCAACTAAAGCATTTCTGTTAAAGCTTCTTGGTGCCTTGATTAATTTTATTCTAGACATCTTGATTTCATACTAAATGAGTGTTTATTTGTTTCTCCTTTATGCCCTCCTTGGTAGTTTTTAGTTTAATGTCCTTGACTGGCTGAGTCAGCTGATTCCCCACAAGTTCTCTGAGTTCAGATGGACACTTGTGTTAACATGGAACATCACCATTAAATTCTTGCAAAATGACAAAATGCATAAATAATATTGTATTTATACTGTGGATAATATTCATTTTAGTAATGTAAGTCAGATATCTAGTCTAAGCTGCTCTATAGGCTTTCTCTATAGTAGAGAAAAGTATCTCTGTTCTCCAAATTTAGAGATGCTCTAAAAATTGAATAAATAGTCATATGTCTTTGCTGTGTCTTTACTGGTGGATGTCTTTGCTGGTGGAAGAAACAACATGGATAAAGCCTTGCTAACTGGAATATCATCTCTTATGTTCAAAATTAGGACTCATTTAATGAATAGTTAATGTTGTCTTCTGGAAATGATTATTTTTTTAATTCCTTAGACACTTCAGCACACTGCTGACATTCCTCAATGAAGGCAACTTAATCCCACCCAAAGAAAATAAAATACAATCCTGTTATCTGTCTGTTAATGAATGATATTCTTTCTGTCTTCAGTAATGAGTCCTTCAAAAATATTTTCTTCTGTCTTTCTATAAGTTCTTTTTCTGTCTTTCTATAAGTTCTTTCTATTTGTGAGCAGCCATTTTTATCCCACCAGACTAGCCTGGCAGCTGTTTTCAGTTGTTTTCTGTTCCTTCCCACAAAACTAGATTTATTTCATATAGGAGGACTTCCATCACATATGGAATTTTTCCCAGACCACTAAACGTGTGTTTCTCACAACATCTTCATTCTCATCTCCCTCTTCTCATCTATTTCCATGCCTTCTAACATGTAGGGATAAGTTGACGCCCTCTTCCTCTGGTTTTCATTCATTTTCTTTGTTCATTATGAAGTGAATATAATTGTTAAATCAGATTATCAAATTCTCCGCCTTTGGAATTCTGTTTTATTAATAGAAGACACCCACTAAACCTGATTGCTGCAGACAACTAATTTTATTTTTTTCAAACATGGACAACTCTTTGTACAAAGAAATATTCCTCTGACTTCAAAAAAGAATTAAAAATAGAGGATCAAAACCTCTTTTATCCTCTGTTTCAATGCTGACTAGTGCAGTATGAAGAAAATAACTATACCTAGAAAATGTACCTTCCTCTTTCAGAAATTTTGTTTTCTGTTCCCAATAGAAAGTGTTCTGTATATCATGTTTCTTTTATCTCCTTTCTTTAAACAGTCACCAGCTTCATATCTTAAATATAATTGCAAGCCCATGTTATTCACATGTTACCACACCAAGGTTATTCTGATTTTACACTTAAATCACACACACAAAAAATATAAATGTCTATCTACTTTGTTGTAATATTTTCTCAGGGTTGCGAAGAACATTATTTTTATTTTTATTTATTTTTATTTTTATTATTTTTATTTTATTTTTATATCTTTAGTTTTATCTTTAGTTTTATTTTTTTTTTTCCCTGTGAATAAATTAAAGCTTATGGTGTGTTTAAAGAGTGGTTATTATTGAGTTATTACTCAAATAACATGGTAAGGAAAAGTACCCAAGACTTCATTTCAAATCTCTTGACAAAGATATATTTATGTTAAAAAAATCATTTGTGGGAGAAAATGAAAAAGCTAAATATTTAAATGTGTTTGTAAAATTTATATTTTCCTGTTCTGCACCAGTTTTAAGTCAACTACCTGAACAGTGATCAGAAATCACACTACATCACTATGGGCCTTTGCAATGCTTTTATTTCAATTAAACAGTCAGACTCCCCTGCAATAAAGAAGTTATAAAGAAAGAACATTTAATAACCTGTTTTGCACAGTTTGAAATCCAGTCTTTAGGTTACTTCAGTAATCAGCCTCAGTTTTCCCGTCCATAAAACCATGATAATTATATTTCCATTTGGAACACTGACTTTTGTTGTAAAAAAACGCTGTAGGAGAGGCAGGCATTATTATCATCCCTGTTACTGTAACTCATAGATTGTAATCTGCATACTGATTCATGGTATGAAGGCAATTGCTTTGTGTAGCATTCTGTGGCTGAAAGTACGTCATTGTATTAAAAGTAAACACATACAATTATAGATTGCAAGCACACACAGAAAAAAAAGAAAAAAAAAAAAAAAAACATGGAAAAGTCCTCTCCTTGTGGATAACATGACTCAAATTGTACTTTTCACCTGATAGATTGGTGCTGTAGCGTTCCAGTCTCCAGGTAAAATCAAGATCTGCATTTAAATAAAGATATTAATAACAAGAGCTAGGACTTGTTTCGGAAGGATGGTAACTATTATAAGGTATTTTGTATGAGAGAACATGTGAAGTGAATACCAAATGAAATTCCAAAATATTCTGAAGAGTTCATCTTTTGTCATTTATCACATACTGTACATTAAATTATAGGTTATATTATATGAAGGCCAATAAATGCATTATTCAAGAGTTATTGGTGGACTTAATTTTAAAGCAAATCAAGTTTTGCTTTATTGTGTATCTTTGGGAATTATTCATACACTAAGAAGCAAAATATATTTCTTAAGGTCATTTTGTAAGGGAGACAGAGTGAAGAAAGACAGAACAAAACCAGCAAAACAGTTATACTGGTTGAAATAAGCAGCTGTGTAGCTTAGTGTTGGAATAAATAAATAAATATATATATATTTATGTAATAAGATTACCAGTGTTCTGAAGATTATATAAAAGTTAGGTTAAGAAGACTTTTCTATGCTATGCAAACAAAAATCAAGTTCCAGAATTTATTGTGAGGGACGGGAAGAAATAATCTTATATTCTACAGTGATATAGGACTATGGGTTGGTGAGCAATGGTTAGATCTTTGGACAATCATTCCACGACTATGATTCTGAAATGGGAAATCCTCAGAAAGTGTGACATTTTTCTGAGGTTTAATGGGATGCACTAAATTCTACTTTCCATCTTTACATATAATCTCTTTACTTAACAGTGCAGGACATTGTACCATTGTACTTGCACTTGGGCTCCACTGGAAGTTACAAAGTCCTCTTTACTGTTAACTAAATCTTGTTTAGTTAACTCATTGCTGATGATTTTGAAATTTCTATGCATTTTTACCCTTCTGGAACTATCTATATCTATCTATCTATCTATCTAATCTATCTATAATATATTATATATATACATATGTATATAATATATACATATTTTATATACAAATATTATATATATTATATATATATACAATATATATATAATATATATTATATATTTATATTCTTTTCTTTTTAAGAGTATTTTGAAATTATATTTTTTCAGATGGCCATGGAAGATGTCATTTCTACTTTTAGACTGCATACCAGTCTCTGGCCAACAAAAAATTACTGTTAGAAATTTAATTGTCAGCAAGACAGAGTCAGCATATTTCCTCCTAATTTTGTTTATAAATTCTATTTCTGTCTGTATGGACTGGGAAACTGAGAATTGGGAAAATCTCAAAATTAAACTGTTTATATTCTGTCAATTTACGATGCCTTTTGCTTTCTCACTGTTTTGACTGTACAAATCTTTTCAAAGCTTCACTGTTTACTGATATCTCATGACAGTGTAGCAGTAGTAGGCAGTGTAAGCACATACATGTAGATGGGATCATGCTCTATGTGATGTTTAATCTGCTTTGGGACATATGAAAATGCTGAAATAGCTAATTCAGCTGCTCACTGATCTTCCCTGTCTCTGGCTGGACTGGCTTTGAAGTCAGCAAGGGTCCCTTCTTAAAGAGGGGGTGATGCCCAGCTGGTGCTCTCATCCTTGTGTTGCTGCTGGCCAGGTGAAGGTCTACTGAGATGCTGTTTTGTCCAGAAGATTCATTTTCCAGCTGCAGAGACTAGTGAAGAAGCAGGTGTTTCTCTGCATTCTCAGCACTTCCCAGCTCTTCTCTGTAATTGGCTAAAAGCAACAGTGCAAATTTGCTTAGATTTCAGTTTCAAATCCCGTATACTATATCATAAACATTTGGGAAATATCAGGAAAAAATATAGTGTTTTAATATTGAACATGGGGTTTGAGACCACAATTTCGGAAATATACTACACAAGAAAACTGTTTTTTAAGCACAGTAATAAAATTTTTGAGTATCCCATATTCAGGATCTCACTTAATTCATGTTCTTTCCATAGAAGTAGAAATGGAGATACCTGTAATCTAAGATTTACCAGTGCAATTTAGTAGATTGTAAATCTGGTTTCAGATGAGTTTATTTTATATATCATGTCACATGTTTCTCCAACACATATTAATTGCAGTCCTGATGAATTCTTGGACTTGTGTAAGATGTCTGTATGTGAAGGATCCAGCCCTGCATTTGGCCTGGCCTTGCCCGGTAAAAACAACCAACCACCAACAACAACAACAACAAACAACAACAAAAAACAGGCTCTAGTGGGAGCCAATTGCAGATACCATTTTTCTTATTCTCTAACATTTTGCCACTATTAAAATTGTGAAGAAAGAAAAAAGAAAAAAAAGAAAACAAAAAAACAGAAAAAAAAAAAGAATTAAAGATTACTGTCACTTTCACAGTTGCTGAAAGTAGATTAATAGGGGGAGGAATATGTCTGAAACTTTGTTACATTATGATCCTTCTCTGTAATGAACCTTTAAGTAAAAGAGTACTGTGCCCCAACAACCTCTGGTGTTTAATATTCATGAACAAAATGAGTCTAGAAATTATGATTATACTCTCAATAGTTGTTTCTGCAGCACTTTCATTCTGAAACAATATGATAAACTTTTATCAAAGAATAATGTTTCTTTGTGCTGAAAACAGGTATATTTCTGCCCTTATTAAAACAAATTAAATTGTCAATTTATTGTCAAAAAATATTTCTAATTGTTTAATTCTTTTTGGCTTTTTCCAAGAAGAATGGTGATGGAAAATAATAGAAGAAATGGTGATGGAAAATATAACTCCGAGTAAAATTCTGCTTTCCAGGATTTCAATATTCAAATATATACGTCAGTATATGTTGAATATTGAAATCTTGACGTTGAATATGTTGAATATTGAAATATTGACATATATGTGTAAAGACAGTATTTTCTTGGCTTAATTGTTCTCTGTGTTATAGCAAATTCTCTTGAGGGTGGACACTTCACCTGCATCAGTTCTCACTTCATTCTTAGTAGTTATAATTGTAAGATCTGTTTTTTCCAGAAAGAGTTATTCGTTGGAAAACACCAACTCATCAAAATCTTAAAGTTTGTTTTGCCATTTCCAATGAAAATTGTCCTAAGGAATATTTCCCACATACATTGATCATTTTCAAAAAAGGAAGAAAAAGAAAGACCAACATGCATTAACTGGTATTCACTGTGAAAAGCTGAGAAAAGTTCATGCCCTGTTTTTCCTCATTGATTTAATGGACTTGAAGATAAGCCTGGGATACACATCTCCTCGCCCATTCTCACCATTGTTTCTCAATCTGGATGTAGCTGTACTGTTGAGAAACTTTGAAAGGCCTTTGCTTATTCAGTTGTGGTAGGAGAAAAATTATAAAAGTTAGTAAAGTAAATATTTATGGGAAAATGATGCCATGGACAGCATTTTTTCATGTTCAAGTCTGTTTTACCATAATAGTTAATAGTATGTCCCTATCTCAGATCATAGTTTACTAACTGATCAATAAGCCTTGAACTCTTTAGAAAATAAGCTTGAAGTTGTGGATCAAATATGAAAAAAAAAATGTTAATTTGTGCAATCTTATGCTATTCTATTAAATGTAAATTGCTCTTCATGACATTATTTTGGTGGCTTGTTTTCTGCTGTTCACCCACATGTTTATTTATAAACAAATTGCTACATATGATGGCAATTATAATGTCAGTAAGAAGAATAATCCAGCAAAACCAAGACAATAATTATTGTGAAGAAGTATATAGGAAGGACTAAATTAATACCAGAAAACTATAGTCAAGCTACAGTGAAGAAATACCCACTTTTGATACTGTGCTTCTAATAAAGTCTCTAAAGCATTAATAACTAAATGCTCATGACAAAAAAAAATAAAATAAAATTTGAAGGAAATATTGGATAATTATCCATTGTAATAAATGGCTCAGTCTTTAAAATAGGACTATAATCAAAGTTTACAATTTATGAAAGGAATATAGGTAAGCAAACAGTGCTGGGTGCGCCAGGAGTCTCTGCTCCACCAGGACGCACACCAGTTACATCAAGCAGCTGATTTTTATGCTCCTAGGCTAATACATATTCATTACTACTTCTAAAAAAAACAGGATTATTATAATTAGTTTCCGGAATCCAAACCCTCCTACTGGAGCATACGTATCAGTCTCTGGTGGTCTCTCTGGGGGTCTCTCATGCTGAAAGCTCATAGTCTTCCTCCCTCTTGTCCTTCTCCTTTGTCTGTCTTGGCTGGATGTCAGAGACTTGTGCAGCGTCCCCTGCAAGCTTTGTCTTTTAGTCATTCTTCAGCTTTCCCCTTCTCCTTAATCTCCTGGCCAGATATCAGAGACTTGCATAGTGTCCCATGCAATAGTCATAATAGTCAATTATTCTGAAACCCCCAGATATCAGAGACTTCAAGGAAAAGCCTACAAATACATTTCCCTTCAAGCTCTCTATTGACACGAATTGCTAAAACATTCCTTTGCAAGATACAAGAACCCCTCTGTTTTTCTTAGACTTGTGGTTATACAAGGGTATGTAAGACAGAAAGTCGCATTCATCATACCATGTAGCCCTAGCCTTGTTCCATACTGACACGAATCAGATGAACACATTTCACATCCATTATTACAGCAATGCATATTATTGATGATCCTAATAAAATATGTGAATTAGCAATACAAAGGAGCATATGAGGAAAACTTAATAGCCTTGCAGGGATGGAGGTGGAAGACCTGTTGCTTGTGTTATTTAAAATGGAAGAAAATGCAGCAATATTAAAGAAACTGTCTGTGCTGCCAGGTTTTGTGCCAGACTGACTGTTACAGTGTTGCAAAATCAGACAGAAGTGGATAGTGAATTTACCAGGTGATGATGACAGTGTGTCAGTTGCTGAGTTGCTGTGTACGTAGTATCACATGTAAGCTGATCTTTGAGAACAGCCTTGGTGAGTCCTAAGGGAATTGAAATTCTTGTTGTTGTTGTTGTTGTTATTGTTGTTGTTGTTGTTCTTCTTCTTCTTATTATTATTATTATTTTATCAGTGCCGATGACCAGACAGTGATGACAGACAAACTGTCCAAGAGGCTGTACAAATTTCACTTCTGAAATACCTTTAAGGTGTATTTTTTGCTCTGTAGTGATTATACAGGGAAGGCAGAGGAACTTAAATGGATGCCTTTAAAATTAACTGAGTGCTTTATGTATTCAGCATAATTTGGAATTTGAAAGTGATTTGGGGTCCTTTGGGGTCCTTATACATTTTGATTGTGTGACAGTTGTGTGACAAAGGATGAAAGGGACAGTACCTATTGAAACATATATATTATGCTTCTGTTGCCATGTGGGAGTAATGTGGGAAACAAAACATCAGATTGTGTAGGTTTACTTAACACATTTTCTCTCCTTTTGTGGGATAATATATTTAATAGCATTTCCTAAGGAAAAGATGTATAGAATGTTAATTTTTCACAGGTTCTCAGAGTGTATAATGAATGGCATTAGATGGGGCTTATATACTCAAATATATAAGCATTTATTACTTTGTAATATGGTCATTTTTTATTAAATTACTAGTTTTCAAAACAATTTTGTTTCATTTTGAACTGATGTTTTCGGAGTCAGGGTAATTTAAATTTACCAACTTGAGTGCACTCAAGTACATGTTTGAAAAGACTGAAAAAGCTATTAGAATAGCTTAACTGTAGCTCAACAGTTTGAGAGCCAAAAGTAATGGAGAGTTCAAGTCATTCCTCTTTTACTAGATAATGCTAAAATAATCTGAGGATTAAATCTAGCATTTCAGAAGTGGACAATAATAATAATAATAATAAAATAGAACTGTTACTTTTGTTGCCCCACCAATTCTTCAGTGACACAACTACACTTCCAGGCTTTTTCAGTAAAATGTGCGTAAGCTCTTAATGGATCCACAGGAAAATGGTGGGTGTTTTTGTTGTTTGTTTGTTTGTTTTGTTTCTTTTTTTAATTTAACCAGGAGGAAGGCTGAAAAACAGAAAACAAAAACAAAACTGAAATCACAATTTCATTTATTTCCGTAGTTTTCTGGACAGTGCTGATCACATCCAAATGACATTTTCTGTGAAGTAAACTGAGAAAAGAGATTTATGAAACCATTGTAGCTCTGTGCTGTAACATCATTAGATGTCTACAGATCTCCAGATGTAAAAGGAAACCTATAGATGGGTTTGATAAAATGATAGACTCAAGGAATGTCTAATATTTTTTACCTATCACAGTTGGAAAGCAATGAATTAGAAATGGAAGACCAGTTTTCTAATTATGGATCTGCTTCAGCATCATATTTAATAGCCATAGTATACATTCTAGAGTCCTTGTGCCATAGACTGTAAGTATCAGTCAATGATTAGGTGTAAAAAAGTCAAAAATAATTTTTGGTGATATTCTTATAAATCTACTCACATCCATATTCCATTTTGAGGGTTGTACTTGCATTCTCTGATCTGAACACTTGTAGTGTTCTCAATTTATGGCACACAGGGAGAATCCTAACAGAGCTCATGCTCACTGAATTTTATTAAAATGAAATGGAAGGCAAGAGGGAGAACAAAATATGATATTGCAGATTTTTCTTACAGAGAATACTTGGCTCATGGATATGTTGAGGGGACTATAATTTCAGCATTAATACTAATCAACATTAATTCTCATTATCTTTCTCTTTCATGTAGTAAAGCATATACATATTAATAATATATATATTTAATAAAATACTTAAAAAATCTTTATGATTTCTTTATGATTTTAAAAGTTTACTTCAACCCAGCTAAAGGTGATCTATAAGTGAGCTGTGAGTGACTTCATAGTGAATTATTCATTGACATACATGAAATAAAACATCTTTGATACTTTTCAGAATTCTTGCATTAAGATCAAAGAAAATGTGATTGGAATAATGCTAACAATGCTATAAAATGTAGAAAATTGAGGGATGGAGAGCTCAGTCCTTTCAGGTTGTAGCAGAACAAATCTTGATAAATAAGTGCTTTCAAGGCTACCTAAAAATCAGAGAGTGACAGCTCAATGGAGTATTTCAACAGTGTCTTTATCAGAAATTTAGTGTGTCTACAAGGAATTCAGGAAATCTATTTATGTCCTTGCTAACTTTAATACATTAAATATTTTTCATATATAAACATACCTGTAGTTGCAAGAATGCACAAAGTTTAATAGCTGCTCACTTTCTTTTCCTCTAGACTTACATATTTTCTATCTACCACCATGAACTGGAGAATTAATTTAGAGTTCTTCTGGTCTGAAATATCTGCTTTTGAGGCACTCTATCCTCCTACTTGAGAATCTCAGAAGCATTGATAGGACTTCTAGAACATAGAACTAGAATTCTAGAACATAGAACACAGCAAGTTCAGAGGAGAGCTACTAAGATGATTAGAGGACTGGAGCATCTGTTGTACAAGGACAGGCTAAAAGAACTGTGTTTGTTTAGACTGGAATAAAAAACAATAAATAAATAAATAAATAAATAAAAGAAGACTGAGGGGAGACCTTATTAATATTTATAAATATCTGAGGAGGTGTTGAGAGGATGGGGCCAGTCTCTTTTCAGTTGTGCCCAGCGACAAGTGAGAGGCAATGAGCACAAACTGAGGCACAGGAGATTCTGGTCCAATATGAGGGAGCACTTCTTTACTGTGAGGGTGAGAGAGCCCTGAGGCAAGTTGCCCAGAGAGGTTATGGAGTCTCCTTTTCTGGAGACACTCAAAGCCTTTTCTGGAGATATTCAAAGCCACACCTATGAAATGTGCTCTTGGTGATCCTGCTTGGCAGGGGGATTGAACTAGATGATCTTCAGAGGTCCCTTCCAACCCCTCCCATTCTATGATTCTGTGATTGATGAATTTACTTAATAAATCTTCATCAGAGAGTTTTACTGCTTTTTCAGCAGATATCACCTGTGTCATGGAAAGATTTGAGTCCCTATTTTTATTTGCTGAGCAATGCAAGAGAACCTATGAAGTTTGCACAGGGAGATTTCTAGATTTACCAGAAACTTCTCTTTCAAGGCTACGTGCTCGAGTCATGTTGTGACTATTTGGCAATGAAATCAGAGCTATTTGCTCCTACTTGTTAGGTTCCATCATAAGTTAACCAGTGTTTCTAGGTTAAAAGAATATATTTTGGTCTCCTGCATGATCTCTGAGAGGATAGACTGAGAAAACAGATGCATACAGCAGTGTTGAAGAACAACTGTCAGGTAGAAAATAACAAGGTTCTTGCCATATGTGATCATAAACTTTTTCTTGATAGAAGTTAAGCTGAGAAACATGCTATTTTCAGACTTGCTTTGTAATATGTAATGAAAGACACTGAAGTGTTTCATGGTATATTTTTCTTTGATATTGTCACATATTTAGGGTTAATGGTGACTTTGCGTACCATCTGGAGACAGAAATCTCTCTGTAAATCTATCAGAAGACAGCAGTACCTTTGGGAAGTAGGTTAGGGTTAGAAGAAAATTGATGAGTCAGAGACTATTCTCTTGCAAGTCTCTGGAAAGTAAATTGTCCTTTAGGTGTGTATCAGAAGAAAAAAAATGACCCTTAGCAATGAATCTGAATAAACAGAGGGTGCAAGAATTACTTTCTTATCGTATTATGGCTGGGCTTTTTAAATTAAAAAGAGGAAGAATAAAAATCCATTCCTAAATATTTTCATGGATACTAAATATTTTAAAATCTAAATTATCTCCACTTTTGTTCAAACGACATTGAGTTTGACATATTGCAATTGGCTCAGTTAACATTAGGAATATTTCTGAGACTCAGAACTTACATCATCAACTGAGATTTTCTGAGTGTCTTTCTTCCGTGCTTTTTTTCCCCACTGTAATATAGGAGTGGGCAGTGTTCCCTTGGTATTTTATAAAGGCAGAAATCTTATTTAGTTTGCGTAGTAAAACAGAGCAACTACTTGCAAACGGAAATATGCTGTTTGGTAAAAAAAATTGTTCAGTGAATGCTGTAACACTTTAAATATTCACAGTACTTCTTTAAAATACTTTCCCACATGATTTACTACTATGTCTCCCTCTCTTATAGTTTATATCTTACATGGTCTGAACAATACAGTACCAACATCTTTTTTTGCTTCTTGTCCTAATGCTATGCCTTTCTAACAGGAGAACCAATACTATACTTCTAGTGTAAAATTATGCCAGGATTTATCCGTCTGCTTAAAGCAGTTACTTCAATTAAGAGCACTGAAATTAGGACCACGATTACCTACTTTTTCTTCATGAAAAAAATAGACATTTCCAGAAGATGAATCATTTATCCTCTGGAAGGGGTATGTGTCTCTTTGTTGAAGTCTATGTGAACCTACTGTGTTTCCAGTCATTACTTGAAGTAAAGCTGGATAAACCAAGCCTTCATCCCCAAGCAAAGTGACCGGATGGGCAGATTTAGAGATTTAATTTTAAAAGGGAAATGGCAATGTAAGTTTCTTCACAGTAACAAGCCTGTGTGCAACAATCCTGAGGCCATGGCTGTGCATGAGGCCATGGCTATGCGTGGCTAAGCACTGAATGCTTGCTCATTCATTGCTTGACACTACTGCTCAGACTGCCAAGAAATGTCACAGTTCTTCTAGATATTTTATAAGAAGGACAGACTTAGCCACAAGGAAGTTAACTAAGACAACTCCATTTTGAGAGAAAAAGGAAACATCAAGGAATTAACTTCAGTTCAATGAATAGTAGGATTTTACCAAGCCAATAAAAATGCCAACATCTGCACCAGAACTGTTTAATTTGGATGCATACATCAACTTGTTTAGGGTTATCTGGGGTTTTATAAAATGCCAGATAAAATTTTCTGAAAGTAGATTAGTGATAAATAGGTTTTGGCAGTTAAGACTGAGGCTTAACTTCAGTAAGATTTTAAGTCTAGGAAAAAAATAAATCATATGAGTTTATTCAAAACAAAGCTTGTGGGAGTATCTTGAGCTGCCTTGACCTTCAAGATTAACTAGCGAAGCCATCTTCTAGGAAAAATAATAATAATAATAACTTTATTTAAAAATTTTGGTAATGAAACATTGTGACAAAAGTCTGGTTTTATTTAACACCCTAACTGTTTGTAAAACTCTATTTAAAATATCAGAAGTTATTCCTAAAACTGGTTTGTCTTTATTGTTGATTCTAACTTCAAGGAGTCTTTCTTCCCAAGAGCAAAGAAAAGATCATATGTTTTGTTAATAAAGGCTCAAAATAAAATAAGTACATCCTTCAGAATGGAAGAGAAACATGAAAGAGAGAGCCTGGAGCACAGTCAACACTTTGAGTGTCAATAAAGCTGTACTTTATATCGAAATAAAAAGAATAGATATCATGGTGATTATTTATTCCTCATTAATGAGGTAGAGCTGGAACATTGTCCCTTTCCAATTTCATGGAGTTTGTGTATGAGTAAAATAAACCCTAGAGAATGGCTGTGTGAACCTCATAATCGGTCCTCCTGTTAATCATGTCTTTGTGTAGAGTTAGATTTTATTTCAAAATTATTCAGTTTTGTAACCATTAGAAAATTTACCTTGGAAGGCTTGTATGCTTCTAATTGTCATAGGGGATCCATTCTGCCATTGCTATTAAGCACAGAGAGCCCTTTCTAAAGCAATCCCACTGCAGCTTCTCAGCAGCACAGCTATCTAATTTCTACTAGCATTTATATATGCTATCACATATATATATATATATATATACACATATATATACATATATATACATACATATACGCTATCACATATCAAAACTGCATAATGACTGTTCGTATTTGTGTGTTCATATTGTACTCAGATTTTCCTAAGACATTATGAAAAACCACATGTGCTTTAAAATTTCTCTGATCTGCATTTCCACTGTATGAAAATGAAGCAGGATTAAAAGTTTACCTTGGGCCACTACAGTTTACTGAGTAGATTGCATCCTAATTATTAGCAGAGCTGTAATTCCACAAAATCTTTACTTTTTTTTTTTTTTTTTAATTCATCTAGTCGTATGTTTGAATAAACAATACTTGTGTTTATTTTTCTTCCTTAACATGTTTTGCATAAAGATATTTTGTCAACTTTTCCCCGTGTTGGAAGTTAACTGATATTAGGTAACATGGAAAACAGAGAAAATTCACCTTTCCACATATGATTTCTTTCACATATTTTTAAGGGGATATATAATAGAAAAATGTGTTGAAGTAGTCTGTTTTGTAGCAAGTATCATCAGAATCAGTAGATTACAAAGGGAATAATGCAGTAAGTACAAAATATTTCAGGAGATTGTACAGTTTTTACCTATATTGAAAAACATTAATATAAACCCATAAGGTTGACAGCATTGCTTACTAACAAAACTGTCCAAATCAAAACAAAACACCACAAAAATCAATTAGTTCTATTATTTTTCATCTAAACTAGCATAAAACTGATCGTAATAAATACTGGAAGGCTGACCTCAGTGTCTCAAATCTGTGGTCCTCCCCTCCCCTCCCCTCCCCTCCCCTCCCCTCCCCTCCCCTCCCCTCCCCTCCCCTCCCCTCCCCTCCCCTCCCCTCCCCTCCCCTCCCCTCCCCTCCCCTCCCCTCCCCTCCCTCCCCTCCCCTCTCCTCTCCTCTCCTCTCCTCTCCTCTCCTCTCCTCTCCTCTCCTCTCCTCTCCTCTCCTCTCCTCTCCCCTCCATGTTAGGAAAATAGAGAACAAAAAAAGTTCTGCACATTTTTTATTACTGTTCACTGATGAAAAATAATAATTAAAAAAATCATATGAGAAACTTTAGATCCTTTCAGTGCTTGACTAAACTTGAATGCACATTTCCTGTAAGAACGTATCAAGTACTTGACAACAGATATACTTTGACTAGGGTCAATCTCTTTTCTTATTTCATAGAGTATCTTTCTCTGCTGAACTTCTATGAACTATTTAAATATTCTTTGGAATGGAAAAGAAATGAAACAGGCTCTTATTTCATAAATAAAGGCTGAAGAGTTCTCCAGGAAGATGGAGTATTTGGCTTAAAATCCTTTTTCTTTTCCACTGGAAAATGGATCACTTCAGAGATAAAAAGGCAGAAGAACTACAAAGATGGCAAAACAGAAACAGGTGATTCCAGTTCCAGATACCAGGACTGTGTTTCTGAAGTCAGTGTTTTTTTTTGTTTGTTTGTTTTTTTTTTTTGTTTTTTTGTTTTGTTTTTTAAATTATTATTATTATCATTTATTATTATTTCAATAAATTGTGTAAACACTCCTGGAAGCTGTGTCAAGAATGTTAAAATACACAATCTGGAGATCCCCGAAAAACTCTGTCAAGCTATTTATCTTGTCTGTGATGGCAGATATTTGAAAGCAGAATTTCATCTTCCCCTGCAAGACCATGGCCTGCTTCTTCTGTCCCTTTGCGGCGTTTCACAACACAAAATTACTGTAGTCAATATTCTTGGGCTGCAAATATGGACTTCTCAGTGTGGAAGAAAGGCCTAAATCAACAGCAAGTATTCCATGGTAGGGCCTCCTACTTCAGCACATGAACTAGCTTAGAAGTATAGGCAGTTACAGAACTGAAAGTGGAGCTGTTGATGTAAGGTGGGTTATTCCAGGATTTGACAAAGGAAGACATTTTCAGTCCTGTCATAAACATTACATTAGATTAGCATTTCTTACCTACCATTTATTTATTTATTTTCTTGATCAAGCTTGCATTTATTTTCTAGCTGATGGAATTACTCTGCTGGAATTACCTGGAATTACCAGCTGAAGATTCGCTTTAAGAATACATATATATATATATAGAATATATAAGTATACACTTGTGTACTTAATTTGGACCATTGCATGTTTTCACATTAACTGTTCACCTCAGCATACTGTGTATTCATAGACATAGTACACTGGCTCATGGAAAATTGTGAGCCCCTGCATTAACCACTTGTTATTAAATGACAGTAATGATCATTCTTACTATGAGTGTAACTGTGTGAAAGTGGAGTCTAGGTCTCTGTAGCTACTGTGTTATTTCAGGTTGAAACTGATTAGTAAAGCAGATCCTAGTATGAGAACACTGCATTTACATGTTGCTTCTGCATGCCTTGAGGGCTATCAGTCAAGCAAAGAAAATATCAAGGTTGGTAACCTTGACAGTAAAAAAAGTTTTAAATGGGATGAAAATGAAGACATGAGAGTAATAAGAGCTTCCAGGAGGAGTATGTTGTGGTTGGAGTGCAGAGAGAAAAATGGGGTTGAAGAAGCAGGTGATGCTAGCTTTCCTTTTTAAATCAACAGCACTAAAAATAATAAATGTAACATGACAATTCCTCATTCGGAATCTCAGATTAGCTATCAGAGTATAAATTTAATCTTTCCTGAACTTGTTTTCCTTACTCTGCCTACTATCCTCTCTCATAGTCACTACTTTAGAAGGGTACATTGTCAATCAGTCTGTATTGGAAAACTATAGGTCAATGACTGCATTGAGTTAGCATTGCTACAGACAGGTCACAGAATCACAGAATCACAGAATTTCTAGGTTGGAAGAGACCTCAAGATCATCGAGTCCAACCTCTAACCTAACACTATCAGTCCTCCACTAAACCATATCGCTAAGCTCTACATCTAAACGTCTTTTAAAGACTTCCAGGGATGGTGACTCCACCACTTCCCTGGGCAGCCCATTCCAATGCCTCACAACCCTTTCAGTAAAGAAGTTCTTCCTAACATCCAACCAAAAACTCCCCTGGTGCAACTTTAGCCCATTCCCCCTCGTCCTGTCACCAGGCACGTGGGAGAACAGACCAACCCCCACCTCGCTACAGCCTCCTTTAAGGTACCTGTAGAGAGCAATAAGGTCGCCCCTGAGCCTCCTCTTCTCCAGGCTGAACAAGCCCAGCTCCCTCAGCCGCTCCTTGTAAGACTTGTTCTCCAGGCCCCTCACCAGCTTTGTCGCCCTTCTCTGGACTTGCTCAAGCACCTCGATGTCGTTCTTGTAGCGAGGGGCCCAAAACTGAACACAGTACTCGAGGTGCGGCCTCACCAGAGCTGAGTACAGGGGGACGATCACCTCCCTAGCCCTGCTGGCCACACTGTTTCTGATACAAGCCAGGATGCCGTTGGCCTTCTTGGCCACCTAGGCACACTACTGGCTCATATTCAGCCGACTATCCACCATCACTCCCAGGTCCTTCTCTGCCTGGCAGCTCTCCAACCACTCATCTCCCAGCCTGTAGCTCTGCTTGGGGTTGTTGCACCGCAGGTGCAGGACCCGGCACTTGGCCTTGTTGAACTTCATACAGTTGACCTCAGCCCATCGGTGCAGCCTATCCAGATCCTCCTGCAGAGCTTTCCTACCCTCGAGCAGATTGACACACGCACCTAACTTGGTGTCATCTGCAAACTTACTGAGGGTGCACTCAATGCCCTCGTCCAGATCATCGATGAAGATATTAAAGAGGACCGATCTTTCAGGTATTCCTAACAATTAGGAAAAAATGTCTCAGTAACTGGCTTCTGCCAGTAAATTTTCTATGTTGCAATCCATCTTTCTCTGTCTCTTTCTCCATATTATCTCTAGTTTCTTTATACAGGCTCATAGGCAACCTAAACTTTTCTTGTTCGTAGTCTGTGACAGTTCTGTCATTGTTTATTTTGAGGTATGGATCTCCAGTATAAATATTAAAGAAATATGCATTTGAGGGTAATGCATACAATATATACTTTACGGTCTCATGAAATTTAGAATTCTATGCATAGGGAATCCAATAAACAAACAAAAAAACAACTACAGCAACAACAACAACAACAAGAAACAAAAAACATAAGGAAGTGATTTTAATTGAAAAATGCTTGAATATCTAATCTAAACATTTTTTTTTTTTTTTTATTTACTGTTTGGCTTCTGACAAAACTGTAACATATTTGTAGCCAAGAGACTTTCAGGACAATTTAAAGTCAGATTCAGAATGCAGATATATTAGATAACAAACGAACAAACAAACACCCACCACAGATAAGAACATGTATTCCTTTTATTCCTATTTATTCCTTTTATTCTTTCCTGTATTTATGTGATTTTTTAATATCTGCAGATATCATAATTTGTTGCTGTGTCATACTGAATTTTGAATTGAAGTGCAGTGGGATTATACTTAGTAATTGCTGCAATATTAGATACCTGAATATCTGAATGATATTGATGATAATATTATGATGAAAAGGAGAAACATGAACTTGTACTGAATGTGCTGGATAGTGATGGTAAATTAATTTAAAATGTTTTAAGCATTTAAGCATCCATATACTAATATTACTGTAAATAGCAGTCTATTTAATAGTCTCATTGAGCTAATTCCAGACTTTCATATTGAGGAGAGTAGCTGTAAAAACTACAAGAATAGCTGAATAAAGACATCTTAGATTTTTCCTGCCATTTTAAAATACAGGGTTTTTGATAATGTCAGAATCTACCAGTATGAATAGTTATGGAGGTATCACCGAAAAGCCATATATTTTTGTCTTCAATTCATACAAAATACCAATAATTATTTGATTTTCCTTTTTACCTATTCTGCTCTGCACTTAAGTACTTGCAGACGGTTGTACTTAGTGGTGTGGCAAGCAGCCTTCCCTAGAGTAGAACCCTCTGAGCATTTGCATTATTGTGTTAATCAGCTGGATGGAACATATTGCTGTAGGTCAGTTCATTCATGCAGGCAGCCCCTTAAAGGAGACTGATTCACTTCTATCCAGTATACAGCAGGATCATAAATTTGTACTAAATATAAATACTAAGCATATAATATTGTCCAGAAAGAAAAAAAAAAAAAAAGTGTGAAGATCGGGATGTTCTCCTGCTACTCCTAAATCATTAGCTACAGAAATTGAATAATTAAATAATTGAATAATTAGCTACAGAAATTTGATAATTTTGTGACTCTGGTGAGTCATGATTTTTTTCAGTAGAGCAGTCTTCAGATGGCATTTCAGAGTAAATAAAAGTTTTACCATATTTTTCTCTTGATGTGTTTTTATTGTGTTCAAATGTCTTTTAAATTAAAATGAAATAAATATATGAAAATTACTCTCTAACTGACTGTATTCAGAAGTGCAGTGGAAAGAAACAAAGGAAAATGGTAGACAAGGCACATAAATTTAGTGCATTTTCTATTGCAAATTATAAAGAAACTAGTCAGTCTAAAATTAATACACTTATGTTTACATCTGTCCTTCAGAGGCATGAAAGCAGGATAACAAGTAATGATGCTCTTTTTCCTCTATATTACAGATTGTTTAATTATCTTGTTGTTGCTTAGTAATGTATACTTAATAGTATATTACGTGTGGTAATCAGTATGAAAAGAGTAAGTAATGTTGCAGGAACTAGTTAAAATCCAATTACATGTCTGCATTATTTTTTTTCTAAAATCTCATTAGAATGGTAGGAAGATGTCAGAGCTGAAGCGCTCATTTTGTATTGAGAATGGTGGATATTTTGGAATTCCTGCATCTTCTTCTGTGCCATAAAGAAATATGGCCTAGTAGTCAGTATCACAAATAGCTAGGAAAACAGAAAATATATACCCTTACAGCTGAGTTAATTAAGATTAAATGCAAAAAAAAAAAAAAAAAAAAAAAAAAAGATGTTGAGTACTTTATTATCTCCCAACAGAATAACATTTTAAAACAGGTAAATGCCATAAAAGTGTATTTTCATCTTCCTGTCTCTCTGGTAGATGAGCCCAAATTAGTTTTTCCTATAAGCCTGCAAGCTTCTGAATCCCTCATTGAATTTCACTAAAGGCATATAACTGTATTTTGATGCTTCCATGGCTGTGCAACTAAACAGGACTCTTCTGCAATGCTAGCCAATGCAAATAAAAATTTGTCAATATTTTGTAAATTGAAGTAAAAAATATTATTGGTCTCCATATTTGAGTGAACCCTTGTGTAAGGGATTGTTGCAAAGGCATTTGATTTTCTGACTCTAAACTATTTATCTTTCAGTAAATCAGTTGTTTCAACAATCTAAAGAATAATCAAAAATTTTTGAATGACCAATTTCTCTTCAAATGCCTGGTAATTTAAATTGGGTTTGCAACTCCTTCATCAACAGGATAAATGAGTTTGTGAGCACCATAGTGCAGCTTCAATAGTTATGGTTTTGTCTTGGTCCTGCAGTTCTTACTAGACTAAAACTCCCATTCTCACTAAAACAAGGGCTACAGACCCCTCATGTCTTTGCCCACAATTTTATCCAGTGAAAAGATGGAAACCTTTGAGGTAGGGCTAAGCAATCCAGAATTATCTTAATAATTCTGCCACTGACCCATTATAAGACTTTAAACAATTTGTTTAAATTGTTACCACCTATTTTATATTCCTTCTCTGTTTTGTGTATGTACGTAATATCTCCTTGGCATGTCTCCTCATAAATTTGCAAAATATCTTGGATACGTGGTCTTACTTAGAAACTCTGGAGAGTACTCTGTACCATCATACGAAGAAATAATAAATCAAATCTACAGAAAACTTGATAGATGGCAATTGTTTATTTTTTATGACATCAAATAAAATAGATTTAGAGCATGCTCGGAAAAATTAACATCAAAACAAGAGACTTCTTTCTGCCTGTCAGCTAATTATCTGTAATTTCTGCTCAAGATTTATTTTTGCGTCTGTGTGTGTGTGTGCTTGAAAAATATAGCCCTTTGTCCACTCACTCCCACCTGCACTTTATCAGAGATTGAGGAAAATTCTTAATACTGCACTTAACTATCCTTGCAGCAACACATCTTATTTAAGACCTGTGTTTACATACATGTACGATGTCATAAGCAAATGCTGTGAAGGTTAAGCGGAGAAGTTAAAAAATTAATATAATTATTAATGTTAATATTAACAATAATAATAGTAATTCTCCAACACATTCTTCCAAGGGCACTGTCAGCAGATTACCAGGATGGGAGATTAACAATTCAGTGAGTGTTTTCTGAAAGAGACACAAAAAATATCTAAAAGTTATTTTTTTTCCCTCTTCACAGGTATGCCTGTGTTTTTTATTTGCATTTTGCATATAGTAGTTACTTCTCTCTAATAAGCAACACTTATGATTTGTTTTCTGTATCTATTGATACTATTGATCTAATTATGTACAAGCTATAGTATATCTATGTCTGTTAATAATCAAAGGGGAAGAATAGCATTCTTTTTCATGAATGTATCATCTTGAAATACTTAACATAGGACTCATAAACCAGATGCAGTATTAATTCTTTCAATATCCAAATTCTTTAGGAGAATAAAGTACTACATTGCTAGTGATGTCATGGTATGAAGGTTCATTTACAGGATTTCTTAATCTAGTACAGAATATATTTTGAGGAAAATGAACACCTTGTATTTATAATTTGGCCTTAACTTTTCTAAAATACTGAAATACTTTAAAAAAAAAAAAAAAATCACAACCACACACACACACACAAAAAAAAACCAACACAAACAAACAAAAACAAAAACAAAAAAGCAACACAACTTTTTAAAATAAAAGGATTCCTTGTATAAGAGACAGCAGAATAGCAGAATTATTATAAAGGAAGAAATGCATGCTGTTATCCATTTCATTACTATTATTTGTACTGAATATTTAAAGTAAGGTACATGCTACCTTGAGAACACTTAGGTAGAGTGCCTGCATTAGAAAGATTCACTAACATAGTCCTTGCTAATATACTTAGTTTTGCTGAGGACATTTTGCATTGCAAAATGATAAGACCTTCAGCTAAAGTTATTCAAAATAACCAATAATCAGAGACAGAATAATTTTTTCTGTTCCTAAAAACATAATACACAGGCTGCTGTTGACCAAGGAGAAGGAAATTACTTCATTAGCTAGGGAAATTGAAGCACTCTGCCACTGAATCCCAAAAGAATAAATCCAGATGCATCAACAAAAGTTCTTCATTTTTAAGTCAGCTGTAGAAACATATGAAAATTCATGAAAAAGGAAAGGAAAGGAAAGGAAAGGAAAGGAAAGGAAAGGAAAGGAAAGGAAAGGAAAGGAAAGGAAAGGAAAGGAAAGGAAAGGAAAGGAAAGGAAAGGAAAGGAAAGGAAAGGAAAGGAAAGGAAAGGAAAGGAAAGGAAAGGGGAACAAAATACCTTGTCAGTTATTTGTTTTCTAAATATGTCTTTTCCCTTCCCTTCCCTTCCCTTCCCTTCCCTTCCCTTCCCTTCCCTTCCCTTCCCTTCCCTTCCCTTCCCTTCCCTTCCCTTCCCTTCCCTTCCCTTCCCTTCCCTTCCCTTCCCTTCCCTTCCCTTCCCTTCCCTTCCCTTCCCTTCCCTTCCCTTCCCTTCCCTTCCCTTCCCTTCCCTTCCCTTCCCTTCCCTTCCCTTCCCTTCCCTTCCCTTCCCTTCCCTTCCCTTCCCTTCCCTTCCCTTTCTTTTCTTACAAACGATTATTTACAAAGGCTTGTATTGATGCATTTTGACTCTCTTTTCCTAGAACTGCTTATCTGTATCTTTAATTAGTACTCGTCAGCCCACTGATTACATATGAAATTTAAGTTAAATCAAACTCTTTGAAATTCTTTGAAATTATAACTTTTAAATGTTTGTATTTATTTTAAAATAGTATTAAACTTTTCATGTTGTTATTATTACTACTATTATTATTATTATTATCATCATCATTATATTATATTATATTATATTATATTATATTATATTATATTATATATATATCATTATATTATATTTTTTTTTTTTGAGAAAAGGGTCTTAATATTAACTTTGTGATGAATCTCTGTGTACATGGTACTTAAGATGCCTTTTCTTAGGGGTAATGGAGTATGTTCATTTTCACATGTATTAGAATGTATTTGCTCTGTCTGTCTCTGTTATTACTGAGTCTCATTTTGGAGTAGATACTTATTTTTCTTTAAGAAAAACCCATGCAAATGAACTGTGGGAGAGGAAGATATGGAAAATAAATTCATCATCATATATATATATTTAAATAACAATTATATTGCCTTTGACTAAAATAATTACCATAGCAGTATTCAATAAACTTTTCCCCAGTGGCAATAGTATTACATTCAACAGAATTTTCAGCTAGACAACACATTTTTCTGTAATACTATTTTTGTATCATCACCATATCATCTCATGCAAGAGTAGGTAATGGAAATTAATACCATAGTGATACCCAGTGACACTAATTGGACTAGCTTAGTTTACTGTTACTGAAGAAAGAGGATTGTCTAAAATTTGTTTTAGAGGACTTGCACGAGAAACAAATACAATGCATAATGCATGCATTTGTCTGAGCCACTAATAATTTTCTTGGCTTTGCAGAATGTTATTAAAATACCTAAGTATATGGTGCATAAAATTGCATTTTGTATAGAACAGAAGAGATACATAAAGAATCAAAGGAGTAATGAGAAGGCTTTAAAAGTGGAGGTTATAGGAAGATGAGTGGATGATCACTACATAAGGAAAAAAAATCACATTAGTACAAGTGACACTCACTTAAAAGAAGCTTTCATCATTGTAATCACTATCATGAAAATGCCAAATTTACAGAAGATTTACTAGTTATATTTATTTTTTTCTTTTTCATTTATCTTAGTCAAGAATTAAAAAAAATTATCCCTGGGTATAACTAAAGGGATCATCTAATGAGATACTAGATGGACCATTTTATTTGCAACTGATTCTATCACCAGCTAAATCATGCCTGCAGACAATCCAACTGGATTGTAGTTTATGTAAAGTAAGAATGACTTCAGCCTTCCTATTGGATATACATGTATATCCATCCATTTAAGTGGGTCTGTGAGACTTAAAATATGATCCTAATGGCACTTAAGATAATACACCTCTTTTAAATACATATGCACATACAGTGTATCCCAAGTTTAGTCTCAAACTATTAATAGGATTTTGCATTATTTTTATTGTCTTTGAACAATTAAAGCCATACATTTGTTGTAATAGAGGTGCTGGGAATACTCGAATGTATAATAGCATATAGTATTATTATTATTCTATTCTATTCTATTCTATTCTATTCTATTCTATTCTATTCTATTCTATTCTATTCTAAATCTAATTTTATTTATTTTATTTTATTTTATTTTATTTTATTTTATTTTATTTTATTTTATTTTATTTTATTTTATTTTATTTTATTTTATTTTATTTTATTGTGAGCTGTGAGTGAAATAGCTCAGGCTTTTACCTAGAGCTTTTTTCTCAAGGTAGAGGAACTATTTCTTTCCTCACTGAGATTATAGTAATGTTAACGGAGAGTGAGATATCCCGCATTTTCCATCCTCCCAAACAAATTTTTGAATTTGATTGAATTTTGATTTTTGAATTTGTTTCCTCCTTTCAGCAAATATTTGGAGGGAAGTTGGTGGGCTGGGTTTCAATCCCAGAGGCTCATAGTTGCCAAATTATGTCTCTTTGAAAATCACAGGGCATTTTTGTTTTCCAGATTTGGTATAGTTTTAATGACTTTGTGATTTTATCATAATTTTCCTGTAGTAACTGAGCTTTGTAAAGGCTAAGGTTTTATTTTGGTCTGAGTTTATGCATGAATTAATAGAAGACGAGAGGTTGTGCATGTATCCACTCCAGTGCACAGCCCCTAGGAAACTTGCATAAAAGTAAAGATACTGGAACTTGGAGTAAATCAAAACTCAGAAAACCAGATTAACCTCCTGTGACTGCTAAGCCTCAGGGAGGCAGGTCACAAAGAGCCAGAGCTATTATAATTGAAGTAATGGTGTTACACGCTGTAAACACGGACCAACAGGACTGTAAAAATGCCTGTCCATTGAAAATATGCTCTGTACTACAATTGTGAAGAGGTTAGATATAGACTTCCTTTTTGATATGATTGCATGAATGCAATATGTACAGGGTGTTTGGAGTTGATCAAATTTAGCAACAAAGATGATTCATAGTTTATAGCTCATGTATTTTGGAGTTTTTATGTGTGAAAGAGAAAGCTGCTGCTTTCTAAACGTTAAGTGTACTATGGGCTAAATGAACCATTACTACACATATTTCTGGTAGTAGCTGGAAACATCTGCTCCATGTCTCTTGGAATAAGGATGCCATAAGCTGGTCCTGAAGTGTCATTGCTCAGACTCTTGCACTGTACAGAGCTGAAAGACCATTACTACCAGGAAGGATGATAGACACCAAAAAAATTATGTGTATTATTTTTTGAATTTCCTGATTTCTTGTCAGTGAACTCACACCTTATGGATTTGGAACTGCTTTTAGCATAAGTTTATGTGCTTATCAGAGCTGACAAAGTGACAGGGGAATGCAAAAATAATTCCCTGCTGTTTTCTTGATTTGCTTTCTTATGCCTTGCATTAAAATTTCATGGGATCAACATTGAAATAGGTCTCTGAAACTTCAGACAAGCCAACAAACCATTTAAAGAATGAAAACTTGCTTTCAGTAAAGAACATTTCTTTTAAAGAAATAATTACCTAATTTACTTTTAATGCCAGCTAGCTTTAGTATTATTTGTGCTTAGATATGCTGCAGAAAATACACTCCTTATCTCTGCTAACTTATCTAGTATATCTTATTGAATGATTATTACTTGCTGTAAATATGTTTGAGTGTTATGTGAAAGTTGCAAATTCATCATACCAGCATGTGCTCAGCATCAAGGAAGGGTGGGGTAGAAGGTTGCAGTTTCTTTTCTTCTAATTATTCCTCAAATTTCATAATTTCTAAGCCTTTTTGTTTGTTTGTTTGTTTGTTTGTTTATTTGTTTAATTCAGTATAACCATTTCTTAGTTTAATTACTGGTTACAGGAATCTTCTAGATGCATCAATTTGCCATGCTCTGCTGCTTAGTGGTAACTCATTAAACCATGGTTATTTAGTTATATCTTGATTTTTCCTTTTTCTTTTCTTCCTGTTGATTCTCTCTCTTCTTGGAAAAGGTTGCCTGGCTTCTTACCCTTGCCTGAACTTTCCTTTACTTTTTTATAAAAAAACATTGTCCAGAAGCTGCCTCTGCAAGAAACTCAGTGTTGTCCATGTATCAGACATGCCTATCAGTCCCTTAGGGATTTCAGATGATCAATTTCTGACTTTCAAACGGACTTCAAGGGTGAAAAAAGATACTGAAATGCTCAGATTAACTAAAGCAGCCTCCCTGAACAGTCCCTGGGTCTGAGCAATAGCAGAACTTGAGACAGATATAAAGCTTTCTGGGCAAAACCTTGCAGTACTTGGATATTAATCAGATTTTTTTGGTCTTCCATCTTGAAATTATATTCTGTTTGCAATGGACTTTGTGCACTGTTCAGTCTATCTTTGCTTAAATTTACCATCATCAAAATACAAATATTAATAACAAATATTTTGAAAGGACAAAATTATTAAAGAATGTAAAGAAATCTGGATCTGTAATGACAGAGGTCAGCTATTTGTTAACTTAACATACTTGGTTAAAAGGAAGCATTTCTGTTTTGCTGTGATTTATCTCTCTTTTCAGATGAATTAAAAGGATAGCAAAATATGCATGTGACTCCCAAGTGATGACTTTCTTTGAGTGACATAACTGAAGGATGCTGATTTGAGGACTTGATTTTTTTGCAGAAGCAATTACGAATGCAACATTTTTTTTTTTTTGGATTCAGTACCTTTGCAAAAATTAAAATACGTATACATATATTATCAAATTTCTTTGCAGGACCAAAGGCCAGTTCTCAATGAACTACTTTCCAGTTTATGTTGTTATTTTACAAAACAAACAAACAAAACAACAACAACAACAAAACAACAACAAAAAATGTTCTTGTTCATATTTGCAAGCTCTTCAGGAAAGATTAGAGTGATAAACTGTATACAAGTACTTTTGAACTGATCTTATATTATTCCTATAGGAATGTGTGTTCATGAAAAAAAAAATCAGGAGACCTAAAAGAGACATTCTATTCAGTATTAGCATGCAGAAGAGAAGTGGAATATGATACATAATGCTGTATTACTGAGAAAAAAAGGAGTGCAAATCACAGCATGTTGCAGATACTATTTTTATAAAAGAAAGGACAAGGAAAAAACAAGGGAAGGGATGGGGGAAGAAAAGAACTAGAAAAATAAGAAAAAAAGACATGATAATTTCTGATGCTCTTAATGCTAAATTATACAGGTGTTGCACCAGTATCGTATTAAATTGAATGTAAAAAAAATAAATAAATTTTAAGGAGGCAGTTAGTTACACTGGTTATTAGCAGCTACTTCAAGATTATGATTTCAAGGAAGAAAAAAAATCTGGTTTTGAGAAAGCATATCTTTGTTATCTATTCGAAGTTATACAAAACTATATAAATCTTGAAACTGTAACTTCCATTGTTTAAAGGACTGAATTATAAAACTGTTACAATCTTTACTATTTTCAGGTTCTTTTGACTATTCAATAGCTCCAAAAAACAGTTTTCTTCTTTGAAATCATTTAGTTCAGTAGCTATCCCTGTGATTGTTCTTAGAAAAGCGGACTGTATTCCTATTCAAATACCTACTGTACCTTTTCGTATGTAAACCAAGTTTAGGAGACTTTACTGAGAGGAACAGATACTCTTCCAGTTTATCCCTAATATAGAAACACAGAATTATTTCTGAGGTGCAGTAAAGGGATTGTCTTCACTGTCTAATTTCTTTGTATTAGGCACAAAGGCTGGTTTGATAGACTAAACAACCAAAAGTGTTTCTGTGGCAGTTTGCAAGTCAAGATTTTAAAAGTATTTTTGTTTAAACAGTGCTACCTTACTCTACTGTACTGTAGATGAAATCTGTTAGCTTATTTGCAATAGACAACCACTGTAAACAAGATCACATAGGAATTCATCTTTTGTAATACATTGCTGGCTCTACAAATATACTTTTCCATGTATCTTTCTGCTACAGAGGCCAAAGGCCAAACCTCATCTGGAGCTCAATCTGGCTACTGCCAATAAAGACAAAAAAAAATGTTTTTACATATACATCAACACAAAATGGAGGACTAAGGAGAATCTCCATCCTTTACTGGATGCGGGGGGAAACTTAGTTACAAGAGATGAGGAAAAAGCTGAGGTGCTTAATGCCTTCTTTGCCTCAGTCTTTAGCGGCAAAACCAGTAGTTCTCTGGATATCCAGTACCCTGAGGTGGTGGAAGGAGATGGGGAACAGAATGTGGCCCTCATTATCCATGAGGAAATGGTTGGTGACCTGCTATGGATGTATGCAAGTCGATGGGGCCAGATGGGATCCACCCGAGGATACTGAGAGAACTGGCGGAGGAGCTGGCTAAACAGCTTTCCTTCATTTATCAACAGTCCTGGCTATCGGGGGAGGTCCCAGTTGACTGGCGTCTAGCAAACACGATGTCTATCTATGAGAAGGGCTGGAGGGTAGACCTGGGGAAGTATAGGCCTGTCCGTTTGACCTCAGTGCCAGGGAAGCTCATGGAGCAGATTATCTTGAGTGTCATCACACGGCACTTGCAGGGCAAGCAGGCAAACAGGCCCAGTCAGCATGGGTTTATGAAAGGCAGGTCCTGCTTGACGAACCTGATCTCCTTCTATGACCAAGTGACGTGCTTGGTGGATGAGGGAAAGGCTGTGGATGTGGTCTACCTTGACTTCAGCAAGGCTTTTGACACCGTTTCCCACAGCATTCTCCTCAAGAAACTGTCTGCTCATGGCTTGGACTGGCATACGCTTCGTTGGGTTAGAAACTGGCTGGATAGCCGGGCCCAGAGTCATGGTGAATGGAGTCAAATCCAGTTGGAGGCCAGTCACTAGTGACGTCCCCCAGGGCTCGGTACTGGGGCCGGTCCTCTTTAATATCTTCATTGATGATCTGGACGAGGGCATTGAGTGCACCCTCAGTAATTTTGTGGATTTCACCAAGTTAGGTGCGTGTGTCGATCTGTTCGAGGGTAGGAAAGCTCTGCAGGAGGATCTGGATAGGCTGGACTGATGGGCTGAGGCCAACTGTATGAAGTTCAACAAGGCCAAGTGCCGGGTCCTGCACCTGCGGTGCAACAACCCCAAGCAGAGCTATAGACTGGGAGATGAGTGGTTGGAAAGCTGCCTGGCGGAGATGTACCTGGGAGTGATGGTGGATAGTTGGCTGAATATGAGCCAGCAGTGTGCCTAGGTGGCCAAGAAGGCCAATA
Organism: Netta rufina; assembly: GCF_964035555.1. Classification (NCBI taxonomy): domain Eukaryota; kingdom Metazoa; phylum Chordata; class Aves; order Anseriformes; family Anatidae; genus Netta; species Netta rufina. The sequence goes on along the minus strand of NC_140123.1, from coordinate 39,097,020 downwards.
GCATCCTGGCTTGTATAAGAAGCAGTGTGGCCAGCAGGGCTAGGGAAGTGATCGTCCCCCTGTACTCGGCTCTGGTGAGGCTGCACCTTGAGTACAGTGTTCAGTTTTTGGCCCTTTATTAGAAGAAGGACATGGAGGTGCTCGAGTGAGTCCAGAGAATGGCAACGAAACTGGTGAGGGGTCTGGAGGAGAAGTCTTATGAGGAGCGGCTGAGGAAGCTGGGCTTGTTCAGCCTGAAGAAGAGGAGGCTCAGGGGTGACCTTATACCTTTCTATAAGTACATTAAAGAAGGCTGTAGCGAGGTGGGGGTTGGTCTGTTCTCCCACGTGCCTGGTGACAGGATGAGGGGGAATGGGCTAAAGTTGCGCCAGGGGAGTTTTAGTTTGGATATTAGGAAGAACTTCTTTACTAAAAGGGTTGTTAGGCATTGGAATGGGCTGCCCAGGGAAGTGGTGGAGTCACCATCTCTGGAGGTCTTTAAAAGATGTTTAGATGTTGAACTTAGTAATAAGGTTTAGTGGAGGACTTGTTAGTGTTAGGTCAGAGGTTGGACTCCATGATCTTGGAGGTCTCTTCCAACCTAGACGATTCTGTGATTCATTCCTGAATAAATATTTTATCATAGACCTGTTTCTAAATGCTTATTTCCCTCTGGTTATGATGCTCTATTGGTTCCTTAAGTCTGGGTCAAGTTTATTTTTCTTCATGCCCTTGTACGCCTCTTTAACTCCTTTCAGATAAGTGCTCTTATCTGCACTGAATATAAATTTGCCTACATTGCTGAAAGCCAGAATATATAACATTTCCTTTTTTTATTTCTTAACTTTAAGGATTTTAGACTGTCTGTATAACTCAGCTATTAATCCGGGGACAGACTTGACTGGAATTTTTTCTTGTGGTTTTACCTCTACTAGATGTTGTAAACAGCAAAAGTTTTCATTGTTTTCTCTGCCTTCAGAAGAAGGACAGTACATTATCATCAGAGCACACAGTGCTCACAGGAAACAGATATCTATGGCAAATGCTATATAGCTGTGTGTTTTTTATGTATTGATTTTTGTATATTTTATTTTTATTAAAGAGTGTACACCCTAGTCCAACTAAAATAAAACTGTAGCTGCTTTTTGGTCAAAGTTCTGTGAGATATCTGGATTAGCAGACATTTTATCCTACCTTTGTAGTGACAGACTTTCTCTTAAACCATTAATTGTTTTCTCATCAAGAGCCCTCATGATGAATCTCATTATTATTATTATATATATATATATTTTAAATTTGTGGCTTTAAGGTTTGTAGAGAGAAGTTTAAAAAGAAGGTAATAAACACTCAGAATCTAGAAAAAGGCTAAAATAACACACCCTTTAAAGAAAAAAATATCTTTCAGTTGCAATGGGAGAGGCTAACTTTCTTGAATTCATAGCAAAGTTTTTTTTTTTTTTTTCTTATTTTTTAGTGAACCTGAAATCTAGGTTGCATTCTTCCTGTCATACATGCACTCTACTGAGATAGGTGGAGGAAAAATGTATTAAAATTTTAATAACTAAATATTTTCTTTGAGGGCAAAGTGAATCAGAGGAAAGAACAAGGGTAGTGATCATAGAATCATAGAATGTGTTGAGTTGGAAGGGACCTTAAAAATTATCTAATTCCAATCACCCCTGTCATGGGTAGGGACACCTCCCACTAAATCAGGTTTCTCAAAACCCCATCAAACCTGGCCTTGAACACTGCCAGGAACGGGGCATACACAGCTTCTCTGAGCAACCTGTTCTGGTGCCTCACCATGCTAGGGGGAAAGAATTTTTTCCTAATATCAAATGTAAATCTAACCTCTTTTAGTTTAAAGCCAATACTCCTTGTCCTATCACTACACTCCCTGACAAATGAGTCCCTCCTCAGCTTTTCTGTAAGGCCCCCTTTAGGTACTAGAATGCCACTATAAAGTCTCCCTGGGGCCTTCTCTTCTTCAGTCTGAACAGCACCAGCTCTCTCAACCTGTCTTTGTAGGAGAGGAGCTCCAGCCCCTTGGTCATCCTTGTGGCTCTCCTCTGGATTCTATCCTGTCTTGTGCTGGGAACCTCAGAGCTGAATGCAGTACTCCAGGTGGGTTCTCACAAGAGCAGAGTAGAGGGGGAGAATTACCTCCCTTGACCTACTGGTCACATTATTATTCTCAAGCTATTTGTTAATAACTGTATCCTGCGCTTCATTTAATGGTTATTATCAAATATCTTGAGAATCCAAACAAAATCATGTGGCAAGTATCAAAGAAAAGTTTCTATCTTTTTAATGGAATCACGGAGTCAGAAAATCTTCTTGGCTGGCAAGGACTTCTGGAGGTCTTCTGTCTGAACCACTGCTCTACTTGGGATATTCTATAATTCTTTGAACTTGTGTCCATTGCAGCAAAATCTCTCGAGAGCAGCAATCACTATGTACCTTCAAGAAGACTGTTTCCATCTTCTTTGTGCTTTGCCACTATGTATGTGAAGACAGCAATGAGGATCCCCCCAAGCTTTCCCCTCTAAAGGTTGAAAAGACTGTGTAGTCTCTTCTAGCCTCTCCTTGTACACTGCATGTCCTATCCCCAACACCAGCTTGGTGGCCTCTTCTTTACTGTCCTGGTTTGGTTGGGATATATTTTCTTCATAGTAGCTTGCATGCTGCTATGTTTCAGATTTGTAGTGAGAATAGTGCTGATAATACACTGATGTTTGAGCAGTGTTTACAGTGAGTGATGGTCTTTTCTGTTTCTCAAGCTGCCTGCTAGGGAGTTGGCTGGAGGTGCACAAGAAGCTGGGAGAGGACACAGCCAAGACAGCTGACCCAATCTGGCTAAAGGAATACTATGTATTGAGTATGCTCAGTAACTGGAATAATATGATGAGTATGATGTCACACTCAACAATAAAACTGAGGGGAGTTGGCTGAGGGATGGGAAGGCTGCCATCACTCAGGGACTGGTCAGCTGGTAGTGAGCAACTGTGTTTTGCATCGCTTGTTTTTTCCCCGTTGGGTGTGTTTATTTATATATTTATTCTTGTTTAATGGCTTTTATATCAACTCATGTTTTCTAACTTTTGCCTTTGCGATTCTCTTTCCCCCATCCAGTTAAGCAGAGGGAAGTGGGCAAATGTCTGTGTAGTGCTTAGCTGCCTACTGGGCTTAAACCACAACATAGTCTCCCTCAGTGTGTCAGTGTCTTGTGCTGGGAAGTCCAAAACTGGACATAACACTCTAGATGTGGTCTCGCTTAATACCTGCATCATAAAGAAGGATTGCTTTCCCGGATCTGCTGATTATACTTCCACTACCTTAGACCAGGATGTGGTTGACTCTTTTTGCTGCATGTGTGCACTGTTGACACATTTAATTGGTCCACCAGAATCTTCTGATTCTTTTCCTTCTTTCTATCTTACTAACACCCTGCATGGGGTTATTACCTAGAGATGCGGGATTTTACACTTCACTGAAACTCATGAGGTTGTTGTCAGCCCATTCTTCACACCTATCCAGGTCCCTCTGAGCAGCAGTCCTGCCTTCAAGCATATAATCTGTTCCTCACAGTTTTATATCATCCGTTCCTCCCAATTTTCTATCATCTGTAAATGTGCAGAGACTGTTCTTTCTCTCCTCATCCTGGTTGTTAATAAAGTCATTAAACAGTATTTGTATCAATAATATTGCTAGTTGACTCTGAGCAATGCGAGTCTTTGAGATCAACAGTCCAGCCAATTTGTCATCCACCTGATTGTCCACTTATTCAGTCCATAGCTCATCAATTTGGATATACTGTTGGAGACTGTGACAAGTGCCTTGCCACATCAAAGTATGCCATGTCATGGAAGGGATCAAATAGGTCAGGCATCCCCTAAAAGTGAAATCAGTGATTAGCATGTTTCTTGTCATGATGCAAATGGCTGCTCTGAAGCTTTGTTGTAGGTGAAATTGTGAAAAAGATTGTTCTTCTGTGCAAAGAGCAGAGGAAATAAAGTCCTTTGGTTATAGGTCATTTTATCCATGAACATACTGGCAATAGAATTTCTTGTCAAATCTCTGTCGATATTAGGTATGATACAGATCATGATAGTTGCTATAGTTTCTTTAAGTCTCTTGTTCCCATTCAAGGAACTTCAGTAGGGATTAGCCAACCCTATGAAAGAATAGTCCTCATGCTGTAAACCTGCTGATGTACCCAGCTTTTTTTTTACACTGGTTACATGTCCTTAATGATATTTATATGATCTATCTTTGCCTTGTCATCTGGATTCCCTCTTCAGTTACTGCAGTGAAGTAGGCTTTTCTAGGATATAATTCAAGTAATTTATAACAAACAGGTATCTGCTAGTGATATCAGATTATTATTATTTTTAAATACTAGTTCTTTTACTGAGTATAAGGAACTTAAGGAACTGTCTAAGTGTTAGATTTAGTGAGATGAATCCCACATAGAAAAAATTCCCTTTAATTTCCCCAGAATACTGCTTTTACAGCTCAGTTATTGTAAAGTAAATAAAAGAAAGTAAAAATCTAATTTTTTTTTTCACTTTAAGATATTCCAGTCCAGAGGTCCTTGAGGATTCTGTACATTGTGCCCTGCACTAATACATGATTCAGTTTCCTTCCAGTTCTGTGTTCTATTGGTACCATCTGAACAATCTGTTTCTGTTTGCTGCTGCTAACCATTGTATAGGTATTTTAGAAATATGTCAGTTTTTTAAAGGATCAAATCTTGAATGGAATTTTTGCTGTTGCCTTTTCTATTACCTTCAGTGAATGCAAAATCAGGTCTTCAGCCTTCTTACTTTAATGTGATTCTAATTATGTTGCACTTTTGTCCTTCTGCGCTTTCTCTTGCAACATTAAACTTAATTTGTTAATTACCCAACATTTGCAAATTACGAGGCAAATCTGGAATTCATTTTATTTCCTTCCCTGCTTGCTCCATGTTCTCTCTCTTAAACACATGGTGTGATAAGCATCTGACTATTTTTTTGCTAAACTTTGTGTCCTTTATTAAAGTATAGTGTACAGTGGTCCCTGTTATAGTCTTGTCAGTTTACCTTAAACAAATTACTTTACTTTTGTTCTGATTCAGATAGACATTTAAGGTTACAACTAACCTCATCTTTGTTAGGAATAGTTAATTTTATGAGACTGCTCATGATGAAGGCTAGGTTAGTCTGTAACTACCATTGGTAGTAGGGACTGCTTTCAGAATATTCTATTAAAAATATAAGAACATCTATCAAATACTGTGAATACTGGTAAACAGCCCTTTACCTCTTGCAAAAATGGTACATCTAAAAACGTAAGTTTGAATAATGAAAGTGGTATAAATGCAGAATTCCATCCTGCGTACTTTCTGAAATATTACTAAGCACCACCTTTCTACTGAGGAAAGAACTATCGTCAGTCCTGGATTAGCTACTAAATATATCTTTTGAAAAATTTTTCAAAGTCCTACGCTGAAAAACCTGACCAAACTATTTTGTGCAAGCAATCAAAATCTCTTTACAGTTTTTCGCAGTGTCTGATCATGGCCTTCTTCTTGATACTGTGAACAAGAATGTCTTTTTTAGTGCAAGAGGAAGTAAACTGAGTTGTTTAGTGCAAGAGGAAGTGAATTCTGTCCAAGAGGAAGTGAACTGAGACTATAGGATTTTTCATAAGCAACTGAATAGACATCAATTAGTAATGATGTTTAATTTGGACATACTAATGAACTGGATCAGTCAGAAAAGTTTAAAGATCATAGTTCTTTTACCAGTCTTTGTATCCTTCAGTAACATGGGATGTTTTATTTCAATTTCCTTGATTTTTTTTTTTTTTCCCCTCTCTTGACATTGTTTTGTATAATATTCATTTTTAACTGTGTTCTAAATCTTGTCCAAAAGCCCTGTTTTTCACATTGTTTATTTATTCAATGGTTGTACTGTATCAGGTACATTTAAGGGGGAAGGAGCTAAAACCAGGCATGCCGGTGAAGACCTAAGGGATGGTACGCTAGAATCAGAGGGGCTGTGTGCCAGTGAGGTCCTTCGGTCAGATCCACAAGGTGCTGAGTGTAAGGAGACGCACCTGAAGTGCTTGTACACGAACGCATGCAGTATGAGGAATAAAATGGATGAGCTAGAAGTCCTGGCCCAGTCCCGCAACTACGACATCATCAGCATAAGCAAAACCTGGTGGGATGAGTCCTGTGACTGGGGTGTTGCGATAGATGGTTACAGGCTCTTCAGGAGGGACAGGCAGGGTAGGCGAGGTGGTGGGGTGGTGATGTATGTGAAGCAGGGGCTGGACTGTGTGGAACTTCAGGTTGGCAATGGCAAAGTTGAGAGCCTCTGGGTAAGGATCAAGGGACGAACGAATAAAAGGGATGTCGTTGTGGGAGTCTATTACAGACCGCCTGGCCAGGACGATAGCGCCGATAAATTATTCTTTACAGAACTAAGAGAGGCCTTGAGATTAACTCCCCTTGTCCTTATGGGGGACTTCAACTTGCCAGACGTTAACTGGGAGTGCCACACGGCTGACACAAGCAAGTCCAGGAGGTTCATGAAGCACCTAGATGATAAATTCTTGGTGCAGGTGCTAAGGGAGCCAACTAGGAAAGGTGCCCTCCTAGACCTGTTGCTAGAAAACAGAGAGGGTCTGGTGGGAGATGTGGTGATTGGTGGCCGCCTTGGTCATAGCGACCATGAAGTGGTTGAGTTCAAAATTTACGGTGACAGAAGGAAAAGTGCCACCAAAACCTCATCCCTAGATATGGGGAAAGCGGACTCAGGCTGCTCAGGGAACTAGTCAGCAAGGTCCCCTGGGAAACTGCTCTTGAAGGCCTCGATGTCCACCAGTGCTGGTCATTCTTTAAGCGATGCCTCCTAGAAGCACAAGATCAGGCAATTCCTAAATATCGCAAGTCAGGCAGGTGGGGCAGGAGGCCGGCGTGGCTGACCAGGAACATTCTAATGGAGATTAGGCGGAAACAGAGAGTGTTTCGCTACTGGAAGGAGGGCCAGATGTCATGGAAAGAATACAGGGATGCTGTTCGTGTTTGTAGGGAGAAAATTCGTGTGGCCAAAGCACACCTAGAGTTGAAGCTGGCTGTGTCTGTGAGAGAAAATAAAAAGTTTTTTTTTAGATATGTGAATGGAAAAAGGAGAACTAAAGAATACATAGGGCCGCTCCTTGATAGGGAAGGTCTCCTCACAGACAATGACATAGGCAAAGCAGAGACGCTTAACGCCTTCTTTGCCTCTGTCTTCAATGCCGATGATGGGCTTCGGGACCCAGGGTGCCCTGAGCTGGAGGACCGGGACGGTGGGGATGACAAACTCCCAACCGACCCTGAATGTGTGCGGGATTTGCTACTCCACCTGGATCCCTACAAGTCCATGGGTCCGGATGGGATTCATCCCTGGGTGCTGAAAGAGCTGGCGGATGTCATTGTGGAACCTCTCTCAATTATTTTTCAACGATCCTGGGAATTTGGAGAGGTCCCGGTAGACTGGAAGCTGGCAAATGTTGTGCCGATTTTCAAGAAGGGTCAGAAAGAAGACCCTAGCAATTACAGGCCTGTCAGTCTCACGTCAGTGCCTGGTAAAATCATGGAGAAGATGGTTCTCGAACTTATTGAGGCGCACCTGGGGGACAAAGCAGTCATTGGTCCCAGCCAGCATGGGTTTGTGAAGGGTAGGTCCTGCCTAACTAACCTGATTTCCTTTTATGATAAGATCACCCGTATGGTGGACCAAGGGAAACCAGCTGATGTGATTTTTTTGGACTTCAGCAAGGCTTTTGACACGGTTTCCCATAGGATCCTACTGGACAAAATGTCCACCATACAGCTAAATAAAAACATCATACGATGGGTGAGCAATTGGCTAACGGGCAGGGCCCAAAGGGTTATGGTAAATGGGGCTGCGTCTGGCTGGCGGGCGGTCACCAGTGGGGTCCCTCAAGGCTCCATTTTAGGGCTGGTACTTTTCAATATTTTTATAAACGATCTGGATGTAGGAATAGAAGGTATTTTGAGCAAGTTTGCTGATGACACCAAACTTGGAGGAGTTGTGGACTCGAATGAGGGTGTAAAGGCCTTGCAGAGGGATCTGGATAGGTTGGAGAGCTGGGCGATCACCAACCGCATGAAGTTCAATAAGAGCAAGTGCCGGGTCCTGCACCTGGGACGGGGAAACCCTGGCTGCACGTACAGACTGGGCGATGAGACGCTGGAGAGCAGCCTAGAAGAGAGGGATCTGGGGGTCGTGGTAGACAGCAAGTTGAATATGAGCCAGCAGTGTGCCCTGGCAGCCAGGAGGGCCAACCGTGTCCTGGGGTGCATTAAGCACGGCATCGCTAGTAGGTCAAGGGAGGTGATTGTCCCACTCTACTCTGCGCTGGTGCGGCCTCACCTCGAGTACTGTGTGCAGTTCTGGGCACCACAGTATAAAAAGGACATGAAACTGTTGGAGAGTGTCCAGAGGAGGGCTACGAAGATGGTGAAAGGCCTACAGGGGAAAACGTATGAAGAACGGCTGAGGTCACTGGGCCTGTTCAGCCTGGAGAAGAGGAGGCTGAGGGGAGACCTCATCACAGTCTACAACTTCCTCGTAAGGGGGTGTCGAGAGGCAGGAGACCTTTTCTCCATTAACACCAGTGACAGGACCCGCGGGAACGGGGTTAAGCTGAGGCAGGGGAAATTTAGGCTTGACATCAGGAGGGGGTTCTTCACAGAGAGGGTGGTTGCACACTGGAACAGGCTCCCCAGGGAAGCGGTCACTGCACCGAGCCTGTCTGAATTTAAGAAGAGATTGGACTATGCACTTAGTCACATGGTCTGAACTTTTGGGTAGACCTGTGCGGTGTCAGGAGTTGGACTTGATGATCCTTAAGGGTCCCTTCCAACTCAAGATATTCTATGATTCTATGATTCTATGATTTAGATCCTCAAATCTGACCAGGTCTCTTGGGCATCAAACTAAAGGTAATAGCATATAACTACTTCATCTCTATGCAAGGTTAGACCTGAAAAATGGAGGTAACAGTGATTGCTTCTTCAAAAGCATCAGAATAATTAACTGTTCATAGCCTAATGCATCATTTTGGAGGTTCAGATCTCAGAATGCTTTTGGACGATTTTCAGGTTTGGAGTCCTTTCCCTGCAGTAAGGTTCCCTGAAGCTCTAATCACAATGTTGAGGAGCATGATTTAAGCCAAGGATTTTGGGCTCCATATTCCAAGCATTGGAATGAGGACCTGACAGCCCTGGACCCATGACTCTGGAACTTGAGGAATCCTACTGTGGGGTCTTCCACCTGCCGGCATCTGCCTACAGCTCCTCAGCTCAGATCTTTGTCCATCACCTCATCTCTTCAGGCAGCACAGCATGTTCATGGTGTGCACCCTCTGATCACTTATGCTCTATGAACTACAATCATGTTTATGTTTCTGGTAATATTTTTTAGAAAATCCACTCCTGACTTCAAAGTCTTTGATATGATTCCTCACCACATTCTTCTCTCTAAATTAGAGAAGTATAGATTTGAAGGATGGACTGTTAGGTGGATAAAGGTTGGATGGTCACAGCCAAAAAGGTTGTGGTCAATGGTTCTATGTCTGGGTGGAAGCCAGTCACAAGTGGTGTCCCTCAGGTGTCAGTCTTGGGACTGGTGGTCTTCAACATCTTTATGAATGACATAGACATTGGAATCGAGTGCACCCTCAGCAAGTTTGCAGGTGACACCAAGCTGAACAGTGCAGTTGATACAATAGAGGGAAGGGATGCTATCCAGAGAAACCTGGACAGGCTGGAGAAGCAGGCCCATGAGAACCTAATGAAGTCCAAGTACAAGGTGTTGCAGTTGGGATGGGGCAATCCAAAGGAATTTATATAGAATGGGAGAAGAAGAACTTGAGAGCAGCCCTGCGGAGAAGGACTTGAAGGTCCTGCTGGATGAGAAGCTGGACATGAGCCAGCAGTGCACGTTTGCAGCCTGGAAGGCCAACTTTATCCTGGACTGCATTAAAAATGTGGCAGGGCGAGAGAGGTCATTGATACTCTGCTCTTGTGAAACCCCAACTGGAATATCTTGTGCAGGCCTGGGGCCCCATGAACAAGAAGGATGTGGAGTTCTTGGAACAAGTCCAGAGGAGTGTTGGTTGATAGTTGGCTGAATATGAGCCAGCAGTGTGCTCAGGTGGCCAAGAAGGCCAACAGCATCCTGGCTTGTATAAGAAGCAGCGTGGCCAGCAGGGCTAGGGAGGTGATCGTCCCCCTGTACTCGGCTCTGGTGAGGCCGCACCTCGAGTACAGTGTTCAGTTTTTGGCCCTTTATTAGAAGAAGGACATGGAGGTGCTCGAGTGAGTCCAGAGAATGGCAACGAAACTGGTGAGGAGTATGGAGGAGAAGTCTTATGAGGAGTGGCTGAGGGAGCTGGGCTTGTTCAGCCTGGAGAAGAGGAGGCTCAGGGGTGACCTTATACCTTTCTATAAGTACATTAAAGAAGGCTGTAGCGAGGTGGGGGTTGGTCTGTTCTCCCACGTGCCTGGTGACAGGATGAGGGGGAATGGGCTAAAGTTGTACCAGGGGAGTTTTAGTTTGGATATTAGGAAGAACTTCTTTACTAAAAGGGTTGTTAACAAACAGGAGGGTAACAAACAGGAGGAGCTGGAAGCCATCGTGCAGCATGCAGGCTATGACTTGGTTGCCATCACGGAGACGTGGTGGGACCAGTCTCATGACTGGAGTGCTGCAATGCCTGGCTATAAGCTCTTCAGAAGGGACAGGCAGCACAGAAGGGGTGGTGGTGTGGCTCTCTATATTAGAGAGTCTTTCGAGGTTGTAGAACTCGAGGCTGGGAATGACAAGGTTGAGTCCCTTTGGGTTAGGATCGGAAGGGACAACAAGGCCAGCGTCCTGGTCGGGGTCTGCTATAGACCGCCGAACCAGGATGAGGAGACGGATGAGGAGTTCTACAGGCAGCTGACAGAAGTTGCGAAATCTTCAGCGCTTGTACTTGTGAGGGACTTCAACTTCCCTGACATATCCTGGAAGCACAACACAGCCCAGAGAAAGCAGTATAGGAGGTTTCTGGAGAGCGTGGAAGATAGCTTCCTGACACAGCTGGTTAGTGAACCTACCAGGGGTAGTGCCTCGCTAGACCTTCTCTTGACAAACAGAGAAGGACTGGTGGAGGATGTGATTGTCGGGAGCTGTCTTGGGCAGAGTGACCACGAAATGGTGGAGTTCACTATTCTTGGCGAGGCCAGGAAGGGGACCAGTAAAACCGCTGTATTGGACTTTCGGAGGGCTGACTTTGAGCTGCGCAGGACATGGGTTGATAGAGTTCCTTGGGAGGCGGTTCTGAAGGGCAGAGGGGTCCAGGAAGGCTGGGCACTCTTCAAGAAGGAAATCTTAATGGCACAGGAGCGGTCTGTCCCCACGTGCCCTAAGATGAGCTAGCGGGGAAGAAGACAAGCCTGGCTCAACAGAGAATTGTGGCTTGATCTTAGGAGAAAAAAGAGGGTTTATAATCTTTGGAAAAGTGGGCAGGCCACTAGGGAGGACTATAAGGATGTTGCGAGGCTGTGCAGAGACAAAATTAGGAAGGCCAAAGCTCATCTGGAGCTCAATCTGTCTACTGCCATTAAAGATAACAAAAAACGTTTCTATAAATACATCAACACAAAAAGGAGGACTAAGGAGAATCTCCATCCTTTACTGGATGCGGGGGGAAACTTAGTTACAAGAGATGAGGAAAAGGCGGAGGTGCTCAATGCCTTCTTTGCCTCAGTCTTTAGCGGCAATACCGGTTGTTCTCTGGATACCCAGTACCCTGAGCTGGTGGAAGGGGATGGGGAGAGGATGTGGCCCTCACCATCCACGAAGAACTGGTTGGTGACCTGCTACGGCACTTGGATGTGCACAAGTCGATGGGGCTGGATGGGATCCACCCAAGGGTACTGAAAGAACTGGCAGAGGAGCTGGCCAAGCCACTTTCCATCATTTATCAACAGTCCTGGCTATCGGGGGAGGTCCCAGTTGACTGGTGGCTAGCAAATGTGACGCCCATCTACAAGCAGGGCCAGAGGGCAGACCCGGGAAACTATAGGCCTGTCAGTCTGACCTCAGTGCCAGGGAAGCTCATGGAGCAGATCCTCTTGACAGTCATCACTCAGCACTTGCAGGGAAAGCAGGCGATCAGGCCCAGTCAGCATGGGTTTATGAAAGGCAGGTCCTGCTTGACGAACCTGATCTCCTTCTATGACCAAGTGACGTGCTGGGTGGATGAGGGAAAGGCTGTGGATGTGGTCTACCTTGATTTCAGCAAGGCTTTTGACACCGTTTCCCACAGCATTCTCCTCAAGAAACTGTCTGCTCTTGGCTTGGACTGGCATACGCTTCGTTGGGTTAGAAACTGGCTGGATAGCCGGGCCCAAAGAGTCATGGTAAATGGAGTCAAGTCCAGTTGGAAGCCAGTCACTAGTGGCGTCCCCCAGGGCTCGGTGCTGGGGCCAGTCCTCTTTAATATCTTCATCGATGATCTGGACGAGGGCATTGAGTGCACCCTCAGTAAGTTTGCAGATGACACCAAGTTAGGTGCGTGTGTTGATCTGCTTGAGGGTAGGAAAGCTCTGCAGGAGGATCTGGATTGGCTGGATTGATGGGCTGAGGTCAACTGCATGAAGTTCAACAAGGCCAAGTGCCAGGTCCTGCACCTGGGGCGCAATAACCCCAGGCAGAGCTACAGGCTGGGAGAGGAATGGTTAGATAGCTGCCAGGCAGAGAAGGACCTGGGAGTGATGGTGGATAGTTGGCTGAATATGAGCCAGTAGTGTGCCTAGGTGGCCAAGAAGGCCAACGGCATCCTGGCTTGTATCAGGAAGAGTGTGACCAGCAGGGCTAGGGAGGTGATCGTCCCCCTGTACTCAGCTCTGGTGAGGCCGCACCTCGAGTACTGTGTTCAGTTTTGGGCCCCTCGCTACAAGAAGGACATGGAGGTGCTCGAGCGAGTCCAGAGAAGGACGACGAAGCTGGTGAGGGGCCTGGAGAACAAGTCCTACAAGGAGCGGCTTAGGGAGCTGGGCTTGTTCAGCCTGGAGAAAAGGAGGCTCAGGGGAGACCTTATTGCTCTCTACAGATACCTTAAAGGAGGCTGTAGCGAGGTGGGGGTTGGTCTGTTCTCCCACATGCCTGGTGACAGGACAAGGGGGAATGGGCTAAAGTTGTGCCAGGGGAGTTTTAGGTTAGATGTTAGGAAAAACTTCTTCACTGAAAGGGTTGTTAGACACTGGAACGGGCTGCCCAGGGAAGTGGTGGAGTCACCATCCCTGGAAGTCTTTAAAAGACGTTTAGATGTAGAGCTTAGGGATATGGTTTAGTGGGGACTGTTAGCGTTAGGTCAGAGGTTGGACTTGATGATCTTGAGGTCTCTTCCAACCTAGAAATTCTGTGATTCTGTGATTCTGTTAGGCATTGGAATGGGCTGCCCAGGGAAGTGGTTGAGTCACCATCCCTGAAGGTCTTTAAAGGATGTTTAGATGTAGAGCTTAGTGATATGGTTTATGGAGGACTTGTTAGTGTTAGGTCAGAGGTTGGACTCGGTGATCTTGGAGGTCTCTTCCAACCTAGACAATTCTCTTATTCTGTGAGAATCCTGTTGAAAAATGCTCACAGAAATTTACAGTGTTTACAGGTAGAGATTGCCAGAGTCTAACTGTTCCTGTTGAGGGCCACTAAGATAATCAGAGGGCTGGAGTACCTCTCCTATGCAGAAAGGTTGAGGGAACTAGTCTTGTTTAGCTTGGAGAAGAGATGGCTCCAGGGAGACCTCATTGAGGCCTTCCAGTACTTGAAGGGAGTGTATAAACAAGAGGGGGAACTCCTGTTTACCTGTCTTGATAGTGATAAGACAAGTGGGAATGGTTTTAAACTAAGATGGGAGATTTAGGTTAGATAGGAGGAATTTTTTTCACTCTGAGGGTGGTGAGGCACTGGAACAGGTTGCCCAGAGAGGTTGTGGATGCCCCATCCCTGGAAGCATTCAAGCTGCTGGATGCGGCTCTGGGCAGCCTGCTCAACCCTGCCCAGAGCAGGGGGGTAGAAACTAGATGATCTCAACCCAGGCCATTCTATGATTCTATGACTGCATTCTGGCCTGCTCCATTACCATTGTCATGCAGTGTAGTAGTCTTAAACTTGAAACACTGCAGTATTTTGAGGTCTTTCTTCTTTCTTTTCATAGCAACTTCTGCAGTCAGGAAAGATTTGCATTATCATTCCTTCATGTAACTTCCTGTTATTAACTATATGCCTTACTTAGAAGGTCATTATTTCAGAAATGAGTCTCTGATTTTGGAGATGTACAGCTATAGCTTTCATATGATAAAAATGCCAGCAATCAGATGTATACACAAGGTCTATAGTCTGAAAATTCACATTTGGGATGGAGCTGCCAAATCTGTGATCCTAGAATCTCAGTGAATATGCATTTTCTTTCAATTCAGTCATATCCTACAGTCCTTCTCACCTGAAAAATAAATTATATTTAATGAGCTCTTGGCTATTCCCTTCCTTTCCCCCCTTCTCTCACTCCTGAATTTATCTAGAGCTTAGAGGAATAATTATTTTAACTGTACCACTACCCTTTGAATTAAGCCATGCCATGGAAAATATGGATATATACAGTAATTTTCATCTTCCTTCTTTTCAAGTTTAATTCATATTCCAAACATGCAACAAACAGCTCTTGAGTTTGCCACTAAAATACAGATAAGTATTTGTTTGGCTTGCTTATCATACATTGGCTATTTTGCTATGCCAAGAGAACCAGCAGGACTGTGGAATAAAAAATCTTCCCCCCTCTCAGTGTGTCCCCCCCCCCCCCCCCCCCGCCCAGGGATTTATATTTAAAGAAACAGAAATAATCAGGAAAACAAACAAACAAACAGATATTTACAACATGAGGTTGGAAAATGTGTTTGTCCTTGCTACTGGAAACACCTATACTCACTTTTAAACCTACTCTTTTTGAAGATATGTGATTTATTCTGGCATGAAATTCACAAGACCTGCAGCAGTTTGAATTGCTCCCATTAGCACATGAAACACTGACTAATAGTCTCATTTTATATAGCAGGTGTATCTTAACTGTAGTTCCTCATACTTCATTCCTTTTATAAAAATCATCTAATTCTTAATACTATTGTACCTTCCTCTATCCCCCCCCCCCCCCAAAAAAAAAAAAAAAAAAAAAAAAGCTATTAGAAGCAGGCACTGTTATTTCTTTCCTTGTGGAAGCTTTCCAGTACTTAAAGCTGTCATTTTTGTATGCCTCTGAGCCACAGCATATAAAAGTTCTACTAAGATATAATTACAAGTGTAGGATAATTCTAATACTGTTTCACAACTGATGAAATCTGCTTCAGCTCTGTCTACCACATGATTACCATGGAAGCCATTACTGGCCAACAGAGTAATTCTCATCAAAAAGAATTATTATTAATCTTCCCAGCCAAGGGCGGATGAAGATTTGGACAGCTTATGTTAAAGTTTCAGGTACAAGCTGAAAGGTTCAGGAAGGGTAAATATTAATTTTAAATGTGTTAGAGAGCAAAAGTATTTTATTGTCAGAAGAAAGTACAACTGACTGTTCAAAAATCAGATGGTAACAGATTACAAGATCAACCATGCACCATCCAGGAACTGGACATAAAGGTTGTTTTCTGGATTGTAAGGAACTACAAGAAAACCTGACATAAGAAAATTATTGTTTACTTTAAGGACAGCCAAGTGCCAACTTAAAACCTAATGCAGAAAAACAAAAACAAAAACAACAACAACAAACAAACAAACAAACAAACAAAAATAAAAACAAACAAACAAACAAAAAAAACAACAACAAGAATATTGTACATAAATTAGCTTTCAGACAGGTATATTACTATTTTTCCAAAATACAATATTTAACCAGTTAGAAAGGATTTTTTTTTCTTTTTGTTTGTTTTGTATACCTGTTTGATATACAGAGGCAGTTTGTAATAAACACTAAAATCTAAATATTTTACAGAAATACATTAGAAATGCACAATTCCAAATTTCCCATCCTTCATATTCCAGAAAGGCTAAAATGGAGGATCTAAAAAGGCAGCAAACATCACAAAGCTGGAGTGAGGAAACAGAATGTCTGAGGAATTCATATGTAAAATAATTTTAACAATGTTGCTCTTTTGTATCTCGTATATTGACAAAAAGTAAGATTCTTTTCACCATCATTTAATGGCACAAGCACCAATTAGGCATGTAGTTCCCAGTGAACTCAGTTACTATGCAACACATAGATATTTAGCAATTATTTGTCTCAGTCATGTTATTCTTCTAGGCTATCTGTGTTAACAATGGCGATGGGTACCTTGAGAAAATGATTTAACTCTATCTTAAAATGTAGTAGTTAACCTATATTTCAAAGTGTCTATTTATTTCCTTTGACTCCAAGGCAGAATGGATCATACGTTCAGATTATACGATTTGTTTCTAGAAGACTAAGCTAGGTTCACAAGTCTTTCCTTTGAAGATCTTCACAAATGATGAAGTGACTTGGTAACTAAATGTTTCTCCTTGCCTGATATTGCCACAGCGACTTTTGAAGAACTCAGGCCATGCTTGTTTAAGTGTTCTACTGCTTATCATTTTTCTCTGTAGAACTGATTTCAAGATCAATTTTAGACCAGGATAGAAAGCTGTCAAGAACACTTTTGGTATAGTAACATACTAAATTATTTCTAACAGGAGGGTTGTTTGTTTGCTTGCTTTTGTTGTTGTTGTTGTTGGCTCTAAATTATATTTATTTTCATTGATTTTATAAAAATAATAATAATAAAAAAGATTAAGGAAACATTTTTTTTCTAGTTAAATGATTTGGAAGATGAGAAAAAGTACTGATATATTGGAAGCCAAAATCTTGGAGGAACTCTGGAACTTGTATTTTATAATCTTCCAATGGGAAATAAAAGGACTTATTTCTTATTGTCTTCACACTTGGTGGCCAATTAAGGGCCTTTTAGGTTCCAGATGAAGATATGGGAGGTCTACTCTTTTAACCACAGTGTTGTGAGGAGTATAATGAAAGCTTAAATTAAATTTATAGTTCAACACCTGTGACTGAGTTGGCTCTGTTCACATTTGACACTAAGGCAGAGCCAGAGTGAGATTTTTTTTTTTTTTCCCTTGGCAGTCAAAGTCAACTTAAATATAATTAACTTTTTTCCCTTATATAGTTACTTCCAATGCTTTGACTTCCATCTTGCTCAAAGGGACTAGCCAAGACCTCGGTATGTTTCTATCACAGGTACTGCTCAAGAAGTTAAGCGTAATGAAGAGAAATTCACTCTTAAATGGTAAAGATATACCCACTGGCGCAATGCTCTTGTTTTCTTAAAACCTTTTTTTTTTTTAATCATGAAGTCTTCCAAGATTTTTAAATTTTATGATCTCTATTTCAAAACCACTAAGATTTTTGAAACTTCTCAAGGAGAAAGCAATACCTATATCTATATAATACCTCTATCTAGTAACTACCTTGGAACAGACATTTTCCTGCTGGTTGTTATACTTCAGAGAATGGGTGATACCTGGTGATATGAGTTTTTCAAAATTGTGAATCAGGCAAAGCAGAGGTTTGGAGCTGGTACTTTAGAGTGAGTTAAAGAAATCCATTTATTGAGTCTTTGGGGCTGGGTTTCTCTCAGACTCATTGTGATTGTCTCTCTTTGAACTTTTTATTAAATACACAGTATAACAGAATCTTGATTGCAGCTATTCTTTATCAGGAGTGAGTACTCTAAATCTTTCATTTTATGGAAATCGATATGATAAAAAATAAAAATAAAAATAAAAAATGAATTAGGTACACTTAGAGAGCAAAAAGGGATGGTCTTTATCTTACAGGGAGTATCTATGTCTGAACTACCTATCTACTCTCCAAATACAGTGTCTAGAAGAAAAAGGTAGTTCTAGGTGTAATTTTTCTTATCCCAAAGCAGACATCTAGGAAATCAACTAAATTTCATGCTAACAGCATCTATTTGTGCCCATTGATTATAAAGGAAACTAGAATGATAAGCTCTGTTGCCTACACTGCAGTTTTGCTAAAGTAGGTAAGATTAATTATATCCATGTCTCTATGGTCTAATGTTTTGACTATCCATCTGGAAACAGATGGGGAGACCCATACTCCTCTGAGACTGTAATAGGACCAAAAAATGATGTTGGTACTTTTAGGCAGGTTAAGTCAGAAGTAGAAAATGGCTCAGGTAGTAAAGTTAACTAATTTGAGCAAGATGCAGTACTGAAAGTATGTTTAGACTACACCTTAGGAAAACACTGTGCCTTTTTCTCTTTGTGAAATACAAGTAATTCTTGAACATATTTCAAGGGCTAAAATTATGCTATTTAAATCATTTGCTCTCTTAACCATTCCTTCCATTTTCTTATCAAATTTGCATAAATAAAAAAAGTTGAAGTTAAAGTTGGTTAATTTTTGTTCTTTACGTACCTTCATTCCTTTCAATTTTAAGGTGATCACATTACAGAAATAGTATTTGAGGTGTCATATATGCCCTGATAATGATAATGTCCTTTGACATTATCAGAATAAACTGCTGAAATTAATAGAATGCTTGCATTAAAGTATTTGTCAGTGTATATATGCATCTACACAATACACAGGCATATCTATTCAAACGTAGGCATAGGTATGTATTTGTATATCTGTTATATTCCTTTCTTAGAAACAAGGCTTATAGAAACAGTCAAGATATATGTTCTGTTATCTCAGAAGAAAAATTCCAAGTTACATGCTTATTTTTCATAACTATATTATTTTAATCTTCATTTCAATTTATAAATATGTCTCTACCAATATATATTAGAATTTTTTTTCTTTTCTTGTTGTTTTTCCTATGTCTCTTTATGTTCTGTTTCTTTAATCCATTGCTTTCCAGGTTACTGATAGGGAATAATATAATATAGTATCTGTTCCATTTGCTATTTTAAGGTATTTCTCTTAGGAGAATACTTGTTAAACCCCAAATTAACATTGTCTAACTGGAGAAAATAGTGACACTATAAAGTTTTTAAAAACAGGAAATCTGGGGCATTATAATGTTAGTCATGCCTAGAATGTGTATTGAGGTACAGTTCTGCTTACATGCATATGGAAATATTATATATTCGTAAGGGAGAGAATCATAGGTGGTTTATTACTTTTTAAGATTTATCTGTCCTATTATAACAATGGTCCAGAGGGTGGAATGCTACAGAGAAGAATGCTACTATTAACAGAGTTAACTAAAAAAAAGAAAAAAATGTAGGAGTGAAACTTTATATAATGGGTCACTGCCACATTTTTCAGTACTGTAGTTTTATCTGCAACATTATACCTCTAACACAGCTTCTGGTGAAGACATACTGTATAATGCAGTGAAATTTTTCCTCTAGAAAAAAAAAAAAAAGTGCAATTATTGCTGTTTAGGAGGAAAAGAAGAGACCAGATTATGCTTCTGAAAAGTTATTATTTCTACCTTTGTTTCCTAAAGGAAAGTACGCTATGCTTGTTGTGGATATCTGATGTCTCTCTGTCTTTTTCCTTTCCTTTCCTTTCCTTTCCTTTCCTTTCCTTTCCTTTCCTTTCCTTTCCTTTCCTTTCCTTTCCTTTCCTTTCCTTTCCTTTCCTTTCCTTTCCTTTCCTTTCCTTTCCTTTCCTTTCCTTTCCTTTCCTTTCCTTTCCTTTCCTTTCCTTTCCTTTCCTTTCCTTTCCTTCCTCTCCTTTCCTCTCCTTTCCTCTCCTTTCCGTTTCCTGTGATAGCTAATCTACATTAGCCATTCCAGGGTGTCAGTTGAGTAAATACCCTGATTACATCTCAAAATGTTGCAGCCCATGGAGATCTTACACTTAGCTGATGAGTTTATACTTCTTAGCTTAGATTAGATGATTTTAGCTTTGCTTAGAAGAGTTTATGCTTAGTTAAATAAATTCAGTGTACATGTTAATTGTAAGAGATATTCTATACATGATTTTCCTGTGGAACTTCTTTTGCTTTCCCCTGTGAAATTTATGTTCACTGAGGAAATGCACCTTATGAGGAACCAGGAATTTACTGTTTTTTTTTAATCAAAATAAAAACAAAGTTATTTTTAGTCCAGTTACAATGTTTTTTTTTTTTTTTTTTTCACCTGCTTTTCCTGATGTTATGTTCATCCTCCAATGCTCTGCTAGATCCTGAGGCTGACGGCACCACTTTTTCTCAAGGAGAATGGGCTGCCATTTACATTAGGAACTATTTGTATTACATAATGGCAATAGATCTGCATCTTCAGCGATGAGAAGAACTATTATTTTTAAATTTTGTCTAAACTTCCTTAATGAATATGGATGTATTTGGGCACAGATATTTAACAGCTATCATCCCTTAAAAATGCTGTTTCATTTTAAATTTAATTTAAAATTTGACTTGGAATATTCATCTTATTCAAATGAGCAAGCCGCAACTGTAAAGCCAGGTTTTTATAATTTGCCAGAGAATCATAGAATGGCTTGGGTTGGAAGGGACCTCAAAAATCATCTCGTTCCAATCCCCTGCCATGGGCAGGGATGCCACCCACCTGATGTCACAACATCAGGTTGCTCAGGGCCTCATTTAACCTAGTCTTGAACACCTCTAGGGATGGGGCACCCACAACCTCTCTGAGCAACCTGTTCTAGTGCCTCACTACACCCTGAGTGAAGAATTTCTTCCTAACCTCTATTCTAAATCACAGAATCACAGAATTTCTAGGTTGGAAGAGACCTCAAGATCATCGAGTCCAACCTCTAACCTAACACTATCAGTCCTCCACTAAACCATATCGCTAAGCTCTACATCTAAACGTCTTTTAAAGACTTCCAGGGATGGTGACTCCACCACTTCCCTGGGCAGCCCATTCCAATGCCTCACAACCCTTTCAGTAAAGAAGTTCTTCCTAACATCCAACCAAAAACTCCCCTGGTGCAACTTTAGCCCATTCCCCCTCGTCCTGTCACCAGGCATGTGGGAGAACAGACCAACCCCCACCTCGCTACAGCCTTCTTTAAAGTATCTGTAGAGAGCAATAAAGTCACCCCTGAGCCTCCTCTTTTCCAGGCTGAACAAGCCCAGCTTCCTCAGCTGCTCCTCATAAGACTTCTCCTCCAGACCCCTCACCAGCTTGGTCACCCTTCTCTGGACTCACTCGAGCACCTCCATGTCCTTCTTCTAATAAAGGGCCAAAAACAGTACTCGAGGTGCGGCCTCACCAGAGCTGAGTACAGGGGGACGATCACCTCCCTAGCCCTGCTGGCCACACTGCTTCTTATACAAGCCAGGATGCTGTTGGCCTTCTTGGCCACCTGAGCACACTGCTGGCTCATATTCAGCCAACTATCCACCATCACTCCCAGGTACATCTCCGCCAGGCAGCTTTCCAACCACTCATCTCCCAGTCTATAGCTCTGCTTGGGGTTGTTGCACCGCAGGTGCAGGACCCGGCACTTGGCCTTGTTGAACTTCATACAGTTGGCCTCAGCCCATCAGTCCAGCCTATCCAGATCCTCCTGCAGAGCCTTCCTACCCTCGAGCAGATCGACACATGCACCTAACTTGGTGAAATCCACAAAATTACTGAGGGTGCACTCAATGCCCTCGTCCAGATTATCGATGAAGATATTAAAGAGGACTGGCCCCAGTACCGAGCCCTGGGGGACGCCACTAGTGACTGGCCTCCAACTGGATTTGACCATGCCTCTGGGCCCGGCTATCCAGCCAGTTTCTAACCCAACGAAGCGTATGCCAGTCCAAGCCATGAGCAGACAGTTTCTTGAGGAGAATGCTGTGGGAAACGGTGTCAAAAGCCTTACTAAAGTTAAGGTAGACCACATCCACAGCCTTTCCCTCATCCACCAAGCATGTCACTTGGTCATAGAAGGAGATCAGGTTCGTCAAGCAGGACCTGCCTTTCATAAACCCATGCTGACTGGGCCTGTTTGCCTGCTTGCCCTGCAAGTGCTGTGTGATGACACTCAAGATAATCTGCTCCATGAGCTTCCCTGGCACTGAGGTCAAACGGATAGGCCTATACTTTCCCAGGTCTGCCCTCCGGCCCTTCTTGTAGATAGACATCACGTTTGCTAGCTGTCAGTCAACTGGGACCTCCCCCGATAGCCAGGACTGTTGATAAATGAAGGAAAGCTGCTTGGCCAGCTCCTCTGCCAGTTCTCTCAGTACCCTGAGATCTCCCTTCTTTTAGTTTAAAACCGTTCCCCTTTATTCTGTCATTATCTTGAAAAAAAGAGTTGCTTTCTATCTTTTGTATGTCTTCTTTAAGTACTGAAAATCTGCAATGAGTTCCCCCTGGAGTCTTCTCTTCTCTAGGCTGAACAGCCCCAACTCTCTTAGCCTTTCTTCACAGGAGAGGTGCTCCAGTTCCTTGGTCATCTTTGTGGCCCTTTTCTGGACCTGCTCTAACAGATCAAAATTCTTCTTGTGCTCAGACCCCCCCAGGTGGGGCCTTACAAGGGCAGAGTAGAGGGGATCAATCACCTCCCTTGACAATCACCTCCGGGATGCAGTTGGCCTTCTGGACTGCAAGCACACACTGCCGGCTCATGTTAAGCCTTTCACCCACCAGAACCCCCAAGTCCTTCTCCACAGGGCTGCTCTCAATAAGTTGTTATCCCAGTCTGTACTCTTGTCCGGGGTTGCCCCGGCCCAGGTGCAGTACCTTGCACTTGTACTTGTTGAACCTCATGCAATTTACATGGGCCCGCTTCTCCAGCCTGTCCAGGTCCCTTTGAACGTCATCTCTTCCTTCTTTGGTATCAAGTGTACCACTCAGCCTGGTGTCATCAGCAAACTTACTGAGCGTGCACTTGATCCCACTATCTATGTCATTGATAAGATAGATATTATACAATACCAGTCGCAGGACAGATTCCTGAGGGACACCACTTGTCACTGGCCTCCACTTGAACATAGAGCCAGTGTCCAGCACTCTGTGTGTTACCTTCTAGCCAACTCCTTATCGACTGAATGGTCCACCCATCAAATCTATCTCTCTTCAATCTGGAGACCAGAATGTCATGTGAGATCATGTCAAAAGCATTGCAGAAGACCAGGTGGGTGACAGTGGTCAGTCTTCCCTTGTCAACTGATGCAGTCAGTCCATCATAGAAGGCCATCAGATTGGTCAGTCACGGTTTACCCTTGGTGAAGCCATGCTGGCTGCCTTGGATCACCTCTTTGTCTTGCATGTGTCTTGACATTGCTTCCAGAAGGATCTTTTCCATGATCTTGACAGGCACAGAGGTGAGGCTTACCGGTCTGTATTTCCCTGGATCCTCCTTTCTACCCTTTCTAAAAAGATAACAAAACAGCTCTTTAATGAAGATATTGAATGAAAGGACTGAAGACATGATCTCCCTTTAATACAAGACTCATATATCAATGAACGTTTCCTACGAATCTGAGTCAATGTAGTGCCTGCACTGTGATGAGAGGAAGCTAAGGCTACCTTTTATCTGACTGCCATATGGAGTGTAATCATCTATCATCATACACAAGATACAAGGGCAATATTGCCAATAGAAATGCTTTCTGTGATCTAGTGCAATAAAATATAAGCCTGTGTACTTAGGAAGTTACTTAAGCAGGGAGACTTTTATATTGTAATGTTGGCTTTCCTTTTGTCTTAATGATTTAATTTAAACTAATTTGATATGAAAGGTATGTGACAGTACATGATCTGAGAGCTTTACTGTGTTAATGAAAATGAAGAAGATAATCTCATAAAAGTTGTTAATAAGTCTTAAAGCATTATCAATGTTTTAACATATTAGTGGTTTTTTTTTTTTTTTTTTTGTATGTTATTACAGAAAGGGGAGTTGGCTAATGTGATAAGAAACCAATTAATATGATACAGAAGCAAGCATATGATAAGACCTTTGTTTCGAATATTGCTGCCTTTGATAAAGCCATAGGAACAGTAATTCAAAACTTGTTCACTGCAATTGTGATTTTTTATTTATTTATTTAACATCCAACATAGAAGAACATGGGGATTTATTTACTGCTCTATAAAAGCTTGTATCATTATCAAGGATGAAGTAACAGCATGGAAAACATTAGATTCTCTCTTTCTCTTACAATATGTCAATTTCCAGTGAACTACTAAAACTCATGTATAACTGAGATTTTTTTTTCATTTTATTTGAAGTATTCACTTTAAAATTTTATTCCTTCTTTTATTTTCTGTGTGACTACTTAAATATTATAATTGTCACCCCCCATATATGAGAAAAAAAAATAAATTAACTGTATTGAAAGAAGTAACTGATCCCATGCTTTTCATGGAATCATGGAATAGAATCATGAAATATCCTGAGTTGGAAGAGACATACACGGATCGCTGAGTCCAACTGCTCTATCCACACAAGACTGCCCGAAAATCAGACCATAAGTCTGACAGCATTGTCCAAACACTTCTTGAACTCTGTCTTGCTCGGTGCTGTGACCACTCTCCTGGGTAGACTGTTCCTATGCTCAACCACACTTGGTCCCAACCTTTTCCTAACATCCACTCTAAACCTCTTTTTTTTGTAGCTTCATGACATTCCTTGCGTTCTATCATTGCTCACCAGAGAGGAGATCAGCACATACCCCTCCACTCCCCATTGTGAGGAAGCTGTAAGTTCCCACGAGGTCTACTCTCACTCTCCTCTTCTCTAGGCTGAACAATCCAATTGACTTCAGCCACTCCTTGTACATTTTCTCCTCTAGACCCTTCACCATCTTTGTAGCCCTTCTTTGGACACTCTCAATTAGCTTTATGTCTTTTTTATACTGTGGTTCCCAAAACTGCACAGAGTACTCAATGTGAGACTACATCAGCAGAGTATAGTAGGACTATCACTCCCCTAGACCAGCTAGCAATGTTGTGCTTGATGTATAGGATATGATGCACCTCTTCTGGCTGCCTGATCTCACTGTTCACTTACATTTAACTTCTTGTCAACCAGAACACCCAGGCCCCTTCCTGCAGGGCTGCTCTCCAGACTCTTATACCCCCAGTCTGTATGTATAGTTCAGGTTGCCCCTACCCAAGTGCAGAATCTGACGCTTGCTCTTGTTAAACTTCATATTGGTAAGTGCCCAGACCCCTAATTTTTTAATATCTCTCTGCAAGACCTCTGAGGGAATCAACAGCTCTTCACAATTTGGTATAATCTGCAAACTTACTCATAACACCTTCTAGTCCTACATCCAAGTCATTTATGAAAACATTAATGAGAACGGGCACTGGGGAACCATACTGGTGACTGGCTGACAGCCTGATATAACCTCTTCTATTGCGGTCCTTTGAGCCCAACACAGCAGCCAATTGTTCATCCATTGTATATTATTCCAGATATTGCATTCCGCATATATTGTTGTCCTAGTGGAGCCCTGTACAGAATCACAGAATTTCTAGGTTGGAAGAGACCTCAAGATCATCGAGTCCAACCTCTGACCTAACGCTAGCAGTCCCCACTAAACCATATCCCTAAGCTCTACATCTAAACGTCTTTTAAAGACTTCCAGGGATGGTGACTCCACCACTTCCCTGGGCAGCCTGTTCCAATGCCTCACAACCCTTTCAGTGAAGAAGTTCTTCCTAACATCTAACCTAAAACTCCCCTGGCTACCTTTAAAGCATGTAATAAATCCTACTTTCAAGCAAGTTTGAGACTGTTTTGACAGACATTTTTAATTTTGGACCATAATTTTATCTGGGATCTCCAGAAGTTTGTCATGTTTTGTCACTATGAAACTACAATATGTATATTTCCTTTTCAGATTTTTTTGCATTAAGGCAAATATTTTAACGGCTGCATTGAAAAACAAAGTGGAATATTTTAATAAGATATAGTTAAAGAGGAATACAATAAAAATAAATTAGAGGAAACAAGCAGTGCAGAACAAGTGAATCCAAGTAAGCTTGATTCTTCCTATCTTGTACCACAGGTAGGCAAGACATTAAAGAGAAATGAAAAATGGAAAGTCTAGAACTAATGGGAAAAAAAAAAAAAATTACTCTTTTGATATACAATGTGCATTTTCTTTAATTTCTTTGTGATCATATGTTTGGCACTCTATGCCAGAAGGGATTATGACTAGCAGATGCTGCCTTCTAAGACATGTTCAAATATGTTCTCAGCTTCAATTCAGAAGACACAGCTGACAATTTTAAAACTCGTGGGAAAGACAAATGCAAGATTTAAAAACTGGGTGACAATGATAAAAGAAAACTAATCATAATTTTAGTTAACAATTTTGTGAATTGCTTTCCAGAAGGAAGTATTTAAAACTTCATTTGCTTTTATAAAGTTAAGAATTAAAACCTCCACCAATGTTTCTTTTCTTACTTCTCCCCTCCTCACAAATGAGATGGAGTTGCTCTTTCTGCAACAGATGCTACACTCAAGGAGCCTTGAGGTGAAGACATTGCTGTGTGTATTTAAATTCTATTTTAATTACACTACCTTAAATATTTTCTTTTAAATTGTTTTGTGATTTGCATTTTCAGTTCACTAGGTTCTATTCTAAACATGACTTAGCTTGTAATTGTATGAAGTACAAATAATAAAAGCTAATTTGTTGACGTTCCCTGAAACACCAAGAAATCCAGCCGAGACTTGATGGTTTTCTCCATCCCTTCCTTAAGAGGCAGTTTCTAGTTTAAATCCTTCTCTGGCAAAGCGTGTTTCAATGATGCATAAATTCAGGAATCTAAAGGTTGTGAATACAGCTTTTTGCTGTTCTATTTATTTATCCAGGGTCATGAAGGCTCATCCTGAGATACTGATCTCTTTTAATCTTTAAGAAAAAAATGGAGAATACAGTAAACAGGATGACATTCTTTCTCTCTGTAAATGACAAACTAATTCAGTATTATGTACTTTTTATTTATTTATATTATTTTTATAAATGCTATGAGAGGGACCTCTCAAATAATCAAAAATATCTGGCTGTTTTCATATCAAAATTGCAAAATGTGAAACATGCATCTAGATGATCTTCTTCTGGATCTTCAAAATCACTTTTTTTTTTTTTTTATCTTCCTGACACTACTGGTGAGATGGCTAAATAGGGAAGGCAGCCCACTGAACATTTTGCTTGTGAACAGAGAAGAACTTGTGGGTGATGTGACAGTTCGAGGCTGTCTTGGGCATAGCAATCATGAATTAATCACAGAATCACAGAATCATGTAGGTTGGAAGAGACCTCCCAGATGACCTAGTCCAACCTCTGACTTAACACTAACAAGTCCTCCACTAAACCATATCACTAAGCTCTACATCTAAACATCCTTTAAAGACCTCCAGGGAAGGTAACTCAACCATTTTCCTGGGCAGCCTATTCCGATGCCTAACAACCCTTTCAGTAAAGAAGTTTTCCCTAATATCCAACTTAAACCTCCCCTGGTGCAACTTTAGCTCATTCCCCCTCATCCTGTGACCTGGCACGTGGGAGAATAGACCAATCCCCACCTCGCTACAGCCTCCTTTAAGGTACTGTAGTGAGTGGGGATTGGTCTAATTATTATGAATTAATAGAGCTTTTGATTTTTGAAAAAACAAGGAGTTAGTAGAATCTGCCACCTTGAACTTCTGGAGGGCAGACTTTGGGTGTTAAGGAGACTGGTTGACAGAGACTTTTGGGAGGCAGTCCTGAAGGGCAAAGGAGTCCAGGAAAGCTGGATACTCTTCAAGAAGGAACTCTTAAAGGCATAGGGGGAGGCTATCCTCACATGTCAAAAGATGAGCTGGTGAGAAAGAAGACCAACCTGGCTGAAAAAAGAGCTTTGGCTAGAACTCCGGAAGAAAAAGACAGTTTATGACCTTTGGAAGAAGGAGCAAGCCACTCAAGAGGACTGCAGAGATGTCATGAGGGTATACAGGGAGAAAATTAGAAGGGCCAAAATATAACTGGAGCATAATCTGGCTATTGTCATTAAAGACAATAAAAGAAATGCTTCTAAAAGTATATTAGCAACAAAAGGAGGGCTAAGGAGAATATCTATCCTTTACTAGATGTGGGGGGAAACATAATCACAAAAGATGAAGAAAAGGTACTTAATGCTTTCTTTGCCTCAGTCCTTAGCAGTAAAACCAGTTGTTCTATGGGTACCCAGACCCCTAAACTGGATATGGGGAGCAGAATGAAGCCCTTGTAATCCAAGGTGAAATTGTTAGTGACATGCCACACCACTTAGACGCACACATTTATGGGGCCAGATGGGATGCACACAAGGGTACTGAGGGAGCCAGCTGAAGTACTCATTAGGCTACCTTCCATCATTTATCAGCAGTCCTGGCTATCTGAGGTGGTCCTATTTGACTGGCAGCTAACAGATTGGGTGGAAGGAGGACCCAGGAAACTAGAGGCCTGTCTGTCTGACTTCATTGTTGGGGAAGGTTATGGAGCAGATCACCCTGAGTGCTGTCACATGGCATGTACAGGACAACTGGGTGATCAGGCCCAGTCAGCATGCATTTATGAAAGGCAGGTCCTTTTTGACTAACCTTATGTCCTTCTATGACAAGGTCACCTGCTTAATAGATGAGGGAAAAGCTGTGGCTGTTGTCTACCTACACTTCAGTAAAGCTTTTGACACCATTTCTCACATCCTTCTCCTGGAGAAACTGGCTGCTCATAGCTTGGCTGTGTATAAGATTCACTGGGTAATAAACTGGCTAGGTGGCCAGACCCAAAGTGTTGTGGTGAATGGAGTTAAATCCATTGGAGTCCAGTTGAAATGGTGTCTCCCAGAGCTCAGTACTGTACCCTTTAATTTCTTTATCTTTGAGAAGGGGATCGAATGCAGTAAATTTGCAGATGATGCCCAGTTAGGTATAAGTGTTGGTCTGTTTGAGGGTAGGAATGCTCTACATAGGGATCTGGATAGGCAAAATTAATAGACTGAGGAAAACCGTATAAGGTTCAACAAGGCTAAGTGGTAGGTTCTGCATTTGGGGCCAACCCCATGTAATGCTACAGGATGGGGGAAGAGTGTCTGGAAAGCTGCCCAGAAGAAAGGGACCTGGGGGTATTGGCTGATAGCCATCTGAATATGAGCCATCAGTGTGCTCAGGTGGATGAGAAGGCCAACAACATTTTGGCTTGTGTCAGAAAGTGTGTGGTCAGAAAGACTAGGGAAGTGATTTTCCCCCTGTACTTGTCTCTGGTGAGGCTGCACCTCAAATATTGCAATCAGTTTTGGGCCCCTCACTACAAGGACAGCAAGGTACTGGAATATGTCCAAAGAAGCACAAAGAAGTTGCTGAAGGATCTAGAGAACAAGTCTTATGAGGAGCAGCTGAGGGAACTGGGGTTATTTAGCCTAGGGAAGAGGAAGCTCAAGGAGACCTTATTGCTTTCTACAGGTACCTCAAAGGAGGTTGTAGTGAAATGGAGATTTGCCTCTTCTCCCAAGCAACAAATGACGGGACAAGAGGAAATGGCCTCAAGTTGTGTCAGGGGAAGTTTAGGTCAGGTATCAGGAAAAATTTCTTCACTGAAAGGGTTGTGCAACATTGGAACAGGATGCCCAGGGAAGTGGTTGAGTCACCATCTAGGGAAGTATTCAAAAAACATGTAGATGTAGCGCCTAGGGACATGGTCTAGTGATAGACTTGGCTGTGTTAGGTTAATGGTTGAACTAGGTGATCTTAGAGGTCTTTTCTAATCTAAATGATTCTAGGATTCTTATTTCTTTAAAGAAGCATTTCCTTGATAAATGTGACACATTTGACACATTTATTTAGCTCACAAACTAGTGATCTAGTATTATTCAGCAATGTAATTTTGATTGCTGTAATATTTCCATATTCCAGGATGACCTCTAAGTTGTTTACCTTGCTGCATTTCCCAGTAGTCTTAATTTATAAGTATCAAGTGGATTTTATTTATTTATACATACACACATATATACATGTAAACATATGCATATAAGGGCACTAGTTGAGGCTGATAAAAAGAGAACAATATAAGAAAAAAATGATAATGTCTTAGTGACCGATCTCTCCAAATGTTTTCCATCACCAACTTTTGTGATTCCTAGGAAATTTATTATTTTTGTAGTAATTGTTAAAATTATTATTTTTCATGTAGTTAATGCTCCTGTGTCATGTCCTCATGTACGAAGTTAGAGTAAAGAACATTCAGGATAGGAATCAGGAATTTCGTGTTTCTAAGAGAATAAGCTTAATTTTGTCTATCTTAACTATATAATGACCAAGAACAAGAGTCAAGCAAGGAATGGTGATGTTCCATACAATTCTCACTCCCATCTCTGAGTGGACCTGAATGAGGTTGCTGCTGTCAGATGAATTTGGGAAACAATTTTGAGGGGCAAAACCAAAAATTATAATTCCTAGATAGAAACCTCTAAAGGTATATATGCATACATAAACAAACGAACAAACAAACAAACAAAAAAACCCAACAAACCACCACCACCAAAAAACCCCAAAACATTCAGGACTTTAAATTTGGTGACTGCATCTGAGAAAGCAGTAGTGAAAACCCTATTTATAGTCAGTGGAGACCTAGGCACAGTAAATTGTGACCTCGGCTTAGGGTTTGATTTAACTGCTCACACAAAAGTGCATGGTACTGCATCACGTAAAGTGTAGTTTCTGATAGAAATTTCCATGGGTCTGTTATTTAAGACACAGATCAGTGTTGATGGAAATATTCTAGATGAATTTCACTCAAAAACAAATAAATTGCATTTTGTTAGTTTTTTCATTGCTTAACACTGTTCTGTTTAGCAATAATCAGTTTCTACGCTGCCCTTGGCTATTACTCTTATAATTCATCATCTTGGAAGCCATATATGTGCTCTTCAATGACAAAAGTTCATTTAATCCTTCTTTTATTATATATTAATTTAATTTAATTTTCATGTGAACATTATTGAAAAGCAAAGTAAAATTACTTGTTGTGTAATTAAGGAACTACAAATAATAAAAAAAAGAACTGAAATTCCTCTTATATTAAGGAATTAAGCATTTAATCAATTCTTAGACATTTAACTTGCCATTTAATGGCAATAAACTATGATAATTGCAGGTTAGAATTTTAATTTCATTGATAGTCTGTTATTTTTCATTTAATAAATACATTAATTGAAATATATGGTGCTTTATCTTTAAGTGTATGACAGTTATCAACTTAAGTTGATATTTTATGTAGTACAATGTCAGAGAACACTTTAAATAAGTACGTCATTGTGTGCATAGTTTGGAGCTGTCATAAAGGGCCTGATTGCTAAGACTGAAATATTAAACTGCAAAAAAAAGTGATTTATTAATCTGTAAAAACTTCACTTAAAAACTTACATTTTCCACAGTTTTTTCTGTGTCTAAAGGTTTCTTTTTGCCTCCCAGCACCTCACAAAAAGGATTGAGCTTGAGTTCAATAGTTTTAAACTCTGAAAATTTTCAAAATAGAGCCTTGAAATCCCTATTTAAAAGAGCAACTGTGCTTATGATGCAAGGAATATGCTCTTCTTTAAATTAATTTAGTTATGAACTTTTAATATTATGTATTGCATCCTTTATTTATTTTCTTGTGGCTCTATATTCAAGTCTGGTTGGATCACCATGATTAAAGAGATAAAGAGTAAAATATTTAATACGTCATTAGTTGTTACAGAGAATAATAATAATACTAAAAATGTGTCCAACAAATATTGAGATCAATTTAAAAAATTAAAAGAAAAAATCTTTAATTAAAATAAAGCAGTTTTGGAAAATGAATTATAAACTAACCTATATCATATAAATTTGCTCTAATCATTGTGAGAATTCTGAAATCCAAACTCCAAATCCCAGACATTTGAGATGGTGAAGGTTTAGTTGAATTTTACTAGTATTTGACATTTAATTGAATGAAGTAGCTATGAAATACTTGAGGCTCCTTGCCAGGCTGGTGAAAGAAACCAAACATGTAGTCAATATTTCAAAATCTTGTTGCTTCCAAAGACACCATGAACTTTTGTCTTCAGATTTCAGACTTTCACATGTTTAATGTAGATACAGTAGA
The DNA here is from genome assembly GCF_964035555.1 of Netta rufina. Taxonomy (NCBI): domain Eukaryota; kingdom Metazoa; phylum Chordata; class Aves; order Anseriformes; family Anatidae; genus Netta; species Netta rufina. The sequence continues at coordinate 39,064,862 of NC_140123.1, read as the reverse complement.
CACAGCATGTTCCTTGAACTAGTTAATGTAAAAGCCAATGGGCTACATACTCTCTTGGCTAGTATTGTGTTTGGTGTATTTCTGTCCAAATTGCTCAATGGTATGAATAACAATTTCAGTACTGAATTTCCCCAGTGGTAGCGAGAGCTGTGAACTTGTTGGAGGCAACAGAAAGTTGATAAGAGATGGTAGAAGCCAATCATAGCCCCCAGTATTAAAAAGCAAATAACGTGCTACAGTACTTCTAGTGTATGCAAGTGTTTTTTTTTTTTTTTTTCCCCCCCGGGTGCTGTACTGGGAGGAGTGTAGAAATAAATAGTAAATAAATAAATAAATAAATAAACAAACGCAATTAATCATTAACTTGGATCAACAATAGTAACTCATTTTTAAAGTACAATTAATTTTAATTTAATCCACCTTCCCCCCCTCCCTGGCTCCCTGAGGAATGGAAACAAGAGCAGTTAAAATTACTTATTTAATATAATTTTTAATTTTACAGAATTATCAGTATAAAGTAAAAAGTTTACCACATCCAGCATATATTACTTATTTTCAGTATCTAGATGGTATGCAGTTTCTGAAATATACTTAGGAAAACATTGCAACAAATCTCACATGAGAAAGAGCTTAATGTTTTATGCCTGTAACAAAGTATCTGGATCATATAAAGACAAAAATTCGAATTGATTCTGATGCAAGATTAAAGAGTAGGTTATTTGTTTGCAACCTCTGCACAAAGAAGGTGAAGAAAAATGTTTTTCCTATAATAAGCTGTATGTAATATAATCAGTACTAGAACATCAAGTTTGGGGAAAATTATCGCTGAGGTCTTCCTAAATGATCTTGCTATTAAAAAGTGATCTTAATTTAATATTTAAGAGGTATAAATATAGTTCATGCTGTATTCTGGACACTGCTTAGTACAAACAGCAGTATTGAAAATATTGCTTTGAAGACAGTGAAATTCTGCATCTAGAAGAAAGACAGTAAACCTCATCTATCATCTTCACAAAAAAATCCAGACATGGTCCTTTTCAGTGATCCTAGCTAGCCTAGTTGTACCACAATATCGTACTTAGTTATTATCTTCTGGTGTCAGCCTTTGTCTCTCTGGAGCCTGGAAATAAACTTTGCTCTCAGACAATACAGTTATAATGCAGGCAGTTGTGTTACCTTTATTGCTGTGTGATAATATCTTTGTATATAGATGCTTTCATTTGATCTCTATTCCATGTAATTTCCTTTCACTGTAAACAAGTAAGTGAATTTGAAAGTATACTTTCTTTCTGTTAAAAGGAATAGTACTTAAATGTTGGTTAGATCTATTTAATAGCTTATCAGACATAATTGGTTTAGTTGTTACTAGGAGAAGAAATTCACAGTATTACACAATCTAGTTTTTGTCTATTTAATTATATCATTTTAATCTGTGTGCTTGTGGGACCTGATATCTGCAAAATTTAATGAATTCTTGGTCTTGTCAAAGGAATTTTGCTATTATCTTTGTTTAAATAAGGAATTGGAAGAAGATATTCAGGAATTCTGTGGATTCAGATTTTCCTTCACTTTGTTACACATAAGAAATTATTCCTTAAATAAATTCATCTCCTTTTTTTTTTTTTCTTCATTAATAAATGTGGTGGTTCCTATTGAGTGGGCAGCCAAGCTCCACCACAACTGCTCTCTCACTCCCCCTCCTCAAAGAGGAATGGGGAGAAAATACAATGAAAAGGGCTCAAAGGTTGAGATAAGGACAAGGAGATCATGCAGTAATTATTGTAATGGGCAAAACAGACTTGGCATAAGGAGATAGTAAGATTTGTTGCTTATTACTAACAAGCTAGAGAAGTGAGAAACAAAGGAAAGAAACCAAAAGCACCTTCCCCCCCATCCACCCTCTTCCACCTCCTCCCCCCGAGCAGCGCAGGGGAATGGGGGAATGGGGGTTATGATCAGTCTACAGCGCTTCTTCTCTGCCGCTCCTTCTCGGTCACTCTCGTCCCCTGTGCTGTGGGGTCCCACCCATGGGATGCAGTCCTTGATGAACTGATCTGGTGTGAGCTTCCCACAGGCAGCAGCTCCTCCAGAACTGCTCCAGATATGGGTCCGTACTACGGGGTCCATCCCTCAGGAGAAAACTGCTCCAACCTGGGTCCCCCACGGGCAGCAGCTCCTGCCAGGTCACCTGCTCCTGCATGGTCTCCTCTCCAAGGGCTACAGGTCCGGCCCGGAATCTGCTCAAGCAGGGGTCTTCCACAGGCAGCAGCCTCCGTCGGTGCAGGTCCACCTGCTCCACCGTGGTCTCCTCTATGGGCTGCAGCATGGACCCCTGCTCCATCGTGGTACTCCACGGGCTGCAGGGGGACAGCCTGCTTCACCATGATCCTTACCACAGGCCGCAGGGGATTTCTGCTCCGGCGCCTGGAGCACCTCTCCCCCTCCTTCTGCACTGACCTTGGAGCCTGCAAGGTTGTTCCTCACTCCTCTCACTCTCCCAGCTGCTGTGTGGTGCAGTGTTTTTTCCCTCTCTTAAATATGCTCTCACAGAGGCGCAAAACAACATCACTTATTGACTCGACTCTGGTCAGCAGTGGGGCCCTTACCAAACATGGGGCAACTTCTAGATCCTTCTCACAGAAGCCACCCCTATGGCCCCCTGCTACCAAAACCTTGCCACATAAACCCACTATAATAAAGAAAAAAGATTCTTTCTTAATGACTGCTTCTTAACATGTTATAATACTTTCTACATTCATTCTTTGACACATCTCTTAAAAGTACCTGAAAAAAATGAAAATAAAATTCTAGCAAAGATAGTAGCATGTTAAGAAAAATACATTCCACAAAAATGCTTTTAAACAATGAGATTTGTGACTTAGCAGCTAGTGCTGGCAACTATTTTGAATTTCATGCATATGAAACTGGTGTAAAATTAGACTCTCAGCAGTATGTGAATCACATGCTAAAAGACATAAAGATTACTGCTGAAGATGTTCAAAACATGGGCAACTGGACAATGAAATTAATAGTCTGTCTCCCATCTTTGATCTTTTTAGACCAGCATTATAATGAAAACGTGAAACCTAGGGGCAAATGAACTGGATGTAAGATGTTTGTGCAATAATAATGCTCAAAACCATCAGACTGGGCAGCTACTCAGTCTCTTGCAGAACCATGTCACATCATTCCAGCTAATGATTTATCTAGCCTTTGCTGTATCATCTGCAATGACATTGCCTTGACCAAATGTCCTTAAGGAACTTATTTCTGCAACCAATTGATCCTCATATTAAGACCTTTTTCTTATTTGGTGCCACCACTTTTTTGTTCTTTGCTTCTAGGCAATGCCCCCTGTCCTTACCATTTTTTAGACTAAAAAAAATATCCCTTTCTTTTATACATGATTACCCTGAAGATATTTAAAGAGACTGATCATGTCCCTAAAATTCCCAGTTTGGTAGATGACACTGGATCATTTAGTCTGCCTCCATGTGGTTTATTTTCTCTTTACTGTGCTTCAGTTTTGATATTGATCCTTTTATTCCTTCAGTTTATTCTATGTGACTCATTTGTGAGAAACAGCATTGCAGATTCTGGCAGCATTCAGACTCTCAGTCAAGATATAAAGCGTCCCAGCCTGAAGCAGAGTAGTAAACATGCTTCTGTTACTGCTAAAACTGGTCACTGTCCTCAGGGTGCTGGTATTGTAAGAGGCTATTCTGTGGGGTATACTATGTAACATAATTCCTATGGAAAGGAAAGGCACAATGCCAAGTAACACTTAAGCCTCCATTTAAACTTTGGGAATAGTTTTCTGAGCTTTGCTATGGTCTACACCAAGGGATGAAACCTTGGATGGCACAGGATAACTGAGGAATGGTGGGGAAAAGATTCTATCAAGATGTTCTCACTATAAAACATAAATCAATTGTTGTTTATGGATCCGGAATAGTGTCAGACACAAACTTTGTAAGTTTTCATCTTCTTTTTTATTCTGTCACAATACTCTTCCATTAGAGCTACCAATGAACCTAATCAAACACACCCTCATGGAAGGGCAGGATAATAATTTCTACCTGGGCTGTTTATAGGGGTATGAATTTGGGTCTTTTTGCAGCATGTCACATCTTAACATTCCCTCAGTGATGAGACACTCACTTCTCAAAGTGAATGGGCTGAATGTGAGAAACTGGGCCTGATATACTTCATGCCCCCCTCAGCTGATAGCTTTATTGGTGTCTGGAGGATGAGATAGCTAAGTTTATGCTGTATTTGTCCGTGTATGTATGTGACACACTCTCCTCACATACCATCTGAATATAGACAGTGGTGAAATTACCTCCAGTCTGTCATATAAATCTCAGCTGTAGTGCAATGAAGTAGACATTGCTTTTTGTACGCTTTTTTTGTTTTGTTTCTCTAAGTCCATGAAGCTGAGGAATTGCCTGCAATGTTGTTGTGTACAAGTGTGAATACTTACATCTAAATGGAAAATAATCTCCAGAATTTCAAGGAAGATTTAAGACTTTCATAGTAGAATTATGAAGAGAGCAGGTAGCAGAAATCTGATGTAAGATGGCATGCTTTCCAGTACTGCTTCCACCTAAGGTTCATTTTTTAGCAGTTGGCTGCATTTGTACAACCCCCAAGGGGCCGATCCCATTCCAAGTGGTACAAAAGTGCTCATGTGCATAGCATGACTCAGGTCCACCCCACCTCAGACCAGATTTTGTATGCATACAACATAGCATATGGTTCTGGCTCTAATGCCTATCTCACCCCAAGACAAATCACTTATTTATTGTGTGCTTTCTTTGATCAGGGTGTCTGAAATAAAACAAAGGGTATGCTGCAGTCAATTTTAAAGCAAAAAATGAGATGTGAGGGCAACTTGTCCTTAGATGTAGCAGATGGGACCACTTGCAGGTACAGAAGCTGTGTAGGGCAAAGTAAGCAAGTCTGATGTGGTCTTCTGCACCATTTATTGGAAGCAATCCCTGGTGCAAACTATCCTCAGAATACTACCCAGATTTAGTTTTGGAGGCAATTAGTAGGTTCACTCAAGAAAGTTGAGAATAAACTAAGATTTGTGTAGCATGGAAAATTAGGGAATAAGGTACTGGGAGAGAGCTGGGCAACAGCTATTTGACTTACAGGAAAGTATTTGTTGAGGGTGGTTTAAACAACTAGTTCTTTATTTCTCATAAATGTATTCCAAAGTTTTCTCATTTGTTGTTTGGACTGCAGAATATTATTTTGTATATAAGGAAACAATGCATTTTCCCCTGGGTATCTGTGAGCAGCAACACTTAATGATCAAACAGCCTTGATCAAACAAAATATCAATTGCTTTAACAAGAGATACAAAATGCCAGAGAAAAAACAATATTTTAAACAGCAGAATTATCTATGTGTGAGTGTACCTCACTCAACATCTATCACCCTTTATGACAACTCAGGCAATTTCAGATATGCTTCTTCCTACTCCAGTTTGTCATCTTGGTTCTTCTAAAGAATGACTATTCTCAACAAAACAAAACAAAACAAAACAACAACAACAAAAACGTACAAACAGAAACCCACAAAGAAATTAACAAAACAAAACAAATGAACAAACAAAAAAAGACAAACAAAACCCAAGATATACCATTGATCCCATCACAGTTCTTGCATTTGTATTTATTATTCAAATTATTTGTGTGCAGATTTTAAGTCAGTTTTAGAGATCAGTATTAGGAATAATTAATTAAGTTGATGCCGCAATGTCTCTTAATGAATCTTTAGCTGTTTACTTATGTATGGTTTATCTTGAATCATTCCTTTGCCTCCTACTTGCAATATATGTAACACAACTGCGTTCTAGTGCAACTGTTCAAATGTTACAATGACCTGTAAATATTATTTATTGTTTTTTATTGTGTGCTGAAAGGAATATGTATTGAGATTTTGAAGTTCTTGTTGAGATTGTCTGTAGAGAATGATATTTTAAATATATATCTTTTATTTCACTGTAAGAGTCATAACAAGAGTAAAGTGAATCTCATATTTTTAGAATATTTCTGTCTGTGCTTATTTGCACAGTGAACACTCCTCCAGTGTCTAAACAAACTTCCTGTAATAAAACTTATTCTAAAATTTTCAGGTATGATAAAAAGTTGAAAATAACAAAGACAAAAGATGACCTCAAACATTGCTATGCTAAACAATTTTCCAAATTTTGTGGGCTCTTCTGGACCATGAAACATACCTGAGGCAAAGGTACAAGGTTCTGCAGCAGTTATTCTTTCAAGAATCACTGCAGTACAATCTGTCAGAAGAAAAGATTTGTGGATGAATGCAGAGTCAGGCTGACTTCCAACAGAAAAGTGCTGCACATTTTTATATGGCTGTATTTTAAAATAGATGCTGAAAATTTGTTTCTAATGATCAGAAGACATTTTTTATGTCTCTAAAGCCTAGCTTTAGATGCTTTTTGCATGTAGCTATTACGAAGTTCATTTATTATCTCATTGCCCAGTAGTAGAGATATCAATTCTACATACACATCAATATCAGTTCAATCATAGCCTGAGAATTGTGCATAAATTTAGGATGATGCAGAGATATATCCCTCAGGAGAAAAAAAAAAAAAAAAAAAAAAGGAGCAGTCAATGTTACCAGTGGAAGACTTGTATCTTCCGTCACAGAAAGAGTATGTCCTTGGATTTCACTTCACAGAAAGAATGCGTCCTTGGATTTAATAAATTACCTTTGCTTATTTTTAGTATTCATAATGAATATGATCACTTCTGGAAAATCACTGTAAAATGAACATTTTAACAGTCCCACTAAATTCTAGGAAAATATTGGGAAGATTGGAAAGAAAAAGATTGTTAGCTTTAATATAACCCCGTTAAAAATAAACTGTCTTTGAAACTAAATTATTGGGCTTAATTTTTCTTCTATCATATTTTTTTCACTCTATCCTTTTTCTTTCTTTCTTTCTTTCTTTCTTTCTTTCTTTCTTTCTTTCTTTCTTTCTTTCTTTCTTTCTTTCTTTCTTTCTTTCTTTCTTTCTTTCTTTCTTTCTTTCTTTCTTTCTTTCTTTCTCACTGAAAGCCATCTTTCTTCCTCCATATAGCAACTTGCTTATATGGAGGAAGAACAGCATTCCACACATGTGGGTCTCCCACAGCATTCTCCTCAAGAAACTGGCTGCTCTTGGCTTGGACTGGCGCACGCTTCGTTGGGTTAGAAACTGGCTGGATAGCTGGGCCCAAAGAGTTGTGGTGAATGGAGCCAAGTCCAGTTGGAGGCCAGTCACTAGTGGCGTCCCCCAGGGCTCGGTGCTGGGGCTGGTCCTCTTTAATATCTTCATCGATGATCTGGACGAGGGCATCGAGTGCACCCTCAGTAAGTTCGTAGATGACACCAAGTTAGGTGCGTGTGTCAATCTGCTCGAGGGTAGGAAAGCTCTGCAGGAGGATCTGGATAGGCTGCACCAATGGGCTGAGGTCAACTGCATGAAGTTCAACAAGGCCAAGTGCCGGGTCCTGCACCTGGGGCGCAATAACCCCAAGCAGAGCTACAGGCTGGGAGAGGAATGGTTGGAGAGCTGCCAGGCAGAGAAGGACCTGGGAGTGATGGTGGATAGTCGGCTGAATATGAGCCAGCAGTGTGCTCAGGTGGCCAAGAAGGCCAACGGCATCCTGGCTTGTATCAGGAAGAGTGTGACCAGCAGGGCTAGGGAGGTGATCGTCCCCCTGTACTCAGCTCTGGTGAGGCCGCACCTCGAGTACTGTGTTCAGTTTTGGGCCCCTCGCTACAAGAAGGACATGGAGATGCTTGAGCGGGTTCAGAGAAGGGCGACGAAGCTGGTGAGGGGCCTGGAGAACAAGTCCTACGAGGAGCGGCTGAGGGAGCTGGGCTTGTTCAGCCTGGAGAAGAGGAGGCTCAGGGGTGACCTTATCGCTCTCTATGGGTACCTCAAGGGAGGCTGTAGCGAGGTGGGGGTTGGCCTGTTCTCCCACGTGCCTGGTGACAGGACGAGGGGGAATGGGCTTAAGTTGAGCCAGGGGAGTTTTAGGTTAGATGTTAGGAAAAACTTCTTCACTGAAAGGGTTGTGAGGCACTGGAACAGGCTGCCCAGGGAAGTGGTGGAGTCACCATCCCTGGAAGTCTTCAAAAGACGTTTAGATGTAGAGCTTAGGGAAATGGTTTAGTGGGGACTGTTAGCGTTAGGTCAGAGGTTGGACTCGATGACCTTGAGGTCTCTTCCAACCTAGAAAATTCTGTAACTTATTGCTCTTATGTATTGTCAAAAACAATGCCCACTTTAAGATTTAACTTGGCTGATATATTGACTGAGATATCAACAGATCCAATACATTAATGAGTCATATAGATCTCTTATCTTTGACTTATTGCTTAATGCAATCTTCAGATGCAAGAAGAAAGGCTTTACTTCTTAACTGGAGATGTTCTATTACAATCAAAAAGAGTAGAAATAAGATATGTAACTCTGAATCTTTTAAGAAAATGGCAAAATTTTCAATTGACAGAAGAAATTGACAGTGAAAGCCAGATTCACCCTTTCTTTGTGAGGTTTGAACAAAGCATGAAGATAACAAGTTACAGGAAACAGGCCATGTCTGCCTCCTTGGTTGTTTTTGTCACCCATGCGTTCCTACGTCCCACTTGGGAAATTGTGACTATAACTTCTATGCTTCCTTAACCATAAAAAGCCTGCAGTGAAAATACTGATTCAATAGTGCTTTAACACTTGTGAATGTCTCTCTCTCTTTTGCTTGAATTCTGAAGGATTTTTCACATCAGTGCATTCTAAGCAGCTTAACAAGATGGCTTGTGTTTTTTTTTTTTTTTTGTTGTTTTGTTTTCTTAAAGCAACAACAACAACAACCAACCAACCAACCAAAAACAACAGAAGAACAAGAACTGTAAGCATAAGAAGCTTGCCACATCTATGCTGATATATCTATACTTTCAGCCAGTAAATCTGTGGTTTTATTTCAAAGGAATTATAGAGGTTCTACACCCAAGAGATAAGGCAGCAGTGTAAAATAAATAAAACAATGTGAAAGTCATCTCTGAAATAAATATTCCATTAACTCATGAGAGTTACATCTGTCCTTATCAGAAGTTTTAAACACCAAAGGAAATCATAATTACAGAACTGTAAATATACATAGTACTTTAGTCACAAACAGTAAGTCAAGGTTACCTTCTTAGTTTTTAATATATTGAGAGACCTAATTACAAAAGCTGACTAAACTATATTCACTTCAACAGTTTATTCTTTGCCTTAAACTTCTTCACATTCAACTTGTCTAGGTGGAGGGAGGAATTCTTTAAACAGTTTCAAGTATTTACAAGATAAAGGGAGATGCACTATGCACATATATTTACAATTTACTTTCTTTAAGTGGTTTTGTGTAATTTCAAAATTAATTTATTCATTAAAATAAACATAGACAAGAATACAAATGTATTCCCAATGAAGTCAATACAAAACTATCTGAGACTTGTAAATGAACAGCAAATCTGCTGCCTGTGAATTTTGCAATCTAAGACCATTCTTCTAAAATCATATGTAGTATCTGAGTATCTGATCAGGTGGTACTGCAGATTAGTATTGTTTTGTGCTGTTAAGTTGTTTCTTAATATTGATTTTGAATAGAAATTGAATATTTCCTGTCATATCATCTACTATTTTTTATGTCACATAGAATTTGATTTGAATTATGTGACACTAAGGAGAAAAAAAACAAAAACATACAAACAAAAAAACACCTTTCTGAATGAAGTCAGACTGATCTCAGAGCTTCACTTCTACTGGCACATGGAATTAACTGTTTTGCAATTTAAATAGTGGCCAGTTTTTTTTTTTTTTTTTTTTTTATTATTATTTATTATTATTATTATTTTCCACTTACTATACACTGTGATCTGCTTCTTTACTTCAAAAGATAACCTGTGAAGGGAATCAGATTTACCAAAAGTCATGTATTGTATACTCTTCTTGAACTTTCTAACTTGATCAGAAAATAGCTCTGGAAATCTTCCAGGAACTGGTTTTCATTAGACTTCTGCTTATTTTATGGATAGTTGATCCACATTGCACTGTGCCATGTGGTTGACAGAATGTTACTTACAGACAAAATTCAGAGACAATCTTGCAGGTTATATTTGAGACATTTAACAATTGTATCAATTTATTGTCACTGAATTGTGCTTGGAAAAAAAATACAGATAGTTAGGCTATAAAAACAGAACATTAAGTCTGTTTGTATATAGTATATTTTATAAGACCATGATCTTAAAATGTATATCACTTTATTACTTTAAAGTGATATACATTTACCATTTGCATTTGCATATAATATATTTGCATATACTACACATTTTAAGGTGATATACATTTATCACTTTAAAGTGATGAAGACTAAAATGTCAAAACAGGATGCCGTTTCCTAGAATACCTCCAATGGTATTGTATCATGTATGTAAACATGTTTGCAGAAGTTTTCAGTAATTAACAGTGGAATATTCACTAAGATATTTTGGTTATTTCAGGTTTATATTCCTTATATGTTGCTTTTTAAAAGTGCATATGATTATTTTAATACATTTCTGGAAATGGTTTCGAGGAACCAAGTCTTCTGTTAAAGATACCTAAGCAAATCTCTTGAGGTTACTATGAGTGAAGTGTGAAAACATTTGAAGGCTGATCAAGCCTAAAGGCTTTTCCTTGAAATTCACAATGAAATTTAAGGTTAAGGTCATTCAATGAGGTTTCAATATTGAAATTATTACGTCTTATCACATGTCTGCACCACATAGTGAATCTTGCAGCAAAGAAGTTACTTTTTATTTTTGTTATTTGATAACAAATTATTGTGATTGGGACAAAGGATGGAAATACATATATTTTAATTCCTTCTGTTTTCCACCAAAAGTTTTAGTGCACTTGTCCTTCACTTACACCTCCTCATCACACACAATACAAACACCGATTACATAATGTTTTATTATTTAATCATTCATTCAATACAGGTTTTAAGGTATGAAGATTAATTTATCAGTTGTGTAATATTCTCATTCTTCTCTTTTCTTCTTTTCTAAACTATGATTTGGTATTTCTTGTGCAGTGATGTGAAGGTAGAAACAAAGTGTTTTATGTATGTCCTTACACTTTCATTTTACACCAATAATTGTTTATTATTTTAATTTTTAAATAAATAGAAACATAATCCTTTTGAAATGCTTCACAGTGGAATACTATTATCTCTTTCTAGGGAAGTGGGCCAGGTTGTGGTGCATAATGATGAATTTCAATTTCATTGCTCATAGAACCATCCCAAGGACTGTATTCATAGCAATCTGAACATTATCTAAAAAAATAATAAAATTTATTTATTTATTTATTTATTTGTTTATTTATTGTGGAGGTACTGCTTTTATTTTAGGTTGCAGAGAGAAGACAACATGTGGCAATATCTGGGAATGAGTATAAAAACTGCTGGTCTTGTTTCTCACAGGTTTCCAGCAAAAGAAAGAAGAGAAGGTTTATTAGAAAACCCTAAAGAACAGTGTAATTTAATGTTTTTCTTCAGCATTTCATGAACTCTGAGCTGGTGTTCTTGCTTTCAATTTACCATCTTAACATGTATTTTTCCTCATAGCCACCTGTTGAGAAAAAAATATCACAGTAGTTCATTTATCAGGTTCTTAAGGGTGTTTTTGTTTCCGCAGACTATCAACACCTCATTATATTTTTCCGCATTTCAAACAAATTTTCTCTTCCTCTGTTATTCCATTACATTTCTTTTCAAAACTCCACACTTGCTCTCACATTCTCTCAGTTCTCCAGGTTACAGAAGCATCTTACCTAAGTGTAAGCATTTAACTAAGCAAATCTTTATCTGGTCACTAAAGTATGGCACTATGCTAGTTTGTTTTTCAATGCATAGGAAGCGTGCCTAGGTAACAGGTCTTTCTAATTTAGTTGCCAGAGATAAGGATCTAAAATTAAATAGTGGTCCAGGCTCTGTGTTTTTTTTTTTCTTTCCCCTTCCCTTCCCTTCCCTTCCCTTCCCTTCCCTTCCCTTCCCTTCCCTTCCCTTCCCTTCCCTTCCCTTCCCTTCCCTTCCCTTCCCTTCCCTTCCCTTCCCTTCCCTTCCCTTCCCTTCCCTTCCCTTCCCTTCCCTTCCCTTCCCTTCCCTTCCCTTCCCTTCCCTTCCCTTCCCTTCCCTTCCCTTCCCTTCCCTTCCCTTCCCTTCCCTTCCCTTCCCTTCCCTTCCCTTCCCTTCCCTTCCCTTCCCCCTTTCCCCATTCCCCCTTTCCCCATTCCCCTTTGCCCCTTCCTCCTTCCCCCTTTCCCCTTCCCCCTTCCCCCTTCCTCTTTCCTCTTTCCTCTTCTCTCTTTCTTTTCCTTCTTTCCTTCTTTCTATTCCTTCTTTCCTTTCCTCCCTTCTTTCCTTTTTCTCAAGGCTAACAGAGTTGATGGGATTTCCAACATTAAAAAGCTTGTCCATGGACAAACATGCCCTATGAAGAAGAGTTGCTACTTAAAAATCTACTCCTTGCAACTTTGTATTTGCTCTCTGATGCAATACTTGAAAGTATATTTAATCTTTTTTTTTGTTTTGTTTTGTTGGTGCTTTTTTGTTGCTGTTATTATTGTTCTTTTGTGTTTACGTTCTTGTTGCTTTTTCTTATTTTCTTATTTTATTTTATTTTATTTTATTTTATTTTATTTTATTTTATTTTATTTTATTTTATTTTATTTTATTTTATTTTATTTTATTTTATTTTATTTTATTTTATTTTATTTTATTTTATTTTATTCTATTTTGCAATACATTGCTCACTGTCCTGCAGCAATATATATATTATATATATATATGGAAAATTTAATATATAGACTAGTAGGTGGTCAACAGTTTTCAATAAACAAATTTCATTTCTGATAATGATAAATGAAAGCCATGTAAAATTCTGTTTTATTTTTAGAAGTCAATGTGAATCTTATTAGGGATTCAAGCAAATCTGATCACCTGCAATAAGTCGATCTAAACCTTTCATACAAGAAATCATCTACATACAACAGATCACCTATGACTGTAGAGAGTTTACTTGATTACTTTGGTACGAAGCACAATTAGAATAAACTTTCCCCCCCCCCCCCCCCCCCCCCCCATGAGATTAGTAAATCATAAAAAAACGGTTAACAGTGATGTCTGGAATTATATTTTCCCTGTGATTGAAATCACATGTAAGGGAGCAGTAGATTTCTTCTTGGCTGTTTGCTTTAGATGAATGGTGCTTGAGGGCATGGTAGTGGAATTGGCTTCTATCACTTATACAGTTATATAATGTACTTGAAATGGAAAAAAGGATGCTTCTCCATTAAAGAACCCAAAAAGCTGTGTCCCTTATTGAACCCAGTCTTTAATATGCAGGGGCATATTGAAAGAACATTGTGAGAGGGAACGAAGGTAGAGTGAGCTGTAACAGTAGTCTTACATAGCTTCATAATGTTTTTTTGTTTGTTTGTTTTGATCTTCTTGTCTTTTCCAATGCTCTGTCTGAACATACTAATTGCTCCTTTTCCTCTTCTTTGTTAGTTCTGTAAGTGCTTCACTCACTGTAATGTGCATAATAACACCTTACACTAGAGGTGAGAGTATGAAGGTTACCTGGTAGCATGGCATTGTTTTAGTGGAAAGGTTTTACCCTCTAGTATTCTTTAAATGTGGTCTATTCATTTATACCTGTACTGTGCATTTAACTTTTTACTTGAATAGATGGTGTGCTTTTGAAGGACATTGTTTTGTTTTGTTTTTCTTTTGTTGGATATATATATATATATATATTTCTAATCAGTATGTGCAGTTCGCATGAGTTGCGGTGAGAAAATTTCATTGGAAGTCTTAGCTTGAATTTATTTGAATAAGGGGTCTGAGCACTTTTCAGTATGAGTGCCTTTATGAAAGGAGCATTGTTGAAATTTTGGAACAGTAAAGAACATATTAGTAGACCTGAGATATAAAGTGACAATAAAGTGATAGTATGGTGTTTTGCATTTGTTTTCTTCACTTTTTGTCAGATGGTCTCAGTTTGTTTTTGTTCTTGTTTTCCCCACTCTCAAATACCAGGTCTGCAAAATTAGACCAGAGTCAGAGCAGCAAGCTAGTGTGTTTTCTGATGGCATATACTTTGTGCTTGAAACCTATTTAAAATCTTTGTTGATGATTTTATTTAAAGGAAATCATGCTCATTTTCTTGTGTGTGAAAAATCATAGTGGCAAACTCACTTTTCTAAAGAAAAAATGAGTGTGAGAGACAGAAATAGCAATTGATAAGATCCATATTTCCCCTTGACACTGGTTTGACCTTCCAACTGCATATTTAATGTTCCTGGTGCACCTTGTAAGATAATTTTCATTCACGAGATACATATAAAACCCAATAACTAATAAGCATAGAAAAGGATAAATCATTTCCTCCTATTATTCTGATCTATTAGCTGTCAATTCAAGTGTCTTGAATAGATACAGGTACATTTTATAATAGTACTTGTAAAGCATACCTATAAATTGTCTGTCTATAAATCATCTTCTCTATCCTAGTTACATCAAAATGGCATGATTTTGATGATGCAAAATCATGAAGATTTGGAAAATAAATAAAAATAATGTAGTTAAAAACTTTTTTTACTTAGTTTCTTATAATTTATTTTGTTGACAAGATATTAATAGTGTCAAGTCTGAGATACATTGCTTTTTCTTTAAGTTTTGGTGTTCTAATGTTTAGAGTGTGTTTTGTATAGTTAAATACAAATGAAACTAATTTAAATTGTTAGGAATTAAGCATTTTTGCGTAGGTGAATTTAACATATAAACATTTTTCACACCATGTCAACGTTAATAGGAGCTCTAGTTTATAACAGCATGTGACATTTGTGCACTATCCATTAAGAATATTTAATAAATCAAACTTCCAGGTCAATCAACAACAATACTGCAAATAATTTTAACTATCAGTTACATAAATTAGGGGAATGAATACTAATAGTTAAATCAAATTGCATTGACATGTGTAGTACATTAATGCAAAACACAACAGAAAAAAAATCTGCAAGCATTTTTAAAGATTCATAGTACTGGAATTTTTTATTTTTTATTATTATTTTTTTTAATTAAAAGAAAGCTAGAATGGTGAGTAAATACTATTGCTCTCTTTGTCCTATTTACCTTTCACAATTTTGTTCTTCAGAGAATTTTTTAGGAATGCAATTTTTAGAAAATTAGCAAATATAGAAATTAGCAATTCAGAAAATTGCTTCTCAGATGATGTAGTTTTCCCATATGTAGCAAGCAAGAATACAATTATTTAATTGTATATGTCTTTTTATGTTTTCCTTTACTTTCTATATAGAAAGACTTCACTAAAATTAATTAAATTCAGTATGTTTTAAATGAGAAATAAATAGACAGTTTTCATGTACCCGAATTATATATATAAGCTTACTTTTCTGCTCTTCAGCAGAAAAAAAAAAAAATATCTTCAACTTCAAAAAGTGTATTCAAATTTTAAATGTCCCTTGTCCTGGAATAGAAAATGCATATCAATCAGTAAGATACAGACTGGCACTGATGGTCAGTATGGGTTGCCCATTGAGATCATAGTGATTTAAGAGATGATTTGTTTTTTGGCAGAGATGCAAATCCGAGGCAACAACTACACATACAAGAGGAAAGTGATCATTTGCCTAAATCAGACCTTTATTTAGACAGCTGGTGACAGCTGGCACTGGCTGCAGGGATAGACTGTATATTCCTGCAGCCCTAGTACAGAAATAAGTTCCTGTAGCACAGAAACTTGAACCCATCTGAACAGTTAGAGGACACAAAGCTACTCTACAATGAAAGACCTTGAAATAAAGTTATATCTTACGCTATCTTTTCTGTAGCAATAGGTTGGAATTGTATGTCTGAAAATAGAAATTAAATAACATGTTCATTTTCTAATATAAACTCTTCTGTTGGACCCTTAAACATCTAATTAACGTTGAAGGTATTGCAAATAAAATATACAGTACCTATGTTTGAGACCAACTGATGACAAATTATTATTCTAAAGAACATCTGTTGTTGCCCCAACAGCTTTATTTCTTTAGCACATGCAGCTTTTTCTTCTCTGGCAGGAATGTAAGTCACTACTCCTTTCATGTACAGATTTACTAATCTATTTTTTTATTGGTTATTCTGTTTGTGGATGGGCATTAAATGAGTAGTGTAAGTGTGAAAAGGGTCTGTAAAATGTTAGGATTTAGTAGTCTTTTGTATAAGATAGTTGGAACCTTTGACTAACAAGGAATTTAGCCGATGAGTTGGCAAGAGAGGCTAGCCAATTGAAAAATATTTGTATTCACATAGAAACAAGATGAAGAATCTATGTGGTTCATAGAAAAGAAATATACAAAGTGCTTTGGTCACAATTTAGAGTGGATACACTTAACATCTTTTTAAAAAAGTTAATAAAAAACATATATTTACACAAATGGATTATGATGTCACAGAACCACAAAAGAAAATATGCATATGATTCTTTACATATCCAATGATTAAAATAAATAAAGCTACAAAATGTGAAAATTAAAATAAATTTAACTCAAACATTAAAAAATACCAGGCTTAAGTTTATCCAAACAACATGAAATTGATGCTGTGTGAGGTTGAGATACATTTTCAAGACAAGGTTTTGTACCTTTGGAGGAAAAAAATAATTCAGGTGCTACCTTTCTGGAGAATATTTTTTAATTATTAATAAAAGAATAGAGGTCTCATCTGGTGACAAGTAATTTTACATCCTCCTAGATATTTATCCATATCTAGATTTTGATTTGTGTAGATGGATCTAATACTAGGTTAGAAGTGAAAGTCCCTGGCACAACTTCAGATTAATACAAAAATTACCCAGTTCCTCCAGACTTTAGTTTGAAGTCCATGCTGCTTTTTGACATGTATCTTCTCTTGCTTCAGTGCTGCTGTAGTTTTAGCATGATTCCTGTGATTCAGTTCAATACTTATTTCAACTAGTCTATTTTTATAATCTTTCCAGTTCCGTTTCAGTTCTAACCTTATTTTGAAAACGTGTTATAATTTTGTCTCAACTTTGTTGCTTCAAAACCATTTCCAGTTTGGATTTCACACAAAACTTTTTTTTTTTTTTTTCCCAAACAATACTATATAGCATCCTTTAAAGTAAATAGTATTAACATACTCTAATGTTTCATTATATTTTGCCAAAGAGTTATTTGAAGTTTATTTAAAGCTTATATTTAAAGCTTATTTTCAAACAGCTTTTAGCATCCACATCATGTACTCAATCTGTTAATAAATTTGTCATCATTTCCTCTGCAATAAATTACAGATGTGTTATTATTTTGTCAAATGTTTCTGTTGTATTCTCTAAACTGAATGGGTTTTGTCTAACTTCTATCTTCTTCTTCTATCTTCTACAATTTTTTTTTTTTTTGCTAGTATAGGTTTCATTAACATTTTCATTATTTTTTTTTTTTAATCAATGTAATTATGAGTTAATGATTTTTTGCTACTTTCTCTAAAACAGGGTAAAATAAAAATATAAACTAACTCAATCAAATCATATATAGAACAGATCTGGCAAGTGGAAAAAGTTAGTTTTATGTAGACATATATAATTAATTATATTAATATTTAGGTAATCAATATTTTGATATGTTTGGTTATGTAATGACCTTATATAAATATTCAGTGAGCAATACAATACTGTTAGTGTTTCAGTGTAGATACTTGCATCATCTTATCACCACATTTGCTAGTTACCTAACTTTAACTTATGTACCATATATGCTTTAGCCAGGGTAAAACAAATAAAGCTTATTTATTTAGTATCATCGTTTTCAGTTTTAATCCCTCTCCTACAGACCCTGTATTATACATATATCATAATAATGAATTGCGTTTTCCCTGAGCTCCTGTATTACCTACTTATGAATGCAAACATAATATTGTATAATATTTCAAATCTAAAACATGGTTCTATTTTTTATTTTTATTTTATACTCTGTATGTTTGAATGTACTGATAGGATTGACCAATAGAAGACATTTTCCTTTCATTCCCATCCCTATTCTGATTTGCCCATATGTCACAGTAGTATTATCTTTAGGGCATTAGTGAACAACCTTTTATATGAATTTTCTATGTTTTTATTTTAGCAGAAACTCTGTCCAAGTGGCTTCCACAGGCTGTCCTTAAACAAAATTTTTTTAATTATTCATACATAATCCTGGTCAACGAGTTTCTGGCAAAAATAAATAAATAAATGAATAAATAAATAAATGAATAAAATTAAATCAAATGAATCTGACAGAAATACAGGCACCATAGCATAGTTCTGTGGTTGGCTATCTTCAGACACATAACCAATGATCTTCTTTTCCCTGTATGTCCCAAGCCAAAACAACCCAACATAGTAAGCAAGAAAATGCTTATAGAAATGCTATGAAAACAAATAAAATACTGTGATTTAAAAGAAGATCTGATGAATGTAATATGGCTTGTATCTAGATAGCTTAAAGAGGCTCTGTACTTCCCAGCTAAAACAAAAAAACATGTTTTCTGAATGTCCAGTCTAGTTGTGTGTTCTCACAAACAATTCTGCAAATATCATGGGACTTGAAGCAAGAATATTTGTATGCATGCTGGAATCTCATTGGCAAGACTGGACTCCTAAATACATCTCTACACAGTATAAGGTGAATTATTCTGCAGATTAATTCTGTTGTTTTTAGGTTGCAGTAAGCAACTCACGAAGTCATGAGTATGGTCATTCGAATGCAAAACACTCACAAATTCTGACATAAAAGAATACACATAAACTTCTGACCACAAAACACTAACTTGAAACACATGACTGTAACTGTCAATTCTTGGTGTTATTGATGTGCTTGAAACATTTACTTTGTTCACATAATAAATGAGTGATGACACTGATTTCTTCATGCACTTTAGCCAGATCCAGGAAAATTATTAAAATAAAGCATAGTGGTTTGAAGAAATCATACATGGCCAAATTTGTGAGCTGTTACTGCAGAAGAAAATGAAGTTTTAAACTAACCATATTTCCTTTCTTTGGTCAACTTAGATCTTACAAATTCTTGAAGAGATTTTTATTTTAAATGCTATAAATATATGTTAGTCAGTGATGAAATACTAAGTGCTATGCCTAGCCCAGTGTGACTTTTTATGAGTAATAATGTCATGAAAAGAATGGAAGTGCTGGCAAACCCTTGATTAAAATATGGTGAGCAGCATAGATATAACACATGGCTTTTATACTCAAAGTAGGAGTCATTCTTATCTGGCTGTAAATCTGCTAAGAGAGGTGGCACTGGGCTGTACTGTGCATGGGAAGGAGAGGGATCTGTAAAATTTAAAAAGTCCATGCTCTATGTAAGTGCAGCAAGTCAGTTTTATTTGAGGCATATTTATCAAAATATCTATTAGTAGTCTTGGATTTAGGCTTCATATGTATATTAATTATAAATGAACGTTTAATGTGTATCCTATAATAAATACATTCAACACAGATAAAGTGTTTTGTTCTCTGATTTGGAATATGACTTTAGCAAACCTTTTCAGATCCGTTATTTTAGCAACTTTTCAAGTAGTCACACATTTTTCTACAGAGCAAAGAATACTTGTATAGCAAAAACAGAGACAGAAGTGAGCAAGCAGGCCATCCAAAAAGCACCTATGTTTCTCTTCCAGCAGGATCTCAATAATGGTATTTGAAGTCAGTGATTGAAGTAGAGCAATCTCCTAGCAAGAAACTCATATGCACTTAGTGAATCCCTTTTAACAATGCATTTGTAATAAAGTATTCCATGGCAATCCTTTAATTATTTATGATACCAAATGGTCTTTCAACATTCTGACTCATGGCTTGATCCACTTAGATAAGCACAGCTATTCACTGCAGTTTTCAAATGTTAGGCATTTTTATTGGAGTCAAGCCTGGTTTTAAAGGCCATGCAAATTGCAAACAGAGGCTAAAATGGATTATCTGCTTTTAAATCAAAGCCATAAATTAAGACTATAGCATATAAAGAATGCCTACATTATTGTATGTATATAAATATATATACATGAGTGAATATAAAAATAGATATACTCTCAGAGTAAGTTTGTTCCAAATAAATACATAAATATTGTTTACAGATTCAAGGTTTTGTTATTGTTTACTCATTCTCCATAAACATGCGTACTTGATTAAAATTCTTTATCATGACTAAAATATATCGTCACAGAATCAGAGAATCACAGACTGGTTGAGGTTGGAAGGAAACTGAAAAGAGTCTAGTTCCATCCTCGTGACACGCTCACCTCAGATATTTGTATACACCCTACAGTTCTGTGATTCTGTGATTTAATGAGGTCTCTCCTCAGCCTTCTTTTTTCCAAGCTAAACACACACAGCTTTCTCAGCCTCTCCTTGTAAAACAGGTGTTACTCCAGTCCTTTGATCATCTTAGAGACCCTCCTCTGGACTCACTCCACTAGTTCTATGTCCCTCTTGCACTTGGGAGCCTGAAACTGGACACAATACTCCAGGTGTGACCTCACAAGGGCTGAGTAGAGGGGGAGGATCACCTCCCTCCAACTGCTGGCAACACTCTTCCGAATGCAGCCCAGGATACCATTGGCCTTCTTGGCCACAAGGGCACATTGATGACTCCTGGTCAGCCTGCTGTCCACCAGGACTCCCACGTCCCTCTCTGCAGACCTGCACTCCAGCAGGTCAGCCCCCAGCCTGTGCTGGTGTTTGGGGTTGTTCCTCCCTAGTTTCATGACCCTTGTTGAGCTTCATGAGGTTGCTCTTGGCCCATCCCTCCAGCCTGTCAAGGTCCCTCTGAATGGCAGCACAGACCTCTGAGGTATGAGCCACTCCTCCAAGCTTTATGTCATCAGCAAACTTTCTGAGGGTGCACCCTGTTCCATTGTCCATGTCATTGATGGATTAGCTGCACAGCGATTAGCTGCACAACACTGGACCCAGTACTGAGCCCTGTGGTAAACTGCTGGCTACAGGCCTCCAACTAGACTCTGCATTACTGAGCACAACCTTCTGAAATTATCATATATTTATTACACATATTCTCTTCTTCTAGCATTTTTTTTTTTCCTAAAGAATGTAATTGAATCCTAAATAATCTGTCACACTTTTTTCACCATAAAGTACAATATTTTATTGTAAACTATTTAATATGTCATATAGGTTAACTGTATGCTTACTTCCTGTATCTTCAATATTAAAGCCTTTCAATATCTAGAAGCCTTAATGTATAGTGCACATATAGAAACCATGAGTGTCTCTTAATGATGCATGCAACTAGCCTCCCTGTCTCAAACACCATGGGCCTTATTTAAAGAACCTAATTTTTCTTTAGGTCTGTGTACACAACATTGACAGGGCATAGGCAACTTCCTACTAAACAGTTTTTTAAGCCTTCTTATTGGTTTATATAGTTTTTCAAAGAATTTATTTCCATTAACTGAGTAAAAGATTTAGGTTGAACTTAGACAAGCTAAATATGTCCCTACAACTGAAAAAGCCATTTTCTGTTTCAAAATGGGTTCAAAGCTATTGATTTAAAATAAACCGGGAATATGTAACATATCAAATTTGAATATGCTCTTAGAAAGACAGGAAAGAACCGTATATTCAGGAAAGTTACCTGTACTCTTGCACCTGTAAAAAAATGTTGAAAATATTATTATTATTAATTTGTATATATGTATGCCTTTGCAGTGCAGGTGCAAAATCCACTTTAATCCGGTAGCTGTGCAATAGCATAATTAACTGTTATATCATGTCCACCTATTGTAAAACAAGAAGCAATGAGATTTATTTGCATATGAACATTTGCTCTTTAATTATTAAGGTTTCTAAGCCTTAGAAAGACTTAGGGACACTAAAACATAACATTCACTGGAGTTTTTAATAACAATAAGATAAATATCTGAAATATCTATCAGAACAAGCAGGTAGACTATAAAAACTCTTCTCCTTCTGTAGCAAATTATGCTTCTGTGATACCAATTTCAGTTAAAAGAAAAAAAAAAGAAAGAAGTAAAACAACAAATTTTTGTCCACTGAGATGTGTTTTTCAAGTTGGTTATGGGTGACGTTCTAAATGCAAAGCGGGACAAAAATAAATATATTCTCATAAGTATAGGTGCTACTCATATCCAATTGCATAGAAATCTAGTATTCAGGTGGCTGACAATCATATTAGAGAAATTCTTGCTTATTCTCCACAGTTATTTATGCAGACTAGAAATCAGTAGTTAAAAGTAATTGAATAAGTTATTGTTGAGCTCAATACTTCTAGCATAACAAGGTTGTACTTTACGTACAATCCCCCTACTAAAAATCTCACCCACTCAACCATGTCCCTAAACACTACGTCTAACCTTTCCTTAAACACCTCCAGGGATGGTGACTCTACCACTTCCCTGGGCAACCTGTTCTAATGCCTGATTACTCTTTCTGAGAAGAAATGTCTCCTAATTTCTAACCTGAACCTCCCCTGGTGCAACTTGAGGTCATTCCCTCTAGTCCTATCACTAGTTATCTGAGAGAAGAAGCTGACCCACACCTCCCCACACCTTCCTTTCAGGTAACTGTAGAGAGCAATAAGGTCTCCCCTGAGCCTCCTCTAGACTAAACAACCTCAGACATTCTGCGTAGGACTTGTGTTCCAGGCTCTTCACCAGCTTCATAGACCTGAGGGGTCCAAAACTGAACGCAGTATTTGAGGTGCAGCCTCACCAGAGCTGAGTACAGGGGGATGATCACCTCCATGGTCCTGCTGGTTACACTATTCCTGATACAAGCCAGGATGCCTTTGGCCTTCTTGGCCACCTGGGCACACTGCCGGCTCAAGTTCAGGTGAACATCAGTCAGCATCCCCAGATCCTTTTCCTCTGCACAGCTTTTGAGCTACTCTGCCCCAAGCCTGTAATGTTGCATGGGGTTGTTTTGGTCAAAGTGCAGGACCCGTCACTTAGACGTATTGAACCTCATCCCATTAGCCTCTGCCCATTGACCCACCCTGTCCAGGTCCCTCTACACTGCCTTCCTACTCTCTGGCAGATTGACACTTCCCCCCAACTTGGTGTCATCATCAAACTTATTGAGGGTACACTCAGTTCCCTCATTCATATAATCAGTAAAGATATCAAAGGGAAGTGACCCAACACCAATCCCCGGGGAACACCACAGATGATCAGTTGCCAGATGGATTTCACTCCATTCAACAAGTACTCACCGGGCCTGGCCATCCAGCCAGTTTTTAACCCAGCAAAGAGTGTACCTTTCCAAGCTATGGGCTCCCAGCTTCTCCAGGGGAATACTGTGGGAGACAGTACCAAAGGCCTTGCTGAAGTCTAGGTAGACTATTGCAGCGGGCTTTCCCTCATCCACCAGGTGGGTCATAGAAGGAGTTGAGGTTGGTCAGGCAGGACTTGCCTTTCATGAACCCATGCTGACTGGTCCTGATCCCCAGTGGTGCTGCACATGCTGTGTGATTGCATTCAAGATGAACTGTTCCACCCCCTTTCCTGGCTCCGAGGACACGGCTGACAGGCCTGTAGTTTCCTGGGTCCTCCTTGTGGCCCTTCTTATAGATGGGTGTCACATTAACAACTTTTTCCACCTGAACGAACTGTGGGGGATTTCTTCTACTCCCCGCCCCAGACTTCCAGGTTGGGAGGCTGAGTACCCCAAGGATAAGTGGTCTGGCTAGTAAAGACAGATGCAAAGAAGGCATTAAGAACCTCAGCCTTTTCCTTATCCTCAGGAGTCATGTTCCCCCCTGTATCCATTAAAGAATTGAGATTGTCCTTGGCCCTCCTCTTGCCATTAATATACTTATAAAACATTTTTTTTGTTATCCTCAACCATAGCCAGGTTGAGCTTGTACTGGACTTTGGCCTTCCTGATTTTCTCTCTGCGTATGATAGCAACTTCCTTGTACTTTCCCCGAATTACCTGTCTCTTATTCCACTAGGCATAAACTGTATTTTTCACCCAGACACTCAACAAAAGTTTCCTGTTCAGACATGCTGATTTTCTTCTCCGCCGGCTCATTTTACAGTGCATGGGGACAGCCTGTTCCTGCAACTTTAACTTCCTTCCTGAGGACTGTTCAGCCTTCCTGGACCCCTCCACCCTTCAGGACAGAATTCCAAGGGAACCTCCCTACCAGCATCCTGAATTATTCAAAGTCAGCCCTCTGGAAGTCCAAGGTAGCAGTTTTACTGACCCGACTCCTGACTTCACCAAGGATAGAGAAATCTACTCATGGTCACTCTGCACAAGACTACTCCTTACCACCTCATATCCCACCAGTCCTTCTCTGTTGGTGAACAACAGGTCTAGCGGGGAACCCTTTCTGGAATGCTCACTAACCAGCTGAGTCAGGAAGCTATCTTCCATGCATTCCAGGAACATTCTAGACTGCTTCCTCGGGGCTGTATTATATTTTCCTCATATGTCCAGGAAGTTAAAGTCCCCCATGAGAACAAGCACTGGCAATTGCTTGAGACCTCTACCATCTGTTTATAGAATGCCTCATCCGTCTCTTCATCCTGGTTTGGCAGTCTATAACAGGCCCTCACCAGGATGTCCACCTTGTTGGCCAACCCCCTGATCCTTATCCAGAAGGACTCTATCTTATCCTTCCTAACCCCAAGTTCAACAGCATTGAAACACTCTCTAATATGGACAGCCACATCACTGCCCCTCCTTTGTTGCCTGTCCCTTTTTAAGAGTTCGTAGCCATCCATTGCAGCACTCCAGTCGTGGGAGTGGTCCCACGATGTTTCAGTGATGGTGACATAGTTTTCCTGTCACACAATGGCTTCCAGCTCCTGTTTGTTGCCCATGATGCGTGTATTGGTGTAGATGCACTTCAGTCACCCCATTGCCCTAATTCCCAACCCTGGGACTGCTCCTCCAGGCTCATCTCTATTGAGCCTCATTTCCCCCCCATCCTCCTTCATGCCTAGTTTAAAGTCCTCTTGATGAGCCCTGACAGCTCCTGGGGACTCATTGGCAGCCATCAGGCCAGGTGCCAACTAAACCTCCCCATGATCAATCAATCAATCAATAAATAAATAAATAAAATCCTGTGATGGCAGCAGCCTCTCAGCTGTGTATTGATAGCTGGGACTTCCAGGTCAACTCAGTATCCCTCCCTACCACTGAAGGGATAGAGGAAAACACCACCTGCACACCCATCCCACCCAGTAACCTCCCCACTCCCCTGAAGTTCCTTTTGATAGCCTTCAGGCATTTCTCAGCAACTTCATTGCTGCCAGCGTGAATCATCACTAAGGCATAATAATCGGAGGGGCAAACAAGGTCAGGAAGTTTCCTGGTAATGTCCCTGACCTGGGCCCTGGTAGACAGCAGACTTCCCTACGTGTAGGGTTTGGCTGACATATGGGGCCTTTTGTTCTCTTCAGAAGAGAGTTGCCTATGACCATTACCCTTCTTTCCTTCTTGGCTGAGGAAGTCTTGAGGCATGGAGTTGACTTCCTTGTCCTAGACAACATCCTGTGTGGACTTTCCCCTACTTCCTCACCACCCTGTCCCTTGAGCTCCAAGGTCTCAAACCTATTGAGTAAGGGCACTTGGGAAGACAAGGCGGGTAGAGAGGGGGCTCACCTGTGACACCAAGCAGGGGCCTGTTTCCATTCCTCTCTATCTCTCAGGTCCCATCTCTCTGCCTGACAGTGACAGGGGAGGGGGTCCATCACTATTTGGGGTGTATTTCCTTGGTGCCTTTCTCTCAGGCATTGCAGGGAGTGACTCCAGTCTAACTCCTGCTCACACTCCCTGATGGTTCTTAATATCTCCACCTCCTCCTTGAACTCTGCCACCAGGGTGATGAGATCCTCCACCTGCTCTCACCTCACACAGGTAGTATCTCTGTCACCCACCATAGCAACAAGCTCAGGCACTCGCTGCAGCCAGAGACCTGAACAGCCTTATCTTTGGGCAGGCACTTGGTCTGAGTTGCCACAGTCTTTTTGGTGAGTGCTTTGGCAAGCGCTTGCTGCCTGGTGGTGACCAAGGCTGGGTTTGGTGTCTGGGAGGTAGCTGGTAGGTGAGAGGGTTCCTCCGCCCTCCCTGCACAAACTGCTGCGCAGACTGCCGCTCCATGCCCTGAACACTCATGCTTCCCAGGGGCTGCCTTTGTACAGAGGGGGTGCTGTTGGCTCCACCCAAGCCTTGTCAGCCACTCTTGGAGGGCTGCCAGGTCCTGGCGGTTCCCTTGCCTGCCTAGAGTGGCCTCAATGCAGAAAAGCGCCTGTTTGCCGCCATCCCCTGGTCCGCTGCATAACGTGCCTGCTTTGGAACTGACCACCTGTATTTACTTTTGTCTTAGGAATTAAGCTATAGAGAACTACCAGACCAATTTTCTCTGGTAGCTTTTGGGTAGACCTGTGCAGTGCCAGGAGTTGGACTTGATGATCCTTATGGGTGCCTTCCAACTCAGGATATTTTATGATTCTATGATTCTATGATTCTAAGTCCTCCAGTAAGTTGTGTTCTATTTTGAAGAAATTCTGCACTTAGAGTGGAAATGGACCACTATGTAAAACTGGAGTACACCCTAGAATAAGCAACTTAGTGGTGAATAAAACCTATTTTTTCTTTAAGTAGGAAACTAGCCATCATCACTAGAGTCTTCAAATATGACATTGGCAATTGAAATGAGCATCTGGTTATATTTGATAATGGTGTATCACTGGAAATAAGGTTATACATTTCTCTACTGCCAACGGTGATCATCTATGGGTGAAACAAGATGACCATTTATATTCCCAGTTGGGCAATGTTCCAGATTTGTGTGATATTCCTTTTGATGTAAATCTTAAATAGTTCTTAAAGACATGTCATCACAAAGAGCATTGCTTTCAAACAGCCTCTGTGACATTCCTTGTTACAATTATGTTTTATTGTTAAACACTTTGCAGATATATTCACCTGTGTGTGAAGTACAGAATCCAGATCTTTCCTCTTTACTACAAATACATGCTTAGTGTTTTCAAAGGGGAAAAGCATAAGTTCTCTGTTGTATGCTGGAGGAAAGCTGTTACTTTTATTCTTTTAACAAATTAAGAATCAGCTTAAAGCTGATTGATATGCAATTAAAAAATCCTTCGTTTCTGCCACCTACACGCTGTAAAATTCTCAAGGCATCAAACTTACCTATGGAAATTTTGCTGAAGCATGCAAATATAGTAACTACTCTTAATTATTAATCAAAAACTTTTTTTTTTTAATGTTTTGTTTTCAGCAGTAGTGGTGTATTTCTTGATGCATTGGAAATTCTTTAACATTTGGGTTAACATCTAATGTTAGGCACCTAATTAACGTGTTAAGGTCAGGATCTCATGCTTATAGACTTCTTACATAATTATTGATGAAAGCAGGCACTCATCTACATTTCAGAAGTAGCTGGGTTAGCTCAGTTTCTGTGTTGTCACAAGTTTATGATGGCCCTGTTAAAGGCTTTCTCTTCATGTTTCATTTCTAGCATGTCGAGAGGAGAAGCTAGATAATTCAAGTTCTTTATAATAACATCTGTGTTGAAGTGCCAGCTAGGACCAAGAATGTGTGTCAAGAAAGGCAAGTAGGCTGAATTTGATGGTTTAGAACATCCCTTCTGTTTTACTTTTCCTAACTAAGGTGCTGTGAAAAAGTCTGGGGACTTTATACAATTACAGTGAGTATAATATATTTTGTTGAACAAAGAACAAAGAAACGCTGTGTTGTAACTCATGCTTTTGCAGTTAAAAAGTTTTTTTTTTGTTTTGTTTTGTTTTAAGTGTGTGTGTACCTGGGGATTGTGAAGAGTGAAGGACAGTAAGCTTGTTCATGATTAATGAGTTGCTGCAGCAAAATGCATTATATTGCTTGCTATGTCTACTTGTTGTTAAAGAGAAATACAGTTGTAACAGCATTTTGGCTTCTGCATTACATGCATTTAAGTGCCTGTCCACTAAGAGTGCCTATTTCTACTGATTCAAGACAGGTAAGTTGGCATATTATTTCCCAGTGCTCTAAATTCAATGTTGGCTTCTATTAAATACTGCCAGACAGGCAGAACAATATTTGAAACAAGACTGTTTGAACTAAAATGTAATTGGACTCATTTAAAGTCTTATTACAATGAAATCTGACTTCCTCCTTGTAATTTGACTTGTAGAAACCTCTCAAAATACATTACCTTTTGCTGTACATTTAAATCCTGCTCTAGGTAAGCATAATGAGAAAAGAAAGTTCTGACATGGCTGAAGATCATATCAGCTCTAGCTTGATTAATTATTTCTATACAATCAATCAACTCCTTATTTAGATAACTGGAAGCACTCACTAGTTAATTTGTGAGAGTAGAATAACGAGGGCAAGTATTTATATGGCCAGTCAGTACTCCAATTTGTGTTAGAAAGTCAAATGCAGATTTGAAAATAGCTAGTAGAAGAAAAGCAAGTGAAATAACAACTTCTCTGTTTATAGATATATATTAATTTCATTAACTCCACTCAATCTCCTCTAAAATATTTGATTAAACCATCCAGTCAACTACCTCTTAAAACAATTATAAAAGTATGTGTAGACATTTAAAAATAATTAAAATAAATAGCAGTGCTGCATTAATATAACTCCCAGAGTTGCAGTTGTGTTATTTACTCACTCAGTTTCTACCTTAACAGGGCTTCCTTTCACCCACGAGGCAGATTCAAGTTCCACTAAGGAAAATCATTTACTTCTCAAGTAAAAATAAAACACTTTAAAACTGCAAAACATCGCAAGGCATAAGTTATAGAAAGGATCATTTACTGCTCCATGTACTGATATGTGTAGTGATTAATTCACCTGAAATATATGATGGTCAAATCAGTAGACTAACTTCTGCATTCAGAATAAACTCTGACTTCAATGTCAGATATTGAAGGATAAATTGGCAGAGGTTTTGAAGAAACATTGTCCAAATTTACATTGCAGTGGTTCCCCAAAGCATCTTATCACAGGCAAATGTCTATACATGAGCAAAAGAGAAGTAATCATTTAATATAACATCACATTTCTACACCTTCTGCTCAAGAGACAAAAGAAGCCAAATTCAAAATCTGACATCTCAGCTAAACAGTTTTTATCAACATCAGACTGATTTTGACAGAATCTTCTATGGGGAAAAAAATCAGAAAACAAACAATTTTTTTTGTTTGTTTATTTTGTAAGGAAAAAAAAAAGTCTGAAATATTTAAACATGTATAATAATGTTTGATATTATATGTATAAACAGCATGTATAATAATGATGTTGTTTTTATTTTTCTATACAATCTAATTTAATTTGTGCCACCATATGAAATAAAATGATCTATGAAGCAATATTACATTTTTATTAGATATTAAGCAAGAAAAAGTTTGGAAGGGAAACTTTTTTTTGTCTGATGGAAGAAAAAGACAATGTTTTTGTATGTCTAATAGATGACAATATTGTTACTGTTTATGAATTATGATATAATATAAATTAATATTACTTTAATAATAAAATTATTTCTATTAATTACAATTAATATAAAATTATATTAATAATAAATGTGAGATATCATTTACATTTGATAAATTGAATGACAAAAGTCACTTTTTATCTTTATAATCGTATCTCCATATCATCAGACCGAGGGTTTAGATGAAATGCCATCATAGAAATTGCCATTATAGAAATCACCATCACGATTGCAGTTCATAAATACTTTGGCATAAATATAAGGTTCATACAAGGAAAAAAAAAAAAAGTTGTCTCATCAATTAATCAGTTCAATCATTTGTAGAATTCAAAGATGAGGAGCATCACTGTTACATGTTTGAATTGGCTTCCACAGCAATGATTTTTGCTATGATGTATGCTCCTGGTATAGCCAAATTTTGAGTGAGAACAATAATTCATTATAACATAAGTGAAATTATTTATCTTAAAGTTTACTAGAAAAGATTGAAACAAAAATATTTTCATGCTGCACTTAGTTTATTACTCATTCAGTACTGCTGTCTTGTAGATGGCATCATGGTTTCTTGGCACAGTTTTGAATTATTTACTAGATTAAATGCTCATCAAGCTCCACATTAATCTTCCTAAGAGATGACCTAGTTTACAGGTCTTCAGTCTTGTGTGATCTTCCTGGGCAATAGTTAGATGGTGGGTGGGAATTAATGAAAGGTTTTTATCGGAGCTGTAATTTTAATCTTAAATGTGACAACCATGGCAGGAAAGAATTGCTCCATTCATGTATGTTAAACCCATAAGCTGGGACTGTTTAGCCTAGAAAAGTTTCTCTAGCTCAGGTAGGATCCTATCAATATGTATAAATAGCTGAAAGGAGGATGCAATGTGGATAAAGCCAGGATCTTTTGAGTGGTGCCAAGTAAGGGAGGCAATGGACACAAACTAGAATGCAAGAGGTTCTGTCTAAACATCAGGAAGCAATTCTTTCTGTGTGGTTGATTGAGCACTTGAACAGATTGCCCAGAGAGGTGGTGGAATCTCCCTCCTTGGAGATCTTCAAAAGACATTGTCCTGGACAACCTGCTGTAGGTGTCGCTGCTTGAGCAGTAGGGTTGGACCAGATGACCTTCAGAGATCCCTTCCAATCTCAACCATTCTGTGATTCTGTGAAACCAAGTCTGGATCAGAGTGGCTTATCAATTTTTGAATTATATGTTATTCATGGGACAATTGGAGAACTATACATTCAGGATCAATATCAGCAGTATACCTGATAAAGCAAAATACTGGATATCTATTAAATGTGAACTCACATCTACACAGTTCTAACATCCCTCCAGTAATCCCAGGAAGCTCTAACTGCATATGCACAAGCCTGTGCCCCCACTTCACAGAATCACAGAATCACAGAATTTTCTAGGTTGGAAGAGACCTCAAGGTCATCAAGTCCAACCTCTGACCTAACGCTAACAGTCCCCACTAAACCATTTCCCTAAGCTCTACATCTAAACGTCTTTTGAAGACTTCCAGGGATGGTGACTCCACCACTTCCCCTTCTGTGAGTGTGGGTTCACACATGAATACAAAACTCCTATTAGGACTGCAGTTGTTCCTGCTTGATACAGTTGTATCCTGTACCCATTCTGCTCCTTACAACCTGTACGCCTGTGAGAGAGACTCCATGGGCTCACACAGGTACTCCTAGGTGTGTGGCACCCTGTAGTGTAGTGCACTCCAGCTGCACTGGAGTGCAGCTGCTCACACCCTAACATGGAGAGAGGACTCCATCAGGCGCAAGTGGAGGTTGAGATGATGGTACAATGACTTCTGTCAGTATTATGTTGGGGTCAGAGTGCTGCTTTGTTACTTCTTTTACATTCCAAGGTGTCTTCCCGGTTACAAATTGTCATTCTTTTTATTCTGTTCAAACTAACTTTTTTTTTTTTCTTCCTGAAAATACCTTTGTAATTCTCTGATTACAGTTTTGTTAAAGTTTGTCTGAGAACGTGTTAGAAAAAGCAGTATTTGGCTGATCTTCCTCTGACAAAACAAAAATTAATTTTCAAGATAAAAAACAGTTTGAGGGATGTAGGAACATAGAAAAAAGAAAAAAATAAAAAAAGAAAAAAGAAAAAAGAAAAGAGAAAAAAGAAAAAAGGAAAAAGAAAAAAGAAAAAAAAGATGGTTATATCTTTTGCTGTGTCTCATCTATATCCTCTCCAGTCTGACTCTTTTCCAAAAACTCCTGCTGAAACTGTTGAAGTGTTAATGTATGCCCTTTACATATGGCTGTGTGCCAAGTCATAGGATTTTGTTATAATTCTCCTTTCTAACACCTCTTACCATATAGAATTTGTCCCTGGAATGGACAGCACCACTAGGAATGAAGATTTAATTATAGCTGCTTAAAGACAGCTTAAGAACTGCAATTTTAATTAATTTACTGCAATTTTAAAGTGGAAGCTAGCAATAGTTGGGAGCTTCAGTAGTTTTAAAATACTGGCACATAAGACACCTAGTCAAAGATTTGTGTAGCACAATTTCATTCTGAAGGCAAGGAGAGGGGAATAAGGACATTTTTTTTATTTATTCATTTATTTTAATCACCAGTGGATATACCTAACAGTAATCAGACCAAATTGTTTCAGTATATCATATTGTTACAACAGTTATGGTTATATATGTTAAATAACACTGTTATATATGATCTAATGGGGTCTTGTTTGTTTTGTCATTTTGAACAGAATTCATTTTGCATACCTATAGATATTTATGTTGTATGCACAAGTATCAGAAATTGCCACCCTTTACATTTAACAGAAAGATGCCATTTTAGGGCATAATTCATTTGACCTATTCCAGATGGCTTCTAAGGTTGAAATGAATTATGTGCTATATAAACACATTTTTCTTTCAGTATAAAAAGTACCTAAAACAATTAGCTCAGATGTAGACATTTAATTTTAGCATAATTAATTCAATTCCAGTTGTCTTATATACTATAAAGCATTTCCTTCTATTTAAAATATTACTACTATTATTTAAAATAATAGGGCTCTCTTTTCCAGTCTCTCGATACAAGTGAATTTGAAAATATTGTAATTTGTCACACTCTAAACTCTATTAACCTATGCCAATTATATATCCAGATTGAAGGGGATAATTTCAGTGTTTATTGTTAAAGATCTTTTTCCTCCTGTATGTAAATCTTCCCAGGAAGTCAGATATCTCCAGGAATTTTGATTACTTGTTCTGTGGCTTAAATGAATTACAAGTTCTCCATTTCTCTTTACAAACCAAGAATGGGATAACAGAATATACTTGTACCCTAACACAGAGTCAGAATTCTGTACTCTGCTATTGGGTGAGTGCCTCCATTTAAAATCAGTGAATAATAACGTACTTCACAGTTTTAAGAACATTGTCCCTGTAACAGGATTATTTCCAACTCTAAAAATATTCAGCACAGTCAAAAAAAAATAAAAATAAATCCCTGCTGTCTGGAAATGAAGAGTTGATTTTGAGCTGGAATATGCCACGCCAATACATCTTTAGCTAAGAACATATGGCAGGCAAGTTGCTTCATTTAGTGGTCTTTCACATTGTTTTCTCAATCATTTATTTATTTCTATATAGAAGAGTGTTTCACACAGTTGACCTCTTATTGGATTGTTGGTTTCTAAAGTGAATGGTATTGGCAGTTTTGGCAACAAAACAAAGTTTATTTCCAGTTTTCCCTGGTAGAAGTCAAGCATGGAAATGTTTCCCAGACTTCATCAAAGCTAAATGCTTCTGTCAGAGAAGAAAGAAGGTAAGATGACATCCCAAAGACCATGGAAATGTGTTAATACAGACTATGGAGGTTTTCAAATTAGTTTGTTTCCATGTATTTTATATAACTGGGTGTTTCAATATCTCTCAGCATAGCAATGAATATATTCATTCATACGGTGGAGGAATATGGGCCCCTTTTTATGCTTTTCCTCAGAAAAGTGGTGAGTCTAGAGAAAATCTGAAGGGCAGACCAGCACATTTCATGTTTTTATATCGCATTATACATTCTCTATAATATTCTGTAACTTGCATACCAATGTCTTGAACAACGATACTGGCTGGAGCTGTGGAAGGGCTCAGAGTTCAGAACCCTTCCACAGAAGTTCAGAGAAAAGACAGATTTGTGTTATGACTGTGTGCTGATAGTGTAGCTGGGGAGGTGGGGAACAAAAAAAAAATTCCTTTTTTTTCAGTCTTCAGTTGTCACCCTTGCTATGCTTGCCTGGAAAACAAACAAACAAAAAAGTATGCTTTTAATCTTTCAGTGATCACCTCTTGATATTTGGCTGGTGATAGTGCTCAGACAGGCTTTGCAAATCTTTTTAATGATAGAGTGTATACACAAGAGTGTATAACTTGTTATGTAATCTTGTGGTGAATGTTACTGTACTGCTTTCTCCTTTTAAAAATGGTTTATAATAATCAATCAATATTCATTTTGTCTTTCTTTTTATGGAAGCTCTTGATAACCAAATTTTTAACACCAACATCAGGGACTATGGAACAATGTTCTAAGGAATACCGGGAAAAAAAAAACAACAACAACATCAAAATGTCACCATTTCCCATACCATTTTTCTCTGAAATAGAAATTTCCACTGTTCTCAAAATTCTCATTGCTCTCAATTATTTTTAACTTTGACTTAGTGTTGGAAGTGGTGCATATTATCAGTTTCAATACATTTCAATACATCTTTGCTCTCTGAACTTCAGTCCATAAATCTTTATGCATATAACTGAAATTAATTTAAATCTCAGCCTTAAGCAGAAATGGTATTTAATGGGTTTCTATAAACTGCCCAAGTCTGTTTGCACAAGGAAAATATTTTTTCCATTTGATGTAGAAATGGACTAAGTAAATTCAATAAGTTTTTTAAAAATTCAAAAAGCTGGGATTTTAAGATAAAACATTAGACATTTTCCTAAAAAGATTTCTAAAACATTCAAACACACAATCCAATACTTTTGATCTAGGTGATACTTCTCAGACAATTAAACCATTTTCATTTTTGCCAAACTGCAATTCCTGAAGAGCTTACAAGTCTTTAAGGGTGTGGTGGTTTTTGTTTGTTTGTTTGTTTGTTTGTTTATCCATGGATATAACTGGATCAGGACATATTAATTTTATTTCCCAAAAGCAAGTTTTGAAGTCAGTTAATTGAATATATTTGTGTCTTTATAATCCTTTTTCATTTCTCCTCTGCCTTGCCTTGG
This sequence comes from Netta rufina, assembly GCF_964035555.1. NCBI lineage: Eukaryota > Metazoa > Chordata > Aves > Anseriformes > Anatidae > Netta > Netta rufina. Next base: position 39,029,948 of record NC_140123.1, on the reverse strand, counting down.
GCTGTTTTTAGCTAAAAGTTATTTTTATAACCAAATTAATTGTCAGCGTTTCTTTGCCATCAGGTAGTCTTTCACTGATGCTAGAAATCTGAGCACATACACTTCTCTAATTTAGGAGCTATATAAAGTTATAATACATTCTAAAATACTCAAAAGTAAATTTTAGTTTCTAACAGAGTCTTTTCATCATCTGCAAAGAACTTAAGAATTACAACTGAACAACCATCTTGTCTTTATAAGAATAACTTTTAATAGCTGGAAAATGTTAAGTTGCTTTTAAATGTAGATTCCAGAGGAATCTATCTTGTGTAATCATGCCTTAACACCCTTATGTATTCACAAATTATGAAGTGAAATGCCTCCTGTTATTCTGAAACTAATGCTATAGATGATAAAAGTTGTCTAGCATTTTAATCATAGTATATGTTATACATTTTCAAATACTCTTAGCCCTCAACAAGGGATTATTTTTTTCATGGCTAAGATCTAAGACATGAGTGCATGGAGCCTGGACAGCAATGTCCAGCTGCAAGTGCACAGCAACCTAATGTGAGACCACATATGAAGTTCATATGATATACAGTTTGTCTCCATATGTGAAGCTAGATTTACCAGGCGAAAAATGTAGGCATATCTGCATATAGTATATAGTATAGAAGGAGAAATCTTTTCACCAAGAAGATAGTCAAGCACAGGTTTCTTGAAGTGCAGTCCCATCCCCGGAGGTTGTGACTGGGTCAAGACCTGAGCAACCTTGACTAATCATAGTGGATGCTGCTTTGAGTGCAAGGGTAGTAGAGACCTGCTGAGATCCCTACCAACCTGAACTTTGATTGTGCAATTCTTTTGTGTGGCACATGTGCTGTACTCAACCTCCTTTAAACTATAACTTGAATGGCCAGAGCAGGTCAAGCTTATTATAGGAAAAACAAATTTTATCTGCTGGTATTGAAACATCTGATCAAAATGAAATATTTGCCAGTTGAGAGTTTGTCAGTGGGAGAACATCCAGGAGTGCTTCTGTAGCTCTGGAAGTCATTGTATTTATCCTCATGACCTCATTTCACTGCTTTCAGCTAGCAGCTGCAGATTTGAGAGGGAAGCCTCAGGTAATGTAATCACTTTGATTGAACATGTGCTGTCCCATTTTTGTTCTGGAAGTTAAAAGAGGTCAAAATGGAATTTCTGCATGTCCTACAGCAAGAGGATAACTTGGCCAAGGACTTGTTACTTTTCCTTATTGTGTAAACATGAAGGAAGGTTTCTTTCACATTTTAAATATAAAATAAATGGAATATTTTTTGTTACTTATTTATTTATTCAAAGGGAAGAACTAAATACTTACATAGAAGTAGTTTATATTGTTTTATTTTACTATAGGGGAAGAAGAAAAATTGAAGTTATTGTTTGTGGAACCATTTCTTTGGACATAAACAGGCAAACATTTTAATTTTAATTTTAATTTTAATTTAATTTAATTTTATTATTATTATTTTTTTTTTCTAAATGATATTTGCTGGCTATAATGACATGCCATAAGTAATCAACTTACCTTTTTAAATTGATCTTATTGATTTGTAAAGGGCCTCCTGAAGATTTTTTACAATGTTGAGTGTGTTACTTTTAACACATTTTACTTCTGATTTTTGATGAACTTAGAATTTTATTTATTAAAAAAAAATAAAAATCATATCTGTATTGTATTTCAATACATTCCAATATATAAAGTGTTATTTGATGCAAAAATTTCCTATAAATAGAAGTCCATTTTAATATATAATTATAGATAAAATTTGAACTTTGTATAATGAATTTTACTTTGTATATATTTGACAAGTCTGTAGACAAGCCTATTAGCACAGATAAGTTGGTATGCTTTGTGATGTTGGTAATGTTTGCTATGTTTGGTAATACTACCGTCAGCATGCCACTTTATATCTTAAATAGCTGCCACAGAAGTTGGAGCATATTTTTGTTTGTTTAAAAATTTAAAGCCAGCATAAAGGGTCAGCATATAGCTTAGGGTATCTTGGCTTCAGAAATTTTTGTAAATGCTTTTTTTTTTTTTATAAATTAAATTTGATTATTTTAATGTAAATATATGATCAATACTTTCATTTTTTATATTTATATTCTTCATTAAGAAATTACTTAATGACTTAAATAAATAAATATTTTATCTGTAAAATTTTATAAACCTAAGAATGTTTATTTTGTGCATTTTCTTTTGCTAGAGACTTCAGGTGTCATTTCCTTATCATATTCTGTAAAGAGTTTTTGGTTCATAAGACTTGAAATTTGTTCAATGCTTTCCTAAGAGATCTATCTTTTATATTAAAGCTCTATTCATAAGCATTTCACTGAAATACCTTCCTCATAACTTGGCTATCAATAGCAAATCTCTAGTGACAATATGGGCTATGTTTATACTAACTAAAACAGGGAATGTTTCCAGCCACTGGATCTGATGTGTCTATATTGTTAAAAGGTTAGATTTGTCCCTCACATGGTTCTGGCCCAGGTCAGACTCTTCCAAGTAGTTCAGTCCAGTTACTGCAAAACAAAGACCCAGCAGGCAGTTCAGATGTGCCTTGGCCTGACCTGATTATTTTGGAGAGCAAAGAATTAATAGCAACAACACAACCTGTTCCATGTTGGTTGATCTGCTTGTCAGAAAACAGTCCCAGGATATTTAAGTTAGGAGTTCAGTCTTAGCCTTAGAGGTCTGTTTTGCTGTCATTTCAGTATCAAAAACTTTCAGGTGAAGATTTTTATTCCTTCATTTTTGTTTATTTGTAATTTGATTTGTTCATTACATTAGAGGTCTTTTGGGGTTTTGATCATTTGTTTTCACCATTTTGAGATGCTTTTACTTGGTAATGTCAAATAAATCGAATTATTGATATGTTATCGATGAGGTATTTTGCAGGAAGTTCTTTCCCAAAACTAATTTATTTATTTATTTATTTGCACATGCTTGTTTTCTGTTTTTCCTGAGTCTCTTCTGTATCAAGTATTTTCTAGATATAAGCCATTCAATTTATTTTTATTTTTATTTTTATTTTTATTTTTATTTTTATTTTTATTTTTATTTTTATTTATTTTTATTTTTATTTTTATTTTTTCCTTGCTGTAATGTGTTTCGTTTTGAGTTTTATGAGCTATTTTATTCTAGGAATACTACTCTCCAGGTGTTTTGCATGAACAAAAAAACAACCAACCAACCAAACAAACAAAAACTTCCAGTCATTACTCTGATAATTTATGTCCTTAATCAAGGAGCAGGCAGATACTGGCAAATGAGTGAAATACTGATGTATCACGGCTGCATAACACCATGTGGTAAAACTATGGCAGTAAAGTACATACACAGCAGGAGTTTTAATACCACAAAATAAAGTAGGTAAAAGACAGACAATGTGATTTATTCCTAATATGCAAGTTCTATTTTCTTTTGCTTTCTTATTTATTTGAATATATTTAGATTAATTACAGGAGAAGATGGATACATGAGATGTAGGAAAGTTATTTGGCAAAGAATAAACAGGGTTTGCACACTGATCAGATCTTAAAGCTGTATATAATTATATTGTTTCTTTGTGGTGGAAGTAAGAGAGGAAAAGAACTTAGTACACTTACATCTGATCTTTATGAGCTAACAACCGTTATGTGAATCAGAGACATATTATTCCTTTATTGGAAAATCTGAAAAGCTTTTATAAAATATTATTTTATTGCCAAAGTGTTGAATGACAACAGCTCCAATATTTCATGTTTAAATTCATTTTCATTTAAACACACAGCTTTGTGCTCTACTTTCTCCTTGGGGCTTTTCAACAAAGTTATTTCCATAATCATTCCTATAAAGAAGAGCTAAAAATGTAGCCCAGAAACACATTTTGAATGAGTATTTCTATTTCTGTGTAATTCAGCTTTTCTTGGGAAGTATATTTTTAATATCTAACCCCTTTTGATTATACAGAGTGAAAGAATGTAACATCATTTATAGTTTTGTTCCCAGAAAGGTCCATTTTCAGTCTCCCTCAAGCAGCAATTACTCACAGAACTATTAATATTGCTTTGAAACAACTTCTGAAGCACTTGAGAGTATCTGGAGGAAGAAGGAGTTTTATATGGTGTAAGTCTTCTGAAAAACTGGAAGATCCAGTTGCTATTAATTAATCTTTTTATTATTATTATTATTATTTTTTTTCCTATAAGTTTGTCATGAATTAATCCTGTGTAAAACTGGAGTGATATAATATTGGACTAATGCAGACTATTTTCCACACTCTCCACCCCCCTCTGATTTTTAGATAAATAACTGATTCTTTATAAATAATTATTAATAAATACATAATAATATCATAATTTCATACATTGGCTTTAGGATGATATTGAGAACAGTTTTCATACACTGTTTTTTAAATCTAATTTGTTATGAATTCTGATTTGTTGGAGATTTTCCCTGACATCTCATTGCACCTTACTGCAAAAACAGTCACTACTTCTGAGATCTCTGAGGAATCTACCAATTTTTCACTAGGTGTTTGCTTTTCTGAAGTACTGTTGAATTGATGGTCTGTTATAATGATTTCCATATTGATCAATCTGTTCCTGTTGACATGTTTAATGTAAATGTAGATATAATGTAAAACATGAATATTTTTAGATAAATTTCTACTTTAACATATAGACCTTTAGAATCCTAGTCACAGTTGCTGTTTATTTCAGACATCTGCAGTAATAGGTATACTCTAAGAGACTTTTTTTGTTTTGTTTTGTTTTGTTTTGTTTTGTTTTGTTTTTGTTTTTGTTTTTCTTTTCCTTATAGGGGGGACTAGAAAAAATGCGTAATAAGCAGTGAAGAATGCAGTTATATGTGATACTTTAAAAAGTTGCTTTCATGAACATTCAAAAGATTGTTCAATTGGCAAAAGGAGTGCTCAGAGTTCTCATTATAAGAATCATTCAAACACATGCGATTTCTGCCCTAAAGCATTAACTGTCTAATCTATGACCAGACAAAACAGTAGAATTAATGTTACGAACAAGGGCATATGGTGCAGAAGAATCATGTTGCCAAAGCAAACAATACATGATGGATGTCACCTGCAGTGAATAGGAAGTTGCTATAAGTGTTCAGATTTGCCAAAACAAACAAACAAACAAACAATGTGAGAAAAATCTCAATAATTTTCTTCAGACAGGATTTTCCATGAAGCTATTTTATTTGTGATTGCAATGGTGGGCGTCCTGCCAATTAGGAGCGCTTTATAGTAAACATATCCTAACCTCTTATTCCCTATTACCCGGCACCTGATCACCTCCCCTGTTTCCTCATTGGCTGAGTACTACAGGTTCACAAGCTACTTGATGCTCCTCTATACCATATATACACTTTTTTTTTTTTTTATTAACCTTTTAATTTCTCTTTTTTTTTCTCCCCTTTTTTTTTTTCTTTTTTTTTTTTTTTCTCCTTTCTTAGGTTTTAAGAACTTGTGATCTTTGTTTTACTGTTCTCACACTGCTCATCCAGTTTTTCTCAAGCTTCTACCTTATTTTGGAACAATGAGACTTTCTACTGTTCACTTATCTACGTAGCATTTCTCCTTGTTGTGACTACACAATTACCTTTGAGTACAGAAGGTTAGTTTTCTACTGCAAAACCACGAATTAGTTTCTCATAAATAACAATAACAACAACAAAAACAACAATACCAAATTCAGAGAGATGTTAGGAGAAAAATTCAATGGGGAATTCTTCAAAATATCTGCTATGCTCTCACTGATCTCATAATCTTAATTGATGTTACAGTTTATCTATTGTTACACATAGTTATAAATTGTAAAATTTTGCCAGTAATGTGTTGCAGATAGATTTTCACCATTTTGCTTTTTAGTTATAAAAGAGACCTGACAAATTTTTATTTTTCTTTCTGACAGCTTTTATTTTTCTTTAAAAGTGTTATGAAATTTAAATTCTTGTGAATCAGAGATTGTTGATGAGGAATTTTACAATTTTTCTGTGAATGGGCATATGTATTACCAAATACAGAAATGTTTTGTATCAAAATTTCTAAGCAGTAGAAGTCCATGAATGCAAGGTTTTGTTAACAAAGCCTGCTTGACTCAAAAGTATAGATTAGTTCTAGCTAGAACTAATTGTAAACGCTCTACACATTGTAAATGCTCTGTAGGTCTTCAATGACATTCTCCAACAGGGAATGTGGAAGTTCCTTTCCACTCTTTTTTACTTGTGTTTCATCATAGGTAAAATATTTAACCTTAAGTGAAATTCCAATGCTAAAGCTAATTAACTACTGAAGGACAGCTTCTTCATTAAGTCACATAGTTTTAGTGTTCTATGTGAAATGCTATTTGTAGCCAGAGGAGATTTTAGGAGGAGAGAGAAATTTGAGAGCAAAAGGGTGAAAATAATTAAAAAATGCAGATTAGAAAGCAGCGCAGTAAGGAATATGTGTGATAATGAACGCATTATAGATTGCTTAGTGTCAACTTTTTTGATGAGTTCTTCAGAAACACAGTGAAAAGAGATAATGTAGTTGGTATTTTCCTAAGAATTTTTAGGAGTAAAAGTATCTGGTGATGGGGTTAATTCTTTTCTGTCCTCTGTTTTAGTAATAAAGTCTAGTTTAAAGGTTTTAGTAATTAAAGATTGATTCCTTCTCCAATCCTGAGTTCAGTTTATCAGAAAATTCTCAATTTGTGCTCTTCATTTACTTTTGTGTTTGAGTACACACAAGGTAGGCATGGATAACAGTCAAGGTTCAGCTTTCTGCCAGAAAGCTAAGCACATTCTATATATACTTCAAGCTTCTGAGTACACATACCAGAATTTACCAATAATACATTGCAGACAGATATTTAACTAATTTGATAGCTAAGAGTCTGTTATTTAAACAGCTTATTAAGCTGAAAGCTAACAATTAACTGAATTCAAAACTAAGCTAATTAAGACTACTTTAATCTATGTGATGCTTTAGGCCATGTCTCTACTGTGTGCAGGAATAATAATAATAAAAAGAAAAACAAACTGTAAAACCTTGTTTTCCATTGTGAAAATGTTGATTTCAGTGGAAGACAACAAATGGGTGCTTATGATCCTTTTGTTATGATGAAAAGATGATGAGCACAGTAGTAAAATGCAATGGAGGTAATTTGTGAATACTGACAGTAAATTACAATAGTTCCAAATGATGTCTTTGAGAAAATTAGAAATATCACAAGCCTTTCTTTAAATATGATCTTCATCTCTCACATATTTCGTAGTAAGATTTGTCTATCTTTGAAGTTAGAAAGTGTTCTTTTTGATTAAATACTCCAGATAAACCTTCTGAAGTAATTGGTTTTCTTACCCCATTTCTGCTTTAACAAAATTCTGCTGTTAAAATAGGAAAACGTCCAATCTGAAGCCTTTGCACATGATTCATCCCCACAGTCATAGCAAGTGGGTATGAAATAGATAATGCAGTTCAGCATTCTGCTCTCATTCAGTAAAGCTGTTATGTTTCTGATTTCCACCATGGATTTTCAGATTTGACTCAATTTGCAGACAAAGCCTGAGGTGAGAAAACATTTGCAACTATAAGATTTAGAATTCAGGTGAAACATAAGGGGAAAAAAATATATCTGAGTTTTAAATGAATCCAATTTTGAGGGCACAGTGAGCTTTTTATGAGATTCTAATGAAAAATCTCTCCTTCCTTACACAAATGTTTATGGAAAACAAGTTTTGAAGCAGCAGCTCATACAAGACAACACTGAAAAAGTACATTCTCATTTAATCAAGGAATGAGGTCCTGAAGAACTATAATTTTTAGTGAAGGAAAATTAAGTTTCTGATTAGTCTATTTTCAGTGTATCTCTTAGTGGATTAGGAGTTGTCTACAGGTAGTGTTGTCTATGTAATTAGGCTTAAACTCATCCTGTTACTTGATACATTGTCAGTTGCCCTCACGGAAAGTCTGTTACCTGCTTGCTTTCTGTATTGTTACAGCAGATAGTACCAGCAGAGATTCAGATTTCAATTATGCAGAACTAACTGAGAACATGCACACCTTTGACTATTCTTGTTCCTAGATCCCTCCATTGTTTGAAGTGCTAGTCCCCAGATTCTGGACAGGGAATAACAGTAACAATATCAATTTCTGCAATTAAATTAGATTTCTTAGCTGTTTTCATATTGAAAAAACATTTGTCTAGACAGAGAGGTATTGCTGTCTAGATGTTTTATTCTGCCTTCCTGACCAAATATACCAAGTACTTAGCTGAGCCCTAGTCATTAGCTATGATCTGGCCTAAATCACTCAATTAAATGACTGTTTACAGTGGAAAAAAATTTCAAAACCTGTTAGGTTTTGTTAGGTCATTGGCCAGTGTCAGATTTATTAGTTCACTTAACTCTAGTCATGTAAATGTTTATTATCTAAGTTTAGCCTAGTCAGGCTCCTTCTATTATCAAAAGAAAGAAATAAACATCTCCAGGAGAAACTGATCTTACCTGTCTTTGAAAATCATTTTAGAAAGGAATTGCCATTTGAAGGTTGCCCTGCAGTGGCTGCCCCCTAGCTGATGTCATTGTTACACACCTAAGGTTAGGTGAGATGAGTCCCATTGATATGTAAAAATATGATTTGCTGAATTATTATGCTGTTAGACATACCCACTTGTATTAATCCATCTACAGTAGCTCATGAGTAGAATGTTCATGTTTGGCAGTTTAACGCTGCCTGATAATTTCTTCCCGAAGATTGATTTTCTGCATTTATTATATTTTATAAATAAGAAGTTGTAATTATGTTTTCTGACATTCAGCCTTATCATCTTTTTAATGTATTTCAAAAGAGATTTCCAGAAAGTGTGCACACAATTTATTTTCTAAACTGTTCAGATCACTCAGCAGAGTGGACATCTATATTTGGGATTTTTTTTTTTCCCATTATTGTGTAAAAATCTTATTTTTAACCAAGTTTATTTTTTATTTCCCTTTCCCTGTCTCTCTCTCTTTTTGTTTGTTTGTTTGTTTAACTTTGCCTTTGCTTTTGGTTTCCAATATTTGCATGTGTATACAGAAGTATTAATTTATTTTAGTTATATAGTAAAAAGTTTGATGTCTATTTTTTCTTTAATGTATGATTTTGTTATAAATGAGGTCTCAACTCAATCTGAATTTTGTAATATTTATAAAACAAATATTTCTAAAAGGTATAAAAGGCAAGTAAACAGCACTGGGTGTGCAGGGAGTCTACGCTCCACCAACATGCACACACGAACATCAAACTTTCTAAATACACAGAACATTGTTTTACATAATAACCTGAGTATGCCTATACATACGTACGATCAGGAAAGGTAATAAACAATCCTTTAAGTTCCATGACTTAACAGTCTCCATTTTCCATTCCTTTTGAACAATATGTCTCGCTTTAAGTAGTCAAGCAACTTGGTCTTCAGCCCTTATATGTCCTGTTCTTCCCAGATCGAAGTAAAGCATATCCATCTCGTTTTCAAGGCCAATAGGCCTGGGTCAAAAGGCACGTCTAGGTCAACAGGGGGCATAACAGCAAAAGCCTTTGATGGCTGTAGCAGCAGAGGTGCCCATGGCATAGCAGTTGGATCAGTAAATGAGCCCACAGCTCCCTCACTATCTGGCAAACCACACGTTTCTGACTCTGGTCCCACATGGCTCTTTAAGGCCTCAGAGATTGCTCGCCACGTGCTGAGCAATCCCACTGCAACCTTGTTGTTTTTAGTTGCAGAGTCCCACACTTTGACCTCAGTTTGGTCCCATGTTTCAGGATCATAAACTGTCCGAATGTTAATAAGGAGAATAAGCTGTAAGTTTACCAGGACAGTCTTTGTTTCTAAGGACACATGATTCCCCATAATGTGCAGCTGCTTACCAGCGATGGGCAGTTGTGTGTGCAGGTCCACTTCTCTCAGCTTGAGCTTCTTCCCAGCTCCGGTGCTCTCATTTCCAGTGACTTTCTGTACAAGCTTCTTTGAGCAGTTTCCTGAGTTTGGCCGAACCTATCTTCATGAGGCGATCAATGTGGCTGTTCCCGTCCTGGTCTCCATTCTGCTAGCCTGTTCCTCTTCACTCCTTTTTCCTGCTTCTTTATTGATCATAACTTCATAACATCATGTTGCCTTCCTCTTTTTTTTTTTTTTTTTTTTTTTTTCTTGAGTGCAGGCTCCCCTCTTATACCCTTCTCTCCACAGCAGTTCTTTTCAAAACAACTTTTAATTGGTCAAACAACTTTGCATATAACAACAACAGCAAACACCTAGAAACATCCATGCCTTAATGGCTGGAGAACAGGAAACCACCTGGAAAACAAGAAACTGGAGACTACATGGAGTCTCCTGAATCACCCTTATTTGTTCCCTCTAAACTCTTTTATATTCCTGATGACCTCATCGTTAAGAGTCTAATGTTATCTCAACCACGGGGCTTTCCAACCTCCATGGCCACATTCCAAATCTCCCCCTTCTTTATTAATATCAACCATTTTCTCGACACGAATTACCACTCCCATATATAACACTTGGATTTATGTTTATCTTTATCTTAGGCTTAAAAGGCAGATTTCTTCCCCAGAAAAATAGTTTAATCTTTGCAGCTAACCTTGGATTTTGTTGATTAGTATATTTATTTTCCCTCTTCACACAGCTTTCCAGTACCACTTTGGGATACATCATTTGGGTTCATTTTGACAGTTCATTTCCTTCTACTGTGCAGAGGATAAATTTGCCTCCTTCAGATTTCATATACAACTCCATTATAGTGATAGACTTAGGGTCTTCTGCTATTGTCAGTATCAGGACCCAAAAACAAAAATACAGGTCAGAACTGGCTAATGCTGCTCATGTACTGTTAATGTTTCTTAAGTACTTTTTCTACTCTCAAAGCCAGTGCATATTCCTTTCATAGTTTTCCACCTCTTTTTGTTATCTTAGGCTGGAAATTTTCAGGGGATCGCTGAGAGATAGGAGGCTAAACATATTTTGCAGGGTTGCTAAACGACAAAGAAAATAGTTTTGCCAGGTTTTTTTCTTTCCTGAGAGCGATCAGAAACCACAGTTTCTTTTCTTTTCTTTTCTTTTCTTTTCTTTTCTTTTCTTTTCTTTTCTTTTCTTTCTTTTCTTTTCTTTTCTTTTCTTTTCTTTTCTTTTCTTTTCTTTTCTTTTCTTTTCTTTTCTTTTCTTTTCTTTTCTTTTCTTTTCTTTTCTTGCCTTGCCTTGCCTTGCCTTGCCTTGCCTTGCCTTTCCTTGCCTTTCCTTGCCTTTCCTTGCCTTTCCTTGCCTTTCCTTGCCTTGCCTTGCCTTGCCTTGCCTTGCCTTGCCTTGCCTTGCCTTGCCTTGCCTTGCCTTGCCTTGCCTTGCCTTGCCTTGCCTTTCCTTTCCTTTCCTTTCCCTTCCTTTCCCTTCCCTTCCCTTCCTTTCCTTTCCTTTCCTTTCCTTTCCTTTCCTTTCCTTTCCTTTCCTTTCCTTTCCTTTCCTTTCCTTTCCTTTCCTTTCCTTTCCTTTCCTTTTCCTTTCCTTTCCTTTCCTTTCCTTTCCTTTCCTTTCCTTTCCTTTCCTTTCCTTTCCTTTCCTTTCCTTTCCTTTCCTTTCCTTTCCTTTCCTTTCCTTTTTTAGGCATCTACTATCCAATACCATTTATATTGTATTCTCTCTTTTCTAGTCCTCACTATCATCCCTCAGATACATGGCAAAGGCCCCATTTCAGAGATGCGTCTCTTTCAATATAAAGCTTTAATGACATGAATACATTTGTAAGTTAGTATTTAAGTTTCACAAAAGACAATAGCTCTTAAAGTGCATGCTGGAAGATGAGCCTGTGATAAAGTACTTCTCTAAATAGATGTAGATTTAAACATGCTTAAGTGCTTTCCTGACTAAGTGACCAAATTATATCCAGGACTAAAAAGTAACATTAGTGATAATAGCACACTCAGCTTCAAATTTTATTTTGTTTTTATTTCAGCTGCTGTTCCCTTAACATTTTCCATTTAAAACTTTTATAGTTATGCTCATTTAAAATTAAGACTGCACCAGTTTGAAATCCCCCCCCTCCCTTTTTTAACGACACTTTCCTGAAACTACTTATCTCGGCTTGTCATCTCACTTTCTGATTTCTCATAACACTATCGTGTAAAGCTGTCTTTCATTTCTACCTCACACAATCTAAACAGGATGTGCTAATGGAAACAACTCTGGAGATTCATTAAAAATTTCCTTACTATCAGATAAATCAGGTAGATAAATTTTATCTGTGTCTTTTAAAGTGTGTTTTTCCTCTGGACCTAAATTAAGCATTCTTGCAGACTGCAGGAACAATTAGGTGGTCGGTAGTAGAAGTAGCAGATTGTATGTAGAAATAAGTGGAGAGAGGAATGGAGATGGTGGGGAAAACTAAACAAAACAAAACAGAACAAAAAAAAAGAAAACAAAATATTCTTTGCTAGTATGCTTTCATTGAGATTTCTGTTGGATATTTTAATGAAAAGGAAAACATGAAAAAATTATTGAGTCTAGATACCTACTCTGTGTCCCTGGTTGACCAGATGACCTCCAGAGGTAGATGGCCTTCCTTCCAACCTCAACCATTCTGGTCTGTGAAATTATAATTTCATTTATTCTAGATGAAATATGGACTAACGTCATTCGTATCCAAGGAATACTACTTTAACATATACACAGCTGATGTTATCATTGTAGTCAAAGCATTTTAAAATCCTTGGAACAGCTATTTAAAGTAATTGAACACATTACCTCCTTCTGTCCAAATCTGTCCAAATTGAGAGTATGCTCAACTCTGCTCCCATCAACCCAAGCCATTCACAAAAAAATATACTCTGTCAATAGTGTCTTTTTAAAAATCTGGTTGTTGGCCAGTATTTTTTAAGTTACTTCCAGGAATGACTTGTATATATAACCCCTCTCTAGTACTGCACAGTCAAAAGCATTTTATAAAAAAGCTTTTGGTGTTTTGTTTGTTTCCATGTTGTAAATGAAGCTGCTCATTTATTTAGAACGCACCTTTGAAAACTCAAAGCTCAGTACTTCACATGAGACTTTTCACTTATATTCAGTGCCTCTGGCTTACAAGCAAGTGTCATGTGGTTGCAATTAAAATGATGTCACAAAAAAATTCATTGTAAGTAGGGTAACATATGCTTTTAAAGGGTTTGTTTCAATTTCCAGTACTTGGAGTCTTTCTGGGATTGGGAATCACATCTTTCACAACTAGTCAGCCTTTCTGCTTCAGATAGGTCAGCTGACAGGGTGCCAGTTAAAACATTGTCCGGAAATGTTGAAAAGTATTTTAAGAGAGAAAGCCAACTGCACCAAAATAAACATTGATGACTAAAGAATAGCAGCAGCAAATTTTGCTCCAGAAGTAGTACTTCCATCAGTTAAGCAGACTATTGGTAGTATTTGAGAAATGTTTCTTGTTGAGGGATAGGGTTTTCAGTAATTCTACCTTCTGCTGCAGAAACTGCCACAGGCTTACCAAACATAAGCCAGAAATAGAAACAATATAGTATAGAAAGAAAGAAAGAAAGAAAGAAAGAAAGAAAAGAAAGAAAGAAAGAAAGAAAGAAAGAAAGAAAGAAAGAAAGAAGAAAGGAAAGAAAGAAAGAAAGAAAGAAAGAAAGGAAGGAAGAAAGAAAGGAAGGCATGAAGGAGGGAGGGAGGGAGATAGGAAGGGAGAAAGAAAGGAAGGAAGGAAGAAAACAAAAGGAAGAAAACAAAAGGAAGAAAATGAAAGAAACAAAAGGAAGAAAATGAAAGGAAGAAAATGAAAGGAAGAAAATGGAAGGAAGGAAGGAAGGAAGGAAGGAAGGAAGGAAGGAAGGAAGGAAGGAAGGAAGGAAGGAAGGAAGGAAGGAAGGAAGGAAGGAAGGAAGGAAGGAAGGAAGGAAGGAAGGAAGGAAAATAAAGAAACAAAAACGAAAGAAAGAAAATAAAAGGTGTAGCACAGAGAAAATAAATATTAATAGATTCTTGCTTTTCACAGAAGGCTAAAGCTGAACAAATTTAGTCCTTTTACAAGAACAAACTGAATTAGTGAGGAAGATTCATCCTGGATGCCTATACTTTTTTAAAATGCATAGCTGGAAAATTACTTGGATAAATCTGCAAAGAAATGCCTTGTAGAGCTATTTCCTCATTCTGAATTTGTTAGAACAAGGGCAGGCATTTGACTCAAGTTCTCAATATGCTTTGGCACATGTACAATCAATTTTTCCTAGATTTCAGCATAATCTTTACATCTATGATCTAAAGAGAGCAGGGAAATCAATCTGCAAATTGCACATTCTAAGACTATAAAAACATATTGCCATTCAGTCTTCCTTCATGCATTTTTTTTTCCCCAACAGAGCTTTATTTTTCCTTTTCATTTTAATCATTTATTTTGCAATAGTGCTTTCCTTCCCAAATGGTTCACTTCTGTGTACACTAGTAATTCAGTTCTGTCTGCCAGAAAATTTAGCAATTAAATGTGCTGGGCAGAAAATAGCTATTCTTAATTATTTCCCATATAACCCAAATATGTTATTTCAGCTATGAACATTATATATATATATAAATCCTACTGAAGACAAGATTCTATTTCAGTCTGTTCTGTGAACAAAACCATTATTACTGTCATAGAAGACTTAAAGATATTCCCTTTACCATCTGTGTTAAATTTCTTACAAGTAGAGAGGTATTAAGATTCCAGATAATGTTCATATCAACTAATACTCAAAATTGCTCTAAGACCCATCCAATCAGGTCTTGAACACTTCAAGGGATGGGGCATTCACCACTCCTCTGGGCAATCTTTTCCAGTGCCTCATCACCCTCAAGTAAGTACTTTTGTCCTAATATCTAAGTAAAAGAAAAGTAAGGACTTTTTCCTAATATCTAATCTAAATCTACACTTTTTTTTTTTTTTTTTTTTTTTTTTTTTTTTTTTAAGATTAAAACCATTACCCCTTGTCCTATTACACTCCCTGATGAAGAGTCCTTTCCTGTTATTCCCTTTTAAGCACTAGTAGTTCCCCTTTAAGTACTGGAAGTTGCCATTATATGGTCTCCCCAGAGCCTTCTCATCTCTAGGCTGAATAATGACAACTTTTTCAGCCTGTCTTCATAGGAAAAGTGCTCCAGCCCTTTGATCATTTTCATGGCTCTCCTCTGGACCTGCTCTAATAAGTCTATATCTTTCTTCTGCTGTGGGCCCCACAACTGAATGCATCATATCTTAAAGGCAACAGGGATCATAATGTTGAAGATTTTAAATATGCAAGTATTAATGATATTTATTATTTCTGGGTAACGTTTCCTTTTCTAAATCTAGCTGAAAAATTTTCAAATGTATTTTCTCCTGTTAATTTTTGTCATTTAAGTTGTTTGATTCTGTTCTATTTAAACCATACTCATTTATATGACTTCAGAATATTCTTACAACATCATGTCTTTGCATAAGACATGCATTAATCTAATTGCACTAATCTAATTTAAAAACAAAACCAAAACCATAACAACAACAACAACAAAAACACAACCATGGAGTTTGGAAAACCAAAACATGAGTTTGAGTAAGTGTTAGGGTGGGAAAGAACAGAAATTGACCATATGGTATGGTGGTGTCACTCGGGTGGGCAGCTAAGCTCCACCACACTGCACTCATACTCCCCCTCTTCAGAAGGACAGGGGAGAAAATATAATGAAAAAAACTGTGGGTTAAGATATGTACAGGGAGATCACTTACTGATCACTGTTGTGAGCAAAACAGATTCAGGATAAGCTATACAAGCATTTCAGGGAGGTGATCAAGCCTACAGGTTTCCTAGTAGGAGTGAAAGAGGATCCTTTGTAGCCATGTCTTGCAGTCACACTCTGTGTTGCACTCTGGAGGCATCTTGTAGTCATGTCTTGCACTCTTGCACTCTGGAGGCATCCCAACTTGAGCCACTTATTTCTGCATACCCTTTCCCTGTAATTCTCCCCTTCCTCTGTCATTCCTGGTTGAAAGCCCTTCTTTACAGGTTGGCCAACTTGTTAGCAAGGACATGTGTGCCCCTCCTAGTGAGGTGGATCCCATCTTTCCCCATCAGTTCTTGATCTTCAAACAATGTTCCAGGGTTGTAGAAGCCAAATCCCTGTTGCCAACATCAGCAGAGTAGCCAGTTGTTAACTTGGAATATCTATCGTCTCCTCCTCCCATCCTTCCCCCTCACTGGAAGTATCGATGAAAAAATGACCTGAGCTCCCAGACCCTTGACCACCATGCACAGAGCTCTGAAGTCCTGCTTGATAGTTTTTAATTTACACTTGGTGTCATTAGCACCCACATGGAAAAACATTAGGAACTTCAGCTGAGAAATGGCCTACGGTCACTTCTCTGTCAAGGTCACTGTTAATGTTTTCTATTTATTTATTTATTATTTATTTTTACATGGATGAAGAAGAAATATAACAGTGAGTCTTCGATGAATGTGCCTCCATTAGTATTTTGGTTTGTATCAATGGTACCGTAGCAAATCCTCTTTTTTTTTTTTTTTTTTCTTCTTTTCCTTGCATTGTTTCAATTTAAAGAGCAGTATTGGTGCATAAATTCCTGTTGCAAAGTGGACTTTTTTTCAGAGGGAACTAGTCTGGAAGCTCAGTCCTCTCTGACCCAGCAGTTTTTGCTTGTGATGTAAGGATCTTAGTACCAATTAATTTGATTTACTACGCCACAGTTGTTGCTCCAAGCTACTTGCTATTGTGGGCATAACCAGCAGTAACAGAGTGGACTCTGGAAGCTGAAAAGAAGTTATCCTATCCATTATGACAAAATAAGCTTGGCTGTGAAAGGATTGAAACTTCTATTTTCACTTTAGTGAAAATTCAGCCTAAAAGACTTTAAAGCATCTAGTCCAAGTTTACATATATATAAATACATATATGTAACTATATATATATATATATATATTTTTTTTTTTTTTTTGAAGAAGTGCAAGTTTTCCAGGGAAAGGGGCTACTATAGTAGTCAATCCCAATGTTCTAATATCATATCTGAGCACAGAGCTATGTTTAGTAACACAGCCTAAGGGTGTGTATGAGTAGGAATTTTAAATTCTAAGTAGATATCTTCTAAAATCTAGGATTATGAAGTGATTTTTTAATAAGTAAAATGAAAAGCACATATTCTATAATGGAAAAATAATTTACACAATTGTCATCCATCTATTATATTAAAGACATTATATTCCAATGTAATTCATTTCAATGTATGCAGAAGAAAGACAGTTTTGAATTACATACTTTTACTGGTAAAATGCAAAATTTAGAACAAATGGAGGACTGTGAAATTATGAGATTAGAGCACAACTCTTCACATCAGTTTAGAAACTCATTCTGGTAGTGCAGTTTCTATCTGTTTAGTGTATCCTGGTGGTGCTTTAGTGTAGATTGAGAGTTTTGTTGATTCAGTAGAAACACACAACACGAGTACGTTATTATGCAGATTATCTCATCAGTTAGACAATATAAGAATATAGAAGATCTTAACATGAGTATTTGAGAAAGTAGAGTGGAAGTCCCATTTAAAATAATTGTCTTCAGCTTGCTCTCAATGACCCTCTCAGAGCACTGAGGTTGTATCAAAGAATTGGTTTGTCTTTGAGTTAGAATTGTTACAAATAAGGATTTTCCAGTTGCAAGAAAAAAAGAAATAACTGATAGAGCTGGGATAGTTGGTTGAAGTGTTGTCAGGATCAAGGTTCCTGAAAAAAAAAACCACACATTTCTATGGTAGTAATTAGAGAGTAAGGTGATAACAAATTCTACAATTCATATTAACAAATTTTACCTTGAATTCTTCCTATGTACATTCAAGTACTATTCAGCTACTTGAGTTAAGGCTGTTTTCAGTGTATTTTCAGATTATCTAAGACTGTTAATTTGAAATATATATTTTAAATGAATTAGCGTTTGACTTTGCACTTATTCCTTACTGGTTTAGATTTGTGAGTTCTCTATGTGGAAACAAAACTTTACAAAATAAATCAAAGTAAATCCAAAGACAACACATCTGTTTCTGAAATGAACTTTTGCTCATCATAAAGTTAAAGAGATCTGAGGGATCTGCTGTATGGCTGTCATGTAGGTGATAACCCCTTATGAGCACCACATCTTGAGATTAATAAACACTCTCCTGGTTCCAGCATCTGGAGTGAGAGCTCCATTTTGCATAAGATGACCTTGATTGAGGTGCCAAAACAGAACTGTGTGTTTCTGAATCCATTAATGCCAGATAGAAGGAAATAACACACCTAGCTTTTTTTTTTTTTTTTTTTTTTTTAACTTTATCTGTATAATTTTACCACTTTATATATCAAAAAAGCATCTTTACTTGTTGTTTCTACCTCTCTCTATATATAACATATATATATGTTTCTACCTCTCTTTCTCTATAAAAGTATATAGATTTTTACCTCTCAGTGTTGTTTCTACTAACCTAGTAAAATGTAAGCCATCTGAATGATGCACTCATACAAACTCTTTTTTTTTTTTTTTTTTTTTTTCTAGAGGCAAATATAATAGCAGTTGATGTCAGCCAAAATATTCATATTGAATTCATGGAATGCCTAACCTTTACCCAACATTACACAGATTGTCATCACATGTAACCTATTGCAATAGACATCTCCAGACTGTAGACTAGTAGCTTCTCAGTATTGTGCATGTTGGGTTTCTGAGTTCATATGCCTGCACACTGAGTTTTCTGGATATTTCCTTTTGAATGCAATTCATCTTCATTGGAACCTACTCACCAATTTTGTAGCCAGAGATATTTTTATTGTTGTTCAGAAAAGACTCCTAAGGGTATTTCTATTTATTTATTTATTTATTTTTATTTTTTAGGGACATACTGTGTGCTTTCACTATTATGAATGATGACTTCGCTGTACAAGTGGAAAAATTGTAACTGTCATGTATTTTCATGGATTGCCTAAGTCTTTTGATTTATTGTAGTATTGTGTTGTGTATCGTATTGCCTTTCAAATTGTCCTAGAGAAGGACAGGAATGATATCCATTGTATGTGTACAGTGTTTCTTAGGTGGCAGTCATAAAATCTTTAGAGGAGTTTTGGAAGATCTGTGATCCTCCAAAATTAGCTGACCTACATGTAGCTGAGCTACAGGCAACACTGAGGAAATTTTGAGCTGTGAGCGGCATCATATTTTCTTCTATCTTTGGATTTCAATTTTCTTTTTATTATATTTTTTTTTTCCGAAGCAATAAATAGCTTTAGAGAGAGATATTATAGGATATAATAAGATATGTTAAGATAAGATATATAAGATATGAGATATAATAAGAAATGTTTCTCAGGAGCCAATGGTGAGAACGCTTTAGGATTTGTATCCTGATGGTATAAAAATAATATCCTGAAAGGCCAAAAATGACCTTGCTTTAGACAACGTGACGTAGTCAAAAAACAAAACAAAACAAAACAAAACAAACAAAAAAAAAAACAAAAAACAACAATAAAAAGCACAATAACAACAAAATATTTTTAGAAGCACTCTCAGTGATATAACAATGAGCAACAGAACACAGCATGAGATGGATAGATGTTTTGAGATACAGGGCCTGATTATTTCTCAGTGAAGCTTTTATTTTATACTCTCCGAATAGTTTGTACCCAGTGAGTGCCTTCTGATTCATAACATGACTTAAAGATTTCCATCTGCTGAATTGAAGTATTCCACATGGTAAGTTTAATAAAATAGCTGAGTAGCACACTTCAGAACCTAGTCACATAATAAAGCCTCATAGTTGTGGATTCTGAGGCCATCTGTATTGTGAATATAGCAACAAGTCATTCACATCATTTACCATACAATAACAGTCAGGGAGCTATTTTAGGAGCAATGGTCCTTACATTGCAGACATCTAGCAAGAAACTACAAAATACAATTTATTTACTTCAGTGCTTCACAAAGATTAACTTTATCCTTGGGAGGCTAATAACCCTAGGCTCCCTTAATAGTCCATGGAAAGAAATAAGCTCTTGCAGTTGATTCTGAACAGAACCCTAACTTGAAGGATGTGAACCATTTGGAAAGAGTACGGAAGAGATGAAGAAGAGATTTCAAAACAATGATCTGCTTGTAAAGACTGTAGAAATTAGAGTTGTCATGAAGGAGAGATAAGAGTGGGAGATGAACATTTTAAAATACATAACAGATTGCTGCAAAGTCTATTCTCCATGTAGTCAGTGAGTAAGAAAACAATAATACAGCAAGGATTTATATTAGACAATAGGATAACAAAATCTAGCACTACAGAGAGGGAAGCAAGCTGAAAGAATTTCTGTGTAGGTTACAAAGTCTCTGTTGCTAGTGGACTGTAAGAGAAGGTGAGGCAGATGTCTGTCAAGAATGTGATAAATATAGCTGATTTTACACGTCGAAAGGAATAGACTGAGTGACCTCTGGAGGTTTCTTCTATCCTGTTTTGGAGGACGGTTCAGGGAAATTTGTCTCTTTAAAAAAAACATTGACTTCTGTAACCACTCATTTTGTGTGTAAGATCATCCACTGAGAGGTTGTCAGGATGCTGTATTCCTACACATAAAAGATCATGAGCTCATGGATTTTACGCTTGAAATCTTGCCTATGAATAGCATTTCATACATAATGCATTTAATACTATATCATCTTATACATATACTTATTAAAGCATCTGATGTTATTATCTTCAGCATTGTCTTAGCTCTCTTCTCTTGAGAGATTTGATTCCACAGTGATTCTATTTTTACTATGATAATTCAGTTTACTAATAAAGTGTTCTGAACTGTAAGTCAGTTTCTATACCCAGCCTTCATTCTGATACTTAAAGCTTTTTCAATCATCTCTTCATTTAATACTCCTACTGGAAAAGTGCAGGCTTCGATGGTGTCTTATCAATGTAATGAATTTAATGTTATCATTGATATGTGGTAGTAGATATATTTGATTTATTTCTCTTTTTATTTGTACTAGTGAAGTAGAAAATAATTCTTATGAACTAAGATCAGTTATTGTGGATTTGTAATTCAGTATTATTTATCTCCAAATGTTTGCTTATGAACATTATTTTATTTGTTTTGGTTCTACAGGATATGTTAGCATGTGCACCCTTTAAGTGCAAACTAGGATAAACTACAAAAAAGCTGAAGATTTTGAATTAAAATCTGTGGGGCTATTTACAAACTAAATTAATAAAAATATCTTTGTTTTCATTAATCAGCAATTCTTCAAAATTAAAGTTCTTCAGTAATTACCCCAACTCAACGTTTTAAAGGAGAGTTTAGAATTGAGATGCTACATTGTCATTTCTTAATGTTCAAACTAAAACTATAATTTTTATAAAAAAAATTATAATGTTATACACATAGGATAGCATTAGAGGATTAATTAGACTTTAAATATGAAAACATTGACAATACTGATGATTAATAATTTTTCAGTGAGTTTAGAAGCAATGGATTTCTGTCCATCATCACCTTGTTATTATTACACTAAATGAAGACTCCCAGCCTTTTCAATTTAAGTACTTTACTACAAGTAAAAGTATTTTACTACAAGTACATGTATATTTATATATACAGTGCTACAGAAATATTAAATAGTGAAATATTAAAATAGTGACATACTTCACTATATCAATACTTCACTATACTTCACTGACATACTTCACTATATCCATATTTCACGATATCCAAGTACAAGAAAGGCATAAATCAACAATAGCATGGGGAAGAGAGTGTACAATTACACAGCATTGTGTGAAAGAATTGCAAGCCACTTCCATTGTCATTTTGCTCAGAAGTTCTCTGTTTTATTCCCTGTGCAAGAAAGAACTAAGAAAATATCAAGAAAAGTTAGATGATCTGAATTCAGGTCAAGGCACATAAAATGGTAGAATAATGCAGAAAAAAATATTTATTTATTTTTATCTAAAATTATTGAAAAATTTCCAGTACCTATTTCTGGGTATTTTCTATAGGAGATGAGCAGTTCAATTTCTTTAGAGTTGCAGCTCTTGTGACTGGAGCATTTTTTTCTTTAAAGTCCAGATTTATGGTCATACGCTTAAGATATATGCATAATGACGTTTTATTACAAAAATAAATAAAAACTAAATAAAATGCCTTGTGCTTGTGACTTGAAGAATAAATTGGAATTCCTTGGAAGTGAAAAGTTATTTTGACAACAGAAAGAAAACAAAAACAAAACAACAAGAAAACACTTTTTTTTTTTATTGTTATTTTATTTTATTTATTTATTTATTTAACCTAGGATGAATTTTGGTCCTCTACTCAGGATTCTAAAAGATTTATATTTGTAGAGCTTCATGCACATAGTCTTCTTGGGAGAAATTTTCTTTCAACTAGTGCATGAACCATGAAATTGCTGAAATCAAATGGAGTTTCAGGATTGTACATAGAGCACAGGCAGTTTTTCTTTGTTTACAGCAATATATGAAGCAATGTGCCCAGTGAGCTAAGCCAAGGAGAAACATTTCTGCAGAGATTTTTTTTTTTTTTCTCATGGGTTGAATCACCAAACCACATTCTCTGCTGCTATAAATTGCTGCAGATTACAGTTTTATTCAAGGATTACTATTATACAGTTTGTGAATCTTAAATTTGCTTTTCTGTGTTTATTTTCTATAATTCTAGCCAGGTTTCTCTCAGAATTATCTTACCAATGATATATTTGATTACATTGACAAAGCCAGTTTTGGGTCACTGAGGACTGTTTAACTGGCCACAGGGCTGCACAGTGTAGCAAAGGAATAAACTTTCTTTTGCATTCATGCATTGCTCTGAAGGAAATAAATAATTAAAATAAATAATTAAGAGTAGCTGTGAGAACTGGAATTGTTTTGGGATAAAATAAAGTGTCTTATGGAACTGTTTATGTTGTCATTGGCAGAAAGATACAGGTGGTCTTTCTGAAGAATTAACTGTTATTAAACTATGTGTCTAATAGGAATAATTACATCTTGTAAGTTATGATGTTCCTAATCCCTGTAAACAATAACAGTCTGCAGTAGGTGCCATAATAATAATGATAATGATGTAATGATGTAAAAATTGTACAATTGTACTGAAATTGCATTAATAAGTATATTCTAAAGATTCTTAATCTCTTTTTTTTTTTTTTTTTTTTTTTTTTGAGGGGGGAAATTATTCAATCTAATTAAATCTTTATAAGTTAGAAGGTACTTTTAAAAATAATTTCCTTTTAATGACTGTGGTACTTCAAGCAACCTATATCAAGATTATACTTTGCCTTTTTATATACTTTTCCTATACTTTTCCCCTTTTCTCTGTCATTCTCTACAGAATGAGTCAGTTTTGTAATCATTTTGAAAAGTGACAATGTAGTTAGAATACATGATAAGGTTGATTTTTATATGAGGAAATTTGCAGAAAAGAATTATGACTTTTTTTGCTTGTTTGAGATATGAACTCACTGAAATTTACATTGCAATCAGGCAACGATTTGATGAGTGTCAGGAGAAAGTACTATTATAAAGTAAAAGCAACAAGTTAAACTAATACCATAGACCCTGTATTAATGTTGCCAAACTGGACTAGCCTGCTGCATGTTTTAGGATTGAATTAAGCATGGTGAGGGGGTGATGGAGAGAATAGGATTTCAGCAGGATTTTTCACATATGATGTTGCCAAGTGTCACCTGCTGTAAAACCTCTAACATAATGCTTGTTCTGGTTGCAGGCAAAGTCTCTTGGTCCTAGTCTCATTTTCCTCTTTTATATTCTTCCATGTAAGAGAAGCAGGAGAATGGTACATATTGGAAGTCACTGGACTTTTACACTCAGTTCAAATTATATCTCAGAAACATGTGAAATGAGATGCCTGGAAATCTAAATCTAACCCTAACTTTTTTTTTTTCTTTTTCTTTTTCTTTTTTTTTTTTCCCCAAAAATTCCAAACCAAATATTTTCTAGCCAAGGTGCCAAAGTTCAGGTAATTTAATTCAGATATACATGCTAGTACCTCAGAAGATCTGCAATGCAGATTCTGTATGCTTTTGTTTTTGTGGTTTGACCTTCCTAACTGAATACACATCTGCAATAACCTTTCTTCCCTTTTAGAAATGGACAGTTGCATCATGAAAAATTCTGCTTTCAATAGGAAAAACTCCCACATTTTTTAATGGGAACTTTTCAATTAGTCTGAGCACATCTGTTACAAAATTTATGATTTCTTCATGGTAACTCAGGTAATTGGTCTTTTACTTCTGTTTCTTCCTGACCTGTAGGAAAGTCTGGCAAATACAGATACAGGTACATAGACAGTTAGAATGTGTATGGCACAGGAACAGCTGACACTAAAGGACACCAGTGTATTTGAGAAGCTGTGATGTCTTTTTTATGCCAAGCTTAAAGTAAATTTTAAAAGTATTTTATGTGTAAAAGGATTATATGAGATTATTTGTGCAGTTCCACAAAAATCACAAGTTCCCTGTTTAATAAAAATATAATGTAACTTATTTTGCTCCAGGTTTGGTAAGAAAACAAAGAAGTAAAATATCATCAGACAAGTTCTAGAAGTTTGCATTACTGAGACAGGCAAAATATTAAACAACATAAAAGCCATAAACTAAGACAATATTTTGTTTCACTCTTAAATGTGAAAATTAGATGCACTACTGAATTCTAATGTGTGGATTTTCTGTTTAGCCAGTTGTTTCTCCACACAATCTTCAGCCATCAAGTAACTGATTTGTGCCAGATGGCACTTCTCCAAATTTGTGATATTTCCAGGTCTCTATTCACAACTTTCTGGAGACAGACAGATAAAAATACATCAGCATATCGTTCTACCTGTGGAGAGATAAGAATGCATATGAGACCAAGACTAATTTAATAGCCTAGAAATGCAATAGATAGCAAGAATTTAATGATATTAATGATATTAGGGTAAATGAAATGGGTAGATTCAAATGCAAACAAAATAAAATAATACAATACAATAAAATAAAATAAAATAAAAAAAATAATAAAACAAAATAAAATAAAATAAATAAAATGTTAAATGTGCTTGGAAAAGGAAAATGTGAAAAATAGAAGGTTTCATCTATATGAAATAAAATAAATCACTGCGTTGTTAAAGCATAAAATAAATAATTTTAAACTCCCTTATTACCAGTGTTCATATTTGCCTATAATGAACTTTAAATAACTATTGCATTACAATCAGCTTCTTGAAGTAGAAAAGACACTAGATGATCATCAGATTGACAGATTGACAAAATCTTGAAGATTTTGAATTGGAGAACCAAGGAAGTTTGCTGTAGTATTCATTTAGTCCCTACCAGTGCGGAACTTCAAAGGTAGGTCTCCCACACAGAACTGTAGGAAGGCAAATAAATCAAGGTTTTCTGCTTCCTTTTGTGTGCTGGAGACTCCAATTCAGGAACTTGATGTAGGTCATATTTGGCCACTGTGAGACTTCATCAAAAGGACGTTGTGCTCAGACAAAAAGAGTCTTAGGAGAAAATGACTTGGAGGTGATCTCCTTACCAACTAGGATGGACTATTTCTATTCTTTTTTTTTTTTTTTTTTTTTTTCCCCTCCAAGAGTTCTAAAAGGGGAGTCAAATGCTGCTGATATTAAAAGGTTTTGAAATGGAAGACAAAAGATCTCAAATACTTTTAAGACAAGATGTCCCAGAAAAGTGTGTAAGAAAAAATGATTCATAAAAAATTGTCCAAGTGAATTTGGCCAAGAATCAAAGGCTTAGAAAAATAATGAACTGTGAATGCTGCTTTAATTGCAAACAGTTTTGCATCTATATATATTTTTAATATTTATTATTTCTGTTTCTAAACTATGAAAGCCACTTTTTCTCACTGTAGGTTTTATAGCCAAAAAAGAGCAAAAAAACAACACATAGCATACTTAACCTATAGTTGATACCTTGGAGTTTTGTGTATATGGGAAGAATGGGACTGGACTGTTAATAACTGATTAACTGAGCATTAATATGTTCAAAACACAGAAAGGTATTCATTAGCAGTACCTTGCTCTTGCTCCAAATACTGAAATACTGTTTTAGACTCTCTCTCCACTGTCTGTGGAAGAAACCTGAAATTAGCTTTTGTTAATATGCCCCAGTTACCAAAATATATCTATGTGGTATCATTTAGAAAAGTTCACAGGATTTTCAAACCCTGCTGTTTAAAAGCTGTAGAAGCTAGGCCATTAGTGAATTTTGAAAAAAAGAAAAAAAAATCTTTTTTTTTTTTTTTTTCTGTCTCCAAGGTTTTGTAGCAATATTGATCTTCAAGTCAATGCATTATTTTGTTGTTCTGTGAGACCACTCATATCCTATTGATATGTAAGTGCAGATACTGATTTTTTTTTTTTTTAGTGGAAATCATACTTGGATTACAAGGAAAATCAAAAGAAGGAAAAGCAACGAAAGGAATCTACAGTCAATAATATTTGACCTTATCCAATATTTAATTGTTTGGTTATTCAAGTCTTTAAAATGGTGGATTACTTACCCTGGTTAGTAGAGAGCTGTTTTACCGTAATTATGTACCTTTTTATTGATCATGCTATGTGCTATGTGCTTGATCATGATTACGATGTAATGAGTAGTTCAATTGGGAGAATTTACTCGAACACTGTTATCTTGTAATAAATTGCCACATGTTCAAAGAGTGGTACAAAACTACAAAGAGTGGTACAAAACTACAGCTCTTTCCAGAACCGAAAGATACTGAAGCTGTAGCATTATGAGATAATTTGTAAAGCAGTGCCATCAAACTGGAAAGATTGAAGTTGAAGTAGGAAGGACTTGCAAACTGTGAAATTTGATAGAGTTCAACAAGAGGGCTGTCAATACTTCTTTTTCTTTTTACTTTTTTTTTTTTTTACTTTCTTTTTCTATTTGAATCCATTTCATATTCTTCCTTTTTCTAGTTCTAATTTTACCATTGCTAAAATTTTGGACTTTTATTACAGGTGGACTGTTTATTGTCAGCTACCAACAGCAGATATTTAGTAGTTAGAGATACTTTCCCCAAAGAATTCTTAAATTATGTCTTTTTATAGCCGTCAACAGTAATTCATCTACTTACTAATTCCTCTACCTCCAGCTTCAATAGTATTTTAGTGATGTCATAATCAAGTATAGAAATCCTAAAAAAAATAATTATAGAAATTGTGTGTCCTTGTATTACCATACAAATCATTCAGTAAAACATTTATATTATCATTAAACAGCCTTTTGGCTCTTATATGCTGGTATGCAACAATGATGACTTCAGCTGAGGAGAAATTTAGTGCTGCAGTGCATAAAATAAACACATAGCTGTTAACATGACATATTTAGGACAGAAGAAGCATACATACAGTATTTAAAAGAAAAATAGCATGCTGAATATTTCTGGTTTTGAGACACTGTACAGTTTGTTCATATAAATCCTCTGCAGTTTCTTTCTTTCTTTTTTTTTTTTTTTTTTTTTTTTTTTCAGTTATGAATTTAGAGCATACCCTACAGCACATTCTCATGCAGGAGTAACTAATTGAGGGAATTCTTTCTATTATTTATAGATATTACATTAGCTTAAAGTACTTCATATTTCACAAACAGTTTCTCTAAGTTGGAAGAGCAGAAGCTTGGTCTCGATTTTCCAGATAATTTCAATTAAATACTCTTAATATTATTACTTCTCAGTCTATGTAACAAGGTTTTACCTGAAGAAAATGTTCTTCTGAGCTAAGAGAGCATGCTGCATCTTTTAATGAAATTATTTTTCATTGGAAACATAGGGAGACGGCATTTAAAGCAAAGAATGGGCGTAATGGAACATGGATTGCAAGGCATATGAGACAAATAGAGAAAGCTTTAAAGACAGCTGATTACTCAAGGCTGTTAGGGGGAGATTGTAGATTCACACCATACTCAGTGTTCACAATGATATTGTGTAGATTTATATGGAAAAATATGTTGTCTTAAATCAAAAATGATTTACAACAGAGAGCCTAATTTTCTTTGTTGGGAAGTTACTGAAAGATTTCCACTTGGATTTTTTCTCACTGGAAAAACAGCATGTTTTAACAGTGAAATCTGAGTATTTAAAAAGTGAAAAACTTATTTTCTTATCATAAGTAATAAAAGTTTCAATGTTTTGTCCTACAAATGTCTTTTTCTTTACTAGATAAACTATTTTTTCATTTGGAAGACATGTTTCTTCCAGGTGACCTTTCAAACCATCATCTGTAAGCAGACAAGTGTAATGAATCATCTTCTGGTTTCATTTTTCAGTTCCTCTAGGTACCTGTGACACGGTAGTTCATTACAGTGTTTTCTTTTGGAAGTTGCCTCAAACTTTTTTTTTTTTTTTGAGTTGAAAGGCATACTTTTTTCCCTAAAAACAAAACAAAAAAAACAAAACAAAAAAAAAAACACAAAGGATTTCCGGAAAAAATCTTAAAAATGTAAGCAGTAATGTCAAGGATTACATGGATCAGGGTGTTATTTGCAACAAGAATATTTGTGCTTATATGGGTTTTTAAATGCAGACCAAAAAGCTCTGCAAGAAATCCTTGTCCTTGCCCTTAGCCCAAATTGTTTAGGGTTTGATTAACTAAACATTTTTAATGGTTTCATCATGTATATAGTTACAACCAACCAAAATTTTATTCCTTTTTTTATTCACTCAAACCTACAAAAATTGTAACAAAGAATTTTGAAGTATTTCATTGCTTTGACTACAGTGATTATCTATACAATAAATATGCCTGTGACTGTGTCAAGGCAATGAGACAAACCAGATAGACCATATCTGTGTGAGCAAGCACTGCTAGTCTCCAGAGAAGGTTGGATGCTGGAAGCAATCCATGCCAGTTCTCAACCCCTACACATGCCTGAAAGATGTTGTTCCACTAAAGAGGAGGAGAAATACTGTATACTGAGCCCACTTATGTCAAAACTCACAAATCAACAAAAAAAATATTTCTTGTTTATTAACCTTTAAACCTGTACATGATATTTTGTACTTCACTTTCTGATATCAAGTTGTGAAATAAATTTTGGAGTATTTACAAGGCTAGTTATTATGCTTACTACATAAGCAAAAATATGCATCAAAAAAATTTTTTTTTTTCTTTATAATGGGTTCATGACTTTAAGAAGTTATCCTTTGTAAACATTTCTTCTTACTTAGTATTTATCATCAGATTTTCTTTTTGAATACCATATATGCTAAAAGGTGACATATTTCAGAGGAAATTATACATGAAAATTTCAGCATGTAAATATGTGAAAACTGAATATATTTCAGAGTTGGTGTTTTAATTTGTTCACAAATGTCTTGCCTAATACATTTTCCTTTTGTTATATTGATCATTTATTTATTTATTTAATTAATTATTGGACTTTGTAGTCAAAAACACCCTAACCACTAACATTAAGCTAGAAAAATATTGGTAAAAGATGCCATTCGTGGATGATTAAAATCAGGGATCCTGATATTATTTACACCACTGATTTTGAAATAATACTAGTGGAGTTCTTATCAGTTTCAGTTCAATATTAGGTATTGGGTGTGAAGAGTTAGTAACTCAGAAAATACATCTGAAAGCTTTTTTCTTTAAAACACTATTCACAGATGCATCAAGAGGGGTAAACAAATAGAAGGGGCCAACAGGAGCTTTCTTCATACAACAGAAAATAGTTAAAGTGGCATTCTTTATTGATTATTATTGACCCTTATTATTATTATTCCACTTCCAAATGTTTGGAAGGCCGCCACTGGTGAAAAGAATACTAAGATCAGTACTTGTAATTAGAGACTGCTGGTAATGTAGCCTTCTGTGAGTCAATTTTATGTATCTAATATTGGAATCTAATGAATCTAAAGGAGCATCTCACAAGTCTTTTTGTTTTAAGTTTATAGTATGCAGATTTGTTGTATTTTTTTTTTCTCTTCTTTGAACATCAGAAACTCATCTAGCTAAAAGAGGACTTTTGCAAACTTACTTAGGATCTGTGAAAATTTTCCAATAAGACTTTCCCATAACTCAACAAAAAATCTGTCTATGCAAGTGCTATGTAAACCTGACTCTCATGACTATGTTACCAATAATTCAAATCACATTAAATATAAACTGGTATTAGGTCATAGCCAAAGATAAAACTGTTATTACTGTGCAGTGATGGATGGTTTTATATAATAATAACAAAAACTGATATTGATTCATGAAGGTTCTCAAACTTCCAAAATAAGCAACCTTGACCTTGACCTTCAAAATTTGATGGGGGGAAGAGGAGAGGGAGAAAATAGTTTCATTTTCTTGGTCTATATAAATATTTCAGAAGCTCATTACCTGATACTTTTTATACCCACGAACTCTTTGTGTTAGTTGTTTGCATGATTTCCAGCAGAAGGAATTCAGTCTACTTAAGATATCATTATCTGGAATATATAGTATAGTGGTGGTATGCACAGTACAGTATAAAACAGATCAGTAGTGGCCAAGAGAGTGTTACACAACTTAAGTTATGTATCCTTTACTTATAACTATTTTATGTCCTTTAATAATGTGAAGGTGACATGATACACACTGTGAATCTTAAACATTTGCATTTTTGTTCCCACTTCAAGAAAGGAGAAATACCGTGTTCCGTATTAATTGGGCATCTTTGGCTCAAGTTTTTAAGTGTGACAAATGGAGATGTGCCAGACTGCCTGAAAGTTATTCAGGCTGTCGGTGAACTACAGTGGCTGCCAGTTTGCAGACAATTTCTAGTTTACTTGGGTCTGTCACATCTCTTTCACACTACCTATTTACCATCTGAATAGAGAGCCAGCACTTTGAGACATAAATGAATGTATTTGTCTTTAATATGAGAGTGTCTCTGTGAGGACTTGTGTTACATTTTGTCACACATCATAAACCAACCTGAACTTCTGCAATGACACAAACTCCAGAGAGGTCTCCTCAAGCAAGCAACAAGTGCTGCTGGAAGCCAAAGAATGTAATTAATAAGCAGGCAACTCTGAGGTTGCCACATAATTTTCTCAAGTTGGAATTATGTTTGTGTTAGATTAGCTCATTCTCACCAGGACACCTGAAAGTATATTTACAATAGAACAAACAACCTGCCCCTGTGGAGACAGCAGCAGAAGGCTTTGTTTCTTTATGAGCTTGGTCCAAAGCAGCCTTATGCTACTGATTTTACAGAAAATACAGGGCAAACCTTGTATTTGCAAATATGGAACATTTGCTGGGATAGAATAAAAAAAAAAAAAAACAGTCGATCGGCATGGAGGTTTCATCTTGAAGGGCTTCACTGACTGGACTTTTTTAACATCTGGAAGATTAGCCTTGGTGAGAGAAATGTTGTATAGAAATGCCTTTGATAGCTCTCTGATTAAGTCTACCATGCTGTGGAAAGGGGGATGGTACCAGGTTTGAACAAGTCTGCATGACAGAACAGAGAACATTCATGTTTGGGAAAAACAAAACAAAACAAAACAAAAAAACTCATTATAACTCTGTACTGTTGTCCTTTGAAGCAAAATGAAATAAAAGCTTGCTGTGGCATTTCTGCTGATAAAATCTGCTTTCTGGAACATGACCAAGTCTCAACATATATAATCTATGAGAAATAAGACAGTCAAAAGATTGCATTCCTAAATAGGCTTGGAATATCTTGGCAACTGCTAAGAAAACACAAATAAGAAACAATGTCCTGCTTTTTTGACCCTTAAATTATGCAGCTGTTCATTACCAGAATTATATATCTCATGCTACCCTTTGGAAGGAAGGCATGGTGCACAGAGCTGGAACAATTACTGAATTATAGTACAATAAGAAAGACCTCCTAAAGTGTCACATGTATACAGAGAAAGATAAGAAAGGCCAGCTTAAGTTCTTGGCATTTTAAAGAAGGCAATCAAGAAAACCTTTGAATTCTTTGGTTTGCTTTCCTTACAGTTCATCTACATTTTTATGCAAGTCTGACAAAGCATCCCATTCATGTGTCAGCATTCCTCTCTCTAGATGCATTAGTGTTTATTACAGGCTACTTTGCAGATGCTACCATTTGAAAACAGTAATAGAGCCAGTTGTGTGGCCTTAACATTTATATAATTACTAATGATTTCATGTTTTCTTCCCCAGTGCTGCTGAAATAAAAATGGCTCCAGCATAGCATTGCTCAATACAATCCTGTAAGCACAAATTGTTTTGCCATAACAGGCTTTGAATTTCATTCTGAAATAAAATACAATGTGTTAATCAGCTTACTGTTAGTGAATTATCCGAGTGACATATTTGGCACATTTTTGCACATTTATCTATGATCTGATTTCTTTAATATGTTAATCTCACATAAAATGTATACTCTGAAGAGTACACTGGAGTGTCTTGAATCCTTTGTATCTGCTGACTTGAAAATAATATGTTGTATTTCTTATGCCCCAAAAGCTTATCCAGGACTATGGTCTAGAAACTAGTGTAACAAAAGTCTTTGTATTCCTTATACTTTCAGTCAGAGTTTCTCTTCTTGCATTTGGATTGTACTGAGAATCCCTTTATCCATGCCCGTTCTCCTGGATGAAGTCATACAGTATTTCTAGTTAAGGTATTACTTATCCAGAAAGAAAGTCTTTCAAGAAAGCAAGTATTACACTCTTCTAGTACAATGGTGTACAATTTCAGTACAATGGTGTTCAACATGTTTGTGTGTTAAACACTTCCTGATATAGACAAAAGAAAGATAATTAAAAAAGCCATGCCTAATTTATTTCTTTGGTTGCAGTTACTTCACAGAATCACAGAATCACAGAATTTCTAGGTTGGAAGAGACCTCAAGATCATCGAGTCCAACCTCTGACCTAACGCTAGCAGTCCCCACTAAACCATATCCCTAAGCTCTACATCTAAACGTCTTTTGAAGACTTCCAGGGATGGTGACTCCACCACTTCCCTGGGCAGCCTGTTCCAATGCCTAACAACCCTTTCAGTGAAGAAGTTCTTCCTGACATCTAACCTAAAACTCCCCTGGCTCAACTTAAGCCCATTCCCCCTCGTCCTGTCACCAGGCACGTGGGAGAACAGACCAACCCCCACCTCGCTACAGCCTCCCTTGAGGTACCTATAGAGAGCGATAAGGTCGCCCCTGAGCCTCCTTTTCTCCAGGCTGAACAAGCCCAGCTCCCTCAGCCGCTCCTCGTAGGACTTGTTCTCCAGGCCCCTCACCAGCTTCGTCGCGCTTCTCTGCACCCGCTCAAGCACCTCGATGTCCTTCTTGTAGCGAGGGGCCCAAAACTGAACACAGTACTCGAGGTGAGGCCTCACCAGAGCTGAGTACAGGGGGACGATCACCTCCCTAGCCCTGCTGGTCACACTCTTCCTGATACAAGCCAGGATGCCGTTGGCCTTCTTGGCCACCTGAGCACACTGCTGGCTCATATTCAGCCGACTATCCACCATCACTCCCAGGTCCTTCTCTGTGAACTTCTATGTTTTAAATTAAAAAAATAAATAAATATATTGGTAGAAGAGCTTTTAAGGACACATTTTTGTTGATGTTGTTCATCTGTTGTTTTTTATTATTTTGTCCAGAGTTTTGAAGGTGATGGGTTCAATTATTTTCAGTAAATCAGGATTAGATTCTAAGTAAACATTCTGTAAAAATATGCAAAGGAATTATTAAGAAAGAGAAAAGTGTCCCCAGGTTGTGTAAATACTCTGTTGCTTAAGAAAAAGAATAGTAATAATAATAATAATAATAATAATAATAAAAAGATGAAAAAAGGAATTACTTGTTCTTTAGAGAATTAACAAGGTCTGAATGTCAAGGGTTTGGGAATGATTTATGAACACAAAGGGAACTCTGATAGGCTTACAGTGCAGCAATGCCTAAGAAACAACATTTGCTTTATCAGAGTTGAAAGACACTTACTGCTTTTATCTGATGTGCAGTAGCTTTACCAGTACTTGTAAGGATTGTATGTGAGGGTTCTTATGTCTTTTGTCTCATATTCTTTTTATTTTGCTCTGCTATAATTAGTCAACACTAAAAGCTTGTAGCATTGCTAATATCAATAAAATCACTGTTGTGTAGACTGGGCGGAAACCATTTTCACTTGGCTACTTTTTCAGTCACCCAAGAATAGGATGTTTGAGAAGGGAAATAATTAACAAAGTCATTAATGTTTGTCGCTTGCTAGTTGAGAAAGCACCTGATCACTGCCCATGTAGTAAAGTACTTACTTTACTGTTACTTCTGCAACAACAGTTTGAAAGTCTTTTAGCTTTAAAAGTGTTTTCTTTATAGGTATTAAAGACATCTGTTCTTTTTCCTCTCAGATTCCAAACCTTACACATAGCCAAATCAGAATCAAGCAAAGCCATATGAAAATCTGCCATCAAGAGACTATAATTGTCTTTTTCTAAACCAAGCTCTGACGGAGGATCCCCTGAAGGGAGCTCTTGCACAGGTTTCTGGTTTCCCACCTACATGTGTAAACAAGTTCTGTGTGTACACTGCTATGCATGCATAATGCCTGTTCTGGCTAACATTGATCTATGAGTGGACTTGGTTTTGAAAAGTTTGCTTGTATTATTAGCTTGTGGGCAGTAGAGAAGGTCAACGGAATGAAAACTTCAGCACAAGCATATGGGTTTTGAAAATTTTGTGGTAAATGAATTCCTGAGAGGGGGCAAGAAATGAAGTCATATGGGTTGAATGGAGCATAGAAGCTCCTTAGTCCTCTGTTAAATGAGCAAAAAGTATAGGCATTATTTTAAAAATTGAAATTGTATGTTATTAAGATCTTGCCAATAAAACATTGAATAATCTTTGCAGTTGTAAATGAACACCGTTGGTAAGGAAATCATAGACTGATTATTGACGATTAAAACTAGGAAACTTTTACTTTAAAACTGATAGTTTTAAAATATTCTTTGATGGAAGCATATATATATATATATATACATGTATATATGCAAGTTTTAGGAATATGGTCTCATGGAAATTTTGCTTTTAGATAATAGAATTTCCAAAGTGAAATAGTTCTGGATTCTTTTCACTTAGCTACTTTATTGGATCTCAAGTTTCAGAGATCTGTTTTTAGTCTTTCAAGATGTGGTTTCTCTAGATATATGAGCATTATCTCCCAAAATTTTCTCTCTCTTTAACCTTTAAGATTTCTCCACTTGCTATCTTTTATTTAGGGTAATACTTTGTTATGGCAAGAAAAACAAACAAACAACACTGTACATTCACTTAGAGAGAAAGACAATCTTTCTATGAAAAGCTCAATAAGTTACCAGTTATTGTTTCTTGTTCTGGCAGTTGTCTGGTTACTGATAAATTATGTTGCAAACTTATAGTTAAAAATGATCTACCATAATATCACTGTTATTTAAGTATTCACATTTAAATAGTATTGTATTCTTGTATCTCCCATACAGAGACAGATAGTATAATGGGTATCCTCTCTGTCTTCAGTAGCGCTATAACAGCTAGGAATCTATTTTATCCCTTCAGTGAACTCTTTTGTCTTGATGAAACCACACACACAAATAAATACACAAGTAAATAAATAGTAAAAAGAAGATTTACATTCATTTTGTGATTCTTTTTTTCTATGGAAATTGAAGAGACCATTTTTTTCTATGAGATGAATTTCAACTTTTCTTATTTTAATATATTCACATGGGGCTTATTGATAGGCTTTAAACTAGTTTTGAAGGGGGAAAGGGACAAAAATAGGCCTGCCACTGATAAGCTGTGGGACTGCACACCAAAAATTGAGGGACTGAGTGCTAGTGAGACCCTTCAGTCTGTCCCATAAGGGGCTGTGTTCAATAAAGCACATCTGAAATGTTTCTATACAAACACACACAGCATTGGAAGCAAGCAAGAAGAGCTAGAAGCCTTGGC
Organism: Netta rufina; assembly: GCF_964035555.1. NCBI lineage: Eukaryota > Metazoa > Chordata > Aves > Anseriformes > Anatidae > Netta > Netta rufina. Next base: position 38,993,939 of record NC_140123.1, on the reverse strand, counting down.
TCAGTCTCAGAATTATGACACCATTGGCATAAGCAAAACTTGGTGGGAAGAGGCCTGTGGCTGACGTGTTCTAATGGTCAGTTACAGGCTCTTTAGAAGGGACAGGAAGGGCAGGGGAGGCAGGGGGGTGGTGTTCTATGTAACGGAGGCACTGGACTATACAGAGCTTGCAGTTGATGACCATGTAGTTGAGAGCCTCTGAGTAAGGACCAAGGGACAAGCAAATAAAGGGGATTTTGTTGTTGGAGTCTACTATAGACCGCCAAGCCATGATGATGACATTGATGAACTATTCTTTAAAGAACCAAAAGTTACTTCAAGATCAGCTGCCCTTATCCTTATGGGTGACTTCAACCTGTCAGATGTCAAATGGGAAATCATAGAGCTGAGACAAGCAAGTTCAGGAGATTACTGAAGCACCTTATTGATAACTTCTTGATACGGGTACTAAGAGAGCCAAGTAGGAAAGGTGTCCTTCTGGGACTGTTGCTTGTAAACAGGGAGGGTCTTGTGGGTGAAGTTGCGATAGGTGGCCTCCTTGGCCACACTGACCTTGAGGTAGTCAAATTCAAAATCATTGGTGACAGAAGGAAAACTGTCACCAAAACTTTAACCCTGGATTTGGGAAGAACAGACTTATGACTGCTCAGGGAACTAGTTAGTAAGGTACCCTGAGAAACTGCTTTTAAAGACATTGGGGTCCATCAGTGTTGGTCAGATTTTAAGCACCACCTCTGAAGAGCAGAGGAACAGAGGCAGAATGCTGGCTTGGCTGAACATGAATCTTCAAGAACTCTTCAAGTGTTTGGCTGCTGGAAGCAAGGTCAGGCAACAAGGGAGGGCTACAGGTATGCTGCTCGCCTTTATAGAGAGAGAATCTGGAAGACCAAAGCCCAATTACAATTGAAGCTGTCCAGCAGTGTGGGGAACAATAAAAAAAGTCTTTTTTTTAAGTATGTTTACAGGAAAAGGAGGACCAGAAGAAATATTGCTGATACTTGATAAGGATGGTCACCTCACAAACTGGGACATAGACAAAGCAGAGACATTCAATGCATTTTTGCCTCTGTATTCAACACCAGTGATAGGCTCTGGTAGTCCAGCTGCCCTGAGTTGGAGGACCGTGACTGCAGGAATGATAAACTCCTAGTTTACCCTGAACTTGTGTGGGATTTTTTGCTGTACCTGGATGCATACAAGTCCATGGGGCCTGATGGGATTCATCCCAAAGTAATCAGGGAGCTGTCTGATTTCATTGCAGGACCTCTCACAATCATTTTTCAATGGTCTTGGAATCCAGAGAGGTCCCAGTTGACTGGAAGCTGGCAAATTTGGTCCCATTTTTCAAGAAAGGCAAGAACAAAGATCCTAGCAGCTACAAGCCTCTCAGTCTCACTTTAGCGACTGGTAAAATTATGGAGAAGATTATTCTGGGAGTTACTGAAAAACACCTGAAGGACAACTCAGTCATTGGTCAGAGCCAACATGGGCTGACTAGTAAAAGGTCATGTCTAACAAACTTAATTTCCTTCTATGACAAAATCACCCAGCCAGTTGACCAAAGGAAGCCAGTCAATGTAATCTTTCTGGGTTTCAGAAAAGCTTTTGACATTGTCTCTCACAATATCCTTCTGGACAAAATTACCAGAATGCAGTTAGATAAAAGCATGATAAGATGGGTGATGAGCTATGCCCAGAGTGTTCTTATAAATGGGGTTACATCAGGACGGCGACCTGTCAGTAGTGGAGTCACAACTCCATTTTAGGACCAGTCCTCTTCAATGTTTTCATAAATGATTTGGATGAAGGACTTGAAGGTTTTTGAGCAAGTATTATTTTCTATTATTCTATGATTATTTTTTTAATATAAATTTCAGTCACTATAGGAGAACAAAAGAGAACATTTCTAAATAGATAGGGTGCTTTCAGCACAGGTGAAGAAAACGTGACACCTCCTCACAGGTCTGACTTGCTTGAGGGTGTTACTACTCTGTCATCTCTAGCACGCTTATCTCAGTACTTCTTTTGAGAGATGTAAGGAAACTCAAATTTGGGCCTGTAAGCTACAGATAAATATTCCTAAGATCAAACGGGAAATAATTTCTATTTTGGCTTTAAACATCCAATCGTAAATATAGTACTGGTGTTATTATTGACAAGACCACCTTTGTACTTATTTCCTTGCACTCTTCAAATCCTATCATCTGCTATTAGCTCTAAACAGCTTAATATGATACTATTTATTTATTTTTTTTTATTTGTTATTTGTAGCGACTTTGAATAGTTGCTTTCTCTTTATGGCTGCTGCTGCTGTTAAAATATTTATAACTTTTATTTATTTTAAATATATTAGTCTTCTATATTTCTCTAAATCAATGCAGTTAAAATCCTTTCTCCCAGGGAATTCTGGATGAATGCCAATTTAGCCTTACGATAAAAAGGCACTTTCCTGCTGGAGATATTCAAGCTTTGGCTGAAATATAAGGATCATTCTGACAGAGGTTCTAGATGAAATCAGGAGTAATTCAGATAAAGTTAATTAGTATCAGTGTAAATGAGATCAAAATCAGCCTTTGCATGTATGAAACAAGCACATATTTTATTAGAATAGTCACAGTATAATGCTACAATTGTCTTGTGATTAATTTTTCAATAAAGACTCAAACACTGGTAAACATTTCCCTGACTGTTGTCTTAAAAAGAGGTCAAAGTAAATTATAAGAGGATGTGTCATATATCAGTGGGCAATGAACACAGACAATTCTTTCATTACTGCAGCAATTGTTTACTTGAATCATGAGACAAATGGAACAGCTTGTGACAAAAGTGAAAAACATATCCTGTCTGAATTCTCTTATTCAGAAGAGAGGGATACTCCCTATTTCAGAAGCATCACTGTTATTGTTATGATTAATCATAGCATGCTTTACAGGAACACTGTCTTTCAATGGCACTTTGCTTCAGAGAGATGTCAAATGGCCGTCTTTGAAAATAAATTGATTTGTGAATTTAATTCTCTTTTCTTCCTGGTTTCCTCATGCAACAGTCCATAAAGAGGCTTCCATTGCCATAGTATTTCACAGCTGTGTAATCCTCAACCCAATATGTTGCCTTGTAAGATATGGAGATTTTATTACCTTAAGTTTATAGATGAGCAGTAAAGGCACAGAAGGACTAAATGACATATTTAAGGTCACTCATATTATTTTTGATTAATTAAATATTTTGAAAGAAGTGTCTTTTGTTCCTTCTGTTGTAGAAGTTAAAGATCTCACTCATACAAGTGAGCTAGGTGTTTTGGGTAATTTAGTGGTTAGCATGGAGAAGAAGGGTACAATTCATCACATCTTAAAGTAAAATTTCAAGGATTTCAGATGAATGAAATTGTAAAAGAACCTGTTTGAAGAATCTAGATGATTAGCTGAATGGTATTCATCAATTACAAATGCCAGTGTTTATTTGGATCATCTTACTTCTAGTACCTTCTTTTACTGTTGAGATTTTCAGAAGTATGTGAATACTTGACAGAATTATTACTAAAAAAGCTTACCTTCTTGCTCAGGATTCTTATCATTAGTGATACTTAATGTCTTCTAGTTCTATTGATAAGGTAGTTTGATCTTTACTGATGTTAATTCTCACTTTTGTGGGTCAGGAGTGGATTGTATCAGCCTTTCTCATCTATTCATATAAAGGTTGTTACTGAAAATATTATTCAAGTTTAGTTCTAATATTGAATTATGAGAAACCTCTCTCCAGCCCCTTTCCAGCAATGTATATACACTATTTAATCAACCTTCAGGTTTTATTAGCTTATATTTTGGTTAAACTAAAATAATTCCATGTATGGCACTTCACATGCTTTACTGAAGTTCAGAGAGATAAGATTTATGCATTTTTATTTGTTTACAAAAGCAAAGTAATTTACCATGGTAATCTAACATTATCTATCATTTAAAAAAAATTGATTTGTCAGTCCTTCTGTTTTTTTTTTGTAATGGTATTTTATTTTCCTTTTTGATTCTCTTTAATTCATTTAAATAATTTCTTATAGATTTGGGGTTATATATGTTCACATATCTCTCCTTTAAATTTGTCTGTACACTTATGACATCCCCGTCAGGTAGCACTATCTCATACTTTGTACATTTATAAAATTGCTTTATGTTGAATTTGGATTTTTCCTCTGATTAATTTGTGCCATCTTGTTTGTATCATCACTAGTAGATGCCTTCACAGTAAACAGTAGGCATCAGAAACAAAGCATACCAAGTATGGACCAAGAACTTCAGGAGAAATGTAACACAGCGTGAAATTTAAGCAAGTATTTCTAGTAGATTCTGTGACACTGCGGGCTATGCTGAGCTATGCATTTGTGCAGACAAGAACTTCTCGGTCTTATTTAATCAGACTTGTCAACAAGGAAATCTTACTACTTCTGTCTTCTACTTGTGAAAACATAGATCCCTGAAGGTTTACTTAGTAAGCTAACATAGACCCAGAGAATACACTGTTGATGTATAAGCATTAAGACAAGGAGTGTTCATAATAAAACCTTCAAGAAAAAGAGCACTGTGAATATGCAGTAAACAGATTACCAAAACGTTTGTGTGCCATTCCCATGTTCTTTGACTACATAAATATAGAAACTGATGGAGTGTAAAATTCCTTTTAAAGTCAGACTACCAAGAAGTTGCAAAGTGACTGTGAGTACTTAATAAAAAAATTCACAGTCAAAGTGTCTGCCATGTGTTTTCTGCTTTCAGTTCCGTTTTTCTCCCCACAAACAGAGAACATTTTTCCATTTTAATTAAAAATGCTGCTAGCGCTTTATGCTTGAATGGGGGACTAAATAAAACATACGGTACGATCCATATTTTCAAACTTTTTGAAATATTCATCATCTCACTTTATATTTCACTAGGGCATTAAAATTAGTGAAATTTTCAGTCGTCTCTAGTAAATAATTATTCTTCAGTCTAGTTGACCTTTCCCACTGTCCTACAGCTACAGCTTTGGTCCTTTAATACTACAGAAATTCATGTTTTCATGGTGAGAAAAATCAGTATACTGTGAAAGTGAATTATATTCCTGATACCTCTATGAAGTTCAATTCTATTTTCATGTCACAGTGAAGAAAAACTGAAAGGTTGTTCTAGAAAAATTGTTCTGAAACACTTCAGCATGTGATTTCAGACTATCTGTAAGTTTTTCTAGAGTGGGGACACTGATCTCAGATGTAATTGGAGAGATCACAATTAAAAGAGCTCAGGAAAAAAAAAAGTTTCAATGAGTTTAATTCTGTAAGGAAATATATATGTATATAGGGTGTATATATAAATGGTTTGATATAGCAATTGTTTTTAAATAATTGGTTATTTTTATAAGGGAAGGTTTCCTAATGTGTGTGAGATCTAAAGAGATCGAAGTGATGACTATCCTACCCTTGACTATGGCAAAGCTATGGATATAGCTCCAGATTCAAACACTATATTTAGTTGTCTACAATGAAGTTGTGTACCTAGGAGTTATATGACTTGATTTGTCTTTATAGTTAATGGAGATGTAATCAGTACTGTCAGTAGAGTAATATAAAGAGCTATTGAGATTCACTTCTGTACATTTCAGTTGTGTTGTATTGTGTTGAACCACTCTATGATTCTATGACTGGGACTATAGAATTGACAGGATCTGTGTTAATTAAAGTGAAAATTTAGAAAATCCATGGTTCCCATGTAGATACATACATTGTAGCCATCTAAATTTTGAAGCTGAAGCTGAATCTTAGTCCTACAGTTTAGTCCTACAGCTTCTCTTTAACACTTCATCACTTTTGTCTTTAAGTTGTGAAAATAAAAAAGGAAAACCTTCATAATCCATTCAGATGACTTTAGAGCAGAACACTAAGGTAGGTGAATCCTAAATGGGTCTGCATTTAAATTATCTTAAGTTTTATACTTAAATTCAATACAAAAAGAAGCCCTTCACTTTTTATAAGGGAAATCTGGTGACTAAATTCAGTGATATAAATGTGAAGAGCTTATCATGCAGGCAGCTATGAAGACGGTGAGAGTAAATAGTTTTGTGGAAAATAAACAGGAATGTTGATGAGACCTGAGTTGAAAATGTGCCAAAAAGAGAGAAAACAGAACTATATTTAGACAGCTTGGGAAAAGTAGAGTCATGAGCTGAAGAACTTGTTAAGAATTGGTGTGTTATATAGAGAAACTAAATACTGAAGGAATGACCTGTAGTTCACTAGAGAATTGATCTGTTTCCTTCAGTGAGTGACTTCCTAAATCAAGTTTTCCAGTGGAATTCATTTGACGTTTTGCAGAGACGAAAAACACAGTTTTGTACCCAATGAAGGCATTCATAAAATTCCATCCTATTTCAAAGGAGAAATACATATCCACAGAACCTGTAGAGACACAGATATCTGTCTCTGTTATCCCACTGAATAAATGGTTCTGGAATACTTCTTTTTTTAGAATACTAGTAAAGTATTCTCACATCTCAGGTATATTATTGTGCTTTTAAGTGTTTGCTATTGCCTTTAAATTGCATGCTACCTCTGAAGTTAGCATTTAATAAATTAACTCACTTGATGAAAGGGTAATAATCTTCTCAAATATGACTGTTAATATCATCATAACTACAATTTTATAACAGTTCTCCTTCGAAAGCAACACTGTTGGCTGAAGGTTACAGGAAAAAAATTAACCAGTGATCCTTTTCATCATTCTTCAGTTCAAATCAGTCATTGAACCCAAGCACAGGACAAAGGCATTAACTGAACAATAATTCTTAGGTGTTTGACAAAGCTTTTTATAAATGTTAATTAACACCTGAACTGCAGTTCATGAAAGAGAGGGGAAGCAGTGAAACATTAAGCAAACTAAACTGGGCAACTGCAATTTTTCATTTACTTTTCACGTATTAGTAAATCAGCTACTTTATATATATATATTTTTTTAACACAGGAAGAAAAATACAATTTTAAGTTCATAAACTGAGTTGGTGTACAGTTTTTTATTCTCCAATAAACTGCCAAAATATATTCTGTGTTGTACTACAAAACAGAAAATAAAAACAATGAGTTCAGAAATTTGAAATTAACTTTATGTCTCAAATTGGAAAAACAACAACAACAACAACAAAATCACAAAGAACAACAACAACAACAAAAAAGAACAAAAACAAACAAGAAAAAAAAAAAAACCTTGACAGAACTTCCAAATATTCATAACCTTTATTTTGTCAGATTTGTATAAATAGTCAGATTTTTATATGACTCGGCAAGGAAGATAAGTTTCTAAACACATGAAATGAATTCTAAGGTGATAAGCAAATCTTAAATCATGTCTTTTGATATTATACAAAAACAATGGTTCAAGGAAAACAACAATTTGTCTTGATATGCTCCTGCCCCAAACTGTTTTTACACATATTTTTACAATATTACACTATTACACTACAATATTACACTATTTTTACACATAAGCCAAGTTTCCTAAACTGCCAAATGATTTTTTTAATTACTTGAGATTTTTTTAATTACTTAGAAATCAAGCAATGTACAAACACAAAGGAGAAAATAAAGAACATTTTAAATGTTTACATACATGGTCTGTTCTCATAGCACAGATTCTTCCCTAAATACATCTTAGTTCATTTTTCTCTTTCTCTCTCTCTCTAAAAATATTTGTTGTCTTAAACAAGTTCAGATACCTGGAGACACCAGCCAGGATATTCCTCTAAATGTGTTGGTAGGGACATACCATATGTACACTTTATGCACAGATTTCAGACAATCTTTACAGTGTGTCCTTAGGTTTGGATGCAAATTGAAGTGGCCTGTATTTTTAGAATTATTTGCAAGAATAAATGTAATACAATAAAAAAAAAAAAAAAAGAAGAAGAAGAAAAGGAGAAGAACAAAAGGAGAAGGAGGAGAAGGAGAAGGAGAAGGAGAAGGAGAAGGAGAAGGAGAAGGAGAAGGAGAAGGAGAAGGAGAAGGAGAAGGAGAAGGAGAAGGAGAAGGAGAAGGAGAAGGAGAAGGAGAAGGAGAAGGAGAAGGAGAAGGAGAAGGAAAGAAGCAAGTTTAAGAGTTTTGGAAAGCTTAGTTTGTTGAGATTTTTCATTAAATGGGAAGAAGATGAAAGAAACTTTCCAATCTCCATTAAATGTGGATTCACTATTCTCGTGAAGTATAATTTGATTTCCTCTTTAGTATCATGAAGATTTTTTTCTTCAGTATAGCTCTTGCTAAGAATTATAACAGGACTGTGTGACTAACCACATTTAGTTGGAAAACAGTATGCTGATATAGCTTCCACATTAATATTCAGCATATTATATGTAAGATATACAAATTCATTTTGAAGCATATTATTATGTTTTGTCTCAGGACTATTTGTTTAATGGCAGCTTTATTGTAGATTATATAAGCTCATTAAAAGACACAGATATCTCCTGAAAATAAAACAAAACAAAACAAACAAACCACCACCACCGCCAACAACAAAACACATTGCAAGTGAACACAGTTTTTAAAGAAACTGAAGAAACTGTAGCATGGGCAGGAGTCAAATGTAAGGAAATGAAGCCTTTTCTAGTATTCATGCAATATACCTGCAATTCTAACAATTCTACTGGCACTGAACTGAATTTTACACATTAAACTAAATGAGATATAGTTATACAAGCAGAATTAGGAAATGGTTCTTTCATCTCTGGATTAGTTTAATGGCATCTCTGACATCTGTGTCCTGTGAAAATTATCAAGCATATATCTTGTGTAGAATGGAAAACAAAAATAACAGTATAATCAAGCTTTCTATGCACCTAATTTAGGCACTTTCTACTGATACTTCAGTTATTCAGATTCATGTAGCTTAAGTTTGCAGTTTTAGGTCCTAATTCTACACAGAGAAGTATACTTCAAAAGATCCTTTCAACTCAGTTAAGCTACTTATTTACAGAATAGAATTTACACATAAGGCATCTGACACAGATTTGCAACAAATTGTGTTTAACCTAAGTTTGATTTTAGTCTGAATTGTGCTGAAGATAACCAGGAAAATAGTCAAGTGGCAAAAAGTCTACAAAGCTTCATTAAAAAAAAAAAAAAGATGGATTTTAACTTAGATTTATTTACATATTTCATATCTGTGTGCAAAATAAAATAAAAATAGCCTGAACTATATTTTTAAACACTGTAGTATATGTACGTATTTTCATTTTGCTGCTAGATGATCTGCTCTCTGGAGTACAAGATCTGCAACTTTTTGATGTTGTATTTCCTGCTCCCATTTTTCATGTAGTCTTTCAAGTAAGCAACTGATTTTTATTTTTTATTTTTAATAATAGTTATAATAATAATAATTATTATTTTTAATTCATACAATCATGAGAAAAATGTTTACTTTGGCACTTGCTGCTATACACAGGTTAATCTACTGCTAAAAAATTAAAAATTATACCTAGGAAATAGTGTTGAATGTTTATAAATACAGCTAAGTAATAGAATTTAAGCTGAAACTACACTGATCTTGTAACTGATTGTTACACCAATAACATCTTTATGTTAAAAATTTGCTAAAGTTCCCAAAACTATTAACTTGGCACTTTTCATAGAATCACAAAATGGTTTAGATTGATAGGGACCTTAAAGATCAGCTAATTCCAACCCCCCTGCCACGGGCGGGGATACCTCCCAGCTAATCAGGTTGCCCAAAGTCAATCCAATCTGGCCTTGAACACCTCCAGGGATCCACAGCTTCTTTGGGCATTGTGTTCCAGTGAAGGAACCCTCACCACCTTCATAGAAAATACATTTTTTCTAACATCTAATCTAAGTCTACCCTTTCTTACACCTTGTCCTTTCTTTACTTCTTGTCCTGTCACTAGGCTCCTCGAAAAAGAGTCTCTCCCTATCTTTCCTGTAGTCCTCCTTTAGGTAGAGGAAGGACACTATAAAGTCTCCTTGGAGCCTTCTCTTCTCCAGGCTTCTCTTCTCCAGGCTTAATCCCGACTTCCTCAATCTGTCTTCATAAGAGAGATGCTCCAGCCCTTTGTGGTCCTTCTCTGGAATTCTAATAGGTTCGTGCCCTTCTCATGCTGAGGACCCCAGAGCTGAATGCAGTACTCCAGGTAGGGTTTCACAAGAGCAGAGCAAAGAGGGAGAATCACTGCCCTTGACCTGCTGGCTATGTTTCTTTTGATGCAGCCCAGGTTACATCTGGCTTTCTGGGCTGCAAGCACACATTGCCAGCTCATGCTGAGCTTCTCATCAACCAACACCCTCAGGTCCTTCTCCTCAGGGCTGCTCTCAATCCATTCTCTGCCAGTCCTGTATTTGTGCTTGTGATTGCTCTGTCCCAGGTGCAGCACCTTGAACTTCGTCTTGGTGAACTCCATGAGGTTTGTCCATCTCTCAAACCTGTTCAGGTCCCTGTGGACGACATCCCTTCCCTCCAGAGGGAGACATCCCTTCCCACACAACACACAGCTTGATGTCATCAGAAAACTTGTTGAGGGTTTACTCAATCCCACCATCCATATCACTGTCAAAGATATTAAACAGAACTGGTCTCAATAATGACCCCTGAGGAACACCATTTGCCACTGATCTCTACTTGGACATTGAGCCATTGACCACAAGTCTTTGAGTGTGACCATCCAGTCAGTTCCTTACCCAGTGGTCCATCCCTCAAATCCATGTCTCTCCAATTTAGAGACAAGGGTATCATGGGGACAGTATCAAATGCTTTGAACAGGTTCAGGCAGATGATGTCAGTTGTTCTTCCCCTATCCACAAGAAGGCCACAAGATTTGTCAGGTACAATCTGCCCTTAGTGAAGCCATGTTGGCTGTCACCAATCACCCTCTTATTTTCCATATACTTTAGCATAGTTTCCGGGAGGGTCTGCTCCATGATCTTGCCAGACACAGAGGTGAGACTGACTGGCCTGTAGTTCTATAGGTCTTCCCTTACCTCTGTTTTTAAAAGTGGGGGTTATGTTATGATCATCTTTGTCCCAAGATTAAAAATCCAGTCTTGTTACTTTTGGAGAGAAATAAACTGAAAGCCGCAGCCAGGAGTATCTCATAAAACTGCAGTTTGCTTGATATAAGAATGCAGAAATGTAGTGAAAACTTGGACTTTCCTGGAAGTATGGAAACTTTGTATGACAAAGGCAAAATATCCTTTTCCATAAAAGCTAGATCGAATGAAACTATCAATATCTGTGATTAATAAGATAATTATTGCTGGCTCCTATCCTGGTGTCCTGTTTATATGCCTCTGTGGTATCTGTGGTGTATTACAGTTAACTTCTGTTTTGGAGACTCTGTAGTTCTCTGTTTTTTCCGTCAAGTTATGCTAGATACTTGGCCTACTGCTATTTCTAGAACTTGCTTGAAAGAACAAAGTTTTATGTCACTTTAAAACATGCTGTGTTCTTTTTAAGAGAAAGTTAAATTTTATTAGAATACAATACCTCATATCAAAAAAAAAAATATTGCAATAAGAAAAATAAACTTTTGTTCTTAAGTTATCCTGTATGTATTAGACTAGTGGCCAGATATTATTACTAGTAATATTTCAAGATTACAGGGAAACTGGAGATACATGGGGATTACAAGGTGGATTACAAATATCTCCAGGGGAGCTGGAGATATTTGGGACAACTACTGAATGACTTATCAGCTAAGATGTATATAAACCAACAAAACTACTGAAACCTAACACTTGGCTTGGATTTAATTAACTCTTTATATGCACTTTGAATATCCTAGAGAGATTGCAGCAAATAAAACTATACGTGTCTCTGGATGAATATAAAGTTTTTCCTAGTTTAAAGCCCACATGGGTTTATGGTGCAGTAAATAGCTGACAAAGATACCATTTTAAATCTCAACCACGGAATATAAGCATCTTCACTTTTTCACAGTTTTATATTCTCAAAGCTTTTAACTGTATGACCTGTCCTACTATAAGGACTTCAGGAAACCTCAAATATCAGTCTTCTCTCATAAACAGCAACGTTTCAGAGTTCTCCACCTATTTCAAAGTGTGAAGAACTCAAATCATTTTGAAGTATTTATTTTCTGAAAGATAATTTCACTATGGCTAGCACCTCCAACAAGTATTTTACAGGCTTTATAGAATCCTTCTTCCTGAGTATCATTGTTACTGCCATTGGGTATTTTGTGTAGCTGTCTGATGGTTTATTTACTGGCTGCTGTACCATGTTGTTTATAATAGAAAATCTTTATTTAATTGGATTTAGAAAAGGACAGATTCGAAGTTATTATTACATTCTCTAGAATGGCAACAAAATCCTAGACTCATGACACCCGTTTTAAACATATAGAGCTAGATGGGTAATTGCTATCTATGGATTCACTTTTTATTAATGAATTTTCTTTTTATCAATGGACAGAAATTTGCAGCTCCAGAAAGTGAATTAGGTCTTCAGAACACTGAATCAATCTGTGTAAATGTTTCTCTCTATCTTGACAATAGGAAGCTAGGATGACTGCATAACTGACTTGGTACCAATTAAGTTGCTCATTTCTTAAGTGATTCCTTCACTTGCAGGGGCATTGGACTAGATGGTCTTTAAAGAACCCTTCCAGCTTGAACCATTCTGTGATTTTATGAATATATGGCATACTATTTATTAATTTCTGCTATTAAAATATATTTTTAAGTTGAATAAAATACATATACATATATATATAATACATATATAATAGAATACATAAAATATATGTAATGTACATACAAACTAAATACATAAATATATACATATCTGAACATGTAGCACTTTCATCATATGGATATATATATACATGTATATGATGATAATGACTTGTGTTTTTATTCAGTTATGGATTAGTAAAGCCAATATCCTTACTAGGATAAAATCATCAGGTACCTGAGGCCACTCCTGGCCTCAAGGCATGATATGTATTTATTACACATAAGAAGATCAGGCTTCTATTAGGGGATAGAGAGCAACCAAGAAAAGCAACCATTTTATTTAGATTTCTTTTTAAAATCGTAAAATTCAAATTAAAAGCAAGTTGACTGGTTTAACTTTTTCTGTATATAAACTAATGGTAAGGCATATTGTAGCTGCATAAAAAGTTTAAAAACTGTATAGTAGAGAAATAGATATTACACAGCTATCTTGGTGGCAGTAGTTTTCCAGCATTCTGCCAGATGTTCTCATATTGGATACTACCTTTATTAATATTGAATCTTATATTTTTTTTCATACACAACGTGGATGAATTACTTGCCCAAATTTGATTTTATAATAAACAGTTGACAGAATCTCTCAAATGGAGACTTAAGGTTTGTTTTGACTGACAGCATATTTTGATTGACAGCATATTCTATTAATAGATCAGAAAATGTGACCATGTGAAAAGTGTTGCTGTCTCAGCAGGTTACCTGTAAATCAAATCAACAAAATATTTTGATCAAGTGCCACAAATACAGAGGTGTGAGAGACAAAAGATAATAAATCATAGAATCATTCAGGTTGGAAAAGACCTCTAAGGTCATCTATTCCAACCTTGACCATAGGACTGACAAGTCCACCACTAAGTTGTTCTATGAAGTTCTGCATCTACACATTTCTTGAAGACCTCCAGGGATGATGATTCAACCACTTCCCAATGCCACGCAATCCTTTCAGTAAAGAAATTTCTCCAAGTATTCAACCTAACCCCCCCCCAGTGCAGTTTGAGGCTATTTCCTCTATAAAGCACAATAAGGTTTTCTGTGAGCCTTCTTTTCTCAAAGATAAACAAATCTAGCTCCCTCAGCTGCTTCGCACAAGACTTGTTCTCTAGACCCTTCACCATCTTTCTTGCCCCTCTTTGGACATGGTTGCCTTTTCTTTTGACACAAAATGTTTGTGACCACTTTATTGTCACCATCCATCACCATTCTTTGGGAATATATACATATATATAAGCAGCAAAATAAACAGCCACATAAGGAAAAAAATGCTAAAAAAGAATATTAATCTAAATCTTTGAATGCTGACTGTACTTCAAATCCATTAAGTAATCTAATCAAAATTATAAGCTTCATTTGAATCCTCCTAGGTATTTGTATTTGTTAGATGAGATGATCCTGTTAAGATTAAAGATCGGGGAAACAATGTTAATTTTGAGGAAATAAGATTAGATGAGATAACATTCTTCATGGCAGTAGCTTCATTTAATCTTTTTATTATTATTATTGTTAATGTTAAAAAGCCATTGTGTTATTGTTGTTAGTTTTCAAAAATCCTATTTATATTTCTTTTTTGCTTCTCATCAGAGAATTGTAGAATGTCTTGGGTTGGAAGGGACCCTAAGAATCATCTAGTTCCATCCCTAGGTCAGGCTGCCCAGGGCCTCATCCAACTTGGTCTTGAACACTTCCAGGGGTGGGGCAACCACAACTTCTCTTGGCAACCTGTGCCAGTGCCTCACTACCCTGATAGTGAACAATTTCATCCTAATGTTTTAGACTAAATCTAACCTCTTGCAGTTTAAAACTATTCCCCTTCGTCCAGTCATTATCTACCCAAGTAAATAGTCCTTCTCCATCCTTTTTTTATAAGACCACTTTAAGTATTCAAAGGCCTCAATGAGGTCTCCCCAGAGCGTTCTGTTCTCTAGGCTGAACATCTCCAGTTCTTTTCTCTTCTCTAGGCTGAACATCTCCAGTTCTTTCAGCTGTTCATCAGAGGAGAGGTGCTCCAGTCCTTTGATCATCTTTGTGGCCCTCTTCTGGACTCTAACAGGTCCGTATCTTTCTTGTGATGGGGCCCCCAAGCTTGGATGCAGTACTCTAGGTGGGACCTCACACGGGCAGAGAAGAGGAGGACAATCGCTTCCCTCAATCTGCTGGTCACACCTCTTTTGATGCATCTCTGGGTGCAGTTGGTTTTCTGAACTGCAAGTGCACTGCTGGGTCAAGTCAAGCCTTTTGTCCACCAAAACCCCCAAGTCCTTCTCCACAGGGCTGCTCTCAATATATTGTTCTCCTAGTCTGTACTCACGTATGGGGTTGCCCTGACTCAGGTGCAGTACCCTTGGACTTGTTGAACCTCATGCGATTTACATGGGCCCACTTCTCCAGCCTGCCCAGGTCTCTTTGAATGTCATCTCTTCCTTCTTTGGTATCAAGTGTATCACTCAGCCTGATGTCATCAGCAAACTGACTGAGGGTGTACTCAGTCCCGTTGTCTATGTCATTGATGAGAACATTGAAAAGCACTGGTCTCACTCACCACTGGCCTCCACCTGAACATAGAACCATTGACCACTACTCTTTGGATGCGACCACTGAGAAAATTCCTTATCCACCGGATGGTCCACTGTTCAAATCCATATCTTTCTAATTTAGAGATTAGGTTGTCATGTGGGACTGTGTCAAAAGCCTTACAGAAGTCCAAGTAGATGGTATTGGCATCCTCATTCTATAACATTACTATCTGCACCCCTAATATCAGTGTGGAAAACAAATTTTGTTTGTTTATTTGTTTGTTTTTAATGACAGTGTGCATTAAACCAGAGTAATAAAGCAGATTATTTTATATTCTGTATTTCTGAAGTGTGATACAATTGGCTACATTCTTCAGTAAAAGTTTATACAGAACACATTTTTATTTTTATATTTGATGATACATAGAATTTTAATAACAGAAAGAACTAGGAAATTACCCATTAAAGGTATTTTTCCTTTTTTAATACAAGCTTTCATCCAGTTAAATCATAAAAAATAAGATGGCATATAGATCTGAACATAGGCAGTGTGCAGTCTGTGATAAATAACAGAGCTAGATTATTATGACCAGTGAGGAGCATAGAATTATACAGGTTTGAGCTAATCACTCCGCAGCTCAGCTCCATTCCAGACCATGACTGCTTTAGAGCACCTCCTGTGGCATATTCCTATACCCTTGATTGCATGGACCATGCCCCTTTGATTTTAGAGAGTTTTGACTTGCCTGCACAATGGTCCCAAATGTCACCTTTGTCAGTTCATCTATCTATTAATAAAATCAAGACAACCCTAAGCAAGCTTGACCTCTATTAAAAATCACAGAATCATAAAGGTTGGAAAATACCTTCAAGATTGTCTGGTACAGCCATCCCCCTACTACCAATGTCACCCACTAAACCATATCCTTAAACACCAGGTCCAACCTTTCCTTAAACACCCCCAGGGATGGTTACTCCACCCCTTTTATTGGAAAACCATTCCCAAATTCTACAATCAGATAAGATGTATTCCACTGAGTTGGGAAATGGGCTGCATGTTATCTTATACGGACAAATGAGCCCTAGAGTTTGGTTAAATCACTGTGACTTTTCAAGCTACCAAACTGAGATACCATAAAGAAGTACGTTCTTACTCAGAGATATCTCAGAGTATTGAGTCCCACATAAATTCACTATTAAAGAATTTCTGGTGTAAGAGAACTAGAACTAAAACAGTAAGGTAATAACATGCAACTGAACTAATTTCAAAAGTGTGTTTGATGGCAGAGGTGGAAAGACTTACTCATAAACTGAACTTGCTATTTTTAGAAACGTTGGTTTAGAACACTTTGTTGTATTATAAATAAATCTAAACTACTAAACACTGCTGAAATTCCTTATATGCTTTCTCTAAGTGTACTTGCTTAGATGTAGCAGTGCACAAACAGCCTTCTGTCACCTGCTCTGCATCTGGTTGAACAGTGGAGTGGATAAAGCAGCATTTTTGTTCAAGTCTGCCAAAACAGGCCACAGAATTCCTTCTAAGGAACATCTAAGTAAGCAGGTCCAGGAAGCCAAATGCTTTAGTCTCCAAAATACCGTATAACAAACTAAACTTTTAAAGATCAAGTGATGGAAGTTGTTTTGCCTTTGAAAAAGCAAGGAACTGAAAATGAGTCCAGCCTGCCTGTGTTTCAAAGTGTGGATTCTATGGTACATAAGTACTTCATGAACATGCACAAATGGAAATGCATAGATGTGTATATACATGTATGTATTCAGAAAAAAAAAACTAATCGGAGATGGTCACAGAAAGTTAGGCAAGTTAAAAATAACACGATGACAACAAAGCTATTACTGAGGGAGATGTAGCTTGTAAACAGTAGTAGAATTAATTATCCAGGAAGTAAAACAAACAAAAATAATAAGCTTAGAGATGGTTTCTTTCATTGTAGCTTTTGAAGTGGAGTAACTATAGGTGAATGGAACTCGAGACAGAAAATTCATAATAATTTCTAATAGCAATCATGGTGTTAAAAAACACTTCTTCAACAGTAGATTACTAATTTCAGTATTCCCTTTGTATCATAGTATCTCTGCAGAAAGGAATACAGAAAAGCTTTTGTTAGCAAGATTGACATTGATTTTGTACATCTGTGGGAGAGAGGGATCTGAATCTATCAGAAAGAAAAGGGAACTGGAGCTATGCCTCACACATTTCCAGAAGTGTTCTAAATACAAGTGATTTCTGAAAAACAAAACAAACCATCAAAAAGGCAGAAAACCTTTCTGTAATCTGCCTATCGGTATAAACTAGAGGAAGAAAAACTAGCTTTTATTGCTCTATTGTTCAAAATTACAACCTGTTTTTACGTTCGTTGTGCTTTTAAAATCCCAACCACATTGAGATATTCAGTATATAAAGGTAAGGGAACACTTAATTTCTTAACCCTGATTAGATTTATGCATGAAACATTTCTGTCATCAGAAGACTGAGGCAATTCTGTGCAGAAGCAGGATTTCATGTACTTGAATAATCTCCCAATGCAAAATTAATCTGATAGAGTCAAAGAAGTCATCATGTACAATTTTTGGAATTATAGTTTGAATCATAGACACCTACAGTTCAGTGGAAAATATTTGGATCACTTAAGTATTTCACATAATTGTATAGTTTTTTTTTTTTTTTCATGTCTATTAAGAAAATAGTTTTTTTTTTTTTTAACATTTAACCAGGCTAGAAATAAAGAACAGGTTCTCATTTATTTCACTAACACTTAAGAGAAAAAAAAGTGTGAAAATAACATATTTATTATAAACTGGTTTCCAGTTTTTGTATTTATTACATATAGCAGTTGTAAAATCTCCATGAAATGCAGAAATGTCATTTCAAATCCAATATATGTGGAAAAGTCTGTAAAAGACATGCAGTTTCAGAAAAGGTCATTTAGTAAAGTATAAAGTAGTCCATGAAAGCTTAAAGAAAAAAAAAAAAAAAAAAAAAAAAAGCGCCACAATTTTCTGTATTTGAGGTTAAATAGAGCTAAAAATGTCATTGCTACCATTGTTGCTTTTCTTTTTTTTAAAAAAAAAAAAAGAAGTAATACAAAAAGTTAAGTAAGTATGATTGCCTGAAACACAGCTATTTTTCAAATGTACTTAATGATAACATCTCCAAAAAGAAAACATTAAAAAAAAAAAAAAAAAAAAGTCAAACTGTCTCAATGAATTTAACTTATCTCACAGTCTTGACTCCTTCAGCATTGATGACAATTTTCTAATTTCCATCTTTAAGGAAGAGAGTTTTAAAGAAACAGGTTGAAAAGCAGCTGGTCAACACACCAGAAGCTAGTTGCTAATTGCAGCAGTAAGTTAATCAATGAAACAGCAATTTAGCTTCAGGGTATAATAAACAGAGATAAAAGACCACACAGAAATTCTACCATTAGGATATGACTAGCTCCTTAGTGGCATACATTATTTTCCTTCTTACACCTGTCTGCTTTTGAGGAAGCAAGTCATACATCTGCTTGACAGCTATTAAAAGAATAAAAAAACATTTTGGGGTAAGACCTGATATAAATATTTACAAAGACAATTTAAGGGAGTGTTTGTTATGCACTTTTGTGGTTGTTTTCAAAACATTTAACTCCAGAGACAGATGGCTTGTACAGTTTTATCAGCACTTGTGTCATTATATATTCAAGCAGCCAAGACTGATAACCAGCTTCATGTAATACGGATTGTTCAAAGAACAAATACTTTGAAAAAAGCATATCAATAAGTACTTCAGTGTGGAAAGACTTGATACAGAAAATTCAGTGACATTTTTATGGAGAGAAAGAAAACAAATTAATTCAATTATAAAATTAAAGCAGCAAGAACAGGTTTTTAAGTGGTGTCATTGTATGTGATAATGAAACAACTTTAGAAAATTGGGTGAAAGCTATTGTTCAGCTGTGCTGGTGGAGAAAGATAATTACTATTAAGTCAACATTGTGCTTTCTCTATACAAAACAGCTGACTCTTCAGTGCAAGCTACCCATGGAAGATCTCTCTCCTATCATACTGCTCATGATTGTTTCACTTCATGCTATTGAATAGCAATCTGAATAATGAGAGTCTGAGAAAAGAATATGTTTATACTTGAGAACATAATTACACAAAACGGAAGCTAAAGAAAACCCAAATATCTTTTTTTTTTTTTTTTTGTATATATGATTATTATTCCTTGAAGAAAATATTATTTTGTGTGTTTGTGTGTGGTCCTTTAAAAAAAAAAAAAAAAGAAACAATTTACCCAAATCTGTTTATTTTCTTCTTCCAGAATCTCACAGTAGGATACTTGTAGAGTTCCTTAAATTCTCATAACCCACATTATTATCAAAAACATTTACAAAAACATCGTGCTTGTACCTAAGGGACTTAACTGGAAATCAGATATGACAGGCATCACACACATAATGAATGAAGCTGCCTTACTCCTGAACCAGACAGAATGATCATTCCTTGTAGCAGCTCAATAGTAAAATAGATTGCTTAAAGAAATCTATGTTTATAAACAACAACAACAAAAAAACTTTGTGGAATTCTTTTTCTCTTGTGATGGTTTAAAACAAAAGTAATTAAAGTAATTTAGCTCTAATTATGTATTAGATGAACCCTTCCAAGGCCTTCTAGAATCTTAAACTTCACAATATTTTAATAAAGCAAGTAAATCTTCCTTGTATTTTACAGATTGGATAGCATGAGTCAGAGTATTTGAAAATATTCACACTGACATGAGTAGGGGTATAAACCTGTTGCCAAGTCTGAATATGTATTTCATTCACAGATTTCTATGTACAAGCATAAGTAGAGGTGTGTGCAAACTTGCACCATACCTCACAGCGATCTGAATGATTATACTGCTAAAACAAGTGTGCAAGTGTTACTCTGGTTTTCCTAGTCCCCTTCTAAGAGCAGAGGTCTCACTCTGCTTACAGCTGTTTTTTGGTGTGACCTACACTCATACAAAAACTATAATTCATCCCCTAGAGGGGCTATGATGGTCTTGGCTTTAGCTGAAGTCTCTGCATAAGGAGTTTTGAATGGTTGAGGATGTGTGCACCAGTCCAAGTGGGACAGCAGTTCTTTGTTAAACCAAGCCAAACCAAACCTTTGGAAACAAACAAACAAAAACAAAAACAATGACCACGGAAAAAGGAACTGTTCCTCCTGGTTAGGTGATCATCTCAGCATTGTCATCCCATTCCTATTCTATGTTGTTCACAGTAATAGATATCTTAATATTTCAGAGCTCTCCAGAAAATTTAACAGCTTAAATATGACTAAGGCAAAGTATATTTAAGCCCATTCTTAGCTTAACGGCATCAACAGCCTAAAACTGTTAAAGAAGAAAGCAAAATACATGAAGTAGATCTTCCCCAAAAAAGTGTTTAATGTAGTTTAGAGGGACACATATGTTTTATTTCATTTACTTTTTTTTTTTTTTAATTTTTATAGAAGAAAATAGTGTTATTCTCACAGGGAATTATCACAGTCCTCATTTTAGTATCAAAGTTCTTGGTTCTCCTTGAAATCTCTGATAACCTTCTTCTTTACAGTTGCTATTTTATTTTATTTTTTATTTTTTATTTTATTTTATTTTATTTTATTTTATTTTATTTTATTTTATTTTATTTTATTTTATTTTATTTTATTTTATTTTATTTTATTTTATTTTATTTTATTTTATTTTTTCCTGCCTTCCCTCCCGTCCCCCCCCCACCCCTCCCCTCTCCTCTCTTCTTTCCTGGTCATTCTTAATTATTTCATCTTGTATTGACCTAAATGAAAACGGGTATTAATTCTGTACATTTTTTTATGTTTTAATCAAAACCAGTAGGACAGTGTATTATACAGGGAATGAAGAAGCAACTTTTTTTTTTTTTTTTTTTTTTTTTTACGGCTGATTGCGTTTTGTCACTTCAACACGGTATTCTTCAGATATTCAAAAAGAGGAGCTATTCAGAAATAACACAACAAGTTATATCTGAACATGCAGAAATATATTTTATTACATTCTCAAAATGTGTGTAAAAGCAGTGTATTGATAATCTATGGAAATGACTACCATGTGTTGTTATGTTACAATTTAAAAAACAAACAAAAACTGTGAAAGAATAGTAATTTCCTTTAAATTAATTGGGATAATTTGATTAATCAGAAAAAGGCATATTACTAAGAGTAATTTAATGTACATGCGTGGGGTACAAGAGAATGAAATATTCTTTAGCATTGTAAAACAGAAATCTTTGTTAAAGTGTCCTCACTTATCATTTTGCATCTCAATTATATTATTGTAAAGACACTTTTGCTGATACACCACTGACATTTTTCTTGATTAGTACTGCTTTTAAAGATGCTTTATAACTTCACTATTCATTCCTACCTGCTAAAATTCTTTCTCAAAAATCAATCTGTAATTTCCTTCCTGTCACTGGGATGTTTAATCAAGGAAAAATGTCTCCTTAACTCTTCAAATATCTACAACATTAGCCAGTTGATTTACTCTAAAGACAGGAAGAGGTCTCAAAATTCTTGCTCAAAATTACAATACAGTTACCAAATCATGACAAAGCATATCTATCTCAGATATTGAGAAATATTTCACAAAGACACACAAAGTGGTTTCTCTACCTTTTTACTGGCTTGTCCTTCCTTATAAACCCATTCTAGTCAGATGAGAAAGTTCAGTCATTTTGGAATGCAGTAAGACTTAGAAGAATTTAGTGCTGCTGAAGACATGGTTGACCTGCTAGATTGCAAGATGTTTGCAACTGGCCAACTGTGTCCTCAGTAGTTGTGAAAAATGATGTGGATATTTAATATTCATAGTGCATTATCAGTCTTCATTTCTGCCTCCTGTGGTCTCTTATTCCTCATTTACAGAGAATTATGAGAAAAGTTCTTTATCATGAACAAGATTTACATAAGGTTTTTTTTTTTTTTTTTTTTTCTTATCCCTTTAATTTTATTTTTGCTGAGACGTGTGTTAATAGCCAGAAGAATCACAGTTTTTACTCTGTTTTCTATTACAATCTTTGTAGTGTTTCATGGTTTCATATCAAATCCAGCACAGTTTAATTTGGCTCCCACTTTTGGGGAGTGTACATCAGAGCTTTATGGGTAGCTATCTAGAATTATGCACCCTGATCTGAATTAGTAAAATAGTAGAAGCTACAATTTTTCAGAGAATTCCTTTGGGCAGCCCATTTTTGGATAACAAAAGTGTTTCTCAGACTGAAGTAGGCTGTTAGTTTGCCAAGGCATTACAGGCATAAGATGAGCTGAAAGCAGAGCAGAACATTAAAGAAGACTATAGAATTTTATTAGGAACATAAATTCTCACTCAAAATCTGCAAGGCTATACTTACTTCCACTGACGTATTCACCCACCTAGATCTATGTTTTCAGTAAGTATGAATGAATAGAGGAGTTATATTTATTCAAAGTAGGACTTGAGACTGATAACTTAGGGCTAATAGAACTGTATTTCCACTTTTGAAAACTGTATATGCATACATATACTATGTATATGCCTACATTCAGGGACTGTATATATACAGAGCACATGCCCCACAAAGCAGCCATCCCAATGCGATGAAAATTTATCTAAAATTTACCATGAACACTAACAGATTTTTCTGAAAGAGAGCAGTATTTTGTTTCAAACTCATTAATTTTCTTATGACGTTTATGTACACATGTAATAAAAAATATCACAATCTAATATTATGTCTTTTTTTCCCTCTCTTTCTCCTCTCCTCTCTTACTCTCTTCTCCCTCCGCCCTCTTCCTCCCCCTTCCCCCCCCCCCCCTTTTTTTTTTTTTTTGTCTTCTACAGATGGGCCTCTAGGGCCACGAGGATTAGCTGAAGCTACGGAGATGTGCACGCAAGAATGCCTGGTTTTGGGTCACTCAGATAACTGTTGGATGCCTCCCAGCTTGGGATCGTACCAACAGCCAAAGTCTCCTCTCTCTACCTTTGCACCTCAGAAAGAATGGGTTAAGAAGGACAAACTAGTTAATGGACACACATTGACCAGGACCTGGAAAGAAGATAGCAACAGAAACCAGTTCAGTGACCGAAAGCAGTATGGTTCCAGTGAGGGCCACTTCAACACTGGTAATCACATGACTGACATTCCTCTGGCCAATTTGAAGTCTTATAAACAGGCCTCGGGAGCTGTTGAGAGTCCAAAGGAGCACCAGCTATAAGAAAGGATTACTTTGGACCAATGACTTTAGCCTACTTAGACTTCCTAATACTGTGTGTGTGTGTGTCAGAGCTTTATGTACTAGGTAGAACTCTAGAACTATGCTTCACCTAATAGAGATATGCATATCTTTATGTTAGCACCTTAGAAGGTATGATGTCCTGAAACAGGAAAGAGTGTTTCTACTAGTTGTGTGATTTTGTTAAATAGACCTGATTAAAATCTGCAGCGATCTCTCCAGTTTGCAAATATTCTTTTTGTTTGTTTATTTGTTTTGACCCTGGACTGCTGCTATGAACAACGGAAGATGCATTTGGAGAGTGAGAGTGCAAGAAAGTTCAGTGTATTGCAATGATTAAAAAGAATATCCAGTTAGAAAATTGTGCTTTTGTTGTCATTGAACTATGCTGGGACCATTATACTCGAGATCATATTGCAAACAAAACAACTGAAACTGTAAACATTAAACCTATTGTGCTATTAACAATGTTAGTGGACACTTATAAGTCAATCAGTGTTCAAATACTTGTAAATAGAAACAATTACTACTTACAAATTTCGTGTACTTATAACATTCACTTGAAAAGATATGGTAGCATATTTCGGTGTTTCACAATTGCTTTTTACTTTCTTTCATTTGCTTCCTGTTGTTTTGCTTTCATTTTCAGTGATGGTGTTTCTGTGTTAGTATTCTCTCTGACACACTACGTTCCAAGGAGCTCAAAGAACTTGTGTTAAAATGCAAAAAAGGATTGATGAGGTGGGAGAGAAGGCTGTTGGTAGAAAGGAAATGAAGAAAAAAAAAAAAAAAAAAGAAAAGGAAAGAAAAAAAAGTTTTTCTTTCTATGTAGTAGCAAGTGATGCCGGCCTTATTTTTTTAATTTTTTTTTTTTCCTCCTGAAATATTAAGCAATGAAAGGGTACCTGAAAGGGCTTAAAATGTTAGCAAATTACTATTATTATTATTATTTAACTTCCATTTTGTTTCATAAAACAGGGAGACTGCAAAAGAGAGAATATTTAGATCTTTGTTGGTGGAACAGTTATGGGGGAAAGATGTTAATTTGAAATCCTTGATCAGGTTAGCTGCAGTCTAGCATTTAACGAGTGGTAGCTGACATTGATCTCAGATGGAATATATGGAGGAAATTATACATGAACAAAATACAATAATCATGTTTTTCTAATTGGGCAAGTGTGTGTCTATACCTAAGACAGTTTGTATTACTGGAACAGCAGCATTTGTGTTGATCTTCATCTGAATTAATGTTGTAGTAACACAAGTGTTTTTAGACCATAACCACAGAATATTTAATGTGTTGTGCCTTCATGATGTAACAGAGCATTCTCCTGGTAGGCTAGTTGGGGGAACTAAAGGGTTAAATCTCTAATTATTGCTGTTTAACTGTTTGTTATCATAGTTGGTCAATGCCTGGCAGGTACCAGTATCATGTCACCTCCATCAAACTAGCAGAGTGACTCCTAATGTTAATAAGATCTAAGTTGCACGCAAAGCAAATCCAAATCCAAGCATTCCTAGATGGTTTTTGTTAAGGCATGACAGATAATTTACACAAATAAATAGCATGCGGAAAAAAAAAAATAAATAAAAGTCCTTACAGAAATAAAGCAAAAGTTACTTATGCCACACTGAAATATCAGTCTTAAACACAACAAACAAACAAACAAACAAACAAAAAAACAGTTAGATGATCTGAAGGTGATTTTATTCATACCAAAAACATAAATGTTTTCTTTGTTCTTCCTTATTCTTTTGTATATAGCAGCTCACTTTTTTTTTTTTTTTTTTTTTTTTTCCTTCCACAATATAAAAGGCATAAAATGGGCTAGGGACACATTGCTTATTGCAGTACTTATGTCAGTTTGTGAGGGGTGTTTGATAACTTTGACAGAATAAATATCTAACCATTTATCCTTGTTACTGTTTTGCCACTTCAGCATTATTTAGTTATTCAGCTCCTGCAATAAATGTTCTGAATTCATGGTTGTGTTGTGTTAGTTCTTCAGGAGATGCCACAGGGACTTTATTCCTGTTAATTTCTCCTTTCTTTTGTTGTTGGTTCATTTTTTTTTTTGTTTCATTCTGAATTTCTAGTTATTTTTACAAGCATATCATGGTCCATTTGGTTCATATAGATATATATAAGAATGGAATATACAAGAAATGATAAATGCTGAGGGCCATATTCTGTCATTCCTATGGAGGAGCTTATTTAAAAGAAGTTCTTTGAGTAGTATTAAGTGTTACTTACCACAAATGTGAAAGAATCTAGCTCAGATTCATTGGACATACTTCAACATATATAATAAGCATACTGTCATGAGTCTTTGTAATACTACAGCTATAGCATATAGAAAGGTTAGCACTTACCTCAGTCCTTCTTTTGAGAATAGAAAAAAAAGTCTTATCAAAGCATGGAAAATATTTTCTTACAAGAAAAAAAAAATATGGATATACAACTGTTTTTGTTGTGGTACAGTGGAGAAAAAAGGGGAGAGGAGAGGAGAGGAGAGGAGAGGAGAGGAGAGGAGAGGAGAGGAGAGGAGAGGAGAGGAGAGGAGAGGAGAGGAGAGGGAAGGGAAGGGAAGGGAAGGGAAGGGAAGGGAAGGGAAGGGAAGGGAAGGGAAGGGAAGGGAAGGGAAGGGAAGGGAAGGGAAGGGAAGGGAAGGGAAGGGAAGGGAAGGGAAGGGAAGGGAAGGGAAGGGAAGGGAAGGGAAGGGAAGGGAAGGGAAGGGAAGGGAACCAGCAACCCTGAAAAAAGAAGTAACAACAAAAAATAACCTATTTTTGAACATGCTGATTTTCAAAGTAGAGGTAGTAGAGGTATCAACAGTTCAGAGCACTGGGTTCCATATTAAAAACAGAAATAGAATAGTTATTTACAAACCCAAATAAAACCAACTATTTTAAGTTATATGTTCCTTTTTAAATAGACTATGTTTGAAAAAAAATATCCTATCAAAGACAGAAAATTCCTTCCTTATAAATAAGAATAATCACAATGATGTGACTATTACTACAGAAATGGCAGTTTCTGTTTCCTCATTCAGTTTCCTCAATTCAAATGTGCTGCCATTTGAATGTCAACCTGTGCAGGAGGAGTACAAGCAAATATGATTTAAATTCATGGCAGGTGAAATTTTTCTCTCTTTTTTTTTTTTTTTAACTATAGTTCTAGATGCTTAAAGCCTTATCCAACATTTAAATACTTATTATAACAAAACAAAGAAACAAACAAGCAAACAAAACCCATGAAAAACAAACAAAAGAACAAAAAACAAAACAAAACAACAACAACAAAAAACAGGAAAAAAAAAAAACACCAGGAAATAAATACCTGTAACACTGAGGATTATACCTCAATCCAAAGGGATATTTTTCCATATAATCTGGATTTGGCCCTAAACCTCTACAGGTTTAAACCTCTACTCAGTAAAAATACACATTTTTAATTCACAACTATTTTGTTCAATCTGTAATAGTGTGAACTTCTGTGTAAAGCTCACACAAGCACCCCCCAAAAAATAATAAAAAATATTGACAAATAAAAACAACACCACTGCACAAAATGAGAAGGCAGCTGAACGTTATTTAAGTTTACTATCTCTGTATCTCTGAAGCTAAACATAACTTAAAATTATTGGTAACATGGAATGATATGGACACCTTCCTCATTCCAGTTCTATTTTTTTTTTTGTTCAACTATGAAGATTGGGTATCATTTATTTATTATTATTTTTCAGTTTGAAAAGACTAATAAAAATTAAACCAAAGAGTTTTTTTGTTTGTTTGTTTGCTTTTTTTTAATTGTCCTTTATTTTTATTATCACCAATTCTTTGTCCAAATAGAAAATAGAAAACAGGTATAGATTAAATTTGTTTAGTGTTACTTAATCTGTGCCAAACTCTTTATAAAGGCAGAGTAGTCAGGATGATTTCCCAAGCAACTGTCTGAAGGCAGACAGAAAGACACATGGAGCAGAATTAAGGAGGATGCAGTAATACAAGTCAATTTTAACAGATAAAAAGACAACGATATTTACATTACTCATCCAATGTGACGATTATTTTTTAGCAAGTTATAAATATGAATCATGATCAGAAAGAATTATTTGGACTTGAACGTAATCTAATGAAGAAAATTAGGAAGCTTTGAATCTATAAATGACATAAAGAAGAAATGCATATCTGTCTGAGAGTAAAGTACTGCATTGATGAAGACTGTCAAAGCTGACATGAGAAAACAGAGAAATACAGAATAGAGGTGCACAATGGAGATAAGTTTTATCTTGGGAAGTTTTGAAAAAGGGAGTGTACTAGTAGCTTTTCAAAATAGAAGGATGCAGTGAGAATCATGGCACATGGAAATAGGTGAGATGTGGGACCCATGGTATGATAAAAAATATATGTGTAGTGTCTAACAGCCTTAGGCAGTAGTATCTGATACCTCAAAAACAGGTTACAAACTAATGACATGAGAGTGATTCAGTGGTATCATATCTAGATCAGACAGAACAACAGGAGTCTGCCATGAGTCTGATTTGCTGTGACCACAAAATATTTACCTGATTCAGATGTTAATCTTTCTATATGTATTAGGTTGACATGTATTATTGACCTAAAATAAAATAAGCAGTAAGAGTTCTCTACAGCATATGTACTCATGTGTGCCAATTCAGATAGTGAAAGCAACTAAGTACTCACAACATCATCTCTAAATCCTCAGTTCTTTCCTGCTTAATATGCTAAGCATAATTGTGTTTAAAAACCTCAATTTTATTTAATGTATATGCTTGCTTTCTACTGTGAAGAAAATCTTCAAAGTGGAAATGAATTCTGGAGCAGTGCAGTCTGTTTTACTCTGTAAAAATATGATATAGTATCAGCTAGAACTGTGAATCCGTTCAATACATCATGGACAGTCAAACTCTAAGTAAACTAACATTAGGTGTTTTATTTTATTTAAAAAAAAAAACTTTCACTGATGATCACCTTAGTAGATACATCCATCAAATGCAATCATCCCATAATCCAAAACTTCCTATCACTCTTCCTCTCATTCTAGAAAACAGTTATTTGTAGATGCCTCCTTTTCAAATTAAAGTCATCTTTTAATTAATTTATTTTTATTTTTCCACACACACGTTGCCTGAGTGGATTGATTTACTTTGTCAGTTTGGCTTCTCTGAAAAATAATATCTTATATAACACAGCTGTTCATCTAAATTTCTTGTGAGGTCCCATTTTATATTTTATTTTCAAACAGTTGAGCACTGTAAGATCATAACATAAAGAAACAGATCCTGACTTTTCAGGCTTATGTGAACCAAAATGTCAGGACCTGGCCCACAATTACTAACCAAAATAGCAAGTATTTTAGCATGCATTGGACTAGCAAATGTTTGAGAAGAAGCAAATTTGTAATCTCCAGGTTTAAAAAAAAACACAATGTAGTTTATTCAGAAACTGAAATTAATGCTAACAAATGCAGAAATATATGGTTATTTTGTTGTTGTTATTGCTGTTGTTGTTGTTTTATATAGACACATGACTTCATTCAGGACTAATAGAACTTATGTGCTTGATATGTATCCTTATCCTGAAAAGTACTGTGCAACTCTTTTCAGACACTGAGTGCATTCAATTTCTCTAAAACACAGCAGCATCCATAATCTTGTAGGAGAAGCTCAGCTTTTCACAGGACTGGGTCCACAGTGAGAAGAATATTACACACATGCATGCCGTATGTTAAGTTTTGAAGCATGAATGCTTTCTCTAACAGCAACACCTCATGGCTCTACCTGCATCTTTAAGTTTATACTGTTACCTAATTGTCTGTAAAAGTATGTTTTTAACTTCCAGAAAGAATCTCCATTTCTCATTGTATATTACAAAAAGAAAGAACTGAAAGAAAGTAATATCCCTCATCTTAAATACAATTTTTGTTTGTTTGTTTGTTTTGTTGTTGTTTTGTTTTTTGACCACAGCCATTCTTTAACCAACCTGTTGTGCCTAGGTATTGCAACACATTCTAATATTGCATGGCATGTAAATAGATACCTTAATTACTCATAATGATATGATTATATACACATATATATATATATATTATATATATATACTTAACTATTATTAATCACATAATTACTCAGTATTATTTAATGGAATTTTGGGACTATGGATTTTGTTGTTTGATGTACTTTAAACTGTATGAAGCAGCATATTCTTAAGATTACCCTCACCAATGCTTTTGATTATTTATTCATTAAATAAAGTGCTTTCTTTTGCTTATAATCCTGTTTGTACAACCATGTGATAATGTTAAAATGGGTAAGTACTGTACGGGAGTTATAACTGTTTCTTCTCTTGTCTAAATATATACTTATAACAATATTTATTAGTGATCTGAGTTTTAAGTACGTGTCTTTTTATGTGTTTACTACCTCCTTCCACATAGTCCAAATTTAAAGGAAAACTAAGATAACTTTTCCTCCTGTAATGGTGAATACCCTGATGGCTTTTGAAAGTGTTTGCCCTTCTTCACAAGTGAAATTAGGATGAAATGTGTGCTTCAAATGTCCACTAAAATAAATGCATAATACAAAACTTAGAGTTTTTCTTATTACAAGTGAACAAGCATTCCACATTTTTTAAGATAAGATAAATTAAGCCTCAGATGGGGGAGGGGTAGGACTCAGAGAATAATGTATAGAAGGTCTTATTTAACAGACAAGTGACAAATCTGGTGCACTAAAGAGTGGTTTTTTCATTTCACAGTCTAATTTCATTTTTGTATATTAGAGAGGATCAGCTAGAATGTTTGCTTCTTTTAGGATCTCAAGCATTTTTTACTGATGAAACTGAAAACCATTTTTGTTGACTCTTAGTTACAATGATGTGATTATTTATACATTTATTTATTTATTCATTTATTTATTTTACTTTGGAAAGCTAAAATTTTACTAATATTTAAATGTGTGTTTGCTTGAAGAAAACTCGTCTTCTGTCTTCTTTACATTCAATACAATATTCCATAGACAGTTTCTGCCTTTCCCTTTCTTTCCCATTGCCTTGGATATCCTGGTTACATATGGAGAGGTAAGTGCTACAGTGCCATAAAATGGTAGACTGAACTTGAGGCAGTTGTGGATTCCTTGTGCCTACCCAAACTGAATGGTTCTTTTAAGTCCCTTGGTAGCCTCTTAGGGAACGCTGTATGAACATTATTTCCACCAACCATCTCCTAAGGGTCCCTCCTACAATTTTCTTTTTCTCAGATAGCTTGAGAGCCTACCTGTACTCCTCAAAGATTTCATCACTAAGCTAAATCTGTTGTTATGTTATATTTACCTGTACCACTTTCTTCCTAGGATATAACAGTTTTTTGTTTTTTTCTTTCTACTTTTCAGGTAGAAAATTAAAGTGGGATATGTGAGGTCCTGCAGCTATGTAGATATTTTTGACATCTTGTAATATGGGTGCTAATTGAAGAGCAAGCTGTTGACCCTCTTGTTTTCACAATGGAAAGGAGGAAAGAAAGTGAAGTTGAAAGAAAGGGAAGGGAAGGAAAGGGAAAGAAGATTGTATACGCTAAGGAAGGAGTAAACTATGACAGTAATTAAAAGAGTTAGTTTGAATGTGATGAAGAAAATTTGAATGAAGGACCTTAGTAATATGACTTACATCCTCATATCTCTGCAATATTGTAAAACACAACCCTGCTTTGAATAGGTTTATGTACATGCAGCCTGTTTAACACTATTTGCTTGTGGAAAAAAGTTGTATCGAGTTGTGGCAAGACTGTGCCATGATTCTGCTGCATTTCTTTTGTTTTGTATTCATATGCTTTCAGAGAAATTCTGATTTTATGTGACATGTATACACACCTCTCAAATGTGTACATTAAAAAAAAAAAATGTGGCAATAACCTGCCACATGTATACAAAAAACAGAAACAAGTTATTTCAGTAACTGATACTAATGAACCGTGAGTATCAAATGCTTATAAAATCATTATTTGCAGGTATCTTGCAAATGATCCATAGGCCCAGATGAATTAAAACAAAACAAAACAAAACAAAACAAAAACAATACACAAATGATTGTGTTTCTAATGAACACTTCTGCCCTCTTCCCCTCAGAAGGGCATAGCTGATAAGTATATATAACTGTAATGACATAAAATGATCAATGGATTTATTTTCATATGCGACATGCAGAAAGCTCTGGGTTGTGAAAATATCTGTGCTTTCATCTGATATTTAAATTAATTCAAACTGAAATTAAAGAACTTTAGTCATGTGAAAACAAAAACCCAGTATCATATTAAGAGGAAAAATAATTATTTGTTTTGTTTTAGTTGCTAGTCACTCTTTAATTGCCGTGTAACAAGCACTATATCCTTGTTAGTCCTGGGTTACAAAATTTTTTAGAGAGTATTCTTCAGGTTTATACATATTACCTTGTATATTTTATATTACAGTTTTATAGTTTGTTTTCTTTGGGGGAGAGTGAGTAAGTTTGAATTCTGTTTACAATTTATGTACTTCTGATTTTTATTTATTTTTTTTTAGAACTTTTTTCAGTATTATTTACCACAGGGAATGGCATAGGACTGTGCTTACTGTGTTTTTATTGAATGATCTTATACTCCTAGGACGTTTATGGTATCTTCAATATGAAGTTACTTCTACATTATTGATAGAGATCATGCATAATTACTGTCCACCATGTGGTGTTAAACTTCCAGGAGAAAAAAAAAAAAGGAAGCAGCCACATAAAGACAATTGTTTTATTTACACTCTCACACACAAATTGAAAGCAAAATGAACAATGGTTTATTCATTTAGCCAGAACTACATGCTGATGTTCACTTATTCTGCAATACACTGCTTGTTTCCTTCTTTAGGAACCACGTTGAATGAAATCATGAACAGTTATGCCTCATGGTGGGTCTAAACCTAATTCTGAAAGCTATTGGAAACATGAGGAGACTATGGATATATGGAATGGGGGGAGGGAATACAGTCTTAGGTGAGTCTCCACACCCTTATTTGAACAGTGCACTGTGGAGCAATCTTTAAAATAACCTCGAGTTCCCTAAATTGTAAACTGCTATGTTTAAAGCTCCAGAAAGAAAACTGTTATTCCAAAATTTAGAAACACTAGATCTCTGCTTTATGGAGAATCAGGGAGCAGAACCTATTGCAAACTTTGCAGCTAACAGCTGTCTCTGGATACTTTACCATGTCAAATTAAACTTCACTAGTACTGAAAATGTGGAAAAAAAAAAAAAAAAAGAAAAAAAAAGCTTTTTTTAAAAAAGAGAAAAGTAATTGTGAAAGAGATTGGAACTCATATGTGCATCACACCCCATGGTCAAGATAAATAAATAAATAAATAAATAACCCATAGAAAGAAATTTTGTGGAAGGACTAGGGAAAGATGTTTTCAAGTGTGAAATGTAGTTGCAGGGAAACACATTGCTAAAACTGCATTATCTTTGGATGCCCTAATATGTATGGTTCAAATACCATGCTAAAGGCCAAACTCAATAAACTTATAGGCAATAATTCTATATAAATATACATGCAGTTAATATATGGTTCTTGTATTAAATTGAATTTCTCTGCATTTTTTAGAATATCAAATGCATGATTATTATTTATAACAAGCTTGCAGTCACAGATTCTGTAATTCTTTAGTCCGAACAATTGCATAATTACTAATTGAACTACATTAGCACTGTGAGTAGACATGGATGATTTCAAAGGGACACTACTGATTTAATGAGGTCTCAGTCTGTACATTTCCAAAATTGCAGAAATTCTGTTTAACTCCCACTGATGATTTGGGGTTTTTGAACCAATAAATCAACCCACTGCAAACCAAAAGAAGCATTAAAAAATGAAAACAAAACAAACAAGAACATTGCATTTTTCAGGATACATGACTACCAAAATATTATTTTCTGGCTAGTTTCTGATAGTGTGGCTGGCTTTACTATGGACTGGTTGGTGTTGAATCTGTTGAATATATAAAGCTGTCATTTATGGCATTGTGATTATGCTAGAATAAACATGAGAAGAATAGGTCATGGGTGCAGAGAAGCTATTCTGAATTCACTGCCCTTCTTTTTATTTTTTTTTTTGATAGACAGCAACTGATCAGATCCTGAGGTTGTGAAGCTAGTATTTTGCCAAAATAAATAGTTGGCAGTTCTGTCTACAAAGGAATTCGTAATACTTTGTGTAACTGTATTTTTTATTCCTTAAGGTTTTTGTATTCTGCAAAGGTCCCCGTATTAAAGACTCCCTTTGATTTCAGTGGGAGACAGATTAGCTCAAGCAGCAGTTTTCCTGTCAGCAGTAAAGGGGAATAATAGTCTTAGAAAGATCATCTAATTTATAGCATGTAGCTGCAGATCTCCCAGACAGTGCTGAACTGTACATCATCACTACATCTTCCCGTTGACCTCCATGAGTTTTAATGTATTTTTTTTTTAGTATTTATAGAATTAGGTTCTGCACTTGTTCATAAGTTTTGCTGTATCCAACAAGCTGCTCATGGACTTAAAGAAATACTGATTCATTGAGATGTTCATTGGCTATAATCAGTTATATTCTTATCCTCAAAACAGAACATTGAATCCTGAATTGCAAGTGAGGAATCTTTCCTTTCTGAGACAGAGAACTGTGAGAGCTAAATCACAACCCTACAAGTGCTGTTGTATATTATCCAGCTTTATATAACACACTTGCAGAGGATAAATACATTCTATATTGTCGCTCACTGGCTGTGTAAATTCCAAGCACTTGATTTATCTGATCTGTTTGTTCTTTTTTTGTTTTGTTTTGTTTCTGACCAGAGAATCTTTGTTTTTATGTTTTAAACCCAAAGCTAGACTGCATTTACCTCCAGTTTTCTGCCAGTCATCTTATTAATTCTAAATATTCTAAATAACCAGGCAGTAACAGTGCAATTTAGATACAAGTGTTAAATTTATACATCATGATGTTAAAACTTGACAAATTTACAACATAACTTCTGCAGTGTTTTACTGTATGCAACCAATTCAACCAAACAAATACCATCCTGAAACAGATACCTGTTTTTAATATCAATTCTGCCACTATGCAGAAGTTTAACACACCCATCCAGCAAGTGTTCATGGACTCAATTGGAGTGATATGTCTACCTCATCTCTTTTTAATATGTCTCATGCAGTCATGAAAGATAGGTATCTCCAGGAAAGATGCAAGTCAACACAGTTAAACTAAGAAGTAGCTGGAGTGGAGAAGTATGACACGAGATATCCAGCCTAGAGCTCTCACAGAACTTGGCTTACAATATAAATATTTAACACTACAGAAGTTCTTTAAAATTAGTTTAGGTAACTGCTGTTATCCTTCCCTGCATCATCCGATAAGTCTTCAGTTTATTCACTCCCAAAGCCTTTAGATTTAGGGGTTTCCTATAGAAGTGCCATCCAAACAATCCTTTCTCAAACCCTTTGCACTACAGATGGTGATACTGGCACTGCCTGGGGTTCCCACAGTGTCAGATACTACTACATTATGGAAAGTAGAACTAGCACAATACAAGGAAGAAGTATATAAACTTTATCAGCAATTTGGATTAGGTGAGTGCAACATGACAGTAAGATATCCAAAAGGAAACTGCTGACTGGTAATGAACTTTCTTTTGCTGATCAAGAAACACCAGGTTCTTTCATGTAGACATAGTGGGGTCTGATAAGCAGTGTTAACCCTCTCCCATTTTGAAAGGCTATTTTTCTTGGCATCAGGCCATTCACTATGGCATTTCTTACAGGAAAAGACTTTGAGCCTGATGAAAAGCAAAAGTTACTGTTCAACACAACAGAGAACAGAATTAAAACAAGTACATACTTGATGGTGGGATTCTCTATTTAGTTTGTGACAGAGAAAGACCATGATGGAGGACTGTGTAGCACTAGCTGTAATAACTGGTAATGAGGAACTTCAGAGCAAAGGACAGCATTCCTCAAAGAGAAGATAAACAGAGAAATTTTGACTGTAAATTGCACTGTAAAGAGCAATCTAAATGGACTGGCTCATACTGGTCGTCAGAATAATTTTTTTTTTTTTTTAAATGAATTAGTCTAAAGGGACCAGAATGAACCCTGTCAGAAAAGAGAAAAAAAATAATTAAAAAAAAAAAAATCAGCTATTTCTTCTCTACTGCAAAATCTCTTAACTTATCTAGGATAAGTGACACATTTCAGCAAATCATAGCCCTCCTAATCCTACAGGACATACCCCCCTCTAAGTCTTTGCAGTCTTAGTGGCAAGAGTGTTCCTTTCCATCCTTTAGATGCTTAGGCAACACAGATTGTACACAAAATTCAAGTTCTGCAAAACAAAGCTTTGCTCTGCTTTGACACTTGCTGGAGATCAGCCTGACACAAGTGCAGGCAGTACTTTTCTATTTTGATAGGAATAACATGCTTTACAAAGGTGTCACAGGGTGTATACTTGTAGATACTTGTGCAAAACTGTTGCTTTCTGAGGATTTTTGAAAGGAGGAGAAAGAAGCCAAGGCAGGATGGGATGAATGATGTGACTGTAATGAAAGAAAAAATAAAAGAGAGAATAGAAAACTTATGCTTTACACTTTTTTTAGCCAAGATCAGGAGATGGATGTCTTCTCTAGGAACACCTCTCTCTAATGTCTGAGACTGTTATGCATGAAGAAGATTTAGTAGTACTAGACTTTACATATGTTGGTACAGACATTGTTAACATTTCCCAGAAATAATGGGTACATGTAGGAAAATATTTCCAAAGAAGAAGGACAGTGCAGTCCACTTTTTGGCTTTCATGGATCCAGCATATGGTCTGATGTGTACTACTCTGTACTTCTCTATACCAATCACTCCAGTTCGCACAAAACCTGTGTTCTGTTTGTTAAGATGCATGTATATCAATATAATTTAAATATTGGTATAGGCATGCATATATGTATATGCATATAGGTATAGGCATATGAATGCATACTTGGTAAAAGCAGAAAACAAGTGTCTCCTCAGAGGCTTCATTTTGAACAGTCTTGATTTGCTCTCACAGCCCTAACAAAACTTAAATAACAGGCATGTAGCCAAAGAAAATATTTTGTGAATACACCTAGAAATGGGATATTAATATCAATATATGTGAGATGGCTGAATTACAGATTTGATAGAGACAGTTTTGATATTTTAAGTCTGAATTTCTATCTGGAGATGCATTCTGCATATAGATATATTTTTGACTGTGTGCACTTGAATGTTAGGAAGGAACAGTTGTTACATCTCTGACAAGTACTAGAATATCTACAACACTGTAGAATATTTACTTTTATTTAGATGAATCTCAGCTATTGTGACCATTGTAACTATTATTCAGAAAGAATCATAAAATATACTGAGTTGGAAGGGACCCACAACAATCATTAAGTCCACCTCCTGGTTCCACACAGGTCTACCCAAAAATTCAGACCATATGACTGACAACATAATCCAAATGCTTCTTAAACTCTGACAGGCTTGGTGCTGTGACTACATCCCTGGAGAGACTGCTCCAGTGCATGATTCCCCTCTTGGTGAAGAACCTTTTCCTATTCAACCTGAACCTCGCCTGTCACAGCTAGACTCCATTCCCTTGGTCACCAGAGAGAAGAGATTGGCATCTGCCCCTCCACTCTCCCTCACAAGGAAGCTGTAGACTGCGATTAGGTCTCCCCTCAGCCTCCTCTTTTCCAGGCTGAACAGAGCAAGTGACCTCAGCAGCTCTTCGTATGTCTTCTCCTCTAAGCCCTTCATCATCTTAGTAGCCCTTCTCTGGACACTCTCCAATAGTTTCACGTCCTCTTTGTACTGTGGTGCCCAGAATGGAACATGGTACTCAAGATGAGGCTAAACCAGTGCAGAGTAGAGCGGGACAATCACTTCCCTTGACCATCTAGCAATGTCGTTCTTGATGCACCCCAGGATACGGTTGGCCCTTCTGGCTGACAGATCATACTGCTGTCTCATATTCAACTTGCTATCAGCCAAAACTCCCAGATCACACTCTCTGGGGCTTCTCTGCAGTGTCTCATCACCCAGTCTGTATGTTGCCCGTCCCAAGTGCAGGACCTGGCACTTGCTCTTGTTAAACTTCATGCGGTTGGTGATTGCCCAGTTGCCTAATTTGTCCAGATCTCTCTGCAAGGCCTTTCCACCCTCAACATAGTCAACAACTCCTCCCAGCTTAGTATCATCAGCAAATTTACTCAAAACACCTTCTAGTCCTACATCCAAAGCATTTATGAAAACATTGAAAAGAACTGGACCTAAAATCGAGCCCTGGGGGACGCCACTGATGACTGACTGCCAGCCTGATATAACCCCATTTACCATAATCATTTGAGCCCTACCCATCAGCCAATTGTTCACCCGCTCTATGATGTTTCTACCTAGCTGTATACTGGACTTTTTGTCCAGTAGGATCCCATGAGAAACTGTATCGTAAGCTTTACTGAAATCCAAAAAGATCACATCGACTGGCTTCCCTTGATCGACTAGATGGGTGATCTTATCATAAAAGGAAATCAAATTTGTTAAACAGGACTTAACCCTCATAAACCCATGTTGGCTGGGGCCAATGACTGCATTTTCCCCCAGGTGCATTTCAATAACTACGAAGATAATCTTCTCCATAATCTTACCAGACACTGACATGAGATTGACAAGCCTGTAGTTACTAGGTTCTTCTTTCTTGCCCTTCTCTAAAATTGGCACAATTTTTGCCATCTTCCTGTCAACTGGGACCTAGATTCCTAGATTCCCAAGACCAGTGAAAAATAATTGAGAGAGGTCCCACGATGACGTTAGCCAGCTCTCTAAGCACCCTGGGATGGATTTCATCTGGACCATGGACTTGTATGGGTCCAGGTGGAGCAGCAAATCCCACACATGTTCAGGGTCGGTTGGGAGTTTATCATTCCCACCGCCGTGGTTCTCCAGCTCAGGGCACCCAGGGTCCCAAAGCCCGTCATCTGTGTTGAAGACAGAGGCAAAGAAGGCATTAAACTAGAAAATAATATGGGCTTGTTCTTTATTCTTCTGATTTTTAGTCAAAAGACTAATTAAACCTTTTCTATCATTCCTTTGAAATCAAAAACATTTTTTTTATTAGTTAATTGGAATATTTTAAAATGTCATTTGAAATTAGTTTCACTAACTAAAGCTAGGCTTTGAAATTATTATCTAAACATTTAGTTTGTCTTGCTTCAACTGCAATTAGTGTAAGCACTTAAGACCTAGTTTCTCATCTACTTAAATGAGAGACAATACCTACTAGGTGATTTTCACAAAGGGAACCATTTCTAAAAAATACTTTTTTTTTTTTTTTTTTGTCCAGAATGAATGCAATGTTGTGGGAAAAGAAACACAACATGATATAAAAGAAAAACATTGCATTACTGGGATGTCCTTCTTTCCATTGGTTTAATGTGTAGAAGTAATGGTTTCTGGTGATATTTTTTTCTTTGATTTCTCCTTTCTTACTAAAGATACAATATGAGTAGGATCACTAGTATCATGAGCACCTCTGAGTTGCCTGGTTGAGGTTTGCTTTTGGCCTCCATACAGGAAACATATCTAGTCATATTAACCTCCAAATGAGGTTTTAAGCCACCCTGTATGGAACCTAATTCATAGGTTAGCGTGGAACAGTAGTGTCCAATTAGCTGGAAAACATCTCCTTGACAACTGGTTAGCAAGACTATTCA
Source organism: Netta rufina (assembly GCF_964035555.1). Classification (NCBI taxonomy): domain Eukaryota; kingdom Metazoa; phylum Chordata; class Aves; order Anseriformes; family Anatidae; genus Netta; species Netta rufina. The sequence goes on along the minus strand of NC_140123.1, from coordinate 38,954,585 downwards.
TGATTCTGCTAGTAAGTTCAAATGAATCTCTTCAACCAGAACTGCGTTGAACTGTCACACTGTCTTAGTGATTGACACTGATTTTTATTTCTTGAAGTGTATTTCAGTGTGTCCTTGAAGTGGTTCATAAGACCATCATGGTTGCGTTCTTCTTCAAGTACACAGCTCACTGGCTGCTTCAGGATACTGTTGTCTTCCCCAGATGTGTGACCAGCCCAGTGCAGCTATGATCATGGCTACAGAACATAGACCTGCTCTGAAACTTTCCTATTGCAAATTTTATCCTGCCATCTGATTCACAATATGGTCCACAGATGGTGCAGATGACATTTGTCTAGGAGTCATATATATTGTCACTAATCCATGTCTTCAAATCATTCAGCAAACTGGATAAAAGTGCTGTTTTGTAGACTCCTAGTGTGATCTACCATTGAACACTGAGCTGTGCTGTTTGACCTTAAAGTAACCTGCATCTTGAACCTCATGGTGTGATACAAGAAGTGTTGTTGCTGTTGTTCTTCTTCTTTTTCCTGGGCTTTTTTGAAGAAAAAACATTAATAATAAAACGAGGAGAATAGGAATGAAGAGAATAGTATTGCTTTCTTCTAGTTATTTATTTTATTTATTTATTATTTTTTTTGGTCTGGCTTCCTTTATTAAAATAGGAAGTGTTCCAATGCCAACTTCACATATCTGTTATGGATTGGTATTTAGCATATACGGGGCATTTGTTTTATCTGTTGCTATAAACTGGTAAATGCCTCATGTAAGGGCTAGATTTTGATCACAGCAGGCAGCAGGGAGTTAAATGTCATATGAATTTGACCATATAGATAAACAAGTAGGCTGACACTGACAGAAAACATTTGCTTATGAATAACAAGTGCTAAATATAACTAAGGTTATAGGACTTATCTGACATGTTCATATCATTTTCATATCACAATGAAATGATTGATTATTTTCATATCACAATGAAAAAGAAAAAGGATATATATATATATATATATATATTAAAAAGCCAGCTCAGGAGATTTACCATCTTTGTTTATGCCTTAACGGGAAAGCTCCATCTTAGTGGTTGCCTTCCATCCATTCCCTTGCCTTTGAAAGGGTAACCAGCAAAAGCCTGAGATCATTTTTGGGCTAGAGTCTAAAACCTTTATTTCATTAGCACTGTTCTGGTTTCAGTGTTGCAGAAGTGGTAACTCCTCTGCTAGCTAGATGGATGAAAAGAAGTTACTTCTGCAATGAACTTCAATTCTGCAGTAATTTTTTGTGTGTGGATGCACCATCCTGAAAAAAAAAAAAAAAAAAAAAAAAGCAAACCAAAACAAAAAACACAAAACAAAACAAACACACAACAACAACAACAAAAAAAACCCTCTGGAAGACTGGAAGTTCTGTCTCAGTCTTTTTATAGCCAATTGGAATGAAGTGTTAATTTTTTAATTTTTATTTTTTATTTTTTTTTAAATTTTTCTTTTCTTTCTTGTCAGTGTTCTAGGACAGAAAATGGCAGAAAGTCTTCTCTGTCTAAAATATTCTTCCTTAGTTTTAATTTTGATGAAATTAATTCTTTATCTGTTTTACAGAAGAGAGTAAAAGAGGGCTCCCAAATTCAAATTAGGCAATACAATTTATACCATTAATGGTATAAATTATTACCATTAATTGTATAAGACAGCATTTTTTTCCTCCATGCCTATTACATAATTTAAATTTGACATTGGCATTTAAACATTTGACATTTGGCATTTAAATTTGAATATGGAAAAATTCTTCTGGGTGGCTGTGTTGTCTTCTTCGGGATTGAAGTTTATATTTGTGGTTAAAATCTGTAAAACAGTGAGTGAAGAGCTCTGACCCATGTTTTAGGTGACGGCAATATTAAATCACATGCTGCGTACACTGTATTTTTTTCTTTTGCAATATTTTATATTTCATTTTAAGTTTTCTTTCTGTTATTTATTTATTTATTTATTTAATTTCTAAATCACCCACCCACCTTATTTTCAGCAAGGTTCCCCTGTGTTTAACCTCATTGACTACAGATCATTTAGAACCCAAAAATATATATGAGTAATCCAACTCAAATTATTTCTTACTATTAATGTTGCCTATAATGTACCTGTCTTAATCTCCTCCTCAGCTACATTTATTAGCTCCCATTGAAGCCCTTGTCTTTTTAAGTCTTCTCTAAGGAAGCAAGCATACAACTCAATTCAGTTTATTAAATTGGCTTAAATAGTATATGGGGTCAGGTAGGTTCCTGTTGCTTATTACACTTGTCTGGTTTATTTGTCAGTTAATATATTGCTTCCAGTTCTTTCCTTGAATATGACTGCCTTAGCAGTTTGCATGTGTGCCTCAGATTTTGTCATCAGATCTTTTATCTTTTTGTCCAGAATGCTAGTGCTAATAATGCCCAGTGTAAGACTATTTCTAGCCTGTCAATAGACCATTTTTTTTCCTACTCTGAGGGTAAAATATCTGCTATCTCCTAAATTCCACTTTACTCATGGTAGTCTTTAATCCTCATCCTCATTATAAGTGTCCTTAAAGGCTTCATAAAATTTCCCTCACAAAAATGATATCTTGAAACCCTGAAAGAACTTTATATAGTAGTTTGCCTTTATTATTTTGTTGGCATGGATGGAAATATTTGACTCACTTTATACTCTCCACGAAATTTAAAGTGAGTTAAGAGAAGAAACAAATAAAGAGCTTCCTGAAACATAAAATAAACTTTAACTCCTTACTCCAACAGTCTGCATCATCTTTCAGGCTTTTTCACCTTTGGAAAAATGTGGCTACAAAAAACAAAACTAAATTCTACCCTCTGTATTCTACTCCCATTAAATATTGCTATTATACAGTGGTGAGTCAGTTGCTCATAAGTAATGAACAAAAATGTTTGTAAATAACATTTCCTTTCTTTTCCCCTCTATCCTCATAAAATCAAAACTAGCAGTGAGTGAAAGGATGTCCAAATGTAACTATTTCAAATGAATTGAAACCCTTCCTCTAAGTATACAACAAACCTGTTTTTCTCTCTAAGGGTTTATTATTTAAAAATTCTCAGTATGTATTTGTTTATTTATAATTAAAAAAAATATGCTCAATTGATATATATATATATATAAAAAACAGCATAAATAGCATGTGCTACAGGGAAACTGTACTGCTAACACAGAGTAACACAGGCCATCCTGCATGGGTGTAACATACATTTTTGATGCTTGATCTTTGCCAAGAAAAAGTTGGAGGTTAATCATTTAATGGAATATCTATGTAGACATAAACAAAGGTCTAGCTGATGCTGCTTTGGGGCATTTTAACTGACTCTTCTTTCCAAAACAAAATTTTCTAAGTTTCTGTTTTAGAGCAAAGATTAAGTTTTGAGAGTTAAAACAATATAGTTTTTCAAAAGTCACAGTCACTGTAGTACTACTTATACCATACATTTATATATATATATATTATTTATACTGCAGCAAACTTAACACAGATGCATTCTGTGTACTTTTCAGATAATATACACTTCAGATATCAAAGGCTTATTTTTCCACCAGAAACCAAGAAAACTTGAATTTTGGAAAATGAAACAATTGTTTCATGAGGAATGGAGTCATTGAAAATTCATGTATCTGCTATAACAGACCTATGGAACAAGAGACAGCACATATGGAAAAAAAAAATCTGCTGACTGACTATGCTGAAGACTTGACAGATCAGCCAGCTTTATATTACATAAAGATAAGTTTTTTGCCTCAAACAGAGATGAGAGGAGTACTTCCAATTTAAATTAGCTTATTTATAAGTTAATACTTAATATATTTTACAGATCTTAATAGCCATGAATGAACTGAAGATGCCCTTTTCTTCCCATCATAATGTTTTGATTTTAATATTCTCAGAGACAAGGCAGACTGTCTGTACACTTAAAAAATAAATTCAATTGTCTCATTGCATCAGTTTGCTGATTCTCTCATTGCCTGTAGATGACAAAAAATTCTGACTCACTTGAGATTCTTTTTTCAAAGCAGTTTTTAAAACTCTGATGACAGATTAACTGTCATGCATGGTGTTTCTAGAGGTTTAGTGATGTGGTTTGTGTTTTGCTGAGTGAGAGTGCTACATGTTTATGCTTATTGACAAATTAAGTAATCTTATAATGCTTTTTTTTTTTTTTTTTGTATGTTTGCTGAATATTTACCAGTAACTGGAGGTTCCTCTAGGGCTTCTGGCATGTAGTTTTTTAATCTTCATCCTACTGGGAAAGCATTTCCAAATAGTTTCTTGTTTGTTTTGCCATGATAGCTTTTTTTTTCCTGTTTTTTTTTTTTTTTTTTTTTTTTTTTCCTCCTTTAAGTATTGAATAACTTATTTATTTTTAAACTGTTTAATTTCTGAAAATACTTTTACTTTGTTTATAACTGTCTGCTCTTTTGCAGAGAAGCAGACTGAGAAGCAGATTCACAGAAAAACAGAGTATAACTGAAAAGCTAAACACGAGTGCATTTCTACTATGATGTAAACAGATTGTTTATTTTTTTGAGAGAAAAAAATTAGAGGAAACTTCCATTGCTTAGTGAGAGTCAAGTTTTCACTTGAGTGACTATTGCTTGCACTGATTGGTGGAAAATGCATAATGCCTATAGATGTAAGAAGAAAATGAAGTTGCTGTAATAGACTGCTCATAGTTCAAGAAATGCATGAAACTTTTTGTTTCCCATAGATCACATTGCTACAGTGGTGTGGAAAAGTTCATACTTATCCCTCTCTCTACTGAATGATTCAACAAGAAATATCTGGATCTACCTGGGCCTGTTCTTCAAGTTAATGTGTCTGAAACACACTCCTCCAAAGCATCAAAATAGATACAACAATCCCTGAATTATGAAGGTTCAAATTCCCCTTTTGTTACCTTCTGTAATGTCTCCTGCTGCATCCTATATTCTAAAAATTGCAATTTCAGGTTGGAATAGTATGCATTAGCTTTGTAATTAAAAACACAATTTAGAAGCAAATTTCTTGATCGTTCCCATTTGCTCTGCATTGGTTCTCATGGAACAGGTGGGCTGCACAGAATAGATGCCTTTCAAATGAAATATAACTGCCAGATTTATTATAGAGGAAATATACTTAAAGCACTCTGGCATCTAATGGATATTCAGTCTCAACATCAGATTTAGTTCATAGAATCATAGAATTATTTGGATTGGAAAAAAAACTTAAATATCATCTAATTCCAACCTGCCTTCCATGGACAGGGATATCTTTCAGTAGACCAGGTTGCCCAAAGTCCCATTCAACCGGCCTTGAACACTTCCAGGGATGGGGCATCCATAGTTTATCTGGGCAAAATGTTCAAGTGCATTACCACCCTCTGAGTAAAGAATTTACTCCTAATAAATGTCTAATCTGAATCTGCCCTCATTTTTGTTTAAAGCCATCACCTCTTGTCCTATCATTACATTCCCTGATAAAGAGTCCTTCCCTCTCTTTCCTGTAGGAATCCTATACGTATTGAAAGAATGCTTGTGGTGGTTATACACTGCTGGGCAGCTGAACTCCACCATAGCCACTCTTTCACTTCCCCTTATCAAAAGAAAAGGGGGAGAAAATACAATGGAAAGGGCTCAAAGGTTGAAATAAGGACAAGGATATCACTCAACAATTATCATGACAGGCAAAACAGACTCATAATAGGGAGATTAATATAAGTTAATTACTATCACTAGCAGAGTAGAACTATAAGAAACTTAAAGCAAACTAAAAACATCTTCCCCCCACCTAACCTCTTCTCTGTCCTCACCCCAAGTGGTGTAGGGAATCAGGAAATGGGGGTTGCCCATAATGCTTCATCTTTTTCACTCTCTTCCCCTGCTCTGCTATGGGGTCCCTCCCATGGGATGCCATCCTTCCTGAACTGATCCTACATGGTCTTCCCACAGGCAGCAGCTCAAGAACTGCTCCAAATATGGGTTTGTACCATGGCATCCATCCTTCATGATCAAACTGCTCCAACATGGATCCTCCATGGGCAGCAGCTCCCACCAGTTCACTTGCTTCTGTGTGGGTTCCTCTCCACAGGCTGCAGGTCTGGCTTGGAGTCTACTCCTGCATGCAGTCCTCTGTGGGCTGCTATGTGGAAATCTGCTCCACCATGGTCTTCTCCACAGGCCACAGGTGAACTTCTGCTCTGGTTCATGCAACACATCCTCCCCCACCTTCTTCACTGACCTTGGAGTCTGTAGGACTGTTTCTGACTCCTCTCTTCTAGCTGCTGTTGTGCAGTTTTTTTTTTTTTTCCTTTCCTTAAATATGCTGTAACAGACATGCAAACAACATCTGGAGACAAAGCTTGCAAAAGAGATAAAGGATAATAAGAAGATTTTGTTATTGTTGTTTGTTTGTTTGTTTTTTAATATATGCAAAGAGTAAAAGGAAGACTAGAGATAATGTGAGTCCCCTGCTGAATGAGGTGGGTGTCCTGGTAATGGGGGACACTGAGCAGGCAGAGATACTGAATGCCTTCTTTGCTTTGGTCTTTGCTTCAGAGACTCCCCCCTGGGACTCCTGGACCCCAGAGGGAGGAGAAAGAGTATGGGAAATGGAGATCTCCCCTCCTGGTTGACAAGGGAGTGGTTCGGGAGCATCTGACTGGGATCAACACACACAAATCCATGGGTCCCGGTGGGATGCATCCATGTGTGCTAAGGGAGTTAGCGGATGTGATAACCGAACTGCTCTCTATCATCTTTGAAAGGTCTTGGAGAGCAGGAGAGGTGCCTGAAGATTGGAGGATAGCCAATGTCACTCTGGTCTTCAAAAAGAACAATCTGGGAAACTACAAACCAGTAAGTCTCACCTCTGTCCCTGGAAAGGTGTTGGTTGGCCAACATCTTTTCAGTGGTTTGAGGGGATAGGACAAGGGGTAGTGGTCACAAGATGGCTCACAGGAAGTTCCACACCAACATGTGAAAGAACTAGTTCATGGTGAGGGTGACGGAGCACTGGAACAGGCTGCCTAGGGAGGTTGTGGAGTCTCCTTCTCTGGAGATATTTAAGGCCCGTCTGGAAGCCTACCTGGGCAGCCTGCTCTGAGGAACCTGCTTTGGCAGGGGGGTTGGACCCGATGATCTTTCAAAGTCCCTTCCAACCCCTTCAATTCTGTGATTCTGTGATAACCACGATTTGCTTGACTAGAGTCACTCAAGCTCCAACTAAAAGGTGGATAATATAGATAGGCTTAAGAGAAAGGGAATGTCAGGGAAGATAGCCTCATGAGGGATACCTTCTAACTTCTGGGGTCAGTCAATGGTCTGAATCTCTCTTCCCACCATTGGGATGTCATGGGGTAAGACCTGAACACTTGGTTATACCCGCTGTCTCCATGGAAACTTAGAAACCTCTATAGTCTTTGTGCATTTTAACATGTTAATAGCCAGTCTGTGTACCTGTGCATTTAATACATGCTAGCTTGCTTTTGCAAACAGTGAATTTATCACCAGAAATCCAAAGAACCTGTGTACCTGTTGCTGTAATAAATTACACTTAATTACATTGTTCCTAACCGTGATATTTCTCATTGAATGCAACAAGAGTGAGGGTGTGTTAAGTTGTTGGGGAATCTATGACCATGATAGTTCAGTACCCTGAATTCCACAGGACCCATAACAGTTAATCAGCTCCACTGTAGTGCACAGATGAGCCCGAAGCCAAGATGATGGCACCTTGCAGAATACATATTTAAGGAAGGGTAAAAAGTGACACACAGACAGAGGAGAAGGAAACAAAATTGTATCCTGACTTTTATCAGGAATAGTGTAGCCAGCATGACCAGGGAGGTGATCCTCCCCCTCTTCTCAGCTCTGGTGAGGCTGCATCCCAAGTACTGTGTTCAGTTCTGGGCTTTCAGTGCAAGAAAGACATTGAGGCCCTGGAGTATGTTCAGAGAAGGTCTACAATGCTGGTGAAGAGCCTGGAACACAAGTCCTATGAGGAGCAGCTGAGGGAGCTGGAGTTGTTTAGTCTGGAGAAGAGGAGGCTCAGAGGAGACTGGGTGTTAGCCTGTTGTCATAGGTAACTAGTGATAGGACTAGAGGGAATGGCCTCAAGTTGCACCAGGGGAGGTTCAGGTTACAAATTAGAAGATATTTCTCTTCAGAAAGAGTGGTTAAGCATTGGAACAGCCTGTCCAGGGGATGTGGTAGAGTCACCATCCCTGGGGGTGTTTAAGGAAATGTTGGATGTCATATTTAGGGACATGATTCAGTGGGTGATACTGGTAATAGGGGGATGGGCCAGATGAACTTCGGGGTCTTTTCCAACCTTAATGATTCTATGATTCTATGAAAAAAGTGAGCGCACAGAGCAGAGGAAGAATATGAGGAGGGTGGAGTGGCAGAGAGAAACAGATATGTACTCACTGCAGCAGCTCCTTGTGACATTTGTTGCCTCACAGATGGGACCGTGTTACTTCTGGCAATAATAAGGGGGAAGAGAGGAGTCCGGAGTAAAGTCAAGCCTGAGAAAGGTGTGTTTCCCACAAGTGTTTTAATTTTTGTTTCTTTCCCCCTCCTTCCCCCCCCCCCCCCCTTTTTTTTTTCCTAATACACAAATCATTTCTTTTGCATATATATATATATATATTAGTATATATATATATACTAATCACAATAAATTTCCCCAAGTCAAGTCTGTTTTGTCCAGGAGAGTACCTAGTAAGTGATCTCCATATTTTTATCTTGACCCACATATTTTATCACTTCTGTTCTTCATATTTCCTCCTTTTCCCATTTAGAGGGATGGGCAGTGAGAAAGTACCTGGGTGGTAGTTTAGCTGCTGTCCAGAGCCAATGCATCATATAAAGAGAGCTGGTCTGGATCTTCTTACAAAATCTCCTCTGATCTTTGGGCTACAGATTCATGATTTAAACACATAAAAGTCACCATTCAGTCACACTAAAACACTTGGGGAAGTATAGATTTTTTTTTTTTTTAATGATAATTAAACTGCTTGGAAATAGTAAAGAACACTCTATTTCTCTGTTAGACTAGTCTGCCAAAGAACAGCTTTAGGACTTGATGGCAGTTCATGAAAGATGAGTGGATGTGTAAATTGATATGACTAGGCCTAGAGATTGAAGTTGGCTCATGACAGATACAAAAGGAGAAAGCGAAGAAGGCATAAGCATTAGCTGTGTCTACACTAGAAAACAATGAGGACCAATGGGAGTAAAACTGCTGGAGGTGTCCCAGTGCCAACAGTATATGGACACAGGGCAGTTTACTTTGTATGATGGATGTATGAGTACTTTCAATAAGGACTGAACCAGGTCTGCTGTGAAGACATGCAGTGGTTGTTCAACCTAGAGAAAAGAAGGTTCTGGGGAGACCTTATAGTAGCGTATTGGATTTACATGGCAAAATTTTGGTAACGGAGGGCTACAGGGATGGCCTCTGTGAGAAAAATACCAAACCAGCCGCATGTCAGATCAGAGCAAGTACCAGCTGGATCCAAAAAGGAAGTGTCACTGGCTAGAACTGAGCCAATAATCCATCACAGAATCACAGGATCACAGAATTGAAGGGGTTGGAAGGGACCTTGAAAGATCATTGGGTCCAACCCCCCTGCAGGTTCCCTAGAACAGATTCTCCAGGTAGGCATGCAGACTGGTCTTGAATATCTCCAGAGAAGGAGACTCCACAACCTCCCTAGACAGCCTGTTCCAGTGCTCCGTCACCCTCACTGTGAACAAGTTCTTTCAAGTGTTGGTGTAGAACTTCCTGTGAGCCATCTTGTGACCACTACCCCTTGTCCTATCCCCACAAACCACTGAAAAGAGGTTGGCCAAATCCCTCTGTCTCCCACACCTCAGGTATTTATACACATTGATGAGATCCCCTCTTGGTCTTCTCTTCTCCAGGCTGAACAGACCCAGGTCTCTCAGCCTTTCCTTATAAGGAAGATGCTCCAGGCCCCGTATCATCTTTGTGGCCCTCTGCTGGACTCTTTCCAGGAGATCCCTGTCTTTTTTGTACTGGGGAGCCCAGAACTGGACACAGTATTCCAGGTGAGGCCTGACCAGGGCAGAGTAGAGGGGGAGGATCACCTCCTTTGACCCGCTGGCCACGCTCCTTTAAAAGGGCCACTATTCCCTCATCAAGGTCATCACTGAAGATGTTGAACAAGACTGGACCCAGCACAGACCCCTGAGGAACACCACTAGTCACAGGTCTCCAGCCGGACTCTTCGCCACCGAGCACCACCCTCTGAGCTCAGTCAGTCAGCCAGTTCTCAACCCACCTTACTGTCCACTCCTCTATCCCACACTTTCTCAGCTTTTGCTATCAGGATGATTGGTTGTGATTAGTAAAATGTTTTCTCACTTTTGTTTAAAGGTATAGGCTCCAAGAAATTCAGAGTGCATGCTCAGTTAGGGGTGGTCACATCTTGGATGTGGGTAGCTTTTTGATGGAGGTGTGTTTTGGTATTATAATGATATAATAATGAGCAAAAGTTCACTAGAGTACAGCATTTTGTCAAAAATATGACAGGTCATTGGCTCAGGGTAGCAAAAGTGCAGCTTATCGGTCTCAGTGTGCACAAGATCAATTGAGTCTCCCTCTTGTCACAGAGACTAGCTGCGGTGTCTCCACTCCACTCTACACCCCGTAGTGTTCCTTAGAATCAGCACACCAGGTTTCTTTAGAGCAATAACATCTAAGGTTGGAAGCCTAAGGAATGCTCAGGTAATGCAGCTATGCCCTACCCTGAAAGCTTCTTCAGTGTACATTTTCTTTGAAATGTGAATATTAGTTTAATTTTCCTAGTTACTTTGGGCAAATACTCCACAACAGGGTAACCCCGGCCTCTCCCTGGAAAGACTGCCCTGCAAGTCCTCTGCTGCCAAGACCTGGACACCTGCACATAATGCAGTGTAGGAACAAGGAGCTATGTGCACCAAAAAAGAGGGCACACAAAGGAGAACCATGACCTATATGTCTCTGTTTCAATAACACATTTCACTCTTCTATCATTTCCTCTTTGGCAGGAATGGACTTAAAACTAAAGCATGCATTCAGACTTATATTACTGAAAGACAGAGAAGCTAGGGATAGTGCCGTATTTGGCAGATTGGATGCTTTTATCTCTCCTTGCTGTTCATCTTGTGAAGATATACAGACTGATTTGAGATGCCAGATGCCAGGTGCAGTATGAAATGAACTACAGCTCTAAATTCATAGAATTATAGAATCATAGAAACATAGAATATCCTAAGTGGGAAGGAACCCACAAGGATCATTCAGTCCAACTCATATCTCCACACAGGACCACCCCAAAATCCAACCATATGTCTGAGGGTGTTGTCCAAATACTTCTTGAACTCTGGCAGGCTCGGTGCAGTGATCCCTTCCCTGGGGAGCCTGTCCCAGGGCCCAGCTAAGTTCTTCATGAAGAACCTTTTCCTGATAACTAACCTGAATCTTCCCCGACATGTTTCATGCCATTTCTTCAGGAACTGTTGCTGTCACCAGTGAGAAGAGATAAGTGTCTGCCCCTTCACTCCCTGTAGGCAACCGTGATGCCTCTCAGTCTTCTCCTCTCTAGGCTGAATAAACCAAAAGTTCCCAAAACTACACGTGGTAGAGAGACCACATCAGAACAGAGTTGTGAGGGACAATCACTTTCTTTGACCAACTAGTAATGCTGTGCTTGATGCACTCCAAGAAACAGTAAGACCTTTTGGTTACCAGGGCACAGCGCTGGCTCATGCTCAACTAGTCATTGACCAAACGCCCCCAGATCCCTTACTTTGTGGCTGCTCTCCAGTCTCTTGTCCTTCAGTATGTACATATCATTCCCAGGTGTAGAATCCAACACTTGCTCTTGTTAAACTTCATATATTTGGTGATTGTCCATCCTTCTAATTTGTCAAGATCTCTCTGAAAGACCTTTGTACCCATGTAAACAGCTCCTCCCAATTTAGTGTTGTGATATTCTGATATTCTAATATTTAATGCACTTGGTGGGAGTGGGACCTTAGTTTCTCTGTCCGCTTCCAGATGTAGAAATACCTCAGTCAAAATGAATTTGAGGTATTATAATTTGAATTTTACATTCTGCAGTCATTTCACAAAATTTTGCAACCTATGAGCCAGTATCTGAGCCCTACAGTTCAGGGTACAGACAAAAGACATAGATATTAGATATGATTCTTTTCCAAGTGGATTATTACAGAGGATTAAGACTTGCTTAATTCAAACATACACTCCTTACCTTTATAACACTAAAACAAGAAAAATAATGCTAAGACCTAAATCTTGTTCAGCTAAGAACCCCACAAATACCTAAGCTCTAGAAATATTAACAGATTTTTCCAATACCATGATGTCCCAATCAGAACTCATATCTAAAAATTCCTCTGCTGACAGAGAAAAGTGGAGCTGTCAGGCAGTTAAGTCAACATTCTCAGCCGTTTAGGAAGACTCTTAAGGTCTCTACCATGTTTGTTCCCTGTTTGTCTGCATCCAGTGTCTTCTACAGTAACTATTATGAAAGGTAAGAAGAGACAAAATACAAGCTACAGTGGAAAGTGTAAGAAAACCAATTCTCCATTTTACTTTTGTTCAGCTTCTCACAAAGACAAATGTTCATATTTTGACAAGTGACGAAAGTATGCTTTTATGTAGCATCCATATTGGATGATGTTTACCTACTGGCATACCTTTATCATTAAATGTTCTTCAGTATCTGTGTTTTGTATAGCTCCTAAAATATGATACAGTTAATTTGCCCCAGGTTTTGTTGTTGTTGTTTTGTGCCTCCCCCCCCCTCCCCTACCCCCTTCCGTACCCCACCCGCTATTTTCTAGAAACAGAAAACCCTAGGCTGATTAGAATGTATTGTTTGCAAACAGTGTTTGTGACCTAAACTGACACTCCCTGCAGGAAATCATTGGCATAGACCAACTATCTCAGAGGGATGTATGGTCTGGGTGCAAACAGCCATGCTGTATTAAACTGAAATAACTTAATGAGACTATAGGGTGAACCAAGAAATCTCATTTTTCTCCCTTCTGAAATTTGTTGTAAAAATTCTCGAACAGAAAATTGTAACATAGCAGTGCAGAACAGGGAGCTTTGAACATCTTTTTTAATCGGAAACTGTTTTAACTTTATACAAAATAGATCCATGATTTCCATTGTTAGGTTGAAAGCAGTGTCAGCATTTCTACATTGTAGTAACCCTGACGGTAACTTTGTTGGGAAAAGAAACTGTAAGACTTCTTGCAGCAGCAATCATGCAGAGAGACTCTGCAGGCAAACTTCTGGACTTACTCCAGTCATTGCACATTTGGAAAGAGCTTCACACAAAGGTATTTTGTGCATGAATAGTCTGGAGGAATAGGTTTCTGGACCAACTGGTGTGTAGCTAATTTTAAAAAGTCAGTTTACCATAACAATTATTTTATGGGCTGTAGAGCAGATCTCATTAAAGTGGGGAGTGAATCATAAATTAAAGGAGAACCAAACACATTAATGTCTAATACTGCCTCTTAACAGGAATATTACAAATGATAATGAGGACACCGTCCGTCTTTGTGGGGGCCAGTAGTGAATAAGGTAAAAACAGAAAAGTGTCATATTCTTCTTATGCATAATATTTTGATAATATTTCCTCTGTACTTTTATTCCAAGATATTATGTAGGAGCATTTTCTGTACTCAGAGGCCTTTGATTTGTCATCTTTTGTCTTTTTTTTGTTTTGTTATCACATTATTATTATTATTATTTTTCAAGTTATCCATAGTTTTGCCTGTTCTGGAAATTAGATCATGATCATTTTATTATAATTACTATTCATTCTCTTATCTATTTTATATTTTGGTGGTGGTGGTTTTGTTTGCTTGATTACATTTTCCACTAAGTCTCAAAATATCTGGGTTCATCTAGCTCTGTAAAAACAAGTGATTGTGAATGTTGGTACATTCACAAGCTCTTTAAACTAATTGGATAAAAGGCAACAATAAAACAACACTACAACGGATATACTTCTTTCCAATGAACCTGAATGAATTCTTCTCTCCAGAAAGTTCCTAAAATAGGACCTGAAATGCTAGAACAATATGGGCTGAGTCTTAAAGGTTTCAGGTTCATTGAAATAAAACGGTAAATCACTGCATGGAAGACCAAAGATTCCCTCTATCTGCTTCAATGAGGTCAGTAACTGAATCATTAAGCTCTAGTTTTACATCCTTATTTGCATATGTAGTATATTTGTACAGACCTCTGAATATTTATGGTGATGATTATTTAAAATACCGTACAATTGACTTGGTTTTCAAGTGCTAAATTAATTTATTTAACAGTTAAAATAAAATAAAATAAAATAAAATAAAATAAAATAAAATAAAATAAAATAAAATAAAATAAAAAAGTAAAATAAAACAAAACAAAATAAAATAAAATAATAATAATAAAAAATCTTTTCTGGATATCTATTGGATACCAAAGCCAGGTCCTCTGCTATTCCATTCTTATTTTTTAAACTGCAGCAGTAATTATTAAAGAACAACAAGTTAGTGGGAGTTTTCCCATTGATGTCAATGAAATCATACCTAGATCTGAGCTGAGTATGATTTCAAATCAGCTGATCTGATTTGAAAATCTCACTATTCAAGTAATTCTGAAAAACACCACCACAGAGGTGCTTAAAGATCATCATTTGATATCCAGAAGGGAGAACATTCTTCTCACGCTCTTTAATAATGGTAATAGTAGATATTTATTTCATACAATTTTTCTTAATCATTCATGGATCTCTGTGAAGAGGAGGTAGAAGTCATAATTTGCACTATTATTGGTGAGAGATGGAGGTACAGTAAGGGAAGTGACTTGTTCACCTCAGCATTTGTGTAGTCAACACTGGTCTATGGCTCGAGATGATTTAGCAGAGAGTGGTGCTTAACCAAGACAATTACTGTTCAGAGAAATAATCATAAAACATATTTGAAATAAGGTAAATTGAAAACATTATTGGTGTCTGTTAAGCAGGTTCTATAACTATAGTGAAACTACTTACAATGCCACTTTCCTGATTTCAGACTGAACCCTTGGTAACAAAGGGCTTCTTCACTCCTCCATAGCTGCTGTAGGGCCTTGCAGTGGTGAATGAGGTATGTAGTTCTGACTCCACACAATAGTTATAACTAGAATAGAAGTGTTGAAGTGTACAAATTTGTCTAGCTTTCACTGGATTGCATATGTCTTCTGTGTGTTTTAAATTTAATCATGTCTAAGAAAACTAGAAGAATCTGAAATCAATTCACTCTTTTTTTTTTTTTTTTTTTTTTTTTTAGCTTTATATGAAACAGCATGATAGTTTTCATTGTCATGCTAAGAGCAGTATTGTCATTGCTCCATTGTAGTGACTCTGCACATAACTTTTCTGAGAAAGAAAACTATACCTTTCTGATTATTTTTGCTGTTGGTGTTTTTTCTTGTCCTCAGTGTATTTGTATCATCACCTGCAGGTGCTAGCACATTATTCTAGGTGTATAAAAGTATCATAATAGCATCTGATATAAACTCTGTGGCAATGAAGATCATAATGAAATAAAGACTGCCCCTAAGCTCCAAACACCCACATTCAGGTTTCTATGAGCCTGTTATGCAGAACAAGTGCTGGAGCTTCCATTATTGTCTGTGGAGCCTAGAAAGCAGTTCAGCTTGGGGTTTAACTTAATTACATAAACATAGATGCTTATTAACTTCATAAGAAGTTTCAAATGGATCTACACATATCACACAGGACCTTGCACCCATCTGAAATGGCAATAGATGCTAGGCAAAGTATTCTTACAGAAACTCTAATAACAGTAGATAGAAATATGTGGACACTTCAACTGATCTTATTAAGTCTAATGTGAATTTATAGTTCCAATATGTAGGCATAGTCTGCATTAAGGTTTCTTAATAAGAAGCAGAATTCCATCTCCTATAGCAGATATTTCACAAGAGTTTGAAGAAACCATATTGATGGAGAAAACCAAGTGACAGAAGAAAAAAATAATAATTTTATCAAATCTAATCTAGATATTAAACCAATGAACTGTTACACAGATTTCAGTTCACTTACCTAGACATCAGTAAATAATGACATTTTAATTGCCCTACACAACCTACTGATTTCCAATGTCATACAGAGAGTATGACTTTCTTGTGATAGAATTCCATACTTGTTATTCCTGTGGAGATATCTCAGATAACCTAGAGTATAGTGTAGTAATAGGTCAAGAAGTAATGTTTTTAAACTAAAAGAGAATAGATTTGGAAGAAATTCTTTACTCTGAGGGTGGTGAGGCACTGGAACAGGTTGCCCAGAGCTTCTGTGGGTGCCCCATCCCTGGAAGTATTTTAGTCCAGGTTAGATGGGGTTTAGAGTAACCTGGTCTAGTGGAAGGTGTCCCTGTCAGTGGAATGAGGGTGGGAATTTAATGATCTTTAAGACACCTTCCAACTCAAAACATTCTATGATTCTATGATTTCAAAAGACAGTGGCTGTCTTTATTCTATGTTTAAGCACATGAATCGAGCCCTTAATTTTTGAGCTGTGAAGAAAAATAAATAATATTGATGGCTGAGTTTCTGGACAAGCAATGCTAGAACCAGCAGAAAAGAAAAAGCAGTGTGTAGCAATAGCCATGAGCTACTGACTTCCTAGACTCTTTCTAAAATATTTTATAAAGAGAGTTAAAACCAAATAATGTACAGAAGATGAGAATGTTGTCCAGGAGAAATGTGCCTATACAAAAGACAAACTTCAACAAGTTGATTGGTTAATGATATGTAAGTGCAATACCATTTATACTATATAACATATACCCTTCAAAATTTTGAGGAAGCAAAGGCAAATACATGCATAAATGAATGTTTGGAATGAGTAGAGTACTTTGCTTAGGAATTAATTTAATGTATCCTTATATTTCTGTAGCATAAACAGCCTAATCTTAGCTAGTAACTTCAATACTTTGTTGTCAATTGAAACAAATAAACACTTTCACAGAGCCAGTAAAACAGCCTCTTTTAGACATCTACATTAAGATAAGATGAATATTGCTTTAGAACTGTTTTTCTTCACTGTGTAAACAGACAACTCTGCTCTGCTTACTCTCATGAGGTTACAGACAAAGCTGTCATTTGATATCCTTTGTACCGCAGAGTTTTTATTTGTACAAACCTCTTAAAAACTATCTCTGTTTTATCTTTTCAATATGTAGGAAGAAATCCTTGAAACACTTGTGGCACTGTGAGTTTAATTGATATGAGCATCATGAGCAGTCCCAGATATATATATTTATCATGTTAGATGTGATTGAATGATTGAATTGATTGAAAAAGATGTGTAAGAATCTGAATAATTGTCAAATAAACACCTAACTGAATAAATCAGAAAGAAATAATAACAATAACAATAACAATAACAATAACAATAACAATAACAATAACAATAACAATAACAATAATAATAATAATAAAAATAAAATAGGAAGAATAGCATGTTAGTATGGCTTCTGTTAAAGAAAAAATACTGACTGTATCAATCAAGCAAGGGAAAAGTGCAAGTGTTCTTCAGATACTCAGAAGTTTTCTCTTTTATCATTTTGGACTAGTGTGAAGAATAATTATTATTACTTAATAAAAAGAGAGAGAGAGAGGGAAAGTGTGTCTCAACAGAAACATGTAATTGACATTGTCTAGAAAGGCAGGTTCCAGGAAAAGTATTATTTGTATATTCCTCAGTTTATCTGGACCCTAAAGTTTTAAAATTATAAAGTCTGTTTAGCTGATAGATAGTAGTGAGAAAGGTAAAACTCTTTGCTAGTGCTAGCTCATGAGGTTCAAAAAGGAAAGGATCGGACTCTGTTCCCAACTCCCTCACTGTCTAGGTAAATTACTGGAAGATCCTGGTTTGATTAACATAAATAGACTCCTGAGAATTTGACCCTTAAACTCATCATCCCTAGAAACCTATACTGAGACTGACCTTAAATTTTAACAATATGTTATCCTAACTGGAATATTATTTTTAAAATCATAAATATTGTGTTGTTGTTGTCATTTTGTCTAGACAACTGATAGTCAAAAAATGTAGGTCAAAAGAAGAAAAGACCTCATTGTCTGAAAGCTAAATGAAAAGAGAGCAGTTTCCAATAGTAGCAAAAAAAGTCAATAATAAGATAATAGTTTTCTTCACATTGGCTTGAGTAGTTGGGCAAGATTTCTGGAAAATAAAATTAATTTGAAATGAAGTTGAACAAATCACATATGTAACTTAAAAATCTATAATAATAATAATAATAATAAAGAAACAAACAAACTAAACTAAAAACCCCTTAAGTCAGTCTCCGCTTTCTCCTGATCACCATTAAATAAATAAATAAATAAATAAATAAATAAAATTTGTAGTTTAGTGATGTTATTTAACTGTTTTGCAAATGTAGTTCAGGGCATATCTGTCGTGTTCTGCTAAATTTATTGGATTATAAAAGGCAAAATATGAGCTTAGTTACACAGATAAAGCCAGATGATTAAATACACCTAAAAAAGTTACGTAGGCGTAGCTTATTTTTGTTGTAGTGTTGGATACAGAAAGCACAATTGCCATTTGAGAATTGCACACTTCTTTCCTTCATCATTATTCTTTAAGACAAATTACTCTGAATAAATGTTAGCATGTTAAATGTCAAAAAGGGTACAAATATTGTTATATACATATATATATATTTTTTTTTTTCCCTATAAAGAAAAGAAAATCTTATAATCCGTATGGTGAAGGGTGAACTAATTACAGATCTTACTGTAGCATGCCTCTTGAACATTCATTTGTTTAAATTGCAAGAAGCAAATGAAGCTGAACTTCCTTTCTCAATGTTGATTGTGTTTGTTGACCTCTACTAGGGGCAGAAGTACTGCTGTGTGATGCTGTCACTTTCTTCACAGTTGTATCTTGGCACTGTGGTTACTGTCCCTTCAGCAGGGATCTCTTGTTTTGCTGGAAGATCAGAAGGCACTGCCTGAACCTGGCATATTTATAAAATAACATATGTTGCTGTGATATGTCTTGACTGTCCAGGGCAATAGAATGAAAATAACAGGTCTTATACATGCCTACACATCTATTTATTTATTTATCTATTTAAAACAATATGTTATTTTAAGTCCATCCCTTGATTTACTTCTCTTGTTTTGTCAAAATCTTTTCCATACTGGAATAAAATGCTGCAGTATTTTTGTTAATATTATTGTTGTTGTTAATTTAGCATAATTCTAACTTTTATAGTTTGACTAGCTAAGACAAAAAATAATCACAGAATCACAGAATCACAGAATAACAGAATCACAGAACTGTAGGGGTTGGAAGGGACCTCGAAAGATCATCAGGTCCAACCCCTCTGCCAAAGCAGGCTCCTCAGAGAAGGCTGCCCAGGTAGGCATTCAGACAGGCCTTGAATATCTCCAGAGAAGGAGACTCCACAACCTCCCTAGGCAGCCTGTTCCAATGCTCCGTCACCCTCACCGTAAAGAAGTTCTTCGCATGTCAGTGTGGAACTTCCTGTGTTCTAACTTGCAGCCATTGCCCCTTGTCCTATCCCCACAAACTACTGAGAAGAGGTTGGCTACATCCTTCTGTCCCCCACCCCTCAGATATTTATATACACTGAGGAGATCCCCTCTCAGTCTTCTCTTCTCCAGGCTGAACAGACCCAGGTCTCTCAGCCTTTCCTTATAAGGAAGATGCTCCAGGCCCCGTATCATCTTTGTGGCGCTCTGCTGGATCCAGGAGATCCCTGTCTTTTTTGTACTGGGGAGCCCAGAACTGGACACAGTATTCCAGGTGAGGCCTGACCAGGGCAGAGTAGAGGGGGAGGATCACCTCCTTTGACCTGCTGGCCACGTTCCTTTTAATGCACACCAGGGTCCCATTAGCCCTCTTTGCCACAAGGGCACAGTGCTAGCTCATGGTCAACCTGTCATCCACCAGGACCCCCAGGTCCTTCTCCTCAGAACTCCTCTCCAGCAGGTCATCCCCCAACCTGTACTGATACATGCGGTTGTTGCTTCCCAGGTGCAGGACTCTACACTTGCTCTTATTAAATCTCATTTGGTTTCTTCCTGCCCATCTCTCCAGCCAGTCCAGGTCTTGCTGAATGGCAAAAGAGCCTTCTGGCATGTCAGCCAGTCTTCCCAGCTTTGTATCATCAGCGTACTTTCTGAGGGCAGACACTATTCTTTCATCAAGGTCGTTGATAATAACTAGGAAGAACAATATACTATATTTTTACTTGTCTATAACACTTCAGAATGTACTTTTCTAAAGTGCAAACAAATTAAAGAGTTGTACTTAGATTCTGAACTAACATTTAGTAAGAACACAGTATTTGCAATTTTCTTTCAGTTTCCTTTTGTTGCTACTCATGTTATATTTTTCTAATATACAATGTACCTTTGCTACTGACATTATATAGAATAAGATAAAATGTTTTCTGTGACATTGAATAGAATAGTCATTACTTATTTTTAATAATGGAAGTTGGCACTTGCAACAGCCAGTTCAGGGGCAAAATTGCAAGATTACTGAATCTTCATATTATTTTATTTTTCTGGTGTAAGAAATAACACGGGTAAGTACCCTTGTGCTAGGGCTAGGTGTAATTTCATGATGAAAATATGATAGTAAGGAAGAGTATATCACTGCATTGTGGTCTTATTATAACATTACAAATTGAAAGTTCATTAAAAGGTCCAGAAAATTATAATTAATAAATGATGTATGATGTACGGACATCTTCAACTTTACATCAAATTCATTAGTTGAAATATTATACTAACTAGTAAGATAACCACCTACAAATTTTCACTTTTGCTTTGCAAATGGAAGGCTTGATAAAACATGTATACTCTACTTAAAATTGCAGAATTGCTGACATATTTGTTTGTTTGTTTCACATTTATAAATAGAAAAGTGTATGGAAAAAAAATCATCTCTATTCTAATGAATGCACTTCTACATAATAAAACAAATGCCAAATGTGATACCTTTCAGGCACAGAGCTTGGGAAAGCAACTGAAAGTTTTTTCTTACTTTGCTGCAGTGCTTTATAGCTGAAGTAAAACACTTCAGGGAGGTATTAAATATGCATGTTATTATGCTATTTTTTTTTTCTATTCTAATTTTACTGTGAGAATTACCCTCAGAACTGTGTTTATACAGTATGCAGTGTATAGCAGATCTGTGTCAGTATTAAGAAACCCATGAGGAAGTATCAAAGTTTATGCATCTTACTTCAAATTAAATCTCTGTATCAGCAGGGTGTTTTCCTCTAATCTTTTATAGAGGCAAGGAGATGGGCTGAGAAATTTATTAGGTGCCTTGTGCTAGCTTAGTTGTAATTTTTAACCTTTACTTTCTAAAACTGAAGAGACTAGTTAAAACTGTTTGTGATAAGCTCTAAAATATTATTTGTTGTCAGTTGATTTTACAGTTCTGTGGGTTTTTGTTGTTGGTGTTGATGATGGTTGTTTGTTTTTGTAGGAGTCCTGACTTGGAATACTTTTAAGTATCTTCTTCATCATCATCATCATCATCATCAACAACAACAACAACAACTTGTATGTCTTACATAGCCACATTTTGTGAAATTTTAAGCTTTTACTTTGGAACTATAAGTCTGAATTTGAAGTCCAATTTGGTAAACACATTATGTTTCACTGATATTTCTTTGGACATGATATTTCTTTGGTTTTATGTTTGTTTGTTTGTTCATTTGTTTATTAAGAAGTTGCAATTTATTTCTTTATGTGAAGTTGAAAGTTAAGAGTAATTTGATCTTCAAGAATGAAAAAAAGAAAAATGAACAAACAAACAAAAAAAAAAAACAAACAAACAAAAAACAGATCTTAAAATGGCACTTAGTTAATGACTTTATTTGGTGAGGCTTATAAGCAAGTGCTTCAGATTGATTACTTAATTTGAGTCCCATCAAAGTCCATGGGAGGTAAGTACCTCCTTCAAGTGAAAAAAAGTATTACTACAGCTAGCAGCAATGTCTACATATACATATTTGGAGGAATGAGGTATCTGTTTTCTCATTCACTGACACTACAGTAGTGTGTTCAACTGGGAGCCAATGAACCCCTTGAAACACCTTGAAGCTCCAATAACTTGTTAAAGATATTTAACTAAGTTGAAGGATAACAGTGATCAAGCTTTTGTTTCTAGACCTGCATAACAATGAAAAATAGGTATTTCATTGCTCATTTAAGTGCTCTGCATCACAACTTATTTGCAATAATATGACAAGAGATGACTATATGAACTAAGAAGTGAATCTGAGTACCTTATTGAGACTGAGGGTTCTTGTAACATGTGCATACATAACAGCTGAAGCACCTAATGGTCTTTTCTCTTGAAGGCCTGATCTAAATTCCATTAAGTTCATTGGAAAACTTCCTACTGACTTCAGTCACCATAGGAGCCTGCTTTTACAGCTTTCATTCCCAGGAGGCTCAATATATACATGACCAAGACCTAGATAAAAAAGAAAGTGACTTGGACCAGAGTTATTAGCGCAATTGAATGTATTTCATATTAATTACATTAGCTTACAGTCTTTCATAAGGCACTTAGAAATAAATGCTTGTTATCCAAAGTGTCAGTAAGTCCATCTGGAAAAAAAAAAAAAAAGAAAAAAAGAAAAACAACACTTTTTTTTTTAAAAATGTCTCTTTATAGTGTATCATATACAAGCACATAACATTTGAATATGTGAGACAGACTCAGTAAGAAGCAGCTTAATCAAATATGCGAGCATCATGAAACTGCATTAGTAATACAAATATAACGTATTTTTAGTATATCTGCTACTATCAATCCACTGCTGGACACAGGACTCCCTGTGTCCTATGTCTTCTGAATTATCTGCTTAGTCCATACCCCTGCTGTTCTCAATTATTTTCCAGGTTCTGTCTCTCTGCAGTTCTGTTTAGTCTCTTCTGCTGGGATTCCCAGTTTTTGACAACCATTCCAGAACTGTCTTTATTAATCTGTCATCTTTTCTTTTGGTGACACTCTTGTACATTGCTGTTACTGCTCTGGATCTTATGATATTTTATTTCACATTACTGTCCAATCCCTTGATTTTGTTCCTTATTTTTTAATATAACATTTATTAATAAATTATTTTGTTATTTGTGAAGCAATTAAATTATTTCACTTGTTGAAATAACGCAAATTTAAATTGTATATTATTAACAACAAAATTATTGCTTCAGTGTCACATACTTTCTTCCTGATGTGTAAGTAAACTCTGACCAGATAAATGCTCTCTACCTCCCCACATATTCCCACAGCTATAATCTCTCTAATGATGAAAAGCATTTTAGTCCATGCTCTCACCAATAAAATAAATAAAAGAGTAAACTGAAACCAAACCAAACCAAAACAACAACAATAAAAACAACAACAACAAAGATGTTCTTTCAAATTATCTTACAGAGCATGTACCCACCATGTAAAAAATCAGGGTTAGAGCATTCTTGCTGTATCTGGCCAGCAAATTACAGGGAAGTCTATCTGCTCTCTCTGTCTCCTTCATTTTTTTATACAAATTTAATAGTTCTTAGATGGAAGGAAGATACATTTGACTGATTCTAGAGTCTACTTTATTTGGAGGTGACTCTACCATAACTGTCATATCCCATATACCTGGTTCTGCAAGTGAGCACCAAGACATTCTCTAGGGTTGTATGAAAGGGTTTTGATGAACTGAAGTGGATTATCAGTTTCCCAGGTTACTGGTTACTGACTAGGAGTATGATGAGAAAGCTCATCTCTTGCTCAGCACTAAAGCACCATATCTGCTCTTTACAAACACATAGAGCCATTAAATTCAGAAGACAGAAGCTGCCCCATGTTAGATAAGGGCCAGTTTCAGCTCCAAAAGAAGCCGCTGCTGTCCAAAGCTGAGACAATAAGCAATGCTGTTTGTGTCTCTATGAGAGAATAGTTAAGAAAGGAAAACAAACAAACAAACAAACAAAAATGCTGCACAACAGCAGTTGGGAAAGCGAGGAGTGAGAAAGAGCCCTGCAGGCACCAAGGTCAGTGAAGAAGGAGAGGGAGATGGTACTCCAGGTGCTGAAGTTACCCTACAGCCTGTGGAGAGGTCCTTGGTGAGCAGGTTCACAGAATCACACAGAATTTCTAGGTTGGAAGAGACCTCAAGGTCATCGAGTCCAACCTCCAACCTAACGCTAACAGCCCTCCATTAAACCATATCCCTAAGCTCTACATCTAAACGTCTTTTGAAGACTTCCAGGGATGGTGACTCCACCACTTCCCTGGGCAGCCTGTTCCAATGTCTAACAACCCTTTCAGTGAAGAAATTCTTCCTAACATCTAACCTAAAACTCCCCTGGCTCAACTTAAGCCCATTCCCCCTCGTCCTGTCACCAGGCACATGGGAGAACAGGCCAACCCCCACCTCGCTACAGCCTCCCTTGAGGTACCTATAGAGAGCGATAAGGTCACCCCTGAGCCTCCTCTTCTCCAGGCTGAACAAGCCCAGCTCCCTCAGCCGCTCCTCGTAGGACTTGTTCTCCAGGCCCCTCACCAGCTTCGTCGCCCTTCTCTGCACCCGCTCAAGCACCTCGATGTCCTTCTTGTAGCGAGGGGCCCAAAACTGAACACAGTACTCGAGGTGCGGCCTCACCAGAGCTGAGTACAGGGGGACGATCACCTCCCTCGCCCTGCTGGTCACGCTGTTCATGATACAAGCCAGGATGCTGTTGGCCTTCTTGGCCACCTGAGCACACTGCTGGCTCATATTCAGCTGACTATCCACCATCACTCCCAGGTCCTTCTCTGCCTGGCAGCTCTCCAACCATTCCTCTCCCAGTCTGTAGCTCTGCTTGGGGTTATTGCGCCCCAGGTGCAGGACCTGGCACTTGGCCTTGTTGAACTTCATGCAGTTGACCTCAGCCCATCGGTGCAGCCTATCCAGATCCTCCTGCAGAGCTTTCCTACCCTCAAGCAGATCGACACACGCACCTAACTTGGTGTCATCTGCGAACTTACTGAGGGTGCACTTGATGCCCTCGTCCAGATCATCGATGAAGATATTAAAGAGGACCGGCCCCAGTACTGAGCCCTGGGGGACGCCACTAGTGACTGGCCTCCAACTGGACTTGGCTCCATTCACCATGACTCTTTGGGCCCGGCTATCCAGCCAGTTTCTAACCCAACGAAGCGTGCGCCAGTCCAAGCCAAGAGCAGCCAGTTTCTTGAGGAGAATGCTGTGGGAGATGGTGTCAAAAGCCTTGCTTCTCCTAGAAGAGGGTGGTTGGGGGAAGGTGTTTTTAGTTTGTTGTTGTTGGTATTTCTCATTTAGTAATATGTAATACATTTCTCTAATCTCCCTGAATCAGTTTTGTCCATGATGATAATTGCTGGCTGATCCCTGTCTTTATCTCAACCCTTCATACCCTTTCATTGTGTTTTCTCCCCCTTTCCCTTTGAGAAGGGAAATGAAAGAGTGGTTGTAGTGGAGCTCAGCTGCCCAGCTGGGTAAAACCAGCACAAGTTCCTACATATCTACCCAGAGAGAACCTAAGACAAACCTGTTAAAATGTAAAAAATGACAGTTCAGGAAAGAGATGTTTAGTAATAATCTCTCCTATGAAGAGTACCTCTCCTATGAGGAGAATCTGAGAGAGCTGGGACTGTTCAGCCTGGAGAAGGGGAGGATCAGGGTGGGATCTTGTCAATGTACATAAATACTGGAAGGAAGAGTGCAAAGACGATGGGTACAGTTTCTTTTCAATGATGTCCAGTGACAAGACAATAGGCAATGGGCACAAACTGGAACACAAGTGGTTCTATCTAAACATCAGGAAGCACTTTATTGTGTGGGTGACTGAACTCTGGAATAGATTGCCCAGAGAGTTAGAAGAGTCTCCCTCCTCGAAGATCTTCAAAAAACATCTGGAGATGGTCCAAGGCAATCTTCTGTAGGTGCCCTCTTGAGCAGGTTGTTGGACAAGATGACCTCCAGAGGTCCTTTCCAACCTTAACCATTCTTTGGTTCTGTGATTCTGCGATACTTGTCACAGACTGTCTCAACTTTTAACAAAAAGGGAATAAATTACTTATTTTTCATGTTCTTTTTGAAATATTAATAAAAATATAATTTTATTTATATGAGATATAAATTATATATTAAATATATATGCATATGCTTATATATATTTATATATGTGTATATTCATGCATGTGTATATGTGCAATTCCAGTAAAAAAAAACAGGCTGATAGGCTTCTGGTTCTAGCATGATGATTGGAAAACTAATATATTAGCTTGTAAATATATCACTTGCTGTATAGGTATGAGGGTGATACCTGAGAAAAATCACTGATTTTGAATACTTCTGAAATCTATGAATTATTGATGGATGAGCGGAAAACTTAGCCTGGTAGAAACAGATAAGCCCACTTGTTTTCTGCAAGAATATATATATACATGCAAATATTTTCCATCAGAAGACAAATAAACTTAAAACCTTTTTTTTCTTTTTTTTTTTTTTTTTTTCTTTCTGAAAGGAAGAGGGACATCTGGAGGTGTGAGAAACCCTCTTTTGGAATTAAATTCTTGCATAATAGATAAGGTATTCATATCTTTTGAATTATATGCAGGGGTGGCAAAAGGAAGACAGTGATCTAATAAGGTCCTTTTCATAAACTGATCAATTACCTTTATTTTCAGTGAGAAATTAACTTCCCGAGCATCTCAGATGGCAAAATGGTGCTATAGAAGTACACATGACACCTGTAGTGATTTTATTCCTTTTTGTGTGTTTTTTGTTTAAGTTGCAAAATATATGGAATGTACAGTTTCATGTTTTCTGAAACTGATTAGGGTTTACAGCTAAAGTCCTCCCTCAACTTGTATAGGATAATGGTGTTGGAAGACATCAAGTTCGATTCAGCTGCTTCTGTTGAGGAGTATCTGTTCCTAAGTCTAAAATTTATCCTTCCCTTTTTGTAGCCGAATTCAATTTCTTCAGATTCGTCTGCATTCATTTTTGACCAGCTCCTTACAAGAAGTATATTGATTTATTGAAAAGAATTAAGAAACAGAAGTGTTCAAGCGAATAAATTGGTTGACTTAAGATAAGAAGTGATTAAAAGAATGTAAATGAATGTTTCTTTTCTAAGAGACAGCAAAAGATGCTCCATCATAATGCCCTGACTATCCCTTGAAAATTTGCATACTAAAGATAGAAAGGGAAAGTATTACAAAAAAAAAAAAAGTAAAAAAAAAATGTATGTTGGAAGTTGGAAGAGAGTATGATTCAATTAAAGCACTCAAAATTAGTGTGAAGATTAGAAATTTTCTAACCTGAGATCTAATCTATTGTACTTTATTTGTGGTGGTAAAAAGTTCTGCCAGTGGGACTATTAAAATCAAGTTGGAGAAAGCATAAAAGTGTGGAATAACTATGTCCAGGTAAGATAGGTAGGAAAAAATAAATAAATAAGTAAATAAATAAAAACAAATTCCATGTTCCCATCTGTTGATTTAATGATATATACTCAAAATGAAGAAAGAATAAAGTCAAGGTGTTTGCAAAGGCCGAATCAAGTAAGAGATATATAGTGCTTGGATTGTCTTGAGTTTATAAATAAGAGGACAAAATTGTTAGTGTCATGGTATTCAATATGCAAAAATCTCCATCAGCTGGGATTTAGTCACATATAACCCTCCATAGTGCCACACAGTGACTCACTTTGCTTTCTTTCCAGAACTGCTTTACCTTGAAATTCATTAGTTTCTTTTCTTCTTAGTGTGAGTGCTAATGACAGTTAATTTGTCATGCCTTCTCAGAAGTGACTATTTTGAAGGAACAGGTACTTCAATTCAGGTTAGAGCTTAGATGTGACTCATATCCATGATTTAAGAGCACTGAGAAACCCCAAAACATAAATGTGATTTGCCACTGTCAAGTTTGTGCATAAATGTCATGTCTCATTTGATAGCTGTGATGTAGCGTAAGCATAAAGTAAGAATTTGTAAGCTTGATTTTTTGACCCTGTCAGACTGGAAGACTTTGAACTTATATCTCCTAGGAGACTGCTGTGACAACCAATCTGTGGAGTATCCTCAGCAGGAGATCCTGCATTTCTGAGGCTAGATCACTATGCAGTCATGGATGAAAGTGTAATAAAGTTAGGAAGAATGCAAACCAATCTCACATAGCAGTTAGGGATCACATGTAGGGATAGGACTAAACGTAGAGAGATTATAAAAACCATGGTAATCTTCCCTTCCCTTCCCTTCCCTTCCCTTCCCTTCCCTTCCCTTCCCTTCCCTTCCCTTCCCTTCCCTTCCCTTCCCTTCCCTTCCCTTCCCTTCCCTTCCCTTCCCTTCCCTTCCCTTCCCTTCCCTTCCCTTCCCTTCCCTTCCCTTCCCTTCCCTTCCCTTCCCTTCCCTTCCCTTCCCTTCCCTTCCCTTCCCTTCCCTTCCCTTCCCAAGGGAAGCTTCCCTTCCCTTCCATTTCATTTTTTCTTAAAAATATCTGTGCTTCATTACATATGAATTTTGTTTACATTCAGCAAAAGAGCAAATAAATTCACCTTTCTAAAACGTGGAAGAAGAATTTAGTCTGTGTTAAAAATAAACAAAATAAAGGTAACATACAACTGAAAAGAAAAGAATAAAATATATGGGATAACTAATGTAGCAGAGAAAGAGAATAGAAAATATAAAAAGAAATTCTCCTATTTGGCCTCAGTCTTTTGCATTTTTTTTCCTACTGATTTTTTCTTTCCTGAAATCTGTGAAAGGACAGTTTTTATATATATATATATTTTTTTTTTTTTTTTCCTAAATCCTTTATTTCAATCTATTCAGTTTTCTTTAATCTCATTCTGATCCTTCTTGATCAGCAAAGATTATGATAACAGTTTGCTCAGCTATGATAACATACCATATAAAATGGCATCAAGTTGTGCCAGGGGAGGTTTAGATTAGGGGGAATTTCTTTGCAGAAAGGGTGGTTAGGCATTGGAACAGGTTGCCCAAAGAAGGTATCCATGGACGTATTTAAGAGATGTGTGGATGCTTAGGGACATTGTTGAGTGGTGGGCTTGGTAATGTTAGGTTGATGGTTGGACTTGATGATGTTAAGTTTCTTTTCCAACCTAAACGATTTTGTGATTCTATGATATTGCCTTCAGTATGTAAGGAAAACAGCAGTACATTGCATTTGTTTTTTTAAAGAAAGGACACTTTCTACTTAGCATACATTTCACAGAATCTTAGAATCTTCATAGAATCATAGAATTGTAGAATTGTAGAATGGCTTGGGTCGGAAGAGACCTTAAGGATCATTTAACTCTGACCCTTCTACCAGAGGCAGGGATGCCACTCACTAGCTCAGGTTGGCCAAGGCTCTATCCAACACAGACTTCAGCACCTTGAGGGATGGGGCATCCACAACTTCTCTGGGCAACCTGTTTCAGTTCTGTCCTTTTCTTTTGACACAAAATGATTGTGACTATGGGAGACTTTATAAATATTTTATTGTCACCATCCATCACCATTCTTTGGGAATATACATATACATTTACATTTACATATACATATACATATACATATACATATACATGAAAAGCAACAAAATAAAGATCTATATAACGAAAAAAATCATGCGAAAAATTAATATTAATCCAAATATTTGAATGCTGACTGTACTTCAATCCCATTAAGTAATCTAATCAAATTTAGAAGCTTCATTTGAATCCTCTGTGGAATTTTTATCTGTTAGATGATTCCGTTAAAATTAAATGCATAGCTGGGAAAAAAATGCTAATTTTGAAGAAGTAAGATTAGATGAGATAACATTCTTCATGGCAGTAGCTTCATCAGTTGAGAAGGTAGATGAGTTCCATGCCATGCTGAAGATGGGTACAAACTGATAGATATGCTCTTGTGTGCCATAAAGTCTGTCCAAGTGTTCATCCTTTTGGGGTGAATCTGCCGTCCTGGCTGCCTGTGTATTATAGTATTTGGACCCTCTCCATTTGCAAATGCCAACTTTTACCTGTCACCAAAGAATTAAATATGTATGAAAAGTGTAAAACCTTTAATCTTTTTTTTGTTATTTATTTGTTAACAAAATATTGTGGTTTTGTTGTTATTGTTTGTTTTCAAAAATCCTGTTTATATTTCATTTTTCCTTCTCATCAGAGAATCATAGAATGTTTTGGGTTGGAAGGGACCTTAAAGATCGTCTAGTTCCAACCCTAGGCCAGATTGCCCAGGGCTTCATCCAGCCTGGTCTTGAACACTTCCAGGCACCCACAACTTCTCTTGGAAACCTGTTCCAGTGCCTCACTACCCTGATAGTGAACAATTTCATCCTAATGTGTAGTCTAAATCTTATCCTCTTTTCATTTAAGACCATTCCCCTCATCTTATCATTATCCACCCAAGTAAAGAGTCCTTCTCCATCCACTTTAAGTATTGAAAGGCCTCAATGAGGTCTCCCCAGAGACTTCTCTTCTCTAGGTTGAACATCTCCAGCTCTTTCAGCTGTTCTGTATAGAAGAGGTGCTCCAGCCCTCTGATCATTTTTACAGTCCTCCTCTGGACTCTAACTTTTCCACATCTTTCTTGTGCTGGGGTCCCCAAACTTGGATTCAGTACTCAAGGGTGGGGCCTCACAAGGGCAGAGTAGAGGGGGACAATCACCTCCCTCGACCTCCTTGTCATACCTCTTTTGAAGCAGCCCAGAGGGCAGTTGGCCTTTGGGGCTGCAAGTGTGCACTGCTGGCTTAAGTGGAGCCTTTTGTCCACCAGAACCCCCAAATCCTTCTTTGCAGGGCTGTTCTCAGTAAGTTGTTCTCCCAGCCTGTTCTCCTGTCTGGGTTTCTCCTGACCCAGGTACAACACCTTGCACTTGTTGAACCTCATGCAATTCCCATGGGCCCACTTCTCCAGCCTGTCTAAGTCCCTTGAAATGGCATCTCTTCCTTCTTTAGTATTAACTGTACCACTCAGTCTGGTGTCATCTGCAAACTTGCTGAGGTTATACTCAATCCCATCATCTACGTCATTGATGAAGATATTGAACAGTACCAGTCCCAAGGCAGACCCCTGAGGGACACCGCTTATCACTGGTCTCCACCTAGACATAGAACAATTGACCACTATTCTCTGTGTGCAGCCATCGAGCCAATTACTTGTCCATTGGATGGTCTACCCTACAAATCCGTATCTTTCCAATTTAGAGATCAGGAAGTTTTGTGGTACTGTGTCAGAAGTCCAAGCAGATTACATCAGTTGGTCTTCACTTGTTGACTGGTGCAGTCACTCCATCATAGAAGGCCACTAGATTGGTCAGGAACTATTTACCCTTGGTGAAGCCATGCTGGTTGTCCCAGATGTCCTTGTCCTGCATGTGCTTTAGCATTGCCCCCAGGAGGATTCGTTCCATGATCTTGCTAAGCACAGAGGTAAGACTCAGCAGTACTCCATATCTTCCTTTCTACTCTTTTAAAAATGGGAGTGATGTTTCCCTTTTTCCACTTACCAGGGACTTCTTCTGACTGCCATGATTTTTCAAATATGTAGGAGAATTGCTTGGTGATACACCAGCCAATTCCCTCAGGACCTTGGGCTGCATGTTCTCAGGCCCCATAGGAATTGGCTTTCTGTGTTTCTGTGTCAGGAGAAAATATGGTCATTTGAAAATATCCATATGCACACACAGATGAGACAAATCTTAGGGAAGAGGAGCATTCATATTAGTCGTAGGTGGATGAAAACAAAATCCTTTGGTCCATGTAAGAACTGGTTTGTGCAAAGAATTATCTCAGTCTATTTAACATCTGGTCCAATTTATATCCTTTCCTGAAGTTCAAGCCCTGCAAGCCTGGAATTTGTAGGATCATTTGGTAATCTTTTGAATATCAGCACTTTCCTTCTATATCTTTTATTCTTCAAGTACTTTGGCTGCACTGGATGCTGTCTTCAGGGATTTTCTGTAATTTGTACCAATAAGGTAGAAATCTCCCTCACTATCAGTAGTTCTATTTCTTGTTTTGAAATAGACAAGTTTAAACTAAATAAGCAAATAAACTGATGAAAACCTGATTAAATTCTGACCGATTGAACCCTATAAGAAAAGTTTCTTTGTAGGTTATTGCTGTGTATCAATAAGATCAGTACCCCTGAAAAAGAGTTTCTGTAGGGGTTGTTAATTCCTCAAGTTATAGTCACCTCTAGAACCAGCGTTGGCCTGGATCGTAAGTTCATCTCCTTACACCAGTCTGTGTTTTTTCATGTCATAAATTGCCACTCAGGAAAAGAGTCAAAGAGGAAAACGTGCACCATGTCTGCCTTAGTCACACATTTCCACAGCCAGTATTTCAGTCAAAACACAATAGTGTCTCAGTCCCAAACTAGCATTGCGTATAAAACCTGAGTAACTTACAAAACAATTTGTGTTCTGTAACAACCTGACATTAACAATTTTCGAATACCTGCAAATAGCAGATCAATTCTTTTCCATGTACTAACTCTTAAACATGAATTTGTTACCAGAAGTCCTTTCACTCGAAGACAGAAGTAACAACTTTTGACTACTTAAGTGAAATGCCAGTACAAATAGATATTAAATATAGTACTAATCACAAATATTTCAAGTAGAAATGAAGAAGCTATGAAGGTGGCAAAATAAATAAATAAATAACCAAATCATACTATCATGGTTTACTGTTCTTTCTTTCCTCTTTAGGGTAAATAGTAGACCTAACTGCAGTTCATAGAACATCACTGCTCTGAGATGTTCTAAGATAATGTCCTTGATTTATTTTTTATTTCTCAGCAGGATTAATTCTTTATAAAAATACCTAACCAATTTTTGAAAACAGAAATGACTTTCTACAGGTGAGATAAATGGAATAAATAAACAGAATTTATTTATTTTATTTAACATAAATGGAATTATTTAACATTAATTGCCATTAATTGATTATTTGAGAAATGAAACGTTGAATACTTTTGAGAATGATTGGCATTTACCTCCTACATCTATATTTAGACACTTCTAATTTAGCACTCAGCACCTGGTTGACACTAATGCTTGATAAAATTGCTTGTACACAATCTGGAAGGTCATCCCAATGACACAATTTTGTCTGGCCCCAAGCTGCTGATTAGTTTATAGGTTCTGTTTAATTCTCTCTTACTTTCAAGAAAGTCATGTGTGCCTGCAGACTGTTGAGGGATTTTTGAAACAGCAAAAATCCCATGGCTTGCTGTAGCTGAGCAAACCAAGCTACCAGGGCAACTATGAGAAGTTCCCATGACAGTGTTCCCACATCGCCCAATTGAGGAATTTAGAAAAATATTGTTACCAGTAGCTGGCTTCAAGGACAAGGTCTACGTGACTGCTAATCACAAGGGGGTTGTTTTCTTGCAGGTGGGGTTGTTTTCTTGTAGTTTTTTGTCTGAGTGTTTTTGACCAATAATCTTGTGTGAGACACTATCCGCCCCTGTTAAGTTCACTATAAAAGTTAGGCTATTCGGGC
This sequence comes from Netta rufina, assembly GCF_964035555.1. NCBI lineage: Eukaryota > Metazoa > Chordata > Aves > Anseriformes > Anatidae > Netta > Netta rufina. The sequence goes on along the minus strand of NC_140123.1, from coordinate 38,920,916 downwards.
AATAAAATGGAGTATGATCTGACTCTACTGGTGTCGCGCTTTTAGCCGTGCTTCCTGCAACAGCAGACAATGTGTAATATTTGTTATTTCTGGAAGAATGCACTTAATTACCTCTAGAAATCATTTAATCAACAGATGTCTCCTCCACCTTCCTTTGTACTAATCACTATCTGCATTTTCAGAACCTTAGAACTTTTTTTTTTTTTTTTTTTTTCCCTGATCCTTGTGTTCCTTCTCTCCTTATCTCTGATAGATTTCTCCTCCAGGGCAAAGCTCTATCTCAAAATCAAAAATATGTAGCTGCTTTAAGTATACCATAAAAGCTCTACAAACATTCCCTGGTGTATATTTGAACTCATCCATGAGATCTGTCGAGACAGCTTAAAAGAAAAAGAAAAAAAAAAAAAGCATAAAACAGAAAAACACACAACTTTAATAACTGCTAATTTATTTCATAACAACTAATTCTTCAAAATATCCAACAGTACCTTTAACACTACTTTATGGCTAAGAAATCAAAAATGTCCAGAGTTTCTAAAACCAGAAGACCTAGTAAGATTAAGGAAGAAATATTATCCTGTAACGTTGTTATTTACATGTCTTTTAATATTTTATATCATGCCTTTCATATAAAACAGCTGTTATAACCAAAATAATAAACTGAGACCTGGAGCACACTATATAATTTTGCTCGTATAGTCATGTTGGAGCAAAATGTCTGAAGTGTCAAGTATATCTTGGATGGGAAAATTGTGTAAATATGCTAACAGAGAAAATGTCATCTTTGGTATACAGTTTCTGCAGGATTTTAACTGATATAGCTATGGTTTTATACCTGTTGTGATAGATTGCAGAATGTTCATCAAAAATCAGTAAGGAGATCTAATTTACATGGGACCCACATTCCCAAAATATGACCTTGTTATGAGTCAATTTGAAAGATTGTCTACTGTTAATTAACCATAAATACAAATGTTATGTGTTGAAAAATAAAAGGTACCACAAAAGAACAGATAAGAACAGATGCAACATTTGCTGTAAATTGAAGCATCAGAATGTGGCAAGGTGATATTCAAGACATTAAAAAAAGAAAAAAAAAAAAAAAAAGTAGACCTTAATGAATAAGTCTTTGTCTTGTAACATGCTGTATAACAAAAAATGCTATCTGAGACAGTTTAAATTATTCACTAGTAACAAGACCCTTGTGCGTTTACCTGACTATTGAGGCATTGGACAAATGAGGTGTGATTATACAAGATTTTTAGCCTTTTTCATAGATTCTAGGGAGACAGGGATGGGCCTGTGTAAACCTCACTAAGTTCAACAAAACCATGTTCAAGGTCCTGCATCTGTGTTGGGACAATCCCAAGAATGAGGGCCATGAAGATGATCAGAAGGTTGGGGTACCTCTCCTATGAAGAGAGTTGGGGTTGTTCAGCCTAGAGAAGCGAAGGCTCTGGGGGGATCTTATAGTCACCTTCTAGTACTTAAAGGAGTCTTACAAGAAAGATAAGGAGAGAGTCTTTATCAGGGAGCATAGAGATTGGACAAAAGGCAAAGGTTTTGAACTGAAATATTTAGATTTAGATTTGACATTAGGAAGAAAGTCTTTACTCTGAGGGTAGTGAGGAAATGGAACAGGGTACCCAGAGAGGTTGTGGATGCCCCATCCTTGGAGGTGTTTAAGGTGGTTGAAGGTGCTGAATGGGGTTTTGAACAACCTGGTCTGGTGAAAGGTGTCCCTGCCTTTGGCAGGAGATTTGGAACTTGAAGGTCCTTTTCAACTCAAACCATTCTATGGTTCTATGATCACACTTACATACCAACAAACTCTACAAACTCTACAAACTCTATGTACCAAACTGCAGAGCAGTTATCTTTAACTACTATAGATTCAAAACATTTGGATTAGATTGTTGTCATTAGCTGCCAGTTCTTCACCATCTAAATATTAGGTGTACAATAATCTAATGTAATATTTCTCCACGTTAAGAGAAAAAACGATAGTATAATTACAGAGAGTCTATGAGGAAAGATGGACCCTTTACAAAGGAGAGTACAGTCATTTTATTGCAGTTAGTCTTCTGACAAACTACTAATCTATGTAGTGATTTTAGCAGTTGCTCACAGTTTGGAAAATGTTCGAGTTCCTCTTCAACAGCTTTACCTTGAAGTTGTTTGCATGTCTTGTTCATCAGGTACTTGTCCTAAATATAAGGTAACTGACAATCTCAAGAAAATATTTATTTGCCTCTCCTGTTGAAGTTCAGGTACTGGATAGAAGCAACATGGGCGAAAACAATATAACTCTTTGGTTTGCTGCTGAAAGCATGTTAATAGAAAGAAAAGAACCTGGACTCAGATCATTGTACCATGGTTTGTTTATACTTTTGGCATCTGTGTCACAGATGTATACACATGAGTCATTGGTCACTGTGAAAACTGGAGTGTCTTTTGATTTAGGAATGATTTTTTTTTATTATTACTATTTTGTTTTTAATCCAGTGTGTCTCCCTAGTCTCAGCCTTCTGACAGAAAGAAAGACTGTGTTTTAATTTAAAGCAATTGGGGAGTGGGAGGAGTGGTGGTGGTAGTCAGGGAATTATGTAACTAGGGACAATATTTTTTTTGTTTGGTCATAGTGTCACCAGGGAAAGAAGTACCAGTGCCAGAACTCAGCCAGATTTGATGCAGATGGTTAAGACAAGTTAGGCACTGTCACCTTCTCCACCCTGTGACTGCTCCTGCTCAGCTGCTAGGGTCTATCCCAGTATTCACGATCTCTGCTCAGGCTGGGAGATACAGCAGCCAATTTCCCCTTTGCAGGTTTGACTAGGGATAAAGCTGAGCACCTATCCCAGAGACACACACAAACAGATGAACACACACAGATGGAGGATTCTGACAGGGCTGGTCCACAGACTGCCTTCAGCAGCACCCACATGCAGGGCTCACACCATACCAGCACAGACAGCCCAGTCCCCTTCTCCCTTTGGCCTGGCAAAGACAGACTGTCTCTGGTGCAGACACACAGAACATCTTCATGTCATTTTCTTATTATGCCAGTTTTCACAGATCATAGAATCATTAAGGTTGGAAAAAACCTTCAAGATCATCTGGCCCAAACATCACCCTACTAACAATGTTGCCCTCTAAACCCCTAAGCACCAGGTCCTACCTTTCCTTAAACACCCCTAGGGACGGTGACTCCACCACTTCCCTAGCCAACTCGTTACAATGTCTGACTACTCTTTCTGAGAATTAATGTCTCCTAATTTCTAACCCGAACCTCCCCAGCTACAACTTGAGGCCATTCTTTCTAGTCCTATCACTAGTTATCTGAAAGAAGAGGCTGACTCCCAGCTCCCAACACCTTCCTTTCAGGTAGTTGTAGAGAGGAATAAGATCTCCCCTGAGCCTCCTCTAGGCTAAACAACCCCAGTTCTCTCAGCTGCTCCTCATAGGACTTGTGTTCCAGGCTCTTCACCAGCTTCATAGCCCTTCTCTGGATGTGTTCCAGGGCCTCAATGTCTTTCTTGTAGTGAGTGGCCCAAAACTAAACACAGTACTCGAGGTGCGGCCTCCCTAGTGCTGAGTATAGGGAAATGATCACCTCTCTAGTCCTGCTGGTTAAACTATTCCTGATACGAGCCAGGATGCCATTGGCCTTCTTGGCCACCTGGGCACAATGCCAGCTCATGTTCAGCCAAGCATCAACCAACACCCCCAGATCCTTTTCCTCTGCACAGCTTTCCAGCCACTCTCCCTCCAGGCCTGTAGTGCTACATAGGGTTGTTTTGGTCAAAGTGCAGGACCCATGTTGAACCTCATTCCATCAAACCCTCTGCCCATCGATCCATCCTGTCCAGATCCCCCTGCGGGGCCTTCCTACCCTCCAGAAGATTGGCAATTCCCCCCAAATTGGTGTAATTTGCAAACTTACTGAAGGTGCACTCAAGTGATCAATAATGATATTAAAAAAGATGGGCCCAACATCAACCCCTGGGGAACACCACTGGTGACCAGTTGCCAGATGGATTTTATTCTGTTCACCACCACTCTCTGGGCCTGACCATCCAGACAGTTTTTAACCCGTCAAAGAGTGTACCTGTCCAAGCCATGGGCTGCCAGCTTCTCCAGGAGAATACTATGGGAGACCATGTCAAAGGTCTTGCTGAAGTCTGGGTACAACAACAGCCTTTCCCTCATCCACCATGCAGTTCACCCTGTTGTAGAAGGAGATGAGGTTGGTCAGGCAGGTCTTGCCTTTCATGAACCCATGCTGACTGGGTCTCATCCCCGGTTGTCCCACATACATTGTGTGATTGCATTCAAGATGACCTGTTGTGTCACCTTTCCTGGCACCAAGGTCAAGCTGATAGACCTGTAGTTCTCCATGTCCTCCTTACTTCTTATAGATGGGTGTCACATTAGCAAGTCTCTGGTCATCCAGGATCTCTTTAGATGACCATGACCTCTAATAGATGATGGAAAGCGTCCCAGTAATACATTCACCAACACCCTCATCACCCTTGGGTAGATCCCATCTAGCCCCATGGACTTGTGACAGTCCACGTGGAGCAGCAGGTCTCTGTTTCCACCTGAACTATGGGGGAGTTCTGCTCCTGATCCTAGACTTCTTGGTCAGAAGGATGAGTACCCAGAGGATAAATGCTCTGGCTAGTAGAAAAAGTCTTTGATCGTTAAAGGAACAGACACTCCTTCCACATATAATTGCAGATACATTATTCCAAGGAACAAAAAAAAGATTAGATATAAGGGTAATTTTATGTCTGCATTTATAAAGTCTGGTGGTCAGAAACTGAGGAGATACCTACTTAAGGGCAGAAGGGAAAAAAATATATAGATGAATCTATTATTCCAATCAGAACAGTAACATGTAAAGGGACATCAAACACATTAAGAGACTTTAGACCAGAATTTTTCAGTTTTCAAATAATTCATTATTTCATTACATATGAAGAAATAAGAACTGCACAAAATTTGTTCTGAAGATGACAACATCTGGTTTAAACTTGTGCAACCCTTTATTGCTCAATGCGCTGTTAAATGTTGTGGGTTTACAATACTAGCAACTTAGTAGTTTTGAGTTCAGTTCCTTTAGTTTCCAATATCCACAAATTTACACATATAGTTATTACAGCATTCATTTTTTTCTGGAATTAAATAATCTCTGAACAATGGCTTTAGCCTTGCTTATCTGGGGCTCTACAACTTTGATCCTCCTAGTACTGCACTCCGTTCATGTCATCTAAGCTAAGTAATTGTGAAAATGTCTTCAACCCTTTTCTATCTTAGTTAACATATACCTTGTAGTATATGTTAATATGTTAATATATGTTCTATACTTATAGAATCACAGAATTATAGAATATCAGAGTTGCAAGGAACCCACAGGGATCCCCAGATGACCACCTGTGTCCCCAAATGACCACCCCCTAACAAACAAACAAACAAATAAATAAATAAAACAGATCGTGTGTCTTAGAGTGTTCAAAACTCTTCTTGAATTCTGGCAGGCTCAGTGCTTTGACCAGTTCCCTGGGGAGCCTGTTCCAGTGCCCAAGCACCGTCTCGGTGAAAAACCTTTTCCTGATATCCAGTCTGAGCCTCCTCTGAGGTTCACATATATATAAATAATTACACTTGCTGAAAAGTAAATGCAAGCATGCAAGTATAGACTCAAAGGGTTATAGTAAATGGGGTTACACTAGGCTGGCAGCCAGTCATTAATGGGGTTCCCCAGGGCTCCATTTTAGGACCACTTCTCTTCAGTATTTTCATAAATGAATTGGATGTAAAGCTAGAAGATGTTTTGAGTACATTTGCAGATGATACTAAATTGAGAGGAGCTGTTGATTCCATCAAAAAGTTCTATCAACAAGGGTAGAGAGGCCTTGCAGAGACATCTTGACAAATTAGAGGGATGCCAATCTCCAGCAATAAGAAGTTTAACAAGTGCAAGTGTCAAATTCTGCACCTGGAAAGGTGCAGCCGCATGACTATGTGTTCAGAATGGAGGTCAAGAGCCCTTTGGAAAGGGATCTAGAAGTTCTGGTGACCACCAGTGGGATCCAAGGAAATGGCATGAAGCACTGTCAGGGAAGGTTCAGATTGAGTATCAGGAAAAGGTTCTTCATGAAGAACGTAGTTGGGCACTGTAATAGGCTCTCTAGTGAAGCATTCTGGGCAGTGAGCCTTCTGGAGTTCAAGAAGTGTTTGGACAACACTCTCATAAATATGGTTTGATTTTTGGATAATTCTGTGTGGAGCTAGGAGTTACACTTGATGATCCTCGTGAGTCCCTTCCAATCCAGGATATTTTGTGATTCTATGATTCTAAATGAATATACCACAGAATGCAAGACAATTAAATAGAACAGAAAATGTCAGCCCAGCTTTAACAGAATGCATAATGAAGTACTTTCTTCTCTGTTTTCTTTCCTTTCCTAGCTATATAAATGAAGAGAATTGGAAGAAGGAATTTTGTCCTAGCTTTTCTGTGTTATCAAAGTAGGGAGAAAAAAAAAATATATATATATAATCTCCTATTGCAGGCTTATGAGATAGCAACAAAATTGAAGAGGTCTAATTCTGATTTGGATTGTGTACTGTCTTGAAAGAATTTTGGTCCTCATCCTGACTCATTTTTGGAACCAAGAGTATTATCCCCAGTTGTGTAATAGAAACGATTTGTTACAGTGTCGGTATAGTTCCAGAAACAAGACAAACTATAAAACAATTCTCCCAACATGTTTGTCAGAACAATGTGATACATGCCCAAGTGTACTAGTAGCAACAAAACACCGATGATATTTCTAAAGCACCACTTAATTAAGTTGTTGCTCATACAGTAAATACAACATCTGACTCCTGGACCTGTCCTACTGTGGTGAGGGATATTAAAGGTACATAGCAAACATTGGAAACAAGGACATGCTTGAGGCATAATGAAGAAACCTGAAAAAATAAAATAAAATATAAAATAAAATAAAATAAAATAAAATAAAATAAAATAAAATAAAATAAAAATAAAGTAAAATCCCAGGCAAATAATGAAACAAAAGGAACTCATGAAATATAATACTCTGAAATGCATTGGATCAAAAGCTATTTTTCTTTCATTTTATGTAACTGAAATTTCCAATGAAATTATCTGCAGTAAAAGTGCAGTATTAAGAATTATATACCAAGAAAAAGATTATAAAAATAATAAGTAAATAAGAAAGTAAATTTAACTAATCTAAACTATTAAAAAAAAATATATTATTCTATTTTTGTCCCATATCTCTTTAATTTCCTCATATAAGAAACAGTGAAATTGTGTTCACAAACAACTAATGAAATTAGGGAGATCTGAATAGCTATAGCTATTCAGCTATAGCTTGACAGTGACATGTTGTTTATTTCTTTGTTTTGATAGACCTACTCAAAGAGATAAGGCATTCCAGATTTGGATTTACTGCCCTTTGAAACCTCTGAATCATAAATATACAGATATGAGAGAGACGGGGAAAAATAATTAATTTATGTTATTACCATTTTACGGTATTACCTTACGGTATTATTCTTTGCTTTGTGAGTTGTAGTGCAAAATAACAATCAATGAAAATATTAATAAGAACTTTACTCAAGGCTATATTGCTCTTTGAATGACTAAGAATGGCTCAGAGGAAGAAAAACTCCCCTGTATTTGTTGTATTTATCAGCTGCCAAGCTTATCTGAGTATAGAAAATGCAGTGGTTCTTTCTCTGCAGCACTTTAGCAGGTAAAGGTTTGTCTCACTGTTCCACATCAGTTGTGATACAAATTGACACATTCCTACTCATGTCATTTAGACAGAAAATTCAACATAGGCATGCCTGTCTATGTCTGTCTTCTCTTGGTTTCATATCTAGAGAGGTTGTAGAAGATTATCTGCTATAAGATATATATAAGAGTATATGAGACTATCTATATATATTAGTTTGGGGTTCTTCCTTTTAATTATCCCAAAGGAAATGAAAATCAGAACAAATGGCTTTAGAAGTTAGTTTTAGAGGTCAGATATCCTTTAAATATATTTCCTGATAGTTTACAGTATGTGATGGCATGTAAGTATACGAGTTATTAATTCTGTGTTTTGTGTCCATATACATTTTGTATTTTCCTAATGTTATTTTTACCTGTACAATTATATATATATATATTTTTATGTGTATGGGTATATATATATATGTACATTATTTTATCCCCAGAAATGTTGCATTTATAAAAATAGATTTTTTACCTTCAGAAAGGTCTCTGTGGTGCAATGGGTTAGCGCATTCGGCTGTTAACCAAAAGGTTGGTGAATATTGCATATACACAGGATATTTAAATATTGCAATATTTCTGTGGCATACAGTAAAAAAAATGTGTAAGCTTTAAAAAGGAGAGTATGTTATTATGATTTTGCTGAAGGCATGGAAATATTTTTCATAGGTATGGTCAAAATACCATAGCCAGATGGTGCATCCTTTACTACAGCCAGTGTCATTACTAAATTCTTATTTAAAAGCCCTGGGAATTTTAAACAAATGTGGTTACAAAACAAAACTGAGCTGAAGTCAGGCATGTCAAAAGATGGGTCAATATGATGTTAGAATGCAGTTTATGTTTAAATTAGAGCTTGGATTCAAGGCCAGATCAAGGATAGAATTCAGATGTGCCAAGGTTTTCAAAACAGCTGTCACAACAGCTTAACCACAGTGTCTAGAATCTTAAAAAGAATTTCTAATATCCTGAAGCTATCCTGGATTAAAATGTTATTATTATGGATATTTGTACTTTGTTTTTTACCTTTGTAAATACAGAAGCTGAAAACAGATTCCAGTCAGCTTTGGATTAATCCCAAATAATAAAACTGTGGAAGACCTTCATCTAAAGAAATCAAGTAGGGATTTTATTTTTTATGATTCGTTTCAAGTATTGTTTTCAATACTTGTTATGCCTCTCAGTAGTTCAAGTACTAAGTAATATTAATGCTTTTATATCTGACCTACAGAATGTTGTTTTGTAATGCATTTTCCTCAGAAAGAGCAACTCCAGAAAATTAATCTCTATTTTATGAGTTTAGTTTAAGTAAAGTCTTGTGCTTGATCCATATCATGGTTTAACCCGGCCGGCAGCTAAACACCACACAGCCGTTCGCTCACCCTCCCCCCTCCCTCTCTGGGACGGGGGAGAGAAATGGAAAGTGAAGCTCGTGAGTTGAGATAAAGACAGTTTAATAAGACAGGAAAATAATAATAACAACAATAATAATAATAGTACAATGATGATAATAGTACTACTACTAATAATGTGTACAAACAAGTGATGCACAATGCAATTGCTCACCACCCGCTGACCGATGCCCAGCCTAACCCCGAGCAGTCCGGCCCCCTCTCCCCAGCTAGCCACTCCTATACATTGTTTAGCATGACATCAGATGGTATGGAATACCCCTTTGGCTAGTTTGGGTCACCTGTCCTGGGTCTGTCCCCTCCCAGCTCTTGATGCACCCCCAGCCTGCCTGTTGGCAGGACAGAGCAAGAAGCTGAGACGTCCTTGGCTTGGTATAAGCACCGCTCTGCAACAATTAAAACATCGGGGTGTTATCAGCACTCTTCTCATCCTAAGCCAAAACACAGCATTCTACCAGCTACTAGGAAGAAAATTAACTCTGTTCTAACTGAAACCAGGACAATCCAAAACGTAGTTATGACTTGTTAAATATGGAATTGATCTTGTATATCTATATGTTACTAGGGCTGATCAAAATGCAAGAAATATACATTTAAAGATACATATGTACTAAAGCTACAGCTACATTAGTTTCTCAATTGAAATGGTGATATAACTAGTCACTGCACTGAAATAAAAAAATAAAATTAATTAAATCTATGCCACAGAAACTTCAGGAACATATTTTAAGCAGTAAGTTTATTAGTAGTGCACGTAGAAATACAGTATTTTTCTGTTCATCTAAGTCTGGTTACCAATAAGTAGCTGTGCAACTTATTCCAGAATCCTTAGTAGGAATTGGTGATTTATCTCTCCAAAGTTATCTGTTACATAAAGATGGGCACTTCAAGAAGCAGTTCAAAAGTCTTTGCAACTCCAGTCTCTAATAAGAGTCTTTCCTTCTCAGATATGATACCTGACTGAAATCTCCAAGAAAAACTGCTGGCACTATATTGTAGACAAACATAAGTTATGGTGTTGTATTCAAGAGCAGCTGAATGAAATCCCATACTGTACAGAAGTTACTAAATATTCTGCTGATCTCTTCTGGCCGGGTAATCAGTGAATGTTGACCATTCTCTAATGTTTGGATATCTCTCTCCATTACAAAACCACATTCTAAAAAGACCCTGAAAAAAAAAAAACATTGGTAGCAAATAATAAATGCCTTCCTATTTTTAAGAAGGTGTCGTGGTTTAACCCAGCCGGCAGCTAAACACCACGCAGCCGTTCGCTCACCCTCCCCCCTCCCTCTCTGGGACGGGGGAGAGAAATGGAAAGTGAAGCCCATGAGTTGAGATAAAGACAGTTTAATAAGACAGGAAAATAACAACAACAACAACAACAACAACAACAACAACAATAATAATAATAATAATAATAATACAATGATGATAATAGTACTACTACTAATAATATGTACAAACAAGTGATGCACAATGCAATTGCTCACCACCCGCTGACCGATGCCCAGCCTAACCCCGAGCAGTCCGGCCCCCTCTCCCCGGCTAGCCACTCCTATATATTGTTTAGCATGACATCAGATGGTATGGAATACCCCTTTGGCTAGTTTGGGTCACCTGTCCTGGGTCTGTCCCCTCCCAGCTCTTACTGCACCCCCAGCCTGCCTGTTGGCAGGACAGAGCAAGAAGCTGAGACGTCCTTGGCTTGGTATAAGCACCGCTCTGCAACAATTAAAACATCGGGGTGTTATCAGCACTCTTCTCATCCTAAGCCAAAACACAGCATTCCACCAGCTACTAGGAATAAAATTAATTCTGTTCTAACTTAAACCAGGACAGAAGGTCTTTAGAATTTATATTTTTTCCTTAAGAAAAATATATATTTTTTAAATAAAGTAAACTATAAAAACAATTAAGAATATTCTTATTACCCTCTATCTATTCTTATTACCCTTGATCTAGGTTATTTTAATACATTTTGATTTTTTTTTTTTGTCTTTTCTTCCCAATAACATCTTTTATCAATTCCCACAAAAAAGTTTCTGTAAGTGTATAAGACTCTCACCTCTTTAATGCTTCTGGAATTTGAAATGTGATCTCTACAAAAGGAAAATGAATAGTAGAATATGATCAATTATATTGTATTCTTTAGAAGACAAATCTGGACAAATATATAGGGATTTCACTTGTATAATAGTAACAGATAGACATACAATTAAGACATGGTATTCAGATCCCAAAATTCAGTTAGAAAAGGTCACTAACCTGGAAATTATATTTGGGAGCTGGAAAGTTTCAAATGCTTATAAAATTCTCTTATTCTGAAGCAGTTGGTGGGCATTTCCGATACGTAGTTCATTGTGATCACTGTTTTTTATACTTTGTTGTATCCAAGTTTCCCAGCAAAGTGAGAAGAGAACAAGCTGATTGTAAAAATGCAGTATGTAGATAATTCTGTTATGTACGTACTTAAACGTAATGGCCATTGATTTCCTATATGAGATTCTGTTTCTTCATAATACATGTGAGTTAACATGTCAATTCTGTAGCAATTTAAAGTCCTGAGCCAAAACTACAGACCATCCTGAATAGATTGTTGGCTCAATACATTGTCAAAACTGTACTTAGGGCAAGAAAATTTGGCTGACTGGGACCTTATTTCTACAACTCCAGTAGTCCAAGACAAGCAGAAAGTCATTGTTTACTATAACAGTTCTCTCTTAATATACTCAGCAAAGCCAATAAGTCAACTCCACAGTACCTAAAGAAATAAAAACTGAAACCTACTGTGGTTATTTTATTTATTTACTTATTTATTTTTTCTCTTCCTTTAGTTATGGAAGAAACTGAGCAGTAAAGATAAATTTCTCATCTTCCTGCAAAGCATGATATTCCACTAAATAACTTGTGTTTTAACGTGGCAGGCAGCTATGCATCACACAGTCATTTGCACACACATTTCTCCTCCTCCCTGTCTCCTCCACTGCCCAAGCACACAGTAGGATGGGTGAGAGAATCAGAAAAAAAAATAAAGGTAAAATATCTTTGAAATATAGCATGGTTACACTGAGTACAATAAGAGCTTATGAAATTAAATTTTCATATATCTTTTTCTCTGTTTAAGATCAAAGTGCTATTGAACCTCAATTATATTGGAGCAAGACTTTTACAGCACCACGTGGAAAGTTCCAGTAATGAGTTCTTAGACATTTTTTTTTAAGTGTTGGAAAATACAGAAAGAATAAACTCTATAGTAGCAATATAGTACATCATGTGTAAGTCCTAAGTGTCCTCTGCTATGTGTCACTGTGTTGTATTGCTCTCATAGAGAAAGTGTCACAAGAATAGTGGAATATTCTTTTTGAAGAAAAAAATCCTTGAAATTCATCAAAGGGAGAACTGAAATCATCCTGCAGAGATCTCCATGAAGCAGTTCCAGACTTTCTACAGGTGATATAAAGGAGTGTAAGTGCAACATTGCCTTTTCATCTGGAGCTACTATACAATATATCAGATGAAAAGCCACCGCATTTCCTCAAAGTAAAGTACCCTAAGATTTCAATGTTGAGAGATTAAATTAGTCATACAAAGCATGACTGGTAAGCATACTAAAAATGGCTACAAATAGCCAAGTATAATGTATATAACAGTATGGTTAAATAAGTTGTTACGTTGCGCTCAGTAATGCTATTTATTATGATTTCATATATCAATCTTGTTAAAGATATTATAAAGACTGGTAAATTTAGGATGATGCTATTTTTAAGACAAGGCTTTCCAAAGATAATCCTTTATGGTGAGACATGGTACATATAATAATAATAAACGCACACACACCAAACGTATGTGCTTTAACAGGCACCTTAATTTTAAGGTAAACTTTCAAAATTTGAACTTTCAAGAGTATTTTTAACAAAGTTTAATTGTTTAAATGTTTAATATAAAACCTGCTGTACAAGGTGTAAGTAAATGAGTTGTCTCTTAGCATTTATTAAAGGTCACTGTATCAGATTTTTTTTTCCTCAGATGGGTCTCTAGGATAGTGAGACTTACTAAAGCATAATGCAGCATGTGTAATTTAAGTACAGATGTGTTTACACATACACCTGTCTGTCTGTCCCTCTCCAGTGAGCTTTTAACCTAAAAGTCTATGATCAGCCATATTTACTAGGATGGTAGCACTTTCAAAGATAATTAGGAAAATAGATTATCCAGCAGAAAGGAGGTGTTAGAAGTGCTCTCTATAACCACAATTTCTAGAAAGGCTGTATGTTGACATAAATTCCTATTTGACAACAGAGAATTAAAAAAACATACATCCATAGAATGGTTTGGGTTGGAAGGGACCTTAAAGGTCATGTAATTCCAACCTCCCTGCCATGGGCAGTGATACCTTCCACTAGACCGGGTTGCTCGAATCAGTATGCAATGAAGAGAAAGAAGGAGTAAAAGGGAAGAGGAAGAAGAGGAACAACAAAACCCACCACCACCACCACCACCACAACAAGAAAGATGTCAAAGAAAAAGAAAGAAGGAGTAGGAGAAGGAGATGGAGGAGAAGGGAAAGAGGGAAGAAGGAAGAGTGAAGGAGACAGCAAGCAAAAGAGAGGAAGAGGGGGAAGGAGAGAAAAAGGGAAAGAGATGGAGACCTGAATGTAGCTCAGTAAATGTGATGTTTGCCATTACCAGGAGAAGGCCATAGGCTATAGTGATCCTGCAGGGTGTCAGGGCTTCTCTGAGCTTTTCCTAGCTGTGAGGGGGTACTCAACACATTCAACATAGAGGCACGTTGAGGCATTCAGCACAGAGTAATGTGTTATCCAAGGTCAATTGCTGCTGGGCAACTTTCAATCTTCTGGGATAACATGAGTAGGAGGCAGTTGGCAACAGAAAAAATATAAGGATGGCAATAGGCGGACGCATCACTGAGAAAGCGGTGACCCCCATCCATCAGCAGCATTAATATCCCATCTAGAGCTCTGGATGCCTTTACTGATTGTGGTACCTATCACCTCTCAAACAGAAGTGTCAACCTTAGGACTCAGGCACTGGAATGGTGAGCATAACAATAGAGAAAAGGAGTAGATAAAAGTTTTCTTCTATAACAAATTTAAGGGTATTATTTTGTGCACCTGGTAACCATTTGCTGTACTTTGGTTGCATAAGTAAGATTTTGATAAGGCTCATAATTAATCCATATATAAGTTCAATTTTTGCTCTTAACAAGACCTTGAATGTACCATAAATGTATCAGTCTGGCGAAATGCTTGATCAGTGCTTCAAATGCATAGGATACTTCTTTTGGTTAATCACTGGGTTCATGGATGAACTTGTTTAAGCAATACGATGAAATAACATAAATTTAAACTATAAGGTGAATCTGCTATAGTATTTATACTTGACAGACTGCATTCTGTATTTTAGAAACACGGTATGTAACACTCAATATTTCTTGAAACATTGCACATGGCAATTTTTTCTATAAATCAGAAGAAAGAGACTATCTAAGCAGATATCATAGAAAAACACAGATCGTAAGGGACCTCAAAAGACTACCACAACCTTGTACAAACACCTACGTCCCTGGATGGGATTGAAGCACCAACCTTTTGGTTAAAGCTGAATGTGCTAATGTATTGTGCCATTAGCTTACTGAAGCTGATTTCAGCATTTTTATTTATCCTAATTAGGTATTATGACACCTACTTAAATCAGTGATGTGATCTGTCTCATCATTCCAAAAATTTTCTGATCCATAATGTGAAAAATGGTTTGCTAGAAAATCACTCTTTAAAATCAAATGAATTTAAAAATTCATATTTTATGTTTATTTGGCTATTTGACTTTTGTGTTTATAAAACTTTGACCTCGTACTCTAAATTAATTTTAATTCATTTTTTTTGAAGCACAAATTTATTTACATTTTTATACAGCAGTACAGGTACATGACAAATCTACATGTTTCAAAGTAAACCTTTGTACATGGATGAGTTCAAAGAGGATATATAGTCTTCAAGTCACACTAAAGGTGTCTCAGTACTCCAGTAACTTGATCAACAGTCACTGCGAATTAACAAAATGAAGAATAATGAAGATGCAGTCTTTCCCTGTAAGGGGAAACAAGCAACAAACTCATTATAATGCAATAAAAATGAAAGTAGATTGATTCTGGGAGGCAAAAACAATCTCAGAATGTTTGGTGTTGCTAGAGTATTTTGTACATAGAAGATACATAATATGTTTTATGTACATTTTATGATATACAGCTCCATTTCTGTTATGAACTCCAAATCTCTTTCCAGCATTCTCTCGACATTTTGCACTTCAAGTGTATTTTTACTATCAAAACAGTCTTCGTAACTTCTGGCATATTCCCAGCACTGTTCTGTACATACATTCAAAGTACTCAGATTTTTTTTTTTTTTTTTTTTCCCACAGAATCACAGAATTTCTAGGTTAGAAGAGACCTCAAGATCATCAAGTCCAACCTCTGATCTAACACGAACAAGTCCTCCACTAAACCATATCACTAAGCTCTACATCTAAACGTCTTTTAAAGACTTCCAGGGATGGTGACTCCACCACTTCCCTGGGCACCCTGTTCCAATGCATAACAACCTTTTCAGTAAAGAAGTTCTTCCTAACATCTAACTTAAAACTCCCCTGGTGCAACTTTAGCCCATTCCCCCTCATCCTGTCACCAGGCACGTGGGAGAACAGACCAACCCCCGCCTCGCTACAGCCTCCTTTAAGGTACCTGTAGAGAGCAATAAGGTCACCCCTGAGCCTGCTCTTCTCCAGGCTGAACAAGCCCTGCTCCCTCAGCCGCTCCTCATAGGACTGGTTCTCCAGACCCCTCACCAGCTTCGTCGCCCTTCTCTGGACTCGCTCAAGCACTTCCATGTCCTTCTTGTAGCGAGGGGCCCAAAACTGAACACAGTACTCAAGGTGTGGCCTCACCAGAGTCAAGTACAAGGGGACGATCACTTCCTTAGCCCTGCTGGCCACACTGCTTCTTATACAAGCCAGGATGCCGTTGGCCTTCTTGGCCACCTGAGCACACTGCTGGCTCATATTCAGCCAACTACCAACCATCACTCCCAGGTCCTCTGCCTTGCAGCTTTCCAACCACTCATCTCCCAGCCTGTAGCTCTGCTTGGGGTTATTGCGCCCCAGGTGCAGGACCTGGCACTTGGCCTTGTTGAACTTCATGCAGTTGACCTCAGCCCATCAATCCAGCCTATCCAGATCCTCCTGCAGAGCCTTCCTACCCTCGAGCAGATCGACACACGCACCTAACTTGGTGTCACCTGTGAACTTACTGAGTGTGTAGTCGATCCCCTCATCCAGATCATCGATGAAGATATTAAAGAGGTCCAGGCACAGCATCGAGCCCTGGGGAACGCAGCTAGTGACTGGCCTCCAACTGGATTTGACTCCATTCACCATGACTCTTTGGGCCCGGCTATCCAGCCAGTTTCTAACCCAACGAAGCGTACGCCAGTCCAAGCCAAGAGCAGCCAGTTTCTTGAGGAGAATGCTGTGGGAGATGGTGTCAAAAGCCTTGCTGAAGTCAAGGTAGACCACATCCACAGCCTTTCCCTCATCCATCAAGCTCGTCACTTGGTCATAGAAGGAGATCAGGTTCGTCAAGCAGGACCTGCCTTTCATAAAGCCATGCTGACTGGGCCTGATCACCTGCTTGCCCTGCAAGTACCTCATGATGACTCAAGATAATCTGCTCCATGAGCTTCCCTGGCACTGAGGTCAAACTGACAGGCCTGTAGTTCCCCGAGTCTGCCCTCCGGCCCTTCTTGTAGATGGGCGTCACGTTTGCTAGCCGCCAGTCAACTGGGACCTGCCCCGGTAGCCAGGACTGCTCATAAATGATGGTATGTGGCTCGGCCAGCTCCTCCGCCAGTTCTCTCAGTACCCTCTGGTGGATCCCATCTAGCCCCATCGATTTGCACACATCCAAGTGCTGTAGCAGGTCGCCAACCATTTCTTCATGAATAGTGAAGGCCACATTATGCTCCCCTTCCCATTCCGCCAGCTCCGGGTACTGGGTATCCAGAGAACAACTGGTTTTGCCGCCAAAGACTGAGACAAAGAAGGTATTAAGCACCTCAGCGTTTTCCTCATCTTTTGTAACAAGGTTTCCCCCCGCATCCAGTAGAGGATGGAGATTCTCCTTAGTTCTCCGTTTTGCGCTGATGTATTTGTAAAAAGATTTTTTGTTGTCTTTAACGGCAGTAGCCAGATTGAGCTCCAGATGAGCTTTGACCTTTCTAATTTTGTCCCTGCACAGCCTCACAACATCCTTATAGTCTTCCTCAGTGGCCCGCCCTTTTTTCAAAAGATTATAAACCCTCTTTTTTCTCCTAAGCTCAAGTTGCAACTCTCTGTTGAGCCAGGATGGTCTTCTTCACTGCCGGTTCATCTTTGGGCATGTGGGGACAGACCGCTCCTGTGCCATTAGGATTTCCTTCTTGAAGAGCACCCAGCCTTCTTGGACTCCTCTGCCCTTCAGAACTGCCTCCCAGGGGACTCTACCAATCCGTGTCCTGAGCAGCTCAAAGTCAGTCCTCCGGAAGTCCAATACAGCAGTTTTACTCGTCCCCTTCCTGGCCTCGCGAAGAACAGAGAACTCTACCATTTCATGGTCACTCTGCCCAAGACAGCTTCCGACCACCACATCTCCCACCCGTCCTTCTCTGTTTGTCAAGAGAAGGTCTAGCGGGGCACCACCCCTCGTAGGCTCACTAACCAGCTGTGTCAGGAAGCTATCTTCCACGCTCTCCAGAAACCTCCTTGACTGCTTTCTCTGGGCTGTGTTGTGCTTCCAGGATATGTCAGGGAAGTTGAAGTCCCCCACAAGAACAAGCGCTGACGATTCTGCAACTTCTGTCAGCTGCCTGTAGAACTCCTCATCTGTCTCCTCATCCTGGTTTGGCGATCTATAACAGACCCCGACCAGGACGCTAGCCTTGTTGGCCTTCCCGCCGATCCTAACCCAAAGGGACTCAACCTTGTCATTCCCAGCCTTGAGTTCTACAACATCAAAACACTCTCTAATATAGAGAGCCACACCACCACCCCTTCTGTGCTGCCTGTCCCTTCTGAAGAGCCTATAGCCAGTCATTGCAGCACTCCAGTCATGAGAGTGGTCCCACCACATCTCTGATGGCAACCAAGTCATAGCCTGCCTGCCGCACGATGGCTTCCAGCTCCTCCTGTTTGTTACCCATGCTGCGTGCATTGGTGTAGATGCACTTCAGCTGGGCCATTGCCTTATCCCCCGGCCATGCCATTGTTCCCCCTGGCACAGCTCCAACAAGCCTTGTTTCAGACCAATCCCCCATCTTACTTAGTTTAAATCCCTCTCAATGAGCCCCGCCAGCTCCTGGCCCAGGATCCATTTTCCCCTTAGAGATAGGGACCCATCTGCGGCCATCAGGCCGGGTGCCGAGTAAAGCGCCCCATGGTCAAAAACCTCAAGATTTCTGTGCTGGCACCAGCCTCTGAGCCATGCGTTTATCAGGTGGGCTTTTCGTGTCCTCTCTGTACCCCTCCCTGCCACCGTAGGGATAGATGAAAACACCACCTGTACTCCCGCTCCCTCCACTAATTGCCCCAGCCCCCTAAAGTCCTGTTTGATAGCCTTGAGGCTAAAGTAAGGCTATACAAAGTTCATCTTACATCTGGTGAAGAAATGAAAACAAAAGGAGTGATATAATTTTAATAATCTTTAATATGCTCAAAGTTTGTTATTTAGTTATGCATGAAGATTTCTTGCTTCTGAAATGACACATTATAAAGCTGTGACTCAAACTCATATAATTATCTTAGGATATTACATCAGTTTTCTAAAATATATATTTTATCAAGTGCTGCCTATTGTGTTTATTCTCACAATATATATAATGCTCTTTTATCATCAGTTTTATGTGAGATACTTAAAAAACAGATATAACTGCCTTCATGCTGCACGGTGTCTGTACAGTACGTTTCCCGAATCACTGTGTTTTAGACACAGAACAGTGAAGGTGGAATTCACATACACTGTCTCTTTGTCTTCTGAACTAGAAAACACTAGGAATATATTTATGTTTGAAGAACTTTCCACAGAAGTTGATACCACTGAGCAAGCAGAAGATGAAGCTAAGCTGGTGGCAATAATCAGAATTTCAGTCTGTTAAGTTCTTGTCACCATGTGATTCATGGCTTTTACATTGAACTACTTGCAATCTTGAAGACTCAAGGGGAAGCCAGTGAGACAGACATTTACTGCTGGAAATATATTCCACTGGAAACTCCTCTTGACTTTCACTTCATTCTCTGATATGTTCTTATTCATGTTGATGCATTTCAGCACCTGATAAGAAACCAGTGTTCTGTAAAGGAGTTTGTGTATGAAATACAGATAACAGGACCCCATGGAATCATACAGCACTTAGGTATATATAAGACAGTTTCCATGCCCATGAGGGTTTCAGAGAAAATGAGAAAGATAATTTTCTCACTATGTCTTATTAACTGACTCACCTTGGCTAAAAGCTTAGATATTATACAGAACTATAGGTGCATCCAAACGTTGATTAGTACAATACAAGCTCTTAAATTTGCTTTGGAATATGCTAAATTTGCTTTGGGGTATGCTAAAGGCAGGGGTAGGAGTGGGGCATGTTGTGTGCATCTCGACATGGCCCGTAGCTGGACAGGACTGTGGGAAGCTGGAGACCAGTCCTGCTGCAGCATCTCTGGAGCAGAGCTGACGGTCACCAGAGCTGAAATGGGGTCCTAGGCCTTGGGCAGTTATTGGGGGGGAGCCCCAGGGGCTGGGAAGAGATGAGGAGGATGATTGTTCCATCAGTGTCCTGACGCTACCGTAGACCCAGGACTATTTTGTTAAAATGAGTAATGTTCAACTTAGCAGTTGAATATTATGAAAATGCATGCTGTTCAGATTCTCCAACATTGTTAAGTAAACCAACAAAACTGAGAAAAAAAAAAAAAGTGACAAAATTACTTAGGTAAAAATGCAAACCAGCAGGATAAGGGTGGTATCAGTGAACTAGCCACTTCATGGTTGGCCACTTGATTCCTGTCCATGGGATGATGGAGAAAAAATGAAACTCAACTGGCATGATCCTTCTTTTATGCCCCAAACAGTTCATTGCTCACAAGTGACAAATGGGTAGGTAGCCAAAAGTTAATTACTTCAACCTATGAGAGGAATGTAAATCAATAATACAATAAATACATGGTGATGTGTCAAAGTAAAGAAATTATATTGTCTAAGGTTCACTCCAATACCTTTCTCGTTAAAAACTTGCAGACTACTGCACATTTTTGCCTTTTTCCTTCTGTCTATTCACAGTTCCTCCTTATGTGTCTACTCCCCCCCTAACAACGTTTACGATACTATACCAAAATTAAAACCAAACTAAGAACCTAAGCATGTGATATGCACAAGATAGATCCCTGAAGCACTAGTATTCCATAGAGATTACTCCAAAATGATAGTTTGTTGAGTATCTGAGATTTCACACAGCATATGTGGCACAACGGTCGATTCAGGCCTGGTCAACATGGGTTCACAAAAGGCAAGTCCTGCCTCACCAACCTCATCATCTCCTTCTACGACAGGGTGAACCACCTGGTGGTTGAGGGAAAGGCTGTTAATGTAGTCTACCTAGACTCCAGCAAGGCTTTTGACATGGTGTCCCACAGTATTCTCCTGGAGAAGCTGACAGCCCATGGCTTGGACAGGTACACTCTGATGGGTTAAAAACTAGCTGGATGGCCGGACCCAGAGAATATTGGTGAATGGAGTGAAATACAGC
This sequence comes from Netta rufina, assembly GCF_964035555.1. NCBI lineage: Eukaryota > Metazoa > Chordata > Aves > Anseriformes > Anatidae > Netta > Netta rufina. Next base: position 38,899,839 of record NC_140123.1, on the reverse strand, counting down.
TGGTAACTGGTCACCAGTGGTATTCTCCAGGGATCCATGTTGTGACCCATCCTCTTTAGTATCTTTACTGATGGTTTGGATGAGGGAATTGAGTAAATTTGCAGATGACACCAAGTTCGGAAGAAGTGTCAATCTGCCAGAGAGTAGGAAGGCCCTGCAGAAGGACCTGGACAGAGTGGGTCAATGGGCAGTGGACAATGGACAGAGGTTCAACATAAGTGTTGGGTCCTGCACTTTGACAAAAACAACCCCATACAACATCACAGGCTTGGGGCAGAGTGGCCTGAAACCTGTGCAAAGGAAAAGGATCTGTGGGTGCTGATTGATGCTAGCCTGAACATGAGCTAGCAGTATACCCAGGTGGCCAAGAAGGCCAACTGCATCCTTGCTTGCATCAGGAATTATGTAGCCAGCAGGACCAGGAGGTGATCATTCCCCTGTACTCAGCAATGGTGAGGCTGCACCTTGAGTACCGTGTTCAATTTTGGGCTGGGACCCTCACTAAAGGAAAGATGTTTTGTCCCTGGAACATATCCAGAGAAAGACTACGAAGCTGGTGAAGAGCCTGGAACACAGATCCTATGAGGAGTGGCTAAGGGAACTGGGAATGTTTAGTCTGGAGAAGTGGAGGCTAAGGGGAGACCTTATTCCTCTCTACAATTAATATGGCACCTTTGAATAATTAACTTTTGTATAAAAGTGGTTTTTTGCTGTTTGCTGGTTTTTCATTTTTAGTGAGCTCAGAGCTATGTTTTATCAAAGAGACAACGTTAACAAACATAACAAGTACATATCTGAATCCAGAGTTATGACTGGTATACACAAAATCTGTTTATAACTTTCTAAATATATGTATATAAAATCTGTACCGACCCAAAAATTGTTATCAGTTCTTAATATTTTTTATGCTTCTCCTTGAGTTATTGCAGATGACTTCACTTTTATCTTTTTATTTCCCTTTCTAGGTAAGAATCTAAAGGCTTGAAATATATATATATATAATTTATTTATTTATTTATTTCTCTCAAAATGTAAAAAATTGTAGAGAATAGAATTGTGAAATGTGTTTATCTGATTCGTGTCAATATGGAACAATGGTATGATGAATGTGACCTTCTGTCTTACATACCCTTGTATAACCACAAGTCTAAGAAAAACAGAGTGGTTAATGTATATAGTTCGTGTATCTTGCAATGGAATGGTCCAGCAATTTGTGTCAACAGGGGATAAGAGAACAAAGGGGTTTCAGAATAACTGCTAACTATTATGACTATTGCATGGGACACTATGATATCTGGCCAAGAAATTAAGGAGAAGGGGAAAGCTGAAGGATGACTAAAAGACAAAGCTTGCAGGGGATGCTGAACAAGTCTCTGACATCCAGCCAAGATAGACAAAGGAGAAGGACAAGAAAAAAGGCCTGGGAGGAAGACTACAAGCCTTCAGCATGAGATACCCCCAGATGGACCACTGGAGACTGATACACATGCGCCAATAGGAGGGTTCGGATTCCAGGAACTAATTATAATAACCCTGCCTTTTCTATAAGTAATAATGAATATATAGGAGCCTAGGAGCATAAAAAACAGCCGCCTGATGTAACTTGTGTGCATCTTGGTGGAGCAGAGACTCCCGGCACATCCAAGGACCTGGGAGTGATGGTTGGTAGTTGGCTGAATATGAGCCAGCAGTGTGCTCAGGTGGCCAAGAAGGCCAACGGCATCCTGGCTTGTATCAGGAAGAGTGTGGCCAGCAGGGCTAGGGAGGTGATCATCCCCCTGTACTCAGCTCTGGTGAGGCCGCACCGCGAGTACTGTGTTCAGTTTTGGGCCCCTCGCTACAAGAAGGACATCGAGGTGCTTGAGCGAGTCCAGAGAAGGGCGACGAAGCTGGTGAGGGGTCTGGAGAACCAGTCCTATGAGGAGCGGCTGAGGGAGCAGGGCTTGTTCAGCCTGGAGAAGAGCAGGCTCAGGGGTGACCTTATTGCTCTCTACAGATACCTTAAAGGAGGCTGTAGCGAGGTGGGGGTTGGTCTGTTCTCCCACGTGCCTGGTGACAGGATGAGGGGGAATGGGCTAAAGTTGCGCCAGGGGAGTTTTAATTTGGATATTAGGAAGAACTTCTTTACTGAAAAGGTTGTTAGGCATTGGAACAGGGTGCCCAGGGAAGTGGTGGAGTCACCATCCCTGGAAGTCTTTAAAAGACGTTTAGATGTAGAGCTTAGAGATATGGTTTAGTGGGGACTGTTAGCGTTAGGTCAGAGGTTGGACTCAATGATCTTGAGGTCTCTTGCAACCTAGAAATTCTGTGATTATTCGTTTAATAAATTCTAAATCTTTGATTGTAATCCTATTTGGGACTTAGCCATTTATTACAAAATTGTGTGGAAAGTGACATGTTAAATAGCAAAAAGACAGCATATCTCAAAGATATTTTTTACAACGTATACAAGCACCATGCTCAGGCAAGTGTTCCTATTCCTTTTGATCATATTGTAATTGGTAAAACCTAAGAGCCTAAAAGTAAAGAAAATTTTGCCAGACCTCATTTTATATTGACCTTATTTTATATTGTCTTTTTAGGTAGTTTGGGCTCAGATTATGTTCATGCTGTAACTTATCTCTGTCCTTCTATTAGGAAACATCAAGGTCTGCCTTGGAAGGATTTTGATTCATTCTGTCTCCCAGCACTGGTTATGTTACATTGCCACAAGGACAGTTGACAGAGGCAGGATGCCAAATCAAGAAAGGAAGCAATAGGGCACATCTACAGTGTGCATAATTAAAGCAATTGAGAATTGTCAGGTCAAATATAAATGTCTACTTTATAATGAGATTAATTGTTCTCTGAAATCTGCTGGCTGTACTGGTGAGCTAAAACCAGACGAGTCAGACACCTGCAGTGTCACATCACTGCAAAGTCAATAGCCTACTCTTAGTCACAGTAAAATCATATTTACTGGAATGCAACACTATTTATGTCCTAAACTAAAAACAAACAAATAAACAAACAACAACAAAAACAACCACCAAACACATTTAATCTGTGATCTGAGCAGTGACCAAGTCAACAGGAGCATTTGATTTATCCATTACTTTTTTTAAACTATGCACTATTAGGTTAAGTTATTTTAAAGACATGAGGAATACTGGAATAATCAAATGTTCAGTGGCAATTTAAAAACTAGTCACTGTAATGAATTGATGATGGGGCATGCAATTTAATGTGTCTCCTATAAGAATTCAATGCCAACGGTCCTTTCTGTAAAAAAAAAAAAAAAAAAAACCTTTCCAAAAACCTTTCCATAACCCAATTACTTTTCATGTTGGTTTGTTTGTTTTTTTGTTTTTTGTTTGTTTGTTTTCCTGTATGTGACACATGTCTACAGGATAATTCATAATAGCAACATTATTTTTCATTTCATTGACAATTTTCAAGAAGGGTAAGAAAGAAGACCCTAGCAATTACAGGCCTGTCAGTCTCATGTCAGTGCCTGGTAAAATTATGAAGATGATTCATGAAGTTATTGAGGTGCACCTGGGGGACAATGCAGTCATGGTCCCAGCCAACATGGGTTCATGAGGGGTAGGTCCTGCCTAACAAATTTGATTTCCTTTTATGATAAGATCACCCATCTAGTTGACCAAGGGAAACCAGCTGATGTGATTTTTCTGGACTTTAGCAAGGCTTTTGACACGGTTTCCCACAGTATCCTGCTGGACAAAAAGCCCAGTATACAACTTAACAAAAACATCATATGATGGGTGAGCAATTGGCTGATGGGCAGGGCTCAAAGGGTTGTGGTAAATGGGGCCACATCTGGTGGACGGTCACTAGTGGGGTCCTTCAAGGCTCCATTTTAGGGCCAGTCCTCTTCAATATCTCTATAAATGATTTGGATGTAGGACTAGAAGGTGTTTTGAGCAAATTTTCCAACAACACCAAACTTGGAGGAGTTGTGGACTCTGCTGAGGGTGGAAAGGCCTTGCAGAGGGATCTGGACAGATTGAAGAGCTGGGCGATCACTAACCACATGAAGTTTAACAAGAGCAAGTGCCAGGTCCTGAACTTGGGACGGGGCAACCCTGGCTATATGTACAGACTGGGCGATGAGACGCTGGAGAGCAGCCCCACAGAGAGGGATCTGGGGCTTGTGGTTGACAGCAAGTTGAATATGAGCCAGCAGTGTGCCCTGGAAGCCAGGAAGGCCAACTGTATCCTGGGGTGCATCAAGCACAGCATTGCTAGTCGGTCGAGGGAAGTGATTGTCCAGCTCTACTCTGCACAGGTGCAGCCTCACCTCGAGTACTGTGTGCAGTTCTGGGCACCACAGTACAAGAAGGACATTAACCTGAGGAAAAAAGGAGCAGCTGAGGTCACTGGGCTTGTTCAGCCTGGAAAAGAGGAGGCTGAGTGGGGACCTCATCGCAGTCTACAACTTCCTCACAAGGAGGAGTGGAAAGGCAGGTGACCTACTCTCTGTAAACACTAGTGATAGGACCTGCGGGAATGGTGTTAAGCTGAGGCAGGGGAAGTTTAGGCTGGACATCAGAGGTTCTTGAAGAGGTTCTTCACTGAGAGGGTGGTTGCACACCGGAACAGGCTCCCCAGGGATGTAGTCACTGCACCAAGCCTGTCTGAATTTAAGCGCTTAGTTACATGGTCTAAACCTTTGGGCAGACCTGTGCGGTGCCAGGAGTTGGACATGATGATCCTTATCATCAAGTGCAATGGCAATGGCTGCAAGTTAGAACACAGGAAGTTCTGCACTGACATGCAAAAGAACTTCACACTGGGGGTGATGGAGCATTGGAACAGGCTGCCTAGGGAGGTTGCGGAGTCTCCTTCTCTGGAGATATTCAAGGCCTGTCTGGACACCTACCTGGGCAGCCTGCTCTAAGGAACCTGCTTTGGCAGGGGGGTTGGACCCGATGATTTTTCGAGGTCCCTTCCAACCCCTACAGTTCTGTGATTCTGTGATTCTTTGTGATTCTGTGATCCTTATGGGTCCCTTCCAACTCGGGATATTCTATGATTCTATAATTACTATTGTTTTGGCCCTTCTCTACTCTATGGGTTTATGCAAATTTCATAATGACTATAGCTACTATTATTTCAAAACGATTAGATTGTTCGTGTTGATTAGATTGACAGCTCTTGATCTTAAAATAATAACAATAATCATCATTATTATTGTTATTTATCCCTGGTTATTTGTCCCCTAAAACATTTTAACAGTATTACCAGTAGCATACATTGCCAGCTCCAAATTATTAATGACTGATTTTGTTACAATTTCAGTATCTATCTTTCCAAGTCCAAATAAATGTATTAAATATGTGAGGACATTTAACAGATCAGTTAATCCAATCCTAGAATGAATCCCATTGAAAAAAGCATTATCTTTCCCCATAACAATTTGAGACTTTACATAGACCCAATTCTAATGGTTTTCTTCTCCATTTTTTAACTCTTTTCAACTGTCTACTGAAAAGACATAGGGTTTGACAGGTGCATACTATTGATGTATTTGGAAAAAAAAAAAAGTAAGAAAAACAAAACTCTCAAAGCTTGTATTCATTGTTCTGTTAATAGGCAATAAATGAGTTGAAGAAAGTTGTGTTTTGTTTGTTGTTTTTTTTTTTTTCGTTTTTTTTTTTTTTATTTTAATGATTAACAAAAAATATGGTAATACCTTCCCATTACATCATGTGGTTCTGTTGAATTTTGTAGTTTTTGTGTTTTCCTGTTTTCTTTGCTTTTCATTTTTCTTTCTTAACTGGCAGATAATTTAAATATTTCAGAATGTATTTCTCAGAAATATTTTGTTATTGGAGGGTTATAATCATCCTTTGTTGCTTCAGAGGAGGATACCAATAGGTTTAAAAAGTAGTAGCAGCAGTGGTAGTAGTAAGTGCAACATCTAAAACTAATTTTCTGGACATGTAATATATGTGTTTAAGTGTTTATGATTACTAAATATTTAATGTTACAAATGTAATGTTACAAATTTAATCTTGGTTGTATGTTACATTTTTACTTTTAATCAGATTTAATACAGTTTTCAGTTGTGTACTTAACTTTTTGGTAGAATAAAAGTAAAGAATATATTTTCCTTGTAAGAAAATCTTTTTTCCTATAAGAGAACAGGTTTTTATATAGAATATATTTTCATGTTATATATCTTATATATCTATAAAACATACAAAGAGAGAGTAAGAGGGAGAGAAAGAATGAGAGAATTGCAGATCAAGTAGGCTGTTCACGCTATCTTCAACAGAATGCACGGATTTCAACCAACATCTGTATAGATCTCTTTTCTTCTTTATTTTTTTGTTCTTCCCCTAGCAAGTTGCTGTAATTACACATTTGTTTTCTACCAGCAGGTATTTTTTCATAATCTTGAAAGAATATTTAGATCATCATAAAGCCATATGCTCAACATAACACCCCTTAATTTACAAAGAAATGAAAAGCAGCTGGTTAGTGTGAATGACATTTTCTGTTATACACCAAACTTGCAAGCCCTCAAGATTTATTTCAATGTTGTCTTTAAAGATGTCATTTTTATTGTTACTGATCAAAGAACTTCACTAAGGGTAGGAAATATTTAATGTCTCAGTTTCCTGAAAATTATTCTAAAAACTTCACTAATGATACATCTCCTTTGACTTTCTGTTCACAGAAAGACTGTAGTGCTGATAATGAGCATGGATTAATTAAAGTAATGGACTAAAACTGACTTTTGGTAACAGCTGTGAAAATCTATATTGTGCTGTGTATTATAAATGTACATAAATAGGACACTCAAGGTGCCACTGATCTTAATTAGTATATACAACATTTATGTATCTCTGGTTGTTGAACAGCCTATTTGATTTCATATCGTGAAACAGACCTAAAAGATCTCTTTGTTTGTATTTTTCTCTTATTCCTTCCAGCTTTCTTTGGTCTGTATTTCTAAAGTTATCTTTCATCAGTTGCATCCTACTTAATTTGTTAATAAAATGTAAAATATATTTTAATATATTAAAGGTGTGGATTTCAAGTGGACTAGTATTTTCTTGTATTCCTTCTCCTTCTCCTTCTCCTTCTCCTTCTCCTTCTCCTTCTCCTTCTCCTTCTCCTTCTCCTTCTCCTTCTCCTTCTCCTTCTCCTTCTCCTTCTCCTTCTCCTTCTCCTTCTCCTTCTCCTTCTCCTTCTCCTTCTCCTTCTCCTTCTCCTTCTCCTTCTCTTTCTCTTTTTTTCTCTTCATGCAAGACTGCAAGATGAGGCTTTGTTGAGAATTAATAACTGTTTTCAATAGTGACTAATAAAACATTCTATTGTAGGGATTGGACATCACATTTTGTCATTTTCCTGAAACATTTTTAACAGTAGGCTGTGCTATATCAGCACCAAAACTTTAAAACAAAACAAAACAAAACATTAAATTAAGAATGTGGGTATCTCCTTATTGCTTTTTCATACTAATCAAAGCTGATTGTGAATAAGGTTATCAGATTTAAGTTTAGTATTAAGGGTCAGTTTGCAAAAAAAAGTTTGCAAAAAGCGAGCCAGACCACTTTTAGATTTTGATTCCAGAGAGAAAGCAACATTAGTCTTCTCTTCTCCTTAGTATTAGCAACATATCAAGACTAAAATCTAGTGCACCTAATTTGGCAGAATCAAGGCCAACTAAAGTGTCTAAATTTTTAGTAAAGCTAATCAAGATATATATATGAATTCTGTATACCTTCAAAGAGAAATCCAGGACATCTTAGTTAGCTGCTTGCCTCTTTACATTATACATATATTTAGGCTTGACTACCAAAGGATGACATATATCTATATCTAATCTCTCTTATTGTAGTTTGGATGTCCTTCAGATGGTTAGGCAGAGCTAGGCATATATATCCCAATGCAGATAGGAGTATATGGACGGATTCCCACTTTCATTTTACAGTTCAGTGGCTATCAGATTAGCCTAAAATGGGTGGTAGTAGTAGAAATTAACACTGAAACAAAGAAGATCTACTCAGTTGATATTTATGTTTTTCATGTGTCATACTTCAAAGAGAAATTGATCAGAAACATCTGCTACAGAACACTCATTGGAGTGTTTAATGGCTAACACATCCAACTGAGTCTGAATACTTCGTAAATCTCAATAAATGGCTCTGGACAGTGAAATGTTTAAACACTTATGTATTCCTAAGGATATTCAACACCTAAATAAATAAATAATAAATAAATAAATAAAAACACCTTGTTCAGTTGTGTGGTATGGAAAATGCATCTGTCATAAATATGTTCTGAAGATGTTGCTATTTAAGGAGTCATGTTCATCGCTCATCTATTAAGGTAGGCAGGACATCACTAATTAGCAACATATGATGAAATGAAGAGGTCCTTCAGAGCTTGATCTCCTTGATCTCCACAAACACATTATAAAAATTAAAAGTAAAAAATGATATACTGTTACTGGCTGCAACTATACTTTTGAGAAAGTCATGGTGGAAGTTCAAGCGCAGTACTCAGCTAATGTTAACTTAATTGCCTTGCACAATTTTGCTCTTGTCAACAAGAACTCTCAGAAGCACTGCCAAAGCCCCAGTCAGGGGTTATCAACTGCAAGGGAAAAATTTCAAGGGGAAATATGATTGGAATAGTGTTTGACTTCCTTAGTGGAGAACAGTCTTCTAAAACTCTCTTTAGATTTTGAATGTAGCATTTAATTTCAGTTTTATACCATAAAAATAACACTCTCTTGAATTGCAACAGTATTCTCAGATCATCATAAACATTTTACAAAAAAAAACGTGCACATAATAATGTCTTATGGATGTGTGGGCTTCGGATGGAATCCAGAAGAGACCCAGGCTGAATCTTACAAGTGCTAATGCATCTGGTTTGTCTTAGTTCAGTGAAAACATCCTCTAGACATTGTTGATGAAAAGTAGGCATAGCTGCATGAGGTCTGAGCAAGGAATTGGTCACTGACCTTCTTTTATTATGCAATATAGACATAGTCTTTTTCTTTGAGCTCAATCAGGATTTAGTATTAGTAAGCATGAACTCCATTTTCATGTTTAAGTCAAGTATATTTGTCAACTCACATGTTCCTGCAGAATTTTGTGTACAGAAAGTCTTTATAATAAGATTAGATCTTTGCTTCTCCAGAGAGGAAAGTGTTTATTTTTCCATGGATAATGACTTCTTATTGGTTAAATTTAAGACATGGTGGTTAGTCTGCCAGAGGGTTTTTAGAATTTCTAGAGATTAGGAGAATACAAAACCTGAGATGATATCAAAGACAACAGACAAATTTTGAAGACGGGAAAATATTAGAAGAACCTCAAAAAATGGATGCAGTTCAGAAGGAAGTGTGATTTGCCAGTAATCTGTAATTGCAACTAGGAGAATTTGCATAACTGATTTGGGTAAGCATCCACAATTCAACAGTTGTGTGTGGAGAAGGGAAGAAAAAGATTTGGGATTGTATCTTACTTTAAGAAAACTATGCATATTTTTAAATTTCTTTCTATCACCTTTGCAATTTGGCTGTACCCTGTTTTGGATTCTGTGATAAATATTTTAATTTCTTTATGCATCTCATGAAATAAGGATGCCTTTAATCTTAAAACAGAATAATGCTCCAGCACTCTAAATCTTTGTATGTGGTAACATAGTTTGAATCAGTCTGAACTATGCATGCATCACCTAGTATTGCAATATATTTTTCAAGAGAGTACCTGAATGGTGTGAGGCTGATTCACAATTTAAACTAGGTGGATTAGGATCTGGTGTGATTTAAATCACAAATTACTTCTGATGACAATGATTTGATTAAAGTCCTCTAGCTTGTGGAAAGACAAGGAACATATCTGACATTTGGCCGTCAACAATATAGATATAGTAGAATAACAACTTGGTTAATGAAGAATTTTAGATACTGACTAGTCCAGTAGTAGGTTTAGCTACTGGTATGATAGCTCAGTAGTAGGTTTAAGGATGTCAATATCAACAAAAGAGTTAAAGAAGGCATTTAAAAAGCTTTGTGACCTAATTTTAGAATCTGTTACAAAATTTGAAGAAAATTAATGCAGATTAACTTAAACATTAATAAAATAGCTGCTATGAATTTACATAACTTTTTCATAATTAATTTAATTATAAATAAAGTCTTCTGGCAATGAAGCATTGCTTTCAGAAGGCTCCATGTACAAAACACATTATTTTTAATCTAAATTGATATTTTACAAAAGAAACTACTCCAAAAGAACTGTTAATATGGATGATGACAATGCCTATAACATTTAACTTACTGAAGTCATCCACATCTGCAATATTCGTTTTAGAATACATGTACTTTTTCTTCATTTGAGATATTTACTGTACTGGCAGAAAAGGTGGTGTTTTCGTCTATCCCTACGGTGGCAGGGAGGGGTACAGAGAGGACACGAAAAGCCCACCTGATAAACGCATGGCTCAGAGGCTGGTGCCAGCACAGAAATCTTGAGGTTTTTGACCATGGGGCGCTTTACTCGGCACCCGGCCTGATGGCCGCAGATGGGTCCCTATCTCTAAGGGGAAAATGGATCCTGGGCCAGGAGCTGGCGGGGCTCATTGAGAGGGATTTAAACTAAGTAAGATGGGGGATTGGTCTGAAACAAGGCTTGTTGGAGCTGTGCCAGGGGGAACAATGGCATGGCCGGGGGATAAGGCAATGGCCCAGCTGAAGTGCATCTACACCAATGCACGCAGCATGGGTAACAAACAGGAGGAGCTGGAAGCCATCGTGCGGCAGGCAGGCTATGACTTGGTTGCCATCAGAGATGTGGTGGGACCACTCTCATGACTGGAGTGCTGCAATGACTGGCTATAGGCTCTTCAGAAGGGACAGGCAGCACAGAAGGGGTGGTGGTGTGGCTCTCTATATTAGAGAGTGTTTTGATGTTGTAGAACTCAAGGCTGGGAATGACAAGGTTGAGTCCCTTTGGGTTAGGATCGGCGGGAAGGCCAACAAGGCTAGCGTCCTGGTCGGGGTCTGTTATAGATCGCCAAACCAGGATGAGGAGACAGATGAGGAGTTCTACAGGCAGCTGACAGAAGTTGCAGAATCGTCAGCGCTTGTTCTTGTGGGGGACTTCAACTTCCCTGACATATCCTGGAAGCACAACACAGCCCAGAGAAAGCAGTCAAGGAGGTTTCTGGAGAGCGTGGAAGATAGCTTCCTGACACAGCTGGTTAGTGAGCCTACGAGGGGTGGTGCCCCGCTAGACCTTCTCTTGACAAACAGAGAAGGACGGGTGGGAGATGTGGTGGTCGGAAGCTGTCTTGGGCAGAGTGACCATGAAATGGTAGAGTTCTCTGTTCTTCGCGAGGCCAGGAAGGGGACGAGTAAAACTGCTGTATTGGACTTCCGGAGGACTGACTTTGAGCTGCTCAGGACACGGATTGGTAGAGTCCCCTGGGAGGCAGTTCTGAAGGGCAGAGGAGTCCAAGAAGGCTGGGTGCTCTTCAAGAAGGAAATCCTAATGGCACAGGAGCGGTCTGTCCCCACATGCCCAAAGATGAACCGGCAGTGAAGAAGACCATCCTGGCTCAACAGAGAGTTGCAACTTGAGCTTAGGAGAAAAAAGAGGGTTTATAATCTTTTGAAAAAAGGGCGGGCCACTGAGGAGGACTATAAGGATGTTGTGAGGCTGTGCAGGGACAAAATTAGAAAGGTCAAAGCTCATCTGGAGCTCAATCTGGCTACTGCCGTTAAAGACAACAAAAAATCTTTTTACAAATACATCAGCGCAAAACGGAGAACTAAGGAGAATCTCCATCCTCTACTGGATGCGGGGGGAAACCTTGTTACAAAAGATGAGGAAAACGCTGAGGTGCTTAATACCTTCTTTGTCTCAGTCTTTGGTGGCAAAACCAGTTGTTCTCTGGATACCCAGTACCCGGAGCTGGCGGAATGGGAAGGGGAGCATAATGTGGCCTTCACTATTCATGAAGAAATGGTTGGCGACCTGCTACAGCACTTGGATGTGCGCAAATCGATGGGGCTAGATGGGATCCACCAGAGGGTACTGAGAGAACTGGCGGAGGAGCTGGCCGAGCCACATACCATCATTTATGAGCAGTCCTGGCTACCGGGGCAGGTCCCAGTTGACTGGCGGCTAGCAAACGTGACGCCCATCTACAAGAAGGGCCGGAGGGCAGACTCGGGGAACTACAGGCCTGTCAGTTTGACCTCAGTGCCAGGGAAGCTCATGGAGCAGATTATCTTGAGTCATCATGAGGTACTTGCAGGGCAAGCAGGTGATCAGGCCCAGTCAGCACGGCTTTATGAAAGGCAGGTCCTGCTTGACGAACCTGATCTCCTTCTATGACCAAGTGACGAGCTTGATGGATGAGGGAAAGGCTGTGGATGTGGTCTACCTTGACTTCAGCAAGGCTTTTGACACCATCTCCCACAGCATTCTCCTCAAGAAACTGGCTGCTCTTGGCTTGGACTGGCGTACGCTTCGTTGGGTTAGAAACTGGCTGGATAGCCGGGCCCAAAGAGTCATGGTGAATGGAGTCAAATCCAGTTGGAGGCCAGTCACTAGCTGCGTTCCCCAGGGCTCGATGCTGTGCCTGGACCTCTTTAATATCTTTATCGATGATCTGGATGAGGGGATCGACTACACACTCAGTAAGTTCACAGGTGACACCAAGTTAGGTGCGTGTGTCGATCTGCTCGAGGGTAGGAAGGCTCTGCAGGAGGATCTGGATAGGCTGCACCGATGGGCTGAGGCCAACTGTATGAAGTTCAACAAGGCCAAGTGCCAGGTCCTGCACCTGGGGCGCAATAACCCCAAGCAGAGCTACAGGCTGGGAGATGAGTGGTTGGAAAGCTGCAAGGCAGAGGACCTGGGAGTGATGGTTGGTAGTTGGCTGAATATGAGCCAGCAGTGTGCTCAGGTGGTCAAGAAGGCCAACGGCATCCTGGCTTGTATAAGAAGCAGTGTGGCCAGCAGGGCTAAGGAAGTGATCGTCCCCTTGTACTTGACTCTGGTGAGGCCACACCTTGAGTACTGTGTTCAGTTTTGGGCCCCTCGCTACAAGAAGGACATCGAGGTGCTTGAGCGAGTCCAGAGAAGGGCGACGAAGCTGGTGAGGGGTCTGGAGAACCAGTCCTACGAGGAGCGGCTGAGGGAGCTGGGCTTGTTCAGCCTGGAGAAGAGCAGGCTCAGGGGTGACCTTATCGCTCTCTATGGGTACCTTAAAGGAGGCTGTAGCGAGGTGTTGCTTGGTATGTTCTCCCACGTGCCTGGTGACAGGATGAGGGGGAATGGGCTAAAGTTGCACCAGGGGAGTTTTAAGTTAGATGTTAGGAAGAACTTCTTTACTGAAAAGGTTGTTATGCATTGGAACAGGGTGCCCAGGGAAGTGGTGGAGTCACCATCCCTGGAAGTCTTTAAAAGACGTTTAGATGTAGAGCTTAGTGATATGGTTTAGTGGAGGACTTGTTCGTGTTAGATCAGAGGTTGGACTCGATGATCTTGAGGTCTCTTCTAACCTAGAAATTCTGTGATTCTCTGATTCTGTGATTCAGGTGTTAGTTTTCTAGGTAGTGTTAGCATTATCTCTCAAGGAAGAGATGATCCAAAACTGAAACAAATAATGAAAAAAAGTCTCTTTCCTATCTCTCAGAACACATGGTACAATACACTTTTAGGTTTAGTGATGTAATTTGCATCGTCATAATTCCTCATTATTCACGACATTTTGCCCATTATAGCATGAAATTTATTGGAAGATAGAAATAATCATCAGGAAGTAGAGTCTTGCTAATTATCTGTTGTCTGAGAAATTGAGTTGTTGTAATGGATGAAGCAACAATTACAGCAAGTGTTGTCTACTAAAAAAATAAATACGTCTTTGAAATTACTATACCAGAATTCTGAACCATCTTCTCTGTCTTCTTTATCTGTCACCTCTAAGCCATAAAGAAAAAAAAAAAAAAAAAAAAAAGAAAAAAAGAAAGAAAAAAAAAGAAAGACTGCAGCAGAAAACAAACAAATAAATAAAATTTTTAATGCTCAATAAATAATTATGGAACATTGTTATTGCCATTATACAGCAATTAATTAGTGGTAGCATAAGAGCTTAGGAAGTACTATGTGAAAGGAGTTTATTAGGAGTAAAAATATATATTTTTACAAGTTTCATTTCAGTCTATTTTTAAACATATATTATTATTATTATAGTTCTCAAAATAGTTTAACTACATATTACGGAGAACAAAATGGTAATATAACATAAATTTTTCAGTTCCTAAGCACAGCAAAATTTAATTTTCAGTTCTAAAGCAACCAGAAACATTGTTAATTAAAATTCACATAGCAGAAAAATTTAGACACTTGTTGTTATTCCACAAATGGAAGCTTTGACAAATGTACTGGGGACTTCCAGGACAGTTGGAAAGAAAACAAGGAAAAGCAGAGCAGTCTAGAAAGTGAAGGCACAGATTAAAAGAAACCAATTACACAGAAATTGGAAATGAAGGGACAATGAGTATAACAGAATTAGATAAGGACAAAGTGCCAGGGTCAAGACATTCATGTGAAAAGATAAAATAAGACATGTTAAATATATATGTATATGTATATTATATGTATGTATATATATATATGTTTGAATTTAACAAATAAGACCTGCGAAGTTGTGCTATAATAAATTTGAAGAGATTCTACTGTAAGAAATTTTTGCCTGATTTCTTCCTTCAGATAAACTACAGTGGGAACTGTATTTAGCACATTGAGCGGATTTAACCCTTCTTTACCATTGTAGAATTCATAAAAATAAAGAGAGGTCAGAATAAAAGAAGATAGAGGATTATAGGCATAATCTATGTCTATGCTCTCTTGCTATGCCTTCTTCAATCCATTTTGAACTGTGCTTCTTTTGTTGTATCTGGAAAGGTCACTGAACTTTGTTCCAAATGCAGAAAAAGAACATGAAATTAGTGCTTAGGCACTAAAGAAGATATTAAAATAGTTGCAGATTTTTGATGGAACAGTCCAAAATTTTTTTTTTACAATAAATCAGTATTTTTTGTACTTGTGTCATATCATAGTGGAGGTCAAAATTAGCTATCGGCTTATATATATATTCTGTATTTTATTTAAAAATATTTGTAGCACTGCACTTTCTGTTTGCAAGGAAATAAAGAAAATCATCAACAACAACAAACTATTCTCCAAAATAAATGAATTACACATAGAAGTCATTTTTGTTTAGAGAATGTTCAATGCAGTTGTAACTGTGAGTTTCAGAAGGTTTAGAGCTCTGCTCAGTTCATGGGTTGGAGAAGGTCATGGGTCATAAAACTCTTATGAGAAATTATTTCTTCTTCCCTGAAACAAAAGCCATGGTTAATTATTAGATATTCATTCTGAACGGGGACCAATATAATGAAGATTCAGCACAGTGGCATCAAAATATCAGTGTTAAGAAGAAATAAAAGCAAGCTAAACACTTTCACAGAAAATTTAGACAAGCATGATTTCTTAGATTAGTTCTAGAAGCAATAGTTTTTAGCCAAAAGCTAACAGTCATTAGAGTGTTCTCTAAAGTTTCAGAAAGTTTCACAAGAAGGATGACTTTTTCTCAGGATCTCTTGTATTATTTAGAGAAAAAGAAGCACATGAAGAAATGAATTGATATTTTCAGAAAATAAGCTAGTTTATACATAGGAATATTAGAGTGATAATAAGACAGGAATACTGTACAATGAACACCCAACAACAGGAAAAAGAAACAGAAATGAAAACTTGTATGAAAAGATAAGGGATAAGGAGGGGGAAAGCTAGGTTAATAAGACTATTTATGGATGATTTGATTCCAACCTATTTCAACCTCTTGGTGTTAATTGGGAAATCTCAGTGGCCTGCTGTAGAATGGAGAAAAAATTGAAAGGTTTAGGATTTAGTAAATGATTGCTTCCTTAAACCACTGTGTTAACAGCACAACAAAGAGTAGTTTCGGACTACTCCGGATTGAATTTTAGCCAGTGTCTAAGGCAATAGTGTTAAATTATTGAAATACTGGTTGACAATAAAAAAAAATATCCACAGTCCACAGTACACTTATTTTACCTGCATTTTTGAAATAATGCCTTTTTGTAAAGAAACAAGTACACAAAGAAATTGTTCATTACATTTATTTTTTATTACATTTTTCTAATCATAGTTAAATAAGAAGTAGTAGGTGCTATAACCCAAGACAAAGTAAATTGCAGTCTAATATAGATTGCTTGATAATATATTGAAACAAAATATTATCATGACAATCTACCTACTATTGATTGATTTAAAAGGGCTGTGATATATATACAGTTCTAAAATTTACTTGATGTACATAAAAGGTTAACAGTTTGGTAGACTGTTTTTGGTCTACCAAAAACACTTGCACAAGGTTATGCATATCCATAAACGGATATTCATCTACAAGAAGGGCCGGAGGGCAGACCCGGGAAACTACAGGCCTGTCAGTTTGACCTCAGTGCCAGGAAAGCTCATGGAGCAGATCCTCCTGAGAGTCATCATGCAGCACTTGCAGGGGAAGCAGGCGATCAGGCCCAGTCAGCATGGCTTTATGAAAGGCAGGTCATGCCTGACGAACCTGATCTCCTTCTATGACAAAGTGACGCGCTGGGTGGATGAGGGAAAGGCTGTGGATGTGGTCTACCTTGACTTCAGCAAGGCTTTTGACACCATCTCCCACAGCATTCTCCTCAAGAAACTGGCTGCTCTTGGCTTGGACTGGCGCACGCTTCGTTGGGTTAGAAACTGGCTGGATAGCCGGGCCCAAAGAGTCATGGTGAATGGAGCCAAGTCCAGTTGGAGGCCAGTCACTAGTGGCGTCCCCCAGGGCTCAGTACTGGGGCCGGTCCTCTTTAATATCTTCATCGATGATCTGGACGAGGGCATCAAGTGCACCCTCAGTAAGTTCGCAGATGACACCAAGTTAGGTGCGTGTGTCGATCTGCTTGAGGGTAGGAAAGCTCTGCAGGAGGATCTGGATAGGCTGCACCGATGGGCTGAGGTCAACTGCATGAAGTTCAACAAGGCCAAGTGCCAGGTCCTGCACCTGGGGCGCAATAACCCCAAGCAGAGCTACAGGCTGGGAGAGGAATGGTTGGAGAGCTGCCTGGCAGAGAAGGACCTGGGAGTGATGGTTGATAGTCGGCTGAATATGAGCCAGCAGTGCGCTCAGGTGGCCAAGAAGGCCAACGGCATCCTGGCTTGTATCAGGAACAGTGTGACCAGCAGGGCTAGGGAGGTGATCGTCCCCCTGTACTCAGCTCTGGTGAGGCCGCACCTCGAGTACTGTGTTCAGTTTTGGGCCCCTCGCTACAAGAAGGACATCGAGGTGCTTGAGCGAGTCCAGAGAAGGGCGACGAAGCTGGTGAGGGGTCTGGAGAACCAGTCCTACGAGGAGCGGCTGAGGGAGCTGGGCTTGTTCAGCCTGGAAAAGAGGAGGCTCAGGGGCGACCTTATCGCTCTCTATGGGTACCTCAAGGGAGGCTGTAGCGAGGTGTTGCTTGGTCTGTTCTCCCACGTGCCTGGTGACAGGATGAGGGGGAATGGGCTTAAGTTGAGCCAGGGGAGTTTTAGGTTAGATGTTAGGAAGAACTTCTTCACTGAAAGGGTTGTGAGGCACTGGAACAGGCTGCCCAGGGAAGTGGTGGAGTCACCATCCCTGGAAGTCTTTAAAAGACGTTTAGATGTAGAGCTTAGGGAAATGGTTTATTGGGGACTGTTAGCGTTAGGTCAGAGGTTGGACTCGATGATCTTGAGGTCTCTTCCAACCTAGAAAATTCTGTGATTCTGTGATTCTGTGATATGAAGAGAGGTGAGACTGGGCCATTGTTATTTACAAGTAACAAGTGAACAGAACTGAGTTCCTCACAGAGATCTATAGCAGTATACAAATCCCCATTTTGCAACATAATTATCATAATCCAGGCACATTATTCATGAACATTAGCTCTGCCACAGAGTATTGTACAGAAAGAGAGAGAATAAGAGAGGGAATAAATTAATTTCCTTACTATAAAGTTTAAGAGCTCTTTTTTTATCTTGCTGAAAAGTAGTAATATCAAAGCCTACAGAATCTTTAAAATCTTTACTGATTTATGTTGACTCAAGAAAGTAAATGAGCAAAACTCAAGAAAGTAAATGAGTAAATTAGCAAACTAATGAGCACTGAAATACAGACAGTTCTCTCCTAGGAATGAAGTGCTTACAGATTTTTGCTTTACATTTGCTGTAAGTGCCACAGATATTCTACAGATATTTTGTCATTCAAGAGATACTTTCTTTTTGAAGACCAAAGCAATGTTTTATCTGAGCCAGAGTAGCAATTTTATACATGAAGATTTTTGTGGTGTAGTAGGGCATTCAGAGTCATGAGTTCTCTGGAGTCTTTCTACTGCTTGATGTTTAATTTTGTATGTTAAATAAATAAATAAATAAAATAAAAAGGAAAAGAGATAATATATTTGTAAGAATGAAAAGAAAAAAGGATTAGCTTTGAACAATGACAAGTATTTACCAAGAGATTTTAGTACAATAACTGAAGCTTGCTGTGGAATTGGACTGTAACAATATGCATAGGTTTGGTGTACTCATGAGATTGAAAAAAGTAAGTATTTTCATTATGTTTACATATGGCCTGATATACACAAATCTGATATACACAAATCTGATATACACAAATGTCTTTCACAAAGAAGAATAGTCATACAGTCAAAGCACTCTGATCTTTAAGACCCTTGACATCAGGGTCTGCTATCATGGCATACACTACATAAATAAATTAAGGGGTCTGTGCTTCATTTATCTGACTGCAAAATGAGATAATGCTGTTTCCCTGTATTTTGCCTACCTCATTTATATAAAAGTTAAACTCTTTTGGTTGAGATATGTCCCATCTTATAATTTTATCTAGAGATAGAACATGTCCATAGCCTGAATTTGGTGAGCACATGACTCTGCACGACTATCTAAAAATAACAAAAAATATTTATTTTAAAAATTCATCTAGTATATCATCCCAAACACTGACTTTGATAAATTAAATAACTAATAACTAATATAATACACTGAACTAGGCATTAGAACAAGGACTGGAACTTACTGTTAATGAGCAACAAGAGAGGGGCTGCTGTTCAAAGGATGACAAAACTAGTACATGAGGGTGACCAAAGTGCAGGAAAAACTAGTGACTTCACTGATGAGGGTGGTGTCCCAAAGTATCACCAAATTTAAAGTTACAAGTTTCATGAAGTTTAAAGCTACAGTACAGAATTGTGTTGAATTTCATGAATAAGAAACCAGTTTAAATAAGGAAACAAGGAGTATTTGGCAACTTGGCAGAATAAAGCACAATAAGGGCTCATACAGCACTATTTATTGCCTGGAGTTCTGATAGACTGCAGAATTTGTAATTCCAAATTAATATTTATCTCCCACTGATGTACATGTCTTAATACTAGAGCATATTAAGAGAGAAGATTTTCAGGATTATATTTTTTTAATGTTTATTTCAGAAAGATAAAATTGATTTATTATTATTTTAACCTCTTTTTTTTTTTTTTTTCAGTGAAAATTCTGGAAATGGTAATAAATACAAGATAGAATACATTCTCAAAAATAGAGAGAAAGAGGGAAAACATGTTAATTTAACAAGAACATCATTAATAATAACAATGACAACTACACATACACTTAAGACACTTTTAAGGTCAAAGATAGTTTATTTTTCTAGAAAGACCAACAGAAGGAGCCTAGATTTAGACACAGTGAAGATTTTCATCTGTCTCATATCCCAAGGAAGAATTCTAATCAGAAGGGTGTAAGGCAACATCGCTAAGTATCTAGACTTTTAAGGAAGTGGAAGCCTAATTTTCTGGGAAATCCTAATAATACCTTTGCAATTCTGTTCCATTATTACATTAGTAAATTATAAAATATTCCATTTTAAAAGGAATGTTAAAATTAGACTGAATCAGCCTAACTGATTGGTAATCCATTTGTGTTTGCAGTGCATTTTAAACAAAAGAGAAAGGCTTCTTTTAAATATAATTTAGAATCTGCTATTATTCAGCAATAAATGATATTAAAAAAAAAAAAAAAAAAAAAAAAAGCTTGGTCATTGACATAGAGACTGTTTCTGATATTGCTGACTTCTAGTGTGTAGACAATTGCTAAATCTGGATGATATGCTAACTAGAAAATTGCTGACTCATTGAAAAAAACAACAAATACATGTTATCAAATCACTTATAGGTTACCTTTTACTATCAAAAATAAATAAATACAGAAATAAATATTGATGATGCAGTGTGACATGATTTACTTCAAGTAATTAATTTCCAATGCTTTTATTTTTTCAGTTCTACTAGCTGAAAAAGTAGGAAATATGACTGGGAAATAAAAGTTATTTTTCCTAATGAAAAAATAAAATAAAAAATATAAATTGCACATACACTTTCTATCCCTTTAACTTCAAGGAATGTTTCTTTATCTTTCTTTCTCCTTATCCCTCTGAAGATTTACATTTTATTAAATTGTGCGGTTTTAAAATTAATTACATACTTTTTAGTAACATTTTAATATGAAACCTATGTGTCATGCAATAATTTATTTTTATAACAGTGCCATTTATTTTGCCTGTATACACGTGAATAATAAAAAAAAAATCTTAAAAAGAAAGAAATCAATCTGATGTTTTGTACTACATTTTTACCAGATTAAATAAATGCTAAAGCACAGGAGATAAAAAAACATTTCTAAATTACTGTCTCTCATATATTGTGGCAATTAACATTTCTGATACAGAAACAAATGTTTATGTCTGTGTTAAATATAATGAACGTATCTGTTGTTGTTATTCATTAATGTTCTAACCATTTTCCCCTAAGAAATATTTAGTAATGTAAGAAGGAGCATATGCTTGTGCAAATTATATTCTCCCTTAAGATTTTGTAAGAAGCTCATAGTAATAAGCAATTATACAGTACTTCTTTAGCTTAAACTTCTAGATTAATCACAGAAAGGTTTTGTGCATAACCTTATTGCCAAGAACACACTTTAATGTGACAGGTTTATCCTCAATTAGGTTTGATAAAGAGTCTTCTTTGTACGATTATGCATGTTTTTGTTTAGAATAAAGATAATGTATTCTCTCTACAAATATATTAATCCAAAAGATACTCTGTTAAGTATGTTGCTTTTGGTGAATAATTACATTCATAAAACTATTTTTATAATTGGTTTCTTTTGTAAGAACATCCTAGCTTTTGATGATCAAGATGACAAGATAATACAATATCATCCTGCAAACACTGTAAACAGGTAAGCCCTATGCTGCACATTGAAGAAATGTATCTTTTGTAGTTTTATCATATTGTTTGTAGATGAAAGATTAAATAAAATGTTAAACGTTCCAGTATTCTGTACTTCTACTTTACATTGCCAATATGTACCACAGAGGCAATATGTCATAATATAAAACAACAAGCTCTGTACAAGTACATGAGCAATAGATTTTTTATCTGGTATTAATGAAATAAGTAGCAGAGGTGTAGATGATTTCATTTATAAAAATATTAAATAATATTATAACTAAAGATGAGTGAAGTCTTTTAAAGAGAACATTAAAATGATTACAGGGTTATAAAGTAACATGGGAGAATTAGAATGGGAACCTTATTTGCAATATTATGGAAGATATTAAGCAGGTTAAGCATTTCAGCAGTTGCAGGTTTTGTTTTGTTTTGTTTTGTTATTGAATGATAATTGTAGACTCCATGTTGACTGAGCATTTCAACATCACTAGGTGGAACAAAGCAAAAGGGAATTATATTGTATTTTTTATTGTGAGGAGAGCTTTTCAGTTGCAGGGTGTTCCTTGTGAGAATATTCTCACTGCTGCAAGCTGATTATTGATGAATTCTCAAAAGACTGATAATTGTGAAAAAGCTTTCCCAGTAGGCCTCTGAAGACACGTGTTATAAAGAAGTTGATGCAATGTAGAAAAAGAAATGAAGCATTATAGTACAGAAAGAAGTAGGAGGGATATGGCTGTAGTCTCAAAGAAGCTGCAGTAAGAATAGCTACAGTAAGAATAGTAAGGATAGAAATATCACTTAAAAAAGACCATTTATCAGGAGAGGCAGTGCAAGAACTCAGATCTTCATCTAGGTGAATATACAATCAAAACATACCATTAGAACAAAGATTTATTTGGATTATGGTGCTATATATTAGAGAAATACAACATAGATGTTGTGTATTTAGAGAAATGGATGTTATGTAGAATTATATTTCAACTGTTAATTTTGTATGTGTGTGGTCATAGTATTGGTAGTCTTGGTAATAAATGCAATTATGGTGGTTTTCCTTGCTTCAACATATCTCATTGAGATATTTCAACATTGAGATATGTTGAAATCTTAGGTAACTGCGTCATCTCAAGTTATAAAAAATACAGAGATATAATAGCTGTCAGAGTATAAGATACTCCAGCTATCTCAGGTACTTATCTTAAGGTACAATGATGAATTATTTGTGGAGGTTTCTTTACATTAATTCTAAAGAGAGCTTAACTCAGACAAGAAAAATCCTCCCCTATGATATTTCTCTGATGATAGCATGAATCACTCTCCTGAGTCCATATTTTTCTCTGTCTACCAGAAGAAGAAAATTAGATAATTATTTCATATGGATTATATTATGCATTTGATCGTAGATTTAAGGATTAAAATTAGATGACATCAATATCGTCCCTATAGTAAAATTACATTTGTTAAACCTCCTCCATTTGGAAACAGAAATTATTAAGTATAGTTTATTGATAAAATAAGATAAAACTACATGTTGTATATCTCTATTATGAAAGTTAATTAGGACCAGTCAAGAGAAGGTAAGGATTAAGTCCTTAGTTTTCAACTGAGTTCTGCTACTATTCTATTAGATGACATATTGATTTTATTTTACTCTATTGTCTTTTTACAGGGAAAATAAAAACAAACAAACAAACGAACGAAGGGTGAATCCACCCAACTCAATTTCTAGTCTGTTTCCTTATACTGAGGTATATACTTAACAAATTCAGTGAGAAACAAACAAGCAACTACAAAAAATATAAAATATGTGCATAAAACCATCCTTAACCCCTATACTGGTTTTGGCTGGGATGGGGTTAATTCTCTTCACAGCAATCTCTATGGTGCTGTTTTGCATTTGGGTCTAAAACAGTTGGTAACAAACCAATGTTCTACTTATTGCTGAACAGTTCTTACTCAAGTAAGAACTCAAGTTCTTACATCAAGGCCTGCTTTGTTTCTCATGCTGTCCCACCAACAAGTAGTCCAGGGGGTGCAGAAAAAATTAGGAGGGGACACAGCAAGGACAGATAACCCCAACTGACCAAATGAATATTCCATACCATACAACAGTGTGTTTAGTAATAACAGCTGGGGGAAAGACAGAGGGAGAGAATGCTTAGAGTTACAGTGTTTGTCCTCCCATGTAATTGTACTTCCCAAATGAGGTGTAGCTAAACAACTGCCTTCAGATGGAAAGTAGCGAATCAATTCCTCTGCTTGCATGGGCAGCTTTGCTTCACTTATTAACCTGTCTTTATCTCAACTTGTGTTTTCTCACTTTTGTTCTGAATCTCTCCTCCATCCAGCTAGGGGGTAATAAACTGCTTAGCTTCTTACTGGAGTTACTCACAACACCCCCTAAAATCTAACAAATTGTTTAATTTTCAATGATTTAGCAATGTTAGATTAGTGGTTAGATTTGATGATCTTAGAGGTCTTTTCCAGCCTGAATGATTCTATGATTTCCATGGCCTTCCTACCTACAAACAAACTCTATTATCATCTGCATGGATTGTAGGGATAAAGTGGCTTAAGTATCATGTTTATTCAGTTCTTTTTAGAGAATTACTAAATTAGTAGTAGAATTCCTTGTCAGAAAATAAAAAAAAAAAAAAAAAGAAAAAGCAACAACAAAACCTGAGTAAACTCCATCTTTAACCTTGCATTCCTCTTTAGAAAACTATATTAGAGTTTTTATATTTATATATATATATTTTTTTTTATAGAATTTATAAACTCTAGCCACTAGATGTGCTATCAAGCAGATACACACACACATATATATCACAGGTGTATACAATATAATTTTGAAATAAATTGGAAGTTTTGTTAGAAGAAATGAACTATTGTATATTTACCAAGGAAAGTTTCTACAGATACTTACATATCAATTACTGAAGCATGAATTTCATTAACAGCATAAAGCAGGTACCAAAGGAAAAATGTACTATTTAGTCACTTGCAATTATGCACAAATGGATTATCATTCTGTCATAAGATATTTCCAAAGATAAGCTTGAATTCCGAAAAATATTCAAAGACTTTGACACAGGTTGATCAATCTCATCTCAAGCACTCCATTTGGACCAGTTACCTCACTTTAGAACTGTAGGTGCTGGCTTGGCTTCTTTTCATTGGTATCTTTGCACTGCATTATTATTATTGTTGTTGTTATTATTATTATTTTCTATGGAGCCTCAGATACTCAACACATTAACTAAAAAGACAAATAAATTAACTATATAAACTGCTCTGGTCTTCCACACTAGGATAATGTGTCAAATGGGCTTTTAAGTGTCATGTGTCTGAGGCACAAAATCTGAATAAAAGAGTTCTAGAGTTTATTGCAGTGAGGTAGTATTATTTACTAAATGCAGTTTTTACACTGAAACACACTGAAAAGAAAACTTGATGACAAATACCACATGTTCACTATTTTCTACCTATAAAAAGTATTAATAGTTATCTACAGAAAGATTAAAATTAACAAGTACATCTATTTCAAATAAATTTCTTGCCTGAACATGTTCAATATACATGCTAACTATTCCTTTTCTTAAAATCCATTCTATTTCTGTGATATCTGTTTAAGTTAAATGCCACTTGTTGACAGTAAAAAGAAGCATTACAACAAATGATACCAAATTTCTAGCACATTTAAAACTCTAATTTTCATTTTTCCAGTGCAAATTACAATAATCTTTAAAAAATGAATTCTTTGCTATATATTTAAAATGTTCCTTTTCTGAAATTAAGGTTCATATGGCTCACATTCCTGAAATTGAAGAAGGCTGTGAAGTTAAAAGCCCACATCTGAAAAGTATTAATTAAAGTAGTAAATATTCAAAATATAATCAACATTTTGGACCTCATTAAGAAACCAGGATGAACTCAATCCTGGAAACAGGATAAAATTATTGCTTTTGAGATGTCTCTATCAGAAATAAAGATGAAATGTGTCATCCCCTAGGGCCAGGTCATTTGCTTGCAGACCTAGCTGAAATCTTCAAGTTATATTGAAGATGAATAACTAAGATTTTCACCATCATCAGTAGTGGAGGATCACATGCTTATGTTTAATGGATGAAACATAAAATGGTAAAACATAAACTTAGGACAAAAATAGGATCTGGTTGAATAAAAAAAAAAGCTACTCAACACTCAGTAAATTGTTTAAAAAACATTTTAAAATGTGCTTACTATATCACACTTCTTTTTGTTGTTATTGTTTTGTTGTCATTTTTGTTTTGTTTTGTTTTCTGGCATGTGGCCCATCTTAGCTCCCTCTCTCTAAATGTTTAAATGGATTACTGTGCAAGTTTACAGAATTATCAGAACAATATAAAAATTATCTTGTAGCAGAATTAAAAAACAAACAAACAAACAAACAAAAAATAACTTACAGCTGTACTGATTTGGACTTCAAATTACCCAGAGATATATTGGCAGTACTACGTGCCTAAGCAGCCCTGTATTACATTCAATGTTTACTCATAAAAAATGATATTCTGTGTCAGTAGTCAGGATTTTAGTAGCTTTAGAAGGGAGAATGTTCTTCTTTTGAATGTCTCACTTTCTTTTCCATCTGCAGCCTGGTCTCCTGAATGTAAATCAAAAGAGCAAATGTGTAATTTGGGAATGTCACTAAACCTAAATACTGAGTATGTTTTGTTTTGGCACACAGTTTATGTAGAAACCTACAGTTTTCCTGGCCTCTGCTTCTAAAATCATTTGCCAATTATATGGTTTACCCTTCGAGCAAACAGATACTTTATCACTTGAATGCTGGTTAATGTGAGCCAAATAGAAATAAAATTTATAGAAAGCAAAATTGTCTATGTAAGTATACATGTATTATTAATACACTGCAAAGATGACATGGAGAAAAAGAAAAAGAAAAAGAAAAAGAAAAAGAAAAAGAAAAAGAAAAAGAAAAAGAAAAAGAAAAAGAAAAAGAAAAAGAAAAAGAAAAAGAAAAAGAAAAAGAAAAAGAAAAAGAAAAAGAAAAAGAAAAAGAAAAAAAAAGCCAAGCCCTCTAAGCTTTCTGCTTTTGGAACGTTGATTCTAACTTTTGCTAGTATATTTCATCAAAGAAAGAAAGAAAAAAATGTTTGAAGCAAAAAGACCTTAAAAATCCTTCCATCTTTCCTGTCAGTGTGCGGTGGTTTTATTTGGGTGGACAGCCAAGCTCAACTATAACCATTCTCTCACCCCCCTCCTCAAATGGAAAGGGGGAGAAAATATGATGGAAAGGGCTCAAAGTCTGAGATAAGGACAGCTCAACAATTATCATGACAGGCAAAACAGAATCAGAGTAGGGAGTAGAGACAGTAAGGTTTATTGCCTATTACTAGCTGGAGAGGTTTATTGCCTATTACTAGCTAGAGAAGTGAGAAACAAAGGACAGAAACTAAAAACACCTTCCCCCATCTACTGTTTTCCACCTCCTCCCCCCGAAGTGGTGCAAGGGAATGAGGAAACAGGGGTTGAGGTCAGTCTGTAGCACTTTGTCTCCACCGCTTCTTCTCAGTCATTCTCTTCCCCTGCTCCAACATGGGATTCCTCCCATAGTATGCAGTCCTTCCTGAACTGATACTGTGGGCTTCCCACAGGCAGCAGCTATTCAAGAAATGGACCATGCTCTTAATCATATGGTCTGAATTTTTGGGTAGACCTGTGTGGTGCCAGGAATTGAACTAGATGATCCTTGTGGGTCCCTTCCAACTCAGAATATTCTATGATACTATGAACTGCTCCAGTATGGACGATGGGGTCCAATCTGGGTCCCCCATGGGCAGTAGCTCATGCCAGGTCAGCTGCTCCTGAGTGGTCTCCTCTCCATGGTCTCAGAATCTGCTCTGGCACAGGTTCTCTACAGGCTGCAGCCTTCTTCTGTGCAGGTCCACATGCTCCACTGTTGTCTCCTCCACGGGCTGCAGCATGGTACACCTCCACTCCTCCATGGTACACCTTGGGCTGTAGGGGGACAGCCTGCTCTACCATGGGCCTCTCAACAGGCCACAGGGGAACTTCTGTTCCAGCACCTGGAGCAACTCCTCCCCCTCCGTCTTCACTGATCTTGGTGTCTGTAAGGCTATTTCTCATCTCCCTCTGTCTCACAGCTGCTGTTCTCCAACATTTATTTATTTTTTCTCTTTTTTAAATCTGCTCTCGAAGAGGTGCAAACAGCATTGCTTATTGGCTCAGCTCTGGCCAGCAGTGGACTCCTTTTCTAACATGGGGCAGCTTCTGGATTCTTCTCACAGAAGCCACCCCTACAGCCCTCCGATAACCAAACCTTGCCACGTAAAACCACCACACTGCAAGAACTTTTCCAACTCTCTCTATTTATTTATTTATTTATTTATTTATTTATTTATTTATTTATTATTCCAGGTGGAGGGAAAGTAAGAGGAATTTGGATGACTAATGATTACACTCCCAGAGTGTGGAAAATTATGCTCCAGAATTTTAAGCAATGCAAAGCAGAGGTGAATTTTTAAGAGAGAAAGGTTTAAGTGGGAGATAAAAGAACAGATAAATGTGTAGAACTGATTGGAAGGCTTGATACCAGAAAACAAATAAGAAGACATTGATTTTGGTGTTTATGTGGAAATTACTAGGTAGAGTAATGAAATTCTTAAGGAAGAGAAGGTGTGAAGGTAGACATGCCACATTTTAATGTCACTTTAAGTGGTGCAGATACACATTTTTTCCCAAAGTATAGTTGTAGATTAAATTTGCCTTAAATATTATACTAACCATTTCTTTCTTCGTGTTACAAGCACCTTTTCAGATGTATTTATTTATTTACTTGTTATTTTTGAGAATAATACTGACTACAAGTCCACTTTGAGAACTAATATGTTCTTAAAGCTTGCAAAAATTAGTGTAGGTTTGAAAGAATGAAGTTTACATTCTTCTTTAGCAATATACACAAACAATTTCAGGTTGTGTTATTATTTATCTGATTTCTATCCTAAAACTAAATCAAATATGAACACTCATTCTTCTTGTCAATAGTTTAATTGAACATAAGTTTTGCACATACTTTGCCAAGTAGCTTTTACATACATAGTCTTAAACAATAATCTATAAATTGCAAAGCATAAAGGATATCCGTGTCTACTGAGTGCATAGGATAAGAATTCTGTCTGACAAGCCTTACCTTTCCACCTTTGCCTCTTTGAAGGTGAATACAGAAAACAAGTGGAGAAATCATCAAGATTCTGAGATGGAAATAGAAATAATGTCATATTAGAGCTGTTGGAATATTCAAAGATAATGCAGCTGGATAGAATTAATTGCTGTATTTATGGTAGTTAAAGTGAGTTGTAAAGAGGATCCAGAGGTGAAGTGAACAAAAGGAGAGGTGAGCATAGGACAAGAGACACAGGTTATTTAATATCTCTACAAAACCCAAGATTTAATGAAAGAAAAAAAGATAGAATTGAAAAGGAAACAGATTTCAGATGTTGTGACTGGTAAAGGTAGAATTGCTTGTTGGAGATGTTTGTTGAATCAAAGTTTCAGTGTTGAGATAGTTTGGACACCTATGCTTATCACCTCCATTACCATCTGCTGTTGTTAGGACAATATACAAAGTGAGTACAAATTAACTGGAATCTTCATGACATGTTCTGTTTCTTGTTTGTATCATCAGTCATTTACCCACTGAGCTCCTTTTCTTAGTGTTTTTTTTTTTTTTTTTTTTCTTTTCACCCTACTCAATGGTATTTACTTGAAAAATGACATTTACTTATGAAGTGACACTCTTGTCACCCTCAAGTGACAAGTGACATTTCTATGGTACACTGTGCAAATATTTGGCCAAGATTTGCTGGACCAATTAGAAGTAACAAAGGAAAAACACATAACAGATGCTGATTTTCTTATTACTCTGACTATTGTTTTGAAAAAAAAAAGGCACAGACTTTTAAAATTTTTTCTCCATTTTTTTTCCCAGCAGTATTAAAAAGCTTGCTCAACTGCAACATACATACTTTCACCTTCATTAAATTGGCTTTGCAGATTGCTGATGAGGGAGGCTGCATATCATCTCTTGAAAGATGAGCTGCTCTGAAAAAAATCAAAACCATTACAGAACAGTCATGAATCAATCAAGGAACTGGATGTACCAGCTTGCATGTATAAAATTGACCTTACAAAAATCTTTCCTATACTGTCATACTGTTCAAAAAGCCCAATCATTCCTTTACTTAACCACTGCATTCATTTTTTTTCCTATTAAAAATGAGATTTTGAGGGAAATCCTGGGCCTACTGAAATACTTATTAATATTAAACTCTCAGTTTTCCTTTCTAGTAATAAAAATATTCTAAAGAAATAGATTAATGAATGAATCAATATGTTTATTACATCAGATGACCTTCAAAAAGTGTATGCCATATGTTCTTTTAAATTTATGCATTTCCTTATCCATTGCAGAAATAAGAAATAGTTAATTTGTCCTTGGAAAAAGACTTTATCAATAAAAGTCCCATGATTTTGGCTGAATTTTTCCTTCCTTCCTTCCTTCCTTCCTTCCTTCCTTCCTTCCTTCCTTCCTTCCTTCCTTCCTTCCTTCCTTCCTTCCTTCCTTCCTTCCTTCCTTCCTTCCTTCCTACCTTCCTTCCTTCCTTCCCTCCTTCCCTCCTTCCCTCCTTCCCTCCTTCCCTCCTTCCCTCCTTCCCTCCTTCTTCCCTTTCTCCGTCTCCCTTTCCCCCCCAGCTTCCTTCATTTCTAAATAATTTAAAGGTCCTGGCAAGTACCATCTTTGACAAGTCAGTATGATTATTTCTAGAGTGCTGTCAGGTTAGATAAGCTTTCTATCTTGTGTTAAAGCTTCAGTTGGAGTGTTTAACACAATCTTCTAGATTTTGTCAGCACAGCACTAGGAATCTACTGACACATGGAGGAAGTACATCTGGAAACTGAATCATTCATAAAACTTTTGGAATATGCCTCTGCAAGTTTCAGTATGTATTAACTCATGTTAAATGATAGTATAAGATTCCATAGCACTAAAACTTTACCATTTACTCTCTCTATATATATATATATATAGTAAATATATATATATATATATATATAGTAAATGGTATATATATATATATATATATACATACATACATATATATGTATGTATGTATATATATATAACAAACACAGCCCCTGGGGAGTGACCAGGAGCACTGCAGAAGGAGCAAACAGGGCATGTCGTGAAAGTCAGGGTGTGGTGTGTAAGTCAGGGCATGATAAAGCAGTTCATGCAGCTGTGCACACAGGGAGGGTGAGTAGGGCAGGGGGAGGGGGTTGCTGAAGCTTGGCCATCTCAACCAGGGAGCAGTGGTATCCACCCAGCAGAAGGCCACTGACTCTCGGAGCTCAGCACCCATAACAGCTGTTGCAGGCTCCCAGACAGAGGTCTGGGGGAACATGCTGCAACCCAGGTATCAGCCTGATGGATGTGCCCTACTCTTAAGCCAGTACTGGATGGCAGTAGAGAGCACAGTTGTGTGAAGTGTGCCTAGGTTGAAGAACTACTTAGCCTGGTGGGAGAGCTTCAGGAGGAGGTGGGCCAGCTGAGGAGCATTAGACAGTCAGAGAAGGAAATTGACTGGTGGGGTAGTATTCTGCCATCCCTGAGACAGGCTTCTCAGCCAGCCACTACATAAGAAACAGAAGTTCCCCTATCTACTCGCCATCAGGCAGAGGGAGGGGACTTAAGAGACAGGGGGCAGTGTAAGCACGTTCCTGTTCAGTGCAGCAGATGAACCCCTCCACTGCCTAACTCACCTTCCCAGGTGCCCCTACACAACAGACATGAGGCTCTGGAACTTGATGGGCAAGCAAATGATGATGTGGACAAAACACCACCCACACTGCCCAAGGCAGTTGCCCAGGGCAGGTCAACCTATGGCCCACAACGCAACAACTCCCACCAACAAAAAAGTAGGGTTACTGTCATAGGGGACTCCCTTGTGAAGGGAAAAGAGAGCCCAATTTGACATCCAGACCTGACCCATAGGGAACTGTGCTGTCTCCCTGGAGCTTGGGCAAGAGACATCACTCAGAACGTCACTCGCCTGGTGCGCCCCTCTGATTATTACCCTTTATTATTTTTTCATGTTGGCAATGATGAGATAACAAAGAGAAGTCCAAGAGCAATCAAAAGAAAATTTAGGACTTTGGGGTGATTGGTTGAAGGATCAGATGCACAGATAGTGTTTTCCTCCATCCTTCCAATAGCAGGGATCAATACCGAAAGAAACAGGCAGACCCAGCAGACCAATACATAGCTCCGAGTCTGGTGCCACCAATGTAGCTTTGAGTTTCTTGATCATGGGAAGGTCTACATGACACCAAGACTACTGGCTCCTGATGGGTAACACCTTTCTCAGAGACGGGAAAGGATTTTTGCCCAGGAGTTAGCAGGGCTGATTGTTTGGGGTTTAAACTAGATTGGAAGGGGAAAGGAGACAAAAACAGGCCCACCACTGATAAGCTGTGGGACTGCACACCAAAAATTGAGGGACTGTGTGCTAGCGAGACCCTTTAATCTGCCCCATGAGGGGCTGTGTTCAGTGAAGCACATCTGAAATATTTCTATACAATCATGCAGCATGAGAAACAAGCTAGAGGAGTTAAGAGCCTTGGCCCAGTCCAGAGTTATGACACCACTGGCATAAGTGAGACTTGGTGGGAAGAGGTCTGTGGCTGATGTGTTCCAATGGTCAGTTACAGGCCGCAGTTACTTCAGAAGGGACAGGCAGGACAGGGGAAGCAGGGGGGTGGTGTTCTATGTAACAGAGACACTGGACTATACCGAACTTGCATTTGGTGACCATGCAGTTGAGAGCCTCTGGGTAAGGACCAAGGGACAAGCAAATAAAGGGGATTTTGTTGTTGGAGTCTACTATAGACCACTCAGACATGATGATGACACTGATGAACTATTCGTTAACGTTTTTATTTTTATTTTTTGGTGGTCCTTTGGAGCCTCAGGAATTGGACTCAATGATCCTTGTGGATCCCTTCCAACTCAGACATATGATCTGATTATATATTATTATTATTATTATTATTATATTGTTATGTGTTATTGTTGTTATTGTTATTGTTATTGTTATTGTTATTTTGTGGTCATTTGGGAACCCAGGAGTTGGGCTTGTTTATTCTTGTGGGTCCTTTCCAACTCAGACATCCTACGATTCTATGATTCTATACAGACTTCTTGGACATCAGTAAAGGTCTCATCCCATAATAAACACCTGTATGTGGCAAGTGAAGGAAGTTCCAGATCCCCACAGACTATGATGACAGAACAGAAAGCTCACATGTCAATGTATGCATGTAGACTGCTTTAGTTTAGTGGCTCACTTCAGTTGCTTAGATATAAGTGTCTGGATTGCAAAAGGACTCCAGTGTGTTCCCAGTTTACTGGTGATGAATTGTACATACGTTTCAGAAGTTCTTGTGACATATACTCAGGTGGCCAAGGCCAACAGCATCCTGACTTGCATAAAAAACAGTGTGGCCAGCAGGGCTAGGGAAGTGATTGTCCCCTTGTACTTGGCTCTGGTGAGGCCGCACCTCGAGTACTGTGTTCAGTTTTGGGTCTCTCTCTGCAAGAAAGACATCGAGGTGCTCGAGCGAGTCCAGAGAATGACAACAAAACTGGTGAGGAGTCTGGAGAACAAGTCTTATGAGGAGTGTCTGAGGGAGCTGGCTTTGTTCAGTCTGAAGAAGAGGAGGCTCAGGGGCCACCTTATCGCACTCTCCAGGTACCTTAAAGGAGGCTGTAGCGAGGTGGGGGTTGGTCTATTCTCCCATGTGCCTGGTGACAGGATGAGGGGGAATTGTCTAAAGTTGTGCCAGGGGAGGTTTAGGTTGGATATTAGGAAGAACTTATTTACCGAAAGGGTTGTTAGGCATTGGAATGGGCTGACCAAGGAAGTGGTGGAGTCACCATCACTGGAGGTCTTTAAAAGATGTTTAGATGTAAAGCTTAGGGATATGCGTTAGTGGAGGCCTTGTTCATGTTAGGTCAGAGGTTGGATTCAGTGATCTTGGAGGTCTCTTCCAACCTAGATGATTCTGTGATTCTGTGATATCTATCAGTCTAATGGGATATCTTGACTACTCCAGGATGTGACAATCACTCGTAGATACCTGTATTAAGGAAAAAAAACAATCTCATCTGATAATATAGATGAGGAAAAACTGAGATTTGCTGATATCATGGAGGCTAAACTGCTATTCAAAGGGATCTCAACAGGCTGATGATACTGTGAAGAGAAACCTCATGAAGTTCAACAAATGCGAGTGCTGTGTCCTTTGGGATGGATATGAAACAGTACAAGCTGGGCACCACCTTTCTAGAAAGCAGTGTTGCAGGTTGTGATAGGCAGTAAGCTGGACATGAGGAAACAGTGTATTGATGTAGCAAAGAAGGCCAAGGACGCACTGGTATGTATTAGAGTGTTACCAGTAAGTCCAATAAGTGATTGTTTTTCTCTGTTTGGCATCTGCGAAAACATATCTAGAACAGTGAACCCAATACAGATACACCACGACAATTAGTATCCTGAAGCATATGACATATGAGGATAGAAGAGAAGACTTAAAGGGGATCCAACTGATGTCCTCGATTGCTTGAAAAGCAATTACAGAGAAAATAAAATCAGTCTTCAGAGCTGCACAGCAAAAAAACAGGAAACAGTGGACAAAGCTGCAGCAAGATACATATTAGGAAAAAAAAAAAAATACAGTAAGAGCTGTCAAAATCTGGAACACATTACTGAAAAAGTGTGACGAATATTCATTTTTCCAAATACTCAGAACTCAACTGGACAAGATCTTGAGAGACATGCTGAAACTACAGAGTCAAATCTAGCTAAGGAGGAACCTAAATCAGGTGACCTTCACAGGTCCATTATGAGTAAAATTATTCAATTGGTCTACAATTCCTGAATCCTATATTGTAAACCCAGTCCTGAAAAGGACTTTTCGAAGTGTGACCCTTCATTCCCATGCACAATGCTGCCAGAAGAAAACTGATGAATTTTTTCTTTCTGTTCTTCTCATGGGCAACTTACAGAAAGGTAAGGCACTCAGACCAACATTTTTCTTTAATATATATTTATATACAGACAGAACACCCTCTTGAATCTGTCTTGACCTGAAAACATTATATTGTTGGTGGGAAAATGCAAAGGAAAGACCAGAGCACTGGATTTTGTGCCTCCCTGTCTTCTTTTCCCTCTTTGTTTCACAATGAAAAGTAAAAAAAAAATAATCCCACCCCCCAAAAAAAAAATCATTCCTGCTTTCTTATCCTAGCAACCTTATACTTGTGATTAGGTGTATTATAAAAAACACCCTCTCATATAATTACTGTCATCTATATTTCAATACCAACAAAAAAAAAAAAGAAAAAAGAAAAAAAAATGTATTCTTCTGACTTTTGGTGAATATCACTGATCACTGGAAGACTTATTTTTGAGACTCCATTAAATCATTGAGTTACTGGCTTTCTACAAATTTTCTATTAAATCTGTAAGTCTCTGTAAATAAGACTTAACTTCACCTCCAGCATTGACAGATGGGAGCAGATTCCTGTATTTTACTCAGTTGTGTCTGAATGAGTAGGTAGTCCTCTTTTACATTCCAGTCACAGCAGTGGTATCCTCCCATGATTACGATGATCTCCTGAAGATAAGCTTTTTTTTTTCCTCTCTCAGTTTATTATAAAATGTTATTATCTTCACAAAGTTCAAGATGTTAATTATTAATAAACTTCATATTGATTGTTACTCAATCAATGGAATCAATGCGATCAAATTAATAGGTTTGTGAGAAATAAAGTTTTGTTTGTGCAGTGGAAAATTCCACTAATCTTGCATATTCAAAAGTGATTGTGCAGGCACAGCAGTGGCATAACAATGACGAGTATATTAAGCAGATAAGGGGAAGGTCCCACATAAAAAGGATAGCTAAGAAAAATAAGATGAGTGGTGCAAAATCAATAAAATCAAAAACTCATGACCTCTGTAGTCATTAGAGAAGAAGGAAAGAAATAATATATAAAAAAAAAAAAAAAAGGAAAATGAGAAATTAATAGTTGGCCAAATAAAACTGTATATATATTATATAGTAATAAATGTCAAGTAGTTTGTGAACCTGTAGTACTCAGCCAATGAGGAGACAGGGGAGGAATCCACTGTCAGGTAATAGGAAATATAATAGGTTATGATAAACTTTGCCGTGAGCTCCTGCTTGCAGGATGCCTGCCATTGCAATCATGAATAAAAATGCTACTTCACTGAGATACTCTTCTAAGGCTATATTATTGACTGCAGATCGTTTCTCACAGGTGGGAAGACTGAAAAGCATCTGGGAGTCCAAGAAAGTGATCGATCAATGCTGCTGTGCTCTGCCCTCTCTAGTATACCCCGTGCCAACCTAGCATGACCACTACTGAGACAGGCCCAGTGTCTGATCTGCAGCAAGATAAAGGCAGAAACCTGAGGCACACTGAGGAGTGGAAGCAAGTTACTACATGAAGACATAAGAGGAGTTCCTGTCTGTCCTCTCAGATTCCATTACAGAATAGGCATGAGGCCTTGTGTATGCTAGATGAAGAAAAATGTGAAAAGATGGAAGAAGAGGTACTGTGCAAGTTTTCTCACTAAGGTCAGATTCGCCAACCCCTTGTAGCAAGCGTAGCATCAAGACCAGCACCATGAAGAAGCAGTGGCAAATTTTAGTCATAGTAGACACCCTCCTGAAGGGAACAGAGGCTCTCATCTGCACACTAGACCCTCTCAACAGAGAAGTTTGTTGCCTTCCTTGGGCTAGGATCAGGGACATCACCAGTAAACTTTTGAACTCAGTACAGCTGTCAGATTAATATCCACTCCTGCTCTTTCATGTGAGTACCAACAATGTCACAACAAGAAGCCTGAGGTTTATCAAAAGAGGGATTATAGGAAGACTAAAGGATTTAGGAGTACAGATAGTATTTTGCTCAATCCTTCCAGTAATGGGGAGAGACATGGAGAGAAGGTGAGTCCAGGTCATCAATGCCTGGCTCTAAGACTGGTGCCTAAGACAGAATTTTGGTTTTATAATCATGAAAGAGTCTTTGAGATGAGGGGTCTGCTTGGACCTCATGGGACCCACCTGTCTTAATCAGGGAAACATTTCTTGGCTTGTATTCTGACTGACAGAGTTTTAAACTAGGATAAATGGGGGAAAGGAATACTGGTAGGAACACTGAGGTCAATCCAACGGATAGTGCAACATCATCTGAGAGTGACAAAGCTAATGGGATGGACCTGGCACTTAGCGACATGGTTTAGTGGGTTACATTGATAGTAGGGTGATGGCTGTTTTGTAGGTATTTTCCAACCTTAATGATCATATGATTCTGTGATCTACATTGCTCCAGGGAGCACTGAGGGTTCAGGATCACATCTGAAATGCTTGTATACAAATGCATACAATATGAGGAACAAACAGAACAAACCAGAAGCTTCAGTACTTTCACAGAATTATGATATCACTGTTATTATTGAGACTTGGTAGGATGAGTCCCAAGACTGAAAACTTGGTGTAGCTTGGAGCAGCTATTGGCTGCTCAGGATGAATAAGCAGCACAGGTGAGGTGGAGGTGTTGTGCTGTATATAAAGGAGGGATTAGACTGTGTATACATGTATTTTACAGTTAGGGATGATGTGGTAGAGAGCCTCTGGATGAGGATTCAGGGGATGGACAGAAAATCAGATGTCATTGTGATTGTCTGCTATTAATCACCCATTCAGGACAACAGCATGGCTAATTCTATAGGCAAATCTCTGGATCAGTTGCCCTCATCCTTATGAGATATTTCAACTTTCCAGAAATAAACAAGGATTATCATAGTTCCATGACAAGTAAGCCAACTAGCAAAGGTGCCCTTCTAGATCTGTTTGAGAATAGAGAAGGCCATGGGGAAGAGTTCATTGAAGGTGTCTATCTTGGCCACAGAGCTCATAAAATAGTTGAGTTCAAAATTTTTGATACAATGAGAAAAGAGGTCAGAAGATTTTCTACCCTGGACTCTTAAAAGAGCAAACTGTAAGCTTCTCGGGGAGCTCATTAGCAGTGTTCCCTGGGAGTCTGCTCTACTAGCGGGTTCAGGGGTCTATGAGAGTTGGTCAGTTTTCAAGAACCACTCTTTAAAAACCCAGAAGCAGGTAATCCTATTGTATCACAAGTCAAGCAAGCAGGGCAGAAAGAGAGTTTAGCTGAACTGGGAATTTCTCCTGGAGCTAAGGCAGCAGAAGAATATAAAATATCTTTGGAAACAAGATCTGGCTTTTCAGGGAGAGTGCAGAGCTGCAGTTTGCACCTGTAGGTGCAATCAAGAAAATCCAATGCTCAACCTGAATTAACACTGGCCAGTGTGGTGTCAGACATCAAAAAAACTTTTTTTTCTTTTTTTCTTTTTGAAGTATGTCAACAGCAAGAGGGGGCCTAAGGAAAACAGAGGCATTTAATAACTTAAATTTTGTATCAATTTTTAATAGTAAAGGGAACAGTTATATCAGCTGAATGTTCATAAATCCATGGGGCCTGACAGGGTTCAAGCCAGAGTACTGAAGGAGTTAACGAATGTTGTAGTTGATCTCCTCTCAACAATTTACCAGACTGTGGGAGTCTGGTAAGATCTCTGCAAACTGGAAGCTAGACAATGTTACCCAAATCTACAGGAAGGGCATGAAGGAACTACAGACCTGTTAGTCTAACCCGGAAAAGTTATAGAGAATATTATTCTGAGCGCTATTGAAAGGCATTTGAAGAACAAAACAATTATAGGGTATAGCCAATAAGGGTTCATTGAGGGAAAATCCTGTCTTAGTAATTTTGTATCTTTCTAGAAGAAAGTCACCCACTTGGTGGATGAAGTGGGTGTAATCTTTCTGGATTTTAGTACAGTGTTTGATAGCATCCTTCACTGTTGAGGGATTCTTGAGACAGCAAGGAGGCCATGACTTGCTTCCTCTGAGCAAACCAAGCTGCCAGGACAAGTATGAGAAGTTCCCATGATCTACGTTCCCACACGCATGATTGAGGAATTAAAAATATTGTTGCCAGCAACTGGCTTCAGGGACAAGTTCTACATGACTGTTAATCACAAGGGGGTTGCTTTCTTGCAGGTGGGGTTGTTTTCTTGCAGTTGTTTGTCTGAGTGCTTTTGACCAATAATCTTGAGTGAGACACTATCCACCCCTGTTAATTTTGATATAAAAGTCAGGCTATTCGGGTAATAAAGGCAGAGCATGATCTGACCATACTAGTGTCTGTCCTATTTTTGGCCGTTCTTCCTGCAACATACAGCACCCGAACGGGCTGAGACCTGCAGACGCTGAGAGACGCTGAGAGACGCTGAGAGACACGGAGAGACTTCAGAGACACGGAGAGACCTGAGAGACACAGAGGGACCTGACAGAAGCCGAAAGACCTGAGAGACACTGAGAAACTCCAAGCACCGACCCGGACACAGAGAATCGTGGTGAGACATGGAGAGATATCGCGGTGAGATGTGGACACAGAGGAATCGTGGTGAGACGCGGGAAAGTGATGTATCATGGTGAGACGTGGGACATCTGGGATCGAGTTGCTACAGGAGATCGGAGGCATCAGTGGACAACAACAGACGACCACCACTGTATGGCGAGTTGGCACATAGCAGAAGGGCGGAGATCAGGACCCTGCAGCCTGTCTGATGTAACCATGGAGGAGGAAGCAGCTGTGCAGCTTCTCTCTAGCATTCTCTCTAAGAGAAGAGTATCTTGCAATGTAAAAAAGATCAAATCCTTGGTACACTGGGCCCAGAAGGAGGGTTTTCTAAAGGAAATCCCTCTAATTTTTAGCCTAGATGAGTGGCGGCTTGTAGGAGATCGCTTATGGGATACAACCATCACAAGTGGAAAGTTGGATAAAGATCTATGTACGACCTGGTGTGCAGTGCTTAATGCGCTGTGCAGTATGAAGGTCAAACAGCAGGTGGCGATGGCAGCAGCGCAAGCTTTGTCAGCACTGTCTGGGGCTGACAAAACATCAACTACAAAATCCAACAACTCAGGACCACGTCTGCCAAAATTGTTTTCATCGGTTCCTGCACCCACCCCAGTTTGGGGTATGACCTCTTCAATAAAGGAATCAGCGGCAGCCATAACTAAGGGCCTATCTGAGCACAGTGCTGATGCAGACTGAGAATTGCCCTCCCTGCCTCCCACGCCAGAAAATCTTGATGATGCTGTGCCCCCAGCATCCGTGCTGCTGCCGGGAAGCAATAAATCCACCCAAGATGCTTCTCCAATGGGAGGTGCAGCAGCACCTTCTCAAAATCAACTTTCAGTAGAGGACTTGTTTCAAGAACTCTTCGACAAATTAGAAGACTTGAGAATTAAGGATCCGGAAGAACCCCCTCCCCTGTCAACCCCACCACAGCCGACGCCCTCATTATCCACTGCCCCAACTCCACCGGCACCGATACCGCATAGGTGGTCTGGGGTCATACGTGATGCCATCATAGAGGGAGATTGCCATGCCGCATCTTTGGCCTGCCCAGTTGTTATCGACCCTGTGCAAGGCACCAGGTTGTGGCAACTGCATGATTGGAAGATTTTACAAGCTCGAAAAATAGTTACGGACTATGGCTTACAGTCCCAGGTGGCGCAACAGATAGTTCAATGGATTTTCCAGGCAGATTTAATGTGTCCACTTGACTGTCAAAACTTGGTGCGTTTATTGTTAATTCCTTCCCAATTGTTGCTCTTTGAAAGGGAATGGCTACGGTTAGCGCAGATGGATGCAAGTCGACTGCGCCAACCGGGGAACCTCTGTATGGCATTACTGCAGAAATGTTAACGGGGATGGGTCCATACCTCAATACCCAAGTTCAGCTGTAGTTCCCTCCAATTATTCACCAAACAGCTGCACAGCTTGCACTGCGGGCTCTTCTTAGTCTTCCAGGGGAAAAGAAAGCACCTCCCTTTGCATCAGTTCAGCAGGCCCATGGCGAACCTTATGC
The DNA here is from genome assembly GCF_964035555.1 of Netta rufina. Classification (NCBI taxonomy): domain Eukaryota; kingdom Metazoa; phylum Chordata; class Aves; order Anseriformes; family Anatidae; genus Netta; species Netta rufina. The sequence goes on along the minus strand of NC_140123.1, from coordinate 38,859,333 downwards.
AAAATTTACCGATCAGTTGTGAGCAGCAATCATAGATCATTTGGATTTAACATCAGAGTCAAAAAAGAGCATGTTTAGAATGCTTGCTTTCGACAATGCGAACGCAAAAACCCAAAACATCTTAGCCACGTTACCAAGAACCGTACCTGTAGAAGAGATTTTGGAGAGAGTCAAACGAGTCAATCAGTCCAGGCAAGCAGCTGTGATGGCACAGGCTGTCGTGACAGCCATTGGTGATCCCTCAACTGCTATAGCAACGTGAGCCAATAGTAGCACTCCAAGACGTACCCCCTGGAATCAGATGCTATGTTATAGATGTGGGAGGCCTTGTCATATGAAAAACCACTGCATGACTACTCTCTGGTGTGGTAATTGCCAATCTAACACACATGCTACAGTAATGTGCAGGTGGCAGGGAAACTCCAAGAGGAGCACGATCGGCCGTGCAAGGACAACAGTAGCTGCAGTGTGGACAGACAAGGCAGATTCCTCAACAACAATGCCCCAGCCACCAGAGGAAGCCTCGAAGTGGATTTGGCAACAGCAGTAAGCGTAACACTCCCCGATAAGTCTGTGGTAGTAATTCCTATGGGAACCCAAGGCCCACTGTCAAACACACCATTAGGCAGATTGTTATTAGGCAGATCCTCTGTGGGATTTAAGGGATTAATTGTTATACCAGGGATTATTGACATTGATCACGTAGGGGAAATCAGAGTTATGGCATACACGATCAACCCGCCATTGTTTATCCCACAAGGTACCAAAATAGCCCAACTTATTGCACTCCAAAATTATCAACCATGTGCAGGGGCACAGGTAAAACAAGAGGGCGGTTTTGGCTCCACGGGCCAGGTTGTCTGTTTTACCAGATCATTGACCTCCCGACCTATGATGAACGTGGTATTATCCATAGGATCACAACGAATTGCTGTCATCTGTATGATTGATTCTGGTGCAGATGTTACTATCTGTAGCTCCATAGTAAGGCCGAAACATTGGCTTCTAACATCTCCAGCCACTGGAATTACCAGCGTCGGTGGCAGCTCAGCAACATATCTCAGTGCACAAGTTGTGACATTGAAATTACAAGAAAAAATGGTCTCTACTAGGCTGCATGTGATGGCACTGCCTGCAAACCTTCCAATGCTAATCGGGAGGGATGTTCTTTCTCAGATCAGAGCAGTGATTACTACTGACAAAAAGGATTTTCCCTAGTGGCCACTGCTGAGCAACCGCCCACCCTGGCCTTAACATGACATTCTGATCGACCTATCTGGGTGGAGCAGTGGCCATTGACAACAGACAGGTTGCAACAAGCAGAGAAATTAGTTCAAGAACAGCTCCAGGCAGGACACATATGGCCATCCACAAGTCCTTGGAATATGCCAATTTTCATAATTTGCAAAAAATCAGGAAAGTGGTGACTCCTGCAAGATCTAAGGAAAGTAAATGACCAAATGCAAGCTATGGGAGCTTTACAGCCTGGTTTACCATTCCCAACCATGCTGCCTGAACACTGGTCCCTATTGATCATAGATTTAAAAGACTGCTTTTTTACAATTCCCCTAGTGGACAAGGACTGCCAAAGATTCGCCATTAAAAAACAGGTCCTGGCAAAATGCTATGAATGGCTAGTGCTTCCGTGGGGTATGAAAAATTTCCCTATGTTATGTCAACTATATGTAGCCTGGGCATTGGAACCAGTTCGAACGACATGGTGTGATGTAATTATTTACCATTACATGGATGACATTCTGTTTTGTAGACCAGAATGTTTTGAGGATTCAGATCTCCAGTTTATTCAGAATATGCTGGAAGCAAAAAGGCTGAAGATAGCTCCAGAGAAAGTTCAATGGAAACAGCCATGGCTATACTTAGGATGGAAAATTGATATATCTACTGCGTTACATAATTTAACAGATGTCCAAACATTTCTGGGTAATATCCAGTGGGTTAGGCATGTTGTGGGGATTACTAATGATGACTTGGCTCTATTACCACCTTTATTGCGGGGCAGGAGTGCAGAGCAAGAGATTACACTGATGAATGAGCAATGGCAGGCCCTTTCACACATAGCTTCTAAGGTTGCAGCTGGTGCAGCTTGCAGACATATAGCAGAACTTCCACTCTCTTTAGTAGTTGCCAATCATGTATCCCATCCATTTGCGGTACTTGGTCAGTGGCAAAAGGAAAACGGGGAGAGTAAGGGACACCAAAGACAGAAACAGTATCAGGAGGATGCCACTGACCCTAGAAGTAGGAATGGCATAACTGAAATAGATGATAGTAAGGGTGGAATGATAGGGCAGCATTTTCAAATTTTGGAATGGATTTTTCTATTGGAGAAGAATTCGTTGAGAGCAGCCCTGCAGAGATGGACTTGGGGGTTCTGGCGGATGAAAAGCTTGACATGAGCTTGTAGTGCTCACTTGCAGCACAGAAGACCAATTGCATTGTGGGCTGCATCAAAAGAAGTGTGACCAGCAGGTCAAGGGAAGTGACTCTCCCCCTCTACTCTGCCCTTGTGAGGCCCCACTTAGAGTACTGCATTCAGGTCTGGGGCTCCCAGAACAAAAAAGATATGGAACTGTTAATGTTAATCCAGAGAAGTGTCACAAAGATGATCAAGGGGCTGGAGCACCTCTCAAGGCTGAGAGCTGGAGATGTTCAGCCTGGAGGAGGCCTCATTGCAACCTTTCAGTACTTAAATGCTTCAATTAAAAAAGATGTACTTCAATAAAAAAGATGAAGAAGGACTGTTTACTTGGGTAGATAATGATAGGACAAGGAAGAATAGACTTAAAGTAAAAGAGGATAGCTTTAGACTAGACATTAGGAGGAAATTCTTCACTGTAAAGGTAGTTAGGCACTGGCACATGTTGCCCAGAGAAGCAGTGGATGCCCCATCCCTGGAGGTGTTCAAGGCCAGGCTGGATGAGGCCTTGGCCAACCTGATATAGTGGGGGGCATTCAACTAGAGTTGGAGTTAGATGATCTTTAAGGTCTTCCAACCCAAGATATTCTCTGATTCTATGATTCAGTGATTCTGTGATTCTTTGATTCTGTGAATTGATAATTCTATATTATTTTATTTTATTCTATTTAAAATATTAAGTTATGTTGGAGGGAGCACGTTAGGTTCCTATGTATTTTACTTTATTATTATTATTATTATTATCCTTCCTTCCTTCCTTCCTTCCTTCCTTCCTTCCTTCCTTCCTTCCTTCCTCTCTTTCTTCCTTTCTTTCTTTCTTTCTTTCTTTCTTTCTTTCTTTCTTTCTTTCTTTCTTTCTTTCTTTCTTTCTTTCTTTCTTTCTTTCTTTCTTTCTTTCTTTCTCTCTCTCTCTCTCTCTCTCTCTCTCTCTCTCTCTTCTCTCTTTCTCTCTTTCTCTCTTTCTCTCTTTCTCTTTCTCTTTCTCTTTCTCTTTCTCTTTCTCTTTCTCTTTCTCTTTCTCTTTCTCTTTCTCTTTCTCTTTCTCTTTCTCTCCTTCTCTCTCTCTCTTTTTTTTTTTTTTTCCGAGGGTATTTGTTCAAATTTTATTTATTTTCCTTAAGCAGAAAACATCCTACGTGTATTGTCACCTGTTCTTTTGCATTTGGTGAATTTTTTCTGAACTTCATGGTCACTAGTGACCTACCTTCTATCACAACAAAAAACCTTTGAGACCTGATGGTTATTCAACATGTAACGGTCACAGCAGTTCTTCCATTAAATTTACCCTTTTCATTAATACCTGAAAAAGAGTTATTATTTTGTTTGAATGGATTTGGGCTTTAACCAGAGCCCACATACCTACCCTATTCATAACAAAAGTCATCTTTTGTTTCACGGAGATCTAGAGAACCTTCATTTAAATGTAAACATACATGTAAATAGTATAATCACTCTGTGTAAATGATTTGGTTTCCCAAATCTTTTGGGGATGCACAGGAGAGAGACAAAAAACAAACAAACAAACAAAAAATAAAAACAAAGAAAAAATCTCTGTCCCTAGTTAATCTGACACAAAGTCATGAGATCAGTCATTGACATAATGTGTTTTGGCGCAGCCTCACTCAGGGAATGAACCTCGTATCTGAAAGTTTCCCTAAATCCAATTACCAGATAACCTATTTTCTACACATGTAATGAACTTGCATCTTTAATCCCTTTTTTGGCAATTCTTCCTTTGAAACAATTCCCACATATCACAATGAATATCAGTGTCACAGTGAATATCAATGGCAGAATAAAAGGAATGTACCTAGCTGTATCCAGAAGTAAAAAGCTTTTTTTTTTTTCTTTTCATTTTTTTTATTTTTTATTTTTATTTTCCTACAATCAACATTTATGTCTACTGTCTCCTACCCAGACTTTTAATGATTGATTAGTACAATCAGGTTACTTGCAAAGTGAAGAAGTTCTTTAGAGCAGCGTAATCCCCAAGCATTTTAAATTTATAACATTCAATTTGAAGAACGAAAAGGAACATTTAAAAATGTAACGGCCAGTACCATCATATAATTATGTTTCTCAATTTTCTTAAACATGTGAAAGAATGCTCTTTCAGAGGCTCATGTGAAATTTGGAATTCACAATAACAGGAAAAAAAATAAAATAAAAGATATTTTTGGTAACTTTAATTTTACTTATTTAAAATAGCACTTTTTTTCATTTTTTATAGTATTAATCTGCCTCAAAAATATTAAAGAAATACTGAAAATTTGAAACAGCTACAGATTTTAGAAGTCTTTTGTGGACAGCCCTTTATAAATTATTTTCCTCCCATTTTATAACACATTTTGATGTATGAACCTGAATAACTAATACTAAAGGAGACATGCATTTGACACTTAGCTGAGGAAGAAATTAGCCTTCTGTTGCTGAAAAGCTGCCAGGAATAAAGGAGGCCCCATGTTTATTAATCATACTTCTGACAACTGAAGAATGAAAATGCTTCTTGAAAATACCAGAGCTATTTTAGGTAACACTAATTGTCCATGATACAGTAAAGAAGACATTCACTGACAGCCAACAATCCTGCCTCACAGTTTCCCAACACTACTCTTTTGGAACAAGTAAGAGAACCGGTGTGGACTTCATCTGGTGCACAGTCTATCAACAAATCAATATAATTCTTGCTTAAGTTTAGGATTTTCATAGAACATCGTAAAAGACTGAAACACTAAAGAAAAAATGTTTTCTTTCCAAAGTCACAAAAGATCAACTAAGACTTTTAAGAGAGAGGAAAAGAAAACAGAAATGTTAAGATTAGGATGTAAATGTTTCATGAACATATATATTATTTCATTGAGGAAATATATATGAACTTAAACTGACTCATTTATATGGTGTCTTTACTGGTCAGACAGGCTTATTAAGGAAAAGCAAAAGAGCGCTCACCAAGCAGATATAAAAATTTTACTTTTTTTATAGTAGCAAGGAGCAGAATCATTCAGAACCATGAAAAACATTGCCATATAAATGGATTGTAGTGAGGTTTCTAAAGAAATCTTGCCTGTTTTTTTCACTGTGTAGCATATGTGTGTATGGACCGGAGACCAGTTATCCCTGCCATTACTTAAAATGCTGATGTATTCAACACATTCAATTGTTAGCACAGTTTTAGTCCAAGCTAAGCAGTACGTCTGCATACAAAACTCAGGTATTTCTAAGAGCTAGCACAAGCAAGCACTATTGCTAAGATATTTGTTCCTATTTATTTCAATTCAATTCTATTTTGCAAAGGAGGCAAGCTTAGCTGTATGGGTGAAATTTTTTTTCCATGCCATTTGGCCTCTTCAACAATGAACACCCCTTTCTTATTTCACAGAATCACAGAATCACAGAACTGTAGGGGTTGAAAGGGACCTCGAAAGATCATCAGGTCCAACCCCCCTGCCAAAGCAGGTACCTCAGAGCAGGCTGCCCAGGTGGGCGTCCAGACAGGCCTTGAATATCTCCAGAGAAGGAGACTCAACAATCTCCCTAGGCAACCTGTTCCAATGCTCCGTCACCCTCACCGTGAAGTTCCTTTGCATGTCAGTGCGGAACTTCCTGTGCTCTAACTTGCAGCCATTGCCCCTTGTCCTATCCCTAGAAAACACTGAGAAGAGGTTGGCTACATCCTTCTGTCCCCCACCCCTCAGATATTGATATACACTGAGGAGATCCCCTCTCAGTCTTCTCTTCTCCAGGCTGAACAGACCCAGGTCTCTTCAACCTTTCTTCATAAGGAAGATGCTCCAGGCCCCAGATCATCTTTGTGGCCCTCCACTGGACTCTTTCCAGGAGATCCCTGTCTTTTTTGTACCGGGGAGCCCAGAACTGGACACAGTACTCGAGGTGAGGCCTGACCAGGGCAGAGTAGAGGGGGAGGATCACCTCCCTTGACCTGCTGGCCACGCTCCTTTTAATGCACACCAGGATCCACCAGGGCTCTCTTGGCCACAAGGGGCACACTGCTGGCTCATGGTCAACTTGTCATCCACCAGGGCCCCCAGGTCCTTCTCCTCAGAACTCCTCTCCAGCAGGTCATCCCCCAGCCTGTACTGATACATGCCTGGAACATACGTTCCTTCCCTGGTGCAGGACTCTACACTTGCTCTTATTAAATCTCATTTGGATTCTTCCTGCCCATCTCTCCAGCCGGTCCAGGTCTCAATGAATGGCAGCACAGCCTTCTGGCATGTCAGCCACTCCTCCCAGCTTTGTGTCATCGGCGTACTTGCTGAGGGTGGACACTATTCCCTCATCAAGGTCGTCGATGAAGATGTTGAACAAGACTGGGCCCAGCACCGACCCCAGGGGAACACTGCTAGTCACAGGCCTCCAGCCAGACTCTGCTCTGCCGATCACCACCCTCTGAGCTCGGCCAGTCAGCCAGTTCTCAACCCACCTTGCCGTCCACTTGTCTATCCCACACTTTCTCAGCTTTGCTAGCAGGATGTCATGAGAGACAGTATCAAAAGCCTTGCTAAAGTCAAGGTAGGTGATATCCACTGCTCTCCCCTCATCTACCCAGCTGTTGATGCCATCATAGAAGGCAACGACGTTGGTCGAGCACGACTTCACCTTGGTGAATCCATGCCGACTACTCCTCATAACCTTCTTCTCTTCCAATTGCTTGGAGATGGCATCCAGAACAAGCTGCTCCAATACCTTTCCAGGGACAGAGGTGAGGCTGACTGGCCTGTAGTTTCCCAGATCCTCCTTCCTGCCCTTGAAGACTGGAATGATACTGGCTCTCCTCCAATCTTCAGGCACCTCACCCGTTCTCCAGGACCTTTCAAAGATGACAGAGAGCGGTTCGACGATCACATCTGCCAGCTCCTGTAGCACATGTGGATGCATCCCATCGGGACCCATGGATTTGTGTGCATTAAGCCCACTCAGACACTCCCGAACCACTCCCTCGTCCACCAGGGGGGAGCCCTCCATTTCCCAGACCCTTTGTCCTATTGTCTATTGTAGTATTGTGCTAAGGTAGATGTAGTTCTCATCTCTCCACAGCAATGAGACTGAATTTGATTACAGTCTGTTTCAAATCTAATGCATAATCTTTGGCGGAAAGATGTTTGTTTGCATGTCAGTAGGATGTGTTGTGCCTTCAATAGACAGCAGAAAAATGATTCTGTTGGAGAACTGAATCTAGAAAAGAGAAACTTAAGAGCTGTAATTTTACCTTTTTTCATACATTTTATTATTGCATGCAATATTTCTATATACTGTGACTTGCAATCATGAATACAAGGTTGCAGCTGCTTCTACAAATAAAAGTCTCTCTAAGAAAAGTGATAATAACAATAATAAATGGCTTTTGAATAATATAACAAGTAATAATGGATGGAGAATTTTCAGTTTAGATAAGTGATGAAAAGTAGAGATGTGTAATAAGAAAGGTTTATCCAAAATATCTGTCTTCTGGACCAAATTTTCTACTTCTGTTTAATGTGTCTCTGTAGTCAATTGCAGACAAAATGTATGTTCAATAAGAATTCTATGTATATTCAATAAGAATTCAATACATATTAAATGCGATAGCAAACTGCTCAATTTGAAGTTATACATACTACTACCAACTGTGCCTGAAACTAAACTATATGTCTAAAATTAGATGTGAAGTTATCCTTCTCACTACTTCTAAATTAAGGCTCTCACAAAAAATGCTTCCCATCTCCTCTCTTTTTAGGCATCCATCCTTCCATGGAAGGAGATGTTCAGCAACATCTGTTACACATTCAATTTTTATTTTTATACCCTTTAGTAATATCAATATCTTTTAAAACAAGTGGAAGGATCCATTTTTTGTGATAAATTTTCTTTTGAACTTTTCCTGATATAAGTCCTCCTCTATTATCCATGAATTAAAACAAACAAATAAACCCAACTTTCTCTGAAGAGATTTCATAGTGGTCCTTTAAGAAAGTCCGAGTTCCCTCTCTCTCAGCTCAAATTAATTTGATCAGGGAGGGGAAAAAAAAAAAAAAAAAAAAAAAGGATAATTTAATTGGCATTACTTATTGTAAATGTTAAGAACAACAAGCATGCACTCAGTAAATGAGTACATCAAACATCTAATAATATATTCTGAACTGTATTGAAAATAATTTAAATAATTTGTATTATACATTTGGAACTAAGTAGCATTGTTTTGTTTTTGGATCAAAGCCTTTTCCATAATTCAGCAGTCATTATTAAAGACAGCCCTTTTCTTTTCCATCATATTCACACACCCCAGAGATTTGTAGTGTATGTTTACATTATAGCAGAAGCTTATCTCTAATAACCTTAATTGACAAAAACATAGTCAGACTTCCTATAGACTATAACTGTCAGAAAAGTATATACTCACATCTGGAAAAAGTAGACTTTGAGTTTCAGAACTGTTTATAGGAAAAATAAAAACAAACAAATCCAACCAAACAAAATCACGTATGTTTTCAATTTTTTTCCCCTTCAGAGGCAAGGAAAAGGGGAATATGTGGTCTGTGATCATATAGTTTGCCCTACCTCCTTGCCTTTCTAAAGGCAAGGAGGTAGGGCAAACTATATGGTCACAGACTGATAGAGGATATTTTCTCTTCTCTTGTAGTTGAAATTCAGCTATAAGTTGCTAATATAAACAAACAACAACAACTTTTTTATTGATTTATCTTGAAATCACATTGTTCCCATCAGTGAGGCAAATAACAGTTATGGATAGCTGTGTGTGAGTAGGTATCTGGCAAGGTACACAAACATTCCTACTTTATTTTCTTTATTTTCTCCTTCTTATGTTCCTTATTTTCTCCTCTCCAGTATGTGTGTGTGTGTGTGTGTTCTTATACATGCATGCATAAATACATGTGTGTTTTCTTGTGCACTATGCATCGATGTGTGTGTTGGCAAGGGAGGAAAACACAAAGAAAGTATTCTAGCATTTAATTTATTTCCACCTAATTTGTTTACTGTGAGGTACTCTGTCTTTTTAAAACCTGATATTTGTAGATTTAGAAATGAAATCAGTGTTATCCTAGTCATGCCAACAAACAACAAATTTGCCCTTCCTTTCTGTGTAATTAATTCCTTATTAGGTGTTCATGGCACACAAAATGCAGCAAACAAATAGTATTTTTATCTGCATTTCTCTGTGTGCAGACTCAATGTATGAAAGAACTCAAATGTCTAAGAAACAAGAAAAAGGAAATCAAATTACAAAGAGACTGCAATGATGTAGGTAACTTAAATTACTATGCCCAAACCAAGACACGCTAATCATCTTTAAAAATATAAATCAAGGAGAAAAAAAGTCATTGTAGTGGTATTTCATACATCATCCTAACGGATCTTATTTTTGACAGGTAATCTGAAAAAAAAAAAAAAAAGAGACATTCTTCTTAAATCAAAAAACTACATTGATCACTTCTCTGAAGGTTATTCATTCTCAAGGGGAAAAAAAAAATCCTTTTTTTTTTTTTTTTTAATGCTTTCTCTGAAAAATAGAATGTAGACTTTTTAAACATGCACAATTTAGATTATAAAATGGCTTAAGTCATAGTAGAGGCCTTAAAACCCAACTTCAAGAATGTTCTTTGAATGTTTCTGTCAAGTAGAATGGATTGAGTCATACAAAAGTACAGACTGAGGCAAGGGGCAAGAGCTGCCCTGAGGGAGGAGCAGTTTCAGCCACTGCTTTTTTACAGTAAATTCTACTGCTTCCTGCCCATAGTCAGCTGAATAATCCAATAAGAGCTGAAACAATAAAAGGCCCATGGATAAATCCCACTATGTAGGATACTAGTAGGATACCATTACGTAGGCTACTCTATGTAATACCCAGCATTCTTTCATAAATCTAATGCTGCTATGAGACAAATAACCATAGACTCTTAGAAAAAAAAAGTGCCAGATTGCAAAATTTGAGAGGAGTGGTAACTAAGATTCCTTATATGTTTCTAGCAAGCCCCAAATCCCAGCATGAACTGAAAATGAAGGTCTAAATATGTACAAAAATATAGACCATATTTTCTAATTCAATTCTCCACTTAAGGACAGAGAATAGATGACAGAAGACAAAGTATTAGCTTTAGAAGCTCTAATTCCAACCGATCTGTAAAAGACAGATGTTTCAGGTATTTTACTTTTGAAAAAATGAAACAGACAAACACAAAGAACAAAACCACATACCCAAAGTTCTACATTTGTCAAATTAGTTGCTTAGTGTTCTAGCAGGAGATTATATAATAAATGAAATCCTATGTTATTTTTGTACTTTTAGGAAGAAAAAATAAAGAAAATAAAAGTAAAATGTGAATGTTTTATTGAATTCAATTTCTCATTTTCTAAATAAATTAATTTATAAAATACACCTAATTTTATTTCAGGAACTTGGTTAGCTCAAAACCTTTAAAAATTAGAACTTCTCTACCACAGACTCTTTTGGTTGAACTGAGTTAAGGAGTAATTACATAAGCATATTGCAGGGAAGATATGAAGTGGGGTAATATTTGGTAGATGAAGAGTAGATGAAAAGCTGCTCTTGAAACATATGAGACAGCTTTATCAGACTGTCTTTTGTGCTAAACAAAACTGATTATTTATTTATTTATTTATTTGTGTATGATATACAGAAAGGAAAAGAGAAAGGAAGGAAATGTAGGAAGCAAGGGACATCAGAATGATACTCTCAAATATATGTTTAAACCATAGATCTGAGAAAATGAGGAGAAGCATACAGTGAGACTTATTTAAAATCCACTTCAATTAAATGTACCAGAGTGTCGTGGTTTAACCCAGCCGGCAGCTAAACACCACGCAGCCGTTCGCTCACCCTCCCCCCTCTCTCTCCAGGACGGGGGAGAGAAATGGAAAGTGAAGCCTGTGAGTTGAGATAAAGACAGTTTAATAAGACAGGAAAATAATAATAACAAAAATAATAATAACAAAAATAATAATAACAATAATAGTAATAATAATACAATGGTGATAACAGGAAAGTAATAATAATATGTACAAACAAGTGATGCACAATGCAATTGCTCACCACCCGCTGACCGATGCCCAGCCTAACCCCGAGCAGTTCGGCCCCCTCTCCCCGGCTAGCCACCCCTATATATTGTTTAGCATGACGTCAGATGGTATGGAATACTCCTTTGGCTAGTTTGGGTCACCTGTCCTGGGTCTGTCCCCTCCCAGCTCTTACTGCACCCCCAGCCTGCCTGTTGGCAGGACAGAGCGAAAGGCTGAGATGTCCTTGGCTTGGTATAAGCACTGCTCTGCAACAATTAAAACATCGGGGTGTTATCAGCACTCTTCTCATCCTAAGCCAAAACACAGCATTCTACCAGCTACTAGGAATAAAATTAATTCTGTTCTAACTGAAACCAAGACACAGAGAAAGCAGGTAACTTGCAAAATATGACAAACAGCTAACATGGTAATTGTTCAGTACAACACTTATACATTTGAATAAACAACTGAAGAGAAGAGAAGAGAAGAGAAGAGAAGAGAAGAGAAGAGAAGAGAAGAGAAGAGAAGAGAAGAGAAGAGAAGAGAAGAGAAGAGAAGAGAAGAGAAGAGAAGAGAAGAGAAGAGAAGAGAAGAGAAGAGAAGAGAAGAGAAGAGAAGAGAAGAGAAGAGAAGAGAAGAGAAGAGAAGAGAAGAGAAGAGAAGAGAAGAGAAGAGAAGAGAAGAGAAAAGAGAAGAGAAAGCTCTGGGGAGACCTTATTACAGGCATTACAGAAAGAGGATAGATTCAAATTGGATATAACAAATTGGAAGATTTTTTCATGGTGAGGGTGGTGAGACACTGGAACAGGTTTCCCAGAGAAATTTTGAATGTCCTATCACTGGAAGTGTTCAAGGCCAGGTTGAATGGGGCTTTGAGCAACATGACATAATGAAAGATGTTCCTGCCCATGACAGTGGGGTGGACTAGATGATCTTAAAGGGTGTCTTCCAACTTAAATGATTCTGTGATCTGTAGTTTCTTTCTTTATTCTTTATCAGATGCTAATCAACAACGAGAGTTCAGGGCAGAAAGAGGGAGTATAAGGGAAGGGCAGGCAATTCATATTCAAGATACTAGTGATTGTGTTCTAACAAAATATCTTTTTCTCTTTCTTTTCAACATGACAAGGATGATGTTTCCACAGTAATCTGTCTTGATATCAACACTTCATTTTTTGAACATATTTTTCATTCATTTCTTCACCAGTGCAAACAGAGGTTACTATGACTGACTTAAGACAAAAAATTAAATGTAAACTTCTAAAATACCAATAAAGCTGACATAACACCTTTTGGGTTGTCTAGGATAGAAGGTAAAAATATTATGGCCTTGGGGTGATAAACTTTGCCTAAAGGCTCACAGAGTCTCCTGTCACACAGCATTCACATATTATTCCACTGTATCTATTGACATTGTGCCCTTGGGATTTTCTTAGGCCTTTGAACATGATCTGTAAGATTGTTCACTTTTTAACTAGTTCATGGCTATATACTACTGCTATAATACTCAAGGATAGGCCAAAAACACAAGTCTTTTCATGCATTGGCTAGTATGAGAGTCAAATCACCAGCCTAAACCAAGTGAGAGGGAATGTTAATTGAATGGGAAGGATATGTTCCAGTTGTTCTAATCAAAGAGAGCTTAATCCCTTCATAAGCTGGCTGGCTTTGTTGGAGGAAATTCAGAACAACCTTGTTACTTTTGATAACTGACTCATGGCCCCTTGACAGCTAGCTGAGTATGTAATAACATTTCTCTGTATTTGGGGACTAGCTTAGCTGGCTTTATAATAGATTATTGTGGGTGTTAAAGTGAAATGTTAGTCTTTCTTTAAAGCTCTGTATTCCCTGGTAATTAAGGATATAAAAAGGGCATTGAACACAATGCAGCTTCAAGGTCACCAAACACAGATACAAAAGTCTTTAGTTTCTGTAAATAAGATATTAACCATAGGTTTATCTTGGGGTGCTGATAACTAAAAATGGTTCTTCTATTACCAGTATACCAGAAATTCACTGAAAGTTATTTTTAAGTGCAAAAAAGTACCCTTCGCTTCAATTAGAAGACCCAGTAAATTGTAAGTAATTTTATAAGACATAAAAGGGTGTAAGACATTAAAAGAAAAAACAAACAAACCCATAAACAAACAAACAATAACAACAACAAAACATCTCTTAAGTAAACAGAACATTACCAGATAGAGCACAATCACCTCTGCAGGAGTGGATGTCACCTAGTATAACAAGAATCTTAGCAAAATCTCTTCATCTTTGGCATAACTAGAGTGACTGTGAAGACTAGGACTGTATTTTAGCTTTCAGGGCAGTGATGATTATATGTAATTTATATTTTCTATTTGATGTGTTTCTTTGTGAATGGAAAAGTATAAAGAAAGGATTCTCCTGTACTTCAGGTTTAAAATCCTAACAGATGGAAGAGCATGGGACAAGAGGAACTATATAACTTAAGGATGTAAAACAGGTTCATTTAAATAAATAAATAAGGTTGTTGTGTTGTTGTTATTGTTTTTAAAAAGAATGTCTGGCATTTTGTTGAAAAATTAGGGGTAGGTAAAAAGGTAAATGATATCTAAAGGTGCCATTAGGAATGACCAGTGTAAAGGCACGTTGATATATGTATGTGTGGCTGTATTCATAAAAACGTCTGAGGCTTAGTTTGTGACAGAGCCAGCATAAGAAATTTCCTACTCTATTGTGCCATGATCAGGAGACTGATATTACCTTTCAGGTCTGCTAGTCTGATTGTCTGACAGTTCTCTAAGAGAAATGTATGAAATTCACTAAAATAATTGCTCCTAAACACATGCACACCAACACGTCATACAAGCACAATATGTAATGCAATAGAAAAAATAAAATAAAAATAAAAAATAAAAAAAGAGAGGATCTGATTTGCTATAAGTTTTTTGTTGTTGTTGTTGTTTGTTTGGTTGTTTTTTTTGTTTGTTTGTTTGGTTTTTGTTTTTTCTTGATAAGGAAGCAGTGGAGTAGTTTTCCCGGAGAGATTGTGGAGGTTTCCAAGACCAGACTGCAAAAAGCCCTAAGCAACCTGCCCCATTCCTGTCCCTGCTTTGCTAGGCTGGCGTAGAGATCTACTGAGGTCCTTCCCAACCTGAATTATTTTATGATCCTATGAGATAGGACCCGAAAGAAAGCATGTTTTATATATATATATATTTATATTTATTTATATAAAGCGCTACACTCCTATGCTCAAGTGGAGGCTTGGGTTCCAATCAGTTCCACACTGAACATTTAAATCTTTTCTTGTGGTCAAACTGCTTCAGCAAGAATTTCTACACCTTCAGTCATTTTTTAAAAGTATGTACAAGTTACAAGTTACTAAGTATGAAGCTTTCAATAAAGCAGGTTAACACAAACAAAATTCAGACAAAGGATCCAATGACCCAATTCCTTTTTTTTTTTTCTTTTAATTTAAAGAAATAGAAAGAAGGAAAAAGGAACTCTGAAATAGAAGCATATGTCCCTAAACTACAGATAAATGAGTACTGTGTCTGAAAATTACTTAAGTATTTGCCAAATTAAGACAAAAAGTATGAGTCTGGCAGATACATAAAGTGATATTTGTAGTTACAAATTTTAATTGCAATATTCATAAAGAAGACAAATACTATATAATTTAAAATCACATTCCCCCAACACCATGTAATCATTTGAAGTATTGTTATCAATAAAGCATTTGGATGAACAGTAATAACCATATCATACTGTATTTACACCTAAAGAATAACCACATTCTCCGAACAGGATAAAATGCTCTCATTCCTGAAGTGTGCATACAACACCTGATTCTGCTCCAAATGACTTCAACCAAAAAAATGAAATTGTATGAAAAGAGAATCTGGTTATGCAGAATAGCATAGATGTGGTTGTTCTGAGAAGAGTTATGAGGGCTCAAGCTATGAAGTACATAAAAAAGTGAACTACTCTTCAAAACACTTAAAGGAAAAGTTATAGCTGTATGCTGTGAAAGACTCAGTCTTTCTGGTAGATTTGTCCTTAAAATGTCTTTTAGACTAAGTTCTTGTACTGGGTCTGGCTGGAATGTTAACTTTCCCGGCAGCAGCCCATACAGTGCCATACTTTGCACTTGTAGCTGGAACAGCAGTGTTATCACACCAGTGTTGTGTCTACTGCTGAGCAGCAGTGGCACAGCATTGGGCCTTTCTCTAACCCTCCTAGGGGGTGGGCAAAAAGTGAGGAGAGAAACATCACTAGGGCAGCTGACCTAAACCAATCAAAGGGATATTCCATACCATGTGGTGTCACACTCAGCAATAAAAGGTGGAAACAGGAAGAAGAGGGGAGGGGTGGGCTCTCGTTGGGAAAACGTCAGTCCTCCTCTCGAACACCGGCTGTGTGCGTTGAGGCCTTGCTTCAAGGACGTGGTCAATCATCGCTCATTTGTGGGAAGTAGAGAGTAATTTCTTTCCTCTGGACTTCCATATAGCCTTCATTTATTTTATTTGTTTGTTTTCCTCCCTTCTTTTTTATTTTTCCCTTTCCCCCTCCCTTTTCCCCTTTCCCTTTTTATTTCCCTTTAGTTAAATTGTTTAGTTCATAATAATCTTTATTTAATTATTATTATTATTTCCCTTTAATTAAATTATCCTTATCTCAACCCGTGAGTTGTTCTTTGCTTTACTTCTCCCCCTCCTCATCTAAAAGAGGGGGAGTGAGAGAGCGGTTGTGGGGTTTAGCTGCCCAGCACGGTAAAACCACCACAGTTCTTCAGGGGATCTAGAAGCCACATGATTTCAGAATCCTGTCTAGGCAAGCATACTGCTGTGTTAAGGGTAAATTTTGCCAAAGAACTGTAGTGGTAGGATACAGTAGAAGATTAAAACACATTAACTTTCTTGTCTCTGTATGTGCTGACAAATGTGCATATTCTTATGTCACATATCCTGTTCACTAGATTCCCTGAGATTCAGAGCACTCTCCAATATTAAGTGAGCTCAGCAAACCCAAATACATGCAAAGGTACACTTCATCACCTGTAGAGCATTTCAGATGACTCAAAGTCCTGTAACAAGGTGTAGACGGTTTGCCAATTTATCCACAGCTCATCATCATAACTATTCTAGTAACATATTGGATAAATAGGTATTTAAACTGTAACCTATGAGTATTTTCCACAATATGCAGTACAGTTATAGTCGTGTATCAATTTTCATGTATAAAGAATTTCTCAATACTTAAAAACTTTTTTAAATTTATTTATTTCAACTATGTCAGCTGAAGTTATTGTACATCTCTAATCATTCATACATTATATAGCTCTAATTATAATTGTGCAGTTCTGTGATCTCTCAGTATAGACTACATTTCTTATTTTGCACTGAAATAAAAATATTTCCCAGTCTGAGTTTTCTACAGCAGGATGACAACATATTGGGCTTGTAGCAACTTGAAAATGTAATGTCAGATAGGATCCCAAAACAGATACTGCTTCTTTGATATTAAGAGCCAAGACCTCAACTTCTATAAACTGGCATCTTATAATTAACTTTATTAGAGGAAAATCAATTTAAACTAATTGAGAATTTGTCTGTAATTCTGTGCAAACTGTTATCACAGGCTATTTATGTAACTGTTTTTGTTTGTTTATTTTATATATATATAACTGCTTTGATATTCTATTAGAAATATAAGCATCAAATTAAAAATACTAATAAAAACAACACTTGACAAGACAACAGAGTATTCACTCCAAGAAGTTAATGAAGAATTAAATGGTTCAAATTGTACCTAATAGTTGTCTACATAATCTGCATAATTTATATTTATGACCCAGGTATTCATTAGTCAGTTAATGATTCTTCCCCCATGGGAAATTCATAAAGAAATATAGAGACAAGCAGGGAAACAGTAATGAAAAGTTTCAATAGATTTAGATTTTCCTAAAGGCTAGTACAGGATAATTATTAATAATTTCTACCACTTTAGCCTCTGTGAATTTGCAAGAAGATCAAAAAGCACAAAGAGACCATGAAGCAAAAAAAAAGACATTTTGGAGAGTTTTACTTAGCCATTCTCTTATAAGCTTATGAAAGGTTTTATGAAAGGTTTTAGGCCTTGACTTGTATCATTTCCTTTTGTCTGTATCCTGGTTTTGGCTGGGGATTTTCTTCCTAGTATGGAGCTGTGGTCTGGATTTAGGATGAGAATAATGCAGATAATACACTGATGTTTTAATTGTTTCAGAGACTAAATTGCTACAGTAAGTCAAGGACTTTCCAGCTTCTTATACTGCCCTGCCAGCAAGAAGGTTGGGGGTGCACAAGAAGCTGGGAAGACAGAACCAGGACAGCTGACCCATACTGACTAAAGGTTTATTCAGAAACTCAGGGTTTGGCTGGGGGTTGGTGAACAATTGCGTTGTGCGTCACTTGTTCCTTTATCGTAATTATTATTATTTTCCCCTTCTTTCTCTGTCCTATTAAACTGTCTTTATCTCAACCCATTTTTTTTTTTTTATTTTTTACTTTTTAAGCTTTTTTTTTTTTTTTTTTACTTTATTCTCTTTCCCTTTCCACTGCGTGGGAGAGTATGTGAATGGCTGTGTGGTGCTTCACTGCCTGCTGGATTAAACCACAACATTGTCATTACTAGCTTGAAACCAAATGCCCACCTACTGGCCCAATCACTATCACTGAACTCATGATCACATTATTCTCCTCAGATTGCTACCTGTTGCTACATTTTTCTTGAGTTATGGTTGTATTCTTGGACTGTTGTTAAAAAGCATAAAAACATTTTTTTTTTTTCAGTGGGGTTTTATATATGGTTCCATTTTTATTTTTTCCTTTAACTACCTAACTGGAGAATATCTCACAACATTTTTGTTCTGAATCAAGATGTGATACATGAGAATATAAGAATAATACAAACTTGCATAGCTTGTGTTAAGTTATATTAATACCGTCATATTTTACACCTTCTTGAAACAACTATATTCATATTTTCTGTTTCGAAGAGAAAAATGTTGTTACATTAAGCATATACAAGAAGAGTACTACATTTTCCTTGAATACTAGGTTTGAATGCTCGGATTTGACACAGCAGCTTGCTGATTGTATATCATTATGTCACCCATGACAATCTGTTAGCACAGTTGCACTAATTAAATAAATTTATTGTCATTATATAAACATATACATACAAACATATATGTAAATGTTTATATTAGACCATTTTTATTAATTGTTCCCTTTAAAGCTAAGCACACAAAGATTTCTGACTCCAGAGAAATTAGTAATCAAAAGGTGTTTCATAGGAAACACTATCCCCATATGGTAAAACGACCAGAAGCTTCTGGTTTGTGCTAAACACCCAAAGAGCTCACTTCATTCTCTCTGAAATAGGCAGCCTCAGTCTCTCTCAAGAAGTGTCAGAACTACGTGTCAGCTGCCACTTTGCAAACAAGTGTGGAGTCCAGCTGTCGAAACAAACCTCTTTCTTTCCATTCCCTTCCATTCCTCCAAGGTAACAGCAAAAAGCTGTCACAACCCAGATAAGTGCTTGGTGCTTTCCAGGAAAAGAAGAAAGAGGTGTTACCTTCTGGCAATAGAGCTCTACGTTCATCTAGGAAATAGCAGTTGATAGAAATCAGGCAACCCTGTTATTTTCTCAGAGGTGTTTCTGTTACCATAAAACACCATAGTATCTTCTGATGGTTCTTTGACACTGCATGTTCCAAAGTTTCAAGGAAACATCTGGGATATATTTAGGTTCTAGCAATTTTATAGTCAGTGGCACAATGCATGTGCATTGGTTTATTACAAAAATAAACCAAAATATGATTTATTTTGGCTGGTTGCTTGTGGTTTTATTCTTATTATTATGTATTAATAATGTTAATAGACAGGATAAATACTTTTCTGTACCTGTACATCTTTTTTTCAAATTAGTACTTCTTTTCATTTCTGAAGATCATCTGTTTTAAATTTTATATTTCTTTTACTTCCGTGTTATGACTGCTCCCAGAAGCCAACATCACTGATTTTCCACAGCATTTGAACTTTTAGAAATTTCATACATTTTTGAGAGGATGACGTTTCTCTGTTATCCTGCCAGTTGCATTTCCTACAGTTGCCTTTCCTAAAGGCAACTGTTCTTTTCTGTCATTTTCCGTCCTTCTCATTTTCTATTTCCTTTTCTTCTCCTTCACCTGTATCTTCCCCATTCTTTTATATTATAAAATCATAGAATGGCATGTGTTATAAGGGACCTTAAATATAATCTAATTCCACCCCCCCTGCCATGGGGTTGCATAAAGCCCCATCCAACCTGGCCTTGAACATCTCCAAGGCTGGGGCATCCACAACTTCTCTGGGCAACCTGTTCCAGTGCCTCACCACACTCATAGTAAAGAATTTATTTCTTATATCTAATCTAAATCTATTCTTTCAGTTTAAAGCCATTACACTTTTTATTATTTATTTTATTTTATTTTATTTTATTTTATTTTATTTTATTTTATTTTATTTTATTTTATTTTATTTTATTTTATTTTATTTTATTTTATTTTATTTTATTTTATTTTATTTTATTTTATTAAATAAAGGTATTTTAAAGGTATTTAAAGGTATTTTATCACTACATTTCTTTGTAAAACGTCCCTCTCCAGCTTTCTTGCAGGTGCCCTTTAAGTACCAGAAGGATGCTGTAAGGTCTCTCCAGAGTCTTCTCTTCTCCAGACTGAAGAATCATAGATTAATAGAATGATAGAATATCCTAAATTGGAAGGGACCCATAAGGACCATCAAGTGCAACTCCTGGCTCCACACAGTTCTACCCAAAAATTCAGACCATGTGATTAAGTGCACAGTTCAAACACTCCTTGAACTCCGACAGGCTTGGTGCCATGACTACATCCCTGGGGAGCCAGTTCCAGTGTGCAAAAGCCCTCTCAGAGAAGAAACTCTTTCTGATATCCAGCCTGAACCTCCCCTGCCGCAGCTTGACACTATTGCCATGACACTATCACTTGCCACTAAAGAGAACAGATCAGCACCTGCCACTCTACTCCCCCTCACAAGGAAGCTGTAGACTGAAATGAGGTCTCCCCTCAGCCTCCTCTTCTCCAGGCTGAATAAACCAAGTGACCTCAGCCGCCCCTCATACATCTTCCCCTCTAAGCCATTCACTATCTTTGTAGCCCTTCTCTGGACACTCTCCAATAGTTTCACGTCCTTTTTATACTGTGATGCCCAGAACTGCACACAGTACTCAAGGTGAACTCACACCAGTGCAGAGTAGAGTGGGACAATCACTTCCCTTGACCAGCTAGCAATGACATGCTTGATGCACTCTAGGATTTGGTTGGCCCTGCTGGCTGCCAGGGCACGCTTCTGGCTCATATTCAACTTGCTATCAACCACAATCCCCAGATCACTCTCTGTGGCTGCTTTCCAGTGTCTTGTTGCCCAGTCTGTATGTATAGCCAGGGTTGCCCATCCCAGGTGCAGGACCCGGCACTTGCTCTTGTTAAACTTCATGTGGTTGGTGATTGCCCAGCTTTCCAATCTGCCCAGACCTCTCTGCAAGGCTTTTCCACCCTCAACAGAGTCCACAACTACTCCAAGTTTAGTGTCGTTGGCAAATTTGCTCGAAACACCTTCTAGTCCTACATCCAAATAATTTATAAAGACATTCAAGGGAGCTGGTCCTAAAATGGAGCCTTGGGGGACCTTGGGAGCCCTCGGCTGCCTCAAGTGGCCTTCATGTTGGAAAAACAACAACAACACAGTCCTGCCCGCCTTGATCCCCCGTGCCACTGCAGAAAGTGTCTGCCCCGGAGCCAATCACCTCAGTGAGAAGAAGCCCAGCTCTCTCAGCCTGTCTTCACAGGAGAAGTGCTCCAACCCTCTGATCATCTTTGGTCCTCCTCTGACCTTGAAATAGGTCCATGTCCTTCTTGTGTTGGGGACCCCAATGCTGAACACAATACTCCAGGTGGGGTCTCATGAGAGCAGAGTACAGGGGGAGAATCACCTCCCTTGACCTGCTGTCCATGTTTATTTTGATGTATCCCAGAATACAGTCAGCTTTCTAGGCTGCAAGCGCACATTGCCAGCTCATACTGAGCTTCTCATCAACCTACAACCCAAGCACCTTTTCCTTGGGGTTTCATAGAATCACAGAATCACAGAATTGAAGGGGTTGGAAGGGACCTTGAAGGATCATTGGGTCCAACCCCACTGCCAAAGAAGGTTCCTTAGAGCAGGCTGCCCAGGTAGGTGTCCAGACAGGCCTTGAATATCTCCAGAGAAGGAGACTCAAGAATCTCCCTTGGCAGCCTGTTCCAGTGCCCTGTCAATCTCACCATGAAGAAATTCTTTGGCATGTTGGTGCGGAACTTCTTGTGCTCTATCTTGTGACCATTACTCCTTGTCCTGTCCCCTCAAAACACTGAAAAGAGGTTGGCCAAATCCCTCTGTCTCCCACACCTCAGGTATTGATATACACTGAGGAGATCCCCTCTCAGTCTTCTCTTCTCCAGGCTGAACAGACCCAGGTCCCTCAGCCTTTCCTCATAAGGAAGATGCTCCAGGCCCCAGATCATCTTTGTGGCCCTCCACTGGACTCTTTCCAGGAGATCCCTGTGTTTTTTGTACTGGGGAGCCCAGAACTGGACACAGTACTCCAGGTGAGGCCTGACCAGGGCAGAGTAGAGGGGGAGGATCACCTCCCTTGACCTGCTGGCCACGCTCCTTTTAATGCACACCAGGATCCACCAGGGCTCTCTTGGCCACAAGGGCACACTGCTGGCTCATGGTCAACTTGTCATCCACCAGGGCCCCCAGGTCCTTCTCCTCAGAACTCCTCTCCAGCAGGTCATCCCCCAGCCTGTACTGATACATGCCTGGAACATACGTTCCTTCCCTGGTGCAGGACTCTACACTTGCTCTTATTAAATCTCATTTGGATTCTTCCTGCCCATCTCTCCAGCCGGTCCAGGTCTCAATGAATGGCAGCACAGCCTTCTGGCATGTCAGCCACTCCTCCCAGCTTTGTGTCATCGGCGTACTTGCTGAGGGTGGACACTATTCCCTCATCAAGGTCGTCGATGAAGATGTTGAACAAGACCGGGCCCAGCACCGACCCCAGGGGAACACTGCTAGTCACAGGCCTCCAGCCAGACTCTGCTCTGCCGATCACCACCCTCTGAGCTCGGCCAGTCAGCCAGTTCTCAACCCACCTTGCCGTCCACTTGTCTATCCCACACTTTCTCAGCTTTGCTAGCAGGATGTCATGAGAGACAGTATCAAAAGCCTTGCTAAAGTCAAGGTAGGTGATATCCACTGCTCTCCCCTCATCTACCCAGCTGTTGATGCCATCATAGAAGGCAACGACGTTGGTCGAGCACGACTTCACCTTGGTGAATCCATGCCGACTACTCCTCATAACCTTCTTCTCTTCCAATTGCTTGGAGATGGCATCCAGAACAAGCTGCTCCAATACCTTTCCAGGGACAGAGGTGAGGCTGACTGGCCTGTAGTTTCCCAGATCCTCCTTCCTGCCCTTGAAGACTGGAATGATACTGGCTCTCCTCCAATCTTCAGGCACCTCACCCGTTCTCCAGGACCTTTCAAAGATGACAGAGAGCGGTTCGACGATCACATCTGCCAGCTCCTGTAGCACATGTGGATGCATCCCATCGGGACCCATGGATTTGTGTGCATTAAGCCCACTCAGACACTCCCGAACCACTCCCTCGTCCACCAGGGGGGAGCCCTCCATTTCCCAGACCCTTTGTCCTATTGTCTATTGTAGTATTGTGCTAAGGTAGATGTAGTTCTCATCTCTCCACAGCAATGAGACTGAATTTGATTACAGTCTGTTTCAAATCTAATGCATAATCTTTGGCGGAAAGATGTTTGTTTGCATGTCAGTAGGATGTGTTGTGCCTTCAATAGACAGCAGAAAAATGATTCTGTTGGAGAACTGAATCTAGAAAAGAGAAACTTAAGAGCTGTAATTTTACCTTTTTTCATACATTTTATTATTGCATGCAATATTTCTATATACTGTGACTTGCAATCATGAATACAAGGTTGCAGCTGCTTCTACAAATAAAAGTCTCTCTAAGAAAAGTGATAATAACAATAATAAATGGCTTTTGAATAATATAACAAGTAATAATGGATGGAGAATTTTCAGTTTAGATAAGTGATGAAAAGTAGAGATGTGTAATAAGAAAGGTTTATCCAAAATATCTGTCTTCTGGACCAAATTTTCTACTTCTGTTTAATGTGTCTCTGTAGTCAATTGCAGACAAAATGTATGTTCAATAAGAATTCTATGTATATTCAATAAGAATTCAATACATATTAAATGCGATAGCAAACTGCTCAATTTGAAGTTATACATACTACTACCAACTGTGCCTGAAACTAAACTATATGTCTAAAATTAGATGTGAAGTTATCCTTCTCACTACTTCTAAATTAAGGCTCTCACAAAAAATGCTTCCCATCTCCTCTCTTTTCACCTTGGTGAATCCATGCTAACTACTCCTCATAACCTTCTTCTCTTCCAATTGCTTGGAGATGGCATCCAGAACAAGCCGTTCCAACACCTTGTTGGTGTTGGAGGTGAGACTAGCTGGCCTGTAGTTTCCCAGATCCTCCTTATTGCCCTTCTTGAAGAGCAGAGTGACATTGGCTCTCCTCCAATCTTCAGGCACCTCTCCTGTTCTCCAGGACCTTTCAGAGGTGATAGTGGTTTGGCAATCACCTCTGCCAACTCCTTTAGCACATGTGGATGCATCCCAGTGGGATACATGGATTTGTGTGCTTTGAGCCCACTCAGATGCTCCCAAACCACTCACCAACAAGGAGGGAGATCTCCACTTCCCAGACTCTTTCTCCTCCCAGACTCTTTCCACTCCAGGGTCGAGGAGTCCCGGGGGGGAAGTCCTTGAAGCAAAGACTGAAGCAAATAAATCATTCAGTATCTCCACCTTCCCAGCGTCTCCCGTTACCAGGACAACCCCTCATTCAGCAAGAGACCCATATTATCCCTAGTCTTCCTTTTACTGTTTACATACCTAAAAAAAACCTTCTTATTATCTGTTATCTCTTTTGCAAGCCTCATCTCTAGATGAGCTTTAGCCTTCCTTGTCACATCCCTGCAGGCCCTGACAACGCTTCTATACTCCTCCCAAGAGGACAGGCCCCTTTTCCACATTTCATAGACCTTCCTCTTCCTTTTGAGCTTATTGATGAACTCCTTGCTCATCCATGCAGGTTTCCTGCCCCCTTGCCCGATTTCCTACTCTTAGGGATGCACCAATCCTCAACTTGAAAGAAGTGCTGTTTAAATGTAACCCAGCTCTCACATGCACCCTTGCCTTCTAGCAACCTAGCCAATGAGATACTCCCAAGCAGGTCCCAGAAGAGGTTGAAGGTGGCTCTCTGAAAGTCCACAGTTGCAATCCTGCTTTTAGCCTTACTTGTTCCACCAAGTTCCATCTGAACTCCACCATCTCATGGTTGCTGCATCCCAAGCTGCCCCTGACCTTCACATCCCTAACAAGCCCATCCCTGTTGGTAAGGACAAGGTCCAGGAGCACCCCCTTCCTTGTCAGCTCCGCCACCACCTGTGTCAGAAAATTTTCTTCAATGCATTGTAGGAACTGTTTGGACTGTGTGTGCCTGGCCGAGCTGCTTACCCAATGGATGTCCAGAAAATGAAGTCCCCCATGAGAATCAGTGCCTGTGATGCCTGTGATTGTGAGGCTACTACCAGCTGCTTGTAGAAGGCCTCATCAACCTTCCTCCTCCTGATCTGGTGACCTGTAGTATACCCCCACAACAGTGTCCCCCATACCAGCCCACCCCTTAATTCTCACCCACAAGCTCTCTACTTGTCCATCACCCCTCCCCCAGGTGGAGCTGGGTACACTCTAATTGCTCCCTCACATAAAGGGCAACCCCATGCCCTTGCTTCCCCAGCCTGTCTTTCCTAAAAAGGACATAGCCCTCCATGATGGTGTTCCAGTGGTGCAAGCTGTCCCACCGCACCTCTGTGATTGCAATGAGATCGTGGCCCTGTGACCAAACACAGATCATCTCGAGCTCATCCTGTTTATTTCCCATGCTCTGCACATTGGTATACAAGCACATTAGGGAAGCAGCAGGCACAGTTACCCCTGGAGGGATGCAAGAAGAAAACTCTTTTTCTTTGAGGCTCCAGGGCCTCAAACGTGTTGTGTAAGGGCACCTGGGAATGTAGGGCCAGTGGGGGGGGGGGGGGGGCAATGTCTACGAGGTCAAGCAGGGACCTGTCTCCATTTCTCCTCAACTCCCAGGTCCCCTCCTTTTGCCCGACTGCGACAGGGCAGGAGGTCCAACCCCATTTGGGGTGTCTCACTCCGGTACCTCTCCTTCAGGCCTGTCAGGGAGTTGCTCCACCAGTCTGTCTCCTGCTCACACTCCCTGATAGCCTTCAACCTCTCCACCTCCTCCTTGAGCTCTGCCACCAGGCTGACCAGGTCATCCACCTGCTTGCACCTCACACACACAGTGTCTCTGCCGCCCTCTGAGGACAGCAACAGGCTCAGACACTCCCTGCATCCAGAGACCTGAACTGCCTCATTTTTGAGCGGGTGCTCAGTCTGGGATATCACAGACTTTCTGGAAAGAGCTTTGTGCCTAGTGCAGACCATGGTGGTTTAGCTACAGGCAGACAGTTGACAGACGAGCTATTTTCCTGAGCAGGGAGGGACGCTCTGTCCTGCCTGAGCGCACCCTCCCTGCGTGAACAGCTGTGCCCCGCCCTGTTTGCCTGTCCTGGTCGCTGCGCTCCTGGTTGCATGCGCTCCGTAGGGGCTGCTTTTGAACGTCAGGGTAGAGGGGGCACTGCTGGCTCCGCCTGCATCTCGTCAGCCTCCCTTGCAAGGGCTGCAGGGTCCTGGTGGCTCCCTCGGCTGCCTCGAGTGGCCTCAATGCCAGAAAAAAAGCCCTGCCTGTCCCAATCCCCCGCTGTGCTGCAGAACGTGTCTGCCCTGGGGCCGACCACCTCAGCAAGAGCCAATCTCCTTCTCCTCAGGGTTTCTCTCAATCCATTCTCTGCCCAGCCTGTATTTGTCCTTATGATCACCCTGGCCCACATGCAGCACTGGTCTTGTTGAAATTCATGATGTTCACACAGGCCCATCTGTTGAGCCTGTCCTGGTCCTTCTGGATGGCATCCCTACCCTCCAGAGTGTTGCCCACACCACTCAGTTTGATGTCATCAGCAAACATGCTGGGGGAAGGAGGGGACAGAGGTCAATCCTGCTGTCTTGTCACTGACAAAGGTGTTAAACAGCACTGATTTCAGTACTGACCCTTGTGGATATAAATTATTTTAAATGCTATCAAAAATTTCCAGGAATAGTTCTCTTTTGGGCATTTCCTTTTCTTTTTTTTAACTGTATGGCATAACTAGTGTAGTGGCTTCAGATAGATATCTTTCTGTTTTCTCTCTCAAAGCTCTCTTTGTTTCCTCAGTTATTATGGGAAATTACTGTCAGTTACTCTATTGTGCAATAACAGAGACTAGAGTAGTTCCGTTTTATATGACAACCTAATCTAATAGGTGCATGCTAAATGCACCATTCTTAAAATGCTTCACAGATTAAATCCTTTAGGGAACACAGATATTTCTCCAGATAATTAATGAAAAACAACAGAGCTTAGGCATCTGGCTACTCAGAATGGGGTAGGCTTTGACATGGGGAGGGGTAAAATTATAGGAACATGTATATGTGGAACTTAGCGTTATCCCAAAATTTAAGTATCAGGTGAGTGCATATATTTGGGGGAAAGAATAGATAAAGCTTTAGACAGCCTTTATAAATCAAAATTTTAAATCTCACATTTCTCATTAAAAATGATGATGGGAAATTCTGCAATATTAATAAAAAAAATGGATTATGTAGTATTCAGAATTTACTTTTATAGTACAGCCAACCCTTCTGGAATCAGAAAACATTAGAAATAGGTTTTTAGAGTGAGAGGTTTCATACGATTTACAGAAAGATTTCTCAAGCAAAATGTCTGTATAAACACAGCATAAGCATAAAAAATCAGTATTCCTTCCTGGCACAACCTATTACTAATACAGCTGGCTATCTGCAAGCTCATTCCAGTGAAGAAAGTAGGAAGCTTTACTTCCTTACAAAGTAGAATATATGAATGTGTAGTTATTATCATAAAACAGGAATGATATCCTTGAGTGAAGAAGGGGCAATCAGTAACAAAAGATAGTAATAATGTAGCAATCATGTCATCATCAAATGATAACTGCTTGATAGTGATGGATTAAACAACTGTAACATTTTATTACTCTGTATCCATCCTGCAGTAACATTACAGCAGCAATCATGTCTTTTTTTCTTTTTCTTTTTTTTTTTTTTTTTTTTTCTTTCCCCTGTAACTTTGGCACCTGCTGACTTAAAGTCATTTATAAGATGTTGTTAATTTTTTTTCTTAATGCAGGTGCTAAGTTACCATTAAGACACTTAATGACCACAAGGAATATGAAATTGGATCAATTAAAAGAGGGGGTTAGACATCCCACAGTTTCTAATCACATGTGGACAACCATTAATGAATTGAAGCTCTCACAAGTATCTATTCTGAAAATCAAATCTGCTAGACAGCTAATCAATTGAGATAGATATCAGTTGAGCTTATGCTCTGCTGGATTCCACTGCATCACTGTTACTTAAAGACAAAGAGGCCGAGTGAAAATGTTGTGGAGGTGAACAGGAATTTTAAAGGTGCTTATCTGCTGTAATATATAGTAAATCATTATACTTAGTGTCATTCTTGAAATGACCTGAACGTTCTAATAGGATGACTTTTTACACTTTGTTCTTGTTGTTATTTTTTAATTCAAAAATAACAACGAAGGTCCGCAGGCAAGCAAGATCTATTCTATTGCTCTCAGATCTTGGACATGAATAGTGCCATGAAATAGCTGTGGGCTAAACATCTTTCCTGGCATAAACAAAGTAAACAATATTTTTTTGCTTCCAAAATATCTATTCCGTACTGCCAGATGCATGCAACTTTGCTAATGCCAGGACTACAGAAATGATTTTCTTCTTATTTCTGGACTTACTCATAAGTCTAAAAATGGAGCATCTCTTGATTTAAAGAAAATAAGATGAAAACTATGTGCATCTTACAAATCTCCAAAGCCCTTTGAGGTTAAAAAATATTTTTTGTGCTTTAACTTGGACTGTGCTCTAATAGTGAGTGCTAATAGTGAATGCTAATCAAGTTGTACTTTTAAGATTTGCTATTCCTATATTAGTATATCCACTTGCCTAAAAATAGGTGTTTTCCAGTATGTTAGTATGTTGCATCTGTGAAACCATACTTTTTTTCAAAAGTATGTATTTTAGCAATGATACAAATAGAAAGCAGTGATTGGATGTGTAATCAGTCTAAAATCTTGCTATATGATGCTGGTTTGCACACGGGACTGTGGTTCCAGCCACATTCAGTTCATTCTTTTTATCAGTATATATGAAATACAGAAGGGAAAAAAAAAAAAAAAACAAAAAACTTTGAAAAAGAAAAGATGGCAGATTAACGGGCTATGAAGAGGTATTATCCCCAGACCATTCCAGATAAAAAGCCTTCCAATCTCTGTGGTGATTTGCCTCTGCAAATCCCTGTTCTTGGAAGATTGACTAGCACTGAAAATTACTTGGTGAAGGGAAGCTCAAGAGTACATAAATGAACTATCCCAAAAAGAACATATGACTTTGCTTCTCAGCCAAGAGAGTGCTACTCAGCAAAAAGTGAGAATAAAACTCCAGATGGAAGATTTTCAAATTTGAAAGACAAAGATATTTCTCAAACATCTTGTAGAAGCTGCCTGCTATCTAACATAATGTATCTTTAGACTTTCAACAGTGAAATTCCTGCTTGATCAAGAATACAACAAATATTTAATCATTAAGATTATTATATAATTAAATTTATATCCTTTTGATGTAACACAAATTACATAAATAATTGAATTTTTTGAATAAATTTCAGCCTATAAATACAATAGTTTCTTCCCTTACTGCTGATACTGAAGACACAGAATCACAGAATTTTCTAGGTTGGAAGAGACCTCAAGATCATCGAGTCCAACCTCTGACCTAATGCTAACAGTCCCCACGAAACCATATCCCTAAGCTCTACATCTAAACGTCTTTTAAAGACTTCCAGGGATGGTGACTCCACCACTTCCCTGGGCAGCCTGTTCCAATGTCTAACAACCCTTTCGGTAAAGAAGTTCTTCCTAACTTTAAGCCTAAAACTCCCCTGGCGCAACTTAAGCCCATTCCCCCTCGTCCTGTCACCAGGCACGTGGGAGAACAGACCAACCCCCACCTCGCTACAGCCTCCTTTAAGGTATCTGTAGAGAGCGATAAGGTCGCCCCTGAGCCTCCTTTTCTCCAGGCTGAACAAGCCCAGCTCCCTCAGCTGCTCCTCGTAGGACTTGTTCTCCAGGCCCCTCACCAGCTTCGTCGCCCTTCTCTGGACGAGACATTGATTTTCTGAGACGTCTGACTGGGAGCAGGACAACACTCAGGTCTAGATGTTACAGCTACCACTCATTGTAATTATTAAATTTAAAAAATCTGGAAATGAGGAAATAATTATTTTAATTTCCTCAATATCTGAGGTCAGATCACATTTTACAATTATAAGCATTAGTTATTCATATCTACATTGTGAAAGGTTGCTTACTGGCATTTTTGATAGTGGAGTCTATAGATACATATCCAGCATGTACCTGTACCTACGGTGTAACTTTTTAAAGCATAACTTTTACTCTGTGATCAGACAAGTAAAATTAATCTCATCAGAATGCTTGTATTTCTCATCTTGAACACAGAGTTAAACCATCAAAAAATAATAATTTTCAAATACTGAAACAGCAGGATACTTTATAGATCTTTGTTACAAGTATACATTTGTCTGAAAAAGGGTGTTATTCCCTTGGATAAGACAGTTGATACTTTCAGACTTTTGGTTGGTATAATCCATGAAGGAATAGCGATCTTGTTCTTCAAATGCCATGATGAATTCAGTGTTTCTGAACAGCGTGGATTCACTAAGGACAAGTCATGTCTGACCAATCTGATATCCTCGTATGATGAGATGACTGGCTGGGTAGATGAGTGGAGAGTGGTGGATGTGGTCTACCTTGACTTCAGCAAGGGTTTTGACACTGTCTCCTAAACATCCTCATAAAACAGCTCAGGAAGTAAGGCCTAGATGAGTGAACAGTGAGATGCATTGGCAATTGGCTGAACAACAGAGTTCAGAGGGTTGTGCTTAGTGGTGTGCAATCTAGTTGGAGGTCTGTAGCAAGTGGTGTCAGTACTGGGTCCAGTGCAGTTCAATTTATTCATGAATGACCTGGACGATGGAACAGAGTGCACACTCAGCAAGTTTGCTGATGACACAAAGCTCAGAGGAGTGACTAATACCCCAGAGGGCTCTACTGCCATTCAGAGGGACCTCGACAGCCTGGCTGGTTGGGTTGAGAGCAACCTCATGAAGTTCAAAAAAGGTAAGTGCAAGATCCTGAACCTAGGGATAAATAACCCCAAGCACCAGTATAGGCTGAGGGCTGACCTGATGGAGAGCAGCTCTGCAGAGGACCTGGGAGTCTTGGTGGACAGCAGGCTGACCAGGAGTCAGCAATGTGCCCTTGTGACCAAGAAGGCCAATGGTATCCTGGGCTGCATTCGGGAGAGTGTTGCCAGCAGGTCAAGGGAGGTGATCCTCCCCCTCTGCTCAGCCCTGGTGAGGACTCACCTGGAATATTGTGTCCAGTTCTAGGCTCCCCAGTACAAGAGGGACATAGAACTACTGGAACGAATTCACAGGAAGGCTACAAAGATGACTAGAGGACTGGAGTACCTGTTGTACAAGAACAGGCTGAAGGAACTGGGCCTGATTAACCTGGAAAAGAGAAGACTGAGGGGAGACCTTGCCAATGTATATAAATATATGTCCTGGTTTCAGCTGGGATAGAGTTAATTTTCCTTCTAGTAGCTGGTAGGGTGCTATGTGTATTAAGATGAGAAGACTGTTGATAACATGCTGATGTTTTACTTGTTGCAGAGGAGTGTTTACACTAAGCCAACAACTTTTCAGCTTCTTGCTCTGTCCTGCCAGTGGGCAAGCTCAGGGTGCAGCAGGAGCTGGGAGGGGACAGACCCAGGACAGTGACCCAAACTGGCCAAAGGGGTATTCCATACCATCTGACGTCATGCTAAACAATATATAGGGGTGGCTAGCTTGGGTGCGGGGGCTGGCTGCTTGGGCCAGGCTGGACATTGGTCAGTGGGTGGTGAGCAGTTACATTGTGCATCACTTGTTTCGTACACATTATTATTATTATTATTATTATCATTATTATCATTATTATCATTATTATCATTATCATTATCATTATTATCATTATTATTATTATTATTATTATTATTATTAATTTCTGTCTTAATAAACTGTCTCTATCTCAACCCACAGGCTTCACTTTCGTGTTTCTCTGCCCCATCCCAGAGAGGGAGGGGGAGGGTGAGCAAATGGCTGTGTGGTACTCAGCTGCAGGCTGGGTTAAACCACAACAATATCTGAGGGGAGGGTGTTGAGAGGATGGAGCTAGTCTCTTTTCAGTTGTGCTCAGCAACACAAGAGAGGCAGTGGGCACAAACAACCACAGGAGATTCTGGCTCAAGGAGGTTCTGGCTCTGTGAGGGTGACAGAGCACTAGAACAGGTTGCTCAGAGAGGTTGTGGAGTCTCCTTCTCTGGAGATATTCCAAACCTGCTTGGATGCCATCTTGCACAACATACTCTAGGTGATCCAGCAGGGGGGTTGGACTAGATGATCTTCAGAGATCCCTTCCAACCTCTGCCATTCTGTAATTCTGTTCTGTGATTTTTATCAAAATACATAGCCTACATTTATTACTGAAATGGATTTATATATAAATTTTGTTCTTTATTTTTCTACAAGCATGAAAGATAGGAGCTTTACTCTGGTAGTAAAAAATAAACAAAAAGTGAATTTATTAAATATCAGCTGGTTAGGCATGTTATCCATGTAAGGTCAATGGCAAAGAGTGTATGCTATACTGACATAATACAGTGTGTATGTGTTCATGCTCATACCTAGGCAAAAGGGTGGTGGTGTGGAATATCATTCTATTTCTGGAATAATATTTCTTCCATTTCCAGTTTCCTAGCTAAGGATTAATAATCATTTGCTTTGAAAGTTTTTTGTATGACTTTTTTACAGGAAGTCATCCAAAGTCAGTCTAATCACATTTTTCTAGTGATCTTTTCAGCATTTGTTTAACCTAATTAGTGTTCACAGCTAATACAACAGCTATTGGTGATGGTGAGCTGAAATAACCTGCAAAAATTCCTGCAGCCCAGTTTTGTCAATGTCTAGTTAAATCCATCTCAGTGGCGAGCCGTACTGAAACATCACTGTTGCCTTTCATTTCAGTTTATCCATCCTTTCTAAGCTCCTATTCTGACAAGATTTTCCTCATATCATACCTAGATACAGGATAAAAGAGATATCAAGAGAAAATAGAAAAATATTATTTTAAAACAGAGTTATGGAAGGGGGGAGGGGATCATCATACCTGATAAGATAAACAAATACTAATTCCTTCTTATTTTCTTCACCTCCATTTAGAGAAATGAGCATGCATACTTTAGTCATACACTGAAGCAGCTGTGTTCACTTGGTTTGTTCAGCCTAGAGAACAGGAGCCTGAAGGAAGACCTTGTCGTGCCCTACAGCATCCTCATAAGGGGGAGTGGAGGGGCATGTGCTGATCTCTTCTCCTTGGTGACACCAACAGGACCCAAAGAAATGGCATGGAGCTGTGACAGGGGAGGGAGAGGATGTAGGTTAGGAAAAGGTTCATCACTGTGATGGTAGGGCACTGCTACAGGCTTCCAAGTGAAGTGGTCATAGCTCAAAACCTGCTGGAGTTCAGGAAACACTTTGACAGTGCTCTCAGACCCATGGTTTGATTTTTGGGTGGTCCTGTGTGGACCCATGAGTTGGACTGAATGACCCTTGTGAGTAACTCAGGATATTATATGATTCTATGATACTAAAAGTAGAAGAGTAAAAGTGGTATCATTTCAGTATCTCCTTCCAGAATGTTTGAAGGTCACAAACAAGATAATGAACAAGAAATGACTAGAAAGGTCAGACTGAAAAACTGTCATTAGAAACCACGGTATCAGCATTACAATACTCATGCCTAAGGCTTTTCCCCTTAAACATTAAATACCATGAAAAAAAAAAAAAAGTATGTTATCCAAAAATATTGTAAATATGAAATCTTGGTTATGGAGAACAAAGGGTATCCAAGAAGTCTGAACTCTTATACAGGCAGAAAAATGTCAATCTACATTTTGCAGTAATGATTAATTGTGGCTAGTGATACCCCAAAGAAATCCAATTAGTTTCTAATATATTCTGTACTTTAAAATATACATTTTAATGTCTTTATTTATTATTTACATTGAAAAGTAATAGTTTGTTTTCTTTTTTGAAGTTACACAAACTAATCTCCAATTCTTAGAAACAAAGTGACAGTATTCATAACAGATGAAAGTACAGTGTAAGTTAGAGGCTACAAGCAACCACAGTACCTGGAGTGGGAATTTGGCAGGATGTAGACATCACAGGCTAAATTGTTAGTTCCTGAGTATCTGTCACTTTAATGCAAAGTCACCTAATCTGTACTTTATTTTTTAGCATTGTTGGTCATCCCACTCTTAGAGCTATCGCTCTGTATATATCACAAACAGATTTGCAAGTACAAATAGGTCAAAGGTTAATACTACTCAGAACTTACAAATTACATAGCAACAATTGACCAAAAGGAGAAAATTTCAATGACTGTTATAGCCACAAGCTAGGGCATTTTCCCAGTGAGCAGATTTAATACAGGTTAAATTTTCTCTCAGATGGTTTAAAATACACATTGCCTCTTAGTCTTTTTTTTTTTTTTTTCACCAAAAACATGTACCCCACTGGGAAAAAATGACAAGAGTTATCTCTCTTGTTGAAATACATGAAATATTTAAAGAGTAAATACACTGTGGAGACAGAGAAGAAAGCTCTTGCTATTTCATGGTCACAGTTACCATTTAAGATGAGATCTCATACTCAAGTCTGATCCTTGATAATCTTAGAAAGGCTATAACTAAAATGGTTACAATTTACCAACAGACCTTTGAACAGCAATCAGAATTTCAAGTTTTAAAAACATCCTAATAGAAGAGTGATTTTTTTTTAATGTGTGTGTATTTATTATTATTATTATTGTTGTTGTTGTTGTTGTTGTTATTATTTTATTGTTATTATTATTTAAGAGTATTGCTGTTAATTCATTATAAATGGCAGTCCTGTTTGCAGCAATTTAGGAAATGATGTACCTCTGCCCCATCTTTATTTTTTTTTTTATTTTTTTTTTTTTTTTCCCTCAGTTAAGTAAAACACTGAATGCTGTTTTCCAGATCCTGTTCCTGTTTTCCCATTTTCAAGTGCCTTTCTCTCCTGGTATTCCGCATAGGATTCTAAGCACCTAAACCAGAGATGTGCATTCCACTGCAGAATAAGGTTAGACACTCCATAATCCAATTTTCAGAATTGTTACCTCCTTTGTTAAATGAAGGCTTTGATGTTTAATAGAAAACACACACAACATCTAAATATATAATCTAAATACAGATTTAGATTTATTAATAATAATTATAAATAATAGATAGTAACTTATTGAAAAAATATCTAGCTTACCACTAGTACAATTTCCTTGTAATAAATATTTTAGTTTGCAATAACATTCATGCTAAATTCCTTTTAGGTATTTTTAAATAGCCTCCATTAATTTTCTATAACAGGAAAACAGGAAAATATATGGACATTTTTGAAACTACACAAACCTTGTCCTCCAATTTAGTAACAGGTTTATAAAATGTAAAATATAATATAATAAACATCTGGCTGAAAATGAAAGTGATCAGGACAAGTTGGATTACACCGAAATAAAACATTTAAGCTATTTCAGATTCTGTGCTCTTCTATCTGTATATTCTCCACGTGAAGTGTTGCATTAGCAAATTAACTCTGCTAGCTTTAGCTTTGCATATTACCAATAACATTGATAAAGCAGTCCTTAACTATTACAGACTGAAAGAAATTCATTTTACTTTGAGGCATACCTGCCGGTAATTCGATCTTATTCAGTGTGAGAAATTTTGTGCTATATTCCTAGATGTGGCACGTCTACCTATAT
The DNA here is from genome assembly GCF_964035555.1 of Netta rufina. Lineage (NCBI taxonomy): Eukaryota > Metazoa > Chordata > Aves > Anseriformes > Anatidae > Netta > Netta rufina. Next base: position 38,823,470 of record NC_140123.1, on the reverse strand, counting down.
AAATATAATCACATTAATTGAAACATCTGTCTGATACAGCAACTGATTACAATAAGAAATCAGAACCTTTCAGAAGTCTCCATCACACACCAATAGATGGAAGTTTGTGAAGGAATATATAACAACGCATCAAGGAAATAGGAATTTGTAAAGCCTGAAATAGATGGCTGGGTATGGAAGGCAGAAGGGGGGATTTATATTTTAAAGGTTTAAACATGAAGAATTGTGATAGATATTGCCATTAAATTTTGCTATTTGAAGGTTATCATGTACATTCAACACTGTGTTAAGCTACAAAACAAACTGTGGTGGTTTTACTCGTGTGGGCAGCTGAGCTCTACCACAGATGCTCTCTCACTCCACTGACTTGCAGAAAACAGACTCCACAATTTTAAGGTAGGTATGTTTATTCAGTGCTGAGCAGCACAGGGGTAGTCCCACCAAAATCATGCACACACAACACGAAAACTTGCCATGCAGTAAAGAGTTACATACATGTATGCATGAAGTTTCACAATGCACCTATACATGTGCATAACCTGTCCCCACTTCATATTAAAATTCGTTCAAGAAGTCACTTCCATAAGCTCCATCTGCACTTACGCAATGTCTACTGGTGGTGGTTTCTGGGGGTCATGGGGATGAAGATTGATGACTCTTCCTCATCACTGCTAGTTGACCTCTTGTCTTTGTGCAGACTCAGTTGCTCTTTGGCTCTTGTCGAGCTGCAGGACCAGTTTCTGCCAGTTTCTTAAGACAGACTCACATTCTTACCAAGACACTAACCTTGGTAAGGGACCCAAGGCTTCTTTCTTTAAAGACACTAAGTAGCATCCACTAGTTTAATATACCACTTTCCTTTCCCAAAGACAGATTTAATCAGGGGAAGCAGGTGATCAGGCCCAGTCAGCATGGCTTTATGAAAGGCAGGTCATGCCTGATGAACCTGATCTCCTTCTATGACAAAGTGACGCGCTGGGTGGATGAGGGAAAGGCTGTGGATGTGGTCTACCTTGACTTCAGCAAGGCTTTTGACACCGTCTCCCACAGCATTCTCCTCAAGAAACTGGCTGCTCTTGGCTTGGACTGGCGCACGCTTCGTTGGGTTAGAAACTGGCTGGATAGCCTGGCCCAAAGAGTCGTGGTGAATGGAGTCAAGTCCAGTTGGAGGCCAGTCACTAGTGGCGTTCCCCAGGGCTCGGTGCTGGGGCCGGTCCTGTTTAATATCTTCATCGATGATCTGGACGAGGGCATTGAGTGCACCCTCAGTAAGTTCGCAGATGACACCAAGTTAGGTGCGTGTGTCGATCTGCTTGAGGGTAGGAAAGCTCTGCAGGAGGATCTGGATAGGCTGCACCGATGGGCTGAGGTCAACTGCATGAAGTTCAACAAGGCCAAGTGCCGGGTCCTGCACCTGTGGCGCAATAACCCCAAGCAGAGCTACAGGCTGGGAGAGGAATGGTTGGAGAGTTGCCAGGCAGAGAAGGACCTGGGAGTGATGGTGGATAGTCGGCTGAATATGAGCCAGCAGTGTGCTCAGGTGGCCAAGAAGGCCAACGGCATCCTGGCTTCCTGTATCAGGAACAGTGTGACCAGCAGGGCTAGGGAGGTGATTGTCCCCCTGTACTCAGCTCTGGTGAGGCCGCACCGCGAGTACTGCGTTCAGTTTTGGGCCCCTCGCTACAAGAAGGACATGGAGATGCTTGAGCGGGTTCAGAGAAGGGCGACGAAGCTGGTGAGGGGCCTGGAGAACAAGTCCTACGAGGAGCGGCTGAGGGAGCTGGGCTTGTTCAGCCTGGAGAAGAGGAGGCTCTCTATGGGTACCTCAAGGGAGGCTGTAGCGAGGTGGGGGTTGGCCTGTTCTCCCACGTGCCTGGTGACAGGACGAGGGGGAATGGGCTTAAGTTGAGCCAGGGGAGTTTTAGGTTAGATGTTAGGAAGAACTTCTTCACTGAAAGGGTTGTGAGGCACTGGAACAGGCTGCCCAGGGAAGTGGTGGAGTCACCATCCCTGGAAGTCTTCAAAAGACGTTTAGATGTAGAGCTTAGGGATATGGTTTAGTGGGGACTGTTAGCGTTAGGTCAGAGGTTGGACTCGATGACCTTGAGGTCTCTTCCAACCTAGAAAATTCTGTGATTCTGTGATTCTGTGAATCTGAGAATGGTTATAGAATTTAGTAGGGTTCATACTCACAGATTTTGTGACTGTGATTTTGTGACTGTTGTTATCTGTTCTGCTTTCTTGTACATTCAAGCCCATTGGAATTTCACCTACAAATTGCTCCATCAAGTTCATAGATTTGTCCTGAGACATAGAAGGTTTCAGCAAAAAACATGCTTTAGTTAAAGACTTTGAATGTCAAGGAATTCTGCGTATCCAAGAGCATATTGTTTTAATGATTAATAAACAGATATTAAAAAATTGCCTGTTAGGTCTTCTATCTTTTGCTTATTTTGTTGAAAAATGTCTTAGATTTTTTTTTTTTTTCGTGTTAGTTACTAATGGAGTGTAAACAGCCTGTCTTTTAAGAGTTAAGTATGTTAGATTTATTCTTTTGCTCCAAATCAGTCTCTCTCTTTCTCTTTTTTTTTTTTTTTTTTTTTTTGTGTGTGTGTGTGTCTGTGTCTGTTCCTTCAAATATTTCCTTTTATTTTTTTTTTAGAAATCCTTTATTAATTATACCCCAGAATGGTGCAATCTAATCAAGTAATCAGTACATTTGTGACACAGTTACCTCTTTTCTGTCGCTGATAACTTTGGAGTTATTAAAATGATTAGTTTTCTTATTAATTTTCATAAGCTTATCATGAAATTGTCTTTCTTGGTATAGGAATATACCACTCACAGTTCCATGTGTACACTTTAAAAGAAATGACCTTCAACAGCTGACAAACATACTAAAAGAAAGACAAAAGAGTACAGAAAATAAAATTCCAATATGAACAGAACCATAAAAACCATTAATGAAATTAACAGTAACAACAATAGGACAAAAAAAAATATTTCTGCAAATATTTGGAAAATAATTTAAATGTTAGGAATGCACATAATTTCAACACTTACATAGTGCTATGTAACTGCTCACATGCATATATGTAAATATGTATAGACAGTTACATATCAGAGAATCATAGAATGTCTGAGTGGGAAGGGATCCACAAGGATCATTGAGTCCAACTCCTGGATCTCCAAAGGACCACCAAAAAATAAATCAGAGCATGTGTCTGAGAGTGTTGAGTGTTGTCCAAATGTGTCTTGAACTCCAGCAGGCTCTGTGCCGTGAACATTTCCCTGGGGAACCAGTTCCTGTGCCCGAGCACCCTCTTCGTGAAAAAACTTCCTGATATCCAGGAAGTCATCAGATATCTCTCCTGTCACAGCTTCAAGCTGTTACGTGGAGTCACCAGAGAGAGAGAGGAGATCAGCGCTTGCTTCTCCGCTTGCCTTTGTGAGGAAGTTATAGACCACAACAAGGTCTCACCTCAGCCTCCTCTTCTCCAGACTGAACAATCCAAATGACTTCAGACACGCCTCATACGTCTTTCTTTCTAGGTCCTTTACCATCTTTGTTGCCCTCCTTTGGACCCTGTCTAACAGTTTTGTATCTTTCTTATACTATTCTGCCCAAAACTGCACACAGTACTCGAGGTGAGGCCACACAAGCACAGAGTGGAGTGGGAAAATCACTTCCCTTGACTGGCTAGCAATGCCATTCTTGATGCACCCCAGGATATGACTGGCCCTCCTGGTTGCCAAGGCACACTGACGGCTCATGCTCATCTTGCTGACAAACAAAACCCCCAGATCCCTTTCTGTGGAGCTGATCTCCAGGATCTCGTCCCCAGGTCAGTACATATAACCAGGGTTGCCCCTTCCCAGGTGCAGAATCTGACACTTGCTCTCGTTAAACTCCATATTGTTGGTGATGTTGGATCCGATGATCTCTTGAGGTCCCTTCCAACCCCTACAATTCTGTGATTCTGTGATTGCCCAGCTCTTTAGCTTGTCCAGATCTCTCTGCAACGCCTCACCACCCTTGCTGGAGTCAACAGCTCCACCCAATTTGGTACCATCCACAAACTTGCTCAAAAAGCCTTCAAATCCTTCATCCAAATTGTGTATGGAAACATTGAAAAGGATTGTTCCTAAAATCAAGCCCTGGGGAATCCCAGTAGTGACAGGCCACCAACCTGATGTAACCCCATCTACAAGAACCCTCTGGGCTCAACCCATCAGACAGTTGTTCACCCATCTTATTATTCTTTAATCTAACTGTATTCTTTTTTTTTTTTTTTTTTTTTTCCAGAAAGAATCTAAGAGGAACAGTATAGAAAGCTTTACTGAAATCCAGAAAGATTATACTGACTGGTTTCCATGTGTCAATATAGTTGTTTATACACCCATGTATACACCCATGTGTAACTGGGTGATCACAGATTCACAGAATGGTTGAGGTTGGAAGGGACCTCTGAAGATCATCTAGTCTAACCCCCCTCCTGAACATGATCACCCAGAGCACATTGTGCATCTTGTTGTAGAAGGAAATTAAGTTTGTTAGACATATCTTCCACTGTCAACCCATGTTTACTCTGACCAATGCTTGCGTTGTTCTTCAGGTATATTTCAATAACTCCCAGAGTAATCTTCTCCATAATTTTACCAGTCACTGAAGTGAGACTGAGAAATCTGTAGCTGCCAGGATCTTCTCTCTTGCATTTCTTGAAAACTGGCACCAAATTTGCTAGCTTCCAGTCAACTGGGACCTCTCTATATTTCCAAGACCATTGAAAAATAATTGTCAGGTGTCCTGCGATGAAATCAGACAGCTCCCTGATTACTTTGGGATGAATCCCATCAGGCCGATGGACTTGTATGCATGCAGGTAGAGCAAAAAACAAGTTCAGGGTAAACTAGGAGTTTATCATTCCTGCAGTCACGCATCTCCAACTGAAGGCATCTGCGCTCCTAGAGCCCATCACTGGTATTGGATAAAGAGGCAAAAAAATGCATTGAATGTCTCTACTTTGTCTATGTCCCTGTTTGTGAGGTGACCGTCCTCATCAAGTATCAGACCAATGTTTGCTCTGGTCCTCCTTTTTCCTGTAAACATACTTAAAAAAAAAAAAAAAAATTATTCCCCACCCTGCTGGACAGCTTCAATTATAACTGGGCTTTGGCCTCCCAGATTCTCTCTCCACAAAGGTGAGCAGCATACCTGTAGTCCTCCCATGTTGCCTGACCTTGCTTCCAGTGGCCAAACACTTTCTTTTTCTGCCTGAGTTCTTGAAGAAGATTCGTGCTCTGTCTCTGTTCTTCTGCTCTCCAGAGGTGGTGCTTAAAATCCGACCAACACTGATGGGCCCCAATGTCTTTAAAAGCAGTTTCCCAGGGTACCTGGGAAAGTCATGCTCCGCCAAATTTTTTGCCTTCTATTATGGCATCAGTAGCTGATGCCATAATAGATGCATCTATTTGATGCGTTGATGGGGGGAGAGCAGTGAATGTCATCTACCTTGATTTGCACAAGACTTTTGATACTGTCTCCCAATACTTCCTGCTAGCAAAGCTGAGAAAGTATGGGCTAGACGAGTGGACAGTAAAGTGGGTTAAGAACTGGCTGACTGGCCGAGCTCAGAGGGTAGTGATCAGCAGCACAGAGTCTGGCTGTGACTAGCGGTGTTCCCCAGGGGTTGATACTGGGTCCGGTCTTGTTCAACATCTTCAGTGATGACCTTGATGAGGGAATAGTGTCCTCCCTCAGCAAGTACACTGATGATACAAAGCTGGGAGGAGTGACTGACACACCAGAAGGCTCTGCTGCCATGCAGTGAAACCTGGACAGGCTGGAGAGCTGGGCAGGAAGAACCCAAATGAGATTTAACAAGAGCAAGTATAGAGTCCTGCACCTGGGAAGGAAGATCTGCATGTATCAGTACAGGCTGGGGGATGACCTGCTGGAGAGGAGTTCTGAGGAGAAGGACCTGGTGGATAACATGTTGACCATGAACCAGTGGTGTGCCCTCGTGGGATCCAAATAGGATCCTGGCGTGCATTAAAAGGAGCGTGGCCAGCAGGTCAAGGGAGGTGATCCTCCCTCTTTACTCTGCCCTGGTCAGGCCTCACCTGGAGTACTGTGTCCAGTTCTGGGCTCCCCAGTACAAAAAACACAGGGATCTCCTGGAAAGAGTCCAGCGGAGGGCCACAAAGATGATCTGGGGCCTGGAGCATCTTCCTTATGAGGAAAGGCTGAGGGACCTGGGTCTGTTCAGCCTGGAGAAGAGAAGACTGAGAGGGGATCTCCTCAGTGTATATAAATACCTGAGGTGTGGGAGACAGAGGGATTTGGCCAACCTCTTTTCAGTGTTTTGAGGGGACAGGACAAGGGGTAATGGCCACAAAATGGCTCACAGGAAGTTCCGCACTGACATGCAAAGGAACTTCACGGTGAGGGTGACGGAGCACTGGAACAGGCTGCCTAGGGAGGTTGTGGAGTCTCCTTCTCTGGAGATATTTAAATCTGTCTGGATGCCTACCTGGGTAGCCTGCTCTAAGGAACCTGTTTTGGCAGTGGGGTTGGACCCGATGATCTTTTGAGGTCCCTTCCAACCCCTACAATTCTGTAATTCTGTAATTCTGTGATTCTGTGACCTTACTAACTAGTTCCCTGAGCAGTCATAAATCTGTTCTCCCCAAATCCAGGGTTGAAGTTTTGGTGGCATTTTTCATCCTGTCACCAAAGACTTTGAATTTGACTGCCTCATGTTCACTATAGCCAAGGCAGTCACCTACCACCACTTCACAAAACCCTGTTTACAAGCAACAGGCCCAGGACGTCACTTTTCCTACTTGGCTCTCTCAGTACCTGTACCAAGAAGTTATCATCAAGGTGCTTCAGGAATCTCCTTGCCACTTCATGTATTGCCATCCATCTATTGCCACTTTACTATAGATGCTTACCAGATATGACAACGGACCTGCACAGGATACCTGTATCTTCCTGTACTGGGATTTGGAGTGTAGCAATATGACACACAGCATTCCAAATGATTTGTTTACCTAATTTGGAAAAATGAATCAATTCTCTATTGAAGTGGAGCAGATGAGATTGAAGGAATTACTCAGTTAAGTTTTGGAGACACTTAATATAGTCCCCTGAACAGTTTCCTAGCCTGTATAGGCCTAATTCCTTGGTCTCAATCTCCATTTGAGATACGCTAGAATTTCCAGGACATCCAGGACATCCACACAGAAGTCAGAGGGATGAAAAAGCAGACCTATATATTCTTGGAATAGCAGCTAGAGTCACAAATGGTGTGAGATGTATATATTTAAGTGAACTGTTTGAGTCTCAGTGATTATATTGATCATAAATACAATTATGTCCAAGTCCGTGGCTTGGACTGGCGTACGCTTCATTGGGTTAAAAACTGTCTGAATAGCCGGGCCCAAAGAGTTGTGGTGAATGGAGTCAAATCCAGTTGGAGGCCGGTCACTAGTGGCGTTCCCCAGGGCTCTGTACTGGGGCCAGTCCTCTTTAATATCTTTATTGATGATCTGGATGAGGGGATCAAGTGCACCCTCAGTAAGTTTGCACACGACACCAAGTTAGGTGCGTGTGTTGATCTGCTCGAGGGTAGGAAAGCTCTGCAGAAGGATCTGGATAGGCTGGATCAATGGGCTGAGGTCAACTGCATGATGTTCAACAAGGCCAAGTAACGAGTCCTGCACCTGGGGCACAATAACCCCAAGCAGAGCTACAGGCTGGGAGAGGAGTGGCTGGAAAGCTGCCTGGCGGAGAAGGACCTGGGAGTTTGATTGATTGATAGTCGGCTGAATATGAGCCAGCAGTGCAGTTGGCCAAGAAGGCCAACAGCATCCTGGCTTGTATAAGAAACAGTGTGGCCAGCAGGTCTAAGTACTTCCCCTGTACTTGGCTCTGGTGTGGCAGCACCTCAAGTACTGTGTTCAGTTTTGGGCCTGTCACTACAAGAAAGACATCGAGGTGCTCAAGTGAGTCCAGAGAAGAGCTGGTGAGGGATCTGGAGAACAAGTCTTATGAGGAGCAGCTGAGGGAGCTGGCCTTGTTCAGCCTGGAGAAGAGGAGGCTCAGGGGCGACCTTATCACACTCTGTAAGTACATTAAAGAAGGCTGTAGTGAGGTGGGGGTTGGTCTATTCTCCCATGTGCCTGGTGACAGGATGAGGGGGAATGGGCTGAGGTTGTGCCAGGGATGTTTTAGGTTGGGTATTAGGAAGAACTTCTTTACCAAGAGGGTTGTTAGTCATTGGAATGGGCTGCCCAGGGAAGTGGTGGAGTCACCATCCCTGGAGGTCTTTAAACGACATTTAGATATAAAGCTTAGTGATATGGTTTAGTGGAGGCCTTGTTAGTGTTAGGTCAGAGGTTGGATTCAGTGATCTTGAGGTCTCTTCCAACCTAGACGATTCTGTGATTCTGTGATTCTGTAATTACTTGCTTTATATGTGGGCACCTACTGCAATTTGACTTGCCCTAGAGTAGACAAGCCATCTCACAGGGATGGTACTTAGGCCACAAGGCTTTCAGAAGACCTACAAAGTCTTGAAACAGAAACTGAAAGACAGACAGAAAAGCACCCAACACAAAAATAGCATTTGTATCTGGTGTATAAGCAGCTGAACTAAATCCTTCTGAATGTGTGTCAGTCTGAATTCCACCCCTGCATAAGATTATAAACCATATAGGAAAGAAAGGAGAAGAGGAAAAAGACTAATGAGAAAGAGAATGATACAAGTGGACATAATGCTAATGTGTTTTGTTTTTTTTTTTTTACTAATAAATACGTAATTACGCACTCTAAGCCTTATGCAATACAGAATAAGTTGTTTCATGTTTAGCAATACAACAAACAAACAAAACATCGGGAGGAAAAATAATGCTCATCAACCAACCTTTTCAAAATCCACGATATAGCAATATTCAAGCAACTACTTGCTTGTTTTTTTTTTTTTGTTTGTTTTGTTTTTTTTGTCTGTTTATTTTTCATATAACAAATCAGATCTATAGGAAATGAATAATTACAAAACATCGGGAGGAAAAATAATGCTCATCAACCAACCTTTTCAAAATCCACGATATAGCAATATTCAAGCAACTACTTGCTTGTTTTTTTTTTTGTTTGTTTGTTTTGTTTTTTTGTCTGTTTATTTTTCATATAACAAATCAGATCTATAGGAAATGAATAATTTCTTCACCCAGCTTAGCTCAGCTGGCACTGCACAGCCATTTAGTAACACTCTCCACCTAATGGGATGGGGGAGAGAATTAGAAAAAAAACAAAGTAAAAACTTGTGGGTTGAGATAAAGACAGTTTAACGGGACTGAAAAGGAAGAGAAATATAATAACAATATAATAATAACAATAATAATAATAATAATAATAATAATAATAATAATAATAATAATAATAATAATAATAATAACAACGTACAAAACAAGTGATGCACAACACAATTGCTCACATTTGCTGGTATGGAATATATCTTTGGCTTTGGGTTAGCTGTCCTGGTTTTGTCCCCTCCCAGCTCCTTGTGCATCCCCAGCCTCCTCACTGGCAAGTCAGTGTGAGAAGCTGAAAAGTCCTTGGCTTAGTGTAAGCATTACTCTGAAACAATTAAAAAAAAAACAAAAAAACAAAAAAACAAACAAACCACAGACAAACACATCAGCACATTATCAATATTATTCTCATCTTAAATCCAAAACATGGCACCATACCAGGTTCTAGGAGGAAAATTAACTCTATCCTAGCCGAAACCAGGACAATATCATATGTAGTTCCAACCTAAATTACAATACAGACATCCATGGAAAAAAATACCTACAGCTTAAAGAAAGCAATATATATTGATGATCTACTGATTATATAAGATTCCTTTACATAAATTCATCTGAAACTCTTGAGCAGAAATTGAGAGAAGGACACCTCAGTCTCCCAAGTACATGTATATTGCATCAACACCTAATATTTCAAGGGTTAGCAAAAGGACAAGTAGTTTAGAAGACAACATTGTACACTTTATAAATCTGCTTTTCAGAGATTTTCATAAGTTGTTTAGCCTTGGTATCTACTGTAAACGCTGCATCTTCCAAATAATTTATTGTCATCACAAAATGTTAATACTATGCATTTATGTTGCCCACCTATGGAGCCTATCTGAAAGAAGAATGGATTACTTAGGAGTACTGAATATATGAAAGCGTATATTACCTGAATTCAATGGGATGATAATTATGCTGGAGAAATAGTGCAATGATTTCATATTCTTCTCATTTATAGAAGTAGGTCCTTTATATTCATAACAGAAACATACAGAGATATGTATAAGAGTCGTGATTATTTTCTGATTAATTTAAATGGATAATTCTCCTCATATTTAGAAAAGGTAAAATTGCTGACTGTAACTGAAAAATAGGTGTTTCAATACCTATACCTTCAACATGCTGATGATGTCCTGCAACAATAATAATGTGTTTCTAAATTTCTGTTTAGCACAGGAGACTGTGAAAGATTTGTCCAATAATATAGGATCATTCCTATGTAATCTAGGAAAATGTCATGTTGTGCTTTCAAACTCAGAGTAATAATCTGTTATCTGTGTCCAGGGACTGCATTTTCAAACCTTCATATATTAGTGTGAGCTGCTGACAAACTAAAATATCAAAAATATGAAAAAGTCTAATAGCAAAAAGTGAATCCAAGGGAGTCCAAAGTTACTTTAAAAATAACTTTAAGCTGAGAAACTGATTGTAGGCTTATGATATTCGAACTGTTCACCGCTATCTCTGAAAAGATTCACATACTTTTTATATCAGCCTAAGTAAAGCAGGCTAACCCATTTTTTTCAGTATCAGACTTGCCAAGGCATCCAGATGATCTGTGCAATCATATGGATTTATGATCCAAGAAAAGTAGAAATTCCATAGGGAGAAAATAATAGAGACTCATGAGACTCACTGAAAGAAATACCAGTTTCACACAGAAAATAGAAATCAGATTGTGATAAGTATTTTCAGTTCAGATATGTTCTTACTCCTAGAACTATTTCTTATATAGTGAGCACCTTATTAGGCCTTATAAAGTAGTTGTAAAATGGACACTGTTTTTCCATTCGACCACAACGTCAGCCTAATGGGAGAATAGAGTTCATTTTTACTTTTGTGATTTTACTAACTTAAAGATAAAGCTGCACTTTGCTTCAGTTCACTATGTAGTGCAAATTCAGTGGCTGAGAACCACATCAAAGAACTACAATACTCTTCAAAGTGCTAGGAGTTACAACCTGACTTTCACAGGCATGAAAAGAAAAGGAAAGGAAAGACAAAGAAGTAACAGATGGGATGAGTTGTTTAAGATTATAGCATAGTAGCAAAACCATTGATATATTGGCAAAAAAAAAAAAACACAAACAAACAAACAAAAAAAGAAAACAAAAAGAAAAACACAAAACAACAGCTAACCCACATGATAACCTCCAGTAACAGCCAGTTGTTTTTCTTTGGTTGGTTGGTTGCTTTTTGTTGTTGTTTTTTGTTTGTTTTGTTTTGTATTGCGGGGGTGGTGGTGGTGGTGGTAGTGGTGGTGGTGTGATTTTATTATTTTATTTTATTTTATTTTATTATTTTATTTTATTTGTTTATATTTATTTATTTATTTTTCTTTTCTTTTGTTTTTGTTTGTTTCATTCCTATAGAAAAAAAAATAATAATATTTTTAAACAAAGATTGATCTAAGTATTTTATATGGCAGTGGTATTGGAGAGGCCAAGTCATGAAGTCATGAGCTGTTAGCTAAAATACCTTCCTGGAAAGTAGAACTGTTTGGCATAAATCTCTTCTTTGAATCTGCAAAAATACAGTTATGAATTTCAGAAAATTGGCAGGTGATTACTCCACCAATGTATGGCATGTTTTTAAGTCAGTGATGAAAAATCTTTCCCTTCTTGTCCTTTTCTACTGTGTACATTTTAAGATAGTAAATGGTATTTTTCTCATCCTACTTTAACAGTCTACAATTAAAATCTATAACTAGTTTACACTAGTTCTGCATTCAATAGAAACAAAGCAGCCATTTGCAGATGTGAACAACTGTCCTGTATCTCTGACCATCAATTTTTAAAGTAATTATTTAGGCTGTTCAGTTTAACAAGACAGGAGTCAGATGGTAATTAAGCCTGAAGGTTTATTTTGAATTAATTTCAGGAAGAAAAAAATAAAAAAAGACTTTTATATATATACATATATATATATATATATTTCTGATTCAGTTCAAAACAGTATTAATTTTATAAATTATTGTAGTTAAAATACAATGGCCTCATGATGATGATTGCAGAACTGATAGATAATCTTTCTCTTCCAAATTCTTTGATGCATAAGAATGTGTTGCTATATAGTGCACACTCTAGGACAGTGAGCACAGCTCGCAGCTTGTACCTTTTTGATGGTCTTATGAAAACTTCTCTTCCTCTGCAATATTACCACAGAGTTTTAGCCGTACCAGCAACTTGGAGTCTGACTATTCTGGCACTGGCTGACAATATGGTATCCCCAACAGAATTGTTGTTAAACCTGTTGGCACATGCTGTGGTCTAACTTGCTCCAAATCCTGGTATACAATGAAAATGTGCAGTTTAAAAAATCATGTAAGAACAAATTATGTATTTAGGCAAAAGAAGAAAAGTATTCTATCTTGCAGGTATAGTGAGACAGAAACTTAGAACAGTTTGTATGAATTATAAGTAAAGCTGATGCATAGTTTTGTTCTACAGGGAGACATTCATGTCAGTACCTAAACAAAGGAAATTGCCATAAAACTATAGTGATACTGTTTACACCACTCAATTTACATATGTGATAAGATTATAAAAAAAAAAAAAAAAAAAAAGAAAATGAAAAATTAAATCTCTGTGAAAAGTTTCTGACTGATCTGATAAGAAAAAAAAATCCTTTTTTTTTTTTTCCTTATACAGAGGATAAGATTTTTCTATAGTTTTTATTTTTATTTATTATTATTATTATTATTATTATTTATTATTCTTATTCTTATTCTTATTTTCAGTTAATTTTGCTACAAGTCCAGCCTTCTTTAGACTGCAAAACTTCAAACCTTCCAGACATGGATATCTTAAAAATAAAGGGAAAAAAAACAAAAAACTGCTTATTGGCACTTTTCTACGTTCAAAAGATTTCTCAGATAAAACCATTGCTAGTTAATATTAATGTTGGTTTCAAGAAGTGACCTAATGGTTCAGGATTAACAGAAGCACTATCTTATTATGTTAGGCAGTCCACTACAATTCTTTATTCCCATTTAATTTTCAATTTATTTAAATGCAAGGATAGTGTACAAGAATGCATGTTATTAATCATAGAATGGCAGCTCTTTCGGTCCTCAGGAGGTCTGTTTGAGTAATCTGTATCACCTTCAGTTAGTGGTCGTAAGAACAAAATGGGGCTGAAAAGCCATGGCACTGAAAGAGAAATTTATAATGATAATGCTATAAATGTCCCTATAAACGAGGAACAAGAAATGGTGTTTTGTTTTGTTTTTCTGAGTCCTAGAGGCATCTGAAGTCTCATCTGTCATTAGAATCAGGTCATTCTAGAACAACTTTATTTGGAACATTCAAAAAACATTGGATAAGATGTTAATGATTGAGTGAAGATGGCAAAGTTTTGGTAGGAGGGAAGGGATTGCAGGAGTGGACTCTGCCAGGAAAAGCCAGGGTCTTCCCTGTGTTCGATATAGATGTATCCAATGGACCCACCACAGGACACAGCTGAGTAGTTCAGCCAAGCTGATGGTACCTTTGGGGAAATATATTTAAGACAGAGTAGAAACACAGTGAAGGAAAAATCTGAGAAACAAATTTTCAGACATTAAAGAAAAATGAAGGAGAGGAAAGAAGGCCCACAGGCACCAGAGCAGAGATTTCCTTGAAGCCCATGGAGAGGACTCATTTGGAGCCACAGTGTAACCTATGGAGCAGGTGGATATGCTTTAAAGAACTGCAGCCCATGAAAGACCCATGTTGGAACTATCTTATCCTGAACAATCTTATCCTGACTGCAGCCCAGGGAAGAATTAATTGCTGGAGTAAGGGAGAAGTACTGAGGAGGAAGGAGCAGCAGCAAAGTGGAACTGTTGCCACAACATCCCATTCATTGTCCATCTCCCCTGCACTATTCATCAAGGAGCGGAAGAGGAGTCAAGAATGAAAGACTGAAGTTGAGCCTGGGAAGAAAAGTGTGAGGGAAGGTGTCTTAGTTCTTGTCTTTGTGTTTCACCATCTTACTCTATTTTTAATTAACAAGAATATTCCCCAAATCAGTATCTGTTTTGACTGTGACAGTAATTGGTAAATTATCTCCTTGTCCTCTCAATCTATGAGCATTTTTACTGTTTTTACCCTCGTCCTGGTGAAGCAGAGGAGTAAGAGAGCAGATGGGTGAGCAGCTGGCAGACAGCTAACATTACTTACAACAGTGCTGAATTAGGGTGGCCAAATCAATAGTCTAGTACATGAAGTCACACATTGCCCTTCTGTTACTTCAAAGTGATGACATAACCAAAGATAGAAGGTATAAGGAAAAGTACAATCTCTTTCCTATGTTCTGAAGAGAAAGAGCTTTTAGTGTAACCTCAAAGATAGACTGTGCAAAAGAAAATATTTTACTGATGTATTCTGTAAAAGGCAACAACATCTATTCTTTGTCAATTCAGAAAATATTATGGTTATTTAATCAGACCTCTAATATAACATGGGTTATCACTCGGATTTCTGTGATTAACCTTTAGTCAAAGAGTCCTATCTTGGCTTCTTTTGATTTAGGTCTAGAATTGGCTTTTTAGTGTTTGTAGGGTAACTTTTGTTTTAGTTAGAAATAAATATCAGCTGGTGAAATTTAAAGGTTTTGGAAATTGACCATTTAATCATCACATATCAGAATTCCTTTTTATTATTCTTGCATGATTAGTTTTCTGATGCCTCAGAGGTGTCTGCCTATATGTTGCTAGTGTCCTATTACTCTTTCTCGTAGTCCCTTGACAATGTGACAAATAAAAAAGAGCAATGTCTATTCGTATGTCTTTTCCACCAATCAGACACTGGTGCTTGATTTAGTCTGGCATTAAAACTGTAACTATGAAAATGCCAGTGCTTACTACGGTATTGTGGACCTTGAAATACTAGAGTGATATTCATCTACTAAAACTCATTATATGTAGTATTTTATCTATTAGAGTATGGTAACTGTGCATAATATAGTTTATAATAAGCCAAATGTATATAATAAATCTTGAAAGGATGAGGAGTGCAGAACTATCACCATTTGAAGAAAAACTGTCAAAACTACTAAATTCACAAAATTTCTTATCCTGTTAAAATAAAGTATACACAACTGTAGGAGCACAAATCTTCATTTAATAAAAAGACAACACATTGCTCCCATGCCATTCTAGAATTCCTAATCTCAGCAGATATAGTTTTTTTCTAAATTCTGTACAGAATTTTTCTTGGATAGATCAGGAGAATAAATGAATAATCAAATGGAAAACATGATTTCCTTGCTATCTTAGTAGCAGAATGTGAGGAGCCCTGGAGGATAATCTGTACATATATTCACAGAGAAAGCTGTGGGTGGTAAATTCACTGACAGACAGTTAAAAATAAAAGTCAGGATCCCTTTAGCTAATTGCTCAGATTGTCTGCTTTTGTAGTTGGCATTTTCTCAAATGAAAATGAAGTACTCTCTTCAAACACAGATTTCTAGGACAACAGAAATATTCAGTGATTTACAAATGTAGTAACAGTATCTATTTCCAGAAATGTTACATATAGAATATTTTTAACTTTCAGGTGTACTGTAAGTCAGAACTAATATAAAAATAACAGTCTCCATCAGTTTTAAAATTGTAGGTGAATATATAAAGTTGAACTAAGTTGATTATGATCGGTGTCACTATGCATTGACACAGAGAAACCAGGTAAATCAAAGTTTTATATGAAAGGTTAGGATGAAAAGTCTAAATTGTTTCATAGCTTTCCAATGAGTAATCTGCAGTTACTTGTATAGTGGAACATCGTTCCACAAATCCTTTGATGACGAAAATTGTAATTCTTTTAATATCCAATTAGTAAGTGGATCAATCAGTTAGTTGGCATGATTGTTGAGTGACAGTAGCTATTATTTGATATGCAGCAGGTAGATAAAGCCCTACAGGTGCTTCTTTTTCTCTACCGACTATAATCAAATCTTTGATGACAGTCAGATTTCTCAGCCTGCATCGCTGATTTAAACAGCTGGTTGAGACGAATCCCATGGCCATACTGATCCACAAATTCTTGCAAGGCTTTAACAACAATCTAGTTTTACAGAAAATGTAATATCTAAAGGATGTGATTGTAATTAATAGATATATATATACATATATATTTTTTTATAATAAATAGAGAAGACGTGATTGGGAATATTGAGGTGAGGCATAGGTAGATTAAACATGAGATAATGACAGTCATTGTCCTTAGAAAAGGAGGAACTTCCTTAGAAGAGGAAGTGCAATTGGAAGATGGACTTGAAGAGAAATAGGATTTTGTATGAAAGACTTCCTGGAAGCCGTGTCACCTTGTGAAAGAAAGGTTGGAAGTATTATGAGAAATAAAGCTGGCTGAGCTGCATGATTTTCATCGATCTCTAACAAAAGAACAAAACATTTAGAAAATGGAATTAGTCATGTTGATTAAAGAATAATCATGGAGACACAGAACAAAAACAAAATACACGAAATAAGAGATACTGCTAACTAATATGAAGTAAGAATTGTCTGGTTTATATTAGTGAGTTGGCCACATAAACAGTATATAAAACTTACATTCACATGTTAGAGTTCACTCTACTGGGAAACTGAGGCAAAGTAAGTCTGTCCCATAAAGTTTTCTTGTGCTGATGCTAACTTGCACCACATAATTTATAGCTTGCAAATTCTCTATTGGGCATGGCTACAGAATAGTTATAACTCCCAAACTGTGGTAAGAATTGCCAGGGGCTAGTGCTAGCTGGAATGTGCCAAAAACCTGCCCAAATGCAGTGCCTTCCAGTGCCTGAGACTTTTCCTAAGCGTAATTGAATTTACTTGCATAGACATAGCCTGAAGATATGCACTGTTGGCCAGAGGGTATGACATAAAGGCATGTAGTGGAGTTGGACAACGTATAGCTGACTGCAGTGGTTTTGCAGGACAGTAGAAACCCAAGGAAAACAGATCTGTTATAGACTTGTTTGAATTACTGAATTTTGCCTCCATATTGCCTCATGCAGTATGAGATGTAGTAAGTCAAAACATTGTCAAATGATGTGCAAACAAGTATCAATATCATCTATAGGTGACCCATGCTTTATTTAATTTAGAATCATAAAAATGGCTTGAAAGTTGTGGGGAAAATAAAAAATATATATAAATAAATAAATCAATAAAAACCTGTCAAGCAGTGGCAAGGATAAGCAGAAAGAATGCTGTAAGCACCTCAGTAGCAAGTGGAAGATTAAGATAAGGTGTTTATACTTTGCTGTGAAACAGGCTTACTCTCAAGTTAGTATTAGTAATAAAACCAATATGAATAAGTTTTAACAGAAGGTCTTCTATCATCAGGTGGTTAATGCAGTTTGTCAAAAACAAGGGGAGTTATATTTCTGTCATTTGAACTTTGACACCCAGAACAAATACTGAAAGAAATAATTGGAAGCACTTCTAAGAAAAAAAGGAAATGAATTACAGCCAATATAGATTTATTTAGAAATAGTTTTTATTTATAAAATGATAGTAGAATTGTAAACAGAGGAGTAATAAAGGTATCAAGTATATCCACTTTAGCAGTCTTAACCAATTTGGTAAGGTTATGAAAATGCTAGCATAATAGGAGGACACATAACCAGAATGTATAGACTTCAAGGTAAATGAAAAAAAAATTTCTACTCTTCTCAGAGCTCCTAGAATTTCAGTAGGAATACTGCTTGCAGTTTTGGGCATCATATTTCTAGAAATATCCAGGCAACTGGGAATAGCCAAGAAATATTTAAGAGAATAATTAAATGTCTTTTGTTTGATACATGGGATCAAATGAGTAAATTAGTATATGCAGTTTAAAAACATAAAAAGGAAAGCTGAAGACCGAATATAGAAACCAGATTCATATGCATAAAAAGCATCTGTAAGAAAGAACACAGTATTTTTCCATTCTTTATTCCAAGCAGCATAGACCAAGAAATAATAAAGTTTAATTGAATTGAGGAAAATTGGATAGTGGGTAAAAATAAAATAAAATAAAATAAAATAAAATAAAACAAAACAAAACAAAACAAAACAAAACAAAACGATAAAATAATAAAACCTGGAATGGATTATTTCAGGGATTTAGGAATCACAGAATTACAGCAGAATGGTTGAGGTTGGAATAGACCTCTGAATATCAACTAGTCCAAACTAGACCAAACTAGTCCAAACAAAAATCCAAAGCAAGCACGATTATCTTAATCTTTAGAACTCCTTAACTGAAGGGCAGACAAATATATTTCAGCAGTGACTACATCTACTTGTTGGACTATAGTCTATCTTTTGAGGTCCTTTCTAAACAGAGTGAAATACTTTTATAAAGTGTCAGTTTATGAATACGCATAAGAAGTGGAAGCCTGATTTTGTGGTTCTCAATTTCTTTGTTATCTCTGCTGCTTTTTGACTCACCTGCCTTACCTCTTGTCATGTCATGAAGTCATTTAATTAATTCAAAATATTCTGAGGACCAAACTGAACCTTTGTTTGTTTGTTTGTGTTTTCATTTCCTACACATTCTACTGATTTACTTCAATAGAATATACCTGGAAAAAAAAATGTTATAAGATTTTACAGAGAGTATTAAAAACTTGGTCAAATGTAGTGCAGAATAACTAGTGAGATTTCACTAGAATAAGCTTTCCTAAAATCTGAGGAGAAAACATGATAAAGGTTTGATTTAGTTGCTGTGAATTGACATAGACTATTCAACCTATGGGCTGTTTATGAATATTTAACTTTTTTTTTTTCTTTCCAAGAACCACTTATCTTTAATCATCATATTTAAATGTTAGGGATGTAATTTTCAGTTCCTAATTTATTGTACATATTGCTTTGTAAATTCTGGTGTCTCATTAGCTGTGTGGCTTTCTATTCACAGGAAAATAGAGAACGTCAAAGTTGATGGCTGTAGCTCCCAGTCTTCCAATAAAAATTTTCTTTTCCATTACTTCCTCCTTACCTTTATTGAATCTTATGTTGGAGGTGGCCAACTGCAAAAGACTACAAGAGCTGTTGGCAGATAAATGATGATACTAGCTGCTGTACAGAATTGCAGCTTCTGAGGAACTCAAAAGTAGTTGCAATATTAAAAAAGAGACAGTTTGAAATGCCACTGAGCACACAGAAATTAGGATGAAAAGGCTAGTGAACTGAGAGAAATCTTCATAGGCTTCCAAAAAAATCACAGTTGTGATTACTGTCAAATAACAAATTACAAACATGAATATTCAGGCAAGCAGTGCCTTTCTGAGATAATACTTAGAATTGTTAGAATAGATTTTTTGTATCTCTTTGAAAGATTCCTGTCCCATCAGTTCTTCACCAAAACAGCTTTCATGTTTTTCAACTAGTTCTAATTTTGTCATGAAAAAAATGCCTTTTCTCTAGCATAACATATATATTTATATATATATATGTATAATGAATCTATATGAATATAAGAAAAACATAGAATGATAGAACATCCTGAGTTGGAAGGGACCCATAAGGATCATCAAATCCA
Source organism: Netta rufina (assembly GCF_964035555.1). Taxonomy (NCBI): domain Eukaryota; kingdom Metazoa; phylum Chordata; class Aves; order Anseriformes; family Anatidae; genus Netta; species Netta rufina. Next base: position 38,803,599 of record NC_140123.1, on the reverse strand, counting down.
ACTCCTGGCACCGCACAGGTCTGCCCAAAGGTTTAGACCATGTGACAAAGTGCACAGTCTAATCGCTTCTTAAATTCAGACAGGCTTGGTGCAGTGACTACTTCACTGGGGAGCCTGTTCCAGTGTGCAACCACCCTCTTGGTGAAGAACATTTTCCTGACGTCCAGCCTAAACTTCCCCTGCCTCAGCTTAACACCATCCTGTGGGTCCTGTGACTGGTGTTTACAGAGAATAGGTCACCTACCTCCCCACTCCCCCTTGTGAGGAAGTTGTAGACCGCGATGAGGTCCCCCCTCAGCCTCCACTTCTCCAGGCTAACCAGGCCCAGTGACCTTAGCCACTCCTTGTACGTGTTCCCCTCTAGGCCTTTCACCATCTTCATCGCCCTCCTCTGGACACTCTCCAGCAGTTTAATGTCCTTCTTGTACTCTGGTGCCCAGAACTGCACACAGTACTCGAGGTGAGGCCGCACCAGCACAGAGTAGAGCTGGACAATCACTTCCCTCAACCGACTAGTGATGCTGTGCTTGATGCATCCCAGGATACAGTTAGCCTTCCTGGCTGCCAGGGCACACTGCTGGCTCGTATTCAACTTGCTGTCAACCACAAGCCCCAGATCCCTCTCTGTGGGGCTGCTCTTCAGTGTCTCATTGCCCAATCTGTACATATAGCCAGGGTTGCCCCGTCCCAGGTGCAGGACCCAGCACTTGTTAAACTTTATGTGGTTGGTGATCACCCAGCTCTTCAATCTGTCCAGATCTCTCTGCAAGGCCTTTCCACCCTTAACAGAGTCCACAACACCTCCAAGTTTGGTGTTGTCGGCAAATTTACTCAAAACACCTTCTAGTCCTACATCCAAATCATTTATAAAGACATTGAAGAGGACTGGCCCTAAAATGGAGCCTTGAGGGACCCCACTAGTGACCGTCTGCCAGCCAGATGTAGCCCCATTTACCACAACCCTTTGAGCCCTGCCCATCAGCCAATTGCTCACCCATCATATGATGTTTTTGTTAAGTTCTATGCTGGACATTTTGTCCAGTAGGATACTATGGGAAACCGTGTCAAAAGCCTTGCTGAAGTCCAGAAAAATCACATCAGCTGGTTTCCCTTGGTCAACTAGATGGGTGATCTTATCATAAAAGGAAATCAAATTTGTTAGGCAGGACTTACCCCTCATGAACACATGTTGGCTGGGATCAATGACAAAATTGTCCCCCAAGTGTGCTTCAATAACTTCAAGAATCATCTTTTCCATAATTTTACCAGGCACTGATGTAAGACTGACAGGCCTGTAATTGCTAGGGTCTTCTTATTACCCTTCTTGAAAATCGGGACAACATTTGCCAGCTTCCAGTATACTGGGACCTCTCTGGATTCCCAAGATCATTGACAAATAATTGATAGAGTGCAGTGACATCAGCCAGCTCTTTAAGCACCCTGGGATGGATCCCATCTGGACCCATGGACTTGTATGGATCCAGATGGAGCAGCAAATCCCACCCATGTTCAGGGTCAGTTGGCAGTTTGTCATTCCCACCGTCATGGTCCTCCCTCTCAGGGCACCCTGGGTCCCGAAGCCCATCATCAGCATTGAAGACAGAGGTGAAGAAGGCATTAAATATCTCTGCTTTGCTGATGTCATTGTCTGTGAGGAGACCTTCCCCATCAAGTAGCAGACCTATGTTTTCTTTGGTTCTCCTTTTTCTGTTAACATATCTAAAAATACCTTTTTTATTGTCTCACACAGACTTGGCCAGCTTCAACTCTAGTTGGGCTTTGGCCCCATGAATTTTCTCCCTACAAACATGAACAGCATCCCTGTATTCCTTTCTCGTCGCCTGACCCTCCTTCCAGCAGCTGTATACTTACTTTTTCCATCTAAACTCCAGTAGAAGATCCCTGGTCAGCCAGACCAGCCTTCGGCCCCGCCTGCCTGCCTTCTGATATTTTGGAATCACCTGATCTTGTGCTTTTAGGAGGCAGTGCGTAAAGATTGACCAGCACTGATGGACACCAATGCCTTCAAAAGCAGCTTCCAAGGGGATCTTGCTGTCTAGTTCCCTGAGCAGCCTGAAGTCTGCTTTCCCCATATCCAGGGCTGAAGTTTTGGTGGCAGTTTTCCTTCTGCCACCATAAATTCTAAACTCAACCACTTCATGGTCACTGTGACCGAGATGGCCGCCAATTGCCACATCTCCCACAAGACCCTCTCTGTTTTTCAGCAACAGATCAAGGAGGGCACCTTTCCTAGTTGGCTCCCTTAGCACCTGCACCAAGAAGTTATCATCTAGGTGCTTTATGAACCTCCTGGACTTGCTCGTGTCAGCCGTGTGGTGATTCCAGTTGATGTCTGGCAAGTTGAAATCTCCCATAAGTACAAGGGGAGATGATCTCGAGGCATCTCTTAGTTCTGCAAAGAATAATTCATCGGCATTGTCGTCCTGGCCAGGTGGTCTGTAATAGACTCCCAAAACGACATCCCCTTTATTAGTTCATCCATTAATCCTTACCCAGAGGTTCTCAACTTTGCCATCCCCAACTTGAAGTTCCACACAGTCCAGCCCCTGCTTCACATACATCGCCACCCTGCCACCTCGCCTACCCTGCCTGTCCCTCCTGAAGAGCCTGTAACCATCTATTGCAGCACACCAGCCACAGGACTCATCTCACCAGGTTTTGCTTATGCCAATGATGTCGTAGCTGTGGGACTGGGCCAAGACTTCTAGCTCATCCACTGTATTCCTCATACTGCGTGTGTTTGTGTAGAAGCACTTCAAATTCACTTCCCTACACACAGCACCTTATGGAGCTGACCGAACAACCTCTCTGGCACACAGTCCCTCTGATTCTAGCACACCATCCTTTAGCTCATCAGTGGCGTGCCTAGTTTTATCCCCTTTCCTCTTCAACTCTAGTTTAAAGCCCTATCAGCCCTGCCAACTCCTGAGTCAAAATCCTTACCCCTCTCTGAGAGAGGCGCATCCCATCTGGTGCCAGCAGGCCTGGTGTCATGCAGACCTTCCCATGATCAAAAAACCCGAAGTTCCGTCAGTTGCACCAGTCCCGAAGCCACATGTTAATGTGGTGAGCCTGCTTATCAGCATCGATCCCCCCTATTGGAAGGACAGAGGCAAGCACAACCTGTGCCCCTGATCCTTTAAGTAGTCGCCCCAAAGCCCTAAAGTCCCTTTTGATCACTCTCAGACTTCTCATTGCTACCTCATCATTACCAGTCTGAAAGACCAGTAGTGGGTAGCAGTCAGTGGGCTGTACCAAGTGCTTGACTTTCTTAGCGAAGTCTCTCACCTGAGTCCCGGGGAAACAACAGACTTCCCTGTCGGTTGGGCCCGGTCGGCATATCGGGCCCTCTGTCCCTTTCAAAAGGGAGTCTCCCATGACAATAACCCTTCTGTCTTTCTTGACAGATGATGTAATAATGCAGGGGCTAGGTTGCCTTGCCTTACGCACCCTCTCCAACTGGGACGGGCTTTTGCCTACTTCATTGTTCTGACTATGGTGTTCTAGAGCCTTGTACCTGTTAAATAAGGTAGATGGGAAGGTGAGGTGGACAGGGACAGGGCTCGCCTACCACCCTGAACATGAACCTGACTCCATTCCCCCCTGTGGCATAGGTCCCCTCTTACTGCCTGGTGGGATGAGGGGACTTTTGTCTTCTGTGCAGCAGGAGGCACCTGTTCTGAGGCAGGCTCCTGAGTCTGTCTCAGAGAGGGTAGAGTACACCTCCACCAGTCAATTTCCCTCTCTGACTCCCTGATGCTCCTGAGCCTGCTCACCTCCTCCTGAAGCTCCGCTACCTGTTTGAACAGCTCTTCAACCTGGGCATACCTCCCACAGGCATACCCTTTGCTGCTGCTGTCGGATATGGAGAGAAGACTTGGGCACAACCTGAGGCCCAAGACCTGGATGGCGGTTTGTTTCCCCAAGCTCTCTGTCTGAGTAGTCATATCAGTGACTGTGGCTGGAGAGGCCACAAGAGATGCTGAGGCCACGGTTTTCTTCCTGACTGATACCATGGACAGGTTTCGTGCAAGCAGGCTACCAGTACCAGTACCAAAGGGAAAAACTGCTGCAAAACAGCAGTGAGGGGCCCTCCCTGCTCTCCCTGCCTGTGTGAACTGCCATGCCACGCCCTTACGATGCACCCTGCCCTGTTCGCTGTGCTCCTATTCGCTTGCGCTCCCTAGGGGCTGCTTTTGAAAGGCTGGGGAGGGGGCACTGCTGGCTCCGCCTACACCTCATCAGCCTCCCTTGCGAGGGCTGCTGGGTCCTGGTGGCTCCCTTGGCTGCATCGAGTGGCCTCGATGCCGAAAAAAAAGCCCTGCCTGTCTCCATCCCCTGCTCCCCTGCAGACCTCATCTGCCCTGGAGCTGATCGCCTCGGCAAGTGGCTGCAAAATGGTGGCAGCGCCTGATTTAAATGGCCCACCGCTGCCAATGCTGGCTCCGCCTATGCCTCATCAGCCTCTCTCACAAGGGCTGCAGGGTCCTGGTGGCTCCCTTGGCTGCTTCGAGTGGCCTTGGTGCCAAAAAAAAACACCCTGACTGTCTCAATCCCCCGCTCTTCTGCAGAACACATCTGCCCTGGAGCTGATCACCTCAGCAAGAACAGACCACCTCACATTTGATTATTCCTTCATGAATGGAAGTATTTAAAATATACTTGGTGAAAAATAATTTTGAAACAGAAATACTTGGCAAGTGGTTTCAACAGAAACCAAGAACTTCTCACTTTTATTTGTAAGACACTAAACCATACTCATAGAATCATAGAATATCCGAGTTGGAAGAGACTTACAAGGATCATCAAGTCCAACTCCTGGGTCCCAAAGGACCACCCCCCCAAAAAATATATATATATTAAAAAAAAAAGTCATTATCCAAATGCTTCTTGAACTCCATGAGTGACCGATTCCTTGCGGAGCCTGTTCCAGTGCCTGAGCACCCTCTTGGTGAATAATGTTTCCTGACATCCAGCCTGAACCTCTCCTCACACAGTTTCAAACCATTTCCTTGGGTCCTATTGCTGGTCACCAGAGAGAAGAGATCAATTCCTGCCCCTCTTTTCCTCATGAGAAAGTTATAGACCACAATGAGGCCTCCCCTCAGTCTCCTCCAGGCTGAACAATCCAGACTTCAGATGCTCCTCATAAGTCTTTCCCTCTAGACTTTGTACAATCTTTGTTGCCCTCCTTCAGATATGCTCTAACAGTTTTATATATTTGTTATACTGTGGTGCCCAAAACTGCACACGGTACTCAAGGTGAGGTCACATCAGAGCAGAGCAGGACAATTACTTCCCTTGACTGGCTAGTGATGCATCCCAGGATACCCCAACTCAATGCATTCGTGATTCACCCCCAGATGTGGTTAGCCCTCCTGGATACCAAGGCTCAATTCTGGCTCATGTTCAGCTTGCTGTGTAGTGTTATATCTGTACTCTGCATGACTCAATTGACCTAGGATGATGAAAGTACAGCTGAATGAGATACCAAGAGAGTTGAAGTCAGTTATGTAGACAGTAAGCTCAGGCAGATATTTTGTAGTACAACATCTTATATTGATAGCATTGAATATTGATACTATGTTTTCTGTCAGAGAAAACTTTTTTTTTTTCCCAGTAGTTTCCAAGTCTTGAGTTTTAATTTTTCATTGATAGGCTCATTGACAATTGTTTTGAATTTGTACAGTACTACTTGAGGTTTAACAGCATTTTCCATCATCTGAGGGTTTCATATATATCTGCCAAACACCTTTCGCTACAACTGTTGAAAGTAATACAACTTTCTTGATGTGAATTCTCATGCCAAAAGCAAAATGGGACTTAATTGGTCAATTTCTTTTTCTCCCTGCCTTTTTGTATTATTTGTTTGTTTGTTTGTTTTTCCCCTCTGGCCCTAGTGTAGCTTCACTGCGTGCACATTTCATAGCTATAGAATATTTAACAGCAGAGAAAGGCAAAACAAAAAGAAAGAAAGAAACAAACAAAAATTTTCACTACCTCATAAATTTTCACTACCTCTTATAAAGAAAAAAAAAAAAAAAAAAAAAAGAACCTTTAAATACTGTGAACAGCTGCTGTCTTCTGTTTCCATTAAATATTCTGAAGGAAATTTCCTTATAAACTGCTCTTGAGACACAAGATAATGTGCCTCTTAGCAAGCCAAAGAGATACAAACACTGAAAACATTATATTCTTGAAAATATTAAATCTTATGCACAGATGCACAGTTTAATTAAGCAACCTCTGAGTGTCATAGACATCACTGTTCTCTCAAAGATGGAGACACAAAGAAAAATATCCATCAGGAACTAGTTAGACACATCTATATCAGTTATGATTGCAGCCAGATGCTATTTCAACTGTTACCCAAAAATCCACAAATGTTGCCATATCCTTATTGTAGGGACATTTTTACTTATCTAATGGCGTATTTCAAATACAGTACCAAAATAAGGAGAATATGCAAAGATTAATTAATGATTTACTTTACTTAAAATAATGCTTTGAAAACTTGCTTTTTGACATATATACAGAGGCAATATACACACCAGTAAATTCTCCTTTGAGATGGATGCATACTGTTGAGATGCTTCATCTCAAGTGAACAACTCTTCTGCAATAGTGTTATATCAAGTTTAATAATAGTCTATATTCATTATACAGTATTTATGTACATTGCCACATATTTTTCTGATAAAGTGCAAAAAATTCTATAAGAACTGGAATAAATTTATTATGGTGAATATGAATAAAAATAACATAATATTCTTTCTGTTTTTTTTTTTTTTTTTTCCTACTCCTGTGATAACTCTGCTACTAAAAATAATAGTAATAATAATAAAAAAAATCTAATAATGAAATGGAAAGTAATGTCACTCTTTATAATTGAAATTATTTTTGAAAACAAAAACAAAAACAAACAACAACAACAAAAAAACATAAGTAGTGAATATTAGCCTAAGTAGGCAACACTGCTCCACAGTGTATCATAAATATCATAAATATTGTGAAGAAAATATTTATCATAAATATTGTGAAGAAAAACACTCAATAAAGTAAATATCAGTCTACTGATTTTATGGAATAGTACATTATGTATTGTCATAACAGGTGTCATTTTAATTTTCCTCAAAGTAATATTAAAGATGGATGACACCAAACTTGGAGGAGTTGTGGACTCAAATGAGGGCGTAAAGGCCTTACAGAGGGATCTGGATAGGTTGGAGAGCTGGGCGATAACCAACCGCATGAAGTTCAATAAGAGCAAGTGCCGGGTCCTGCACCTGGAACGGGGAAACCCTGGCTGCATGTACAGACTGGGCGATGAGACGCTGGAGAGCAGCCTAGAAGAGAGGGATCTGGGGGTCGTGGTAGACAGCAAGTTGAATATGAGCCAGCAGTGTGCCCTGGCAGCCAGGAGGGCCAATCGTGTCCTGGGGTGCATCAAGCACGGCATTGCTAGTAGGTCAAGGGAGGTGATTGTCCCTCTCTACTCTGCGCTGGTGCGGCCTCACCTCGAGTACTGTGTGCAGTTCTGGGCACCACAGTATAAAAAGGACATGAAACTGTTGGAAAGTGTCCAGAGGAGGGCTACGAAGATGGTGAAAGGCCTTGAGGGGAAGACGTACGAAGAACGGCTGAGGTCACTGGGCCTGTTCAGCCTTGAGAAGAGGAGGCTGAGGGGAGACCTCATCACAGTCTACAGCTTCCTCGTAAGGGGGTGTCGAGAGGCAGGAGACCTTTTCTCCATTAACACCAGTGACAGGACCCGCGGGAACGGGGTTAAGCTGAGGCAGGGGAAATTTAGGCTGGACGTCAGGAGGGGGTTCTTCACAGAGAGGGTGGTTGCACACTGGAACAGGCTCCCCAGGGAAGTGGTCACTGCTCCGAGCCTGTCTGAATTTAAGAAGAGATTGGACTGTGCACTTAGGCACATGGTCTGAACTTTTGGGTAGACCTGTGCGGTGTCAAGAGTTGGACTTGATGATCCTTAAGGGTCCCTTCCAACTCAGGATATTCTATGCTTCTATGCTTCTAAATATGCCATCTTTTTGGCTTAATCATACGACAGTACATATTTGTGGGTCATGTTTATATATATGTGGATTCTACTGGTATTACATGAATCAATGAAGATTTGCACTTCTCTTCAACTTCTACAGCATCACCCAATAATTCAGAAATGTTCAAATGGGTGTTAAATGTTTAAATTCAGCAGGCAGACTGAATTTATCCTAGTAGTGCTTGAAGGTGGCTGGATGTGAGAGAGCTCCAGTGTGAGACCATTATAGGGTATGAGCTAGCATACCCTATATACCATTATAGGGTATGAGCTAGCATACCCTATAATCCAGAATATTTTATATTTGAAATACTGACCTATTATCACCATTTTAATTTGTTCTTATAAGGAAAGTATCACAGCATAACTTAGAATCAGGATAAAATGCTTCATTTCTGAGGAGAATACAAGGATGATTATGTTTTCAGAATGCTGATGAAAATTCAGATTATATTAGTTATTTCATGCTATTTGTGTTAATGTCAACTTAGCAGAAAGAAGGGTAAATTCCAACTGCAGTTTATACTTTAATTCTTGCCAAATTTCTTAATTTCAAATAATAATAATAAAATCTAAAAACACCAACTGAAACGTACATGTTAATTTTGGAAAAAAAAATACTTATTTATTTATTTATTTATTTATTTATTTATTTATTTATTTATTTATTTAATTTATTATTTAGTAAGTCTTTCTTTCACTGTATTGCTGAACAGAGGTGGGATTGAATAGGTACTTCACATTCAGCGTATAAGCTTGCACAAAGACCATTCTGCACTACTCAGACATTTTATTTTTAAATGCATTTTTTCGTAAAGCTCATAATTTTAAGGCTTTGGTATTCATATTTCTCTATACTGTTTAAAATGATCAGAATGAAAGGATTTGACATAATTATTATACCTCCCTTTTGTGTTATGGATAAGACTTATACAGTACTTCTTGTAACCACTCTTAATCGTTCATTTCTGAAAAGGCAATTACAAATTCCCTGTCCATGGAAAACATTTAACCTCTCATGCCAGCAGTGCCTATCTTGTTGTTCTGAAGTGATTTTAGCTGTGAAGTGCAGATGGGTTTTATTAAAAGTGATTTAGCTCTCTGGAAATTATGTAAGTATCCAACGAACATCAGTCTAATCAGAGCAGTCTCCACTTTTCTGCTTTAAATAGCTTCAGTCCAGGATGTATAAAGGTAAGGGAAGAATTGTGTGAGCAAATTTCACTATGGACTGTTCCTCAAATGGTACAAAGTGACATTGCTAGTGAATGGAGGGTGCTGACTCTTATCTGTGGTTAATAACATCTCTCTAGCCCGCATTCAGCTGCCAGTTAGCACAAAGACACGTCTGTATGACTTTTAAAGAGTCTGTATTAATACACCCAGCCAATCAATGGTTTATGCCCCTTCCACAAGGACACTGGTCTGTTACCATTACTAGATGCTGTCAACAGAAAATGACACAGGAGTCACAAAAGGTAAAATGATGTCAATTTAATCAGAGAGCAGACAAAAGGCAAATAACGCTGCTCTGGAAAGGAGCGTAGCAAGGAGACTCAGAGGTTGGCTGAAGCTACAGCCGACAGGTCCCAGTGAAACCAGCTTGAAATTCAATAATACAAAATCCAGCAGTGTGACACAGAAGATGAGAACTGTTGTTTCCATTCAATTAAAATCAGTGACTGCTGCTGGCATAAAATAAATTTGACAAAATACCAAGAAGATCTTCATTGTAGGTCAAAATATTTTCCTTCTAAACTGAAAGCAATGATAAAAAATAGCAATGATAAAAGAGTTAGTGCAATTTTTATCCAAATTACATGAAATAAATAAATAATAATAATAATAATAATCTTCCTGCAATTTTCTCTTCACTGAGAAGTTTAACAAAACTCTACTGATTGAGATGGCTTCATTGTATAAATGAAGCAATTTAAAATGTTTACATATTTATGAAAATGGTCTGTATGATTTTTCTATTTGGAATTCATACTGCATTTTATATATGAATTTCCCCCAAATGTATTTATTTTCAATGATTTATAGGCAAACGACATGAAATCAGGTCATGTATGGGTAGAAAATTGAATATATGAACTATTTTCAGACAACATAAAATTTTACAGCCAGTCTAGTTACACGCATCTGTAGGATAGGTGTCCTGTACTGTCAGAATTCTGCACCTTGACTCATGTCAACATAAAGTATGCATCTTCTTCCTTCCTGTGACCTTTCTTGGAAAGCAACCTTGATGTTGAGTCAGAGAGGGATTCATATCCCTCTAGACACATAGTCAGGCCATAGAAGGCAAAGGCAGAGACTGTGAGAATGAGGAACCACCCACTGTAGGAGATCAGGTTTGAGACCAGCTAAGGAACATAAAGGTGCATGGGACCTGATGAGATATGTCCATGGGTCCTGAAGAAACCAGCAGATATAGTTGCTAAACCACTATGCATAATATTTGAGAAACTGTGGCAGTCTGGTGAAGTTCCTGCTGACTGGAAGGGGGGAAACATAATCCCTATTTTAAAAAGGGAAAAAAGGAAGACATGGAGAATTATAGGCCACTCACCTTTGTGCCTGCCAAGATCATGGAGAAGATACTCCTGGAAAAAGATACTCATGGAAAAAGATACTCCTGTTAAAGCATGTAGAAAAATAAGGAGGTGATGGGTGACAGTCAACATGACTTCATCTCCAGGGCAGATCATGCCTGACAAATCTGACATCCTTCAATGACGGGGTTGCAGCATAGGTGGAGAGGTGAAGAGCAACTGACATCATCTACCTGGACTTGTGAAAAATTTTTGACACTGTCCACAATGATATCCTTGTCTCTAAATTGGAGAGACATGGATTTGATGGATGGACCAGCTGGTGAGTAAGGAACTGGATGGATGATCACAGGGTTGCGGTCAACGGTTCAATGTCCACATGGAGATCAGTAAGGAGTGATGTTGCTCAGGGGTCAGTACTGGGACCGGTGCTGTTTAACATCTTTGTCGGTGACACAGACTATGTAGTTAAGTGTACCCTCAGCAAGTCTGGCAATGACACCAAACTGAGTGGTGAATTAACACTCTGGAGGGAAGGGATGTCATCTAGAGGGACCGGGACAGGTCTAATAGATAGGCCTGTGAGAACCTCATGAAGTTCAACAAGGCCAAGTGCAAGGTCCTGTGCCTGGGCCAGGGTGATATTAAGCATAAACACAAGCTGGACAGAGAATGAATTGAGAGCCGCCCTAAGGAGAAGGACCTGGGGGTGTTGGTTGATAAGAAGCACAGCATGAGCTGGCAATGTTTGTTTTCAGCCCAGAAAGTTAACTGCATCAAAAGAAGTGTATCCAGCAGGTCAAGAGAAGTGATTCTACTCTGCCCTCCTGAGACCCCACCTGGAGTACAGTGTTCAGCTCGGGTGGTCCCCAGCACAAGAAGGACATGGACCTGTTAGAATGAGTCCAGAGGGTTACAAAGATGATCAAAGGGCTGGAACTTCTGTCCTGTGAAGACAGGATAAGAGAGCTGGTGTTGTTCAACCTGAAGAGGAGGCTCCGGGGAGACCTTCTTGCAGACTTCCAATACCTAAATGGGGACTACGGAAAAGCTGGGGAGGGACTATTTGTCAGGGAGTGTAAACTGAAAGCGAGTAGATTTAGCTTAGATATTAGAATAAATTCTTTACCATGATGGTGGTAAGGGAGTGGAACAGGTTGCACAGAGAAGTTGTGTATGTCCCATCCCTGGAGGTGTTCAAGACCAGACTGGATGGGGCTTTGGGCAACCTGGTCTAGTGGGAGGTGTCCCCGCCCATGGCAGGGCGGTTGGAATTAGATGAACTTTAAGGTCCTTATCAATCCAAACCATTGCATAATTCTATGATATAAACTATTCTAATCTTCCCGGATTAGGGAAATGAATCTCAAATGTCCTGTAGCCTAGATACAGTTTTATAAACTAAATTTAGATACAGACTCTAGATTTTTAGGTCCATTAGATTTTAGTCTAATGTTACACACCAAGCAAGAAAGACTACATTTCTTTTCTAGCTGACACAAATCCAAAGAGCTATTTGATGTTTCCAAGTTCTGAATCAATTAGAGATGCATCTTTTAACTAACTAATCAAGACATGTAAAGGAAGTTTATTGCCAGCTTAGTTTTCTAATATTAAATGCGATAATTTTGGCCCTTTGTGTGTGTACATGAAAAACAATGGTGATAAACTACAAAGATTATTTTTAGCGATCAGAACACTTCCCAGATCCCTCTCTCTACCATGTAAATTATAAAGGTGATAAAAGATTAGAAAAAAAAACACAACTTTTTTATTGTAAATAAAACTTTAAAAGTGAGATTAAATGCTCTTCAAGTTGATATAAAAATATGGTCAGATGAATCAGCTATTTATCAATTATTTATCAATTATCAATATAAGGAAGCTTATATTGATGATCTCTTTGGCTAATTTCTGTTTAAATTTCTTGTTTTGTTTACTGATTATGTATTGGGTTATAGCAAAGTTTTCAGAGTGTTTGCAAAGAGTTTTACATACATTTAGTTCATTGACCTACATTATGTGACTAGAACCGTACTGCAGTTGAGTATTCTGATGACCTTTCTGGACATCTGTGTATTATTACTGCATGTTAACTAGTTCAAAAATAAACAAAAGTAACTGTAATCAAAATGGCTTTGTAAGATGTAAAGTGACGAGGGCAGGTGCCAGACTGGTAATGGCTCTTCAGTAATATAGCATGCTACTGTGAAAAACATCTGGACTGTGATTTATGAATGAGGATTCATTAAAAAAATATCAGTATAATCTTGCGTAGGTAATTAGTCTCGTGGAGAGCTACCTAAACTTGGATCCATTGTAAGGCAGACTTCTGCTTTTCTAAAATATTATGGTCACTCTTTAATGTGAATGAGCCTTTTTGTCATAACTTGACACCTTTGTCAGTGACATGAGTTGATGATATATCTGCTTAAACTTAATGTGTTCTTCATGAAAGATCACTTATCCTTGACTTTGTCTATCTTAATTAACATCAAGTACCTGAAAGATAAGGACTTATCATAAACTAATTATCTAGGCATCTTATGGAAAAAAAAGAGAGAGAGAGAGAGAGAGAGGGGGAGAGAGAGAGAGAGAAAGATCTCTCTTGGAAAAAAGACAAAACCTGTACTAAAACTTTTTATTATACTATAGTGGGATAAGACAGCTAATGCACACATGACACATTTCTTTAGTAGGATACATGATTTCCAGTGTATCTGACATTTTACTAGACAGTGCCAGGTAATTATTTTTAATTAGACAATTGATATTTGATTTCTAAATGACACAATAACATGTTGAAATTAATATGGATGTAGCACTAAACAAACAGATGCTGAATAAATTTATCAACCCCTAGTGTTCTACTCAGCCATGTAATTCCTGTTATACTTCCCCTTTTATGAGGTGTGATGGAAAAGGATTATGATTTTCTGAAGGACTGCATTAGTCAGGTGTATTTTACACAGATAGTTCTTCCATATATGAAATTGTCTACACAACTGTAGTGGGTTTATGTGGAAAGGTTTGGTAGCAGGGGACCATAGGGGTGGCTTCTGTGAAAAGAATCTAGAAGCTGCCCCATGTTTGGTAAGGGCCCCACTGCTGACCAGAGCCGAGCCAGTAAGTGATGTTGTTTTGAGCCTCTGTGAAAGCATATTTAAGACAGGGGAAAAAAACGCTGCAATACACAGCAGCTGGGAGTGTGAGAGGAGTGAGGAACAGCCTTGCAGCTGCCAAGGTCAGTGAAGAAGGAGGGGGAGAGGTGCTCCAGGTGCCAGAGCAGAAGTCCCCTGCGGCCTGTGGTGAGGACCATGGTGAAGCAGCCCATGGAGTACCACAGTGGAGCAGGGTTCCATGCTGCAGCCTGTGGAGGAGACCACAGTGGAGCAGGTGGACCTGCACCGACGGAGGCTGTGGTCAGTGGAGGACCCCTGCCTGAGTAGATTCCAGCCTGGACCTGTAGCCCATTGAGAGGAGACCACGCAGGAGCAGGTGACCTGGCAGGAGCTGCTGCCCATGGGGGATCCAGGTTGGAGCAGTTTTTTCCTGAGGTATGGACCCCGTGGTACAGATCCATATCTGGAGCAGTTCTGGAAGAGCTGCTGCCTGTGGGAAGCCCACACCAGATCAGTTCATCAAGGACTGCATCCCGTGGGAGGGACCCCACAGCACAGGGGACAAGAGTGACTGAGAAGGAGTAGCAGAGAAGAAGCGCTATAGACTGACCATGACCCCCATTTCCCCGTCCCCCTGCACCACTCGGGGGGAGGAGGTGGAAGAGGGTGGATGGGGGGGAAGGTGCTTTTGGTTTCTTTCCTTTGTTTCTCACTTCTCTAGCTTGTTAGTAATAAGCAATAAATCTTACTATCACCCTAGGCCGAGTCTGTTTTGCCCGTCACAATAATTACTGCTTGATCTACTTGTCCTTATCTTAACCTTTGAGCCCTTTTCATCGTATTTTCTCCCCGTTCCTCTTTGAGGAGGGGGAGTGAGACAGTGGCTGTGGTGGAGCTTGGCTGCCCACTTGAATGTAACCACCACAACAACTTGCAGACACATTTTTGTCTGTGTGTGTCTAAGAAATAATATGAAACAAAACAAAATAATTAGACCTTCATAGAAAAAGAAAATTGCTCATAGTTTCAGTACAATAAAAATGTTGGTGATACAGTTGCAAGAAATAGGATGTCAGAGACTTAAGAGTCTGTGAAAGAGACTCGTAAGAATGAACAAGACTCTCAAAGAATGAGCTTCTACAGATTTCCAAGACTGTTTCCATTTTTCCATCAGAATTATGTATGAAGTAGAAAGTGAAATCACAGAATTACTGCACCTTCAAAAAAGCTATTGACTAACTTCCTGAACTTGAACATGACTGGAATCATTGAAAATCTGATGTGGCAATCACTAGATGCACACTTTGAGTCACTTCCAAATATTCAGATTCAAATATTCTGTGTGTCCGTGCTCTACAGAGCTACAAGCATGAGATTTTTTTTGAATTTGTCAGACTCTATAGCAATAACTTTGCCAGAAGAATTGTTTAACATTAATGAGAATAGAAAAATTGCATATATAATCAATGTAGTGGGTTATACGTGGTGAGATTTTAGTAGCATTGGGGCTACAGTGGTGTTTTATGTGAGAAGACTCCAGAAGCTGCCCCATGTTAGATAAGGGACAGCTTCAGCCGGCTTCAAAGGGCCCCACTGCTAGCCAGAGCTGAGCCAATAAGCTGCTGTTTGCTTCTCTGTGAGAGCAGATTTAATAAAGGGAAAAACAAACAAACAAACAAACAAACAAACAAAACAAACAAACAAACAAAAACTGCTGCACATCAGCAGCTGGGAAAGCAAGGAGTGAGAAACAGTCTTGCAGATGCTAAGGTTGGTGAAGCAGAAGAGAGAAGAGGTGCTCCAGGAAGTTCCCCTGTGGCCTGTGGAGAGGCCCCTGGTGGAGCAGGTTGTCCCCCTGCAACCCATGGTGTCACACGGTGGAGTGGATTTCCATGCTGCAGCCTGTGGAGGAGCCCCCAGTGGAGCAGGTGGATGTGGCCTGGAGGAGGCTGTGGCCTGTGGAGAGCCCTCGCTGGAGCAAACTCCAGCCTGGACCTGTAGCCTGTGGAGTGGAGTCCATGCAGGAGCAGGTGACCTGGCAGGAACTGTCACCCATGAGGGACCCGTGTTGGAGCAGTGTGCTCCTGAGAGATGGACTCCATGGTACAGACCCATGTTGGAGCAGTTCTTGAAGAGCTGCTGCCTGTGGGAAGTCTGTGCAGAATGACATACGGTGGGAGGGACCCCATGTTGGAACAGGGGCAGGGAGTGACCATGAAGGAGCAGCAGATATGAAGTGTTAGGGACTGACCACAACCCCTATTACCCCATTCCCCTGTGCCACTCGTGCAGAGGAGATGGAAGAGAGTGGGTGGGGGAAGGTGATTTTAGTTTGTTTTCTTTGTTTCTCACATCTCTAGCTTGCTAGTAATAGACAATAAATTTCTCTAATCTCCCTAAACTGGGTCTGTTTTGCCTGTCTTGGTAATTGTTGAGTGATCTCCCTGTCCTTTTCTCAACCCTTGAGCCCTTTTCCTAATATTTTCTCCCCCTTTCCCTTTGAGATTGGAGAGTGAGAGAGAGAGAGTGGCTGTGATGGAGCTCAGCTGCCCATCAACGTAAAACTACCACAATCAATCACTTCACAATTATACCTGCATACAACCCAATAAACACTCAGTTATTAGTTGTGTTTTTGTTATTGTTATTTGCTTGTTTTTATAAGTAACACAGGCACCATTTTGACCTTATCATGAATCTGGATTAAAGGGGCTTTTTCCTGAGAGCATTGTTCTTGCTGCTTAGGCAGAAGTTTAAGATAGGTCAAGTCAAGGACACTGAAAATTCATATTTCTCTTCTTCAATTCTTAAGGGAGTCTAGATACTTAGTTCATATGGCTATCTATGTAGCAGAAGTCTAAAATTATTAAGGTTAATCACATCCAATGCATATGTTTGAGGGGAGTTGTTACACTTGTTTGTAATGCAAATGTCAGAAAAATCTTGCAAACAGAGCTGCAATATTCGCACAAAACAAAACAAAACAAAAACAAAACTTTGCTTTGCTTAGAGCATATTTAAAAAGGTTCTTTGCATTGTATTCTTGTTTTACTAACACTGTGTTGAAATTCATATGATGAGTTTCAATTTGTTATATGTTTAGAGTAGATTTTAACTGCCATTCTTATTAATATAACTAGTACATTCAACACTTTAATAGAAAGAAGTGTGGTCTAGTTTCTGATCCTATGCTTTCATAGCATTTTCTGGACTTAGATTTTAGATTAGAAATTTATATTAAAATGTCAGAAAAAGAAAAGGCATTTCAAAGCAAGTAGATGACATATTTTGCCTGTTTTCAGATGAAAAACTTCTTATTATTGATACAGTCAATGGTTTGTGGTTTGAATGGGTTTATTTCTCAACATTGCCAACACAGAATGAAAGAGAGTAACACACAGGAGTATGTAAGCAATAAAGCATCAAACTTGAGAATTTAAGGGGACTGAACTATCATACAATTCTAGGCAATTCTCAACACAGCAATACTTTTTTATTCCTCTCCATTCCAATCATTACATAGAATTTCTGAAGTTCAAAAGTATTTTTTGCTGTGTCATGAGATATTATGCCTTTTTCTGCCTCTACAGTGTAAACTATGACAGACAACTTTATAGACAGAATCGCCACAGAAATCTACAACTTACAAATCTGCCAATCTACAAATATTGTAGTTTTTACATGTTGAACAATGAGGCATTTTTCCTTCTGAGGAAACAATCATGTTGTATTCAGGCATTTACTTTTACACACCTTTATGAACTCTTGTACAATAGTTTCCAAAGGGAAGCTATGAGTTTGAGAATGTTATAGTAAAAGGGAAGGAGAACCACAAAATGATCTCTAAGTTAAAAACTCATCTGCCTTAGAAAAGTGTCTCAAATTGTCTAAAAGAATGAAAATGTAACAGTTGAAGGAGATAAAAAAAAGGTCAAGCTGAGGGATCTCCATCAGAATAAGGGTGAAACCTGTCCTTAACTTGCACATGTGGAGGACAACTTGTGTTTTCCAGAGAGAACCAGAATATTGTTGTGGACACCCTAACCTCCTCTAAGAGGATATGAGAGAATCTGTGTGTGTGTAAAGAGGATGAGCTGAACCCTGAGAGAAAAAATGGTGAGAAGTAAAGTGTGGATGGAAGAAAAAAGCTATTTAAGACAGATATTAAGACATATGTTGACATTTAAATATTCAGCTGATTTTGTTATCTTGGGATTTATTTTTTTATCTTTTATTTATTTATTACTATTTGAGTCTAAAAGGAGGAAAAGTTTGAAATAGGTAGTAATAGGTAGTAATGTGTTCAATGCAAAAGAAAAAAATCTGCTAGTTAAGGAGCTTTCAGATAGGCATTGGAATATTTGTGCTGGGTCTGGGCTGTTTATTGCTTTGAACAGATCATCTACATAGCCTCTGCTTTTACTGTTGTCCCAGAAAGAGTGAATTACTTTTTCTTCAGTTGATGCAACACACACATCTTTATTCTGGCTCTTTGATAGCTGGAAGTATTTGAGACTCAGTTTGTCCATGTTAGGACATGAACAATACCAGTTTAACCTCTTGATTGTTTGCATTGATTTCCTTTTAATATTTCAAAATATTAAATTAATTTACCTATTGGTCAAAAGAAAAGTAAGAAAGAGAATAAAATAATGCTTGTACTCACCTGAAATACTTTATGAGAAGAAATTGATTTTTGTTCTTTGTGAGGACCAGCGTACAAAACTTCCTTGAAAACAGGCAGAATGATCTATTTACATGTTCATCATCCCCCTCCTTGAAGATCACAGGCAAAAAAAAAAAAAACGGGGGGGGGAGGGGGGGGCGGATTATAATGATTCTTACACCCAATTGTTTTGTTTCCTTGGAATACTGTAATTAGCTTTTTCCTTTTCCTTTCCTTTCCTTTCCTTTCCTTTCCTTTCCTTTCCTTTCCTTTCCTTTCCTTTCCTTTCCTTTCCTTTCCTTTCCTTTCCTTTCCTTTCCTTTCCTTTCCTTTCCTTTCCTTTCCTTTCCTTTCCTTTCCTTTCCTTTCCTTTCCTTTCCTTTCCTTTCCTTTCCTTTCCTTTCCTTTCCTTTCCTTTCCTTTCCTTTCCTTTCCTTTCCTTTTTTCTTTTTCTTTTTCTTTTTCTTTTTCTTTCTCTTTTTCTTTTTCTTTCTCTTTCTCTTTCTCTTTCTCTTTCTCTTTCTCTTTCTCTTTCTCTTTCTCTTTCTCTTTCTCTTTCTCTTTCTCTTTCTCTCTTTCTCTTTCTCTTTTTTCTCTTTCTCTTTCTTTTTCTTTTTCTTTTTCTTTTTCTTTTTCTTTTTCTTTTTCTTTTTCTTTTTCTTTTTCTTTTTCTTTTTCTTTTTCTTTTTCTTTCTCTTTCTCTTTCTCTTTCTCTTTCTCTTTTTCTTTCTCTTTTTCTTTCTCTTTTTCTTTTTCTCTTTCTCTTTCTTTTTCTTTTTCTTTTTCTTTTTCTTTTTCTTTTTCTTTTTCTTTTTCTTTTTCTTTTTCTTTTTCTTTTTCTTTTTCTTTTTCTTTTTCTTTTTCTCTTTCTCTTTCTTTTTCTTTTTCTTTTTCTCTTTCTTTTTCTTTTTCTTTTTCTTTTTCTTTTTCTTTTTCTTTTTCTTTTTCTTTTTCTTTTTCTTTTTCTTTTTCTTTTTCTTTTTCTTTTTCTTTTTCTTTTTCTTTTTCTTTTTCTTTTTCTTTTTCTTTTTCTTTTTCTTTTTCCTCCTCCCACCACATATATGAAGTAACAGATCACCTCTTTGACCACAAAGTTTAAGAGTATGTTAAATTTCAAAGGAATTCATCAAGTCAGTTAGCCACTTATGGGCAGGACCTCTCATTAAGCTACTTTCCATGTTATACACAGCAAAAGTCTGTGTATAACATGGAAAAATGATGCTTTTCCCCACAATGTTTATTCTGGCTTCAGGTACCTGATTCAAAGTGTTTTCAGTACCTTTGAGGACTGCAGTACCCTAAGCTATTTCTATTGTCGTTGAAAAACTATAATAAATCTCTACAGGTGATTCAATCTTCTTTTGGCTCTCATTTCTGACAGATTTTTCTTCTTTCTGTCTGGATAAAAGTATGGCTAAGGCTCTAATTTAAATTACTTCTCCATTTATGAAAAAATGATGTCAGTCCAAATGTCCAGTAAATTCTTCAAGAGCTAAGAAACAAGAAAGAACACTGACAAGCGAGTTATGGCACTTTTCTTCTAAATCTCTCATGTTTTATTCAAATATAATTTTCATGTGAGATTTTGTGAACATGAAGTAAAATATTTTGTAAACAAACACTTCAAAAAGTTGTGGAAATTTTTTTCTCTTTCATGGCTTCCTTGTGCCAAGATATTCCTTTAAATGGTTTGATAGCACAGAGGAACACACTTTTTGTTCATTCAATGACCTGTATTCTTCTGTAATTTGTTCCAAATCAAAGCCTTGTCTGACTTTTAAAATTAACTAAACTCCTTAGTTTTCATAAGCCTTTAATTTCATCATGGTTTCTTCAACATACTTAAGAAGGGGATGCTGGCATATTTCTATTCTATACAGCAGTACAGGAATAACATTACAGTATGCATTTGTCATAAAGTCTTGCTAACAGAAACATAAAGTGCAGATTACACACATCAAAAACAACTTTCCAGCAACTAAATTAATCCATGTTATTCAGAGTACAAACACAATGCTAATGGTTCCTTTAAAAGATCAGGCTCTCTATATTTCTATTTATTTATTTTATTTATTTCTATAAACATCAAACCCCCCTGCTTTACACATGAAGTGAGTAACACACATAATATACAAAATATGCCAATCGGATTTTTTTTTTTTTAATGTGTACGTGTGTGTTATGGAAACTTTCTGTAAAGACTTTGGAGAAGCTTCCTGGAAAATTTTGAAAGCTCTTTTTCAAGTAATTCTGCAAATATTCTCATGCATATGTTTTACTTTCTCATATTAAGATGCATCATTGAAGATAACAGCTGTTGTATCTGAGAGGCTTCCTCTCCAGAGGTAATAATCCATTATTTTTGCATAACACGTCTCCTGAGTCACGAGATACACTACTACTTTATTATTTAAGACCAGAAGGGGAATATTAATGGATGTATTTCCATTTTGATCACTGTAGTTGTGAATACCTTTGCCAGTCTTAAACAACATATCCAAACTAAAACAGCCCTACAGCAATACAGCAATGACTTTTTTTTCCCATCTCTTTCCTGCTCCCCCCAATCTATTTTTGTACATTTGAAAAATATAGGAAATAAATGCTATGAAGTAAAACAACTTTATCATTATTCAGTATTACTAAGTAAGTAACACATTCTCTATATAATTGAGCTAAACATCAAGTATAGCACAATTCCTGCTTATGCTTCACTCCCTGTCATGTGTACCATCTTCATTTTTCTCTATTAATTATAATGCTCATAGATGACAGTAAAAATGAAGTTATTAAAAGTTAAAGTTATTAAAGTTAAGGAACTAAAAACAAAAAGTTAAAGTTATTAAGAAGTTAAAAGCTTTAAAAAAAATTAAATAGTACAAAGAAAGGGAGAAGGCTTGTGCAAGAGGAATTGTGATTAGAAAGAACTTAACTCTGAATAAAAATATTAGACTGTTGGTTCAATTTACTACTTATATACTTTTGGCATGGTGAAAAAGAAGAGAGAATGGAGGGTGTTAAGAAAGAGAAGCGAATGAAATATTGTAAAGTTAGCCATAGCAGGAATCAAAAAAAAAAAAAAAAAAAAAAAAAAGGAATAAAATATTTCCTTTATCTGTCTAAACAGAAATCCTAGAGGAACACTCGAAGACAACAGAATTCTGTACATTGCCTATTTCTTTTTCTCTAAACAACCTTTACAGGATACTATCAGAAGAAAAAAAAATGGTTAGACTGCAGTTTACAGATACAGTATGGATGTTCTCATTTTCTTACCTGGATTTGTTCAGAAGGGAGGATACTTGGTTCTATGAAAGATATTATATAATGTAATGATTTAAAAATATAAACCAATTATTTAGGTAATCTAGATATCTCTTTTCTGTTCTCTCTGCCCTTTGCCTCTGCCCATTTCCTACCAATGCAACAAAAGAAGGAAAGA
This sequence comes from Netta rufina, assembly GCF_964035555.1. Classification (NCBI taxonomy): domain Eukaryota; kingdom Metazoa; phylum Chordata; class Aves; order Anseriformes; family Anatidae; genus Netta; species Netta rufina. Next base: position 38,781,725 of record NC_140123.1, on the reverse strand, counting down.
AAGAAGCAAGACATTGACAGTTGCTTCATGGTGAAGTACAGTTTTAGTGCAGAAGTGTAGTTGTTATGTTTGAAGTATATCAAATTACACATTCAAAAATGGCATTTGATCACTGTTTGAGATCTTGTGTATAGACTACATTTTTTAGAATGCTTAAGTAAATGTGTTTCTTAGTATATGAGTTAATTTGAAAATTGTTTAAAAAAATATTGATGCAACTTTATCCAAGTTAGTTGTCCATTATTTCAATAATAAAGTAACTCTTCAGACCTGTTGCTTGACAAAAACTCACTGAAAGTTTCTACATATGCTTGACATATTATTGAATACTGGTTTTAGTATTTTTATTTTTTTTTTTCCTGATTTTACATGTAAATGCAAATGTAACTCCAGCGGCTTGAAGGACAGGATAACTTTTTGCAAAATGACATTTAATTTCATTTCATTTCATCCTTGGATATAGGAACAGTACTGAACAGTATTACAAGAACTAGTAAAATAGACCTAATTTTGTTTACTTTAAAACTCTTACTATTCACACTACTTCACGCTTCCTCAGATACTTTCTATGATCCTACTTTTTTTTCCCTGCATATAACAGAAGTCTACTTAGTACTTCCTTTATTGTCATTGACGTATAGGAGCAAATGTTATATAACCCACAATTTTAATTTAATTCCCCTTGTTGCTCATTATAGAGGACCTGGAAGGCTAGAACCTTTATCCTGTTGATTTCAAAGGTTCCAGAATTTCAGTTTCTCCCTCTTTTGCATACATAGTTGAAAAAGAGAAAGCTCTGCTTTAGTAAGCAGTTCAAAGACAGATTTGGTTTTATAGAACAACAAAACTAGGAGTGTAGTTCAAGTTTCCTCTGATAAAAGCATCAGTGTTGGCAGAGCAGCACAGAATAAACGCATAGTTATCAATCCTATTATCATCTTATTATTCTAAGTTGTTACCTGATGCATATTATTAATGTCAAAAACAAAAACAAAAACAAACAAACAAACAAAACCATAGTGAATCTATAAACCTTTAGCATTTGGTACAACAGTTCACCTGACTGATTTCTTGGTTTGTTACTGTAGGTAATGCAATGGAAACACAAATGTTTTCTTATGAGTTTTCGGGCAGTGGATTTTCTGTTGTGCTTAGAAATATACACTCTCTATCTGGGGAGTGTATGGGAACTGCAAAAATTTGCATTTCTACCTCTGTTAGCCATTTTGATTAGGTTTCTTCTATTGTTTCGGCTCTGTTGATACTATAGAGTAATTTTCAAGAATCGATAAGGATTCCTCATCTTCTCTCCATTTTTGACTGCACATACAATTAGGTCTTTGGCATACTGAGGATTTTGTAAACTTGAAAAAATATATTCAGGCTTTTCAAGCACTGTTATTATCAGTAATGCAGATGCTACTAATTTCCAGATGAAAAATGTCATTTAAAGTCATGAAACGTTTATTGAAATATTTTAATATTTTAAAATGTTATTTCATTAATAACACCTTCACTGCATCTAAAACAATATCAGATTACTCTTCCTTTTCTTTTTGTTTATTTACAACTGAATCTTACAAGTTCATTTGGTGTATTTATGCATTAAAAAAGATGTTCTAATTAAATTGTTCTAATAATTAATAAAGAAATATTAGTAAAATTGTACCTTTCATATAATTTGACAAAACCGAAAGTATTTCTTAATTATGTTTACATATGATAATTTTTATCTCTGGATTTTGGTATTTACAAAATCAGTTTTCTACATCTATCCAATTTAGAGATGCTTTGTAATAGGATAGAAATCCTGTGCAGTTATCACTACTGCTATTTCATGTGATCTATTTAATGTTAGAACATAGAATATAGGATAGTTCAGTTGGAAGAGACCTTTAAAAATAATCAAGTCCAACTGCCCTGCTACTTCAGGGCTAACCAAAAGTGAAAGCATATTAACGAAGACATTGTCCAAATGTTTCTAGAACACTGACAGGAATGGGACATCAACACATCTCTAGGAAGCCTCTTCCAGTGTTTGATCACCCTCACAGTAAAGAAATTTTTCCTAATATCCAGTCCAAGCCTCCACTGGTGCAGTTTTATGCCATTCCCATTTGTCCTATCATTGGTTGCCAGGTAAAAGAGATTGACACCGTATCTCCTCCTCAGGAAGTTGTAGAGAGCAACAAGAAAAAATAAGCCTTGTGGCCTCTTTTTCTCTGAAGTAGAGATCACTGAAGTAGATTTCTACTCTGAAGTAGATTTCTACTCTGAAGTAGAAATCAAGTATCCTCAGCTTCTCCTCATAGGACATGACTTCCTGCTCTTTTACCACTTTTGTTGCCCCCTTCTGGTTGCATCTTTATATCCTTTTTATTTTGTGGAGCCCAGAACTGTAAACAATATTCAAGGTGAGGCTGCAATATCACTATTTATAGTGAGATTTTCACCTCTTTTGACCATGGTTTAGTTATGCTCTCTTGGCTGTCAGATAAAAGGACTGATTGAGTCTAAAGACAAAGGAGACTGCTTCAGCAATGAGAAGTCTGCATTCCTTTAACATTTAACAGATACTGCCAACTCTAGTCTTCATCAAGAAACTGGAGAAAATCAGTAGCTCCCCAAAGTATAAATATGTGTTTTTAACTGCATGCATGTCACAGTCATAAATATGTTTTTGCTTTAAGACTTAAACCTATATACATAAGTAAATTAAAGACAACAATAAAAGGAGAATGGAATAGAAAAGTAAATAATGAAAATATAATGATAATTAACAAAGCCCATATGTGTGTTCATATCTGTATGATCTTTATCACTCTTCTAGCATAGTCAAGTTCTGTACATAGAGAGTGAGAATGATATAATACCATTTTATTTTCATAGTCAGTTTTGGCTTTCCCATTTTTCTGTTCTATATTCATTGTATACACAAAGACAGGAAAACTCAGAGCTTAGAAAAGACCTTTGATGTCCAGCAAAAGTATCTGATTTTCCCTTATTAAATTTTCTCAGCGGGTTGCTATGTTCTCCACGTTCAGCAGCAGCCAGCTCTTCACTTGCAATAAATAGCACATAAGCTCTGTGAAAGATCCAGTATCTGTAGGATTCTAACACAGTCCTTAAAGTAAGGAAGCTCTCTCATTAGACACCTTATCTGTTCTCTAGCAGAGGTCATTTACGTCTTTAGCATGTTCATGTAGAACTGTGAAAAAACTGTGAAAATTCTCAGCCTTGCCACAGTTGGTCTCATTCTTCTGCGGTTTCATAGTAGGAAATAATATAGCTCTATTGCACCAAAAGTTGAATTATACCAAAACGCACAGAAAAATCTTTTTTTTTTTTTTTAATGTTTGATTTACTCATATTCTTTTTGCTTGCTAATAATTTTTGCCAAAGATATCTCTAACCTTTCTTCTAACCCACTTCCACTTTAGCTTGTTAAAATTATTTTTGACCTTTATTATTATTATTATTATTCTCAAGATATGGATCTTCGTGGAGTTAGGCATTATTAATTACAGAAAGACTCCAAAGAATAGCCAATGGCTCAGTGGTTAAGTTAATCATTTCAAGAATGTGCTGACTAAATTATTTAAAACAAGAATTGAGTTTAGCCTTTCCTAAAGCCAAGCAAGTATCGTACATGCCTCAACATCTTTGAAGGGATTGTTTACTTTTTATAAATTTCACTTTTGTAATTGTGGAAAATAAAAATAAATTTCAACCTACTGACATTGTGTATGAAACATAATTCTTGTTTACTAGAGGCTGTTTTAATATTTCTGATAAAAATTCATCATTTAGTTCCCACAGCCGCAACCTGTGGTAATCTCCTGAGTTCTGACAGTTCAAAAGCTTACCTGTTCATCTTTATCCCTAACAGTTCAAATACTATTGTTCTGGGTTTGAAGTCCAGTGCATTCCATAGTTCTTTTGTGATGTAAGTATTCACAAAGTCTCCTTTTCTTTGAATCCACATAAAAAGTTATGTTCACAACATTCTCACAGTACAATGGAAAACCAGGAATAAAGGAGTACTTGACATAAGCACATGAAATATCAAATTCTGTCTAAACATAACTAAAGCATAAATTCTATGGTTCAGTTGAAAGTTATATTTCATCCTTCATTTCATCAAATGAAGAAAAATATAAAGAACTCTCTTGAGTATGATACTGTTTTTCTCTTCACTTTTCTTCCACATACACACTATAGATGAAATACCTGCAATATCATACAATCCCTTTCTGATATGAAATAGTTCCATAATGATGTCATAAAATTGTTTTAATCAAACTTAGACATGTCAGAAGTTTCTTGCCTAATATTTTCAGGAAAACATAACATTAAAGTAGATTTAATAAAATCACAGAATCACAGAATCACAGAATTTCTAGGTTGGAAGAGACCTCAAGATCATCGAGTCCAACCTCTGACCTAATGCTAGCAGTCCCCACTAAACCATATCCCTAAGCTCTACATCTAAACGTCTTTTAAAGACTTCCAGAGATGGTGACTCCACGACTTCCCTGGGCAGCCTGTTCCAATGCCTCACAACCCTTTCAGTAAAGAAGTTCTTCCTAACATCTAACCTAAAACTCCCCTGGTGCAACTTAAGCCCATTCCCCCTCGTCCTGTCACCAGGCACGTGGGAGAACAGACCAACCCCCACCTCGCTACAGCCTCCCTTGAGGTACCTATAGAGAGCGATAAGGTCGCCCCTGAGCCTCCTCTTCTCCAGGCTGAACAAGCCCAGCTCCCTCAGCCGCTCCTCGTAGGACTTGTTCTCCAGGCCCCTCACCAGCTTCGTCGCCCTTCTCTGCACCCGCTCAAGCACCTCGATGTCGTTCTTGTAGCGAGGGGCCCAAAACTGAACACAGTACTCGAGGTGCGGCCTCCCCAGAGCTGAGTACAGGGGGACGATCACCTCCCTAGCCCTGCTGGCCACACTCTTCCTGATACAAGCCAGGATGCCGTTGGCCTTCTTGGCCACCTGAGCACACTGCTGGCTCATATTCAGCTGACTATCCACCATCACTCCCAGGTCCTTCTCTGCCTGGCAGCTCTCCAACCATTCCTCTCCCAGCCTGTAGCTCTGCTTGGGGTTATTGCGCCCCAGGTGCAGGACCCGGCACTTGGCCTTGTTGAACTTCATGCAGTTGACCTCAGCCCATCGGTGCAGCCTATCCAGATCCTCCTGCAGAGCTTTCCTACCCTCAAGCAGATCGACACACGCACCTAACTTGGTGTCATCTGCAAACTTACTGAGGGTGCACTCAATGCCCTCGTCCAGATCATCGATGAAGATATTAAAGAGGACAGACCCCAGCACTGAGCCCTGGGGGACGCCACTAGTGACTGGCCTCCAACTGGACTTGGCTCCATTCACCACGACTCTTTGGGCCCGGCTATCCAGCCAGTTTCTAACCCAACGAAGCGTGCGCCAGTCCAAGCCAAGAGCAGCCAGTTTCTTGAGGAGAATGCTGTGGGAGACGGTGTCAAAAGCCTTGCTGAAGTCAAGGTAGACCACATCCACAGCCTTTCCCTCATCCACCCAGTGCGTCACTTTGTCATAGAAGGAGATCAGGTTTGTCAAGCAGGACCTGCCTTTCATAAACCCATGCTGACTGGGCCTGATCGCCTGCTTGCCCTGCAAGTGCTGCGTGATGACTCTCAGGAGGATCTGCTCCATGAGCTTCCCTGGCACTGAGGTCAAACTGACAGGCCTATAGTTCCCCGGGTCTGCCCTCCGGCCCTTCTTGTAGATGGGCGTCACATTTGCTAGCCGCCAGTCGACTGGGACCTCCCCCGATCGCCAGGACTGCTGATAAATGATGGACAGTGGCTTGGCCAGCTCCTCTGCTAGTTCTCTCAGTACCCTTGGGTGGATCCCATCCGGCCCCATCAACTTGTGCACATCCAAGTGCCGTAGCAGGTCACCAACCAGTTCTTCATGGATAGTGAGGGCCACATCCTGCTCCCCATCGCCTTCCACCAGCTCAGGGTACTGGGTATCCAGAGAACAACCGGTATTGCCGCTAAAGACTGAGGCAAAGAAGGCATTGAGCACCTCCGCCTTTTCCTCATCTCTTGTAACTAAGTTTTCCCCCACATCCAGTAAAGGATGGAGATTCTCCTTAGTCCTCCTTTTTGTGTTGATGTATTTATAGAAATGTTTTTTGTTATCTTTAACGGCAGTAGCCAGCTTGAGCTCCAGATGAGCTTTGGCCTTCCTAATTTTGTCCCTGCACAGCCTCGCTACATCCTTAAAGTCCTCCCTGGTGGCCTGCCCACTTTTCCAAAGATTATAAACCCTCTTTTTCCTCCTAAGATCAAGCCACAATTCTCTGTTGAGCCAGACTGGTCTTCTTCCCCGCCAGCTCGTCTTTGGGCACGTGGGGACAGACCGTTCCTGCACCATTAAGACTTCCCTCTTGAAGAGCGCCCAGCCTTCCTGGACCCCTCTGCCCTTCAGAACCACCTCCCAAGGGACTCCACCAACTAGTGTCCTGAGCAGCTCAAAGTCAGCCCTCCGAAAGTCCAATACAGCGGTTTTACTCGTCCCCTTCCTGGCCTCGCCAAGAATAGTGAACTCCACCATTTCGTGGTCACTCTGCCCAAGACAGCTCCCAACAATCACATCCTCCACCAGTCCTTCTCTGTTTGTGAAGAGAAGGTCTAGCGGGGCACCACCCCTGGTAGGTTCACTAACCAGCTGCATCAGGAAGCTATCTTCCACGCTCTCCAGAAACCTCCTAGACTGCTTTTCTAAAACAAGTTTATTCAAATATAAAATTCAGTGATGATATAATTTACTGATTAATATAGACATTTTCATATTTTTCCACTGAACCTCATTATTACAGAATTGTGAACTCTGAAAATAGTAATGAGATTGTACTAGTAATATTCTTTTGAAATAATGTGGCCTGCGTTTCCTTATTTTACAGGTTGGTATTGCAAGAGGCAAACAGTTATCAAACACTTTATCACTGGTTATTTAGGAAATCTGTTGCAGTGACAGACCCATAGATTACGGGTCTTCTACATTAAAAGCAAGGTCTGCTTCAATATAATTTCTTTCCTTCTCCTTCTCCTTCTCCTTCTCCTTCTCCTTCTCCTTCTCCTTCTCCTTCTCCTTCTCCTTCTCCTTCTCCTTCTCCTTCTCCTTCTCCTTCTCCTTCTCCTTCTCCTTCTCCTTCTCCTTCTCCTTCTCCTTCTCCTTCTCCTTCTCCTTCTCCTTCTCCTTCTCCTTCTCCTTCTCCTTCTCCTTCTCCCTCTCCATCTCCCTCTACCTCTCTCTCTCTCTCTCTCTCCCTCTCCCTCTCCCTCTCCCTCTCCTCCTTCTCCTTCTCTCCTTTTTTTTTTTTTTTTCTTTTCCTACTACATAGTGTTTGCTGAAATACAAATCAATAAAACTAGTCAGAACTATAAATCTGTATATTAATATGATTAAATGTAATGTCAACATCATTCCATGGATTTCAAAGACAGGTATGAAGGCAATAATGTGTTCTGAAGAAGTTTATACAAATGGAGCAAGTAGGGGAGAAAGAGGTTTCATTTTCTTTTCCCAAACATGCTACCATTTGGAATGGCTAACAGTATCCCCATTATTTGTAGCTGCTTCTCAACAAGTCTCCCATGGATTATGTATCATATCTGCCAATTTATTGCACCTTGAGTATCTGAGAAGGTCTCAGATGACATTTCAAGCTTCTATTTAGGCTATTGGCTTGAGTTCTGTGTATTTATTTCTTTTTGAGCAATGTTAACATATGAATAAAAGCTTTAAAGATACTTCTTTAGTACCACAGGCAGCTAGATCATGTAAGTCTTTCATCTACCCTTCAAGAGTGCAATTTAATTCTGAAAATATAACTATGACGTAAGTTTGCAATAAATAGAGGAGGGATATTAAGTATCTTGATTATTTATTTTTTTCAGTTACATTTAATTCTAATACCAATTATATCATCTTACAGTTACAGTAACATAGACTTCAAAACTACTTTGATTTCTACACATAAATTTATAAAGTCTGAATCTTAAACTAAAATTATTAGCTAGCATTTGAAAATAATGTAAACAGGCAAAATTTCATATTCAAATAATAGTATCAATTACCATTGCTTCTGAGCATTCAGGAAAGTTTGAATTCTTAAAATGAGTTCCAAATGCCAGAAGGAAAGTGTGACTTTCATACAGTTCAGTGCTTAAACATATTCACAAAGCGCCATTTGCAATGCCCTACAGTTGCCTGACTGCCAACCATGTCTGGAAGATTCTCACAAGTCTTCTTCTGCCAATTCATTTTGGAGATTTGGATACCCTAGAACACCTTGGTGGACCAAAGATAGCTATTTGTAGGCCTTTAGATCATCCTTACAATCAATCAAAGTAGATACAAACTCCTCCAGGCATATTTATCTGAATAGCCTGAGACACGAAACTTAAGATGAAATTAAATGAACTTAGAGGTAATTTTCTCAGACTTATGTAGCTAGATCTTCTTAGAAACACACTGTCACAGTTTGATGTAGCTAGACACTCACAAGTTTAAAAAAAAAAATTTTTTTTTTTAGATTTAAAAAAAAGATTTTATTTGAAAATAAAGTATGAACTAATGCAATACTTTGTGAGGAAAAATTCAAGTATTATTACAAAGAGAGAATGAGTCCATAAAAGGAATAATGCTGAAGCCCTTTGAAAATGTGTTTTGATTGATGTATTTCCCTTAGGCTGACATACATAATTCTATACTAATGATTATGAATTTTACTTAATGTTTTTGATGGCTGCATCACCTAAAATAATTTAACTCTGATGATTCAGGATGTGTTCCTGATACCAAGTACTGAAAAAAGCTTTTCAAGAAAACATTAAAATACCAAAGAAGATATTAAGATGTTCTATCTCACTGATGGTTATCTTATACAAAAACATACCTGGGACAAAAAACAAGATTTTTTTTCACATTATTATTTTTTTTTAATATTTTGCTTGTTCACCCATTAGTTTTAATATGATTATTATATTCTATGCCTGCAAAGAATTTATGTGGGACTCTATAGTGTGTTCTTGTTCGTGAGAGAAAGCTAGAGGAAAGAAATATATAAAGCCTCTAACCAATTCACTTCTGTGAAAAGTGGCAAAATAATGCGTTCTCTGGCAGCCAAGCTGACTGTTGGGTGAAACATCTTGATACTCACCAGAGATGTATAAATCTTTTGAAATTCTCTCATTAACCATTTATTGTGTTTCAGCTCTTTAGTATATTAAAATTATAAATAATAAAGTACAGAACTAGTCTTCTTACATGGTATTGATTATGGTAATATCTATAAAGACCCTTATGAGAGTCTGATAAATTACTTTCAGCAGCACTATTAATTATAATATCTAATATGATACACTTTGTTTTACGTATTAGTCATATGTATACAAGAATGGGCTTAGTGTTTCCAATTCCTTAAATAAATAAATAAATAAATAGATAGATAAAGTATTGGTTAGTAAATGTAGAATCATACAATTTATGTTGAACATCCAAGATATCCTGAAATTCTGTAAACTTAATTTTATCACAGTTACCAATGTGTTGTCCTGGTTTACATAAGCTATAACAGAGTATTAGTCAAATAGCTCAGCTAGAAAACAGCTAAGACTGAGGATAAATTTCCACTTTACTACCAATAATAAGTTGAATATTTCATCAATGTTTTCTTTGGATTAACTTATTTACAAATAGAAATAAAGTTGTTAAGGAGAAATTCAGGATGAATTTATAACCTTTGTTTATTTAGTAATTGTGCTGCAATTGTGTGAAGTGAAATGTCTGGAAGGTTCTGGTTACATTATGTCAGAGATAAACTCAGTGCTGTTGAAAAAGTAGAATCATAGAATCATAGAATCATAGAATATCCTGAGTTGGAAGGGACCCTTAAGGATCATCAAGTCCAACTCTTGACACCGCACAGGTCTACCCAAAAGTTCAGACCATGTGCCTAAGTTCACAGTCCAATACTCTTCTTAAATTCAGACAGGCTCGGTGCAGTGACCACTTCCCTGGGGAGCCTGTTCCAGTGTGCAACCACCCTCTCTGTGAAGAACCCCCTCCTGACGTCCAGCCTAAATTTCCCCTGCCTCAGCTTAACCCCGTTCCCGCGGGTCCTGTCACTAGTGTTAATGGAGAAAAGGTCTCCTGCCTCTCGACACCCCCTTACGAGGAAGTTGTAGGATGTGATGAGGTCTCCCCTCAGCCTCCTCTTCTCCAGGCTGAACAGGCCCAGTGACCTCAGCCGTTCCTCGTACGTCTTCCCCTCCAGGCCTTTCACCATCTTCGTAGCCCTCCTCTGGACACTTTCCAACAGTTTCATGTCCTTTTCATACTGTGGTGCCCAGAACTGCACACAGTACTCGAGGTGAGGCCGCACCAGCGCAGAGTAGAGAGGGACAATCACCTCCCTTGACCTACTAGCGATGCCGTGCTTGATGCACCCCAGGACACGATTGGCCCTCCTGGCTGCCAGGGCACATTGCTGGCTCATATTCAACTTGCTGTCTACCACGACCCCCAGATCCCTCTCTTCTAGGCTGCTCTCCAGCGTCTCATCGCCCAGTCTGTACATGCAGCCAGGGTTTCCCCGTCCCAGGTGCAGGACCCGGCACTTGCTCTTATTGAACTTCATGCGGTTGGTGATCGCCCAGCTCTCCAACCTGTCCAGATCCCTCTGTAAGGCCTTTACGCCCTCATTTGAGTCCACAACTCCTCCAAGTTTGGTGTCATCAGCAAACTTACTCAAAATACCCTCTATTCCTACATCCAGATCGTTTATAAAAATATTGAAAAGTACCGGCCCTAAAATGGAGCCTTGAGGGACCCCACTGGTGACCGCCCGCCAGCCTGACACAGCCCCATTTACCATAACCCTTTGGGCCCTGCCCGTTAGCCAATTGCTCACCCATCGTATGATGTTTTTATTTAGCTGTATGGTGGACATTTTGTCCAGTAGGATCCTATGGGAAACCATGTCAAAAGCCTTGCTGAAGTCCAAAAAAATCACATCAGCTGGTTTCCCTTGGTCCACCATACGGGTGATCTTATCATAAAAGGAAATCAGGTTAGTTAGGCAGGACCTACCCTTCACAAACCCATGCTGGCTGGGACCAATGACTGCTTTGTCCCCCAGGTGCGCCTCAATAAGACCGAGAACCAACTTCTCCATGACTTTACCAGGCACTGACGTGAGACTGACAGGCCTGTAATTGCTAGGGTCTTCTTTCTGACCCTTCTTGAAAATTGGCACAACATTTGCCAGCTTCCAGTCTACCGGGACCTCTCCAAATTCCCAGGATCGTTGAAAAATAATTGAAAGAGGTTCCGCGATGACATCCGCCAGCTCTTTCAGCACCCGGGGATGAATCCCATCCGGACCCATGGACTTGTAGGGATCCAGGTGGAGTAGCAAATCCCGCACACGTTCAGGGTCAGTTGGGAGTTTGTCATCCCCACCGTCCCGGCCCTCCAGCTCAGGGCACCCTGGGTCCCGAAGCCCATCATCGGCATTGAAGACAGAGGCAAAGAAGGCGTTAAGCGTCTCTGCTTTGCCTACGTCATCGTCTGTGAGGAGACCTTCCCTATCAAGGAGCGGCCCTATGTATTCTTTAGTTCTCCTTTTTCCATTTACATATCTAAAAAAACCCTTTTTATTTTCTCTCACAGACACAGCCAGCTTCAACTCTAGCTGTGCTTTGGCCACTCGAACTTTCTCCCTACAAACACGAACAGCATCCCTGTATTCTTTCCATGATGCCTGGCCCTCCTTCCAGTAGCGAAACACTCTCTGTTTCCGCCTAATCTCCATTAGAACATTCCTGGTCAGCCACGCCGGCCTCCTTCCCCGCCTGCCTGACTTGCGATATTTTGGAATTGCCTTATCTTGTGCTTCTAGGAGGCATCGCTTAAAGAGTGACCAGCACTGGTGGACATCGAGGCCTTCAAGAGCAGTTTCCCAGGGGACCTTGCTGACTAGTTCCCTGAGCAGCCTGAAGTCCGCTTTCCCCATATCTAGGGATGAGGTTTTGGTGGCACTTTTCCTTCTGTCACCATAAATTTTGAACTCAACCACTTCATGGTCGCTATGACCGAGGCGGCCACCAATCACCACATCTCCCACCAGACCCTCTCTGTTTTCTAGCAACAGGTCTAGGAGGGCACCTTTCCTAGTTGGCTCCCTTAGCACCTGCACCAAGAAGTTATCATCTAGGTGCTTCATGAACCTCCTGGACTTGCTTGTGTCAGCCGTGTGGCACTCCCAGTTAACGTCCGGCAAGTTGAAGTCCCCCATAAGGACAAGGGGAGTTAATCTCGAGGCCTCTCTTAGTTCTGTAAAGAATAATTTATCGGCGCTATCGTCCTGGCCAGGTGGTCTGTAATAGACTCCCACAACGACATCCCCTTTATTTGTTCGTCCCTTGATCCTTACCCAGAGGCTCTCAACTTTGCCATCGCCGACCTGAAGTTCCACACAGTCCAGCCCCTGCTTCACATACATCTCCACCCCACCACCTCGCCTACCCTGCCTGTCCCTCCTGAAGAGCCTGTAACCATCTATCGCAACACCCCAGTCACAGGACTCATCCCACCAGGTTTCGCTTATGCCGATGATGTCGTAGTTGCGGGACTGGGTCAGGACTTCTAGCTCATCTATTTTATTCCTCATACTGTGTGCGTTTGTGTAAAAGCATTTCAAGTGCGTCTCCTTACACTCAGCACCTTGTGGATCTGACCAAAGGACCTCACTGGCACACAGCCCCTCTGATTCTAGCGTACCATCCCTTAGGTCTTCACCGGCGCGCCTGGTTTTAGCCCCTTCCCCCTTCGACTCTAGTTTAAAGCCCTATCTATCAGCCCTGCCAACTCCTGACCAAAGATCCTTAGCCCTCTCCGAGAGAGGCGCATCCCATCTGGAGCCATCAGGCCCGGTGTAGCGTAGACCTTCCCATGATCAAAGAAACCGAAATTCTGCCGGTCACACCAGTCTCGAAGCCACGAGTTTATGTGAACAGTACGTCTTTCAGCTTCGATCCCCCCTATTGGAAGGACAGAGGCAAACACCACCTGCGCCCCTGATCCTCTAAGTAGTCGCCCCAAATCCCTAAAGTCTCTTTTGATCGCCTTCGGACTTCTCGTTGCTACTTCATCGCTACCAGCCTGAAAGACCAGTAGCGGGTAGTAGTCAGTGGGCCTTACCAGGCGCTTGACTTTCTTGGCAAAGTCTCTCACCCGAGCCCCAGGGAGGCAACAGACTTCTCTGCGGGTTGGGTCCAGTCGGCATAACGGTCCCTCTGTCCCTTTCAGGAGGGAGCCCCCCATAACAATAGCCCTTCTTTCTTTTTTGAAGGATGATGTGGCAATGCGACGTGTAGGTCGCCTTGTCTTAGGCGCCCCCTCCAACTGGGACTGAGATTCTTGGTCACTTAACCACTTTGTTTAACTAGATTGCTCCATAGTCATCTTTTAGGTAGTAATACAGACTAAGTTAATAGTTTATTTTGCAATACAGACCAGAGTATAATACGTGCATATCTATATATGTGAAGGCATATAAACATTAGAAGAAAATAGAAAACATATTAAAAAAAAAAATATTTATGTTTAGCCAGGGCTTCTCGTCTACATTAAAACACTTTATTATTATTTTATTTATTTATTTATTTATTTATTTTTTCTGGAATTCTTTGAGATCTGAATCAGCTTCTGAAGATGTCCATATTTTATAAATTAGAATGGCTGATTTTTGTTATCTAAAATTTGATGAGATTAATTCAGGTCAACAAGGAGGTATGAATCAACAACTGCATACATTGCATCTGTATAACTAGAATAAACCATGCCTTCATCTATATTTTCTTTTTAAAAAATTCCCTTAAGATCCAAATTATTAGCTATTTCTCCCCGTTTTGTGAAAATTAACGTTTCTCAACACTGTTGAGTGTTGTCCTATGCCCTATATTGCAATAGTTTACAATGTCTTTTATTTAACTTATGAAATTTTAGCAGCTCTGAAGGGTTCTTTCTTTGGAAAGCATAGCACATGCCTACAGTTTTCTATAAATGTTAGGTAGTAATAATGGTATAGCTCTATTTTTTATTAGGGTTATATTTATCAAGTGTGAAACTCATTCCTTGTTCTTTAGTGAAGCTTGAGTAATAAGATTTTGTATAAAGCACAATAAGAACAGGATGAGAGTATACATAAATATAAGTGCTTATTAGTAGATATTTCAGATATTTTGAATGTTACCGAACATAAGTCAAAACTGTAATACATTTATTTACATTGTCTAATACTATTGTGTGAGCAGGCTCAGGGTTCCTATGAAATGAGGTAGTTTATCTTTATTCTTAGTACAACACTAACACTTCAGAAAGAACTGTTGTCCTCAGTTGTCCCTCCAGTCTTGAAAGTTCATAGCTGTGAACGCAGACGAACAGACTGAGTGTGTACAAGAGCAGAAAGACTTGTTACAAAAAGACAACATATAAAGAAACGTATCAGAAACATGACAGTCCTTGAGGACAGTAGAGAAATCATAACAGAAATAGTTGTACTTAACAGTATTTGTTTCCTGTGCCTTGGGCAGAATAATTTTGCTGTCGATGGGCTCAGTGAGAAAGACAATATGAACTGTTTGAGATTTTTCACATGTATGTGAGAATTCTAGTTAACAGGATTTTTTGTATCTAAATTATACAAATACAGCAAATATGTTACAACACTAACTTCATTTAAAGTGGAGTCTGAATTAATAAGCTACCTTTCTGCTTTCATGGCAGAGCATTTTAAACTTTAACGATTCATTGCTCTTGTGTTTTTAATTATGGTAAGTTTTGTTTGTTTGTTTGTTTAATGTTTTGGAGGCTGTCTGCAATATAAACCTTATTTACCAAGTCAAAGTTCAGGCCTCTATATCTTGTTTTCAGTAGAAGAAGCTGATGAAATGGAATCATGAGTTCCTGATGGAATCTTGGTTGTTTATAAAAGAGACATAATGTTCTTTATCCCCGAATACTCAATTCAACTGAACACTTGACTCAAAGAACAAGCAACTTTACTTTTATTTTCTATAGCTTTTATACCTTTTCTACTGGTCAACAGTTGGTTACAAAAGAACACCCCTCTCAGGGTAGAAAGCTAGACTAGAATGGCAGAGTCAAGTGGCTATGTTTGAAATGCCTTTTGAATGGAAACCTGTTATGTCTACTGTATTTTGGTTCATTCCAGTACTCAGATTTAGACCTTGTGTGACTATGGGACAATCCAGCCCAAACAGTTTATGTGCATGATTCCCTTTATCATAGTCCTAATTACAGTCCTGTCTACACTGAGATCAGTAACATTAGCTAGTCTGTCGCCACATATTTTCAAGTATCTAGTTACCAGTCAAAGTTTGACCAGATGTTTGTGGGATCTTCCCTAAGGCATAAATATCACGTCTACTTTAAATACAACATTTTAGGCAGTCTCGGGCTGGTCTATCAATAGAAAATTGTGAATATGTCTCACCTAGCTGCAGACATTCTTTAAAGGTGTTGTGGTTTAACCCAGTTGGCAGCTCAGCACCACACGGCTGTTCATTCACCTTCCCTACCCAGTGGAAGAAATTCAGCATTTCTCCTTCCTATGCATTTATTCTGATTTGGGGATTTTCAGAATCCATGCTCATCAGTCTTATTGCTTTCTTATTCTTGGTGTTTTATTACAGTTACGAGGCGTTGACTAGGAGTAAACTAGCATTTTATTTCCTTGGTTAGAAATAAAGACGAAATAGCTTTGTATTTCAAATACAAATGAATTAGTATTATTACTATTATTATTATTATTAAAAGAGTACAATAAGAATTTTATCTAGAAAGAAAAAATAAATCACTTTTTCACAGAATCATCTAGGTTGAAAAAGATCTCCAAGACCAACCTCTGACCTACTACTAACCAGTCCTCCATATCACTAAGCTCTATATCTCTATTAGCTCTACATTTTTCAGGTATTGTCATCTCTGTAAAACATTATAACATAACACAGTGAATAAAGTTTCAGTAACCCTCAAACATGAAGACAGTTTAGGAATCAAACCTAAGAATTCGATTGATCTTTTTATGATTTAAAGTCTGAGGAATCTTATACATTGAAGACTTACACATGAAGCCCAGCTTCTGTAAGATAAGCATTTACATAAAGTCAAGTTGTCATTTAAAATAACATATACTTATAAATACCTGTTGTGGTTTAACTCAGCCGGCACCGCACTGCCATTCACTAACACTCACTAACCTGCCCCTCAGTGGGTTATGGGAGAGAATTGGAAAAAAAAAAAAAAAAAAGTAAAAACTTGCGGGTTGAGATAAAGACAATTTAATAGGACAGAAAAGGAAGAGAAATAATAACAAGAACAACAAACAACAACAACAACAACAACAACAACAACAACAATAACAATAACAATAACAATAACAATAACAATAATAATAATGTGTACAAAACAAGTTATGCACAACACAATTGCTCACCACCCACTGATTGATGACCATCCCCAAGCAGCCACCCCAGCCAGCCACCCCATATTAATTGTTCTGCATGACACCATTTGGTATGGAATATAGCTTTGGCTAGTTTGGGTTAGCTGTCCTGGTTCTGTCCCCTCCCAGCTTCTTGTGCACCCACAGTGGCAAAGCGGTGTGAGAAGCTGAAAAGTCCTTGGCTTAGTGTAAGCATTGCTCTGTAACAATTAAAAAAAAAACATTGGCACGTTATCAATATTATTCTCATCTTAGGTACAAAACATGGCACCATACCAGGTTCTAGGAGGAAAATGAACTCTGTCCTAACTAACACCAGGACAAAAGGCAATGGGAATATGAATTTCTAGCTTGGATCTTTTCTGACATTAAACATTTCTTTCTTCAGCTACATGAAATGTCACACAGGGAGGCACTGATTCTGCCAGGGGAATTCAACTACTCTGACTTTAAAGCCCAAATGGATTTGAATTTGACCAGGGACAGCAAAGAAAACAAGAAGTGCTTCTAGAAGTATATAAGTTACAAAAGGAAGACTAGAGAAAATGTGGGCCCTCTCCTGAAGGAAAAAGGAGACCAGTTGCATAGGCCAAGGAACTAAAGGCCTTCTTTGCCTCACTCTTTACTAGTAAGAGTGGCTTTCAGGACTCCCAGGTCCCATAGACCAGAGCAAAAGGCTGGAACAAGGAAAATGTAGCTTTGGTGGAAGATCAAGTTAGAGAATACTTGAGCAAACTGGACATTTGCAAGTCTATGGGCCTTCATGGCATGCACCCATGAGTGCTGAGGTAACTGGTAGATGTGATTGCAAGGTCACTCTGTATAAACTTTCATTGATCATGACAGCTGATTAAAGTGCCCAAAGACTGTGTAAAAGCAAATGCCACTCCTGTTTTAAAGAAGGGCAAGAAGGAGTACCTGGGAACTATTGCTCACGTTGATCCCAGAGAAGAGTAGTTAGGCACTGGAACAGGTTGCCCAGGGAGGTGGTGGAGTCAACTTCTGGGAAGGTGTTTAAAGCAAGGTTGGACATGGTGCTTAGGGACATGGTTTAATGGGTGGAGTGTGTACAAGGAAGGGCAATGAAACTGGTGAGGGGTCTGGAGAACAAGTCTTCTTGTTCTTCTTGAGGAGTGACTGAGGGAGCTGGGATTGTTCAGCCTGGAGAAGAGGAGGCTCAGGGGCAACCTTATTGCTCTTTACAGATACCTTAAAGGAGGTTGTAGCGAGGTGGGTACTGGTCTACTCTCCCATTTGCCTGGTGATAAGACAATGGGCTAAATTTGCATCAGGGGAGGTTTAGGTTGGATATTAGGTCTACCTGATGATGTTGGAGGACTACGTGATATTGAAGGTCTCTTCCAACCTAAATGATTCTGTGATTCTGTGAAAAGTTGGACATGATGCAGATGATCTTAGAGGTCTTTTCCAATGTTAATGATTTTATGATTCTATGATCCCATGATCCCATGAAAGCTGCAATAGTGGGGGTTCAGACTGCATATTAGGAAAAAAAAATCTTTGCTGTGAGGTACTGGGACGACCCTTCCCTTCCCTTCCCTTCCCTTCCCTTCCCTTCCCTTCCCTTCCCTTCCCTTCCCTTCCCTTCCCTTCCCTTCCCTTCCCTTCCCTTCCCTTCCCTTCCCTTCCCTTCCCTTCCCTTCCCTTCCCTTCCCTTCCCTTCCCTTCCCTTCCCTTCCCTTCCCTTCCCTTCCCTTCCCTTCCCTTCCCTTCCCTTCCCTTCCCTTCCCTTCCCTTCCCCTCCCTTCCCTTCCCTTCCCTCCCCTTCCCTCCCCTTCCCTCCCCTTCCCTCCCCTTCCCTCCCCTTCCCTCCCCTTCCCTCCCCTTCCCTTAAATTTTTTAAATTTAATTAAAACATTTTAATTAATTTTTAATTAAAAATACATGAAAAGGGTCAGCGAGATATATGTGGGCTGCAATACATTTGTAGCTAACACAAACTTATCTCCCATCAATATGCTAAGTTCTGTATCTTAATACTTGATATTTATTTTTTTTTTTTTTGTACATGCTTCTACAAATACAGTACACAGTCACTTCCTACTCTCTAATAAAGCAGGTAAATGAAGCAGGGGGACAAGAGGATGATCAAGAAGTATTTTTTCTTAGGTCAGTTGTATTTCCCAGTGATTTTACTGATGGAAGATTCATGTAAAGATCAATGACACTGAAAACTGGTATATAACTGAGTCTGATGGTTAATATGATATCAAAATTGCTCTGCTGCAATCTACTGTGCCTTTCTTGGTTAGCAAACATTATCCCAATTATAGCTAAACCAAATCTAGGCAAAACAGATGCTCCTCCTACCCAACAACTAATTTAAAACTGAAAAATTAGAAATATGTATAAACAAACAAACACCAAATGATGGTTCAAAGTGCATCACGTTAAAAGAGTGAAATGTTTGTTAATCTATGATGTGGCCTCATCAAAGCAACTAATATAGATAAGCCAAAATTTATATGGATGTTTCTGGAGGAATGGGATTACAGTGATTAAACTAAATAAAGATTAAACTAAAAGGTGGATGAAATGCTGATAGAATCCATTCAGATAGAATTTCAGTTCCAGTTCTCTTTGATGAAGAAAGATGCATTAAATAGAACAGTTGCAGTAGCTAAAGAGTTATATAATAAATTAATACGTAATGAGTAAAATCACCTGTATTTTCCACATAAGTTACTCATAAACAAATTAATGAAGCTGACAAGTTAGAAATGTAAAATGTATGAAAAAAACATATTTGTTTCTCTGAATGAACAATATCCTTTAGGTACTGATTAATAAGTACTTTTTCCTTCAGATGAAACACTGGAACTGACTAGATGAATACTGGTTGTTCTTTTAAAAGTGCAGTGATATAGATTCATTTGAGCCCCTTCCACAGTTATACTTGGACTGCAATAATGTAAAAATCAATGTACAAATAATTATTTCATCTCAGTTGATGAAATAATCTTTTAAGGAATTATATTCTATAGTCCTCTGATCATTTATTCTGCCTGCATATGTAGTGGTGGTAGGGAAACCATCTTTGTTTTTGTAGTGTTGCATCTCACATTATTTCTATATTGCCTAGTATAAGAAATTCCAGCACTCATATAGGAATCACAGAATCACAGAATCACAGAATTTCTAAGTTGGAAAAGACCTCAAGATCATCGAGTCCAACCTCTGACCTAACACGAACAAGTCCTCCACTAAACCATATCCCTAAGCTCTACATCTAAATGTCTTTTAAAGGCCTCCAGGGATGGTGACTTAAACACTTCCCTGGGCAGCCTGTTCCAATGTTTAACAACCTTTTCAGTAAAGAAGTTCTTCCTAACATGCAACCTAAAACGCCCCTGGAGCAACTTTAGCCCATTCCCCCCTCGTCCTGTCACCAGGCACGTGGGAGAACAGACCAACCCCCACCTTGCTACAGCCTCCTTTAAGGTATCTGTAGAGAGCGATAAGGTCGCCCCTGAGCCTCCTTTTCTCCAGGCTGAACAAGCCCAGCTCCCTCAGCCTCTCCTCGTAGGACTTGTTCTCCAGGCCCCTCATCAGCTTCATCGCCCTTCTCTGGACTCGCTTGAACACCTCGATGTCCTTCTTGTAGTGAGGGGCCCAAAACTGAACACAGAATCTTTGGTTCTATTGCAGTATACACGCAATTATGTATTTAGAGGTGAAACTGTCCTAGAAATTGTCAAATGTGTCCATTTCTCATGACTTAAAAGGAAATACTTTAGTCTTCCTAATCTACAGAAATACTTTAATGTAAAAAAAAAAAAAAAAAAAAGAAATAAAGACATGACACTGTAAAATTTCCATTACTCTTCAGTAGAATGTATTCATCCACTTTATTGTATATATCATCTCTTCCCTATGAGATGTAGTTCTGCTTCAATGACCCGCTGACATAAATGAGGATTTTACAGTTCTGGAGTGATGAGAAGTTCTGCTGAAAGTGCCTCTGAATAACGATTCTCACATCATCAATGAACATTATCCATCACCTGATAGTGATCTAGTTGAAATTCCCTTCTGGGAATTCTGAGTTTCATAATGCATAATGCAGAAAGATGGCATGTATTTAATTCTTACATAACAAAGTGATAGTATTCCTGTAGCTGAATTTAGCTGATTACAGTTCTAAGGTGTGTAACCCTACTGACCTAACTCATATTTTCCAGCTGCACTGTGGAACTAGGATATTTTTTCTTTTCTTCAGTACTAGGTCAATTATGTGAATCTGTTATTGATATAGATCCTTAAAATAAAACAACAACAAAAAAAAACAAACACCAAAAACAAACAAAAAAATGCCTTCTCTAGCATTGAGTGCTCTATCTGATCTTTAAGTATAGAATAAATATTTAAAAATGCACAAAACTGACAATGACGTTCACTCCTTAAAATTGTTTTAAAACTGTTAACCTTGCATCTACTGAAAATGATCCTGGCTCAAAGAGGGCAGTATTATTCCCATCAGGAAATACTTATTTGAACAATGTGAGTTATCTTCTGCTATTTATCTATATCATTCAAAAGCAATGACAATAAAGATTGAAAACAAGGTAGAAACAAAATTATTTACTGTTGTCTACTTTTCAAAAGAAAACCAAGATGATGTGTAATCTTCTGTGTTACTGTGGTGGTTTTACTTGGATGGGCAGCCGAGCTCAACCACAGCCGCTCTCTCATTCCCCCTCCTCAAAGGAAGAGGGGGAGAAAATACAATGCAAAGGGATCAAGGGTTTAGATATGCACGGGGAGATCACTCAACAATTACCGTGACGGGCAAAACAGACTCAGCATAGGAAGATAGTAAGATTTATTGTCTATCACTAATAAGCTAAGAGAAGTGAGAAACAAAGAAAAGAAACCAAAATCACCTTCTCCCCATCCACCCTCTTCCACATCCTGCCCCTGAGCAGCGCAGGGGAGTGGTGGAATGGGGGCTGCGATCAGTCTATAGCACTTTGTCTGTGCCACTCCTTCTTGGTCACTCTCTGGCCCTGCTCCATGTGGGGTCCCTCCTACAGGATGCAGTCTTTCTTGAACTCATCCTGCATGGGCTTCCCACAGTCAGAGCTCTTCAAGGATTGCTCCAGATATGGGTCCATAACACAGGGCCCATCCATCAGGAGCAAACTGCTCCAACCTGGATTCCCCTATGGCAGCAGCTCCTGCCAAGTCACCTTCTCCTGTGTGGTCTACTTTCCACGGACTATAGGTTTGGCCTGGAATTTGCTCTGGCAGGAGTCCTCTACAGGCCACAGCCTCTTTCAGTGCAGGTCCACCTGCTCTACCGTGGTCTCCTCCATGGGCTGCAGCATGGAACCATGCTCCACTGTGGAACTATATGGGCTGCAGGGGGACAATTTGCTTCACCACGGGCCTCACCACAGGCTGCAGGGGAGCTTTAGCTCCAGCTCCTGGAGCACCTTTCCCCCCTACTTCTTCACTGACCTTGGCACCTGTAAGGTTGTTTCTCACTCCTCTCTCTCTCTCTCAGCAGATGTTCCCCAGAATTTTATTCGTTATTTCTTAAATATGCTCTCACAGAGGCACAAACATCGCTTATTGGCCTGGCTCTTGCCAGCAGTGGGCGCCTTATCAAACATTGGTCAACTTCTGGATTCCTCTCACATAAGCCACTATATGATCCCACCGCTACCAAAACTTTGCCATAGAAACCCACTACAGTTACAGGTGGAAACATTTCTGTTCTTCATCAAGGACAAGGTCACATGTAATTTTACCAGTTATTTATGCTATTTATGAAACAAACAAGAACAAACAAACAAGAACAAACACACACACAAAACAAAACAAAACAAAAAACAGTCAAAGGTAAAGGAATGTAATTAGCATTCCTTATAATAAAAGAAAATAATAAAATGAATAGAAAGTGTTTTTTGTTGGTTTGTTTGTTTGTTTTAAAGAAAACTAGTTTTACATTGAAATGTAACTATGTAATGTAACTGTGGAAGGAATATATGTATTTATTGTTCTGCAATGTAGATTGTATCTAGATAAAAACATCTTAATATGTAAAATATTCAAGATTTTTTTCCCTTTCCTATAAATGGGAAAAATATTACAGTAATGAAAATACATTACTTATCAGAAATATTATTGTAATAAATATATAAAGATAGTATAGTGTTGTCTGTCAAAAATTTGGTCATATTTTCACAGTTGCTTTGAAAGATTACATTAAATTAGTAACTCTGGAAGTTTGAAATTGTATGGAGGTATTTGAATAAGAATTTAGAAAAAATAGATATTTCTAGGTCTGCAACGAACTACTGATCTTTCTCTGTTGGCTGCCTTTTTATTTATTCTCTGTGTCTTTTATTCAGAGAGTAATTGGATGCCCCTTTTAAAATTCGTTTAGGTGACCAGAACAATCTGTTTCAAAGAACTCTAAAGAAAATAAAGGCTTAATTTCATTTTTATACATTATGTGTTTATTTATTTTACCCTGGGATCAACCAGAAATGATTAGTTAGTGGGGTATTTTTTGTTACATTATTATGACAAGTTGTCTGCTTCAGGTTTTTCTGTAACTGAAAATTTAAAAAACTTTATGGAGATTTCAGTGAAAACTAGCTACATAGAGACTTCAGTTTAACATACTTTGTATCTTTAGTCCATTGAGGCCTATGAAACATTCCATATCTTATCAAAATACAAACATACAAATATATCTATTAATTACCCTAATAACATTTTATTAATATTTATTTGTTTGTTTGTTTGTTTGTTTTTCTGAGAATACTGGATATTCCTGTAATTTTTGAAATAGTGGGAGACTTGTAACAGTGTGTTTGGCTTTTATGAAGGATTCCAAGTGCTGTCTTAGTTTGTGCCCAATGCTTAGTTTGTGCCCAATAGCTGTCTTACGGCACCACAACCTGAAAGAACTTCTAATTGCATTATTTTCAATGTGAAGTGAAGGCCTGGTCTAATTCAGGATCTGGCTTTAGAAATATGGAGTTATTGGCATAAGAGACTGGCATATTTATTTTTTTATTTATTTTCTCTGAGCAAAACAGACAAGTCTTTTAATGTGCCAGTTTTAACAACTCATGCTTTACAAGATGCAATGTATTTCTCATAAATGAATAAATGTACTTTAGGAAATATAATTCTATTAGGAAAATAGTCAAATTTTTCCTATTATAACCACTATGTACACTAAGAGACTTAGATAAAGATAAAAAGAGAGGCAGAATATAATTCCCTAATACCATACTGAATTCTTTTCACAAGGATGGCTGAATAGTTCAAAACAGTAGTTACCTTGAAAATAAATGACTGCACTGAAAGGAGAATTAATTAATTCAGATAAACTAAATAAACTCTGTGAACTGACTAATGTAGCTGAAATTACTGGGTGCTGATACTGCTGTTTTAATTATTAAGTCTACATTAATTAATTTCAAAGCTTTTTTTTTTTTTTTTTTTTTTTTTTGGAAATCCACAGTTTGACCAATATTCATAATACAAAACATTCCAAGAGAGAAATTTTGCTTAGTAACACTTGTGCAAAGGGTGGAACAGAGTCTTCATACAACTAGATGTGTTGTATGAACAACATACAACTCCCTCCCTCCCTCCCTCCCTCCCTTACTTGTCTCCTTCTCTCCTATTTTAGTTTTGAAACTTTGAAAGATTCCTGTATTACATCCAAAATAATGGATAAATAAGTAGATTTTCTCAATAGGTAGATTTTGTAAACAGTTACCTATGGTCTCAAATACATGTAGCTGAGAAAGGTTGTCTACCAGTATTATGTGTTATGTTACATCTAGTAGTCATTCTAGTGTTGACGATTCTTGTACACCGGGACTTAAGTAGCATAAAATCTATTTACATCATACTTTGACCCATAGCACTTATCATATGTGAAGTACTGTTTCACATATCGCAACTATTGACATAATTATATTTCTGATGGTTCAGCAGGGGTTTTGCTCTCCATACAATACTCTAAAAAGACAGAAAGGAAGGTATTATATATTTAATACTATATTTTGTTGTGATTAATTCTGTAAATTACTTGAAAAGATAGAGCTTGCAAATTTACATCTGCTCCATCACAGAACAGACAGTGGTAAAATCAATACAGTAACTGAAAAATACATTCCTATAAGGATTTTATTCTCTAATTCTTCATCATTTTGTTCAGTTCTTAGAATGAAAACACTGGAAGCAATAATTTTTTTCTGACAAGCTGAAAGAACAGAGAACAAGTGGAATAAAACACTTTAATTACCATTTTTATTCTACCTTTACCAAGTATCAACACCTCTTATCTTAATCAAACTTGCTTTTTCCTGTTTTCACTTGAAATACATTTAAATTTTTGAAGAACTCTACATTCAACTTCAACGACCAAGAAAAAATACCTTTATAAAAACAAACAAACAACAACAAAAAAAACACAGACAAAATAGTTGTAGCAAAAAAATCTTATCAACGTTTCACGTTGCATACTCAAAGACATTGGAGAGCAGAACAAACTTTTACAGAAATTTTAAGTGTTTCTTTCTGCAATAAAGTTGTGTTTACAGGCTAATCCTTCCTAGACTATCTAATACAAAAATTCCACGTAGGCTAAATCCCTACTCAATTAAGAAAACAAAAACAATAACAAAACAAAAACAACAACCAGAAAATACCTTTTAAAAAATATTTTATTTTGTTGCCATATTAAAAGCAGTTTCTCTCTCACATACATGAAATATAAATGAGTATACAGTATCTTTAATAGACTTACACCACAAACACTGTTAAGAAAACAAAAAAACAATCAAAAAAAACAAAACCAACCAATCAACCAATCAACAAAAACAAAAACAAACAAAAACACACAAACAAAAACAAACAAACAAAAACAAACAAACAAAACCAAACACTTTCTCTCTACCTTGAAATAAAGAAATATATTACCTTCTCTATAATGTCTCCAGTGATTAGCTTTGGCATGCTGGCAGCATGCTGCCAGCTGGGATCCCTCTTCTGAGGGTTTAAAAAATTCAATATATTATACAGGAACCACAGGCATGTTACTCTAATGTGTGTATTTCCCTCTGGGAGTGATTCATTGCAAAACTCAGTGTTACAGCACCTAAGTCATTTTGCAGGTCCAGCACTGAGATCATTAAAACTGAACACTCGAGAAATAAATATTAGTAGTCACAGTATATGAGCCTCACACAACATCAGCATTGCTGTTACAGCCTAAATACTGTATGCTTAGTTTTAGCTCAGAGAGAATTTTAATGCCATGTTATTCTAATCCCCTGAATGTAGAGAGGTTTTACAAAGGGAATGTTGATGCCAGCTTTATTGTGACAATGCAGACATACTGCCGCATGGTAGTATGCTACCATGTAGCAGTAGGTCATACTGCTGCTGATAAAAGAAGCAGTTTAAAATTTTACATATTGCCTGGCATGTTTCAAATGCACTGTTGTGGTGAGTTGACTTTGGCTGGCTGCCAGATGCCCACCCAACCTCTCTCTCACTACATCCTCATCTACATCCTCAACTAGACTGGGAGAGAAAATAAAATGAAAAGCTCATGTCTAGATAAAAACAGGGAGATCACTTCCCAATTACCATCACTGGCAAAACAAATTTGACTTGGGGATGTTATAAATGAGGTCTCTATTCAATCTGAATTTTGTAATATTTATAAAACAAATATTTCTAAAAGGTATAAATGGCAAGTAAACAGTGCTGGGTGTGCGGGGAGTCTACGCTCCACCAACATGCACACACAAACATCAAACATTCTAAATATATAGAACATTGCTTTACATACTAAACCCGAGAGTGCCTATACATACATACAATCAGGAAAGGTAACAAACAATCCTTTAAGTTCCATAACTTACTAAAATCGAGTACGCCTATACATATGCACATTCAGAAAACGTAACAAACAATCCTTTAAGTTCCATGACTTAACAGTCTCCATTTTCCATTCCTTTTGAACAATATGTCTCACTTTAAGTTGTCAAGCAACTCGGTCTTCAGGCCTTATGTATCCCGTTCTTCCCGGATTGAAAAAAAGCATATCCATCTCCTTTTCAAGGCCAATAGGCCTGGGTCAAAAGGCACTACCAGGTCAGCAGGGGGCGTAACAGCAAAAGCCTTTGATGGCTGTAGCAGCAGAGGGGCCCATGGCATAGCAGTCAGATCAGTAAAGGAGCCCACAGCTCCCTCACTATCTGGCAAGCCACACGTTTGTGATTGTGGCTCCACATGGCTCCTTAAGGCCTCAGAGACTGCTCAGCAGGTGCCGAGCAATCCCACTGCAACCTTGTCGTTTTTAGTTGCAGAGTCCCACACCTTGACCTCAGTTTGGTCCTGTATTTGAGGCTCATAAACCGTCTGATTGTTAAGAAGGAGAATAAGCTGTAAGGTTACCAGGACAGTCTTTGTTCCTAAGGACGTATGATTCCCCATAATGTGCAGCTGCTTAAAAGCGAGGGGCAGTTGTGTGTGCAGGTCTGCTTCTCTCAGCTTGAGCTTCTTCCCAGCTCCGGTGCTCCCATTTCCAGTGACTTTCTGTACGAGCTTCTCTGAGTGGTTTGCTGAGTCTGGCCGAACCTATCTTCATGAGGCAATCAATATGCCTGTTCCCGTCCTGGTCTACATTCTGCCAGCCTGTTCCTCTTCACTTCTTTTTCCCGCTTCTTTATTGATATAACCTCATCGTGTTGCCTTTTTTATCTTGAGGGCAGGCTTCCCTCTTATACCCTTCTCTCCACAGCAGTTCTTTTCAAAACAACTTTTCATTGGTTAAACAACTTTGAATGTAACAACAACAGCAAACACCCAGAAACATCCATGCCTTAATGGCTGGAGAACAAGAGAACCATCTGGAGAACAAGAAACCGGAGACTGCATGGAGTCTCCTGACTCACCCTTCTTTGTTCCCTCTAAACTCTTTTATATTCCTGGCCTCATCGTTAAGAGTCTAATGTTATCTCAGCCATGGGGCTTTCCAACCCCCATGGCCACATTCCCAAATCTCCCCCTTCTTTATTAATATCAACCATTTTCTCAACACGAATTACCACTCCATATGTAACAGGGAGAACTAATTTAATGTACTGTCAATTTAAACAAACAAACAAACAATCAATCAAAAAAAAGTATGGTGGTAAGAAAAAATAAACAAACTAAAACAAATTCCATCCTTCAACTTTCTTTCCAGGCTGAGCTCATGTGGATCCTCTCTATGGGCTGCAGTGTGGATATCATCCTGTATAGTTCTCTTCATGGGCTTGCAAAGGAACTTTTGCTCTGTGGCCTGGAACACTTCCTCACCTCCTTCACTGACCTTAGTGTCTGAAGGATTGCTTCTCATACATTTTTCATCACTCCTCTCTCTGCCTGTGAAGTGTTTTGCCCCTTCTTACACAGCCTTCCTTAAGGCGCCACCATCTTTGCTTCTGAAACCACCTGTGCCCGGCAGCAGGGCCATTGGAGCTGACTGAAACCAGCTGTGTCCAGCAAGGGTCAGCCCTGGATTCTCCACACAAAGGCCACCGCTGCAGCATCCATGATGCCAATAACTGGCCATGGACATGCTATACAATTATATTCCTCAATGTTTAAATGTAGCATATTCTGTGCAAGTGCCAGGAAAAGAATTAATCATTTCACATATATTCTACTCAAAATCATAAATTTTCATAAAAATATAGAATCATTAATGTTGGAAAAGTCATCCAAGAGCATCTGGTCTACATCTCCCTACAACAAATATCTCCCTACCACCAATATAGGGTGAAGTAATCTGTTCCTTAAAGACTGTACCATATGGAACTGACCCATGCTGGAACAATTTGTGAAAGATGGTGACCCTTGGGAAGAATCCCACACTGAAGCAGTGGGAAAGTGTGAATAGGAATGAGTGGCAGAGGCAACACATTATGAACTGATTGCAGCTCCCATATCCCAGTGATCTGCATCACTCAGGGGTGGTGGAGGTAGAGGGATCTCAAGTGAAATTCAACCTGGGAAGAAGGAAGATTGGAGCAAAGCTTTTTAGCTCTTGTTTGGTTGGTTGGTTAATTTGTTTTGTATATTTTTCTCATCCTATTCCATATTTCATTGGCAGAAATTAAATTCATCTTCCCCAAGGGGAGTCTGTTTTGCCTGTAACAGCACTTGGTGAGAGATCTCCGTGTCCTTATCTTGACCTGCATACTTTTTCATCATATTTGTTCCTCATCTTGCTGAAGACGGGGGGTGAGGGAGTGGCTTGGTGGGCACCTGACAAACAGCCAATTTTAACATTACATAACCTTATAAACTTCTCTCTCAGCTGAGACCTTTGGAGTCTGGATGTCTGCTTCTATCCAAAACACTACTACCTTTCACATCACTCTTTAGGTATATCACTTAGGTCACAGCTCTCATCAAAAAAGGATGACAGGAGTAATAAATCTAGTGTCGTTCTTCTACGGGGCTCTATGAATATAGGTGTTGGACACACAGGAAAAGAAAAGTGCTATACAAGTAAAATTCATAAAGGCAGGAGAGTACACCACTTACTTTGTTGATGTTTTTTGTTGTTGTTTTTGATACTGTGTTTTGATACTATGTTTTTGTTAACCTAAATGGTAGGGTACACGGACAGGCAGCCCTCACCTGTCTTTATGGGTACTGTGAAGGTAGACAACAGAAAGTTTTCAGGTACGTGAGGATCCAGCTAGTAAGTGGACCTAGTAGAATCATAGAACTAAATAAAATTGGAAAAGTCCTCCAGGAGCATCTGGTCCAACCATCTCCCTACCACTAATACCATCCACTAAACCGTGTCCGTGAGAAACCCATCCAACCTTTCCTTAAACACCCCCAGGAAGGGTGATGCCACCACCTCTCTGGGGAACTTGTTCCTATGCCTAAATGCTCTTTCTGAGAAGAAATTTCTCCTGATTTCCAAACCTGAACCTTTCCTGGTACAACTTGAGGCCATTCCCTCCTGTCCTATTGCTAGTTATCCGCAAGAAGAGGCCCATCCCCAGATAACCACACTTTCCTTTCAGGTAGTTGTAGAGAGTAATAAGGTCTCCTCTGAGCTTCCTCTTCTCCAGGCCAAACAATCCCAGTCCCCTCAGCCATTCCTCATAGGACTTGTGTTACAGACCCTTCACCAGCTTCATAGCCCTTCTCTGGATGTGCTTCGGGGCCTTGATGTCTTTCTTGTAGTGAGAGGCCCAAAACTAAACATGGTACTCAAGGTGCAGGCTCACCAGAGCAGACTACAGGGAGACGGACGATCAACTCCCCGCTCTTGCTGGCTACACTATTCCTGATACAAGCAAGGATGCCTCTTGCCTTCTTGCCCACCTGGGCACACTGCCAGCTCATCTTCAGGTGAGCATCAACCAACATCCCCAGATCCTTTTTTCTCAGCACTGCTTTCCAGCCACTCTGCCCCAAGCCAGTAGCATTGCATGGGGTTGTTGTGCTCCAAGTGCATGACCTAGCACTTAGCCACGCTGAACCTCATCCCATTGACCTCTGCCCATCGATTCATCCTGTCCAGGTCCCTCTGCAAGGCCTTCTTACCCACCAGCAGTTTGATGCTTCCCCTCAACTTGGTATCATCTGTAGACTAACTGAGGGTGCACTCAATAGCTCATAGTCCGGTGCACTCAATAGCTCACAGTCCTGTTCCCTTTTTATTTATTTTTTATTTTTTTTATTTTTTATTTTTTAGATATAATCCTATTCCAACTATTTTGTATAGCAATATTTCTCTGTCCCGTCCTGCAGATAAGCCATTCTCCAAACTGCAGTCCCTGGCTCAACCTACTCAAGATAATATTTTTTCACCAGCCTTATCGGTCCAGCAGTGTTTGAAACCTCCCACTGATAGCAACCTTGAAACAGACAAATCTGGTTCATCCCCTTTCTTTCCCCTCAAAGTATGTTTGCACATTAGAAGGACAAGTGTATCAGTGACTGTTAAAAACTGGAAATAGCATATGTTGCATTGACATCCCTGGAAACCAGGTCTAGATTAGAAAGCTGTATGTAGGTGAAGAGCTGTAAGAAGCTTTATCCACTAGGATTTGTTACCACCAGGATAACCTCTAATATACGCCTTTGAATCCTAATAAATATTAAGGTTTAGGAGTATTTTTGACATATTATTGTTAGTTTTGGCATATATCTTCATAGCAAATGACACTCTAAAATAGACTGGAGAGCTGCTTTCTGTGTTGGATTCCACTCACTGTATCTTCGCAAAGCTAGTTCTAGGTGGGAACATAAGAGTAGAGATTTGCCTTTTAAAGTCACCTAAATTCTAAGTGCCTTCACTAAATAAAAACTGTAGCTATCTCTAGCTCTGAGTCTACCACTAGAAATGGATACACCTGGAGAGTTATGACACTTATTTCAGGCCAATGAGAATTGTCAGTTGGCTGACTTTAGGGCGTTCAGATTACTTAATTCAGAACTTCATTGAAAGGCTGAGATAAGAATCAATATCAGAATTATAGAATATCCTGAGTTAAAAGGAACCCACAAGGATTATCAAATCCAACTCCCGTCTCTGCACAGAACCACCACAAAAAAACAAAAAAAAAAAAAACAAAAAAAAAAAAAAAAAAAAAAACAACTCAGACCATATCTCTGAGAACATTGTCCAAATGCTTCTTGAACTTAACAGGCTTGGTGCAGTGACCACTTCCCTGGAGAGCCTGTTCCAGTGCCCACTGAGATTCCACTTAATGTAAATTCTTAAGATGTTCTGTGGCCTATACTGCTATCTGAGAATCAAGTATGGAGGCTGGCCTGAGGTTTAGGAAAGAATGGTAAGAATTAGTTTAGTGGTGTTTGATCCACATAACCTGTGGATCACATATGTATGTATGAGTATCTGTGGTATGTGCTAGTAGAGCCATCTTATGTGTATATTAGGCAACTGAAAAAGGGCTTATCAATCTTCTGCTAATATATTCAATTTCTTTCTGTAACTGCATGTTTGCATACACAAATTAATGTCAATATGATATCGATATAAATATAGAGTAATACCAATTTAAGAAGTAAGAAGTATGTTCTAAACAAGAAATAATAATAATAATAATAATAATAATAATAATAATAATAATAATAACCATTATTATTATCATGGTTATTATTATTATAATATAATATTATAATATAAAATATAATAATAATAACTATTATTATTATTATTATTATTATTATTATATCTTCTTACCGAGATAGATGAAGGCTTAAAATTCTGTTTGAACCATTGAACCCAACATTATTTTAATAAGAATCTTAACATTATTTATCCATAGCAATTTGAGAACTATTGCAAGACACAAAGAGTAAAGCTGCAAAAATGCACAAAACAACTGCAAAACCACCAATACAGCTATGCAACATTAGGCTGAGGTAATTGGATCTTACGTATTAATTGGTTATGAGACAAGAAGGGACATAAGAGACAAGAAGGGACATAAAGAGACCAGAGAAAACGGAGTTCATATCTAGTTAATACATTTCTACTTCACAGTTGCATAGAAAATTCTGTTCCAGCATGATTTTGAGGAATGGTCTTCTGGAAAAGTCATAACATGTAAGGTCTGTGAACCTGGCATTACGTAGTTACCAGGGGACTCTTAGGTACACCTAGATTGCAACTTTGACTTTTTCTTCCACATTTACAGGAATATACATAATGTCTATTCCTAAATAAAAATACCTTTCATTTTCATCTGGATTTGAATTTATGTATGTATGTATGTATGTATGTATTTTTGTTAAATCCATCCCTTTATTTTTTTTGAAAAACTTACTTGAATCTGGAATTACAGTTTTTGTCCTTTAGAAATTTTAGAATATTTAGCACTTTTTCATTGTGAATCAGAATGAAGAACATAAAAGGTGAACTTATAACAAAAATAATGTTTTGAGAAAAAAATAAATTCTTTCAGACAAGGCAGAATGTGTATTCTCTATAATTTTTAGGCCAGCAGTATGGAGCTGTCCACCTAGCTTGGGGGAGCTGGGACCATGCCCATTTCTGGACAAATATTCAGAAAAATACATAGTCAGCCAAGAAATGCACTGACCATTTGTCAGTGCATTTCAGTCAAAAACCATGAAGCTTAAGGTTATCCATGAAGTTGTGGCATTCCTATACCCTACCAATTGTACTATATGTTAGCCAGTGCTCCCAGACACTTGGGCAACACATGGGATTTCAGGTGCTAGGGTAACCATGTGACTGGTATGTGAGTTGAGAGAAAACTAGGCATTCTTGAAGACTTTCCAATATACCCCATCTGCTTTGTTTCTGATAAAAGTTTATGCTATGTTAAGTCACTGAAGTTACAAGGAATACTTGAACTGCATCAAATTAGATATTTTCAGACAAGAATTATTAGTTGCAAAGGTTTTCTCAGTTCTAAGTTTAGACAACTGAGGAAGGTAGGGTAAGAACTTCAGTTTCATTTCAGTGATATCCTATTCAAGTCCTACAGCACATTAGAAGGACAAGCGTATCAGTGACTATTAAAAGCTGGAAATAGCATATGTTGCATTGACATCCCTGGAAACCTGGTCTGGATTAGAAAATTGTATATAGGTGAAGAGCTGTAAGAAGCTCTATCCACTAGGATTTGTTACCACCAGGATAACTCCTCCATTTCACACAAATGGAAACTCCATAAACTTATCTACATGTTACTCAGCCAAAATAAGAGACCTGGCACCATGGTAGAATTTTGAGTTCATACTAACCAAAGAGCATGTATATGTACTTGTCATTTATGCTTAATTGAGTAAATAATTTTTTTTGAACTTAGTGGCCACTCAGAGGACTAAATTGTCAATGAGGCAACACCTTAATTTTGATTTACTTACTGAGGAAGCTGTTAATATTATAACACTCTATATCTGCTTTTCCCATTTGAATTATATTGTGGTTTTTGTTGTTGTTTTGTATTAGTATCAGATTATTTTCTCCCTTCTTCTATGTATACATCTATATTTTTGCTTTCCTCCATGTCATTAGTAAAAGATTGTGCTCTGCTATACCCTACAGTCATATATATTTATATATTTATTTATTTATTTATTTTAGCATGGTAAGATATTTAAATCTAGCTTTTAAATTAAATTGGCTATTCTGAAAAAAACATTGTTCTAAAAATATATTATTTTAGAAAGTTGCTGTCCATCCAGAACAAATCAACATTGCTACTAAAAAAAAGAACAATCCATTATTTTTTTTTAATTCAAACAAAACATTTAGTTCAACTAGAAAAATACTATCCTTAGAGAAAAAAAAAAAAAAAAAAAGATTTTGAAAAGCAAGAACTGTAAATCTTGTAATTTGAAAGGTTTTGTCATGCATATTTTGAAGATATAAGAAATAAATGACTATATTTCTGCTGGCAAAAATTTGCTTTGTGCAAAATATGCATTTTAAAGAAACCATATTTTTTCAATTTAATTCCAAGCTTTATGCGCAACATTTTTTTCTATACTTGTTAGCATTGCTCTTGAAATGTAGGTGTTACAGTCTAGTTTTAATAAATGTCCCTCTTATAATAAGCTTGGAGTTCCATGAATCCAGAAGAATGACGAAATATGCACCTGACCCTAACAAATGTTTCCTGGATTTCCCTTGTGCCATATGCATATTCTGCCATTCACATTTCCAAGGATGCAGCATGTTTCCTAACTTACAGAGCTCTGGATTATAAAAAGGTGTCATAGTCAGCTTTTCAGCTACATGGCTTTTTCTTCTTGCCTTTTAGCGTTGCTCCAAAGGTAACAATTTTTTTATTATTATTATTAATTATAATTATAATTATTATTGTTATTAGATTTCCTTTCCTATACATTGTAATCTATATTTAACTACAACCAGGAATAGCTTCTTCTAGGTACTGGCGCATAGCAACTTGCAATTTCCCAGATGGAAATTTGGAACAGCTGAGTTTCTGCTGTTTGCTTCCTGGTACAAGAAAAGGCATTTGTAGATCAAGCAAGCAGCAGATGGAGAACAATTGGAGTATATAATTATTCAGCTTGGGTTCCTTTTAAATGGATAGGCTGAACTCTATCTATTTGGCTGGGAAGACAGAAGAACAGAGTGGCAAATGGTAGATAAACCTTCCAAAATTATTTAAAATAAAGCTAGGCAAATATAAGAAATAACTTCAGGAGTTACAAGGGTTTCTTCTGTGAACTCCAAAATCTGGCAAATCACTGTCAAGCTGCTTTTGAAGCCTGAGATTACCCAAACACAGCCTACCCAAACGCTTCTGTATTAATAAACTACATCAATTTCAGTATGTTACCTGAGGACTCCATCTGGTGACTTTCCTTTACTCTGCCAGATTTGAAAAGCTGCAGCCTTGCTGTGATCTATTGCCAAAATATAAAATCCACCATAGGAAAGTATTAACACATTGTGATTTTTGGTCTGTGGAAGTGAAAAATTGAATTCTGTGACTTTTTGAAACTACCCTCATAATATCATTGCATTTTGTAAACTGATGGCTAGCAAGAATACATGCCAAAATCATTATCTAGAGCCCTATGATTATTTTTATTAATTATTCAAGAATAAATGCACATATGAAGGAAAATACATAGGACATCAAAACAGGAGTAATGAAGTATCATGAGACAAATAAGATAATCAGAATAATTTAAATAACAATCAAATATGAAATCAGATAAAAATAGAGGACAGTAAAATACATCAGAAGACAAAAGAGAAGCATTGTACCTTGTTGCCATATCTGAATTGTCTTCTGAAACTACATATATCAGAAATGACAAATATGCCTTCCTTACAAAAGGCTGCATAGCAAAGGAGGACTGACAGGACAGAGAGAGATGCATGACAGCAGTTGTTTCTACTAAGAAAAAAAAAAAAAAAGGTGGAATTATAGCTACATGTAGCAAAATTTTATTTAGAAAATTGATCCTGAAAACTGAAATTTATTTAATGACTGAAGAAAATTTTAGGACATATGAAATACTTACTGTGCTAAACTCTAAGAAAAATCACAACTGATGGTAAAAGCATAAGCTAGGAATAAGAAGATCTTAGTTGATCAGGAATGAATCTTTACTTGAAATGTTAAATACTTTCTCCTATTTCTTGTCTTCTATTTCTACCTTATTTCAAGCTTTAGTTTTTTTTTTTTTTTTCCTGTGAAACTGTGACAAGAAAAATCTAAAACCTTACTGTTTAATTTACTTATGTTATTCACATGGTTGAAGACTCCTGTTGGTCTTAGTGAGAATTCAGGTTAAAAAATAATAATATATGCGAAACAAATAACGGTAAAATGTAAACATATCTTACCTTTTCACCCCTTGGCTGGATGTTGATAAAAAATACTCAAACATACACAACAAATTGCCAAAGGTGCATTGGTTTTCAAAGTCAGAAAATTTAAAAATTTAAAGTCAGAAAATTTCAGAAAATTTAAAACAAGGATGTGCTAAATCTTACACATGCATTCCCAGTAAAGTCACATTGTAACTCAGTACAATAGTAGAATGACTAAATAAAATTAGATAACTAACTCTGAGTCTAATACACTTACAGATTACTTCTATTCAATATACCATTCATTGATTTAATAACATTCCTAGAATCTTACTATTTATGCACATCTTCATGTTTGGGGATGAAAATGGACTTGTTACGTACAGTTTTAAAAATATCTTTCCTCAAAAGTAAACCTCTTTTTGTCAGGTTGAGGTTCAGATACACAAGGAGGTAAGCTATAACCTCCTTGTTTGTTTGTTTATATGTTTGTTTTGTTGTTACTTGTGAATGTGACTCTGTTATAGAGAGACTGTTTTACACAATTAAATACAAAGATTTAACTTAGCAAGTAAATTAAAGTAAAAGTAAAGTAAAGTAAAAAAAGTGCAAATAGCAAATCTATATCTCATGGAAAGGCAGAAAAAATCTATATTACTTTATATATATGTATTTTTATTTATATTATTCAACCAAGCTGACATGGGTACATACAGATACTTACCACTTCACCCAGGCATGTTGGCACATACTCAGCTGCACACAGAGACCTGCATGAGAAAAAGCTCTGAACAGGAATGTCGGACAAAAATACTCTTCTCTTTCAAGTCCAAATGATGGATTCTTTGAAGTGATCATATCTTCTCCATCTTCGGTATAGTCTTTAATACCATTAGTATGATTGGAATTTTTATCCCATGTGAATTAACTGTAATTACCAGTGTGAAATAATTGTACTATTAATTTGATTTTAATATATTAAATGCACTGTAGAGGAAGCAGAATATATACAATGGGGAAAATAAATAAATAAATACAACACTGTTTTAAAAGAAGTAAACCTTTCAGTCTGACATAAAGAACATACTTTGTAAATTTTCACCACTACAATGCCATGGTTGTCTTTGCACATAGCAATGACTTCACCATGCCCAACAACATCATCTGCTATTTTTCTGTATTCATTAAGTTTTTATTGTTGTTGCTATATCATTTTTCTATATGTTTATAATTCACAAACCTTGGTACACTATTGAAAGAAACACAATGATTAGAAGTAACCCCAAATTTCATGCTACTAAGGCCAGAAAGTAAATTAGCCCAGAGGTAGCTGAAGATGTAGGATTTGGACTAGATCTGTTACATGACAGTTAAAGACAAAGAGAAAGAAAACTCATGATTCTAGTTAATAGTTGTTATTTAAGCATTATTCTGTTGATATATATATAAATAATGTTTACATATATATATATATGTATTCTGTCTCTCTCTATATAAGAGGCAGTAGTCAGTTTGAAGTGGCTGAATCAAGCACATAGCATCTACATGTACATTAGTCCACATTTTTACACAGGCATTGTGGCCATAACTGTTCTTGATACTATTACAATATAATGTTAATATGTTCCAAGTCATCTGTGATTGCTGTTTGGAGAATAAAAATAAGTGTATCTGATGACTTTGTGATTACTTCATCTTCAGCTCTGGGACTCATGGATCTGCATCCTGTGCTGTGGAGATGCAGCCTGGAGAAAAGGAGGCTCAGGGGTGACCTTATTACAGGTACCTCAAAGGAGGCTGTAGCGAGGTGGGGGTTGGTCTGTTCTCCCACGTGCCTGGTGACAGGACGAGGGGGAATGGGCTTAAGTTGCGCTAGGGGAATTTTAGGTTGCATGTTTGGAAGAACTTCTTTACCGAAAGGGTTGTTAGACATTGGAACAGGCTGCCTAGGGAAGTGGTGGAGTCACCATCCCTGGAAGTCTTTAAAAGATGTTTAGATGTAAAGCTTAGCGATATGGTTTAGTGGGGACTGTTAGTGTTAGGTCAGAGGTTGGACTCGATGATCTTGAGGTCTCTTCCAACCTAGAAATTCTGTGATTCTGTGAGATCAAAATGAACTTAAGTACTGTTGCTTAACTGTACCATAGCATAGCATACATGTATTTGCATTTGCTGTGCGTTTAATTCACTGACATTGCATTCATGGTCTACTTCAACTATAAAAATAACTTGAAATTGAGAAAGGACTGAAAATAAAAACTGGTAAGCAACAGTGCCATATTTCCTCTTGTTATGGTTATAGCTGGAGGTGGCAACATCCTGATGACTATGCAGTGTGGAGGTTAAAATGGAAAAGACAAGCAGAGTCAGATGATCCATTGCTCTAGGTAAAAAGAAACAGAGATTACTTTATCAGTCACTAAGCCCATCCTTTTATTTATACAGAATTTTGGAACATGATGTTTTCTTGCAGATCTACACATACATGGATAATTTAAAAGCATCAGGAAAAAGAAAAAAGTTTTCTTAAAAATGCCTGAGGATGACTTTACAGACACAATAGCTATGGAAAATAAATAAATAAATAAATAAATAGGTACTGGTTTTTATTCTAGTGATTATATTGCCAAATGATAGAGCTATCTGAAACCAATTACTATTCCTGCAGCACAGACCATATATAGAGTTTCTTTTATTCTTATTCTGCTAATTTTCTTTTCTACTGATTTTCTTGTTTTGTGTACCACATTCCTTTAGTTTGCTTTTGCTGTTCTTTGTACTACTCTTGAGAGGACTGCTTCATAGTCTAAACATACAATGCTGGAGCTTCAGTATGTATAGCCCAGATACTGAAATAAATGCCTATTAAATTTGCATATGATACACAAGCTCAGGAAAGAAAGACTCTTGGCGGACAGGAATAGAATTAAAAATAATAATGATAAATTGGAGATAGGTTTGAAATAATAAGATGCAACTCAACAGGGACAGCTGCAAGAAATACAGGCAGAAATTACAAATTGTACACGTCCAAATTAGGGAACACCTGTCTAGGTAAAAGTTCTGCAGGTCTCTAAGTTAAAGACGATCCCAAAATAAACATGGGTCAGCAATATCATAATATGGTAAAAAAAGGGAGGAGAGGA
This sequence comes from Netta rufina, assembly GCF_964035555.1. Taxonomy (NCBI): domain Eukaryota; kingdom Metazoa; phylum Chordata; class Aves; order Anseriformes; family Anatidae; genus Netta; species Netta rufina. Next base: position 38,742,621 of record NC_140123.1, on the reverse strand, counting down.
GAGGAGAGGAGAGGAGAGGAGAGGAGAGGAGAGGAGAGGAGAGGAGAGGAGAGGAGAGGAGAGGAGAGGAGAGGAGAGGAGAGGAGAGGAGAGGAGAGGAGAGGAGAGGAGAGGAGAGGAGAGGAGAGGAGAGGAGAGGAGAGGAGAGGAGAGGAGAGGAGAGGAGAGGAGAGGAGAGGAGAGGAGAGGAGAGGAGAGGAGAAAAAAATTGAACATTATGCTAAAAGATTTCTTGTGGCTTTCAAGATACGTGCAGGTTTCTTTTTTGCTAAATTTGGTATTCATGAGTAGACTTGCACATTGGGTCAGGTGTTCTTTGTTTGTTTGTTTGTTTTTATTATTAGGCTTTATGACTGGTACTAACGACTAGGTACCAATTGGTAAGAGTGCCATCCAGAGCAGAAATACCTACTGAAGGTCTTGAGACTATGACCTGCAAGAAAAGATAAAGGGAAGATTTAGGGAGGATGTGATGATAGATTTCAAGAACATAAAAGACTATTTTAAAGAAAGAATAATATGTCCTCTGTATCAGAAAGGAAATAATAACCTTAAACTGCAACAACAACAAAATATTCATTTCCTAGTAAAAGAGATATTAGAAAATATTTTCTGGGAAAAGGAAAAAAAGAAAAATATAATGAAGAACTGAAAAATTTGCTAAAATTATCTGGTGACCTTCTGTCACTGAAGACAATGTCTGTTAAGTGTACTAAGTTTTGGGATGAAAAAAAAAGATTACTTTTCCAAACTTTTCAGACTTTTTCAGACTTATTAAGCATAGTTTTAACAATACATAAATTGGTTTTATGCTGTTTTTCTCCATTTGTTGTATTTCCCTAAATATTTTGCTCTACTTTCTCCTATTTTATGTGGGTGATTTTTTTTTTCTCCAGTTCTTTCCAGAACACTGTTTAATTTCTTAGATCGGCAAATCTATATTAGAGCTGACTCTGATGCTCCTCAATGCTAAACCTCTATGAAAATCCTTTACTTTTCATCTCAGCCTCCACCTTCCACATATTTCTCTATAATACTCTATAGAAAAGATAAATTATTTCCTTAGTATAGCTCAAAAATTATTATACATCCCTTTTCCCCAGCAAAAATAAACATGACTTCATAAGCAAAGGTTTGCAATACTTAGTAGAAATACAATTTTTGCACTTAAATAGAAACTATACATTGAAGTTAAAATATAGTCTCCACTCAAGGTCTTATTTACATGCTAATCATAGTATTAAAAATTGAATTGGGGAAATCAACAGAAGGAGAAGGGAAAACACCTGTTATTTGTTGATCTGTGTATTTGGTAAAACACATTGGTCTAATGATACTTCTGGGGAAGGCTGAAGATGTGGAATCTGGGTATATGCTCCATATATTTAGTTACCAGCTGATGTGTTAATTTCTATAGCGTAGGTAGGCTGTCAGGTAATATTTGTGATAGTAGATTTAATGGCTTTCCATATAATAAAAGATCAACAGAAAAATAGCAACAGACTAGTAATAAAACATGAAATATTTATAATTTATTCGTGCTCATATGAAGTTTCTAAAATTGTATAAATGCTATTGGTGAAGGACAATATTACAGAAGAATTGTAGTGGTGTATCTGCAGGGAACGTGTGTATGTTCATGCATGTGTGTAGTAATCATTACGGTAATGAAGCAAAAATAATAATGTAAACAGACTATGGTTCATTAATTATTGTCCAGTAAAGTAGAAAAGAAGGAAAACTAAGAAGTCAGACACTTCTACCACTGAATCCATCTTTGTATCCATCTTTGTATTTAATAATAATAACAATAATAATGATAGTAGTAATAATACATAGACTCAAAGACTGATTGATATTGCAAGGGACTTCTGGAAGTCATGTGGTCCAAACAACTTGCTCAAGCAGAGTCATATAAAGTAGGTTGCCCCTGATCATGACTTTTGAAGATCTACATAGAGGGAGATCTCCAGCAACCTCTCTGAACCAGAGCTTAGTCACCCTCAAACTAAAAAACAAAACAAAACAAAACAAAACAAACAAACAAACAAACAAACAAAAGCAAACAAAAGCAAAACAAACAAACAGTATTTCATGATGTTCAGATGGATCTTCCTGAGTTTCAGTTTGTGGCCATTGTTTTTTGTCTTGTCACTGAGCATCACTGAAAAGAGCATGGCTCCATCTTCTTTGCACCCTCCCTTCAGTTATTTATATACATTGATGAGATCTGTCTTGAGTCATTTCTTCTCTAGGCTGAGCAGTCCCAGCTCTTTCAGTATTTCCTTACAGGAGAAATACTCCAGGCCTTAATTAGTTTGTTTGTTTTTTTTTTTTGTCACCTTGGAAATGCTCTACCTAGCTGGAAAAGAGGACATTTGTGAATATGTATGAGGCTGTCTTGCCCATACTAATTTAAGTTAATTCAGAAAAAGCAGATTAGTTTCTCCACCTGCACATCACAAGCTATCTGACTGTCTGCTTTTTCCTTGCACCAACATCAAGAATTTTAGAGTATTTTGGTGACCAAATTTTTAGATCCAAATCAAGCTTTGGTGCTGAGACACTTAACTGACCAAAGCTGAGACCTGACACTTCAAGACACAGATGTGTAACTATGTGTCTGGAAACTTTTAAGTAGTAAAGTACCTATAGAAAAAGTAACCATACCAAAGTAACTGACAGCTATGGTAGGATTTTCAATATGTGTTAATGACTGAGATGAAACACATTACTCACCATTGTAACTCATTTAGATATAATGTTTGTTTGCTTTTCGTTGTTTGGTAGGTGTTGTTTGTTTTGGGGGGGAGTGGGGGGGTTCTAGCCTATATGCACAAGTCCATTCCAGTGAATCCTAAATAAGAATGGATGTATAAACTAGATGAAGAAAGGAATAAATAATTCCTTTGCCAGCATTACCAACAAGCACACCTATATGGTCATGTTGTCTTTTGTAGATGCCATTCTCAGGAATTTAATTCTTCCCAAGTAAATTTAAACAAGAATCAGGGATCTTGTAAGTTAAAGCATACAATATTGTGGTGGGATTACTTTGCTAGGCAGCTGAACTCCACCACAACTGCTCTCTCACTCCCCCTCCTCAGAAGGAGAAGGGAAGAAGAAAAGGAAAGAAACAACTCACAGGTTAAGATAAGGATAATTTAATTAAAGGAAAAAAATAATTATAAATAAATAAATAAATAAATAAACAATAATTTTAATAAAATTAATAATAATAATAATTAATTAAACTAAAGGGAAAAGGGAAAGGGGAAAAGGGGGAAAAAAAAAAAAACAACAATCAAACGAATAAATAAAACACAAGCAAAGACCATGTGCAATTGCAGAGGAAAGAAATTTTTCTCGACTTCCCACTAACAAGCGATGCTTGACCACGTCCTTGAAGCAGGGCCTATGAATACATAACCGTTGTTCAGGAGTATAGACATTTTCAAAATGAGAGCCCACCCCTTTTTTCTTTTTTTTTTTCTTTTTTTTCTTCCTTTTTCAACCTTTTATTGCTGAGTGTGACATCATATGGTACAGAATATCCCTTTGGTTAGTTTAGGACAGTTGCCCTGGTGATGTTCCTTCCTCCCCTCTTGCCCACCTGCTGGCTCTGGGGGGGTTGGAGGGAGTGCAGTTAGAGGGCAGTCCTGATGCTGTGCCAGCATTGCTCAGCAGTAGACACAACACCAGTGTGAAACCAATGCTCTTCTAGCTACAAGTGCAGAACACAGCACTGTATGGGTTGCTGCAGGGAAAGTTGACTTCATCCCAGCCAGACCCAGTACAAATATGAAACATAATGCCATAATTTGAGTCTAATCCCCAGACTGAAGTCTTGGCAGATAAACATAATGAAATTGATTTTAGTGAGACCCAGTTTGCCTTAAGTATTTAACTTGATTACTGTGTTTGTTAATTCCTCAGTGTTCTATGATTGTAATCTTCCAGCTTTTGAAAATTTAAATTTACAAAACTATGATAATATAAATAAAAAGTAAATATTATATTTTAGAAGTGACAAGTAATTAACATGGTGTAGCAAAAGTTGTCAAAATTATCATGATAAATCTAAGTCTTACTTTATTCTAACTCCTTCTGTGTATTGTGGGAATCAGGATATTAAGTGCAAGTCCTAATTAATTTGACAGTAAGGTTTTATAAATCTATCAGAAGTCATAAGATGTCAATGATAATGTAAGCAAGAAGTGATTCTGAAGTTTTATAACTGCTTAAATATCTAGGTAAAACAACTGAAATTAAAATCTCTTTCCTCAGGCTTGCTATTTATATGCAGTCCTTTTCTACTCAGTCCTGACAATTTACATACAGATACCTGAGAGATACCCTTTTCTAACTCTTTTAATATAAACGTGATTTATTTGTACATCTGAAATCTAACAAGTTCACTAACATAAGTCATTATTATGCCAAAAAAATGAACTGGATTGCATATTAATTTTGTACTTACAGCTATATATTTTTATTTAATTATTATTTTACTACACCTACAACAATAATATTAGAATATGTGCAGATATAATTTTTTATCAAATCTTTTCAGCATGAGGATGAATCAGATTAAATTTCATGTCCTTTTTAGTAGAAGACAGACAAATTTTGATTTTTGCATACTTCGTTGGAATATTGGTTTAAGATACTGTTGATTAAGGGCTATCAACCTTGTACACAATTTTGATAGGTTTTTTAGCAAAGTGAAGAGAACTGCAATCATTTGTGGGTTCCAGTTCATAAGGAAAATTACATAAATAATCATACTGAGATCAGGTTTTCATGGTTTGATGCCACAACTATATTTTTAGATGGAAAATCAGGTTTGTGTTTTTTTTTTTTTTTTTTTTTTTTAGATCTCTCACACATCTGTGAGACGGCAGCTTCTAGTTTCAGTACATATACCTGCAAGTTAGCACCAGCTGAGTATGTAGTCCACATATCTACTATAATATCTACTATTGAATATTGAATCTACATTATATCTACATATCTACCTGAATCTATCTATTCATGGTTTTGATCTTGAAAAGCAGCTATAAGATGCCCTTCCTACACCCCAATATGATATAGAGAATGAAACTCATCTGATAGAAAGCACACTTCCAAAAATAAAGCTAGGCACCTTTTCTGAAATAGATGTCATTCAACACATGATGGATTTCTTTCATGAAATGGTTCAATTCCTGTAATGACCTTTTTGCAGAACAATTTTTCTACTGGCTTTATGGTTAAAGGAGAAAGAGTAAAAAAGACTGAAGATAATTTTATTGTTGTATGCAGTATAGATGGTGTAGGGAATGAGGGGGAGATAATTTCTTAAGGAAATACAGAGGGATTCGTCTAATGCAACAGTAAAGGTGCTAGATAGGGGTTTATGCCAAGTATATGGACTTAAAAAATGTTACCGCATTTTCAATAAACTGCATGGAACAGGCCTTTAGGATGGCTGAGCATGTGAATTGATCTCATTCTGGGCATATTTTCTGCAATACATGAAACAGTTCAAAAGTCAGTTTGTGTGCAGTTTTAGTCTTCCTTTCCCTGGAGATGAAATCCTTTTAGAATTCTTTTTGCAGTGGGGTCTTGCTAGAGAAAAGAAAACACAGAGCTGTATGTATTTTTTTCCTGTGTTTGTTATGTGTCTGATTATGCCTGCCTACCATGTAATAGATCAGGATGCGATCCTATGTAACATTCTCTAGGTGTTCCTGCTTGAGCAAGGAGGTTGGACTAGGTGATCTCTGGAGGTCCCTTCCAACCCCAATCATTCTGTGATTCTGTGATTCTGTGATTCTGTGACTAGTTTGAATAATTGTATAAGTTTAACTAAGAACTGCATCACCCTGCTGTCCTCATGAAAGGAAAGGTATGGGTTCTAAGAGTCATACTAATACCCTACATGAGCATTGCTGCTTACTGAAAGGTCTCATTCAAACAGTAAAAGTGAAGTATATCCAGGGTGGGGATAAAAGTTATGACCAGTTTTCCAGGAATTAAATTTAAATAATCTAAAAAAATATGAAGATATTTGCACTGAAATAGGAATGGCATAAATAAAAAAGAGACATGCTCCAGTGTGTGAGTGTGGCCATGGGGATTGTCAAGCCCCGTGGGTGTTGATAACATCCAACTCCTAATGGTAAGGCCATGAGGAGTTTAGAAGGAACAAAGAAGGGTGATCCAGGAGATGCCTTGATCTCTTGGACTGCTTGTTCTCCAGCCGTGAAGACATGGAAGTTGCTGGGTCTTTGCTGTTGCTGGGCAAAGCTGTTGACCAATGAATATTTAGTGAAAAAATACTGCTGTAGAACGAATGGTATAAGAAGGAAGCCTGTTCTCAATAAGGGAGTTGAAGTTATTGTCATTAACAGGGAGTTGAAGTTATGACCTCAATAAATTGGTAGCAGTTACTGATCTGAAATGAACCCTGGTGTCCATGTGGTCGTTATGCCACACTCCAGCATCTCGAAGTCCTTCTTGTAGGACCCAGCACTTGTTCAACTTCATACAGTTGAACAATCCCGATCTATCCAGATCCCACTACAGAGCTCTCCTACTCTCAAGCAGTTCAACACTCACACCTAACTTGGTATCATCTGCGAACTTACTGTATTCTATCTCCTTGTCCAGATTATTAATAAAGATATTGAAGAGAACTGGACCCAATACTGAGCCCTGGGGAACACCACTAGTGACCGACCTCCAGCTGAATTTGACTCCATTCACCATGACTCATTGGGCTTGGCCACCTAGCCAGTTTTTAATCCAATGAAGCATACACCCATCCAAGTTATGAGCAGCCAATTTATCCAGGAGAAGGATGTGGGAAACAGTGACAAAAACCTTAATGAAATCCAGGCATCCCACATCCATAGCCTTTCCTTCACTTCCTCATGCCACCTTGTCATAGAGGAGATCAGGTTAGTCAAGCTCCTGTTTTTTGTAAACCCATGCTGACTGGGCTTAATCACATGGTTGTTCTGTAAGTGCCATGTGATGATACTCAAGATAATATGCTTCATGAGCTTCCCTGGCACTAAAGTCAGAATGACAGGCCTGTAGTTTCCCATTCATTGCAAATATTTCCATAACAACATAGCAACATTGTTGAGGCTTTGACTATTTCAGTTTGGGACTTCTGTGCTTGTAGGGTGTCATTTACTTCATAGATCAAATCATAGAATGGTTTGGGCTGAAAGGGACCTTAAAAATCATTTAGTTCCAACCCCTCTGCCATGGGTAGGAACACCATCCACTAAATCTATTAAATGCTTTCTGCTGATGTGATTTTGAGAAATTATTGAGAGAGAAAGACAAGATTGTCATTTATAGGAATCAAAATTAAGGAGAGAGCCTAATTTTGGTAAGCATAAACAACAAATGTAAATAAACTGTTATTCTTTGAATGATACATTGCTCTTTCAGAAAATTATAAAATGAGTATCTAAATATGATATTATCTCAACTTTTATATCTGAATGTTTGTATTCCTTTTGTGCTGCACCAGGACTCTGAGCTCTTTGTGCCTTTAGTCCGTTTTACAAACGACTGATGAGACGTCAGTCTTTGTCAAACCAGAAATAAACTGGTTCTTGACATTGGGCTTTTCTCATTGATTAAATTGTCATGGTGTATTCACAGCCTAAATGCTGCCTTCTGGTCACTGTCCTTTTCTTCCATGGAAAATGACCTTTGTGAATAATTGCATGCCCTAGATGTGTCAAAATGAGGAGGAAGCAGCAGTCTAAAGTAATAACAGTGAAAGAACTATTTGTCCCTTGATACTCTTGTAAACTATGGAAGAAAACAAAAAAGTCCACAATATATATATTACTTTTTAACCACTGTAACTTTTAAAGGTAATTTAATGTGCATTTAGAAAATTCTGTTTGTACTTTGTGTTCTGCTTAAGAATATTTTAATGATTGCCATGTATTAATTTTAAGGATAAGTACCTTCTGAGTTCTAGGTACATTTTTGAGACCAGTCACAGTAGGTCTGGCTTTCAACTATCTTTATGATCCTGTTGTTTGGCTTTCAAAGATCTAAACATTTTTTAAGGACTGCTATATTGTGTGCCAGTACGGAAACACCCCTAAGAGTCATTACACTGGTTTACACTGGATGGGGATTTGTGGACTGCAGTATATTCTGGATGCTCACCAACATACTCCACTATCTCATATGTGCTGTAGGACTATCACTGAAATGAAACTGAAGTTCTTACCCTACCTTCCTCAGTTGTCTAAACTTAGAACTGAGAAAACCTTTGCAACTAATAATTCTTGTCTGAAAATATCTAATTTGATGCAGTTCAAGTATTCCTTGTAACTTCAGTGACTTAACATAGCATAAACTTTTATCAGAAACAAAGCAGATGGGGTATATTGGAAAGTCTTCAAGAATGCCTAGTTTTCTCTCAACTCACATACCAGTCACATGGTTACCCTAGCACCTGAAATCCCATGTGTTGCCCAAGTGTCTGGGAGCACTGGCTAACATATAGTACAATTGGTAGGGTATAGGAATGCCACAACTTCATGGATAACCTTAAGCTTCATGGTTTTTGACTGAAATGCACTGACAAATGGTCAGTGCATTTCTTGGCTGACTATGTATTTTTCTGAATATTTGTCCAGAAATGGGCATGGTCCCAGCTCCCCCAAGCTAGGTGGACAGCTCCATACTGCTGGCCTAAAAATTATAGAGAATACACATTCTGCCTTGTCTGAAAGAATTTATTTTTTTCTCAAAACATTATTTTTGTTATAAGTTCACCTTTTATGTTCTTCATTCTGATTCACAATGAAAAAGTGCTAAATATTCTAAAATTTCTAAAGGACAAAAACTGTAATTCCAGATTCAAGTAAGTTTTTCAAAAAAAATAAAGGGATGGATTTAACAAAAATACATACATACATACATACATACATAAATTCAAATCCAGATGAAAATGAAAGGTATTTTTATTTAGGAATAGACATTATGTATATTCCTGTAAATGTGGAAGAAAAAGTCAAAGTTGCAATCTAGGTGTACCTAAGAGTCCCCTGGTAACTACGTAATGCCAGGTTCACAGACCTTACATGTTATGACTTTTCCAGAAGACCATTCCTCAAAATCATGCTGGAACAGAATTTTCTATGCAACTGTGAAGTAGAAATGTATTAACTAGATATGAACTCCGTTTTCTCTGGTCTCTTTATGTCCCTTCTTGTCTCTTATGTCCCTTCTTGTCTCATAACCAATTAATACGTAAGATCCAATTACCTCAGCCTAATGTTGCATAGCTGTATTGGTGGTTTTGCAGTTGTTTTGTGCATTTTTGCAGCTTTACTCTTTGTGTCTTGCAATAGTTCTCAAATTGCTATGGATAAATAATGTTAAGATTCTTATTAAAATAATGTTGGGTTCAATGGTTCAAACAGAATTTTAAGCCTTCATCTATCTCGGTAAGAAGATATAATAATAATAATAATAATAATAATAATAGTTATTATTATTATATTTTATATTATAATATTATATTATAATAATAATAACCATGATAATAATAATGGTTATTATTATTATTATTATTATTATTATTATTATTATTATTATTATTTCTTGTTTAGAACATACTTCTTACTTCTTAAATTGGTATTACTCTATATTTATATCGATATCATATTGACATTAATTTGTGTATGCAAACATGCAGTTACAGAAAGAAATTGAATATATTAGCAGAAGATTGATAAGCCCTTTTTCAGTTGCCTAATATACACATAAGATGGCTCTACTAGCACATACCACAGATACTCATACATACATATGTGATCCACAGGTTATGTGGATCAAACACCACTAAACTAATTCTTACCATTCTTTCCTAAACCTCAGGCCAGCCTCCATACTTGATTCTCAGATAGCAGTATAGGCCACAGAACATCTTAAGAATTTACATTAAGTGGAATCTCAGTGGGCACTGGAACAGGCTCTCCAGGGAAGTGGTCACTGCACCAAGCCTGTTAAGTTCAAGAAGCATTTGGACAATGTTCTCAGAGATATGGTCTGAGTTGTTTTTTTTTTTTTTTTTTTTTTGTTTTTTTTTTTTTTGTTTTTTTGTGGTGGTTCTGTGCAGAGACGGGAGTTGGATTTGATAATCCTTGTGGGTTCCTTTTAACTCAGGATATTCTATAATTCTGATATTGATTCTTATCTCAGCCTTTCAATGAAGTTCTGAATTAAGTAATCTGAACGCCCTAAAGTCAGCCAACTGACAATTCTCATTGGCCTGAAATAAGTGTCATAACTCTCCAGGTGTATCCATTTCTAGTGGTAGACTCAGAGCTAGAGATAGCTACAGTTTTTATTTAGTGAAGGCACTTAGAATTTAGGTGACTTTAAAAGGCAAATCTCTACTCTTATGTTCCCACCTAGAACTAGCTTTGCGAAGATACAGTGAGTGGAATCCAACACAGAAAGCAGCTCTCCAGTCTATTTTAGAGTGTCATTTGCTATGAAGATATATGCCAAAACTAACAATAATATGTCAAAAATACTCCTAAACCTTAATATTTATTAGGATTCAAAGGCGTATATTAGAGGTTATCCTGGTGGTAACAAATCCTAGTGGATAAAGCTTCTTACAGCTCTTCACCTACATACAGCTTTCTAATCTAGACCTGGTTTCCAGGGATGTCAATGCAACATATGCTATTTCCAGTTTTTAACAGTCACTGATACACTTGTCCTTCTAATGTGCAAACATACTTTGAGGGGAAAGAAAGGGGATGAACCAGATTTGTCTGTTTCAAGGTTGCTATCAGTGGGAGGTTTCAAACACTGCTGGACCGATAAGGCTGGTGAAAAAATATTATCTTGAGTAGGTTGAGCCAGGGACTGCAGTTTGGAGAATGGCTTATCTGCAGGACGGGACAGAGAAATATTGCTATACAAAATAGTTGGAATAGGATTATATCTAAAAAATAAAAAATAAAAAAAATAAAAAATAAATAAAAAGGGAACAGGACTGTGAGCTATTGAGTGCACCGGACTATGAGCTATTGAGTGCACCCTCAGTTAGTCTACAGATGATACCAAGTTGAGGGGAAGCATCAAACTGCTGGTGGGTAAGAAGGCCTTGCAGAGGGACCTGGACAGGATGAATCGATGGGCAGAGGTCAATGGGATGAGGTTCAGCGTGGCTAAGTGCTAGGTCATGCACTTGGAGCACAACAACCCCATGCAATGCTACTGGCTTGGGGCAGAGTGGCTGGAAAGCAGTGCTGAGAAAAAAGGATCTGGGGATGTTGGTTGATGCTCACCTGAAGATGAGCTGGCAGTGTGCCCAGGTGGGCAAGAAGGCAAGAGGCATCCTTGCTTGTATCAGGAATAGTGTAGCCAGCAAGAGCGGGGAGTTGATCGTCCGTCTCCCTGTAGTCTGCTCTGGTGAGCCTGCACCTTGAGTACCATGTTTAGTTTTGGGCCTCTCACTACAAGAAAGACATCAAGGCCCCGAAGCACATCCAGAGAAGGGCTATGAAGCTGGTGAAGGGTCTGTAACACAAGTCCTATGAGGAATGGCTGAGGGGACTGGGATTGTTTGGCCTGGAGAAGAGGAAGCTCAGAGGAGACCTTATTACTCTCTACAACTACCTGAAAGGAAAGTGTGGTTATCTGGGGATGGGCCTCTTCTTGCGGATAACTAGCAATAGGACAGGAGGGAATGGCCTCAAGTTGTACCAGGAAAGGTTCAGGTTTGGAAATCAGGAGAAATTTCTTCTCAGAAAGAGCATTTAGGCATAGGAACAAGTTCCCCAGAGAGGTGGTGGCATCACCCTTCCTGGGGGTGTTTAAGGAAAGGTTGGATGGGTTTCTCACGGACACGGTTTAGTGGATGGTATTAGTGGTAGGGAGATGGTTGGACCAGATGCTCCTGGAGGACTTTTCCAATTTTATTTAGTTCTATGATTCTACTAGGTCCACTTACTAGCTGGATCCTCACGTACCTGAAAACTTTCTGTTGTCTACCTTCACAGTACCCATAAAGACAGGTGAGGGCTGCCTGTCCGTGTACCCTACCATTTAGGTTAACAAAAACATAGTATCAAAACACAGTATCAAAAACAACAACAAAAAACATCAACAAAGTAAGTGGTGTACTCTCCTGCCTTTATGAATTTTACTTGTATAGCACTTTTCTTTTCCTGTGTGTCCAACACCTATATTCATAGAGCCCCGTAGAAGAACGACACTAGATTTATTACTCCTGTCATCCTTTTTTGATGAGAGCTGTGACCTAAGTGATATACCTAAAGAGTGATGTGAAAGGTAGTAGTGTTTTGGATAGAAGCAGACATCCAGACTCCAAAGGTCTCAGCTGAGAGAGAAGTTTATAAGGTTATGTAATGTTAAAATTGGCTGTTTGTCAGGTGCCCACCAAGCCACTCCCTCACCCCCCGTCTTCAGCAAGATGAGGAACAAATATGATGAAAAAGTATGCAGGTCAAGATAAGGACACGGAGATCTCTCACCAAGTGCTGTTACAGGCAAAACAGACTCCCCTTGGGGAAGATGAATTTAATTTCTGCCAATGAAATATGGAATAGGATGAGAAAAATATACAAAACAAATTAACCAACCAACCAAACAAGAGCTAAAAAGCTTTGCTCCAATCTTCCTTCTTCCCAGGTTGAATTTCACTTGAGATCCCTCTACCTCCACCACCCCTGAGTGATGCAGATCACTGGGATATGAGAATTAAGTTAAATTAAGTTTAATCTTATGTCTAATCTCTCCAGGAGCTGGACTTTATGATCCTTGTGGGTCCCTTCCAACTCAGGATTTTCTATGATTATGATGCTATCTGTAATTAATCATATTCACTTCTGTAGCAAATGCACCATTTGTTCAGGTTTTGAATGCTGATCACATATTGTCATTGGCACATTGATAAATGAAATGGCATGTTGATAATAACATAAAAATGATCAGTTAGTATTTTTTTATGAGTTGTATGCACTGTGGATATAACAAAAGCTATGTCTAACTTATCAATTGGACATTAAAATATGGAATTCAGCTAATATTTTAATTAATATTTAATAAGTAAATTGTTTAAGATGGCTTCTGTTCTTTAGTTCTATGCTTGTTATTTATCTGATTATAAGAAATAGAAAGTTGTTAAGTTCTGTAGTCCAACTCTTAGAAAATTAAAAGGAACTTTCATACCAATCATTTGTTGCTAGAAGTCATTTATGGGAGTCTTAAAAGACTAAAAGCTTTTCTTACTGATGATGTTCATATGCTGCATATGGACTACATATAAAACACTTCTTCAAATTCTTTTGATGATCTGCATTCAGAAAAATGTGTGTATTGGATTTCTGTGACTGGGGAAGACTTAAAAATATTTGTGTGCTCATTGTAGTGCTGCAATTTGGCAGTTGCTCTAACAATAATGTTTCAGAAATTATATGTAAGTAATTCATTTCTTCCTCTTTCTGGGCGGCAAATTTAATACATTACAAAGGCTGTAGTTCATCTTTGTGCCTAGCAATAAATATTTCACTAAATGAAATGTTGCATTGTATTAGTAGCAATGTGTTTCTACTTCATCCGTACTTCAAGCATAGAAGAGCTGAACAGTTCGGGTATAACCCTCTACAGATTCAGTAGGTTATTATGTTTTCTAGAGGCTAAGATATATTTTTGTTTTGAAATGAGAGTTTTTCTCTTCTGTTTCTACCCTAATTTATAGTTATTTTGTTATTGCATCATTCCCTACATACAGCTATATACTTGAATCCTGTGATAAATGAAACAAAACACAGGTTTTACAAATTAGCTTTATAGCAATAACCTCTAGTTCTGGAATATCTAAGGGCAGTAATTCTTCTTTGATTCTTGTTTGTATCATACCTGAAATAAAAATAATATCATCTTTATCAAGATTCAGAGAAAAATATAATATTCAGATTATATAATATATATAATATATTATAATGTTTTGCTTAAGAATGAACATCTTTCTTTTTCAGAAAATCAAAAACCAACTAGAGGTAATTTAATTACATTTCGTAACTACTTAACTACTTCCTATGTGTGTCTTGAACTGATTGTAATATCTGTTGTTGTATAAATATTAAAAAAAGAAAATCAAAAAAAGGAAAAGGCAGTTTCCTAATAGAAAAGGAATAAGGTGGAATGCACAGGGAAACCTATTCTATTCTATTCTATTCTATTCTATTCTATTCTATTCTATTCTATTCTATTCTATTCTATTCTATTCTATTCTATTCTATTCTATTCTGTTCTGCTCTGCTCTGCCCTGTCCTGTCCCGTCCTGTCCTATCCTATCCTATCCTATCCGTTTTATCAAGACGGTCAAATTTGATTTCTTCATGAAAAAGTGTCTTTTGACATATAGGTCTTCTGCTTTGCACAGACTATTGTTCCTGGAGAAAGTCTAGCATAAAGATTCACATGGATTTTTTTTTGCTCTACAGAGACACTATTCCCTCTGAGCAATGAAAATCTTTCAAATCACCCTAATAGTGAGAAAACTCTGAGAATTGGAGGGATTGTGATTTGATAGTACAATAAACTTTAGATGACAAGTTTAGTCACAACAAATGGCCTAAGTCCCTTCCTTGCACTACCTTTGAGTTTTCTTGCTCATGGGTTTATGATGTATGATTACTTCCACTACACCTTTGTGACATGTCTTCTCTACCCTTATCACCATTCTGACAGTTACCTTTGCTGAAAGTCATGTATGGCAGTACCTGTGGATAAGAAACTAGCTGGTAGTATGGTAAGCGAAGAAAATAAGTTGTTCTCTAATTGCACAGTAAAAGCTGAATTGTTTAGCTGAACTGACAGATACAGTTTACATCCAGCTTTTACTATCTGAAGGGACTCAATAAAGTGCTAGAATGATGTACATCATTTTGCATATCCATTAAAAGTTTCTTTCCATTTTCAATCATGGGGTATTTTTAAAAAAAGCATGTTAACAAGTTCAGACAAATGTGTAAAAATTCTTACGGATAGAGAAAGTAACTGTTCATGAATGTGCATTATGAAGACATTAGGAATAATTAGTTCCAGCTGAAATTTGAAATGGAATATCATGTTATACTAACAGTTTCAAAATCAGAGGAAATTCTATAATGGCTTAATGGCAACCCCTCTGGATTTTAGCTGTGCATTTTTTTTAGAAGAGTCAAGTGCTAGTAGGCATTGGAACAATAAGTACAAATAACTGATTTAAGGCTGTGTTGGATATTCAACAATGCGCATCATGATTGTGCATATATATTTTGTCCTAGAGGCACGATCTTCAGAACAACTTAGTGCAAATCATAAAACATCAGTGGATGGCAGATCTGGAAGGCATACTCCTGTAAACTGAAGCACAGGAGGATATTTATTGATCCCTAATTTGTTTTAGTCACCATAATTACTTGAGTGTTGTATTACCTTATTTAATCTTTGAAGAAAGTACCATAGCCTGACTTCTAATTTTGCTAAGATCCCTTTACTCTACTGTGTCCATAAAAATGTACCTTCAAGTTGTTGCAGATATAATTCATTGTAAAAGAGCATTAGACCCACAAATACATAACAAGATATAACAAAACAAACGAAATATTCTGTTTCTTACCAGAGAAGAGAGATCATACTGCAATAGACTATTTTCTTTCACAGCTGATGAATGTTTTGGAGTGCTAATATATGATTATATCATATAATATATGATATATATTATATTATAATATATATTATATGTACAATAATTATATTATAATATATTATATATTATAAAATATATAAATTACATGTAATTACTATTAATATATCACTATAATAATATTAATAAATAATAAGATTAATATGTAATGAAAATTATCATTAACAATATATTATATAATACATAATATATATATAAATATACGTTGAACAAGAATATACATTAATATATGTTGAACCTGATCTTACCCTGTTTGCTCTTTCTTATCTTTTGTAATTTGGTTCATTGAATGCACACATTTTGAATAGCTTCTGAACTAAAAACATTTCTATAAGTACAGGTTGACATTCAGGATATCTATTATGAAATGGTAATATATCCATAAAAGTAAATAGCTCTTTTCTATCATAAAATGCATAAAAACTATGTAATTAATGTTGTCATGGAATGTTTATGGGAATCACACTGTTTAAATGATAGTTCATGAGAAGAAAATACCTATTAGTCTTTCCCTCTGACTCATCAAGGACGAACATTAATGTTTATTTCTATTCTACAAGACTATAAACGAAAAATTAAGCTTGAAAGTCTTTTTAGAAAGATTTTGCTTGCCATATCTCTTAGAATGAATAATAAGAGAAAAAAACTTTGAACCATTACCAATTTTTAAAAATGGTCAATAAAACACATCGTTTCCTACAGTGTTTTTACTCCTAATTTTAAAACCTGTCTTATCCTTCCATTCAAAATAAAAGTAGTTAAAATTACACCTCCATATTTTGAACCTAAATTGAAAATGCAGTACTATAAAATGTTGATAACATGTTCTTATAAAATCAATATTTTATTTTCCATACTTCTCTACATTGCTCTTTTTCTTTTTCTCATGACCATCTGTGGTGTAATTGCCTGAAGTAACTAGGAAAATAAAGCTAACATTCACATTTTAAAGAAAATGTACCGCATTGAAGAGGCTTTCAGGGTAGGGCATAGCTGCATTACCTGAGCGTTCCCTAGGTTTCCAACCTTAGATGCTATCACGCTGGGGAAGCCTGGTGTGCTAGCTCTAAGGAACAGAATGGAGTGTGGAGTGGAGTGGAGACACTGTGGCTAGGCTCTATGACCAGGTGGGGATCCTATTGTTCTGGAGCACACTGAGACCGATAAGCTGCACTCTTGCCACCCTGAGCCAAGGACCTGTCATGTTTTGACAAATGTACCCTAGTGTATTTTTTGCTCATTATAATATCATTATAATACCAAAACACACCTCCATCCCAAAAGCTACCTGCCTCCAAGATGCGACCACCCCTCACTGAGCATGCGCTCTGAATTTCTCAAAGCCTGTTACTTTAAACGGAGATGGGAGAACTTTTCACCAATCATAACTAAGATATGCTTGACTAGAGTCACTGAACCTCCACCTAAAAGATAGAAAATAATATAAATTGGCCTAAGAGAGAGGGGATGTTAGGGAAGATACCACTGTCAGGGGAGATACCATCCCGAGGAAATACAATATCCTTAGGACCTCCTGACTCCTGGGATCAGTCGACGGGCTGAGCCTCTCTTCCCCCTCCCCCCCCCATTGGGATGCCTTTGGGTGAGATTTGAATACTTGGTTATAAATCTTTCCAGAATCTTTGATCCTTTTAACGCGTTTATTTCTAGGCTGCACACCTGTAACACCTGTAACACCTATAACACCTGTAACACCTGTGTATTTCATGCATGCTAGCTTGCTTTTGCAGACAGTCACTATCGCCGGCAATCCAAAGAACCTGTGTACCTGTTGCTGTAATAAATCACACTTGATTGCATTGTTATAGCTCTCATTAAGTGCAGCTAGGGTAAGGGTGGTTATACGTTATTGGTGAATCCGTGACCGTGATAGTTCAGTGTTCTGAATCCAACCAGACCCCAGACAGTTAACACGGTGAATCCGACTGGACCCCAGACGATTAATGCCTTGTTGGTGATTATCTGACTGGATCCCAGATGGTTAATGTGTTATTGGTGAAATCTGTGATTGTGATAGTTCAGTACCCTGAATCTGACCGGGCCCATAAAAGTTAATCAGCTACACCCCTTAATGCGACACCATCTTAAAGTTTGAAAGTTATGAATCATCTGGAAACTTTGGACCCTACCATTCAATATTGTACCTGAACATATTCTCTAAATAAATAAATAAATTAAGCTGTATATTCAAAATCGCATATTTTAAATGATTTAAGCTTTACTATTTGTATCTTTACAGGTTAATTATTATACAAAATCAATATTCTTTTTATGTCAAGTTGTACTACTATTACAAATGTCATAGCACTTTAAAGGACCTGTGGTTATCCAAAACTAAAGTTATAAATAATTGATAAAATATAAAAATACTCAAAATACTATGCTCTAGCCTAATGGTGGATAGTGGATGGAAAGGTAAATCAAAGATAAGACAGAAAAAAATCAAAGATAAGACAGAATGAAATGAATGTAAATTAACTTTATGATGCTGAAAAGCAGCTTGATTGCTAGTATTGAGAGATGCATTTTTGTCCAGGAGCTATGTAATAAAGCTTAAAAAAAGTGGCAGGCATGACTCTTGCTTTTTGAAGTTTGAGACTCGAGGTGACATTTGCAGCTGAATAGAAGGAGGGAGGGAGGGAGGGAGGGAGGGAGGGAGGGAAGGAAGGAAGGAAGGAAGGAAGGAAGGAAGGAAGGAAGGAAGGAAGGAAGGAAGGAAGGAAGGAAGGAAGGAAGGAAGGAAGGAAGGAAGGAAGGAAGGAAGGAAGGAAGGAGAGAGAGAGAGAAAATATTAATTTTGAACAAAAAGAAATGCATTTTAATCTTCCATTTCCTACTCAAGATTTCAAGATATAATCTAAATATAGTCCAACAGTAAATAATTGTTTTACAACTCCCTATTGTTACACCAGTGGGCATCTTTAGTAAGCAAGGCTTCCAGGTACAAAAAATACAATGAAGTCCAATTGTCCCTTTTAAAAATTCCTTTTGAATGTGGGATGATTTTAGCTAATAGAGATCTACAGGAAAAATGGCACTGCTCTGTACATTGATTGGAGCTCCTTTTTTCTTTCTGTGACCTTGGTGTTTTAGATGAAAGAGTCAAGCATCTGTTTAATTTGGATTATTCAAGAAACTGTTAAAATATGCCTGGGCAGACCAAATAACCTGTGACCATCAAGCTGAAAGCCTCTGACGATACATACAGATTTTTTTTGAGTGACAGTATACATTCTGGTAATTTGATTTGGAGGATTTGTTGTCAGTGAGAATGTTTGTAGTTGCCCCTAGATAAGTGTTAAAATGTTCACTCTTGTTATTAAATAGAATGAGCTAGTTTAAAATGTCAAGGCTCTGACAGATTGGCAGGAAAGAAATCTTTATATTGTGATGCCTTTAAAATATCTAGAGGGTAAGACAGAAACTATTCCAAGTGACTTTGATAGAAGCTCAGGAGACTGAATTAGGGAAATTATTTCTCCCGTTTAAACCAATATAATACCAGAACATCAACATAAATCTGGAAAGACTCCAATGAAATAGATAGCTAATCCAAAATATAATCAAAGAAAGTATATGCTTTTTGTTATTAATTTTAGAAAAAAAATAATAATCATAGTCGTAAATTACAATTCTGTTACCTAATAAATAAACATTGCTCAGGGCTTCCTTTTAGAGCAGAATTTACTGATAACCTGAATTTAGCTATTATAAATAGATTATATGAACTTTTATGACTATTTTAACTTTTTTTTTTTTTTTTTTTAATTATGTAGCTACTCTTCATTCAACCCTACAGACCATTCTTTTGTGATTTCAAGTGGGGTTTCATTCTTATAGGGCAAACGACTGATATATCCCTTTTATCCACTCTGGGTTACAAGGCAATCCCTTCAAAGAAGGTTGTCTGTGCGTAAGGGCATGATGCAGTCCCATGTTTTTCTTGTGCAGGTTATACAATGTTCACTATCCAGTTTACACAACATGAAACAGACATGACAGCTGCCCTCAGCAGTCTGCAATCTTGAATTGTGTATGTTACAGTAAGTGAAAGAAACAAGACATAATTTTCATTGCAGTATTATGGTTGGTGGGCTCATAAAAGGAAGGAGGGAGAGATGGAGGGAGGGAGGGAGGGAGGGAGGGAAGGAAGGAAGGAAGGAAGGAAGGAAGGAAGGAAGGAAGGAAGGAAGGAAGGAAGGAAGGAAGGAAGGGAGGGAGGGAGGGAGGGAGGGAGGGAGGGAGGGAGGGAGGGAGGGAGGGAGGAGTTATGGGAAGGAGTTTGAATGCATTTTCAACTTGTACTTGTACTTCGTACTAGGTCTGGCTGGAATGTTAACTTCCCCTGCAGCAGCCCATACAGTGCTGTTCTCTTGCACTTGTAACTGGAACAGCAGTGTTATCACACCAGTATTGTGTCTGCTGCTGAGCAGTGCTGGCACAGCATCAGGACTCTCTCTAATCCTCCTAGGGATGGGCAAAAAAGTGAGAAAAGAAACATGACCAGGGCAGCTGACCTAAACCAACCAAAGGGATATTCCATACCATATGTTGTCACAGTCAGCAATAAAAGGTGGAAACAGGAAGAAGAGGGGAGGGGTGGGTTCTTGTGAAAACATTGGTCCACCTCCTGAACACCGGCTACATGTGTTGAGTCCCTGCTTCAAGGACGTGGTCAAGCATTGCTCATTTGTGGGAAACAGAGAGTAATTTTTTTCCTCTGCACTTCCACATAGGTTTTATTTTTTTTATTTTTTTCCCTTCCCCCCTCTTTTTTCCCCTTTTTTTTTTTTTTTTTTTTTCCTTTTCGTGAAATTGTTTAATTAATAATAATCTTTCCTTAATAATTATTTGTCCCTTTAATTAAATTATCCTTATCTCAACCCATGAGTTGTTCTTTACTTTACTTCTTCCCCTCCTCATCTAAGAAGGGGGAGTGAAAGAGAGGTTGTGGTGTTTACCTGTCTAGCGTGGTAAAAACACTACAACAGTCTTTTTAATTTCTGGTCCAACTGTAGTTAAAAGTATTGTATTGTCTAGTCAAAGAGCTTCCAATAGGTAAAGTAATTTGTCTAGACTAACGATTGTGGACACAAATTAAAGAGGACACTATAACAAGATACCAGTTAGAAATAAAACTTTTCAGTACCATTACATTTTAATTACTGCAGAAGACTGTAGTGGCTTTATGTGGAAAGGTTTTGGTAGCAGGGGGCCATAGGGGTGCCTTTGTGAGAAGAATCCAGATGCTACCCCATGTTAGATAAGGGCCCCACTGTTGGTCAGAGCTGGGCCAATAAGCAATGTTGTTTGTGCCTCTCTGAGAGCATATTTAAGAAAGGGGGAAAAAAAAAAGTAAACAAACAATAAAAAAAAAAAACTGCTGGGGAACAGCAGTTTGGAGAGAAAGGAGTGAGAAACAGCCTTACAGACACCAAGGTCAGTGAAGAAGGAGGGTGAGAGGTGCTCCAGGTGCTGGAGATGAAATTCCCCTGCAGCTTGTGGAGAGAGGACCATGGTGAAGCAGGCTGTCCCCCTGCAGCCCATGATGTATCACGGTAGAGCAGGGTTCCACACTGCAGCCCATGTAGGAGACAATGGTGGAGTAGGTGGATCTGCACTGCCAGAAGTTGTGGCCTGTGGAGGACCCCCACCAGAGCAGATTCCAGGCCAGACCTGTAGCCTGTGGAAAGGAGCCCATGCAGGAGCAGGTGACATGGCAGGAGCTGCTGCCTGTGGGGGACCCAGGTTGGAGCAGTTTGCTCCTGATGGATGGACCCCATGGTACGGACCCATATCTGGAGCAGTTCTTGAAAAGCTGCTGCCTGTGGGAAGCCCACTTAGGATCAGTTCAAGAAGGATGGCATCCCATGGGAGGGACCCCGCATTGGAGCAGGGGCAGAGAGTGTCCTAGAAGGAGCAGCGGAGATGAAGTGCTATAGGCTGACCACAACCTCCATTCTCTCATTCCCCTGCACTGCTCAGGGGCGGGGGAGGTGGAAGAGGGTGGTTGGGGGGAAGACTTTTTTGTTTTCTTTCCTTTGTTTCTCACTTCTCTAGCTTGTTAGTAATAGGAAATAAATCTTACCATCTCCCAACTCTGCCTGTGTTTTGCCCATCACGATAATTATTGAGTGATCTCCCCATCATTATATCAACCCTTGAGTCCTTTGCATTGTGTTTTCTTCCCCTCTTCCTTTGAGGATAGGGAGTGAGAGAGCGGCTGTGGTTGATCTCAGCTGCCCACCCAAGTAAAACAACCACAAAGACATAATATAGTTTTAACTTTCTTGGCTGCATGGCATTAGGTTTATGGCTAGGAGTATAGGGATTATAATAAAATATCTAGAAGGACTTTGCCAAAGAGTACCCTGCAGTAACTGAGATACAATTGAAGCTGGGGTCAGTGGGATTGTTTAATTTGATGCTTCATTAAAAACAAACAAACAAACAAATAAAAAAATACCACCACCACCAACAAAAACTGTGTAGCACACTCCAAACTGTCTGTCTTGAGATGTTAAGTGGTTTGCTAGAGACAGAACATATGTTCAGAAGAAGATGGACAAATATCTGTACTTTTAGTATTTACTTTGAAATTAAAACTCAGTAATTCAATTTATGTCAATAATAAAACTTAACTGCCTGGTATTTGAACAATAGTTCAGGGAAATGTAAGGAAGTTGTGTGTTTCTGACTAAGGGAGTATTATTATTATAATGTATTTTTCTCAGGATTCATTCATTTCATTCTTTAGATAGAGTTAAAAGAACTCCAAAAGAAAAAATAGAACAATAGCTCTAAGTGATACACTTGGCATATTCATCTTAATTCTGGTTGGACGTGTTTCAACTTTTGTGCATTAAGTCTTCATCCATTTTTCCAAGTTCATGTGTCAACAGCATCTAAACATGTGGAAGGAATGAGGATCAACACAGTATGAGGATAAACTCACAGTGTACTTTTTTCTCCAGTACAGACACTCCAAGAGTCTCTATAGTATCTGTTACTATGTCTCTTTGCTATGTAAGATTCCCTCCCAATGTCCAGTTCAATTCAATTTCAAGTTACTTTGGAACAGTATGAAGCTACACAATGTTCCAGTGACCTGGGACTAGTACTATTAATTTTGTTTATTAAAAGTAATAATATGACTGGCTAAAACAAATAGAAAGTAGGTTATTTTATAAGACTCAATTTTATTTTTTATTAATCCATTTATTGAATTTTCAGGAACCCTTCCATTCTTGTAAAGCTTAAAGCATGAATGGTAATAAAAGGAATTTTATAACATTCCAATTAAACTATGTTCTTCATAAGAAATAAATATCATACTGAAAAGGTGATAACATGTATCTGTCTAGCCATTGGGAATGCTGCAGGAATTCAAAGCACAATGAAGATAGTGGGTGAAGTAGGTAGTGGTGAAAAAGGATTTAAAGGCACAGAGGTATATATTCTGATCTTCTAAAGAAGCTTTATGTTTCCAGTTTTTGAATCAGACATGAAGATCTCTCTGCTTCGTTGTTATTGCTTCTCCGATTAGAGACTGCATGTGTAACTTGCAGCTAAGTCTAATTTGAACTCATAAAAACTTCATATTCTGAAATCTCTGTGATCTTCATTTGAGTTTTAGGTAGTACATAAATAGCCCTAACCAGTCTCTCTTCAGCTATAAAGCTATTTAAATATTCATTATTCTTTCATTTCTGTTGCACTACTTTTTGTAAGATTTTATTTTAAACTACTGCCTAACTAGAACAAACAATTATTTCAAAATGAAAAATTAGATCCTTCAACACTTCATAGAACTGCAGCACATTTAATTGCTGCAAGGAACCACCCAGAATAAATAAATAAATAAATAAATCTGTTCATTCCAGAATAATACATCTGCTAACAAATTTAGAGGAGACTGAACTTATTGTAGATCTGCAAATACACTGTAACTTGGCAGGTGGTATGAGGCAGAAAACAAATAAGAGAAGAAAAAACAAAAAAAAAAAAGAAAAGAACTTAGTTTTCTAGGGTAAGGGACATTGCTGCAGTATATATTGAAAAAAATATAAACATTTGTCCTCGGAAATGTTTTTTGTTGATAATAAAACAAAACAAAACAAAACAAAACAAAACAAAATAAAATTTGTATTACTAT
This sequence comes from Netta rufina, assembly GCF_964035555.1. Lineage (NCBI taxonomy): Eukaryota > Metazoa > Chordata > Aves > Anseriformes > Anatidae > Netta > Netta rufina. Next base: position 38,718,679 of record NC_140123.1, on the reverse strand, counting down.
TTTGGAGCTCATTCCATTTATTGATATACATGGGGTTTTCTGTGCTAAATTCACTATTTCAGTTATTTAAGTAAAATGATTTTGACACTACAGAAAATGTTTAAAGGGTAAATCACAGCAAAGTTTGAGGAATGACAAAAGATCTCATGGAAGGCAGCTGGTCTCTATGAAATTCAGTTTATGTTGCAAAGAACTACACAAGAAACCCTTCCTTGCAAGTGTCATGTGAGCTGACACGATTGTCAGATGATAGGCAGCTGTATATTGTGTATAAATAGCTGAGAGACATAACTGCAAGACACTTGCGATAAGAGATGGTAATTCCTGAAATGGGCCATTTATGAAAATGTGACTTTAGACTCCCAGTTTGCTTCATCTTAAGGCTACAGAGGTTAAGACAAATAGTCTTTGAAGCATTAAATTATTACTCCAAACTTTCACTTTCAAAATTATAATAAAAATATTTTTGTAATAGCTGATCTAGTAAAATGTTAAGAAGAATATCACCATGTTTTTGAAAACTGGAGCAGATTTATATTATTATTATTATTTTATTATTATTATTATTATATTATGATATATTATATTATATTATGATATATTATATTATATTATATTATATTATATTATATTATATTATATTATATTATATTATGTTATGTTATGTTATATTATATTATATTATATTATATTATTATTAATATATCTATTATTATTATTATTATTATTATTATTATTATATCATTGTAGGATTATAGCTAGCAGCCATGGAAAGATGTTCTCCATATTGTACGAATATAAATGGTTGCTGGTGTGCAAATGATTATCTGTGCAAATGATTGATACTGAAGCATAGATGGTGGGTTTTAAAAATAAGAACAAAAGTCAGTGCTCTATGAAAAAAAAAAAAAAAAAAGAAAAAAACTACGTGAAAGGCATCCATTTCTGAATTTGTCTTTTCCTGAATTTGTTGGCATTGCACAGAAAAGTGAAGGAGGATGGATAGAGAGTGGCTGAGAACAGTCCATGCTTCTAGCCCTGTATTTAAGACCTTGAGACCTTAATGAAGTATCATGGTTAGCCAGCTGGCTAAATAAAATTAACTCATTGGCTATTCTGTTACTAGACAAGACTGATTAAGTTCAATGCAGTAGCTCTTTTACAAGGTTGAATTCTTTTAGCTAGTGGTTCTGTTCATTCTCACTCCATTTTCTCCTTATGTGCATGGAACATTTTTCCATTGCACTCTGAGGCCTCTGTCATTTCAAGACAACAGAAACTCCTAACTGATACTCCTTTTATTCCTTTCAAAGTTATATCTCTTCATGCAAAAATAAATAGAGCAGAGTCTACATTTTATCTGTTTAGAAAGAACACCTTCCTAAAGCAATGTTTCTTCATTGTGCATAGGAAAAAACAGGTGAGAGGTTGAGAAATATTTCAGTTTATGTATCAAAGAGTGCTGAAAGAAAGAAGATCTACAGTGTTCAAAGGCAACTTGATCCTGAAGATTTAAATATATAAAATCATAGAATTAGCCTTTAGTGTGGTTAGATTTGTTCAGTGAATCCTTCTTTTGAAGGCATATGTGTAGACAAATTTGTAAAAGTAAGTCGTTTCTGAAAAAACAAACAAACAAAAACAAAACAAAACAAAACAAATAAAATAAAATAAACAAACAAAACAAACAAACAAACAAACAAACAAGTATTCATACTAGTTGGAGCAAAAAATTACACTTCTGTGAGTTACCACATTGAGAACCATCGCAATTATGGAATTAGGCTCTGAACTGAGAATAAATAAATAATTAAATAAATAATACTGATATATCTTGGGGGAAACACTGAGCTTTATCCATTTGTAACTAGCAACAGTGAAATTTAATGTAATTAACGTCCCACTAATATTTGAAGAGAAAATCTGTACTTTTCATTGCAAAATATTTAACTTTTAAAATTATAATATAAAGAGTTCTGGTAATAAATATATAAATAAATCAGACATATAGGCATGTAGGCCCACTCTTATCCAGTGTATCTTTATCCAAGTTTCAACTTTCATCACATACAATTTTAGACTAATGCTGATGTTTTTAGTCTTGACCGAAGTCTGATGATATATCATAACATTGCAAAGTTTTGAAACTGATCACACATATAACTGATCACTGATCACACATATAACTGATCACACATATAACTGATCACACATATAACTGATCACGTGGTGAATGGAGCCAAGTCCAGTTGGAGGCCAGTCACTAGTGGCGTCCCCCAGGGCTCCGTGCTGGGGCCGGTCCTCTTTAATATCTTCATTGATGATCTGGACGAGGGCATTGAGTGCACCCTCAGTAAGTTCGCAGATGACACCAAGTTAGGTGCGTGTGTCGATCTGCTTGAGGGTAGGAAAGCTCGGCAGGAGGATCTGGATAGGCTGCACCGATGGGCTGAGGTCAACTGCATGAAGTTCAACAAAGCCAAGTGCCGGGTCCTGCACCTGGGGCGCAATAACCCCAAGCAGAGCTACAGGCTGGGAGAGGAATGGTTGGAGAGCTGCCAGGCAGAGAAGGACCTGGGAGTGATGGTGGATAGTCAGCTGAATATGAGCCAGCAGTGTGCTCAGGTGGCCAAGAAGGCCAACGGCATCCTGGCTTGTATCAGGAACAGCGTGACCAGCAGGGCGAGGGAGGTGATCGTCCCCCTGTACTCAGCTCTGGTGAGGCCGCACCTCGAGTACTGTGTTCAGTTTTGGGCCCCTCGCTGCAAGAAGGACATCGAGGTGCTTGAGCGGGTGCAGAGAAGGGCGACGAAGCTGGTGAGGGGCCTGGAGAACAAGTCCTATGAGGAGCGGCTGAGGGAGCTGGGCTTGTTCAGCCTGGAGAAGAGGAGGCTCAGGGGTGACCTTATCGCTCTCTATAGGTACCTCAAGGGAGGCTGTAGCGAGGTGGGGGTTGGCCTGTTCTCCCACGTGCCTGGTGACAGGACGAGGGGGAATGGGCTTAAGTTGAGCCAGGGGAGTTTTAGGTTAGATGTTAGGAAGAATTTCTTCACTGAAAGGGTTGTTAGACATTGGAACGGTCTGCCCAGGGAAGTGGTGGAGTCACCATCTGTGGTAGTCTTTACAAGACGTTTAGATGTAGAGCTTAGGGATATGGTTTAGTGGAGGGCTGTTAGCGTTAGGTTGGAGGTTGGACTCGATGACCTTGAGGTCTCTTCCAACCTAGAAATTCTGTGATTCTGTGATTCTGTGATAATTCTAGCTGATATCCCTCACCACTGCATGATCTTGAGTTTGTTTTGTTAAAAGGGAAAAAGGCTAGCAATATTAAACATCAGTTTTAACCTGTGCAGCCTCACTGAAGGTACTGAACAAAAATTAAACCTTTCACTGTCAAACATTCATTTATATAGTTATTTAAACATATATCACCTGTACCAAACTGATAATACATCTATAAAACTGTGGTGGTTTTACCGTGCTGGGCAGCTAAACCCCACAACCGCTCTCTCACTCCCCCTCCTTTAGATAAGGAGGGGGAGAAGTAAAGCAAAGAACAACTCACGGGTTGAGATAAGGATAATTTAATTAAAGGGAAATAATTATAATAATTAAATAAAGACTACCATGAACTAAACAATTTAACTAAGGGGAAATAAAAGGGAAAGGGGAAAAAGGGAGGAAAACAAACAAACAAAATAAATGAAAGCGATATGGAAGTGCAGAGGAAAGAAATTACTCTTTACTTCCCACAAATGAGCGATGATTGACCACGTCCTTGAAGCAAGGCCTCAACGCACGCAGCCGGTGTTCGAGAGGAGGACCGACGTCTTCTCAACGAGAGCCCACCCCTCCCCTCTTCTTCCTGTTTCCACCTTTTATTGCTGAGTGTGACACCACATGGTATGGAATATCCCTTTGATTGGTTTAGGTCAGCTGCCCTAGTGATGTTTCTCTCCTCACTTTTTTGCCCACCCCCTAGGAGGGTTAGAGAAAGGCCCAATGCTGTGCCACTGCTGCTCAGCAGTAGACACAACACTGGTGTGATAACACTGCTGTTCCAGCTACAAGTACAGAGTACGGCACTGAATGGGCTGCTGCCGGGAAAGTTAACATTCCAGCCAGACCCAGTACAACCTCCACCCCTTATTCCATAACATTTGTGTCACACTCAGATCCCCATACTTTAGCATACAAGCATTCTCATCATTATCCCTTGTCCTTTAACAGGACAAGGATTTAACAGGACAGGATTAATAGGCAGATGTATCTTTTCATTCCATAGGTCTTCATCTTCTTTAGGTCTTCATCTGCCAAAGTGGCCACTCAAAGCAGGCGGAGTTGGATGTCTGGACACCAGCACCAGCTTAGCTCAAGTCCTTGTTGCACTGCCCGGCTCCTTGCAAAGTTGACCTGTCGTTGATCCTACAGCGTCTTCCTACAACATATAACTTAGATTATAGATTAGTTTTCTCTCAATGTCAAATCTCCTTGAGGCACACACTTGATATCCCCATTCTTTTGCATGACCCACCAGGTATACCCTGGTCCTTGGGCGAAGACAATCCCACGAGTGGGTTTGCCTTTTCCCGAGGCAGGAGCAACCCACACTGCCTTCCCCATCCACCTTCCTATATGCACTACGGGGACCTTAGCTCCTTTCACAGTGTGTAGGGGTTTTGTTTCGGCAGGACCAGCACGGCTGTCAGACCCCCTATTGTTGACTAGCCAAGTGGCTTCTGGTAGATTTGTGTCCCATTGTTTCCACGTCCCAGCACCTAATGCTCGTAACATAGTCTTTAACAGTCCATTGTACCTCTCAACCTTCCCAGAGGCTTGTGGGTGGTAAGGGATGTGGTACACCCACTCAATACCATGCCTCTTTGCCCAGGAGGTAACAAGATTGTTTCGGAAATGACTCCCATTGTCAGACTCAATTCTCTCTGGTGTACCATGACGCCACAATACTTGTCTTTCCAGGCCCAAGATAGTGTTTCGGGCTGTGGCATGGTTTACCGGGTATGTTTCCAGCCACCCAGTAGTTGCTTCTACCATGGTGAGTATGTACCGTTTGCCTTGGCGAGTTTTTGGGAGTGGTCCGATATAGTCAATTTGCCAGGCCTCACCATATTGAAACCCTAACCATCTCCCCCTGTTCCAGGGAGATTTTACCTTCATGGCTTTCTTGATTGCAGCACAGGTCTCACACTCATGGGTAACCTGTGTGATGGCCTCAATGGTCAAGTCCACCCCTCGATCACGAGCCCATCTGTAAGTGGCATCTCTCCCCAGATGTCCTGATGTTTCATGGGCCCATCGAGCTACAAACAGCTCACCCTTACGTTCCCAGTCTAGGTCCACCTGAGCCACCTCAATTTTCGAAGCTCGATCCACTTCTTTGTTGTTCTTATGTTCTTCAGTAGTGCGACTCTTGGGCATGTGGGCATCTACATGACGTACTTTAACATCCAGGTTTTCTACCCGGGCAGCAATATCTTGCCACAGGGTAGCAGCCCAGATAGGCTTACCTCTGCGCTGCCAGTTGCTCTGTTTCCATTGCTGCAGCCACCCCCACAGAGCATTTGCCACCATCCATGAGTCAGTATAAAGATACAATACTGGCCAATTTTCTCTTTCGGCGATATCTAGGGCTAGTTGTATGGCTTTTACTTCTGCATACTGACTCGACCCACCTTCCCCTTCCATGGCTTCCACAACTCGTCGTATGGGATTCCACACAGCAGCTTTCCATTTCCGATGGCTCCCTATCACACGGCAGGATCCGTCAGTAAACAACGCATACTGCTTTCTGTCTTCTGGCAACTCATTGTATGGTGGTGCCTCTTCAGCACGGGTTACCTCTTCTGTTGGCACTCCGAAATCTCTGCCTTCCGGCCAGTCCATAATCTCTTCCAGGATTCCTGGGCGATTGGGTTTTCCCATTCGAGCCCGCTGTGTAATTAACGCTATCCACTTACTCCATGTAGCATCAGTTGCATGGTGTGTAGTGGGAATTTTCTCTTTGAACATCCAATGTAACACAGGTAGCCGCGGTGCCAAGAGGAGCTGTGCCTCTGTACCCACAACTTCTGAAGCAGCTCGAACACCCTCATATGCTGTGAGTATTTCCTTTTCAGTTGGGGTGTAATTGGCTTCTGATCCTCGATAGCCCCGACTCCAGAAGCCCAGAGGTCGACCTCGAGTTTCTTCTGGGGTTTTCTGCCAAAGGCTCCAGGTGAGCCCATGCTCCCCAGCTGCAGTGTACAGTATATTTTGCACAGCTGGTCCAGTACGGACAGGCCCAAGGGCTACTGCACGAGCTATTTCTTGTTTGATTTGTTCAAATGCCTGTTGTTGCTCAGGGCCCCACTCAAAATAGTTTCTCTTTCGAGTCACTCGATATAGAGGACTCACAAGCTGACTATAGCCTGGCACATGCATTCTCCAGAATCCCACGAGGCCTAGGAAAGCTTGCGTTTCCTTTTTGCTAGTTGGCGGAGACATTGCTGTTATTTTATTGATCACATCCATTGGAATATGGCGACGTCCATCCTGCCATTTTACCCCCAAGAACTGGATTTCCTGTGTAGGCCCCTTGACCTTGCTCTTTTTAATGGCAAAACCAGCTTTCAGGAGAATTTGGATTATTTTCTTCCCTTTCTCAAAAACTTCTTCTGCTGTGTTGCCCCACACGAGGATGTCGTCAATGTACTGAAGATGCTCAGGAGCTCCCCCTTGCTCCAGTGCAGACTGGATCAGTCCATGGCAAATGGTAGGGCTGTGTTTCCACCCCTGGGGCAGCCGATTCCAGGTGTATTGGATGCCCCTCCAAGTGAAAGCAAACTGCGGCCTGCATGCTGCTGCTAGAGGGATGGAGAAAAATGCATTAGCAATATCAATTGTGGCATACCACTTGGCTGCCTTTGACTCTAGTTCGTACTGAAGTTCTAGCATGTCTGGCACTGCAGCACTCAGTGGTGGCGTGACTTCATTCAGGCCTCGATAGTCCACTGTTAGCCTCCACTCGCCATTAGACTTTCGTACTGGCCATATAGGACTATTAAAGGGTGAGCGAGTCTTGCTGATTACTCCCTGACTCTCCAGTCGGTGAACCAACTCATGGATGGGAATCAGGGAGTCTCGGTTGGTGCGATATTGCCGTCGGTGCACCGTTGTGGTAGCAATTGGTACCTGTTGTTCTTCAACTTTCAGCAATCCTACAACAGAAGGGTCTTCTGAAAGGCCAGGCAGGGTAGACAGCTGCCTAATCTTCTCTGTGCTCAAAGCAGCTATGCCAAAAGCCCACCGGTATCCTTTTGGATCCTTGAAGTACCCTCTCTTGAGATAGTCTATGCCAAGGATGCACGGAGCCTCTGGGCCAGTCACAATGGGATGCTTTTGCCACTCATTCCCAGTTAGACTCACTTCAGCTTCCAGTACAGATAGTTGTTGGGATCCCCCTGTCACTCCAGAGATACAAGTGAGTTCTGTCCCTTGGTAGCCTGATGGCATTATGGTACATTGTGCGCCAGTGTCCACTAAAGCTTTGTATTCCTGTGGTTCTGATGTTCCAGGCCATCGGATCCACACAGTCCAATAAATCCGGTTATCCCTCTCCTCTACCTGGCCAGAGGCAGGGCCCCTCTAGTCCTGGCTGGAGCGTCTGCTACTTAATTCTTGCAAATGCACAAATTCTGGCAAATGAGAGGTAGAGGTCCCTTCATCGTGGTCAAGAATAACATCAGCTCTTCTACTGCCTCTGGGGTACTGCCCAATAGAAACTGGAGCAGCATTTCTCTTAGGAGCCCCTCTTCTTGCTGCTGTATTTCCTTTCAGTTCACGTACCCGAGCAGCTAGGGTTGAAGTAGGTACACCATCCCATTTCCTCATATCTTCCCCATGGTCACGCAGATAAAACCACAAGGTGCCACGTGGTGTACGTCTTGGGTACTCTCTCTCTTGAGCAGGCGAATGCTGATTCTTAGTGGCTGAAGTATCACTCTGTCTAGATGAGGGGGAATATACTTTCTCCACAAGCTTGTCAAGTCCTTTAGACAATTTCTCCACAGCTGAGACACAGGACTGTAGTGGAGCAGAGAGATTGTCTTCATATTTTTGAAGTTGGCAGGAGACGTCATACATTGTTGGTCCCATCCCCTCATCCCAGTGAATTGCTGCCAGGGTACTGGCGTGTGCTGCTGGTGCACTCCGCACAAATTTACGCCACATGGATGTTGTGCACTGGACTTCATCAGGGTCTTGAGGTGTCTGGGCATTGTCCAAATCACTATAAATCATCTCCCGCACAGCTAATTCCCGCAGATGTTGGAGACCTTTATCCACAGTGGTCCATTTGCCTATGTGATATACAATATCTTCCTTATGGGGATATCTTTCTTTGATAGCTGCCAGGAGTCGTCTCCAGAGGCTGAGGGCCTGTGCTCCTCTCCCGATTACTTTGTCGATTACCCTTTCTCTAGAGAGGGATCCCAGCTGCTTGGCTTCATTGCCTTCTAATTGTAGGCTACTGGCCCCAGCATCCCAGCATCGGAGCAGCCAAGTGAGGATGTGTTCACCTGGGCGTCGACCATAATCCTTTCGTATTTCTCGCATCTCACTCAGGGATAAGGATCGAGTGATTTCTGATTCCTTTATGATTTCCGTCTCGTCTTCCTGCTGTTTTTGTGATGGCTCTGCTTTAGAGGTGCCTGCCAATTCCCCTTCTCCCTCCTTCTTAGGAGAGCCTTCTTCCCTTACTAAACGAGCTGACCTCCGTTTCCATTGTTTTGACTTGACTATGGGGGCGACTGATACCATAGTTGGTTGGTCCTCTGGGTCAGCCACAGCATGTGTTACTTGGTCATCAGATTCAGAGACTTCCTCCCTCTCTTCAAGTTGCTGGATGATGTTAAACAGTGTTTGATAGGAATAAACCAGGACCCAGCACAATGCTGCAAGCTGTTGTTCTCCGGCATTATCAGGATCAGGACATACAACTCTCAAACATTCTACCAAGTTTTTAGGATTTAGCACTTGCTCAGGGGTGAAGTTCAAAACTATTGGAGGAGACACTCGTGACAGGTATCTGCTAACATCATCCCACACACCGTGCCACTCACCACGAGACTGTTTCGGGACAGATTCCCAAATAAGTTTTCTAAACAATCGACTAATCTTAGAGAGAAAATGAAACCTGTTATTCAGAATTAGAAATAGCAATACATGGGTTACAGATGGATCTTCAAAATACTCCCAAACTGTTGTAATTAGCCCACTGTGAAAGAAGGGAAAGGTACCATTCCTGATATTATTAATAAACTGGTGTCCAGATGAGAAAAGGAAGGCAGTGTAGTTCTGAATATTCTCTGGAAGATAGTTTCCATGGGACCCAAATGATAACAGCGCAGAGCCTGAATTCCAGAGTAAACCCAAGGTCAGTGCTTGGCAGCACAGCGAATTAAAAAAAGTGAACACAGATTGTAGCACTTTGTCGGATCGGATATATAGGAGAAAGGAGAATATGACACGGATTGCATGACATATGAACAAAGCTATTATTAACAGGACAATGTACATGGTTACTAGCAAGCAAGCGTGTTAGTTGTATGCGTTTAATCAATTCTATTGTTATCTCAACCCTTCGAGCCCCACGTTGGGCGCCAAAAAGGACTGTGGTGGTTTTACCGTGCTGGGCAGCTAAACCCCACAACCGCTCTCTCACTCCCCCTCCTTTAGATAAGGAGGGGGAGAAGTAAAGCAAAGAACAACTCACGGGTTGAGATAAGGATAATTTAATTAAAGGGAAATAATTATAATAATTAAATAAAGACTACCATGAACTAAACAATTTAACTAAGGGGAAATAAAAGGGAAAGGGGAAAAAGGGAGGAAAACAAACAAACAAAATAAATGAAAGCGATATGGAAGTGCAGAGGAAAGAAATTACTCTTTACTTCCCACAAATGAGCGATGATTGACCACGTCCTTGAAGCAAGGCCTCAACGCACGCAGCCGGTGTTCGAGAGGAGGACCGACGTCTTCTCAACGAGAGCCCACCCCTCCCCTCTTCTTCCTGTTTCCACCTTTTATTGCTGAGTGTGACACCACATGGTATGGAATATCCCTTTGATTGGTTTAGGTCAGCTGCCCTAGTGATGTTTCTCTCCTCACTTTTTTGCCCACCCCCTAGGAGGGTTAGAGAAAGGCCCAATGCTGTGCCACTGCTGCTCAGCAGTAGACACAACACTGGTGTGATAACACTGCTGTTCCAGCTACAAGTACAGAGTACGGCACTGAATGGGCTGCTGCCGGGAAAGTTAACATTCCAGCCAGACCCAGTACAAAAACATATCATTTCAGAAATATTTTTGGAATAGCCATACACAAGTATTTAGAAAAACATATAGAACAGCTTCTTTTTTCAAGGACAATGGGCATATAATATGAAAAAGAGGATTTTTGAGGTAATCAAAGTATAGTTTTGGACTACCATATTATACCAGCGTAAGTGGAATCTTCATAAATTAAAATGTTATCCACATTCAGACGCAATTTAAGTGTATATTTTTTGTCCAAATTCTCAAGTATCCTTTCACTTGCATAATGAAACTAAAGTATGCAAAATTATTGTAGATTACAGCATGTAAGACTCTGGTTATGACTCTATGTGGTGGATCTGGCATATATTATAGTATTATGGCCACTATAAAATAAAAGAGCAAATTTATTCATTTTAATCATCATAGTATCATTTGCATGTTGTGTTACTCTGTTGTTTGAAAAGAAATCACAACCTCTTTGTTATTTAGCTGTACTTAGCTAAGTAGATAAAAAAGAAAATTTTGAGTTTTGCATTGTAATACCTTTTGTCTATCAGTTTTATGGCTGGAAAATTTTCTTCTGTGAAACAATAATACAAAAAGCATTTACACATTGACTGAAACATATTTTCACCATGAAAAAATAAATTCTACTCAGAATCATGACATTTCTAAAAATACATTGTCTTTTTTGTACATTTTCCCAATATTTTTGCTACAAAAGGTGGAAAAACTTCCATATTACTGTCTGTCTGTTTTTAAATAATCTCCTTAAACTTAAGAAGTGTTCATATTTAAGCTCTGCATTGTACAAGAAGACAGAAAAAAAGAATTAGAATGATTTTTAGCTCCTCGTATCATATAATTTTTCATAAATATTTATAGAGAAAATTAGCTTTTCTTAAATAAATAAATAAAAATAAAACATCACTGAAAATTGTTTTCTATAAAATCTAATATTATATATAATGTTAAAACTTGAAAAAAACTTTGAGATAATATATTGCAGACTGTAGTCTTATTAAAGAGGGAGAGGAAGGGAGAGAGAGAGAGAGGGAGGGAGAGAATTTTTCTCATCATACTTATAGCTGAGAATTAGAATAAAAGCACAAATAACCCCTGACAATATGGAGTGTCATTGCAAACTCCCATTGTATCATAAATATGTAGGTTTCTTTTTGCACGAGAATTACTTGAGTCCTTTTTCTCATCTGTAAATCAGAAACTAAATATGTTAGTATAGTGGTTGTCCATATGCACTGTCAAGATTTCTGGGATAGATCTTTTTATTATTATTATTTTTTTTCCTCTCAGAATATTTGTCACAGAATACAGAGAGCATAAGCGATTATTTCATCTGGTTAACATTAACAAGATATCCAAATAAGTATATAAAACTTATTGAATCATAGAATCACAGAATGGCTTGGGTTGGAAGAGACCTTAATCATCTAACTCCAACCCCTCTGCCATAGGCACGGGTGCCACCCGCTAGACCAGGTTACTCAGAGACTCATCTAACCGGGTCTTGAACACCTCCAGGAAAGGGGCATTCACAATCTCTACGGGCAACCTGTTCTAGTGTCTCACCACCCTTACAGTGAAAAATTTCACAGAATTACAGAATGGCTGAGGTTGAAAGGGACCTCCAGAGACCACTAATCCAAAACCCCTGCTCAAGCAGGGTCACCTAGAGCATGTTACAGAAGATCACATACAGGTAGGCTTTGAATATCTCCAAAGAAGGATACTCCATCTCTCCAGGCAGCTTGTTCCAGTGTTCTGTCACCTGAACCTTGAAAAAGTTGTTCCTCATATGGTGATGAAATCTCCTGTGGTTCAATTTATTCCCATTACCCCTTGTCCTATCACTGGCCAACACTGAGAAGAGTTTGGCCCCATCCCCTTTACATTGTCTGCTCAGGTATTTATAGAAGTTAGTAAGATCCCCTATCAATCTCCTCTTCTCTAGGCTAAACAGGCCCAGCTCACTTAGTCTTTCCTCACAAGATAAATGCTTGAATCCCTTAATCATATTCATGACTCTACGCTGGACCCTCTCTAAAAGTTCTATGTCCCTCTTGCACTGGGAAGCCCAGAACTGCACAAAATATTCCAGGTGTGGCCTCACCAAAGCTGAGTAGAGGGGGAAGACCACCTCTCTCATCCTGATGTCCACACTGCTCCCAGGCAATGATCCCATTGATCTTCTTGACCATAAGGGCACAATGCTGGCTCATGGTTAACTTGTTGTGAACCAGGACTCACAGGTCCCTTTCCACAGAGCTGCTCTCTAGCAGGTCTGCACGCAGCCTGTACTGGTGCCTGGGTTTGTTCCTCCCCAGGTGCAGGACGCTGCACTTGCCCTTGTTGAACCTGATAAAGTTTCTCTCTGCCCAACTATCCAGCCTGTCCACATCTCTTTGAATGGTCTCACAGGCCTCTGGTGTGCCAGTGGCTCCATCAAACTATGTATCATCCACATATTTGCTGTGTGCACCCTGTCCCTTCATCCAGGTCATTGATGAATAAGTTAATGAATAATGATAGTTGAGAAACTAATGTCTAGTCTAAAACTTCTTTTAGTTTAAGATCATTCCCCTTGTCCTATCATTATTTACCCAAGTAAAGAGTCCTTCTCCATCCTTTTTATAAGACCCCTTTAAGTATTACAAGGCTGCAATGAGGTCACACGAGAGCCTTCTCTTCTTCAGGCTGAACATCCCCAGCTCTCTCAGCGTTTCTTCATAGGAGAGATGTTCCAGCCCTCTGTTCATCTTTGTAGACCTCATCTGGACTTACTTTAACAGGTCAATATCTTTCTTGTGGTGGGGGCCCCAAACTTGGATGCAGTACCCTAGGTGGGGCTTCACGAGGGCAGAGTAGAGGGGGACAATCATCTCCCTTGACCAGCTGGTCACACCTCTTTTGATGCAGCCCTAGTTGCAGTTGCCTTCTGGGCTGCAAGTGCACACCACTGGCTCATGTCGAGCTTTTGTCTACCAAAACCCCCAAGTCCTTTTCTGCAGGGCTGCTCTCAAAGAGTTCTTCCAGTCTGTGCTCATGCCTGGGATTGTCCTGACCTAGGTACAGCACCTTGCACTTGGACTTGTTAAACCTCATTTGATTCACATGGGCCCACTTCTCCAGCCCGTCCAGGTCCCTTTGAATGGCATCTCTTCCTTCTTTGGTATTAACCGTACCACTCAGCTCGGTGTCATCTGCAAACTTGTTAGGGTGCTCCCACAGCTGTGCTTGCTACTGCCATCCTGTACTAGCATAAGAGTAGGGCACACGTGGCAGCCTGGCACCTGGGTGTTCCCCTGGAGCTCTGTGTAGAAAGCTGCATCATCTGTGGTGGGTGCTGAGCTCTGTGGGGCCGTGGCCTTTTGCTAGGTGGATACCATTGCTCCCTGGTTGAGCTAGCCAAGCTTCAATGCTCAGCCTGTGCACACTGCGGTATAAAACTGCCACACCACTCCTGACTGCTGCCACACACCTTGTTTGCCCTGCTCCTGGATGCTTGTGCTCCCCAGGGGCCATCTTTGTACGAGAGAGGAGGGGCACTCCCGGCTCTGCCCAGGCGTCATCAGCTGCCCTCACAAAAGCTGCTGGGTCCTGAAAGTTCCCCTGGCTGCCTTGAAGGAGCCTTGATGAAGGGAACACATTGCATGCTGAGACCCCCTGTTCCACTACAGAATGTGTCTACCCTGGAACCAATCTCCTCAGTGAGTGATACTAATGGAATTTAAATACTCTTAAATGCTCTGTTGAATGAGACTTGGTAAAGAGACGTGTCTAGAACACAGTTTAAACATCTAATGAAAACAGTTACATACCTAATATAACATTCAATAAGCTTTGTTTTTCTATTATCATTAGTGGCTAAAGTAATGAAAACAAAAACAAACAAAACAAAACAAAACAACAAAAAAACACCTTTGATAAATCTTCAAAAAGAACAATGGAAAAATATACATGTAAACAAACTTATGCAGAAGAAAGTAGCACGTGACATGCTACTTAATAAATTGCATTTACAGTTTAATGCTAAATTAAGGAGATCATTTTCCAATACATTTCATTTCAGGAATACATTTTGATTTTTCAATATACGAAATATAAAATGTTTTAAAAGATATTTCAAATAATTAAAATATTATTACTGTTTGGAGAAGAATAACATATTTATTTTTCTTCCTCTAAAAATAAAGGCTTAAAATAAGATCTAAGGAAAACATATTTTACAGTACTTAAAACAAAACAACAACAACAAACAACAACAACAACCGAAACATTTTGAAAGACATTAAAAGTATGGAATTCTGAGACTTAATATAAAACCTAGGTATCTCAAGGCAACAAAAGCACAGGAGAAAAATGCCATTAAGTATGCTAAAATAAAGCTAATTTGCAGAATATTCTCCCCTGAACTCCAAAATTCCTTTCAAATCATTGTTTTCATTCTATGGTCTCCTCTTCATCTTATTATTACATAATCAAGTTTCTGCTAAGATATTAACTACCTTCTTAGTCATTTTTTTAGACAATATCACTTCCTCAAACTAGAACACAAATCTAATTCTTTTATATCTCATGCCACAAACCCCATCTGGATGTTCTCTGTTTCTCAAGTTCCATCAGTGTAATCCCTTATCTTAAAAAGCAGATACCACTATGGATCTGCTTGTTTCAATCAGCAGAACATGTAAGCTCGTGCCAGAGCAGCAACACGTGGGTTCTCATCAGCTCCAAAGTGAAGGTACTCACACAAATGATAAAGAGAAGTAAGGTTAATTTAGACACCCTTTTACTTTATTCATTCATTCATTCATTCATTCATTTATTTATTTTTATTTTCTTCCTCCCCTGATTACTAGTACGGCAAACAAGCCTGGGAATACTTCTGTATTTTTATTTTTGAAGATTTTTCTTGTTTTCTGTATGTCTCTTATCACTTCAAAGGAGTGTTTTTACAGGGAGTTTTAAATACATGCACATTATTGAGACTGGAGGAAGAAAAAAAAAAAAAAAAGTAAGGCTTCACTAATTTAACCTAGCTGGAAGTTATTTAAAGTAAATAAATAAACATATGCCATATCTGGTACTTTACAAATATCTGTACTGTACACATGAAAATTTAACAGATGAACTCTCTTCATACTCAAAGGGCTTATTAATTCAATGTACTTTATGTAGACCATAGACCATTGTATACAATGTCTACATGTGTTTTGCTGTTCTATTGAAACTAGAAAATAGAATAGGTACATGTAACGTAGATTCTTTCTCTCATGAAACCTGTTCAAAGCCCAGGTTCAAGTATGAAAATTAATCTTCCCTTATTCCAGATACAGTAAAGCATTGCAAAACTACTTTGGATAAATGCAGTACATTGGAACACAATATTCCAACAGCAAAGTCAATACAATAGAACAATCTCAGTGCAACAGACCAAATTAAAATATCGTGGCTATCATTTCCAGTGGAATGAATACATCTCAAAGGACAAACTTGTTAAAACAGCAATTCAAACTTGGAATCATTGCAACTGACTGGCACATTTATACACTGCACAGACAATACTCTTTGGTAGTTAAAAATATGTTTTTGTTCTTTTGTTCTTATGTCTTCTGTTTTGTAAGAGTAAAATCTTAATGTGGCTTAACTTTTGAACAATGTAATGAATTAGTAAAAAGTATAATAAAGGATTTAAACCATAGATATGTGTATAAATACGATTTATTGAGGAAAAACAACTACAGCTTTTCTACAGGGAAATAATACCTTACAATGTTATCAGAACTCTTTGAGTCCATCAATGAACAGGTAAGGATGACTTGGTTTGATATAATCGTTCATACGGACATTAGACATAGTTCCTCACCAAATGTGAGGGAAAAGGAAGGGAAGGGAAGGGAAGGGAAGGGAAGGGAAGGGAAGGGAAGGGAAGGGAAGGGAAGGGAAGGGAAGGGAAGGGAAGGGAAGGGAAGGGAAGGGAAGGGAAGGGAAGGGAAGGGAAGGGAAGGGAAGGGAAGGGAAGGGAAGGGAAGGGAAGGGAAGGGAAGGGAAGGGAAGGGAAGGGAAGGGAAGGGAAGGGAAGGGAGAGGTGACTGTGGAAAACCGCACAAGACTGAATGATAAGGGAATGAAATTAGTGTAGGTAAGTGCTATATCAAAAATACAGGAAGCATTCTTATTTCACAATTACAATAATGGATTTTGAGATAACCACAGCTACCCAGGAATGAGATATTGGGGTTATTTTAGATAATTGCATGGAAATAGCTTTTCTGAAATTACTATTGGTCTAACAACAGAAAATTAAATATGAGACATTAATTAAAAAAAAAAATGGGTAACTGTAATGAATAACAGCCCTTCTCTCAAACCAGAAAAAGACAAAACCACAAAGCCAAATGCCTGAGAATAATTACATCACTTCAGAAGTCTTTCTTGTGCTTACATCCTGAATAGTGTCTGATTCTGATCCTAATATCTTGAAAAAGATACAGCAGAAAAAAAAAATCAGAAATGCAGGAAAGATGACAAAATTTTGAATATCTTCCAGTTTGGGAATGACTAAATAAGCAAACTGAAGATAAAAAAATCATTTTTACGCCTAGCATAAGATTAAACTGTGGGTCTGTGCTGGAGAATACTGAGTATTGTGAAAGGAACTTGATAGATTATTGAAAGAAAAATCCAGAAAGAACTTACCTGCCTCATGATGTTCCTGAGTTGGAAATTGTTGGATTCTGGGAAAGAGTTGTCCTTTACATCTTACATGGGAGTATGTTAGTTATCTTTAGGGACAGTTATGAACATCATAGATCTTTCACCTCCTACAGTTTGTATATTTTGAAATGATTATGAAAATATGCATTAGGAAACTTTATAATTTTATTGTCTTTTTTTTTTTCTGTTCTTTTTCCTGACTTTTTTTTTTTTCTCTCTTCCTCTGTGATGCTTAGTTTGCAGTGTCTCCTGGAAAGCCTTTGGGTTACTTGATTTTTAAAAAAGAATGGTTAACATTAGAATGAAATTTCAAAAATAGTTACAATAAGAATGTTAAAATCAGGGAAGACGTGATTGCAAGAATGATACTGTTGAGAAATATGTGCGAAAATATAGAAGAAATGATTAATTTAGTATTGTAACATACCTATCTAAGAATTACAGAACAGCCTGATGTTGAAAAAAGTAAATTGGTTGAAGGTTATATTTAATTATGAGAATCCAGATGGTAGTGTTGAGGTGTTATTTTTGCTCATCACAAACTGTCTAACTAATGACTTAGTTTCACTTGGGCTACAGTAAACTATGTTACCATCAAATCAGTTCTTATTAGCTGCAGGAAGATAAAAAAGACTTATTTACTATATCCGGGGTGCGGGGGCAAGTTGGAGGGGGGGGGGAGCAAAGGGCAAAGGGGGAGCTTGAGAGGATGACACATGAATAAGTGAATACCTGAAGTTTCTGAAAAAAATTTTCACTCTGCAGATTGAATGAGCCAAAAGGATCATAAACTTTATTGTTGAAGTGTAGTAAAAATTAAAAAAAATGCTACCATCCAATCATTCAGGCTTCCTTACTAGAGTTATCTTTGTTAAAAAAATAATCAGGGAATGATTTAAATCATAATTTGTAAGCAATGTTTTCTAAGGCAGTGTTTCCTGTTTGAGGAAAGAATCAGAAATTTCCTTGTCTTTACAATAAAAAATGTGTTGAATTTGAAACAGTATATTTTAATTATTTGATTGAAAAAAAAAAAACAAAAAAACAAACAAAAAACAAACAAACAAACAAACAAACAAACAAAACAAACAAATAAACAAACAAAAAAACACTACATAAATTCTAGTAAAAAAAAAATACAGATTCTTCAAATTAACTTAACAGGATGTCGTCAGACTATTAAAATAGCAGCTCACCAATATGTACATTTGTTCATTCTCTTCTACTGAACCTGTCTTTCAATCAACGTTATACTTGATAATACTATACTTGATAGGTATAGTAGTCTTGTACAATTGATGACCACTGCTAGCTTTAGTATTGGTGAAATACATTCATGTTCATGTATATGCTAGTGCTGAAATAATTGTTCTTGTACTTATTTATAAATCCTTGAACTATCTTAGCAGATTCAACGGGTAACGGGCCTGCTTAACAGGCCTGCTTAAACAGCTGAACACTGGCACATTCAGGACTGTGTTGATTTAGAAAACCCTAAACACTCCCGGTTTATTGATTTGAAGAGAAGTATGTAAGCAGCAAATTAAACCACTGAAGTTTATGGTGTTGTTTGAACTGATTTCAATAAAGTTCTGATCAGTCTTTCATGATAGAGTAATTTATATGTGATTGCTTTCAGGTGACAGCACTGAAAGATTGTTCCATTCATTTTTTTCTGAATATTTTAAGAAAAGAAAAAAAAAAAAAGACCATACAAAATCTAAAATTATTTTCATAGAATCTTTTTTTTTTTTTTTTTTTTGTGGAAATATTTATTAGAGCATGAAAATAAGTTTTATACGCAATCACTTTCAAAACATCATGGTCTGTCCTTGGTAGAGAGGAAATACTGTAGTTCCAATCTGGCAAAAAGAGATGGATGATTGAGGTTTAGGAAGATCAACTACCTCTATTTAAGGACAGTCAGAGAGAAGATCACATCATATACATTTAAAAATAAAAATATTTTATACATATTTTTTTTAACCTTTTGACTAGAGCACAAAATTCAGTGGCTAGAGTTCAAAGTTAGACATATTTAATAAGGTGGTATGGATGATGTCCATGACTGGAGTGTTGGAATGGAAGCATATAAGCTCTTTAGGAAGGACAGGAAGATGAGATGAGGAGGTGGCTTCACTCTTTGTGACAGTGAGCATCTGGAGTATATGGAGCTCTGCCTGGGGATGGGTGAGGAGTTGACAGAGACCTTATGGGTTAGGATTAAAGGGAGGGCAGGGATCAGGCATTATAGTGGGGGTCTGCCACAGGCCACCTGATCAGGAAGACCAAATAAGTGAGGTCCTCTGTAGACAAATAGGAGCAGCCTCACATTCACAAGCCCTGGTCCACATGGAGGACTTTAACCACCCCAAAATCTGTTGGAGGGACAAAGTTGCATACACAACTCAGGAGGTTTCTGGGGTGCACTGATGATAGGTTCATTTTTCCAAGTGGTAGAGAAGAGGTACTATGCTGGACTTCCTTCTCACCAATAAGGAGGGGTTGGTGAAACCTTGGCTGTGGTGCCCATGGAATGGTGCAGTTTTGGATCCTGAGGGTAGCAATTATGGAGCACAGCAAGCTCACTACCCTGGACTTTGGGAGAGCAGATTTAGCCTTCTTCAGGGAACTTGCTTGGTAGAGCAATGTGGAACAAAGCCCTGACGGGAAGAGGGGCTCAAGAAAGCTGGTTAATACCCAAGGATCACCTACTCCAAGCTCAAGCAATGCATCCCAATGAAGAAGAGATCAAGCAAAAGAGCCAGGAAGCCTACATGGATGAACAAAGAGATCTTGGACAAACTCAAATAAAAGGAGACCTACAGAGAGTGAAGGCAAGGACAGGTAGCCTGGGAGTAATGTAGAGATATTTTTTGAGCCTTGAGGGGTTAAGTTAGGAGAGCTAAAGCCCATATATATTTGAATCTGGCCCGAGACATCAAAGGCAACAAGAAGGGATTCTACAGGTACGTCAGAGATATAAGGAAGACTAGGGAAATTACGGGCCCTCTCCAGAAGGAAACAGGAGACCTAGTTACCCAGAATATGAAGAAGGCAGAGGCAGAGGTACTCAATGACTTTTTTGTCTCAGTCTTCACCAGAAATATTTTAGCTACAGAAGGCAAAAGCAAGGAATGGGAGAATGAAGAACTGCCCTCATTAATCCTTTACTCGAATGTTTGCTAGTTTACCTGCAAAACCAGGTAAACTTCTACCAGGATTCATGAGATTCATGAGAACTGCCCACTGTTAGAAAATAGTTCAAGACCAGCTAAGGAACCTAAAGGTGCATAAGTCCATGGGACCTGATGAGATCTATCCAAGGGTCCTGAGGGACATGGCAGATGTAGTTGCTAAGCAAGTATCCATCATATTTCAGAAGTTATGGCAGTCTGGTGGAGTTCCAGCTGACTGAAAGGGGGGAAATATAACCCCCATTTTCTAAAAAAGAAGACCTGGAGAACTATAGATCAGTCATTCTTACCTTATGCCTATTTTTGCAATACCATGGAGAAGATCCTTCTGGAAAATACACTAAGGTGCACGGAAAATAAGGAGCTGATTGGTGATGGCCAACAAAGGCAATTTGTGCCTGAAAAATTTGGTGGCCTTCTATGATGGGGTTACAGCATTGGTGGATAACGGAATAAAATCTCACCTGACATCACCTGGATAAGGGAACTAACATCATCTACCTGGATTTGTGCAAAGCATTTAACACTGTCCTATACAACATACTTGTCTCTAAAGTGGAGAGACATGTTTTTGATGGATGGACCACTTGGTGGGTAAGGAATTGGCTGGATGGTCGCACTCAAAGAGTTACCATCAACAACTTTATGTCCAAGTGGAAAACAGTGATGAGTGGTGTTCTTTAGGGATTTTAGAAGTGTAGCTAGCATGTTGAAGGAGGTGATTCTCCCCCTCTCTTCTGCTCTCATGAGGCTCCACCTGGAGTACTGCATTTAGTTCTGGAGCCTGCAGCATAAGAAAGACAAGAACCTCTTAGAGTGGGTACAGAGGATATTGGCAAATAAGAAGAGGGCTAGAGCACCTCTCATATGAAAATAGGCTGGGGGCATTAGAGCTATTTAGTCTAGAGAAAAGCTTCAGGAAGACCTCACTAAAGCCTTCCAATATTTAAAGTGGGCCTACAGGAAAAACGGGGAGAAACTCTATGAGAATGTAATGACAGGACAAGGGGTAATTGTTTTAAACTAAATGAGGGTAGACTTAACTTAGATGTTAGGCAAAAAATGTGTACTATGAGGGTGGTAAGGCACTGGACGAGGTTACACAGCAAAGTTTTGGATGCCCCATCCCTGGATGTGTTTTAAGGTCAGGTTGGGTGGGGTTTTGAGCAACCTGATCTAGTGAGAGGTGTCTCTGCCCATGTCGGGGGGGGGGGGGAGGGGGGGAGTTGGAACTAGGTGACCATTATGTTTCCTTCCAACCCAAACTGTTCTATGGTCCTACATATGAAGTATGTTTATACATGTATAGCACTGGAATGCTTCACTGAAAGAAGTAGAAGAAAAAAAATATATTCTTTACCTTCTTAAGATGATTTGGATATTCTTTTTAAAAACATATTCAATTCTGATTTTGGGGAGAAATTATCTAGTTTGCATGTGTGGAGGGGAGCTCTACAATGTATTTTCTGGCTTTGGAATTTGTGGTACTTGGTCAATATATTCTTCTATATTGATTGCATTACACTTCCAATATTACTCCTAGTGTAAACCATGCCTATCTTTACATATCTAGTAGATTTGACTTATTAAGGGACAATTAGCTTTGAAAATAGACTAGAACTTATATGAGAATTGATGAACTTTTTTTTTTTTTCTTCTTCAAGCTTATTTGAAGAATGATTCTAATATAGATGTTATCTTTTTTCTTCACAAACACATCTTTTTTGAGGACTTTGATGGCAGTGACATAAAATAAAATGGCATACTGAGATTACAAAATGTGATATATATTGACAGTTTATCTTTGCATATAAACAGTGCACAAACTGTTTCCCAAACTGGATAAAATTAGGGTTTATTGTCTCTATTGTATAGGTTTATTATTGCTGAACACTGTCTGTATTCTTCTGGCTGGCATATGGCTATCTTCCAGTTCTCTTAATTTTCTGTGCTGGTGGGACATAGCCACTGAAGGTGACATGTGGCATGTGTTGCAATTATACGTCAGAGATCCAACAGATGTTCTAATAACTGTCTTTCTTTCTTTCTGTCTTTTCTTTTTTTTTTTTTTTTTTGAGCTTTTTACTTAATTTTTCAATTTAATTTTGAAGCAGACATAAACATACTTAGGTGTCTAATACTCACTGCTATCACAGAAGCTGGGTGCCTTAATATTCTCAGAAATCTGGCCTTACTCTGTGGAATACAAATGTAACTCAAATGTCGGCAAATGTTTCCCTCCACTCACTTCAAGGATTATGAAAGAGGAGTAATTATATATTAGTTCAAAAGGGGTGCTAATTTATCTACATAATAGTTAGAAGTGGCAAAATGCCAGAACAGAAACCAGGTATTTAAAATAGGTTAGCTTCCATAAAATAAAATAAAAAATAATTAATTAATTAATTAAAAAAAGGAAGAAAGTTCTTTAGCAAATCAAATAATACTCAGGTGTACAGATAAGACCATTCTAAATTTAGCTATTCTTAGTTTTCTCTCAAATACCTAGGACCACTGAATAAGAATGTGCACTCCCTACTCACCATCACCCTGCCCTCCCCCCCAAAAATGTGTTAGTGAAAAATTGTATGAATTTAGTATCTGGTCTGGTGACAACTATTAACTAAAACATATAACCTCTCAAACCTTCCTTTGCCTTAGTATTTTAGCAGTAATATGAAAAATTGTGAAATCTTTAGAGTAATGATAAACTGGGGCACTAAGGAAAAACCATCTATGAATAAAATGCTCAACTTGTTTACCAGCAAGTGCTGTATAATCACATATTTTAATAAAAAAGTACTGAAAAAAGACATGCAG
The DNA here is from genome assembly GCF_964035555.1 of Netta rufina. Taxonomy (NCBI): domain Eukaryota; kingdom Metazoa; phylum Chordata; class Aves; order Anseriformes; family Anatidae; genus Netta; species Netta rufina. Next base: position 38,695,605 of record NC_140123.1, on the reverse strand, counting down.
GCATAGCAGCTGAACAGTGAGCACTACTGAAGAAGATTGTGAGGAAGAGAGAGTGGCACATGTGAAATATGAAAATTTTGGGACCTAGAGGCAAGGTCAAATTGTCTATAATGTCTCTAACTATAAGAAGTCTTCAGCTTGCAGCCTCTGAGCAGTGAAAGCTCTTGTGTCATGTTTCTTGCTGGATCCCATATTTCCCACTTTGTCTGCAAGATAACCTCTGGTTATTGCAGTATGTTGTTTTTATATGAGCACTGTCAACAGTAGGTGCTGGCTATAAGCATCTGTGCTGTTTGCCTCAATTTAGTATAAACTGCTCTCTTCAGGCTCTTAATTCAAAGTCTGTTGTTGATTCTTTCTTATAGTATGTAGACTATTTTATTGAAAAAAAAAAAGAAAAAAAAAGAAAAAAAGAAAACAACAACAAAAACGAGAAAAAGAAACACAAAGTATCCAGCTCAGCAAAGCAGATAGTATGTAAACAACTGTCTGTTTCACAGGTATAAAAGCAGGTATGTTTTCCTTCATTTGTTCATAATTATGAAATACACTGGAATTCAGTTCTTGTCACATTTCACACTACTATTTTGACTCTTGATTCATTTAATCATAATGGAAAGCTATTACATATATAAAGCAAACAAAAGCAAAACCCTAGAAAGCTAGAAATATTTTACAAGTGAAATGTGAGAACATACCTTAAAATCTGAGAATACGACCAGTGAAGCCAACTAATTGACTGTCCCCAGCCAGCCTAATATAATATTTTCAGTTCTCAGTAAGTGTTTCAAGTTGTTCAATATAAATAGCTGCTATCATATAAATATTTTATATTACTTTTTAACAACTGCTAGTTCTGCTCTTGTTCTTTATGGAAACTGAGTTGACATTTTTAGGAAAAATGAACACAGAAATGGATTTGCAGTATAAACAGATAAATAAATACAGTATCACAGAATCACAGAAATATAGAACTATAGAACAATAAAATTGTTAAGGCTGGAAGGGACCTCTGGAGGTAGTCTAGTCCAACATACTGAGAGCAGGTTATCCAAGACCATATTCAGATGTATTATGAAGATCTCCAGGGAGAAAGACTCCACAAAATCTTTGGCAACCTATTCCAGTGCTTCATCACCTACACAGTGGAGAGGTATTTATGGCATTTAGATGGAAAAGTCTTCTAGATTTCACTGTGTAAGGGTATGTAGAAAGAGGGTGTCTGCTCCTTTAAGGATTTCTGGTCAAGGACCTTTTCCAATGCAAATAGGGATAATAAGGCAACGATGGGATCCAATTCTGTTCAGCCACAATAATTGATGAGGACATGTTAGAATGTGGGAATGTTTATTCTAACAGGGTTATCTGATTGGGGTCTATTAAGCTGCGAGAAAATAACCAGAAAAAAAAAAAAAAAAAAAAAAAGTCAGTTGTAGTAATTGATACAGAAACGGATGGAATGGATTCAGGAAAGGTCATCTGATTAAGAAGTTCTGGATTGGGATGATGAGAAGTTAGGAGGGGGAACAATAAGCAAAGTGTTGAGACACAGACCTGACAAAGCAAAAATACAATAATGACAAGAAACAAACCTCAAACTACAGGTGCCACTTCCAGGAAGATTAACCTAGACTTTGCAACTGTTACGACTGTGAACCTGGGTGGGAGTCTGGTCTGGGAAAGTGCAGAACTTGCAGAGCTCTGCAAACCCAATGCGGGGGGCAGGAGGGGATCATAGAATCAATCATGGAATGGCTTCAGTTGGAAGGGGCTCTAAAAATCATGTAACTCCAACCCCTCTGACAGAGGCAGTGATGCCACCTACTAGATCACGTTGGCCAAGGCCACATCCAGCTTGGACTCCAACACCTTCAGGGATGGAGCACCCACAACTTCTCTGGGTTACTTGTGCCACTGCCTCACTACCCTTACAGTGAAGAATTTCCTCCTAATGTCTAGTCTAAATCTATTCTTTTTTAGTTTAAGACCATTCTCCCTTGTCCTATCATTATTTACCCACGTAAAGAGTCCTTCTCCATCCTTTTTATAAGACCCCTTTAAGTATTGCAAGGCTGCAATGAGGACACACCAGAGCCTTCTCTTCTTCAGGCTGAACATCCTCAGCTCTCTCCACCTTTCTTCATAGGAGAGGTGCTCCAGCCCTCTGATCATCTTTGTGAGATGAGAGAGCTCTGCAAACCCATGGAGGGGATGGGTATAAAAGGGCAGGTCACATATAACATGGTACTGGTCAGTACGCTTGTCTGGATGCAGCCTGTGCTTGATCAGTGCAGTCTGTCCTATCTTTTTTTTTTTTATATATATATATTATTATTATTATTAAATGTTTTCTTAATGCTTTCTCTTCATGTTCACAATCACTCACCCATGTGCTATGACTACGTGACAGCTGCTGACAACACCTGTGTGTGTGTTAGTGAAAGTTGGTCTCTGCTGCTTGAGTCAGGTTGGTGGAACAGGCACCCCTGGCTCCTGGAGACTCAGTGACAACCTAGGTGCTAAGGAGATTAATGGTGTGAGTACCTGTGCTGGCTGTTGGTGCAGGCTGAGCTTATGTTTCCCAGCCAGGTGTGCATGGGGTATGCATATTTTCAAACATTAAACTGGACTACTTAGCAAGTAGTGAGCTCCTATGGTCCAGGCCACAGCATCCGGTAGCAGGGGGTCTGTGCTAGTGTACTGGGTCTGGCTGGAATGCTAACTTTCCCGGCAGCAGCCCATTCAGTGCCGTACTCTGTACTTGTAGCTGGAACAGCAGTGTTATCACACCAGTGTTGTGTCTACTGCTGAGCAGCAGTGACACAGCATTAGGCCTTTCTCTAACCCTCCTAGGGGGTGGGCAAAAAGAGGAGAGAAACATCACTAGGGCAGCTGACCTAAACCAATCAAAGGGATATTCCATACCATGTGATGTCACACTCAGCAACAAAAGGTGGAAACAGGAAGAAGAAGGGAGGGGCGGGCTCTCGTTGGGAAAACATGGGTCCTCCTCCCAAACACCAGCTGTGTGCGTTGAGGCCTTGCTTCAAGGACGTGGTCAATCATTGCTCATTTGTGGGAAGTAGAGAGTAATTTCTTTCCTCTGCACTTCCATATAGCCTTCATTTACTTTTTTTTTTTTTCCTCTCTTCTTTTTATTTTTCCTTTTCCCCTCCCTTTTCCCCTTTCCCTTTTAATTTCCCCTTAGTTAAATTGTTTAGTTCATGGTAGTCTTTATTTAATTGTTATTATTATTTCCCTTTAATTAAATTATCCTTATCTCAACCCGTGAGTTGTTCTTTGCTTTACTTCTCCCCGTCTTCATCTAAAGGAGGGGGAGTGAGAGAGCGGTTGTGGGGTTTAGCTGCCCAGCACGGTAAAACCACCGCAGCTAGTGCACCCAGGGTGATCTGTTAATGTCGTGTACTTGAGGGATTAATGTGTGAGTGCTGTGTTTGCAGAGAAATTCAAGCTGGACTAGTTGGTGAGTAGGTGACACATTATGCTGATAAGTGGGCTTGGGATTTGGACAGGGCTTTTGGGGGGACAGAGAGGTTATGCCAGGTACTCAGGGGATCAGCAAATGTTTATGTGCTTGTGAATGTAGAGGCTGCTATGTGTGTGCCATCACTAGTGATCTTGTATCTCTACTAGCAAGAGAGAAGGAAGGGGACTAGGCTGTCTATATCGATGATTTATGTAAGTCTTGCGTGTAAGTGCTGCTGGAAGTAATCCTTTGCTGGGGCAGTCTGTGTGACTGGTCCTGTCAGTGTTCTGTTTCTGTTGGTGAGTCTCTAGGATACTTGCTCAACTTCATTAATGGCTAAACCAGCAAAGAGGAAAGTGGTAGCTGTGTTCCCCCAGCCTGGGCAGAGACCCTATGTTTCTGGGCACTGGGCTGGGCTCCAGTGGCTGGACAGGAGTAGTCCTGGGCTGGAGCTAACAGCTGGAGGAGGCAGACACACTCTTCACTTCATTTAACAGACTGGAGAAATTTTTAGGTAGTCTGTAAGAAACAAAAGAAGATTCTCAGGTAGAAGAAGATTCTCAGATAAAGTAAATAGAAGCATCATAGAAATTATTCAACTATATTTATTTATACCAGCTGAGAATTTGCCCTACAAAATAATTCAGGGGAAACAAATCAGGTAGAAAAATGTTAATAAAAATGAGAGCAGTGATGGAGACAAATTCAAAAAGTTCAATTCAGAACAAAAGCCTTCGACATCATACAAAATGAGAATCACACCATCTACCTTTGTTCCTTCACTTTCTAGCTGTGATATCAGTCTCAGTCCAATCATCATTGTCCAACACAGTCCAACACTACTATAAATATGCAAATATAAGAAAAGATGCGTAAAATCTCCATACATTTGGTTGAAAAAAAAAACAGTGGGACACATTAAACACAATTCCAGAAGTTAATTCTCCTAAAAAGAAAGAGGAACAACAGGTCTTATTTATCTAACAATAAAATTAACCAAATTGCAACTTTTCACATCTCAGTAGAGAAGGGTCATGTCAAGCTATTTATCATCCAAGGAGTTTATCCAGCCTAAAACTAATTAGTTTATTTGTTTGTTTGTTTGCTTGTTTTTAAATGTAGGTATTTTTACCTACATGACTGCAGAAGAAAATTATGTGCTTAAGCAGCTTTATGATAAATGTTACCTGTGGGCTACCTGCGTATGCAAACTGGGTGGTGTAGTGGCCAAGTCACTATCAACCTCAGCTTGGCAAACATCTAAATCTAACACAACAATGACCCCCTGCCAGAAAGTAGACACAATTACTTTGTTAATACATAAATAATCAAAGAAAGAGCTGACACCTTCCTTTGGTACCTTTGTTACGATAAAATCTATGATGCATGACAGGTGTAAAGAGGAATAAGGTGTTTATTTTTTATTCATTCATTCATTCATTTATTTATTTATTTTTCTTGGAGAGAGAGAGCGAGAGCTTTATTGACATAGTAAGATTAGTAAGTGCTGATTGAATTTTGACTTTACAGGGATCCAAGTCCTTCTTCGGATGGAGGTTGACAGATGGTAACAGATGATTCTTCCTAATTAGGGAAACCTGAAGAAATCTATATACAGAAATCATGTCTAGATAGTTGTTGATTATATAACAAAATGTTAATGTTAAGTATAATGTTAATAAATATATACTTACGTATATATATGTAAGCATATATGTAAGTATATATGTAAATATATATGATCTCTCAGTAGCGATCAGTTACTGACAAGCAGTCTAACACATAACACTGGAATAAGGACCATGTAATTAAAATTTCTGATTTTAAAAGGTGTTCAAAAGTGTTTTGGTTGTGTCTTTCGATCACCTGAGTGTGGAAATCTTATCATTTGTACAGACAAATAGGTAAATTAAATATTCTAGTCATTACACAAAACAAAGCCTTTCTTTGGAGTCATTAATAGAATATAGGATCAATTCTAAAGTGATATGAATAAATCAGATCTGTTTACATAAATTTGTTATCATTTGTACACAAAAACAAGTTTGTTTTGTGTTGTTTGTTTTGATTTCATTCTCCTTGAAGGTGTAAGGTTGCTATAATTGAATTTTGTGTCCTCTTTGTCAAAATATAGTAATTCTGAAGGATGGCTTGCCAATATGGGTGTCTAGCAAGAAAGGTTTATGATAGAAAAATAGATCCTTCTGAAAAATTGATATATATATATTTTATTTTTTAATGTAGTCTTTGTAAATTCATGGGATCACGTATGAACTATACCTTCATCACCTGAAACAGGAAAAAGAAACTGTCAGAATATGGTTTTTGAACACATTGCCAGAGAAAAACACCTTTTTTTTTTTTTATCTTTTCTGTCTGCTTGCTTTTATAATGGCAACAACACATCTTACAACAAATAAGGAAAATCATGAGTATACCATTATGCAAGAAAATAAACCAAATGATGTACCGGTATATATCCAAACAAATTAAGAATTAGTATTTATTTAAGTGTGTGTTGAAAATAAATACATGATTAGAGAAAGCAGCTTAGGTATGGCACATTCTGAGTTCATAATATATATATATATATATTATATATAGCTTAGCAGTTTAGCTAAAAGGAAAAGAATTTTTAAACATTTATTTGAGAAAGAAATCAACAGCTTTAGATTCTGAAGAAATTATACAGTGAAAAGAGACTAGAACTATTTTCCTTTAGAAGCATAAAGCAGAATAATAGATACCTGTAAGAAGCTAGAGTGAATAAATGCAACCCAAAATGTTTTATTCAGAAATGTAAATGTAAAGCATGTTTATCTTTAAAAACACCTGTGGTAGGACCAATCCACTCAAAGAAAGTTTTCAGTCCTCTCTGATACCATAGTCTAATAAACAAAAGAGCTAAAGTAGAGAAAGGCAGAACATGAAATATACATGTGCATAAATATAGTAAGATGTTTGCCTAAGCTATTAAGACCTTTCCATGTGCAGAAATCTTGGTTTTAAGTTAGACCAAAAAAAAAGCTGCTTCGTTAGTGTTTTCAACATTACTGATGGTGTGAATGCCTATACTAAGTTATTATGCTTTTTGATTTAGAATGTTTTGCTTTTAGTAGGGAAAAATATAAAATGAAACGTCATACTAGAATATTAAGTTTTGAATGCATATTTCATTTTTTGCTCTGAATAAATTCATGTAAAAATAAGTTGCGTGTTACCAAAAGAAAATAAAACTGCCCCCCTCAAACAAACAAACAAACAAACAAAAAAGCCAGTTTCTTTATAAAAGTATACTTAAATTTATAAGACAGAATAGAAGGACTTTCTTGGTAACTGATTGCTGATTTTTTTGTCACATATTTTCTTGTAATATAAATTTGCAAGCTTACTATATTACTTCTTAGATGAAAATCATTTTTCACAGCACCATTACTTATATGGAAACTCATTCTTTTAGAGGTTGAGTGATGTCTAATTTCCTTACAAGTCTGCTCATAGACACTTTATACCCATGTATAAGGGTGCTAATGAATTAATATTATATTTAGATATAAAATTGTTCTCCCTCTGAGCTGTGACTATAGATGATGTAATACTGCTTCAGACTCACAGGACACAATTATAAAACTCATTACCAGATAATATGATTGCAATTCCTGGAGATATTTTTTAAACTAAAAATGAATAAAATTGTATCTTTGGAATTCACTCCAATACTTAATGAAAAAGGTTATTCTCTGCTGAATCTCTGTGTATTATCCGTAAATTCAGCTTCTTTCTGCTATTCTGAGTGCACAAAGTATCCATAAAATCAAGTTGAATGATATTTAATCCTCTTTTAATAAATTTGTATTTACTGAATTGACACAAGACAAACAGAGCATATTGGTATATCTGTTCTTGAAGGCTTTGAAAGAAATATGCTTACAATCCTACAATTCTCCAGAACTATATTGATTTCATACATTTAATGGAATTTTCATTTAAAACTCAGCACACGTAACCATACCCTTATAATTCTGTTCAAAATGATTATTTCAAAATATGTTGAATCCTAGATATTTTTTTGTAAGGGTAAAAAGAGATATATATATAATATATATTATATATATTATATTATATATATTATATATATATATTATAATATGTTATATATATAATATAATATAATATAATATAATATAATATATATTATATATATAATATATAATATATAATATATATTATATATATATTATATTATATATATAATATATATATATTATAATATATATATATATTATATATATAATTATATAATAAATATATAAATATATAATATATTATAATATATATTATAATATATATATTATAATATATATTATATATTGTCCTGGTTTCAGTTAGAACAGAATTAATTTGCTTCCTAGTAGCTGGTGGAATGCTGTGTTTTGGCTTAGGATGAGAAGAGTGCTGATAACACCCCAATGTTTTAGTTGTTGCAGAGCAGTGCTTATACGAAGCCAAGGACATCTCAGCCTTTTGCTCTGTCCTGCCAACAGGCAGGCTGGGGGTGCAGTAAGAGCTGGGAGGGGACAGACCCAGGACAGGTGACCCAAACTAGCCAAAGGGGTATTCCATACCATCTGACGTCATGCTAAACAATATATAGGGGTGGCTAGCCGGGGGGAGGGGGCCGGACTGCTTGGGGTTAAGCTGGGCATCGGTCAGCGGGTGGTGAGCAATTGCATTGTGCATCACTTGTTTGTACATATTATTATTACTTTCCTATTATCACCATTGTAACATTATTGTTATTATTGTTATTATTATTTTGTTATTATTATTTTCCTGTCTTATTAAACTGTCTTTATCTCAACTCACGGGCTTCACTTTCCATTTCTCTCCCCCGTCCCAGAGAGGGAGGGGGGAGGGTGAGCGAACGGCTGCGTGGTATTTAGCTGCCAGCCGGGTTAAACCACGACATATATATTATATATATTATATATATAATTATATATATATAATATATATATATTATATTATATATATATTATATATATATTATATATATAATTATATATATATAATATATATATTATACTATATATATATTATAATATCTTATATATATGTAATATATATAAGATATATGTATATCTTTATATGTATATATAAAGATATTTTTATATATATATAAAGAAAGATATCTATCTATCTATCTATCTATATACATATAGATATATATATAAGTTTTAAAAAGCCCTTTATGTTGTTTGTTATCTTAAAATAAGTTTATCACCACTTTGTTTATAGAAATATAGAAGTTTAGAAAGGTATGGTCTTGGAAGTCTGTTTGAATCTACTTTTAGTATTTTGCTATAACAGTATGTTTCATTCTCAAGAGATTCTAACTGAAATTTGCATGTTATATGACAGCTTTACAGAGAAATGAAAAGTTTAAAAGGGAAAAGATCTTTTCCTTTTCATGACAATTAGTTGTTAGATTGACTTCTGCGTTTCACTGTCACATATAAACAGAATTTTTCAACTTCTCTTCAACTATTACAATTCATTTATTGACTATAATGCAATAATACAGCTTGTAGGCAAAGTGTGGATGGTAGGTATGGTAGATCTAGTCAATATACTGGATTTCAGTAACTTCTGTATCTTAGTAAACTGCAAAATAATATATATATATATTTTTTCTTTCTGTCCAATCTCAAACTTGTTTGACAGAAAATAGTCCCATAATTCACTAATTAAATATATTTAATGGCATAATGATGTACTGTGGCAAGCAGTGTGTATTTTGCCAATTACTTCAAAAGTAATTTGAAAAGTTTATTTTCTCGTTTAGCCATTAAATGAAAAGCTTTATTTTATTTTCCATAATTATCATCTTCCATCATTTATTCAGATGCCCAAACAAAATAAATAAATGTATATATATACTTATTAATAAATATTAGTAACTCTAAAGATAACCACGAACTTAGTATACAATTATCTGCTCGGAGCCTATCTTTGATCATAAGTGGTAGCATGAAAATGGGAATGAAAATACACCCCCCCAAATATAATTATGTATATATATAATATTATATATTATATATTTTATATATTATTATATATAATACGTATATATGTATATTATATATATACATATATATATAATCTGTTCTCATGGTTCTAAAACGATTCCATGCAAAGTCTCTAGAGCAATAAATCTATTGAGCATTCACTAGTTCCCAAATCCTTCTTATTATGCCGAAACTACATACAAGTTAAAAATAACATGGGTGGCAAGTTGATTGTTAAAACGCTGTTTGCTGAGTTAATTGCTGTACATATATAAAAGAAAATAAAACAAAACAAATACTAATATCCACCTGCAAATCTGTCCGTAATAACTAGTGTTTTTATCTTTTTTGATCCATTCCTGTATTATTTTAAACCTCTTATTTTTCAGAGGATATATTAGTACCTCTTTAATAGTATATTCATTATATTAAAAAAAAAAAAAAAAGGTATTGAGTAAATCCTGCTCAGAACTATGGGTGCTAGAGGACTGAGAATTTTTTGGCTATCTTGTTATTCTGCTCCTTGTTATGTTGTTATGCTCACACTTCCTTGAACACTACAGTGTTGACAAAAAAGATAGGCAGCAACTCACTGATTGACAAAGCTGGGCTAAGCAGAGCAAAATTTGAAGAAGCCTCAGTGAAGTAGGATATTAAATATCAAACCAATATTTGCAGACAGGTTTTGGCACAGCAGAAGAAAGAGAGTTCAATGAAGAAAGAAGAAGAAAAAAAAAAAAAGAGAATCATGGAATAGAAATGAAATTACTGGAGGACATGTCAGTAAACATGAAATAAAGAATATATTTTGTTTCTTCCTTGCTCTGCAAGGTAAGTGATTATAAGAACATGTGTTTTTCCTTAAACTCTAAGGTGGTTGTATTGACACAGGTTTAATGCATATATTTGAAGGCTTTCCATTATAAATCACAGGGAGAGTTGGGTAAATATGGCAAACCTGAAAACATGGGTGATGAGAAAAGTTTTGCTTAACTGTGATAAAATCAAACAGCCTTGCCATTTACTTTAAGTGGGAATAACTGTGATTACAACTAAAGGGTATTCAATTGTGAGCAACTACTGCTATGTAAGAGCTACAGATTTACACTTTTAAAATTTGTGGCAATATAATTTTACTATTTTCTTGTATTTTGTTAATTGTTATTACAATAGAATTTAAAATGTAATTTTAACAAGTAAAACAATTATTAGCTGTTCCTCCCTCTCATTTCAGAGATATTTTTTTTTTATTCAAATGATGTGTGTATGAATATAGCACAACATTGCATCTTTATCATCCTTCTTCATGCAGATAATAAGGCAACTTATAAAATTAATATCATTGTGCAATGCACATTACCTAATTTGTTGCAACATTCATTTAATCAGGCATATGATTAGAAAAAAAAAACAACAACAAAGAAACATATTTGCTTTCACTACCCACTGGTTCTACACAAGGCATTCTGAAGCTTTAAATTAACAATGTATTTAAGTCTCTGCTTAAATCTTACTAAATTCCAGTTATTTGATTAAGCAAATGTTTAATTTTTTTTGCAAATAAGAATGTACTGATGAGTCAAAAATCTATACCAATAGCAGAACAAATTCAAAATACTTAATATCTGGTTATACTCTGTGCTTTACACAGAAATGTAAATTTTTTTGAGTAAGCATCACGTCATCTCCAATAACTTCATTTGTAATTGTATTTCCACAAGTAGAATAAAAATCAGGTAAATATTAAAAGGCTACAAAGATGATTAGAGGTCTGGACCACTTCTGTGAAGAACGGCAGAGAGAGATGGGGATGTTCAGCCTGAAGAAGAGAAGGCTCTGGTAAGACATTATACAAAAGGAGAATCACACCATCTACCTTTTTTCCTTCCCTTTCTAGCTGTGATATCAGCCTCAGCCTTTCAGTACTTAAAGGAGTCTTATAAAAAGGGCAGAGAAGGACTCTTTACTCTGGTAGATAATGATGGGACAAAGGGGAATAGTCTTAAACTAAGACTAGACTAGACATTAGGAGGAAATTCTTCACTGTAAGGGACATGAGGCAGTGGAACAGAAGTTTGAGAGAAGTTGTGGATGCTTCATCCCTGGAGGTGCTGGAGTCCACGCTAGATGTGGCCTTGAGCAACCTTATCTAGTGGATGGCATCTGTGCCTCTGGCAGGGGAGTTGCAGTTAAATGACCTTTAAGGTCCCTTCCAACCCGAGCCATTCTATGATTCAATGATCTATGATTAACTAATATATGATGGTGTAAATATATATAATTAATAATTATATAATATATATAATATATAATGGTGTAAAGAGCATCACAAACAAAGTTTGATTACTGTCTCAATGGTAAAAATCAACTTGATATCACACAGAAAAAAGATGTTACAATAGTTCCCTTTCAAAGGGAAATTATCACTCTATCTACAGATTACATTCCAACAAAGTAGGAATATCTATACATGTATGCCAAGTTGAGGGATAAAAAGTGTGTTTAACTTTACATGAGAAAATGGTCGTCCTATCTCAATGGCATATTGCAGTCCAGAAAATGTTGACTTTAACTAGTATATCTCTGGGAAGACTGCAGTGGTTATATAGGGCCATTTTCTCTACCATCAACATTTTTTACACTCACATGATGTAGGAAATTATTGTTTCTTTAGTAAATTTTGAAGGAATATTTTATATGTTCCAACTAACTTTTTCCTTCTATAATGCATAAGTAGTCAATACCACAAATTTCAATCTCTTGTTTTCTGGTCAAAAATGCTGTCACACTTAAGTGCAAATCAGTGATTTCAAATGTACGTGTTTATAAGTGCCTTATCGTAAGACATCAGCCTGGAAAAGGAAAACTTGAAAAGTAAATCTTTATGTCCTTTTTTCAAGGTAAATCTGTGCATTCCAGCTGAATTTCATCATATGTCAGGAGGGATATATAACGTTATGTATTAATGAAAATAATTTCTGAAATGCCGTGCCTTCACATACAAACCATATAGCAAAAACTTCTAAATATTGTCATATCATTTGTAGATTTAAAGATGACAAATGCATGCAGTGATTCAAAGACTTAATCATCTTAAGCTGTGAAACCTTAAAAGCTGTGGAATGGTCCATTATTGTTATTTGTTCTCGTGACTTTCCTCTTTAAAAACAAAAATGCAGAGTATATTCTGTGCAAAGAAAATTTCCCAAGGGAATTGAATCCGATTTCCAAGGTTTGCATACTGAAGGACAACATTTAGTTGAGCAGTTGTGATATTTACATTAAAGCCTAAAGGAAGCCTTTGCTTCTTGATTATAAATACTTGAATAGATATGTTTATGTACACTTAGAAAGAGTATATCTACTTTGTCAAAAGACCTTAATGAAAGTGACTTTGTAAATTGAAATATTCACATACATATATAGGCACAAAACCTCCTGTAGTGATGAATTTAAGTCTTTAGCTATTAGCCTCTAGTCAGTGTTCCAAGAGGAAAACAAATATTGGAACAGGGACCAATTTTAAAATATTTACTCTTCCATCTGCATTTGAATTTTATTAATATGCTTCTCCTATCTCATATTTTCAGCCTGGGTGAAGCCTTCTCTTCTGCAGGCCCAATTCTGTGTTCACTCCATCATAGCTTTTTCATGAATTCCTGGTTCCAAACCCTCAGGATTAAGTTTACATTACTTTTTACCCATCCAGAATTCCTTTCCATCAGCTCACACATTCTCTTCTTACTCTTAAGTTCTACTGTTCTGATATACAGCAAGAGAGAGAAAGGATGCATACACAAAGAAAACAGTAAGTCAATATAGAGAAAATGGGAAAACAACCTGCTTTATGTGGATACCAATAAAAATACGAAGTTTCTTTCTATTAAATGTATCAGGCCTTTTGAGATTCTAAGGAAACAAAGAAAGTGATCAAGAATATAAAGGCTGGTATTCACAGACTGTATTGAATTTGTTGAGTACTCTAGATTACAGAATGAAAAATCAGGTACATGTTCATATAAGTATTTCTGAAAAACATATTTTAATGAAAAAAAGGACATCTAGAATTAGAATCTCTTCTCCTTTCAAATAAAATAATGAAGGTCATTTATTTTCCAGCACGGAGCCACCACATGCCTTGAGGGAGTTGAGGTGGGGTAGTCACAAGATTAGAACAGTGACATTCAGTGACATACAGCTGAAGACTTGGTGCAACACACGCACACACACACACACACACTGTATGCACCTGTACTGTGTCTGCCTGGGATGTTAACTTTCCCTGAAGCACCCATACAATGCTGTGCTGTACACTTGTAGCTAGAAGAGCATTGGTGTCACAGCAGTGTTTTGTCTATTGCTGAGCCGTGCTGGCACAATATCAAGACGCCCTCTAAAACCCTCAAGAGCCAGCAGGCTAAGGGTGGGCAAGAGGCAGGTAGAGGACATCACCAGGGCAGCTGACCTAAACCAACCAAAGGGATATTCCATACCATATGATGTTACACTCAGCAATAAAAAAATGGGGAAGGAGAGAGAGGGCAATCGTTATGGAGACTTCTGTCCTCCGAAACAACTGCTATGCATATTGAGGCCCTGCTTTCCAGTACATGGTTGAACATCACTCAATCACTCATTGATGGGAAGTAGAAAGTAACTTTTTTTTTTTCCCCTCTGTGCTTCCATGCTGCCTTTGCTTGTTCTTTTCCCTCTTCTGTTTCCCTTTAATTAAATTATCCTTATCTCAACCTGTGAGTTTTGTTTGTTTGTTTGTTTGTTTTTTCTTTCCAGCATACTTTCTTCTCCCCCTCTTCTTCTAAGAAAGGGGAGTGAGAGAGCAGTTGTTGTAGAGTTCAGCTGCACAGCAAGGTAAAACTGCCACAGCACCATACATCAATCAAGGTCCCTGCCCTTTGAGTCTTCTCTAAACCAGCAGGAGTGTCTCATCCATTCACATCCACTCACTCTACTCAGTGGATGTGTCCTTGTCCCAACTAGATGCCTGTCTTACACATGTAGCAGTTTTACCTCTTCTCTGTCTGACATCTACATAAACATTTCACTGAGAAAGGAGCTATTATTATTATTATTATTATTTTATTTTATTTTATTATTATTATGGTGTTAACCTTGAAGACCTTACTAAGCATGAAGGTGTCTGTCTCTGGTCAATCACTGACTGTTGAAGAGTTTTCTAACATGCTCTGGCCTCCTGCACCAAATATGTTATGTCAGTAACATATTCTTTAGACAGAATTATACAACAAATTTCATATATTGTTTCATTTTCATCCTGAAATTTTCCTTGTAGTTTCAGTAGGTCCAGATAGGCACTGACTTCAAGGATATCATATTTGAATGCCTCCCCAGAAACAATAAGTGAAATGCAAAGTGACAGTCAATAGCACTAAGATGCATATAGACTTTTCTTGACTTGACTTCAGACACTGAATATAAAAGCCTGACTAATGATAGTTATAGGAAAGATTTTGACTTTTACTTTCTTACTAAAGGTAGATAATGGTCTATATGCTCTGGAATTCTGAGTTCTACCATTTAAATCAGAATATATGTAGAATGTGTTCAGATTTATCATCTGTGGAAACAATAATAGGAAGAAAGCCAAGAAGGGAATTTTAAATTTTACAATTCCTTGATTGCATGGATGACATTCCTAGGTACCATATACAGACATTGCTAGAAAATATAAAAGAAACCATCAAAGAAAATGTGTAAGAGACTTTTCAGAATAACACACACAGGAAAGCAGGCTTTCTAAGAAAATATGCTTCCTGTTGATGTCAGCACAGTCAAGTAGGACTTTATACTCACTTTTATTAAATAAAACCTGACCCAAAGAAATAAAGAAAAAATAAAATCTTAAATATTTGGTCCTATTTATCCTTCGGAATAAATAACCAAATTTTATGCTAACATTGATGCACATTATTTCTGAATATAACAAGCAAAAATCAACCAAAAAATTATTCTGAGATCTTTGAAAAATATTTGAATTTGTGTCGAGTTCTGGAATTTAAATGAGTGGATTCATGTTATTCAAGAGGAGATTGTTTCATATAAGATTTTAAACAACAGAATTTGTATAAATTATTTAGGAAATATCACACCAGACCTGAACTTAAACAATTATTTAATTATTTGTTTAATTACTTCTTGATGTACCTCATTTGTGATAGCATCAGGATACAACATTACAAATTTTCAACGTCTTTTCACATTTTACTGGCCTTCAAAATGTACAACATAAGATTATAATTCTCATGATAAATGACAGAATTAGAAGCTATATGAAGCAGTGGTGTAGTAGTTTCCATGCACATGCACATTTAGTTTTGTAATTAGAATTACTATGCACATTCTTAGGAATGAAAATTGTGATAAGCCTTCTCAGAATAGTTACACGTTGAAATCTGACAATGATGGTGAATTTCTAGAATAAAAAAGACACAATAATCTGCTGTGGAATTTACACTAATTCAGGTAGTGTATTTCTGTCATAGAGATGTGCTGTTGTTTTCTATTCACTCATTGACAATATATTCACAAGACTAACAAGAAATATAGGTCAAGTTGTTTCCCTTTCACTATTGTTCTGTAGTCAGGATTCAACTTTTGTTATCATGTTTCTCATGTGGCAAATGATCTTCCCTCATAGGAATGATTTTTTAACATGCCTTCCCTCATAGGAATGATTTTTTAACATGCCTTTGATATCTCAATTGTTATTCTTCAATGTCTTCATTAGGACCATCATATTGATATCATCTTCATGTCTTTATAAATCATGGTCTAAGATCTACATTATAGTCAGATAGACTAAAACCAAGTAAATAAATAAAAATGCATAATTTGTCTCTTCATTCTGGATCAGTCAAACAGCATATTTATTTTTCATGTTTCTGTGAGCCCATAGCTTAAAATAACTTCTTCATGTTTCATTTTATAGATGAAATATAGTACACTTATATTATATTCTTCAATAGTTAGCCTCCGTCTGTCCTAAAAGAAATATAAACTCTTATTGCAGAAATAAGGCTTTACGTTTTATTACTGAAAAGTTAAAACTCATCCAATTTACTTCCATGCTTCATAGCTGCACCTTTGGTAAAGCTTCTTAGTATTTTTGTGTACTTTGATAATTTTACTTCTGTTTTTATTTGCCCCTGGTTCCATAAGTTATTCTAATTTTTCCTCAGAAACAACTAATAAATATAATTCCAATAATAAATATAATTCCATTAAATATTAATCTAATAATCAGTCTAAGTACTTAGGAGAACACAAAGTGCTGTATCCCCTCCTACCTTCCCGTTTCTATAGATATGCCACATAAAAAATGGATCTTATTATTCAGTTAGTAACATTCCTCTGATGGGTTTCTTCCATTCTACTACTTTGCTCTGTAAGTTAGTCTCATTTGATATTACTAGCCACCAAGAAAAGTAAAATGTTGTGCAAGTTATTTTCCCTTATAACTCATGTCTAAACTATTTGGATTGTTTGGTTACTATTTTGTGCAGTATATATTCATGGTGGGTTACATTCTGTATAAGAATGGAGAACAGTAAACTCCCAGGACATTGAGAAGCAGAATAGGATCCAAACTGCAGAGGTCAAAGAAGCAAGGATATTTTCATAAAGACCCAGAATAAATTTCACAGTGTTTATTTCAATCAAGGAAAATATTGCAAGTGTTTGGAAAATTAAAAAATATTAGAGTACAACCCTTAAAGGACCCTGAAAGAAGAAAATATATATTTTAAAATATTTTACTGCATGTTATAGCATCTGTGTTAGTAGAGTCTTCTCTGTTTTAAAAGAGCCTTATTTTATTTTTTGTTCTAAAGGAGACCAAAAAGGTTTTACTTTGTCTACTTGAAAGAAGAGGGGTAAGCTAATCAAGAAAAAAACTGTGACTAAGGTCACAGTTTTTAAACTAAGTTTTTTAAACAGTTTTTAAACTTAGCTACTAAAACTGTAGCTAAGGCTTCTGCTGTAATCTTAAATAGATCGGTAAAGAGATTTTCAAACTTTACAGAAATCCACAACTCTAGAAGCTTTAGGAATTAATTCAAAAAGTGTCATTGTTACAAGTTGACATTGAGTTATAAGATTCCTGTGATCCTGAAGGTTCCTTGCTACTTAACATTTTAACAACCTAAGAAAATAGAAAATTTAATTGGTAATTTTGTGTTGTTATGTGTTAAGCTACATGGTTAAGCTAACTTGGGTTTCTGTCAGCCAAATGATCACTGTATTCCTTATTCCAGTGTAAACTGGATGTATTTTCAGTGACTGGACAGTTGAGTAAGGAAAACTTAACCTTACTTATGAGCTTAAAAAACAGTTATTTCAGGTGCAGGGAGGTATAAAAATAAAAATAAATAAAATCTGTATTTCTTAACCACTTGTTTTCAGAATGAACCAGCAGAAAATGTCATCATATTTTTTTATTTATTTACTAACAAGTAAATCTGTTTCACCACTTGAAAAATCTGGAGATGTAGCTGGTGATTCTATTATTTCCTCCCAGCACAATAAATGAAGTTAAACAATAAGCTTAACTGTCATCCACCCTTCAGCAGAGATCTGTACACAAATACACAAATGATTACAGAGGGTGTCACTGTCATTTTTCAGTTTATATTGCACTGAATTATACACTGTGAAAAGGAAAAGATATGATTTTTCTCCTTGGTCCCCATAGTCAGCAGATATTGTGTTGGTCTGGTACCAGTGAGACAAAAACAAAGAAAAAAAGAAGAAGAAAAAAAAAAAGTGTTTAATTTTATATGGGAATTAATCTGTGATAGACATTAACAATAATGACATTTGCACTGACCTGTTAGAGTCCGTTAACTCTTTCTGGACGAAGTTTTGACATATCCTTCCTTCCAATTAAATCTGCTGATCACCTGTTTGAATAAAGAATCTCAGGAAAAAAAGGAAGCAAATGTTCTCCATTTTCTTTTAAATTTCAGATCAATAAGATGACCACATGGAACTTAATTAGTAAAATAGTGCATGGAATGTATTTTGCAATTTATCTTCTGACTGAGCTTTTTATTACAGGAGCAGTGACACGTAGGTTAGTATGGGACTACATTTATCAGGACAGCTAGAAAGAAACTAAATGTTACATTTTGGACTTGTAATATTTTACCAAAAATAAAAAAAATAAAAATAAATAAATCACAGGAAAAATAAAAAATCGTTCGTTTAACAAAGACATTTAACTTTTTTTTTTTTCTTTCTTTCTGTAGTTATACAAAGGTAGAAGATATTCTGCATATCTAGGATATATTTAGGATGTTTATATTGACTGGAAATTTATAGAATAGGAAAAACGGGAATTTTTACTATATGTTAAATGTCCAAAATTCTCTAAAACTAGAGGAAGAAATATTTGTATATTTTTCTTTATATATGCTTTGGGGTTTCCAGAAAGAAAAACTCAGGCTTATTCCATCTCTTTGTAGGTTTATGTGAAAATCTCTCTGCATTGTAAGCAGACTATGGATGCAATGACTTCTTTTGACTACTATCCTCATCAGCCTCACACACCAGGCAGACAAAGCTTTTGAAAGATTCATTGTTAGTTATTATGGAGACAGATGGGATTTCCAGGCAGCCTGCACTCCAGATAACCTTATAACAATAACATTTAAACTCATGAAGTTACTGATTTTATTATAATTGTTGAACTGTACATGCAACTATCATCTGGCATCATTCTGAGCCAAGCTATACAGAAATTTAACCTATTTTTATTCACAAGGCTAGTGTCCTAGTTTTAGCTGATATATTTTTCTTCCTAATAGCTGTGTTTTGGACTTAATATAAGAACAATGTTGAAAAATGCTGATGTCTTTGTTATTGCAGTGCAATGCTTACACAGAACCAAGGACTTTTCAGCTTCTCATTCTGCCCTGCCAATGAGGAGGCTGGCGGTGCACAAGGAACTGTGAGAGGGGATGGAACCAGGAAAGCTGACCTAAAAGAGTCAAATATGACATCATGCTGTAAAATACAAATGGGGGAAGATGGCCAGGAAAGAGAGGCCTGATGCTTAGGGTCTGTCTAGACATTGGTCAGTGAGTGGTGAGCAATTGCATTGTGCATCACTTATTTTGTATATGATGTATATGATTTTGTTGTTGTTGTTGTTGTTGTTCTTCTTCTTCTTCATCTTCTTCATCCTAGTTCCACAGGATGAGGACCAGATATTAGACATTAGTGACTGATAAAACTACATGGAGAAGATAACAACATTTACTAAAAAACATAGTGAATGCATAAAAGTTTTTTTTTAAACATAAGAAAACAGAGAATTGATTTTAGATGTTACTGGATGAGGTACTGGAGTTCTATATCATGCTGTATGCTCAGGAGAGAGGGAAGATCATGGCTCAGGGATGTATCAACTTTTGTCCAGTCATTTCTTGATGCCCCTTAGAATTTTTTTCTTCTTTAATGGGACTTCTTTTCTTCATCATGGCTTTGCACAATTGTGGGTGTCTACAAGATGCAATGCAGTAGAAGGTGATACTCAATAGTGCAGGCATTTTTATCTGTTTTGCTTTCTCCAGTTAATGGTGATTTAGGAAAAGTTGTGATTAAACTCTGTGCTCACTAGTTCCTCAGTAAGGACTGTATCATGGCATTCCATCTCAAATTAACCATCTGCTTCATGTTGAGTACTACTAAAGCTGTCAGTTTTTAAATTTGAAAATAAATTCTGTCATGGTGCAATTACCGCCATTCTTGATGCTACTGATCCCCTGCTAGCCTTAGGCATCTGACACATCAGGTTCACAGGCAACAAGCAATTTGAAAAACAAACACAAACAAAAACAACAAAAAAACAACCAAACAAACAACAACTACAACAAAATATGCAGAACAAAACACATACATGCACAGATAGATTACTCTGCAGGAGCTCCTGAACATTTTCTTGACATGAAAATGCTGCTATGTTCTGTTAATCTTCCCTTCCCTTCCCTTCCCTTCCCTTCCCTTCCCTTCCCTTCCCTTCCCTTCCCTTCCCTTCCCTTCCCTTCCCTTCCCTTCCCTTCCCTTCCCTTCCCTTCCCTTCCCTTCCCTTCCCTTCCCTTCCCTTCCCTTCCCTTCCCTTCCCTTCCCTTCCCTTCCCTTCCCTTCCCTTCCCTTCCCTTCCCTTCCCTTCCCTTCCCTTCCCTTCTCTCTTTTTTCTTTTCTTTTTTTAAGTTTGCTCATACAAATGCAGAGGCTGGATGGAAATTAGCTGTTTGTCAAGAAACAATTGCAATCTCTTAAAAAATAGTAACAAATAAGAAATTGTTTGACTAGCTCTATTGCGAATGATTCTGTAATATTCTGAGATCCAGCTGAATGCAATTAAGCTTTAACATGCCCTGAACCTCACATAATTCAACTAAAATACTTCAGGAGAATATTAAAAAAAAAAAAAAAAATCTAGAAAAGGAAGCACAAATATACTGAGTAACAGAAGCCAAAAAAGAAAAAAAAAAAAAAAAAAAAAAAAAAGATTGGGTTACTTAAGACCTATGCTTATATTTTACAGTAATAACAGGGTTTTTTTTTAGGATAAGTTTCTGGCTGATTTAGGAACTACAGGATCTTTACGGTCCCTTCCAACTCTAGCCAATCTATGAAAATGCTAGAGATATTAGGTTCTCTGTGAGCACAGATCTAAAATATAAAAACTCAGGGGCAATGGAACTGTGATGGTTTGATTTGTCTGAATTTAAACCCCTACACAAGATGGAAGTTATTTTAGGATTTTTTTAAATACAAAATTGAAAAAGGACATTTAACACAAACAGGCTTTTGGCTTTATCCCTCAAAGGACTTAGCTCAGTGGGATTTGAATACAATTTGAACACCTTATTCTATGATCCTGCAAACCCTCTTAGCTGCTTCCTAAACCTAAATATTCATAAATGTTATACTTTATTTATGAAGTTTCACAACTGCCTCTGTGTATACCAAAAACTTTCTTCATCTTGAACTGATGAGGACTGGGAAGCCCTCAGCTATTATGCATCTGTAGACAACAGGCATCCCTCCATTTAAGCCCACTGAGATTCTTACCCTATTAGATCTGTTAGCAAGGATTTTGTCATTTACCCAGAAGACTGTAGGCCTTAAAAATGCATTTGTGTTTAGCATTTAAAAAAGGATGGAATGAGATTATAACTGCAGGTGTTCTTTGTGTACCTTTACTAGTTCCTCCAGTGTGATGTCTTTTTTATTAGTATACAGACCTCTCTTGGATGCTGCATGGGATGCAGAAATAGCTAATACAAATTTCTGGATTCATCAATAGGGGTCTTGGTTTGGTACTCAAGTCTGGATACAGTTTACTGACACAAAAGGAGGAAACAATAAAATAGACAATGATGGACAATGAGATAATGAAATTTAGTTTAATGGTCTAGCATCAGTTCTTCTTTTAATTTGAAATCATACAACTGTAGTCATGTCAATGGAACTGCAATGAATTATGGTATCCATTACATGGGTATAGGTAGAGCAGTCAACACTTACATACCTGATATGCTCTACTCTAAGAAAGACAAGAATCTATAAACCTATTAGAAGAATTAGAAGGATCTAATTCTTTGAAAATCTTCCAGGCATGGATTTTTTCAATACATGACCTAAAATAATTACGTAGCTTTTCCTGCAGATTTTGGGGTCCTTTTCCTGGAGTGGAGAAGGAAAATGACTTCATTTATCACTTGGAAGATTGACTCCTATGTAAGATTTGAAAATCTTTATTTGGGAAATTAGAGGAGACATATTTATGTCGGTAAAAGCTACAGTTTTCAACAAATAGAAGGTCTTCTTGTTGTTCTTGTTTTTTTCCTAGCTTTTTTTTTTTTTTTTTCAAGACAAGGCTCTGTTCCAAAAACTAAAGTTGCATGACTAACTATTAAAAAAGGTCATGGAGTTTTACGTGTGTTATCCTTTATTTGACTGTTTCAGCTAAAAGTATATCAAGTAAAAAAAGTTTATTTTGGGCATATATTTTAGTTTGTTAATGTATTTATATCTGTATATAAGTTTTCTACTGCAGGAATATCCTGGAAGGTTTTAAGTTCTTCATTATATGAAACACATTTGTGTTCTGTAAAGTGTAAAATACTATACAAAAATAATCCCTTCAAGCAGGTGTTCTTCACTCACAAGAATGACAAGTAATCTAACTTCAGTCTCTAAAGAATGACCTGAACTGGATTACTGTTTTTGTCATGCTCTGTAACAGTCCTGAAGTTGCAGGGCTATGATATTTTTGGGATAACAGAGGTGGTGGTATGGCTTCCATCACTGGAGTGGTGCAAAGGAGTAATACAAGCTCTTTAGGAAGAACAGTCTTGGAATCTCAGAATCGCAGAATTGTAGGGGTTGGAAGGGACCTCAAGAGATCATTCAGCCTAATCCACATGCCAAAGCAGGTTTCCTAGAGCAGGTTGCCCAGATAGGCATCCAGACATCCAGACAGGTCTTGAATATCTCCAGAGAAGGAGACTCCACAAACTCCCTGGGCAACCTGTTCCAGTGGTCCATCACCCTCACTGTGAGGAAGTTCTATCATATATTGGTGTAGAACTTCCCATGGTTTATTTTGTGGTCATTGTCCCTTGTCCTGTCCCCACAGGTCACTGAAAAGATGTTGGCCATAGCCTTTTGAAGACAAAGGGGAGTTGTCCTTTATGTGAGAGAGCAGTTGAAGTGCATGGAGTTCTGCCTAAGGATGGATGAAAATCACATTGTAAATTTATGGGTTAGGATTAAAGAGTAAAGTTAATACTGGGTGTGTCACCAGTTATGGGCCACCTGACCAGGAACACCAAGCAGATAAGGACTTCTACAGACAGATAGGAGAAGCCTCATGTTTGCAAGCCCTGGTCCTGATGGGATACTTCAACTACCTTATCTGTTGGTGGGAGAACAGAGCAGGGCATAAACAATCCAGGAAGTTCTTGGAATGTGTTGATGACAAATTCCTCTTCCAAGTGATAGAGGATCCAATGAGAAGAGACACTCTGCTGGACCTCATCCTCACTAACAAGGTGGTTGTTGGGACTGGGAAGGTTAAAAGACACATTGGATGCAGCTTTTATGAGACAGTGAAGTTCAGAATCCTGAGAGCAACAAGAAGAGTGAAAATCAAGCTCATAACACTTGATTTCAGGAGAGCAGAACTGATCTCTTTAAGGATCTGTTTGGAAGAGTCCAGCAGGATAACGCCTTAGAGGAAAAAGGAGCCAAAACTGTTGTTTAATATTCAAGGATCACCTCCTCCAAGCTCAGGAGTGATGCATCCCAGCAAAGAAATCAGTCAAAAATGGCAGGAGACCTGTGTGGATGAACAAGAAGCTACTGGCAAAACTCAAACACAAAAATGAGGCATACCGTAAGTAGAAGCAAGGATGGGTAACCTGTGAGGAATACAGAAACATTGTCCAAGCAGCCAGTGATAAAGTTAGGAAAGCTAAAGCCCAAATGGAATTGAATCTGGCCAGAGATTTCAAAGGCAACAAGAAGGGCTTCTATAAATACATTAATGACAAAAGGAAGACAAGCACAAATATGGGTCGACAGATGAACAAAATGAGAGACTTGGTTACACAGGACATGGAAAAGGCTGAAGTATTAAATGCCTTCCTTGCTTTACTCTTTACTAGTAAGACTGGTCTTCATGAATCCCAGGTCCCAGAGACACAGGGAATGGTTTAAGCAACATAGATGTACACTTGGTGGAAGAGAATCAGGTCAGGGAATACTTAAGCAAACAGGTGATGTGGTTTTACTCAGCTGGGCAGCCGAGCTCCACCACAACTACTCTCTCACTCTCCATCCTCAAAGGAAAAGGGGGAGAAAATATGATGAAAAGGGCTCAAAGGTTGAGATAAGGACAGAGAGATCACTCAATAATTATTGTCACCAGCAAAACAGACTCAGTGTAAGGTGATTAGAGAAATTCAATGCTTATTACTATCTGGAGAAGTGAGAAACAACAAGAAAGAAACTCAAAACACCTTCCCCCATCCACCTTATTCTGCCTCCTCCCCCTGAGTGGCACTGGGGAATGAGGGAATATGGGTTGTAGTCAGTCTAGCTTCACCTCTGTTTCTCTTTCATGAAGTTCCCTTCCTCTCCTCCAATGTGGGGTCCCTCCCATGGGATGTTGTCCTTCCTAAACTCATATTTTGTGGGCTTCCCACAGGAAACAACTCTTCAAGAGCTGCTCCAATATGGGTGCATACCATGGGGTCCATCTGTCAGGAGCAAACTGTTCCAACCTGGGTCCCCCACAGGCAGCAGCTCCCCACAGACCCCACAGACCCCTGCTCCTGTGTGGGCTCCTCTCCACGGGCTGCAGCCTCCCTCAGGCCACATCAGTAGTCCCAAAGCTGGAAAACAAAAATAAAAACAAACAAACAAACAAAAAAATCAAAAAAAGAAACCTTGAAGAAAACAGGGAGGCCTGTAGCTTGTGCAGTCTTTCTGTAGCTTGTGTAGTCTTTTAGCTGGGAAAATAAGGAAACAGAGAGACAGGTAGCCTTGAGGAAGATCAGGGATGAAAGGTAAAAAAGAAAAATGAAGGGAAAAAAAAGCTCAAGACTGACCTATGGTAACCTTGTGCTCATTAAGGATCATTAACATATTAAAAATCACCCCCATCAAAATGCTAATGTATGCTAATGTGGGATTTGTTCCCCCTTTTCCCCCACCAGTCCTCTCTAATGCAGAAACTCAGTAGAGAGAAGTTAGGTGAGCTGTAATAGCCAATCAAAAGTAGCCAAAGAGACAAGTTTGCTGTGTATAAATAATGATGATCCAAGTCAGAGGTGTGCTCGCTTTGTGAAAGATTGCCAAGCACCTGACTCTGCATAGCTATACATTTAATTATTTAATTAAAAGACCTTCATGTGGATTCTGACTCTGTGTGCTTATTGTCAGGGCACATTGAGCACATGGACAGCACATCCACCTGTTCCACCAGGGATTCCTCCATGGGCTGCAGCATGGAGATCTTCTCCATGTGGGATGCATAGGCTGCAGGGCGACAGCCTATTCCACCAGGGACCTCTCCACAGGCTGCAGGGGAACTGCTGCTTCACTTCCTGGAGCACCTCCTGCCCTCCTTCTGCACTGACCTTGGTGTCTGGATGCCTGTTTCTCACTCTTCACTCTCCCAGCTGCTGTTGTGCAGCAGACTTTTTTTTTTTTTTTTTCTTAAATATACACTCACAGAGGCTTATTGCACTCATTGCTTCTTGGCTCTTGAGGGGAGAACAGTGGATATTGTCTATCTGGTCTTCAGTATTGCTAACTAAGGAGGTGATCTGTCCTTCACCTTCAGCACTCATGAAGCCACACTCGAATCCTGTGCCCATTTCTGGTCTCCCCAGTACATAACAGGAATGGACGTACTACAGAGAGTCCAAAAAAGGGCCACAAAGATGGTTAAGGGACTGGAGAATTTCTCTTATGAGGAAAGGTTGAGAGAACTGTGACTGTTTAGCCTAAAGAGAAGTCTCAGAGTTGTCTTTATATGCCTATCAAGGATGATGGGAGGATGCGAAAAGGATGGAGCCAGGCTCTTTTTTGTGGTGCCTAGTGACAGAACAAGAGGCAATGGGCAAACCTAAGCACAAACCTAAGCACAGGAGGTTCTATCTGAACATCATGAAATGCTTTTTCTAGTGTTAGGTGACTGAGCACTGGCACAGGTATCCCACAGAGCTGTGGATTCTCCCTCTTTGTCCAGTCAAATGCTGCCTGGACATGGTCTTGGGCAAGCTGCTCTAGATGACCCTGGTTAGGAAGGGGGGTTAGACCAGATGACTACCAGAGGTCCCTACCACCTTCAACCATTCTGTAATTCTATGATATCATTGTATCCTGTGCTAAAGCATCCAGTTTCCCAGTTACAGTCTTTTATTTGTGCTGAAGACTGTGATCATTCTAAAGACACTTGCAGGTTCTGATAATGTTGTATTTGGGAAGCTTAGTGATGATGAATCAATATCAATGTCATATTTAATAAGTAAAAACATGTATTGTTGTTATATCACAGGATAAATGGTCACAACTTGCACTGAATATAGAACATGAATTATTATGTGATTGAAAATGGTATGCTAGTGATTTCTGTTCAAGAATGAAACATTTAACATCTATAATTCATCTTCCTGCAAAGCCATTAAAACCTCAATTATGACAGTAAATCATTATAGGTTTTCCTTTGTGAAAATGTTTTCTGCATTTTTTTATCAAGAAAGAGTGTAAAATGTCTTGTTTTCTTCTTATGTGTAAACATACAAAACTTTTAGTGTAAAGTTAATAAACACTGTAGTCTACTTAAAACAAGAGACACAATGATAAAATAGTACATAGGTCATCCATTTTTATTAATTTTCACACTCCATATGCTTTGGTAGTTTTCTATAAGCTTAAAGATTATATTTGCTACTTTTAATTTAAAATCAGATTTTCAAATTAATGACTCCATAACTGTGAAATTAGGGCTTATCTCACTGCATTATTTTATTATATTATTTTCCAGAGTTTCTTACTTATTTTGAGTTCTTATATGAAAATATTATTTTTCCAAATCTTCACTTCTGCTAGAAGTATAGTATTTTTCAAAATCTCATAACACATTCTGGAAACTAACTTTTTTTTTCCATAAACTAACTCAAGTTTACTAAAGCTAATGCCTCTTCATACGTGTAGTATAGATTCACATTCTAACAAACAAACAAAAACTTTCTTCTTTTCTTCTTGTAAGGGGTAGAAGGAGAGTGTCTGCTCCTTTAAGGATTTCTGGTCAAGGACCTTTTCCAATGCAAATAGGGATAATAAGGCAACGATGGGATCCAATTCTGTTCAGCCACAATAATTGATGAGGACATGTTAGAATGTGGGAATGTTTATTCTAACAGGGTTATCTGATTGGGGTCTATTAAGCTGCGAGAAAATAACCAGAAAAAAAAAAAAAAAAAAAAAAAAAAAGTCAGTTGTAGTAATTGATACAGAAACGGATGGAATGGATTCAGGAAAGGTCATCTGATTAAGAAGTTCTGGATTGGGATGATGAGAAGTTAGGAGGGGGAACAATAAGCAAAGTGTTGAGACACAGACCTGACAAAGCAAAAATACAATAATGACAAGAAACAAACCTCAAACTACAGGTGCCACTTCCAGGAAGATTAACCTAGACTTTGCAACTGTTACGACTGTGAACCTGGGTGGGAGTCTGGTCTGGGAAAGTGCAGAACTTGCAGAGCTCTGCAAACCCAATGCGGGGGGCAGGAGGGGATCATAGAATCAATCATGGAATGGCTTCAGTTGGAAGGGGCTCTAAAAATCATGTAACTCCAACCCCTCTGACAGAGGCAGTGATGCCACCTACTAGATCACGTTGGCCAAGGCCACATCCAGCTTGGACTCCAACACCTTCAGGGATGGAGCACCCACAACTTCTCTGGGTTACTTGTGCCACTGCCTCACTACCCTTACAGTGAAGAATTTCCTCCTAATGTCTAGTCTAAATCTATTCTTTTTTAGTTTAAGACCATTCTCCCTTGTCCTATCATTATTTACCCACGTAAAGAGTCCTTCTCCATCCTTTTTATAAGACCCCTTTAAGTATTGCAAGGCTGCAATGAGGACACACCAGAGCCTTCTCTTCTTCAGGCTGAACATCCTCAGCTCTCTCCACCTTTCTTCATAGGAGAGGTGCTCCAGCCCTCTGATCATCTTTGTGAGATGAGAGAGCTCTGCAAACCCATGGAGGGGATGGGTATAAAAGGGCAGGTCACATATAACATGGTACTGGTCAGTACGCTTGTCTGGATGCAGCCTGTGCTTGATCAGTGCAGTCTGTCCTATCTTTTTTTTTTTTATATATATATATTATTATTATTATTAAATGTTTTCTTAATGCTTTCTCTTCATGTTCACAATCACTCACCCATGTGCTATGACTACGTGACAGCTGCTGACAACACCTGTGTGTGTGTTAGTGAAAGTTGGTCTCTGCTGCTTGAGTCAGGTTGGTGGAACAGGCACCCCTGGCTCCTGGAGACTCAGTGACAACCTAGGTGCTAAGGAGATTAATGGTGTGAGTACCTGTGCTGGCTGTTGGTGCAGGCTGAGCTTATGTTTCCCAGCCAGGTGTGCATGGGGTATGCATATTTTCAAACATTAAACTGGACTACTTAGCAAGTAGTGAGCTCCTATGGTCCAGGCCACAGCATCCGGTAGCAGGGGGTCTGTGCTAGTGTACTGGGTCTGGCTGGAATGCTAACTTTCCCGGCAGCAGCCCATTCAGTGCCGTACTCTGTACTTGTAGCTGGAACAGCAGTGTTATCACACCAGTGTTGTGTCTACTGCTGAGCAGCAGTGACACAGCATTAGGCCTTTCTCTAACCCTCCTAGGGGGTGGGCAAAAAGAGGAGAGAAACATCACTAGGGCAGCTGACCTAAACCAACCAAAGGGATATTCCATACCATGTGATGTCACACTCAGCAACAAAAGGTGGAAACAGGAAGAAGAAGGGAGGGGCGGGCTCTCGTTGGGAAAACATGGGTCCTCCTCCCGAACACCGGCTGTGTGCGTTGAGGCCTTGCTTCAAGGACGTGGTCAATCATTGCTCATTTGTGGGAAGTAGAGAGTAATTTCTTTCCTCTGCACTTCCATATAGTCTTCTTTGGCTAAAAGAAACAACCTTTGTTTGTTTGTTTTCCTTCCATCCAGACAAGTACGCTTGTCTGGATGAAGCCTGTGCTTGATCAGTGCAATCTGTCCTATATAATAATAATAATAATAATAATAATTTATATTATATATTTTTATATATAATATATATATATTTTATATATATTATAATATAAATATATTATAAATAATATATTTAAAATATAATATATTTATATATATATAATATAATATATATAAATATATATATATATAATATATATATATATAAATATATAATATATTTATAATATATTAATAATATATTTAAAATATAAATAATATAAATATATATATATAATATATATATATATATTATATATATTATATATAAATTTATTATTATTATTATTATTTTATATTTTATATAAATTTATATTATATATAAATTTATTATTATTATTATTATTATTATTATTATTATTAAATATTTTCTTAATGTTTTCTCTTCATGTTCACACTCTCTTCTGTGTTTGCATGTGATAAAATGACTACGTGCTGGCTACTGGCTGCACCTGTATTTGTGTTATTGAAAGTTAGTCTCAGCTGCTGGAGTCAGGTTGGGGAACAGGCATCCCTGGCTTGTCGTGCCAGCTACTGGAGCATGTGTGTGTGTGGGGGGGGTGCTCAGCAGCAGCCACTTGTGAGACCTCTGTGTGTGTGATTGAAACTGCCAGCTAATGGAGTGTGTTGCTGTCTTAGTGTCTGTGGTTGGAGGGGTCATAGCTCTGTGGGTATAGGAAGGGTGGTACAGATTTTGTGCCCAGTGAAAGTTATTGCCAGCTATTGGAGTCAAGCTAGGGGTGTAGGCAGTCACAGCCTGTGGTGCCAGCAATTGGAGCGAATGGGATCCTGTTTTCAGTTCCTGGAGCAAGTGGATGTCTTGTACTCCCAGCCATTGTGTTGTGAATGGTGTGTTCTCCCAAAAGTGTACTAGGAAGCACCAGCATGAGTGAGGTGAATGCAGGACTCTACATGGGGTCTGTAGCAGGGACACAGGTCTCAGCCCATGAGCTTGGTGCTGGCTGCTGGTGGGCACTGTGTCTTTATCTTTCCCAACCTAGAGTGCATGGAGTGCTCATGTGCAATCATTTGCAAACTTTAAGATTGACTACCTGGCTAGTATTGCAGCATCCTCAGGCCCAGGTCAGGGTATCAAGAGGGTGGAGTGTCCATGCTAGTATGTCCAGGGGGACTTACACACTCTCCCTCATGCACAGGTTTGCAAGTGCTGTGTGTTTGCAGCAAATTGAATCTGGAATCAGTGAATAGGCAAGCTGTGAAGCAGGTTAAGGGGCTTGGGATCCAGGCAGGGGTACTGGATGGACAGAAAGGTTGTGCCAGGCACTCATGGGAGCAAGCAAATGAGTATGTTCTTATGAATATAGACAGTGTTGTGTGTGCACGTTCACTACTGAACTCTTCTGTCTTTACCAGCCAGAGGAAAGGAAGGAGACTAGGCTGTCTATATTTGTTTTGTATGAATCCTTTGTGTTTGTGGTAGCTTTGCTACTGGTTGAACCTGCAAAGAAGAAAGCAGCAGCCACATCTCCCAGCCTGGGCAGAGACCCTGGGTCCCTGGGCATCAGGTTGGGCAGAGGCAGATATGTAGAAATAGCTCTGGGGTGGAGCAGCTACAGGAGGTGGCCACAATCTTAACATTCATCCCTTAAACTTTTCAGTTATTGCATATATCTTCATGAAGATACAAAACTGTTATTTTTTTTATTTATTTATTTTATTTTTTAAGTAAAGGAAAGGATTGTATTCCAGGAGGTATATTATAGTAACACTTTAGAGGGGTTACTCTTATAATTTTTAATATCATTGTTCAAAAAAAGGATGTGCTTTATTATCATATTAAACTAACATAGCGCTTATGTGAATATATGTTACTATGTATAATAGCATAATAAAATTGTAACTGGATAGATAGCTGTGATGAAATGAGCACTGCTTCAGTGATGCATGTCAACTTAGAGAATGCTAATGCCAGATGAAATAACATTTTTTGGTTCATTGGTTTAGGCTATCAACATCTTTGAAGCCATCTCAAGGAAAATGTTTTTGTCTATTGCAGTGTTAAAATATCATGTGTTAATGAAACGCTTGTATGCACAGTAAGTATTGAATATAAAAAAAATGCATAATATTTATCTTTTGTTTAACTTATACCCTTTATTGGAGAAATAATCCTTATATTTTCATTGTGGAATTCTAATGTAGATTATCAAAATAATTGTTACAAGTAAGGCATAATCTCAAGACCTGATTTCTGAAGTTTTATTTTTATTTTATTTTTATTTTATTTTTATTTTATTTTTATTTTATTTTTATTTTATTTTTATTTTATTTTTATTTTAATCTTTTATTTATTTATTTTTAACACTTATAGTTAGGTACTCATTTTTATCTTCTGTTTTGCATGTTTGAGGGGATACAAGTACCTCCTACCCATCATTTGTAACCAGGTCTTGAGAAATATCTATAGAGATATGGTAAAACTACTTGTGAGTTAAGCTGCTTGAAAACTCAACAGCTCTGATTCAGAAGTAATATGCCTGTGCTAGTCAATCTCTTATTAGCTTGGATGAAGTGCTGTACTGTTTTGTACTGCACCTGAGCAGCTTTATGTCAGTAGAGCAGCCTAGAGTATGTAGGCTGTAGATGTATTTATTATCTATATATATATCAACCTATAGATGTATCTATTTTACAGGTATTCACCTGTGTTGCTTGTGTGATGGCTTTAACTTAAGCATTAGAGTTTCTTATATGTTTAGAGAATTGATTACCCAGGTACAGTAAGGTTACCAAAGAAACACCAAAGCAGAGAATAAATAATCTACTGCTTAAAATGGTAAATCTGATGTGTTTTACAAACAATATTTAATTATTATAAATCAGTGGGATTTTTTTTTTCCCTCCCCAAGAAAAGGCATGCAAACCTATTTCAGAATCCATCTAGTGTATATTGAGAACATGAGAAAAGAGGGTTCACGGTTTTCTGCAGAGAACACATACAAATATAGGAAAGTCTTGGTAAATAGGTTAGTCTCTGGGCTGCTGTTCAAAGTGGTACAGCTACCTCTTACTGTGCCTTGTGTGAGTTTTTTTTTTTTTTTTTTTTCCAGGTGTCTCTTTTGAGAACACAGGTTTACTTTTAAGACATAGATTTACTCTGTGTGATTACTGAAGTAGGAGAGTGTTCATCACTGTCATATCTTGACTGACACAGTAGCAGGGAACTGAATAACAAGTGACAGGGAGTTGAACAACTTTTCTCCATGAAGAAATACATTTTCTTCATGTTTAAGTGGTGATACAATGTCATCAATAAACTGAAAATGATGAATTTTTAAGATTTATTATAAAGTTTCTTTTCAAACTTCTGAATCATTTCTGTACACCTTCTTTTAACTTCTTTTAGTATTTCAGCATTTTACTTGAAGGAGACCCAGAATAGAAGAAAATATTCAGATGTTATGTAGTCTGGATTAATTCCTTCCTCTTTTGTCAAATGTCTGCCTATTTCAAATGAACCTAAGGATCATTGCCAAATTGTACTAATCTAGAATGCTCTGCAAAACTGTACACCGCTATTTTCCAAAGCTGTTCTTAAGTTATACTTATGACCTACATCGCTATATCAATTCATCTTATCTTAGTTGCTTTAAAGCAAATTAGAGGGCAACATTTAAAATCTATAGAATCTTAGGTGTGAATGCTCACCAACTAGTTGCAGTCAAGTTTCATGTTTTTCTTCATATACCTACAAACAGATACATAGACTAGGATTCATCAAACAGTACTCCCAAGTTGGTTATTTGTTTTTGTTTAAAGTCATAGAAGCTATCCATTGTGTGCTAATTTTCAGAGTAAAGAAGAGGAAGAGATTTCTCTACAAGGCACTTCATTTGACCAGCTTTAAAAGCCTAACTCAGGATGAGGAGAAAAGTTGACCTCTGGAGGTTACTGATCCTGTCCCCTGACTAGAAAAAGTTTAGCATAACTAGTTCAGCCACAGATTATCTGACCATGTAAACATTAGATATAATTTGAACTTCATTTTGAGACCTTACTCCTGAAAATGTAGATGTTATCATAGTGGATTTATGTGGCAAGGTTTTGGTAGCTGGGGCCTGCAGGGGTGGCTTCTGTGAGAGGAATCTAGAAGCTGCCCCATGTTAGATAAGAGCCAGTTTCAACCAGCTGCAAAGGGACCCCCTGGACCCTCTGTTACCCAGAGGAAAGCCAATAAGTGATGTTGTTTGTGCCTCTGTGAGAGCATATTTAAGAAGGTGGGGGGGAGGAATGCTGTGCAAAAGCAGCTGGGAGAGTGAGGAATGAGAACCAGCCCTGCAGACCCCAAGGTCAGTGAAGATGGAGGCAGAGGAGGTGCACCAGGCACCGGAGCTGAAGTTTCTCTGTGGCCTGTTGAGAGGCCCCTGGTGGAGCAGGTTGTCCCCCTGCAGTCTACGGTGTACCACATCAGAGCAGATCTCCACGTTGTAGTCCATGGTGGAGCAGGTGGCTGTAGCCTGAAGGAGGCTGCAACTTGTGAAGAGCCCATGCAGGGGCAACACCCACACCAGAGCTTCAGCCTGTGGAGAGAAGCCCATGCAGGAGCAGGGGGCCTGGGGGGAACTGCTGCCTGTGGGGGACCCGTGCTGGAGCAGTTTGCTCCTGATAGATGGACTTCGTGGTATGGACAAATATTTGGAGCAGTTCATCTGCCGGTGGGAAGTCCACTAAGGATCCATTCAGGAAGGACCATATCCCATGGTTGGACCCCATGTTGGAGCAGGGGCAGAGAGTGACCATGAAGGAGTGGCAGAGACAAAGAGTTAGGGACTGATCGCAACTCCTGTTCCCCTGTGCAGCTCGGGGAGAGAAAGTGGAAGAGGGTGAATGGGGGAAGGAGTTTTTAGTTTCTTTCATTTTGTTTCTCACTTCTCTAACTTGTTAGTAATAGGCTCTAAATTTCTCTAATCTCCTTACACTGAGTCTGTTTTGTTGGTGGTGATAACTGTTGAGTGACCTCTGTCCTTATCTCAACCCTTGAGCCCTTTTCATTATATTTTCTCCCCTTTTCCTTTGAGGAGGGGGAGTGAGAGAGCGGTTGTGGTGGAGCTCGGCTACCCAGCTGAGTAAAACCAAAGCAGTTATGCATTTCATTGTGGTACAAAGGACAGTTAATTGTGTCTCTCCCTCGTTCCCTAAATTTTGCATAAAACTATATTACAAGGTGTTTTTTTTTTGAAAACGTTAATTTCATACACTAGTTTTCTGTTTGATCCATGCTATGTAGAGTTGAGCATAAACTTTATAATGCTGGTGCAATGTAAGGTAGATACTATTTGACCTGAAAATAAAAATATAAATAGTT
Source organism: Netta rufina (assembly GCF_964035555.1). Taxonomy (NCBI): domain Eukaryota; kingdom Metazoa; phylum Chordata; class Aves; order Anseriformes; family Anatidae; genus Netta; species Netta rufina. The sequence continues at coordinate 38,660,860 of NC_140123.1, read as the reverse complement.
GAAACATGCAACATGAATTTATTTGAAATTATGCAAGCACATTCACATATTATTTTAGCTACAGCTAAAAGTGTCCTGCACTTCCTGTATTGCAATTAATTATTTGGATTTTATCTCTCTGATGTTTAATTTCTGTCTTCATCATGATAGACTGAGCTATTACACTTAATATTTAAAGTATGTTATTGGCTCCTTGGCTCCCTGCTTAGTGCATACTTCTCAAAGGCAAAAGCATCTTTTTTTCTTTTTTTTTGAGAAATATTCAACCTGTTATTGGTTAGTTCATAAATATATATATATATACATATAAATTCATATTCATTTTCAAATTCATTTATATATATATATAAATACGTATTTATATTCACATATAATTTATATATGAATTCACATACATGAGCTATCGCTAGAAGTAAAAGCCAAGCAGATGTTGAGTTGAATTACACATCTGTTGGCTTGAAAAGAAATTATAAGTATTCCAAATTGGATTTGGCTTTTATTTTTCTCAGAAGACTGAATTTCATAACTGAAGCAAGCACAACATAACAATTAAAATAATTGCTTTTAAGTCATCTGTTCCATTGCAAACATATTGTAATGATATAACTTTTTACATTTTCTTATGGCATTAAAAAGAAACAACTTATGGAAGAACCGTAGTTCAAGATGCACTACTGGGATTTACTTATAAAAATCATTATTGGATGTATTCAACAGTATATTTAGATATATTAGTATATTTAGTATATTAATACTTATTTTTATAATAAGTATTATATATATTAAATATATATTATATATATATAATATATATAATATATTTAGTATATTAAATATAAGAATTGGTTCATGACACCAAATAAATAGTGTACTAAAAGTGCTATAATTTCTAAGCAATAGAGACACAATGTACACTGGAAATTAATTAGCAGACAGAAGAAAAAAAAAACGACACATACATTTGAATCAGAAAAAGGTTTTGTCCTCTTGAGGGACAAGTAAAAACAATATTTATTCAGATATACTGAAAAAAAGATCTTGTTAAAGAGATGATAATACTTTTTAAACATATAATAATGAAATATCTTGCATTTAAATAACACTTTATCAGTGAATGGAGATGTACAGAAATTCAAAATGCAACAATGAATGAAATTGAAAAACAACAAATTTCAAGTTGATGAAACAGAATATATTTTTACATAATGCATAATTAACTTGTAGTTTTCTTTGCCACAAGATATCCCTGAGACAAGAGCTTAGCTGCATTTATGGAAAGAAAGGATTAGACACTTATGTAGATAATGAAAGCTCTCGCAGTCACATTAGAGAGGAGAAAAAAAAAAAGAAAAAATCAAAATGTAATGTAATCACTAGCTGAAAGAGCTGCCAAAACTTCTATATTGTACTTTTTTTTTTCATAATTGTTCATTATTGACTTTTTTTTTTTTTTTTTTTTTACTTTTCCCTGAGATAGGTAGAACCCTTCTTGTTTTCATTCTTTTCTTTGCTGAGGTACTCCAAATGTTAATTCCTTCTTCTAATTTTTAAATCAGTTTAGATTTAATTTTATATATTTTTAATGGAGTCTGCTTACATGTTCCTTAGTTCTTACTTAACTCAGTTTTATTTATTTTTATTTTTTTTTGTAAGTGCTTTTAATAAACAATATGAGGTTGCATCATTTGTTTAGTGACAAGCTATTGACCACGATGACTTCTATTTATAGCCGGGGATCTCTGGTATCTTTTTATATTTGCATTCTTCCACTCCACAGTTTATTCTGGAGTCATGGTCAATTCAATTGACCTAACACAGCTGCTGCTAAACAGTTTAGCTGAAGTGAAAGCTAAACAAATTTGAATAATAGTTTCCTGTTAGTGGGCTATTACTGTGCCAGTTAAAAAAATAAAAAATATAAAAATCTTAGCTTAGGACAAACACAGCCAATTCCCAACACCTTGCACTATTAAGACAATAGGAAGTTTGTTATGTTTTAAGAGTAAATGCAAAAATCATATACACAGGACAACTCACGCTACTGTCAGGCTGTTTTCCAGCTCAATTTTTCTTTGTTTTTAAATATATATTATTTTCACTTATGGTTAAATGAATTTTATTTTATTATATACATGTGTATATCCCAGGAGGATGCCTAGGATGAGGAAGTCAACTCCACACTTCAGGACTGCCTCCACCAAGAAAGAAAGAAGGGTGATTGTTGTAGGTGACTCCCTTCTCAGGGGAACAGAGGGACTTATTTGTTGGCCTGACCCTACCCATAGGGAAGTCTGCTGCCTCCCTGGGGCTAGGGTCAGGGACATTGCCAAAAAGCTTCCCAGCCTGGTTTGTCGCTCTATTATCCTCTTTTGATAGTCCAAGCTGGCAGTGATGACATTGAAGAGAGAAGCCTGAAGGCTATCAAATGGGACTTCAGGGGACTGGGATGATTACTCCACTGGTGGAGTACAGTTGGTGTTTTCATCTATCCCTACGGTGGCAGAGAGGGGTACAAAGAGGACATGGAAAGCCAGCCTGATAAACATATGGCTCGGAGGCTGGTGCCAACACAGAAATTTTGTTTTGTTTTGTTGTGTTTTTTTTTTGACCATGGGGCGCTTTATTTGGCACCCAGCCTGATGGCCACAGACGGGTCCCTATCTCTAAGGGGAAAACAGATCCTATGCCAGGAGCTGGCAGGGCTCATTGAGAGGGCTTTAAACTAGGTAAGAAGGGGGACAGGGCTGAAACAAGGCTTGTTGGAGCTGTACCGGGGAAACAATGGCAAATCTGGGACAGAAGGCAATGTCCCAACTGAAGTGCATCTACAATAATGCACACAGCATGGGTAACAAACAGGAGGAGCTGGAAGCCACCGTGCAGCAGGCAGGCTACAACTTGGTTGCCATCATGGAGATGTGGTGGGACCACTCTCATGACTGGAGTGCTGCAATGACTGGCTATAGGCTCTTCAGAAGGGAGAAGCAGCACAGAAGGGGTGGTGGTGTGGCTCTCTGTATTAGAGAATCTTTCGATGTTGTGGAACTCGAGGCTGGGAAAGACAAGGTTGAGTCCCTGTGAGTTAGGATCAGTGGGAAGGCCAACAAGGCTAGCGTCCTGGTCGGGGTCTGTTATAGACTGCCGAACCAGGATGAGGAGACGGCTGAGGAGTTCTACAGGCAGCTGACAGAAGTTGCAAAACCATCGGCGCTTGTTCTTGTGGAGGACTTCAACTTCCTTGATATATCCTGGAAGCATAAGACAGCCCAGAGAAAACAGTCTGGGAGGTTTCTGGAGAGCATGGAAGATAGCTTCCTGATGCAGCTGGTTAGTGAGCCTACCGGGGGAGGTGCCCCACTAGACCTTCTCTTCACAGAGAAGTACTGGTGGGAGATGTGGTGGTCGGAAGCTGTCTTGGGCAGAGCGACCATGAAATGGTAGAGTTCTTGGAGAAGCCAGGAAGGGGACGAGTAAAACCGCTGTATTGGACTTCCGGAGGGCTGACTTTGAGCTGTTCAGGACACTGGTTGGCAGAGTCCTTTGGGAGGTTCTGAAGGGCAGGGGAGTCCAGGAAGGCTGGGCACTCTTCAAGAAGGAAATCTTAATGGCGCAGGAGCGGTCTGTTCCCACGTGCCCAAAGAGAAGCAGGCAGGGAAGAAGACTGGCCTGGCTGAACAGAGAACTGTGGCTTGAGCTTAGGATAAAAAAGAGGGTTTATAATCTTTTGAAAAGAGGGCGGACCACTCAGGAGGACTATAAGGATGTTGCGAGGCTGTGCAGGGACAAAATTAGAACGGCCAAAGCTCATCTGGAGCTCAATCTGGCTACTGCCGTTAAAGACAACAAAAAATCTTTTTACAAATACATCAGCACAAAACGGAGGACTAAGTAGAATCTCCATCCTTTACTGGATGTGGGAGGAAACCTAGTTACAAGAGATGAGGAAAAGGCAGAGGTGCTTAATGCCTTCTTTGCCTCAGTCTTTAGTGGCAAAACCAGTTGTTCTCTGGATACCCAGTACCAGAGAAGGTACTGGGAAAGGGGATGGGTGGAAGGGGATGGTGGAAGGGGATGGGGAGCAGAATGTGGCCCTCACTATCCATGAGGAAATGGTTGGCAACCTGCTATGTCACTTGGATGTACGCAAGTCGATGGGGATAGATGGGATCCACCTGAGGATACTGAGAGAACTGGCGGAGGAGCTGGCCAAGGCGTTTACCATCATTTATCAACAGTCCTGGCTATCGGGAGAGGTCCCAGTTGACTGGCAGCTAGCAAACGTGACGCCCATCTACAAGAAGGGCCGTAGGGCAGACCCGGGGAACTATAGGCCTGTCAGTTTGACCTCAGTGCCAGGGAAGCTCACCTAGCAGATTATTTTGAGTGTCGCCACAAGGCACTTGCAGGGCAAGCAGGCGATCAGGCCCAGTCAGCATGGGTTTATGAAAGGCAGATCCTGCTTGACAAACCTGATCTCCTTGCTTTGCACTTCAGAAGAACAGTCTTTCTCTGTGTTTTCTGTAATCTTTTTCCAGATCACTAAAGAAAGTAATTGGATCCTATCTTAATTGCCTCTTCTACAAACTGAACAAAACCAATCTCCTTTGCCTCTTTTCATGTGTCATTATTGCATACATTTTAATAGGATTCCAAAGGATAAATCTGTAAATTTTTTCAAAAGTTTATATCACTTTTTTTCCAAATGTGATATTTTTTAACTGGAAAGAATATTTTTGTTTCCTATTGCATCCAAATGACATATGAAAATGACATTTTGAACTGCTGAAAAAAAAAAAACACATTAAAATAATCCATAAATTCTAGGAGAGTTTTAAAGGAGCCAATTAGCTGAATTTCAAGTTGCTGATGTTAGACTGCTTCCATTACATTAATTAACTAAAGCTAATTCAGCAATCTTTATGTTAGGCTGGAACTTGCAGTATAACTGCACTTTATTTAATTTTAATTTTTAATTTATTTAATTGTGCTGCATTTAGAAGTATTCTAACCAACGTTTTACAGCAGTTGACTTTTAAAATTTCATGACATCCTTTTTGTTGAGAACAATGAAATGAATTCTTCAAGGATCAGAGCATCATAACTGGAGAAATAAATTTCCTGTAATACACAGATGCCTAGAATCACAGCAGAAGTAGTGCAAACAGATCAAAGTAATAAAGACCAGAGTTGCAAACTCTATCAAGTCTTGTGTCATTTAAGAAAGTGATCTCTATTGGAGACTAAAGTTCACATTCTGAGAATAACCTTAATTTTGGATGTAAAAACAAAGAAAATTAACTGATCTATAAAAACAAACAAAACAGGAAACAGCTATGTAAGATACAGTAAGAATTGTTGTCATGGAATTCACTTGCATGACTAATATAGCAGCAATTTAGGATTTATGTTATACTTTTATGGTAAATAGCAGTGTTAGACTGTATGATTTTTAACATAACTTAAACAGCATTAAATCATCAGACAATTTAACACAATGATTTGAACAGAATTTGCTACAATAGGAACAGTGACTTAGTGAAAGGTTTGGGAATGGCAAAGTTCACCCGAGACTTACTGCAGGTTTCTGAAGGGTATGTGTGCGCGTGTCACACACTTCCAAAATTCTCTCTTAGAGTGAATTACTCACTTCCTCACTTGTTCCCCTCAGGGCGAGCTGGGCTCTGAGAAGCATCCCATCTCAGGGGGAGATTGAGGGTACAGCCCATTGTGGTCCCTGGAGAGCTCAAGGGGCTCTTTGCTTAGGACTACTGACCATGAGACAATTGACTGTTAGTCTACTTTTCCATCCTGGGTATTGTTCAGATAAGGCAATTTGGGTATTTCTTCCACCAACTCTGCCACTCTGGTACCTTCCAGAATATATGATTCTGGTATTTCTCAGGTTGGGCAACTGTCCAGTCTTCAGGGTCTGAGAAGTTATCGAGGGGTGACTGTTCATAGTCACCTGTTATGTGTGTTCCCAATCGACAATGCAACTGGTGTAACATTAGTTACAGTTAATCTTGAACCATATCTGAGTTGGGGAAAAAGCTACTCCACCACAGAGATCAAGGGTTACAAGCTGCTGCAGTCCCTGGAGAACTGAAATAGGCTTTTCTCCACCTGCATTATTTGTAAGATAAAGTGACTGGCTCATAGTAAAATTCAGATTCCTTACCATTTTCTAAAGCTCCAGTGTGCAAGGAATGGTCACATCTCAGCCTACTGTGGCTCCTAAGCCTGAGCAAGACTTCTGTCAGGTGCAGAGGTAGAGCATACCCACCACAATTGTGGGTTTCCATGTTTCAGATAAAAAGTAATAGTATTTCTCAGTATTGACTAAAAAGTCAAAATCTTACATTTCATTTAGTAATGCTGTTTGAACAGACACAAATGTAACATTACAACTAAAAACATTTGATATACAAAATGTTTTGTACAAGAGAAAGTAACACACAAATATCTACAGCCAATAAATGAATTTTAATGCCTTTTAAAATCTCTTTATTTAAAATAAAATCTGCTGAATTATTTTCAATATACTTATGACGGAAAACTATAAAAGTTTATCAGCTCATTGTTTTCCTTGTTAATAATTCTATTCTGTTTTATAGTTCTAGGATCAGATGGCAAATGGCTGTCTATGGAGGACCATACATAATGGTGAATCCTGTTGAATTTTTATCCCATAAAGTGTAGTACTCCATCAGTGATATCAAATGTTTCATGAAAATATCTCATGGAAGTATATCATTAAAATATTTGAGAATATTTTTCAGAACACTGTCATTTTATTTTTGACTTAACAATCCTGAGCTTCAAGTGAAATATACAAAATGCTTCAAAAGCTGAGCCTGAGAACTAAAATTACTATTTCTGTTACATATTGAAAATCACAGCCTTGGCAGAAGTAGTCCTTTTATTGATTACTATATTTTTTCTTGTCTGTTTCTGCTATCCAATTGCTAATGACTCTTTCTTCCTGTTCCACAAGGACTAACTAAGTCTACCATTCAAGTGCTCTGGGTAACATGATCATGTTATAAATAGAATAACTCTAGTGTATATCAGGTTAATTTTCCTGTTTCTTGTGTTACTTGATAAAGGACAGTATGCTTGAAAGCTTGTCCTTTTGCAGCTCTACTATGTGGAATAAAAACCTTTCCTATGAAACTTTCCCCTCACTTCTATTTAGAATAGAAGTTGATTAATCTAGAATCTCTCTATAATTAGACATCCAGAGTGCAGCAGACTGAATCACACTTTGGTAGTGACTTTCTGTTTCAATGAATACCCTTCTAAGAGTGACTCTTCAATTTTGTACCAAAAAAAATCTGAGGCCTATTTATTTGTTTGACTATGTTTTTATAGTTTTAATAATTCCACCCTTTTCCAATAGACTCATAGAATGGCTTGGGTTGGAAGGGAACTCAAAGATCATCTAGTTCCAAAGCCCCTGCTGTAGGCAGGGGTACCACCCACTAGATCAAGTTGGCCAAGGCCACATCCAGCCTGGTCTTGAACCTTCAGGGATGGGGCATCCACAATTTCTCTGGGCAACCTGTTCCAGTGTCTCATGTCTCCACAGTTCTCCAGTGAAGAATTTCCTCCTAAAATCTTATCTAAATCTCCCTTCTTTTAGTTTAAAACTATCCCCCCTTCCCCCTCCCCCCCCCCCCATCTTGTCATTATCTGATTGAGCAAAGTGTTGCTCTCCTTTTTTATATGTCCCCTTCAAGTACTGAAAAGTTGTAATGAGGTCCCCCCAGAGCCTTCTCTTATGTAGGTTGAAAAGTTTTGTTTTCTTCAAAGCACAGTAGAGAAATTGCTCCTTTTTCATCCCTGCATGCCTCATGACATTTTTGCCTGACTTCCTCTTTGTTGGAATGCATCTCCCCCAACAAAGACATGGAAAAAATGGAGGAATACAACTATTTATTTATTTATTTATTTGCCTTGTTTTTCACTGGCAAACACTTTTCATACATCTCTCAAGTCTCTCAAGTCCCTGAGCCTCAGGGGAGTTGAATTCTTCCCACTGAGTGAAGATCAGTTTTGAGACCACTTGATGATCCTGAACATACATAGGCCTGCGGGGACTTATGACATGCATACATCCAAGGGGCTGGATGTAACTTGCTGATGTAGTTGGCAAATCACTCAAATTCTTCACCATGTGGGTGGCGAGGCACTGGACCAAGTTGCTCAGAGAAGTTGTGGACGCCCCATCCCTGTAGGTTTTCAAGGCCAGGCTGAATGGGTTTTTGGGCAACATGGTCTAGTGGAAGATTTCCTGGCCTATGGCAGGGAGGTTGGAATTAGATGATCTTTAAAGGTCCCTTCCAATCCAAACCATTCTATGATTCTAAATGATTTAAGGCCTTCACTTTCTTTAATAATTTGATTGTGTATCAATCAAATGACTATCAATTCATTTCTTAAGTATATGTCTCTCTTTTGTGATAAATCTTAGTGATGTGTTGTCTTTTAAAATACATTTGCTTATTCTTGCATATAACAACTTGCATGCTGGAAGTTGTGTGTTCAGGAGTTGGGCTTGGTGATCTCTGTTGGTCTCTTCTAACTTGGGCATTCTATGATTCTCTTTGCAGGAAAAGGAAAACTGCATTCTTTTTTGTTTGTTCATTTTTGTTTTCTCTCTGTAACAAGCATCTTACTCACTGCTTCCATCTTTAAAAGCTTTTATATTACAAAATTGTCACACAGATAACTACAAAAAGAATTCAGTAGTATACTGTAATATGCAAATAATGTGTTTTATCTAAATTACAGTTGTATAGAAATGTGTCAAAAATTACTGATAAACATATATAGCTATTTATCTTATTCACTTTATTTAGTAACGTTGTGGAAAACATGAATAATTTATTCTGAAATCCTCTGAGCCAACATTTCTATCTCACCAATGAGATGTCTGTGCATTCATAATAAATGGAAGGCATGTCTGTTGTATGCATTATGAAATACCATGAGAAGGAGGTTTGATGTAGTTATATCATGTTGCCTACATCCTGTGGGAATGAAATGAGGGGCAAAGGTAAGAAGCATTTGCCATTTAACATACCAAACCTATGGGGGCCAGTGGAGCTGACAAACATTGAAGAAATCATGTTTTGGAATTTATAAGGATTAGAGTACTCATTTCCCCTGCACTTGTAACTCACACAAGATATGCTAACAAACTAAACTTCAGTCTTACTGAATGCTTCTTATTGTGTACATAATAGAGTATGTAACCTAAAAGTTATTTTGTGTGAATGCAATATTTGCAGTAAGAACAATAACAGGGCTCCCATTAATTGTCATGACATAATATATGACAGAATAAAAAGTATGTGCACTGTAATTTTCTCCTCCAAAACAATCATAAGGGAATGAAAGGTGACTTAAAAATCAGAAGAGTGACCCCAAAGAACTCAAAATTATTAGCTCTTACTCCCCATCCTCAAAAGAACAAGGAGAGAAAATATGATGGAAACTCTAGAGTTAAGACACGGACAAAGCAAATTAAAAACGCATTCGCCCCCCTGCCCACAGGAGGTATCATTCTACCTCCTGCCCACAAGAAGGAAAATTGGGAATGGAGATTGTGGTTAGTCCGTAACACTCTGTGTCTATCCTTCATGGTCACTCTCTTGCCCTGCTCCAGTGTGGCGTCCCTCCTACAGGATGCTGTCCATCCCAAACTGGTCCTACGTGGGCGTTCCACAGACAGCAGCTTTTCACAACTTCCTTGACATTGGTTCATACCAAAGAGTAGAGTTCATTTCATATCATATTATTCTTCAAGGATGATTTAGTTTCTGTGGACGTAAAGATTTCACATATTTCTTTCAATTCAGGAGAACTATGTATAGTGAAGCAAGACCCTTCACTTTTAATATGATGCATGTGTCATATATCAAACTCAATATATCTAGAGATTACAGCACAAACTTTGAGGTAATTATCAACAGTAGTGCTCCTACTGCCCATTAGGTATCATGCTCAACTTCAGCAGGCCATCTGCATTTTATCAATAGGCATACAAACCTTAACAGGTTTTCATTTGGCTCTTACCTTCCAAACCACTGCAATAACAGCAAAAATCTTACTTATTTTTCACTAAATTAGTTGAACATAAAGTCATTACAATTTAATCCCTGTCAACATTAAAAGAATACATTTTAACAACATCTTATTAGCTTCAACTTTTTCTGTTCACTTTGCTGCAATTAAAGACTAGATTGGAAAAGATACTAGAATACCTAATTTCTATTATCTGACAAATAATGTGAAACTAATAGGAAATGTTGAGGTGTTTTATGGAGACTCCCAGGAGCATTCAATGAAAATGAGAAAAAATGAAGAGAAAATGTTGCAGAATGTGAATAAAACTGAGACTGATTTTAAGATATATTGGGTAGAAATGTTAAAGCAATTTACCTGATACAATGTTCTTTAGGTATGTCTTCAAATTATAAGAAATATAGGTCCAATTGTCTTTTGAGAAAACTATAATGGAGAAAGGTATTAAATAAATGTTATTGACTTGTTATCTCATTACCCCTGTTAATTTCTTTAAATAACAGAAACACATTATTATTAGATAAAGAAGGCATCCTAACTTTACAGTCCTAACCGGAATAAAGGACAAAAACATGTGTTAAAATTTTGAAATGAATGGATGATCCAGTTTTGGATAAATATTTGGGAAACAAATTCAGTTAGCCACTGAACCTAGAATATCTCATCCAAGAAACAAATTTTATAATATTGCCTAAAGGAAAATGATGGAAATGGTTTGGAATGAGAGAATTTAACACTACCTAGGAAAAATCTCACACAATGTTTTTGAGTAAGCTACTCAAATGTACTTTCAGATGCATATACTGAAATCATCATTTTGCAAATTTCTGATGTGAATTGTCTTCTAGAGGGCCATGTTTCTCCCCAGAGAGAGAGACTAGAAGATCAACATTACTGAAAACAAAGCGTTTACAAAATATATTCTGTAGGCGGGGAAAAAAAAAAAAAAAAAGTGTTAAAAATATTTTGGCTTGTGGTATAATGACACAACTTTTGACAATGTTCAAACTTTACAAACTTGAAGAAATGTGAACTTTTTAAAAAAAGTTCAGTTTTTGAAAATAAATGTTTTTTTCATCATCAAGCTTTTAACAGAAATTTTAAGTATTTTCAAGAAGTGTAAATATATAAATATATTTTTGAGAAAAACTGTTATTTATATTAAATATTAATCAAATGTTTAAATAGACACTGGATCCTAGTTCATTCCTCTCCTGGGTAAGTTGTTGAAACGTTATGTTACTGAATCATTCAAGTCCAATTTCCTGTTGCTCCATTGTTGGAAATTATTTTATCAACACAGGAATGGCTGCAGCATACTAAGTTTTGTTCAGGATTTTATAAAATGGGATATTGTTTTTGAAGGAAAATATTTAGATTCTCTTCTGAGAAAGAAAAATTAAACCATGTCCTGCTACATTCAGAGTCAGTCTTCTAATCATTAAGATATAGAAATAAAATTCAAGCTACTGTGATGTTATTAAAAAAAAATTAAAAAAAAAAAAATAAAAAAAAATGTGCTTTGGCTTTGAATGCATGTAGTTCTGTAGAGGAAAGTTCAGAGATCTGGATCAGAAAAAGAAGAAAGCTTCTCCACAGTCACTAAGACAGCTAGTCATTTAATATAGCTTTTGTCTCCAAATTTCTTAGAGGCTTTGGGTAAACAGCCCTAGGCTTCAACTGTGGGCTGTTTTAGATGTCAGTTTGGAAGCACTGTGTAGAGATTCTGTGTACCTTACTCGAGATTCCAAATTCAATTGTAGTCCAAGTACCTACAGCTGAGCAGCATGTTCTTGTTTATCTCTCACAAAACTTATTGTATGGAAGTCTGCAAGCTTGGTATGAGAGGCTGCTAAAGGAGGGAGTCTTGTGTTGGTGGAATGTCCTTGTTTTGGCGACAGAACAGAATCCTGAAGACCACACTGCCCAAAGTGAAACTTTTTGCTTTATTATGGACTCTTTTTGTGGACTCTGATGAGGGTGAAAAGGCCTTGCAGAGAGATCATGACAGATTGGAGAGCTGCATGATCACCAACCACATGAAGCTTAACAAAGGCAAGCGCCGGGTCCTGCAAGTGGCATGGGGCAACCGTGGCTATAATAACAGACTGGGAAGGCTGTTAAGCTGAGGCAGGGGAAGTTTAGGCTGGACATCAGGAAGAGGTTCTTCACCAAGGGGGTGGCTGCACACTGGAACAAGCTCCCCAGGAACATAGTCACTGCACCAAGTCTGTCTGAATTTAAAAAGTGATTGGACTGTACACTTAGTCACATGGTCTAAACTTTTGGGCGGACCTGTGTGGTGCCAGGAGTTGGACTTGATGATCCTTATGGGTCCCTTCCAACTGGGGATATTCTGTGATTCTATGATTCTATGATTTATGTGTAAAATTAATATTAAAGTTCACACCCCTGAATATGATAATGAACTTAATGAAGTACAAGCTAAACATTTATGACACTAACCTGATTTCCTTTTATGATAAGATCACCCGTATGGTGGACCAAGGGAAACCAGCTGATGTGATTTTTTTGGACTTCAGCAAGGCTTTTGACACGGTTTCCCATAGGATCCTACTGGACAAAATGTCCACCATACAGCTAAATAAAAACATCATACGATGGGTGAGCAATTGGCTAACGGGCAGGGCCCAAAGGGTTATGGTAAATGGGGCTGCGTCAGGCTGGCGGGCGGTCACCAGTGGGGTCCCTCAAGGCTCCATTTTAGGGCCGGTACTTTTCAATATTTTTATAAACGATCTGGATGTAGGAATAGAGGGTATTTTGAGCAAGTTTGCTGATGACACCAAACTTGGAGGAGTTGTGGACTCAAATGAGGGCGTAAAGGCCTTACAGAGGGATCTGGACAGGTTGGAGAGCTGGGCGATCACCAACCGCATGAAGTTCAATAAGAGCAAGTGCCGGGTCCTGCACCTGGGACGGGGAAACCCTGGCTGCATGTACAGACTGGGCGATGAGACGCTGGAGAGCAGCCTAGAAGAGAGGGATCTGGGGGTCGTGGTAGACAGCAAGTTGAATATGAGCCAGCAGTGTGCCCTGGCAGCCAGGAGGGCCAATCGTGTCCTGGGGTGCATCAAGCACGGCATCGCTAGTAGGTCAAGGGAGGTAATTGTCCCTCTCTACTCTGCGCTGGTGCGGCCTCACCTCGAGTACTGTGTGCAGTTCTGGGCACCACAGTATAAAAAGGACATGAAACTGTTGGAAAGTGTCCAGAGGAGGGCTACGAAGATGGTGAAAGGCCTGGAGGGGAAGACGTACGAGGAACGGCTGAGGTCACTGGGCCTGTTCAGCCTGGAGAAGAGGAGGCTGAGGGGAGACCTCATCACAGTCTACAACTTCCTCGTAAGGGGGTGTCGAGAGGCAGGAGACCTTTTCTCCATTAACACTAGTGACAGGACCCGAGGGAACGGGGTTAAGCTGAGGCAGGGGAAATTTAGGCTGGACGTCAGGAGGGGGTTCTTCACAGAGAGGGTGGTTGCACACTGGAACAGGCTCCCCAGGGAAGTGGTCACTGCACCGAGCCTGTCTGAATTTAAGAAGAGATTGGACTGTGCACTTAGGCACATGGTCTGAACTTTTGGGTAGACCTGTGCGGTGTCAAGAGTTGGACTTGATGATCCTTAAGGGTCCCTTCCAACTCAGGATATTCTATGATTCTATGATTCTATGACTATAGTATTCAACTCATCCAAATAATGCTAAATGTCACCCCAGAGAGGGAAAAGATAATGAAGAAGAAATTAGAAATTTAGAAGATGCAATCAACAGGCTGTGCTCCTTCTCCATGAAGACAGGGATATGTTCTTGGTAAGCTCTGTGATGAACAATAAGAATATAATTTTATTGGCACTATCATATTTTAGCACCATAGCAGTAAATGTATTTATCAATGGCAATTCCAAATCTATTATATCTGTCACCTTATTAACTACATTCAACTTTATGAAACTATCTTAGTGAAAGTCCTTGGCAGAGCTCTGAAACAGGGAAATGTTTGACTCTGATAAGCCCCCTTTTAATGCAACAGCCATCTAGGTCCATACCTACTGACCATTATGATTTTAAAAATCAGATTCAGATTAGGAGGGTAGACATAACTGGTATTAAGCCTTCAAAAGGCTTAATAAATTTTACAGGCCTGACTTATCTCTAAGCAAAATGACTAAGCCCCATGGTTTTGTCCCTAAGCTTCATCTGCTTACCTTTACTGTTTACCTTTGGTCCTATCTTTTGTCTGCGGAGCCTTATTTTTACTGCTTTTAGTCTCATTTCCTTTACTTTATAATTGGCAGTTCATTCCCTTGTTCAATTTTTAACCTTTGCTCTCTATCATTTTGCCTATGTGTTAGCTTTCATATTTATTTCACCCTTACTGAGCCAGCTCTTCCCTTGGTCACATTTTAGGTTATGTGCTGGGACATGTGCTACATACATGTAATATGTATTTACATACATACAACACAATGCTACATACATACAATAGTAGCTAGCAACTTGCTTCACTTGCCCAATAAAGTAGGAAAGCTGAAATGTTTATAAACCTCCAGAATAATCCTATTTAGCACAAACTTCTGTGCAATAGCCTAGAATAAATCCTAATGTTGAAGTATGTACTAATTATATACCTTGGAAGAAGGAATTATATAAATATTATTAACTTTGGTTTTATAAATAGGAAGAAATATGCCACAGAATCTGTAATGAGTGTGCTGTTTAGAAATGCATCCTATAAATCATATGCTTTTATAAAGCAGATCATATGCTTTAATGCTTAGATTCTATGATGAGCATACTATAGATATATGGAAAAGACATGAAAATGTGGGACTTGAATAAAATATCAAAACAATGGTGGCAGGATGATTGTGTCATTATGTAACTCACATTTATTTTATAAAATCAAATGTCTTTTTATAAAATACAAGATATTTAACATGATTAATTTTAATTAATTTCCCAGATAAAAGTTATTTCAAAATTATATAGGGTACTATCACCATTTTTCCCAGAAGATAAAACATATTTATGTTCAAGGGGAGACCTAGAATTTTCCAAATATTGCTCATGACCCTGTTTCTTTTCTAATTCTCCAAATATCCATTTTATTTTATTTTTTCCTTCTGCATTGATTTTCCTCCCCATTTCCCTCTCTGTCTTTGAGTCAAGTCAAACCTGTCAACTTGAACTTGAGATTTTATTTTATTATTATTTTTTTTTTAGGCTGTTAACATTTTCTGTCTGTCACAATTAGAACCAGAAGAACTTTCGTGATGGAATTGAAAATTCTTAGATGCATTCTCATTTTAGGCTCTCAGGGACTCCGTAGTAAATGTAACATTTGCATCAAATAAGAATGACCAGATTTTTTTTTTTTTTCTCATGAAATAATTAAATATTTATATATAGTGTTTGTGCAGATATACAGATATGTGTATTTGTATGTTGGTTATAAAGTACTATAGGTACTATTTAGCCCCGCCATAATAACAGCTCTCTGTGTACCTCAGTTTTAAAATTTACCTTTAGCTTTGTGACTGTAAGCAGCTGTGAAATGAATTCCAAGTAATTTCAATATCTAACACCTTATTTTAGAGGCATTCAGGGACACGTAAAGTGATAACATGTAGCTCTGTCAGTGGCCTGATAAGTGATCTAAAGTAAATTGCTTTGCTCTTCTGTGTCTACATTTCTTTATTGTTAAAATAGAATTCATGAGCCCTCTGTCCTTTACAATGTTTTCTGAGCTCTGTGTAGTAACTACGACACTGAACAGCTTTTATTAGCTGAAAAAATAATAAAATAAAATAAAATAAAATAAAATAAAATAAAATAAAATAAAAATAAACATCATCATCAACAACAAATATTTAAATGACAGTAATCTGAGGGGTTCTTGGACAGGATTTGTATGCACATTTTGTTCAAGCCCCCCCACTTTTTCTTTTTTTTTTCATTTCTCATTTTCTCATTTTAGAAAGTCTACAAAGACAATAATCAGATAAACATGACTTGTAGCATATTCACAAAAGTATGGTATGTTTGTGTTCATTCATTTTATAACTAGTATTATGTTTATTTGACCACGTTTAATCAATTTATGGTATTCATGACCACAATTTAAAACAAAGATTGAAATTAGATTTAACTTAAAGCATACAGCTAAGAATAAGCTTATCAGTAAACAATTTGGAATGCAAAATTGAGAACCTACCATCTACTAATGAAGCTAAGAGTTACTACTGCATAACTCTATAAATAAAATGTACATTTGTCTCTGAAATAGTAGATAAAATGGAATTAGTGTAAAAGATACATTTCTGAACCAATATAGCACTGACTTGGCTATATTATTCTTTATTATTAGATATCTTCCCAGTAAAAATATTTCAGAATGGACAAATATAGTATTTTGAACAGGAATTTGACAGGAATCTCTATATGTAGCACAGTATATTTTTTATCTGTGTAAAGACTATTTTCAGTATTTATTCAGCATACAGCATTATTTAAAACATGGTGTATCTAGACGGCATGTAAAAATACCTGTTTCTAGTGTTTTGTAGATTGTTTAGGAAATTTACATCAAATGTCAATGGAATCATGCAAAGACTGTGGGGAGAAAGAGCAAAATAGTAGAACTGCTCCATACAATAGCATCACACAGATAAATTAGACCTTGGCTACATCTACCCATCATTTAACTTACTAGATGATTGTATGTTTTTCCAGGGCGGGAGGGGTGTGTGTGGGGGGTCATTAGAGTGAAGGCTTAATAGATCTCTGGACTGCATGTGCCCTGCTCTAGTAGTTAAGGTATGCAAGGGAAAGAAACAAGGACACAAAAAGAAACTAACAAATTTATATCCTTTTAACACATTTGAAGCAGGATGCCAGAATGTGATACTAACCCAGGTAATAGCCACTAGCTGGCATCAGATACATAGAAAATCAAACAGATTAGCCTGATGTAGGTGAGGACATTGCTAGCTCATGGACATAAAGAGTGTTAGAAATAAAATCTATCCACTTACTGCTATACCCAACCTGCTCAGTGATTAACACTTAGCTGTTAAGTCACTGTGTGGTATAATTCTGTTCTTCTGACTACCTTATTGCAAAATCCCTTTGTGGTAATCTCATCCTGTTTGGTCCTGTCAGAAGAGGGACAACAATTTCCACGTGAATGCAACAGGAACTTTATGGATGGATAATTATTTCTACTCCAGCATAGAGCAGGCTTCTATAAAACTATTCTGATGACTGAAAAGCAACAGATGTGCATATTACCTCCCCACTGGACTCAAAGAAAAGACAAATATATAAGCTTCATAAGAAACATAAAATATCTAAGAATGAGTTAGCCACTATTGTATTTTGCTGTAGTCAGTGACAAGTCTTGTCATTACAAGTTTTTGTTTTTTTTTTATTATTTTTTATTTTCCCATGTAAATCAGCCTCTAGAAATTACTACTATTACTCTTTTACATACCCTAGAATATCCTGCATGGCCACCACTTGCCACTCTAGAAGGGTCCAGGTCTGTGGTTGTGGTGGTTTTACTGTGCTGGGCAGCTAAACCCCACAACCGCTCTCTCACTCCCCCTCCTTTAGATGAGGAGGGGGAGAAGTAAAGCAAAGAACAACTCACGGGTTGAGATAAGGATAATTTAATTAAAGGGAAATAATAATAACAATTAAATAAAGACTACCATGAACTAAACAATTTAACTAAGGGGAAATAAAAAGGGGAAAAGGAAAAATAAAAAGAAGGGAGGAAAACAAACAAATAAAACAAATGAAGGCTATATGGAAGTTCAGAAGAAAGAAATTACTCTCTACTTCCCACAAATGAGCGATGATTGACCACGTCCTTGAAGCAAGGCCTCAACGCACACAGCCGGTGTTCGGGAGGAGGACTGATGTTTTCACAACGAGAGCCCACCCCTCCCCTCTTCTTCCTGTTTCCACCTTTTATTGCTGAGTGTGACATCACATGGTATGGAATATCCCTTTGGTTGGTTTAGGTCAGCTGCACTGGTGATGTTTCTCTTCTCACTTTTTGCCCACCCCCTAGGAGGGTTAGAGAGAGGCCCGATGCTGTGCCACTGCTGCTCAGCAGTAGACACAACACTGGTGTGATAACACTGCTGTTCCAGCTACAAGTGCAGAGTACGGCACTGTATGGGCTGCTGCAGGGAAAGTTTACATTCCAGCCAGACCCAGGACAGTGGTAAGTCTGGTGCCTTACCTGCCGTTCTGGCAAATACAACAAATATACTAGAGCATCTCAAATAGTTTTGGACATCTGTGTTCACTGAATAGCTCCCAGCGGTGTCTGGAAAGAATCATAGAATCATGGAATGGCTCGTGTTGGAAGAGACCTTAAAGATAATCTAGTTCCAACCTCCCTACCATGGGCAGGGATGCCATCCACTAGATCAGGTGGGTGAAAATGGTGGGTGAAATTGATGGGTGAAAATCAAGTGGGAAAGCTACTTAGTTGGCCAAATGTTTATGTCTTTTATAATATGAGCTGAATAGTTCTCAGTGACTGGATTTAGTTGCTCACAGTTAGATGCTTAGTGTCGTTTGTAGGTGTTCCAGCTTATCTTGAGATATCTAGGTAGATCCAGTAGATATGACATAAGATATAACTCCAGCTCTTCTGGACTGAAAGTTTGGGATCAAACTGGATACTTTAAGACATCTCAAATAGCACTAGATGCCTACATTTAGACAACCAAATCATAGAATCATAGAATCATTAAGGTTGGAAAAGACTTCCAGGACCATCTGGTCCAATCATCACCCTACTACCAATGTCACCCACTAAACCATGTCCCTAAGCCTTCCCTTAAGCACTCCCAGGGACGGTGACTCTAGCACTTCCCTGGGCAACCCGTTCCAATGCCTGACTACTCTTTCTGAGAAGAAAGTTCTCCTAATTTCCGATTTAAACCTCCCCTGGCACAACTTGAGGCCTTTCCCTCTAGTCCTATCACTAGTTATCTGTGAGAAGATGCCAACCCCCAGCTCCCCACAACTTCCTTTCAGGTAGCTGTAGAGATCAATAATGTCTCCCCTGAGCCTCCTCTAGATTAAACAACTCCAGTTATTCCCTCAGCAATCTGCTAGTTCCCACTGCATACTTAAATCATCAGTGTATTTGATTTTATTGGATCAGTTTTCCTAAGGAGTTTCTTGAGTTTCTGACACTGGGAAATGGTTAGGTAGATCAAATAAATATATTCTGTGAAAGTCAACAGCTGTATAGATGAAGAAAGAAGCTGTATAATAATTTGTGCAAAATTATGCACTGTAAAAAAATATTATAGTGAAAAAAAAAGGCATAAACAAAAACATAAAATATACCAAAAAATGAAAAACTCATTGTGTAAGAATAACTAGAATAGATAAACAGTCAATAGAAAAACATTACTTTATAATGTAGTAAATTCTCCAGTACTTGATTCCTTTATAGAAGAATCATTCCTCATTTTGAAAGACAGATTTCTATCTAATCAAATTTAGATGAAACAAAAGATGGGGGTACTGTAAAGAATTCAATGACCTTTGCTTTGACAAAGCCAGATTAGGCAATCATAAGTGATTCCTTCTTCCCATAACATATCTCCAATAGAGATTCATACTGCAAAAGTCTATATCTTTGATAGAAATTTTAATCACTGTGAAGTTGGATTGCTCCCCTGGGGAAAGAATAGTTTTTTGTTTTGTTTTGTTTTGTTTTGTTTGTTTGTTTGTTTCCCCCCAAGGGAAATCTTGCAATGGGAAGTGTTTGATTTCACTACTCACTGAAGTTTGTTATTTTTTTTTTCTTTCTTTCTTTCTTTCTTTTTTTTTTTTCAATTTCATCTTTTTTTCCTTCTTTCTTTATTTATTTTTCCAGTGAGTGGAATCAATCAAGATCGTACTGTGATGGCACCTCTACTTGACAGGCCAGCTGTACTTCAATTCTAAGTTTTCTAAAGCTTGAGTAGGTTGTATATTCAGGTTTAAATTTGCATAATTCCATTCACAGAAACTGGCCTATAACAAATAGTCAAGCAAAAATTATTATTATTATTATTTTCACCCCTTCAAAGCTGTAACGGTTGGAATGTTTGAAGTTTGTATTTTTTTATTATTATTATTATATATTTTTTTAACAGATAAATTACCACAGCTTAATCTGAGAACCTGAGAAAGTGACAGAGACTTCAGACTGATGTTGTAAAACTTGCTGTGGAAAATATAAACAGGTGGACTGAGTTGATGGAAAGCCTATATTAATATCTAAACTGATTAATCCATTCTGAATTTTAAATGCTTATGTATATATATAAATATAATATTATTTTATATTTTATATAACAAATTATATAAAATACAGTATTATATATGCATATAATATTTTATATAACTATATATATTCGTATATTATATATATAAAAAACAAAGTATGTGTGTGTGTATTTGGTATAATTGTGTAAGTAAAAAAGACAGAGAAAAAGAAAGTAGTTGTTTTTTCCAGCCAACCAGAAGGTCTGCCATTGTTTATGTCACTTACAATGCTGGTAGAAGTGCTGAAGGAAGTGTCTGTGAGGCTGAACAAAGCAGCATTCCTAAAAGTGAAATGCTCAGCTGATCAATCTAAATGTAGCATTTAGTTGAGGTACATTTTCTACCTTTTATAAAAAAATATAAATTTAACATAAAACCTTACATTTAGAGTGCCGACAGAAACAAGATCTGGTTTTCATTCACTAATAGGCCAAAATCAAAATATCCCACAATATTTTCCAAGCACCTCAAGTAAGTGAATCATTTTAGTTACCAGCTGAGAAGGCAAACAGTAGTGTTTATTGCTCAGATGAATTTTGTGAACAGACATTATCAGACTTGGGCCAAGTATTTTCATTATCACCCAGCATTACACCACAGTCATACGTTAAAGCATGCCGTGGTGCTAGGTTGTTGTGTATGCAAACACACTATGTAGCCAAGGCTAGCTGTGAATTTGGAATGATGCTGAATGATAATGCTAAATTTCAGGTCTATTGAGCAGTTGTGCTCACAGCATTCCTGTACAGTTGTGAGATATGGATCACCTTCTGTTATCATATCAACAGATTTTATCATTTCTATCTACAGTATTTGTTCCACTTGGAAGATTCAATACCATCATGAAATTCAGCTACTAAAATTCATAAATTCTTTTAAATGTTTACCACTCTCTGCTGGGCTACCTCAAGTTTATTAACGTCTTTTGTATTGTGTAACTAAACATGGGTGTAGTTTTCTGTATTTAGTCTGACTCCTGAGTGAAGGAGAATAATCACTGCCCTTTATCTGCCCATTATGTTGATACAGCCTAGTAAGTTGTTAGGTTTCATTTTTGCCAGGGTCCAAGGATCTCCAAAAGGACATCCAAGCCTTTGCCAGCAAAGCTACTAACCAGAGTAGCAATCCTCTGCACACGTGTACATGTGTATGTATGTGCAAGTACAGGACTTTTCATCTGATTATCATGTGGTTCCTGTCAACTCATTCCACTGACCCGTTTAGGTTGCTCTGGATGCAGCCATATCCTCAAATACATTGACTGCACACACACATACATGGATACACACAGAAAGTTCAGAGTTGTCCACAAACTCAGTTAGGGTATAGTCTCTCTTCCTCCTCCAGGTCATTGAGAAGGATATTAGACAGTGCATCAGTGCATGGGACCCCAGATGGACCCCTAAGGAACTCTACTTATAAATTAACTTTAAATAAAGTTTAAAAATTCATTCTGTTAAAGTCATCATTTTGTCAAAGATCTGAATCATCTTTTTGTTTTTTTTCAAGTACTGGGGAAAGATGTTAGAAGTAGCAAGGCTCAGATAATAGGTACTGCAGTTAAACAATTTTATATGAGATTAATTCTGGTAAATATTTGTTTTATTTTTATTTTACTTTATTATTTTGTTTTATTTATTTTTTATTTATTTTAATATCCTTTGTCAGGGTAAGTGTGCAGGATATAAAACCATTTTTTTTTTAACTCTTTCCAAATATTCCTTCTAGTAGGAAGATAAAATAATTATTAAATTGGAAATTGGCTATTTGTCTTTCTTGTGTAGTCATTATTCTCATTTAAATGTTGATAAGGAAATGATATTTGGTAATAAAACTATCATGAACTATTTCATTTTGTCATTTATTTCTATTTGATACCAAAGTTGTTAAATTTATGACAATCTGCCTTTGCCAAAATGCTGAACACATGCATATTCACTTCTACACTTCCTACACTGACAGCTGAAGTACCAGCTTGCTGCAAGTTTTTAGTGATCATCTTTATATTAATTGGTTTCTTAAGATATTTTGTCTTATACTTAGGTATCTTGTGCCTTTCCAAAATAACTTACTGAATCATCTGAGGTGAATTCTCTCATAAATAACTAATTTTAAATAGGTGTCAAATGTAGGAACTGATGATCAGTTTTGACACTGGATATGCAAGGAATGTAAAAATTACCTTGTTGGTGACAAATTTTACCGATAAAATTATTCATTAAGTTAAGAACAGTACAGTCTGAAAAAAAAAATAATGCAGAAGAACCTTGCAATGCAGTACTTTGTCAATAAAATGGTAGATCAATTTATATGTAGGTGAAGTAGAAATAATACAAAACAGGGAGCTTTTGGCAGTTATTATCACTCAGGAATGTTATCTTAAGTTTATAACAAAGGAACTGAAAAGCAAATATACTGTTATAAGTTATTAACAAAGAAATAAGGAAAGAAACTAGTATATCACATGCACTAGTTGATGCACCCACATAGAGGAAACTACAATTAGCCTTAGTGACTCCATTTCAAATAGGTAGAACTAAAGGAGTTACAGAAATGAGTGTGTGGGAAAATCCTGTCTTACCATAAAGTCTATAAAGTTATTAGTGGAGAAAAAAAAAATAAAATAAAAATCGAAGCATACATAAAAAATGAATACTCATAGTTCCTCACAAGAGAATAAATAAATGACAAAGGAAATTTCTGAAGTTCAAACAAATAGAAGGACAAATATATACAAAGCAAAATTAAGTCATGGAACTCATTGCTAAGAATGTTGTGGAAACCAAAAGTTAACATGGAGTAAAAAAGCAAGTACAAAACCATATTGTTGGGGGACAAAAAATTAAAAGCCATTAACAAAAACCAACCAAACAACAACAAAAAAATCATCTGTGCCTTTGGATGTCTTTGATCCACTGATCACTAGGAGGAAAACCAAGAACATATATAACATCTTTTCTTATACTTTTTCTACATGCAACCTCTGGCTACTGAAGAAGAAAGGACAGCGAGTGAAGTGGAACTCTGATATAACTTTTCTTTTGATACATTTTTTTTTGAGATTCCATCATAGTTTTGCATTTTTTTTCTGTTTGTTTTTTAGCTTTATTGAATTGCATGGATTAAACTACATTCAGCGACAAAATTCTGTTGTGCTTTCCTATTGCTGTGTTTACACTAGATATGCTAGTCAGGGAACATGACAAGCTGCAAAAATTCTTGCTCCTATTTTCAAGTATAGTAAATTTTAATATTTCCTGTTGGCTTTTGCACTTTAGTGTAAAAGAGAGATTTTTAATAATTTCATTATTTTCATGAGTATACATTAAACTTGATGTTGTAAAAATCAGGACTGCTCAGAAGTGAAAGAAGGATGTTATTAAGGGATCTAAGATGAGATATGATTAAAACTAGTGCTATAAACACATTTATGTATTTATTTATTTCCCTAAAGGGGAAAAAAATCTATACTTCTGTTAGATTTTTAGACTGTCTGTCCTTTCTGGATGTATATATTCTGTTAAGGTGTCTAGAAATACTATGGAAATTCATCTTTGTTCTTAAAATCTGTTGACTAATGACATTGGACATTAACCTTTCAGTAAGGCAAGGACAGCTTGTATTGAATAATTAAATTATTTCCTTTAAGATGTTACATTATAATAAGTGCCTGCTGTAAGCTGCAGCCCGCCTCATCCTGTTCTGCTCTTAAAGACCAGAACCCCACATTCCAAAGGAAAACATGATTTGGTTTTCTGCAGATATTTGCCACAGCCTTGCAAAAGGCCAGCTGTATTCAGTGCCCTTGATCATGCTGATAAGAACTCTTCTTTTTCATTTCTTTTGCATGCATTTAATTAATAAGAATGTAGAAAATAAATGTGCGATGATATATACAAATATATGAAATATGTGGAGATACGCAATGTTGTAAGGGTGTAAGTCATAAAAATTCTAGAATGACTTTGTTGTTGCTTGTTTGTTTGTTTGTCTTTTATTTCATGTCTGAAGGCACTGTATGCCTTCAGTCAAGGCTACTAAGAGCCCCACTAACATTGGGTATTTCAGTATACTTTGGATACTGTTGCATATACAAACAGGTTGCATCTCTTTTTGCTTAGATAGATATGCTGATCCTTTGTTTACGAGGAAATAATTAGGTAAAAGTTTCTAAGTTTCTAACGAAGGCTGTTCTAATTATGGATCTATGCCATAAATGAGGAATGCAATTACTGGCAGGTGAGGGGGGAGAGCCAATAATGGAATCTAAAAGGAACATTAACTTTCTCTGTCCCCATTAACATTGACTGTGTGATATGTATTCTATGTCATATGACAGGCAATCTACTATGCTTCAGCAGTATTCATACCTCCCTCCTAATCAGCACTGCATTGGAACTGAACCCTGCAGTAAACAAGCCCTGAAGTAAAAAATCTGTAATATTCAAAGTTATAAAATAGAACTATGCTATTTAGTGCAATTTTTGCACTAAAAATTCCAACTTTTTTTTTTTTCTTTTCATTCTATATAATAATATATATAAAATGGAAAAGGAATCTATTATAATATGAATTAAAAGAATCAAGTGTTGTCTTTCAATAATATTTATTGTATACATGTACATACACACTTGAGAACACCATTAAAATTACATTTTTCATTGTGTAACTGTCATATTAAGCTTAATTCAAGTGAAAGATTTTAGAATGATCAAAATGAAATGATGATATTGAAATTACAGTAGTAAAATCAAAACCTTTGTAGATTTTTGTTGTTGTTGTTTGTGTTTCTTTATTTTTTTTTAAGGGAAAAGAAGCATGATGTTCCTACTAAATATTTTGAATTTAACAAAACTACCTTTCTAATAGGAAACTGCTCCATCTGTCCACGTGGCCAGTTATCAAGTACAAACCGTACTTGAGCAACTCCATTTATTCTTTGGCCTGACCAACAGGATGTAGTCCAAATAATCAAGCAGCAGTAAACTTGTAGTAATATATTAATATGCTCTAGCACCATCTAGCTTTACTTTCAGGGTAACTCATATCAGACAAAATCTCTTCTTTGCAGCCAGGGTAGGAGTTGTTTCTGTCAGAGATAATCATAGAACAGTTTCAGAAGTAAAACTTGTAGTCACAATGAACCTTGAGAAAGAAGGTATAACTTCCTTGGAGTCAGGTCAAAGTTTACCGTACAGAACTACTTTTCAGTAACAACAACAACAACAAAAAAGTACAGTCTTTTGCAAGTTATATTATTATTATTATTTATTACTTCACTTCTTATATTTCTTATATACTGTGTTTTACATTTATTTTATCCATTGTGACATAAATACAAAGATTCTAGCAATAGTTACTAAAACTCAGATATAGCCAACTAAAAGCTGTTTTATTATCTCTTGCATTGTATAATGCTAAAAACAAAATTCCCTTTCTATACTTCTTCATCTTTATTTCTGTGATCCATATCACTGATTTCAAAGGGGCTAGCCATTAGAGTATGCTGACAGTTACCAATAGTATATATTTTCTTAATTGAAAATATTATGGCATCCTTAAATAGCCAGGAAGGGCTTTCCCAATTGACACCACACAGGATTAAGATTTTTCTATACTCCACATTATCCCTAGATAACTTGGCCTCCTAAAATAGATCACTTTCTTGCCATTGTGCTGATAGAATGGAAGTTGTGACAGTGCTCAAAGACTGACTCCATTAGAGAGAAATTGTGAAGTTCTTGCTGGAAGAAACATGCTCCTAGTATGTCTCAGTGACACAGTAGTATACTACTATACATACTACTATACTGTTGAGGCAGAGAGAGCACCTAGGATGTGCTCACCTACCCACGTAAGTGAAAGTTCCTTATCCTGCTATTTCCAGATAAAGGTATTTTAATATCAGATCACAGTCCATTTTTTTAATATATATATATATTTAAGATATTTTTAAATATTGATTATTTAAGAGTGCCATAATATTTTAACTTCACCAGACTTTCTTTGTCATTAATCAAACACAAGTATTTAAAGAATTCTATAGATATCTGTGACTCAAGTAGTGAAGAACCTTCCACTTTTGTGTTTTCTAAATCAATCATCCTTATTATTGTTAATGGCACTCTATTTCCCAGAAATAAATTATACTCTCCTGCTCCCATAAGAAATAAAGAAGCAGAGGGACTAGCAAATATTTTGAGTCTGCTACACGTAATGCAATAGAAACTGCAGATCCTTTAGTTAAAAGAATCCAAGTCACTGAAATCAGCTTTCCCTTTCATGACTTTTTTTTTTTTCATTATGTTTGGAGATTCTGAGCTGATCTCTGCTTTAGTTTGAATTTAAATTTACATGGTTGAAGGCTAAAAGTGACTTTAATGGAATGCAAAACATGTAGAAGTGTACTGATAAAGAATGTTTGGCAAATTGTTTTTCTTATTTTTCAAGTTTCTCTGAAAATGAAATAAAAACACCAAAATAAAAGTCAGGTTATTTTTCTGAATACTTCACTAACTTGATAGTGAAAGCAGTGAACATGTAAATATGTTTACAGTTACATTTTAGGAATCCTTAAAGCCTTCAACTGTTATGGAAAGATGTAGGTTTAACTTGGTTATACAGTCACTCTTCTAGAACTTCAAAGAAAGTCAGAAATAAAAATTATATATCCCACAGGGCTAAGGTAGAATGTCACGGCTAAGTTTTTTAGTCTCTGCTCTGAGACATTTCTATATTTATCTGAATTTTATTTACTATAATTGTTTATAATGTAAAATATAAATCTACCTCTAGTTTCTACTCAGAAATAAAATAAATAAAAAATATCACTATAAATATGTTCCTTTATTCTCTCTCTAAATATATATGGTATATGCCAAAACTAGCCACGAAATAACAAGTCTTAAGTTATATAATGTCCTTTTAACAATGTTCTCACACACATTTATTTAGACTCAGAATACCAATAAAATGATCTCTAACCAGCAAAATAAACACACATTCACATGTATATATAATACATATGCTTGTATATATACATTTAACTCACAATTACCTTATATGATTTAAGTTATGATAACTATGATTTAAGATCACAACTGTTCCTATAACTCCAGATGTATATAACTCACCTCTGTGCCCTGCAAGAGCATGGAATGAATCTTCCTGGAGGCAATGTTAAGGCAAATGCAGGGCAAGGAGGTGATCCGGGAAAGCCAGCATGTTTTCACCAAGGGCAAATCATGACTGATCAATCTGGTGGCCTTCTACGCTGGAGTGACTGCATCAGTTGACTAGGGAAGACCAACTGATATCATCTACCTGGACTTCTCTAAGGCCTTTGATACGGTCTCACATCCTGATTTTCAAATTGGAGAGAGATGGATTTGATGGGTGGACCATTCAGTGAATAAGGAAATTTCTTGAAGGTCACAGTCAGAAAGTGGTGGTCAATGGTTCTATGTCCAAGTGGAGGCTGGTGATGAGTGATGTCCCTCAGGGGTCTGTCCTGGGACTGTTACTGTTTAATATTTTTGTTAATGGCATAGTCAATAGGATTGAATGCACCCTTGATTGAGGTGCAACATCCTGCAAGATTACAGATGACACCAAGCTGAGTGGTGCAGTCAATACAACAGAAGGAAGGGATGCCATCCAAAGGAACCTGGACAGGCTCGAGAAGTGGGCCCATGTGAACCTAATGAAGTTCAAGTCTAAGTGCAAGGTGCTGTACCTGGGCCAGGACAATCCCTGACAGGAGTACATACGGGGAGAAAAAATAACTGAAAACATCCCTGCATAGAAAGACTTTGGAGTTCTAGTGGAAAAAAGCTTCACAAGAGCCAGCAGCATGCACTTGCAACCCAGAAGGTGAACTGCATCATAGGCTGCATCTAAAGAGGAATGGCCAGCAGGCCAAGGGAGGTGATTGTGCCCCTCTACTCTGCCCTTGGAGCCTCACCTGGAGTACTGTTAATCTGTTAGAATGGGTCCAGAGGAGGGTCACAAAGTTGATCAAAAGGCTTATCAGACCTCTTTTATGCAGAAAGGCTGAGAGAGCTGGGGCTGTTCAACCTGAAGAAGAAGAGGCTTCATGGAGACCCTACTGCATCTATTCAATACTTAAAGGGGTCTTATAAAAAAAGATGGAGTGAAACATTCTTCTTGGGCAGACAATGACAGGACAAGGGTGAATAATTTAAAACTAAAAGAGGGGAGATTTAGATTAGAGGTTAGGAGGAAAGTCTTTACTTAGAAAGTGGTGAGGCACTTTCAAGGGTGAGGAACAGGTTACCCAGAGAGGTTGTATATGCCCCATCCCTGGAGATGGTCAAGACCATGTTGGATGAGGACTCAGCAAACCTGATCTAGTGGGTGGCATCCTTTCCCATTGCAGAGGGGCAGAGGGGTTGCATTTAAACGATCTTTAAGGTCTCTTCCAACCCAAGCCCTAAGCCATTCTATGATTTATTCTAGGTTCTATCAACAGTTGGCAATGCATTAATTTCTGTATATATAAGGACTGCTTCATGACAGAATTCAAAATTTTCTCTGGACTGACTTTTACATTTTTTTTTTTTTAACTGTAGTTATATATATATATATAATATTCCCTGCACAAGCACTTTTTTCACATAAGTGGACTACTACACTTCTGCCTCCTGAACACCATCTGTGCTTCACTGGTAGTTATTGTTGTAAGTCCAATGCAGAACAATTCAAAAAATGTTCAGCTGACAAACTCTGCTGTGCTGAAGCAGTAGGCCACCATCTGCATTTCTTTCCTGAACACATTTTTAACTAATATATTGTATAACAGAACAATTCTGTCCTATACTTGGGGAGCTTATTCTCTGTTCCTTCATCATTTCCAAACAGCTCATTTTTTTTCCTTACTATTATCTCCACAAGACTGCAAATTCTACAGAGCTGCAGGTGACTTTTAACAGAAGTGAGGAATGGATACAATGGATAATTTAAAGCAAGACAGACCTCAGCAGAAAGGAAAAGCTGCCTGCAGAGTGAATGTATCCAAATTATAATGATGCTTTCTCTATTGGAGTTTGTCCTGTTCTGTTTTGAAAGATGCAGTTTTCTCCTGTACTTAATTTAATTTACAGTTTCTGAACTGACTGCCAGATTTCCAGATCACCAAGATTATCATCTTAACATCTGCCTTTTTCTTCCTTTATATCATTGCAGATAGGATTAAAGTTTTTATCTGGTACAGATCTTTCTCTCTCTCTCTCTCTCTGCTTCTAACAGCTTGGTAAGCAGCTTCACACCATCCTGTTTCACATTTGCATTTGATGCCAAGTCCTTTCTACTGATTATCTCAGCTGGAATGCCAGAGGGCTGGGAGGAAGCGAAGGGTTTAGCAGTTATGTCCTGCAAAGGAAATCATCTGTTATTCAAAAGCAGTATGTGGTGTTCAGTTCTCAGAATTGTGTACAGAACTGTATTTTTTTCTCTTAGCCTTGAAAATACCAAAGGAAATTGAAAGCTGAGAAGCTAGTATATGAAAAGCTACTGCTCAGGTATAGAGATTCAAATGTAACTGTGATTTGAGGATGGGCTTATTTTGAATCCAGGATTCTTATTTTAAAATATAAACTCTATTTGGACATTCACGATCCTTTAGTTGGCTCATGTCTGAAAATTACAACAACAAAAAAAAGTAAACACTGGTATTCCACAAAATGTCATGAAAAACTTTTTTGTGGTAGTCTTTAACCAGCATAAACTTTCATCTAATACACAATATCAACCCCTAAAAATAGAGCCATTACAAAACCTTACAGCTAATATAAACTGAGAGGTTAAGGAAGGGTCTGTATCTTTCATTTGTTTTAAGATATTTCCAGAGAGTCAGGAAAAATAAGCAATGAAGAGAATGATTTCTAAAGAGATGAAGCTCTTCATTAAAAATTAAAACAATTCTCTATCTCTGGAGGAAAATGTGCCACAACACCCCTTGAAATCCTTCTCCCCTGATAGCCCAGACTGATAGATTTGTTCCAGTTCACTAATGCTTCTTCGCTGCCAAAAAGGTTAAATTTCCTATTAACAACAACAACAACAGGATCAGAAAGAACAACACTAAGCAAGAAAAGGAGAAACATTTAGAAGGGAGGTGGGATAAATACCCTGATATTCATAAGACATAGCTAGGGAAGAACCTGACTATGGGAATAGCAACATATTTGGATGTAAGTATGTACTTGTGTTGCTGTGGAGGCATGAATGCTGATTGCAGTCAGTTGACTGGAAAAAAAAAATGTATATAGAAAAAACTGTGATAGCATTTTTAGAAGCATTGCTCTATAGAAGATGCATGGTTGAAATTAATATATATTTAAATATTTAAAGGTTTAAATGCGGGATAACCACACTGGATAAAGAAACATGCTTCACTAGGTCCTCTGTGGATTTGTACATGCATCCCCCTTTCTTTTAGATATTGAACTGCTTGTTTTACATGAGTCTAGCAGGACTACAGAAAAGTGTGGGTAATCAACCAGCTTTGCAGAATGCATGAGAATGCATTGAAGCATCATCCATGAATTGTGTTTTGTATTATTATTTTCCTGTTCTGCCAGGGGGATTAGACTAGAAAATATTTCAAGGTCCCTTGCAATCCCTAACATTCTGTGGTTCTGTGATTATCATTTGTATATACTTCTTAGAAATATATATATATATATTCAACATTGCACTGTGAATTCAGAACTCAGAATTTATTACATATTGTAATTAAGAGGGAAAGTTTTCCTCAATAAAATGCAAAGCTGGTATTTTCAAGTGGGTGAAAACATTTTGGCTTTCAAAGTTGCCTGAACATACACATCTAGTTCAATTTGCTAAATCTTAGAGTGTGAGTCATTTACCTTTT
This sequence comes from Netta rufina, assembly GCF_964035555.1. NCBI lineage: Eukaryota > Metazoa > Chordata > Aves > Anseriformes > Anatidae > Netta > Netta rufina. The sequence goes on along the minus strand of NC_140123.1, from coordinate 38,629,515 downwards.
ACAGAAACAAAAGATTTGTATCTTTGCAGGGTAGAAGTTGGAGAACAGTAGGTGTTTTTGTAGGTGTTTAACGTGTCTCTGGTTACCAATGTTCAGGCACCTGCGTATTACCATCAGTTCCAGTGAGAGCCAAGGGACTGATTAAAAGTCATACACTAAAACCTATTTGGGAAGTCTCTAATGAGAAATAAATTACCTCGGTAGTTCTCAAAAATATATGAAATAGACAACAGTACATGAAAAGACTGAGGATTTTTTAGTTTCTTATGGTTATACAGGCTGTACAAATTGTGGACCGCACATTAACACAAATTCTCCAACAATAAGAAACAAAAATGATACCACAGAGCTGAACTCCCAGGCTGCATCTGTATATCAGACTATTCAGTTTTAACATCAATTAATCATATAAGAGAATACTGTGGGGATTTTTTTTTTCTTATTGTTTTGGTTTTGTTTTAATCCAATAATATTTAAAACTAATTATTTTGGTAGTTAGCTACAGGCATTTTCCTGCAACATCCATGGGACTTGTCCACTTAATGCTATTAACTTGCTTATTTAATTCACTCTCATACATTTTGTATTGCATAGCCTTCTGGGACAGGACACTTAAAAGTTTTTGGAAAAGCATGAAGTCAAGGTTGTGGAAAGTCAGGTTAAACAACTTGAAACTAAATTTCTGCTTCCATGATATAAGTAAAATGTAGGAAAATTTAAAGCATAAAATGCATGACATGTATGACTTTTAAAAGCCAATGAATGATGCCTGAATTCGTGTAATTAAATTTCTGCTGTTGTGACTATCAGATTGAGTCACTGATGTCCACTGAGCCTTTTTATTCTTAATCACCGGCAAATCATTCTTATTAGAAAGCTTTTTATTTGGACTCATTTATTTATTTTTGAAAAGAGATTAATGCAAATGTGTTTCTAAAAAGCTACCGTCTTCTCAGCTATTTTAAAACAGTGTTAGATTTGCATCACTGGACAAATAGAAATATTCAAGCTTTGAAAATAAATAAAATAAAATAAAATAAAATAAAATAAAATAAAATAAAATAAAATAAAATAAAATAAAATAAAATAAAATAAAATAAAATAAAATTTATTTTGGAAATAAATAAAACTGTAAATAAAATAAAGTATTACTTAAAATAACAGAGTCATTCAGTATGTGATTAATAAAGCCATACAAAAGGGAAAATCCAGAATGTTAAACCTTAAACTATGCTCCTCTGAGATATATATGAATTCGACTAAGCTATGGGGAGATATTTGTGTCTGATATTTCTGGAAAACAGAGAAAAAGTGATGGTACTATGATAACCTGTTCATTCAGTGTGTTCATGATGATAGCTTTATATTAAGAATAAAGTGAGCATATAGCTATCATAATACACATGTATTATGATAGCTATATGCTCACTTTATTCTTAATATATGAGAATATAAAATATTCTTAATATATTCTTAATATATCTTAATAAGCATATTCTTTGTATATGCTCACTTTATTCTTAATTCAGAGACATGAGACTGCATTTCCATTGAGAGTAACTAATTATTAATCTGAAGGTTATTCAGAAGACAGGAATCCTCTCAATCTCTTCTGCCAAAGCTGCTCTTATCAAGAAGCTGTATTGTTCTATCCTAGTGTCTCATACTGTAACTAACTATGAAGAGGAAGAAAAATAAAATTAATAATAATAATTAAAAAAAAAAAAAACTTTTGCAAGAGTATTAATGTGACCAAAACTAAGATCGTGACTTCCCAATAAAAATGCCAAAAAGTATAACTTTGAAGAAAAGGATGGGATTTCAGAAAAGCTTTATTGTTAACGGTAACATGGCAGTGTAGCTGAAAATGACAGTAAGTGGAAACTCTACGAGTCCTGTTTACAGTATCACCTGTCTTAAATAAAATTCACACAAAAACTGCTCATTATTCTGAAAATGTTTGAGCATCTTCTTCTGCCAACATTATTACTGAAATTATATTCATAGACAGGACTTGTGTCAGAATAGTGTTTAAAACAGAGCACATGCTGTAAAAAGTATTTACCTAAATTAATTTGAAAGCAAACTAAATTCTATGTAAAAGTTTTATTCTTTCTATTCATCTCCAAGAGCAATTGAATGAACTAATATGTAACTACAATATATACTACATGAGGAAATCAAACCATAGCTACCTATGCAAATGTGTAGTCTCATAAATATTCATAATGAAAAAGTACATCAGCAATTCTGAGAACCCTGGGCAAGCTTAGAACTCAACAAAGAAGTGATAAATATAACATTAACTGACATTACATTTGTGCATTGCATTGGAGTAAAAAAACAAACAAACAAACAAACAAATAAACAAACAAAAACAAGTAGATATATGCAACTGACACTTATTAAACTTAACCTTAAGGTGAGCATTTGGTAATAATAGCATGCTCAGTATATCTGCATCCGGTGTTCTGAAGACTGAATTTCCTTCTCTAACCAGATTGATTATGTAAATTCTAATCCAATGACAAAATCACAAAGTATCTTTAAAATACCTTATAAAACAAAATAGGGTAGGTTTTCACTCCAAACTGATATTTTTATTCCCATATCCAGTATAACAATATACAATTGTTATAACAAAATACATTCAGTTGTATTTCTAACTAATCCATTTGCATTTATAATTTGTTTCTCTAATTATCCAGTGACTTTATATCTCACCAAAAAATAAATAAATAAATAAATAAAAATCTCAATAGATCTTCCTTAAATGCAAAGAAATCAATGTCTATAAATGTAAACGTATACAAGGAAATATAATACATTCTCCACTAAGTTAAGGCAGAAAGACTCATGGAAAGAGTGTTAAAGAACAAACCAATTTATTGGGGTGTTTCCCAATGCTTGCACAGGGAATCAAACATCTTGAACATGACAATCAGTATTTGTCTGGGTAGTTACTAGAGTCTCTGTTGCATGATTTGCATGACTGATGATAAACTTTGCCAAATACTTCTAATCCAGATGGCTTATGGTCCTACATGGCTGCTTCATGATATACATGATAAATTTATATTATTTTAAAAAATGTGCTAAAAAAAACAGTGCCTATCTATGTACAAAAAGCTGTCCTCCATAACCACTGCTGCATCCACAGAAACAATTTCTATTGTCTCTAAAATTATCTATAGTTAATTTGATTCATTCTACACTGGGAACTGATTCTCTATCCAGCATAATAGTTAACACATAGAAAGATCAAAATACTATCACCACTTAGTCTAAGCATTGTAGGAGCTGCCTGGGGGGAGTTTCCAGAGCTGTCTGAAATTTCCACCTGAATAGCTCCTGGAACATTAACCAAATGCTTTGTTGTAAAGGTGGTAGGAATTGCCAGTCATCTTGTCTGAAGTTGATCTGATGTATCAAGTTTATCCCTTGCCTCACTTACACAGATGCATAGTTCCTTGGAACTACCTAAACAATGGGCTAAAAGCACCTGATTTACACACAGAAACCCAGGTACACTGTCATAATATAAGAACAGACATAAACTGCATCTTTATAACAAACTTATGACTTAAGCTTCATAGACCTTGACATAAGATGTTCTGTGTAATTTGAGATATATGAAGAAGCATGTTAGGGAGAAATCCTGTTATAGTGAACAGAAATTTTCCACTGTTATCAATATCAAAGTATTATCCAAGATTTAATACAATTAAAATCATAATAAAGTGAATATAAAGGGTCTTTCTAGGACTGAATCAATCGCATTTTTATATTCCTGATTGTAATTCTGACAGAATTTAAGAGATGTGTCTTGACTTTCCTAATAGTACTATATTTTGAAACTCTTGGGAAAACAGTCATTAATTAGGATAGATGAATATTGAAGTATTGCTTAAAGTAGACATATAATGTGGCAATAGTAACAAATGCTACTATTCTTTCAGAGTGTCCTGGTTTTTCAGCTGAGATATTTATTTTTCTCCCTAGTAGCTGGTATGGTGCTATGTTTTGGACATGGGATGTGAATAATACTGATAAAACACTGATTATTATTTTTTTTTTTTATTGCTTGCACAGAACCAAAGACTTTTCACCTTCTTGTACCTCCCTTGCAGTGAGAAAGCCAGGGGTGCACAAGAAAATTGGAGGGGATGGAACCAGGACAGATGACACAAACTGGCCAAGGGGATATTCCATGCCATATGTTGTCATGTTGAATCATAAAACCAGGGGAGTTGGGTGGGATGTGGTAGGCAACCACTGCTCAGTGTCTGGTTGGGCATGGGCCAGCAGGTGATAAGAAATTACATTGTGCGTCATTTGTTTTGTATATTCCTTTGTCATAATTATTACCATTATTTTCCCTTCCCTTTCTGCCCTATTAAACTGTCTTTAACTCAATCCACAATTTTTATTTATTTATTCATTTGTTTGTTTGTTTGTTCTCCACCTTTCTTTTCTCCTTTCCTTTCCCCTTCCCCTCCAGGCTAGTTACAATAGGTCTTGAGAATTTTGATTATCTTTTGGATGTTCAAACCAGCATGTTCCTATTGCTATGTCTCCTGAATGTGATCAGGTTTTGTTTAAGGTCAAACAAATATTGAAGAACATCTTCCAGAGATATGCCCCACGGCAGGATAGTGTCACCAAGTGTGGGAAGTGTGGGAAGATATGAGCAGGAACTTCCAGTGTTTTGGAACTTCAGCCCTGTTTGGTTCTGTCCCCTCCCACACAGCATCATACCAGCTACTAGGAAGAAAAAGAACTCTATTCCAGCTGAAACCAGGACACAGAGAAAGGATACAAAAAAAATAAAATAAAAAAAAAAAATGCATGTATGCAAAGATATTACACATTTAAACTTCTCAAAGGATCTATATTTTTCAGCAAGGGACTTTTCCATGGGCCTGAACACAGGCTTAATTGAGATGTTGGAATTCCATTTGCATATCGATAGAATGCAATCTATATGGCCTACTTTGCAGTAAATATTTTAAGATTTTTTAACAAACCAGGCCAATTCCATTTGTCATATTAATAAGTAGGTGATAAGGCGGGAAACATAGAAGTTTTCTTCATCTCGCTGTTGTTTTAAGTTAATAATAAGTCAAATCACATAGAAAATAGTGTTGCTTTTCATATATGTATGAAGTATTTTGAATGTTGCCAAGTTTGCATAATGCATATCCTATTGTCTGCAAACTCAGTATTACAGGCTCCTTTGCATTTTAAAATTGTCTTGTTGTAGAAATAAATAAGAAAAATATTGAATATATTTGTAGGACAAAATGCAACAGTTGGTAGTATTAAAAAAAAAATGTATATATGTGAGGAGGAAATTCTTGGTAATCAAGTTAGTTCCCTGCAATTGCAAGCATCATTCTGTATATTTCATATTGAAACAACCATTTTTTATCTTTCTTGTCTTTACCAAAAGTCTTTCAGAGAACCTTACATATCTAAAGGTCCTAATTTCAATTCTGAATTTATGCATGTCCATTTTATAACACTTCCTTCTTGTACCACCATTTTTCTCAAGCAAATAGCTTTTTATCCAAAAGGTTTTACAACTATTTATAAACAATTCATCTCAGTCTTCATTTTGTTCAACAAAGTCACTGTTTTATGATCTGTCATAAATAGACTCATTTAGTAGTCCTCTTTATTTCCAGTTTCAGTTTATCTTTATTTTATACAGGTGACCAGAGAGTGTAATGTTCTCAAACACAGCCTTGCCATATTGTGAAATGGCCTAAGAACTCTCTATATTTACCAGAAGTACAACCTCAATTTGTCATAGGGTTTTCCTTTTTAATGTTGTATGATATAGAGGGTATGTATGTCATGCTATGATCCTTTAAAATTATTACCTTTCTTTACTTTCCAGTCATTTTCAGGTGACAATTTTCTACCTTAACACAGAAGTTCCTGGGACCTAACATTTTGTACTACTTTCATCTCATCTCTATTATTCAAGTTTTTAAGGCCATAAAGTTCTTTCTATATTAGATTGCAGATATTACCTTACAAATTTTAAAAAGAAAGCTTCAAGCACAAGGTACCTTATCACATGAAATTTAGGTGAGATTAATAAGTACCATTTACATTCAAATCCAAGAGTTTAGGGAGGGGAGGGAAGGGAGAGGACTCCTGCACTTGGAGTTGTGACTGCCCAGAGGAGAAGCTCTTGGTCCTATATCACTCACCTAGAAATTTTGAGACTGCCTCGAGGGTGACTGTTGTCTTTTCTGTTTTAGATTGTACTTGGTGATATAACAGCTATCATGTACATGTATGTCCAGTCACTTCATTTGTCACAGATTACTGACATGTAGCAGAAGAAAATACTCCCTTTTATCCTTTTTAAGAGCATTCCAACACCATACAATGATCAACAATAAAGTTCAGAATGGAAATGTGAACAATGACAGTGGGAAGTGTGAACTGATTATTGGGAGCATCCTTGTCTCCTGGTAGTCTAATTAAAATCTTAATGAGTTAGTAGACTAGTTACAATGATGCTAGTGTTTCTACTCAAGACAATGCAGTTATTATAGCTAATTTCTAATAATGATAGACTTTCTAGTGTTTACTGCTGTCTCTGATATTGTGCTGTCTTCTGCGCTGCCCCTCTGTCCTCAGTGTTTAAAGAAAAAATGGGGGAGGTTGCAGTGTCTTCAGCATTCTTAATTCTTTTCTGAGAGTAGTGTGTTAGCATTGATGATTTCTTCCTCCTCACATAATATATGCTTGAGGCTATTTCTGTTTGCTAATATGGTCTGCCTACTACTTTTTTTTTTTTTTTTCTACAGGTTTTCTTTTTTTTTTTTTTTAATTTCCTGTTGTATCCAATCCTACTGTGCTTTTTATATGCTGAAGACTAGTTTTCTTTGTTAAAATGGTTATTGGCTATCTCCAAAGACTGCATTCATTCATTGTCCATTATTGGACAAGGAGAGCTTATATAGCTTATGTCTTTGTTCTTTTTTTCTGCTTATATTTTGAGGGAGATGTTTGTTTCACAAGTATGCTCTGAGTCAGGCTAGCCTTTACAAACTACTTTTGCTTTATCAGCATATACTTAGTAGGCATTCAATAAATCTGTTTCAACAGAATGGTTTTCTTTTATCATGAAGTAAGCCTTCTTTTGGATAACATTAAAGAGTGAGACGGCAAATCAGAAAAGAAAAAGACTGATTGGAAAAAACAAAACAGAACAAACAAACAAAAAAATGTAATTCACAAATTTCACCTCTTGTTCTTAAATAGGGATTAAAAGGAAATAACTTATTTTCCCTTCAGGAGTGGAAGACACTTATTAAATTAATCTATCAGTATTACGGGTCTAATGTCAGCTGATTAATTTCTGATTTATTTTTTTTTTTCTCTTCATCTGCTTTCCCCCCAACCTGTTGTCTCAAAGCATTAAAGCATATGATACCATTTGTTACCATTACCAGTGATTATCAACTCTTAGTTTTTCTTTCTGCTTGTTTTGTTTTGTTTTGTTTTTTCCTTTTCCCCACTGATTCTCATATATGGTAAAAGAATAATCTATGGAAATCAGAGTGCTGAAACAAAAGCTATTTAGTTATGTCCTATGCATTTTCTTACCCATTATGAGGGTTAAAAATGTATGCAATGTGCTACTTAATATCATATTCTATGTAACTATATAGGTAATATTTATTTTACTTGTACTTTCATTTTTGTTGTTTCTTAAATATTGCTTGTATCACGTCTTTCACAGTCTTTGTATTCTTCGTATTGGATATCTAAGGAACGTGCTGTACCTTGACATTATTGCTTGCTCACCACTCCCTTTGAGTGATGCATATGAAATGAGGTCAGTAAATGGACATAAAGTAGTCTTTCTCAGAAGCAACATATTACATTAAAGCCAATTAGATTAAAATAGACATTTCATACAATTGTTGTCACTAAAAGGTTCTTTATAAGAATCAGATGAATCTGCTGTTTATGTGGAATACTGTTATAACAGTCTTAAAATATATAATGGTAGATTAGTCAATATTGTCTAAAATGACCTGAATTGATTGTAAAAATGACAAATTTCATTTAATAGACGGGAGAGTAGTACAGGACAAAAATGTAATCATCACTTAGAAAGAGCTTTTAAAAGACACACAGACCAGTCAGGTGACCAGCTGTTACTGAAAATAAATGGGTGCTGGTGGCATAATTTTTTTTATGCCTTTGAACATCTCTTTAATATAGTAGCTTGTCTCAGTGATCAATCTTCACAAGTTTTAGTGTAAAGAAACTATTTTTGTCTTACAGAAATATGGATATAATACCTTGCCTTGGTGATTCCTTACATGTTGACAATCATGACTAATGTTCCTCCATCCTTCTCATCCATTATTACAAGATCTAATAGAAGTTCTTGGGAGATATAACAGAATAAGGTACAGGGAACATAATCTTCTGTTGTCTTGTGATTTTTATTCCTGAGCAGAGAAAGTGCAAACAGTAGCAACTTGAGATAATATATTCTTTCTTTCACTTTAAAATCATTTTGTGCAGACAAAAATAGTCACAGTGAGTTCACACTGAAGAATTAGGAACATTAGGTTACAAGACTATATTTAATGCATGAAAAAGTATTAAAAATGTTTTATGTGTTATTTTACAAACCAGGTTTTATTTTGTCAGTGACTTCAACCAAAGCAATATATTGAATATATTTCTAGTAAACCTGGAGACTCACAATCAAAATTACATGTGAAAGAGATTTTCTCCTTGTACTGTGAAATGTAAAAATGTTACTGTGGGAAAAAAAAAAAAATCATAAAAATTAGTTATTTATTACTGATTAAAAACTTACTGGTTCCTAACACATAAAGATGGTCAAGAACAGTCAATCAATACAAGTCTTCTTACATTGTATATATTGTATTATTGTTGTATATTGTATTGGTAGCAAATTCACTATAGGGAGGGAACACACTCATAAAAGCAAGTAATACCTAGGATGATTTCAATTACTTAATGTGTCAAGTATTCAACTCAATCTGCATTCATTCAAATTGTGATTCACAAAAGTAAACAGGAATTTGAGTTCTCCATACTACTTAAAAGATAACAGAGTCATTCAGGAAGTGATTAATAAAGCCAGCCAAAAGGGAAGAATTAAAATGTTAAACCTTAAACAATGTATATGAATATTTCAAAGCTAGGAGATATTTGTTTCTGATTTTTCTTGGGGGAAAAAAAAAATAAAAATGATGGTACTATGATCACCTTTTTATCCAATACGTTGACGACAATAGTTATCATGAAGGGCATGACAGATTTAGGCTCGCTTTATTCCAGAATCCAGAGACGTGAGACTGCATTTCCACTGAGATTAGCTAATTATTAGTCTGAAAGTTATTCGGGAGAAAGGTATCCTCTCAATTCCTTCTGCCAAAGCTATTCCACTATGCATAAAGTAATTATATGTTAACTTATTTTGTGAGTGTATGTAAGCCTAATTTTATAACTTGATGGTTAGAGCACTCTTCTAAAATGGAAGAGTGTATGGCCTCTTATTTCTAATGAGCTTTTTGCTCATTTGAATATGAGAAAAATAAATAAACTTAAGGATAAGGTTAATCTCGTTTAATTTTATGATACCTACAGTACTCAGCAGTTTCAGGACTAGCCTTCACTGTTGTGTGTCAAAATTTTCGGTTCTGAGGGTCCTCTATCATATATACCAACTTACTTGATTACCCCAGAGCATCTGAAATAGCACTAGCCTCCTAAGTTAAGGCAAGTGAACCAAGCCTTGTATTCTAATCAATACAAACAACAAAGCTTACTGATTTAGTTGTATCACCATAAAATGTATGGTTAGCCAAACAGTTTTCATTGACTGTATTGCCTATGAGTTGTTTTTTTTTTTTTTTTTTTTTTTTTAATTGTCTCACCGTAAGTGTCAAGTGCTACTTAAGTAACCTAGTGTATCTAAGACATCTCTTTGGCACTGGCAGATAGGACATGGACTCTATGGAAACCTGTGCTCTTTTAATACTGGCAGATAGTTGAGGCATGTACTGTTTCCAGATATTTGCAATGAATTTTGTTATAGTGGCAAAGTCAAGAAAGAGAGCTATATTAATGCTAGTTTTAAATAGTATTGGTGATAATTTGTATACACTGTTTTCTTTTACAAAAAGTAGTTCATGCTACTAAAGACACAAGTAATGTAATTCCAATTTGCACAACTTTGAGAAAGCATGTCAATTATGGAAATCAATTAACAATTTGTGATAAATTGATCCCTACAGTATCCCTGAAAATTGATTAACACTAATTATATGTTCCAATTGATTAGACCTTAAGATGCAAGCACTTGGCAGCGGTAGGAAACTGCATACATCAGGGAGGGAGTTTGGAGAAGTAACATTGACAAATTCATGCATATGCATATATACATATATACGTACAAGTAATGTATCTGCTTATGTACCTCCTTCCACCTTCTCTTAGCCATAAACTTTTCTACAAGGCAGTACCTAAGTCAAACAACAAAGAATATTAATGCATACCATGGAAGTGCTGGACCTAACAATGTTTAAAATGTTACAGACTTTCCTGCAGGCTATGTAATGTTCATTGAGAATGTGGCAGAGGATTTCTAAGTGGATACAAAATATTGTCCTGATGTAACTGACTGGAAAAACAAACAAATAAACAACAACAAAAGAACACAAAGCAAAACAATAACAACAACAAACATAACTGTTCTGCAGAAAATACATTTAATTCTCTTTTTCTCTTTTTACAGGTGGAAATGATTAATTTCCAGGATCTGCAACTGCATACTTTAAGAGAGGCTCAGAGTATTATAGCCTCAAATGTTACAAACGTGATTAAAAATATATATACATAAAGAAAACTCATACAAATGTTCTTCCTCAAGAAGGTTGCATACATTCTTTTTATTTTATGTTTTTAATTACAAATACTTTCTTTCATAAATAAAAAACAAAATCATAGAACCATAGAATAGAATCGTAGAATATCATGAGTTGGAGTGGATCCAACTCCTGGTTCCACACAGGACCACACAAAAATCAAACCATATGTCTGAAAGCATTATCCAAATACTTCCTGAACTCCAGCAGGTTTGCTTCCATGAACACCTCCAATGGGAGCCTGCTCCAGTGCCCAACAACCCTCTCTCAGTGAAGAACCTTTTGCTAACATCCAGCCTGAACCTTCTCTGTTGCAGCTTCATGCCATTCCCTTAGGTTCTATTGCTTGTCACCAGAGAGAAGAAATCAATGCCTCTCCTTCTGCTCCCCCAGTGTGTTACAACCACTGTTTGAAGTGGCAGAGTTACAGCATCCTTCCTGTGCATCCTCCTACATGAAGTGCTGTGCCATTTCCTGGTTGAGACACCATGCTCTGTCAGCCCACCCTGGTTGCTAGCACTGCCTAAGGCTGCTTTTCAGAAACCTTCCCATAAGCCATGATCCCCCACTCCACTGCTGAATACAACTGGAGGTGATTGCCTCAGCAAGTGATGTTGGTGACAGTTAAACCATGTTTAAATCTGCTGCAGTTATACCTGGCACCACCCATGCCTCATGAACTAACAAATAAACAAAAATACCCCTAAAGAAACTGAACTTTCTAATTCAAAATAATTGAAAACCAATGAGGAAATGCAGTGCTCTATACATAAGTAACTCACTCAAACATTTCTACTAATATCACTTAGTCTACATGTAAAATAGTAGATTTTTTTTTCATTGCTTTTTTCAAGGTTGCTAAAAATCACCTCTTCTATCTCAACATTTTCACGTCATAAAGAAATTTTAAAAGTACTTCTATTAATCTTGGCAGGAAGAGAAGCTAGTAAGGTTGCATATAGTATCAATTTTCTATTCAGCCTGAAGAGACATGCTTACTTGTAGTATTTTGTGTACTATTTACGGGATCATGAAACTCAAAGCATAATAATGATGTTTAATTTTTACTGGTAAAATAAAGCATTCAATACAACTACATTTGATGGTAATCTAGAGGTAAAATCACCACAATCCAATGAGGAATTTATTGCAATAATTGTGTTTGTTTTGAAAATATCTTTTTTTGTAAAGATAACCACATCTTTCTGGAGTATTTTCAAGCAGGAAATTCTTTGTCTCTTTCAAACTGAAAAAGAAACAGAATTGAAGAATATAAACTAAATGTGTGAAGTATTTCGTTGTTTGTATTTAAAGCATTAGATTGTCCTTCATAGACATGTTGTTTGACTTTTCTTTTTTTCTTTTTTTTTTTTTTTCCTACTTGCTTTCTTATCTACATGATTCTGGATTATTTTTCCATGATTATTACAACTTTGTTGTTAGTATTGGTAAATAAATAATATTAGAACACATTTTAGCTTTGAAAATTAAAATATTAATTTTGAAGCTCTTCCTGACACTGTTTTAAGGGCACAGTAATATTGGAAATTTCAGCATTCCACTAAGGGGTTAATTTTCCTCATCATAAACCTTTCTGGTTGCCATAACTTCACTATTTCAAAGGACTTACAGTAATGGAAAAGTAGGATGTAAAAGAAGTACTGAGCCTTCCCATGGAGAAAGTAGAAGTTTATCTTTAAAAAACATAAATCACATTGTCGTTCTATTTTAGCTTTGAGAGTTATTACATAGAGGTTATCAAGGTTTAACACAAAAGCATCCTTTTTTTTTTTTTTTTTTTTTTTTTTAATGTAAAATCAGTTTAATTATGATGAATAAAGTCAACACAGTTAGAATAGGAACACTAATGTGAAATATATGTCTTACGTGCTTTTCCTGCATAGCTCCACTTGATCTTGTCTTTATGAATACTTGCCATTTCACCATCTCATGACTCATTAGACTTGTGTGCCCATAACTGACACCTGCTCAGACTAACATGTAATTTATGAGCCCACACAATGTTTAAAAACAACTATATGCATTTATTCTTAATTGCACATGAATCTACTTCTAGAAAGGTTTTAGAAAATATTTTTTTATTGTCCAGGTGGGAGGTACACAGAATTTAATTCTGTCCTAGGAAGATTCTGAGGTGAAAGTATGACATTTTTATGACTAGAAAAACTATATAAGGTTATTTTTAGTTCATTTTACGGCTCCCTCTGAGTCTTGAATGGCTTGACTGAAGATAACTAAGGGAGCTTGGATTTTCAAGTGTTAGGATATAAAATTAGTCCCAATACTGTTTTTTAATTCTCCAACATAATTACTATGATTCAATATTTGAATTGTGGTAATGTGTAAAGTCCCCGGTCAGGGATTGTGCTAGGCATGCTGAACATATTTGAAGAAAAGACAGTCTTTCTTCCCCCAATGGGTAAAAATATTTTTCTCTCATTTATGATAACAAATATAAATCATTTTTAATTTAGCAGTGTGTTAATAATGTTATCGCTCATATTCATATAGAATATTTTTGGTATCTAATTGAGAAACACAGCTAGCAGCTGAAGATGGGAAGCTGTATTTTGTTACTTTTAATTTTCTTTGTGATCTGTCTTTGCCATGGTGCATTTCATCACACTGTAGACAACACGGTAGAGAATCAGGCTTAAGACATTTCATATTGCTTTTCCAAACCTGTTGTTCTGCACTAATTATACAGACATTTTTAATTGTAATTCTTAAAATACAAATAAAATTGCCTTCAGTTGGGGTGGGAGAGTAGGTGAGAAGTTGGAGGATACATTTTTCTTATGCAATGCAGATATAAAAAAAGGTTTGGATTACTCTATATAATATTAATCAAAGTAGAAATATGTCTAATCTCTACTACATGCATTTATATTCCCAGAATGAGATCAAGAAGGCATAAACTCATGAGAAGAGTGGAAACATATAAGTAGCCATTGTTCCACTGTATTACTATACAGTGTTGTGGAGGGTTGAACTTTGCTGGCTGCCAGACACCCATCCAGCTGCTCTCTCAGTACCCCTCCTCAACAGAAGAGGGGGAGGAAAAAAAAATAATTATATATATATATATAAACAAAACCAAACAAAAACAACAATAGCAAACCTTGTAGGTTGAGATAAAGACAGGGAGATCATTTAAAAATTACTGTCATAGGCAATACAGTCTTGATTTGGGGAAAATTAATTTATTGTTAATTAAAAGAGATTTGAACAGTAAGAAACAAAGACAAAAACTAAAACACTTTTCTCCTTCCTTCCTCTTTTTTTTTTCTCCAGGTTTAACTTCATTGCCTACTCTTTTGTTCTCACTCTTTTTTAATTATTTTTTATTTTTCCTCATGCCACACACTACTGTTTTGCCTTTTCTTTACATGTATTTTGCCCTTTCTAATGTATGTTTTCCCCATGGCCATCTTGGCTGCTGGGCCCAGCCATAGTGATGCGGTTGCTGGGGCTGGTTGGATTCAGCTGTGTCATGAGTCTGCCTCAGCCTCTCCTCACAGAGGCCCCTGCAGCCACCCTGCTTCTCATGCTGATACAGTCATGGCAATACACTTTCAATTTATTCTTGTCAATTACCAATAGCAGTGATAATTACCAATATATGAATGGCTTTTATCCGTCTGTCCTAAGAGATTTATTTATTTATTTATTTATGATCCTGTTATGGCTCTGTGAACCATCCTTCTGTCTACTAAATCTTTGTCTCTGACTTTCTCTATCCTGCATCCCTTTCTCATTGAATGATTTTCAGAGCCCCTTTTTTTCAGAAGGAAGAGGAAAGGAATGGATGCAGCAAGGATGACAGATATGGGAAATATTAAGGAATGAAATGTGGTAGAAAACTTTCTTGTGCACTGAATTTTGATTGGATTGGGTGTAGTGGAAAGCTGGTGGTGTCTCTGAGAAAACATTTGGGAAAGGGCAAACCATTGCATAATAGTGTGTGGTGAAAAAAAAAAAAAAAAAAAAAAAAAAAACAGCCCTCGGAACACCAAGGTCAGTGAAGAAGGACAGGAGGAGGTGCTGCAGGTGACAAAGCAAAGCTTCACCTGCAGGCTGTAGAGGCTACCACTGTGAAGTCTAACTGCTTGAAAGTATGCATAGCATTTCTAATTATGCTAATTTTTTTTTTTTTTTTTAATTTACCTCTGCATTTGTGTAGAATAAATGCCCATTTATCTAACTAAAAATGAAATCATTGTATGAGTTTTGAGATACACATAGGGTTTTGATAATCTTAACTAGCTAATGATCTGCCCCATAGATAGTGCTGCAGCAGCTTTGTAGTCAATATGTAATCCAAAGATGAAGTCAGTGCAAAGGTTCCAGCTGCAACAAATGGTTTTGGACCAGATCCTTCTAATTAGAAATGTATTCAGACTTTCCTGTTAGACATCATTCTTGAACCAGAGCACCACAAACATTACCTGTCTTATTTACAACATAGTTATTAAATATTGTAGCAATATTTTTACTGCTGTGAAGAGCAACCAATTATATCAGCCATTTTCATTTTGTTTTTACCTTTACTTACTTTTCCAGTGGCTTAATTTAAAGTCTGTTACTTTCATTTTTATATGATGGCTTAATTTATTTATTAAAGATTTTATATCTCTGTCTACTTTTCTCTCCCTTGTCTTCTTACTCTGTCTCACTTTGCAACACTGAAGACTTTTTTTTCTTCTTCATTCAATTATTGGTCTTTTTTTCCCTGATTTCTTTTTTCACCCGTACCTATCAGCATTTCTCACCTTCTTCTCGACACTTTGTACTTATTCTTTGATCCTTTTACTACAAATATCTTGACTGTCTTTCTAGTTTTCTACTTTTTTTTTCTTCTTTCTCACCTCCTTTTGCAGTTGTATCACACCTCTTTTCACTTGTTCCATCTTATAGCTCTGTCTTCTCATTTTCTTTCTTTTTTAAATCATTCATTTAGTGTGCCAAGAACTGATGACATAAAAGGATTAAAGCTGAAGTGCACTGGATTTTAGAAGGCTTTTTTCAGCCATCTCCTTTTTTGATAATTAATATGAAACTCTATCCATAAACTTTCTCTGTTCTATTTCATCTCTGAATTTAGACTTTAGAATTTGTGTGGACCGCTTGAAAAGTAATTTAGGACTGTATCCTTCATTTTTACAACAAAAAAAAAGGAGCAAGCAGAGGATAATACTATATATCTCTGAGTTTCTTATACTTTCTTTCAGTAGAAGGATGCAGATTATTAACCCTACAGAATCTATCGATCCATAATGAAAGAAAAGTAAAACTCCCTCCTCTCAGTATACCCCCTTTATATATAATTATATATATATATGCATAGTGCTTTTCAGTGTTAATACATTCAATAAAGAACGATATAAATACAGTTTTTCCTTGTATTTATTTGGTTCTTCATCAGGTGCTAATTCCTTTTTCTATGTAGAGGTCATTAGCATTGCTTTAGGAGAAGTTCAGAGGGGTTGGGGGGCAAGCATTTTTTGTTTCTATGTGCACACATGCCTTTAAGAAAGTTGGGTAGAGAAAAATTCGTAGGGGAGAGCAGGAAGTCTATAAGCTTGTATAGAACTAGTTCACCATTACATAGGTTACTATATGCTCCCTAAGCTAATTTGCGATACTTGATTATCTATAATGTGCTTCAAGCCCCCCATACCAACTATAATGAGGTATAAACTGTTATCAGTGAAGATAGTAATGTTTAAAATGTCTAATGAGTTGCCTTATATATTGAGCTTCAGCAGCTTTATAAAATTGCGGAAGGTACTATGAAGGATGTAGAAATAGTCTTCTGAAACATAAATACTTCCTTTCAGTCAAAATTTGAAGCGTTTTTAACTGAAATGTTCTTCTTATCATTTAGATGTTCTTTATTTTCTTCAGATTTTTTTTGTCATTTTTGTTGTTTTTTGATGGTAACACATGATTTCCTGTTAAAATAGTAATTGTTAATAATTGTATATTAATATTAATTGTATATTAACTGGGTGCCATGGAATATCAAACAAGACTGAAGGGAACCAACATGTCATACATGGACTAAAGAAACATTTCAGTATCCAGACATTCATCCATTCCTAAGAAACAGAAGGCATTTTCTCTGATGCCTAGATGCTTCTTTAGTAGTTTATTTCCAATGAATTCAAAACTATGAAATACATAACATAACAAAGACTTACGGACTTCCAAGTATCACTTTTATAGGAATGTATATAAACTGCATGTAAAAAAAATATTTTAAAAATCCTGCATGCATACACATAAATAAAATATTTAAAGTAATTACAAAGAATCTAATTGATCCTCTCCCCATCCTTCCCCGCTCCCCCCCCCCCCAAAGTAACCTAAAACCTCTAATGGGCTATGGACTTTATTGTTTTCTGCCGTTTATCCTGAACACATCAAATCACAATGCTAAGTAGGAGCAAAAACCTATTACATCGAAAAAGCAGTATTACAAATTGACTTTACATCTCCTTGTGTAAATCAAAATGAATTATAATGTACAAAGTGATAGAAAAAGGCTTTATTACTGGACTTTTTTCATATTTTTCTTGTAGAATGGATAATAAAATCCTAAATTCCATAACCACTTACAAGTGATCAAATTAGCTGTTAGATAAGAAAGTCTGGTAGTTCCCCCGTGTTACCTCATTATAAGCATCATAGTAATATCAATATAATATACATTATAATATATATATTTTATATATATATGTAATATAACGTTAAAAAGCAGCAGTTCCCACAGATTTTCCCTGTGTTCTGCACTTGCCTCTAATTTTATTTTTTACTTTAGAGTTATTGTCCTTGAAAGTATTCTCTCTGAACATAAAGGAAATCTAAGCTCTTACCTAGTCCACACTAGACTTGAAAATTGTCCAAGACTAATGTTGCTTGAAGTATACGTAAGAAAAAAAAATCCTTACCAGTGATGCTTTTTGCCTTTGGCATATTCCTGTTGGATGCTGTGGGAGAATACTAGTTTATACCCCTCCTCCCCCAGAAAAAAAAATAAAAAAATAAAAAAGGTCCTTACAGACTCCTCCACTACACCTGAATAACTGGGTTTAGGAATACCTTCACTTGAAACTGTCCTAACAGATATTCCCATCACCTTGCTTTACCACCATGCATTAGTTCCCACATACCTTCATTCTGTATCTGTATGTCTTAAAAATCATGTCTTAAAAACAGAGCCAAGTTACTCAGGTTCTTATTTATTCAGTTTTGTATATGAGAAGTAAAAACTGGGTACAGAACTGCAAAGTGGTTCATACCTGCCTAATAGTCATCCATATTATAATCAGTTTATCACAGTTAATCTTGCTGGTTTTACCTGGTTCATTATTCACTCAGGCCACTTACACTTCTCAGCATCTGAGGTCAGGGTAGGCAAGAGCAGAATTTGTGAATATGCAATGATTCTGCCAGTATTGTTTACCCATGAAGATCCACATCTGGACAGATGCTTATCAATGGATTTTACAAGCTTGGGAAACATTTATTTGGATGAAAATTCCCTGCCATTGTGGTGTTCCTTTTTAGGCCTTGCATTGCAGCACTAGCACATCACATGGGGAAAGTTGAGTTAGGGTCACTTAGCTCATTCAGAAGTCCATTGCCTCCAGGCTGTGTACTGACTGACCTCTTTGAACACATTAGAAGAGCATTTGGAGCATTCAAGGTTTTCTAACTGTGTCAGGTCTGCGCAATGAGAGCTTGCAGAACCCTGTCCAAACTTTCCTGATGTTTCAACTGATTTCTCCTTGCCATCAACTTAATTCCTGCCCAAGAACTGTCTATACACTATCAGTAAACTACATGCATGAAGTAGATCTACAGATATTTTGGGACAACCTGATCAAATAGATATCCCGCAACCTTTGGAAACAAATGACCTTGTCTGTCATTCTTTCCCAGGACACATCCTGGCTGCTCCAACTTGGTTGTGAGGACTAGTTTTAACCAAGAAGTAACTGTATCATAAATTATTTGCTGCACTCCATAACACATTGCTAGGCATCTGATACCTCCTCACATTATTAAAGTAGGTTATTGTATGTTAGCCTAGTTTAAATAAATATGCCACATTACAAAGAAAAACTTGCACTTAGATTAAAATGGTAATACTGCATTTGCTATAGAATTACAAAATGATGTGAAAGTGATGTTGGGAAAAAAGCATCCACACAGTGGGGTTACTTAGTGGGGGATGAATGCAACTTTTTCCTTACATGATCATCATCATGTGAATGTAATGAAGGAACTGTTGAGGGACTTAATTAAGAGTTATATTTTTCTTTCAGCATTACTGTGAGGAACTTTAAAACTGCATTACAAAATGGAGGATCAACCTCTTCATACACTTTGTTAAGGCAATCCAATAAATGGGAACAGCTGTGACTTTAATCACATATGAAATAAACCCTTCCATTATGCACTGCTGTATACAGAAACAGAATGCAATAACTACCAAAAGACAGGAGGTAATCAGTAGGGATATTTATTTCCTTTTATTGTTACATGATATCCTAATTTCCTTTACAGTAATGTACATTTGTTTAATTTATTATTTTCCTAGGTACAGATGAGTATTCATCAGCAAAATTCTAGTGTGTTTTTAAACTTATAAAAGTTAATATCTTATTTTTCTATAGATTTTTAAAACCTATATTGCCTTCTAACAGGCAATTATAAAACTATATATTTGAAAATTATATATTAATTTAATAATTTTCCATGCCCAAATTTTCATTTTGTCAGTTGCAATAAGTGAGCTGAAAAATCACTTGGAAATATAATATTTTCCATGGATTTCTTAATCTTCAAGCCGTAAGTAAGAAAACAAGCCTGTTCTTCATAAAGTTATCAAACATATATGTACATATTTACAAGTACAAGCTTCAAGTACAGAAGTGCTTTATTTCTTACATGCCTCAAAGACTAGTCTTACTACATTTAGTGTCTCTTTAAATAAGTAAAGATTGTAAATGAATGCCTATAGTCATAAGAATGGAATTGCTCTGTGTAATAGAAAAATAAAAAACCCCCTTTCAATTCTAGAAAAACAAACAACAAAACAAACAAACAAAAAACATGGTATAATGGAAGTTCAGTTTGGATGGATAGTAGAAAATTTAAAGAAAGAGATAGCATTTGCTAGGAGAAAACTACACATTTTTATAGAATCATTAAGGTTGGAAAAGACTTCCAAGATCATACAGTTCAGCCATCACCCTACCACCATTTCTAAACCATGTCCCTAAGTACCTTTCCTTAAACACCATCAGGGATGGTGACTCCATCACCTCCCTGGGCAACCTGTTCAATGCCCTTTCTGAGAAGAAACGTCTCCTAATCTCTAACCTGAACCTCCCCTGGTGCAACTTGAGGCCATTCCCTCTTGTACTATTTATTTCTTAAATAATCTTAATACTTAGTATTTGTATCGCATTTGTTATCCACTGCAAATCTCTAAAATGTTTTGTTTCTACAATGTTATGCATCCCAAGTCTTAAAAATGAGAAAGGCAAGGCATAGAGACAGAGGCAGTCTCTATGGAAGTCTCACAGGAAGTCTCACAGGAAGAGCATTCTTCCCTTCTAACTTAGTTTTGCTGTATCTGAGCTGGTTATCTTAGTTTTTGGATATAGATAGGTTCTATTTATAGTCTGTCATCATTACAGCACTACAGTTAAAGTTATATAGTTTAAGTTGCATCTTATTCTAAAACATCTGAAGATGTCTCAGTGAGGGAATTGAGCCCTAAAGCCACTGTTCCTCCCCATTTATGAAAATCAAACCAATGCAAAAAAACTAATTCAGGTGAATTCCACCACCTGTGATTTCTAGCAGCATCAGAAAGTGCTGGCAAGTCTAGGAGGATATTTTCTAACTTACTATTTTATGTTCCAACACAAAATTGTAAACATTCCAGGAGAGTAAGATTAGAATGATGGATTATATAAATATATTAAATATATTTGGCTTTGAAATGCAAGCAAATACAAGCCCAGAGCTTTTACATAGTTTAAGTTTGTTCTGTTACTTGTCAAAATGCAACATTTAAAGGAGGATGAAGAACAAAATGTTCTCATTAACTGCCTTCTACTTGAGAATGTGCATTACATATTTTTAATGATTTTTACACCTTACAGATTAATTAACAATGCTTATTTCAAACATATGAATTAGCAATAAAATATTCAAGTGTCATAAGCATAAAGGAATACCAATGGTCAGAAATAATCAAAAGAAAATATCTACCAACTAAAAAATGATAATATTTTGTCAGACTTCTACCAAATTGAGAAAGTTTCTCATGATCAGAAAATTTATGGTGAACATTGGCTGCAAGATGGCCTCTGAGCAGCTGTGCCAAGAGAATCAAGTTAACAAAGATGAGACTTTGATAGGTCTGGAAGCACTTGTTCTGATAAGGGTGAACAACAGGTGACCAGTTTTCTGAATATAGTTTTTTTCAAGGAACAGAAACTACTATTGTCTGAAAAAAAAAATGGGTTCACTATGATAAAGCATATAATGAGAACGTACATGATTGGATGAAATTCACTTAATTTGGTTTTAAAAGTTTGCAGTGTGCATGTCTGCTGCCAAGCAAGATTTCTGTTTTTGTGTTGATAAGCAACAGATACATTTTGGGAACATTTTTACCTGTCCTATATTAGAATGAAATGAATTGTGCCATGAAACATTATGAACTTTAAAGAGAACCTTGAATGAATAATTTGATTATGGATGTTTTTATTATATATATTTAGTTTTGGTAACATGAATGCATGTCATCAGTTTCTCCATTTGATTAAATGTGAATAAAAATATTCTATCAACATAATAAGGCCAAAATGACATCTCTAAAGTAAATCTTACCCATCATGATTTTAAAAGTCTTGAGGTGTCCAGACCTCTCTCTCTCTCTCTACATATATATAATATATATATATTTATTATTATTATTTTTTTTTTAGATCTCATTCTTCCTTTAAATGACTTTTGCCTATTCAAGTAGCATAGGAAGTTGTCCTTCTAAATCCTTGGATATTTGGCCTTCTTGAAGATTTGTATCTCCTTGCTTTACATTCATCTTTCTGTGCCCTTCTGGATTTGTGCTTATAGATGAATTACTTGCTTTAGTGTTTGATGAAAAAGTGAACTATATCAGTCAAAGTGTATAGCTCCCTTGTGTCCTTACTTGCAACTTTAGGTCATTCACATACAGTTCTTTAATTGTAAACTTTACTTTTCTGTAGGCCCTTCTCCATAATATATTTATTTGTTACAGAGAGGAAAGTGTTGGAAATGAAGCATATCAGAGACAAAAAATGTAAATATTTCTAAATTCTTTTAAAAATATTTCAGTGAAGACTGCCTGTTAATGACACCGATGTTTTTTGGAGAAATCCTTTGCTTAATATATGGAAAAAATTAATACTTTTAGGATTCCTAGAGTAAAACATATTTTACAGTTAATCTGTTTAATCTTTTTTTTTTTTTTATGTGTATTTTTTTTCCTTTCTATGTCAAATGAAGTTGTGTCCATCCCCCCCCACCTTTTTTTTTTTTTTTTTTTTTTTTTATGCTGAATATCTAGAGTGCTTTTAGACTTCATTTTCAGTTCACTAAGGAGACTCCTCTGAGCAGTTTGGAGGAGTGTGTATATATATATATTTAATGCTACATAGTAAATGAAATATGGGGTCTGGAAATGAACTGTAAATGTCTGTTGTTTTCTCATATTTTTATATGACATAAAACTAGAACTGAAGACAGCTTTCTGTTTTCTCAAGTTGCATGAGAACACATAGCAGTATTATAATTACAGGAACAGCTTATATTGCAGTCTGTGCATGAGTATAATGAGGAATGGTGCCTGCCTTTCCACAGTGCTATATTTTTCCTCTGACTTCTTAAAAGTATCATGTAGGATCATGGTGAACCAATGCTGCAGCACTAGGCACAAATGAGTTCTAAGTGATGTTTAGGGTAGCAGGAGACAACAGCAAAGAAAAACAAGACGTTTTCATCATCACACTCCAGTAGATCTGAAGCAACAAGAAGTCCTTGAATAAACACTGCAGCTCTAAAGTAACATGGGTTAGACATCCAGGAGGATGGAGGTGGGGGGGAGAGATGGAACTGAAATTGCATACTGAAGGTGCATACATGAAGCTGAAGGAATACTCTTTGTAGACAATACAAATATAATTGAAATGGAAAAAAAAAAATCTGACCTTTCTACTCTCCAGTCACTAGATGAATGTGTATGGAGCTTAGTGGTAGAAAATGTCTTCATAAGCTGTCTTCCACATGATAACCCTCATCCTTATCACATTAAAGTCAGCATGTCTCCACTGACTCCAAGGGAAGTACATAGATTTACTAAAGATGAGATTTTCATATACATACATATATGTGTATATATATATATATACCTGTAAAATATGTAGAATGCATCTAGCCTAGCAGAATGTAAAGTCAAGCAAATTTTGGTAAAAGTGGCAAGTACTCACACCATTATCTTTACTATTAACTTCTTTGTAAAAGTTCAGTGAAGAGCAGTGTTAGTTTTCCAAGGAGTTTTCACCTTTATTGCCAAAAACCCACGGTATAAAAACCATGAAAAAAAACTGTTAATGTTGTGACTATGATAAGATCTTAAGGCCTGGTGCTACATTCACCTGACAATAGTATCTTTTATCTTTCCTCTGTGTAGAGAGTATTGTGAACTACGAAAGATAAGATGAGAGTTTTTTGTATAATGTCAATCAGCTATGTTTCTTTTTTGTTTTGTTTTGTTTTGTTTTGTTTTTGTTTTTCTTTCTCCTGATTAGAAAAGAATACATCACGTTCAAAAAAGTATACCTTTGTACTGGGTCTGGCTGGAATGTTAACTTTCCCGGCAGCAGCCCATTCACTCCCGTACTCTGTACTTGTAGCTGGGACAGCAGTGTTATCACACCAGTGTTGTGTCTACTGCTGAGCAGCAGTGGCACAGCATTAGGCCTTTCTCTAACCCTCCTAGGGGGTGGGCAAAAAGAGGAGAGAAACGTCACTAGGGCAGCTGACCTAAACCAACCAAAGGGATATTCCATACCATGTGATGTCACACTCAGCAACAAAAGGTGGAAACAGGAAGAAGAGGGGAGGGGTGGGCTCTCGTTGGGAAAACATGGGTCCTCCTCCCGAACATCGGCTGTGTGCGTTGAGGCCTTGCTTCAAGGACGTGGTCAATCATTGCTCATTTGTGGGAAGTAGAGAGTAATTTCTTTCCTCTGCACTTCCATATAGCCTTCATTTATTTTGTTTGTTTTCCTCCCTTTTTATTTTTCCCTTTTCCCCTCCCTTTTCCCCTTTCCCTTTTTATTTCCCCTTAGTTAAATTGTTTAGTTCATGGTAGTCTTTATTTAATTGTTATTATTATTTCCCTTTAATTAAATTATCCTTATCTCAACCCGTGAGTTGTTCTTTGCTTTACTTCTCCCCCTCCTCATCTAAAGGAAGGGGAGTGAGAGAGTGGTTGTGGGGTTTAGCTGCCCTGCACGGTAAAACCACCACAACCTTTTAGAGTCTGTGATGGTGTTAGGAAATAAAGAATTAATGAATCTGTAGACGTTTCCAACATCTCATTCTTGATGAAGGAAGGGAAACAGCTGTGTGGAGGCTATTATTATTAATGTCTTTCTCTCCAGTAATTCTAAATGGAAATATTACTTAGAAATAAATACTAAGTTATGTCCCTAGAACCTAAACACATTGCATTACTAATCTTCATTAATTATGAACACAAATAAATATGTGTATTAAAATTTCTTTTAACAAAATGATACATAGAACTCTGAGCCTCCAAAAAGACCATGAAATGTAGGTTACAACAAAAGGGTTACGACAAAAAAAGGGACATGTGCTGTAGAATTATGCTCTTTCTTAGTGTGCACCAATGTACTTTTGTTGAGTTAAATACATTTTAATAGGTTAAATTACCTCAAGAGATGCATATATTCAAAATTCTGAAAATATTCGTTAGGTATTTGTGTTATTTTTTTTTCTTTCTTTTTTTGAACTACAGAATGTTCCCAAACTAGTGTTATAGATTTTTATATTATATAATTTATATAATATATATATTTAATATATTATGTGTTATATATATTATATATATATATATATATATTAATTGTGTTATTCAGAATGTAGAAAAATATAGTCCTTAAATGAAGTCCCACTTTACTGCTACTAACTGAAGAGTGACACAGAAAATGCAAGACACCATTAGAATACATTGTTCAGAAACTGATTCAATACATTTAATTTTAGCTAACAATTACAGAAGTTATTGCTACTTAAAGTATACATAAAAGAAATCACATACTATGCTTCAAAGTAACCAGTTTACATTTCAGTAATTTAATCATAAACATTAGAATTCTTCAAAATAAATAAAACACATCATTAAAAGAGCTCTTAACCAGCGTAAATTTTATTATCTCTGTGGCGGTCTAGAAAGATAGCCAAAGTTCTAGACTAATCCTATTAATATTTAAATTTATATCCCTGCTTTTTCTTATAGCATTATTTATAATCTTTTTAAATTCCTGGTTCTCTTGACACTCTTAAGATAGACAATGAGTAATCTCTCTGTAGCTTACTGAGCAAATGCTTCTTAATTTCAGCTGATGGATTCTATTTTGTTTTTTCAACTGACAATATTCTTACCACTGGATTAAAACTTTTACATATATATCCTTTTACAGTGCTTTTTTTTTTTTTGTTTTTTATAAATGTTATATAGATAATATATTATTAATTATATATATAAAATAATATGTTTTATATATATACATATATAGTGTTTATATATATATATATATATTATATGTATATTTAAGTTTCTAATATCAACACCTTTTCTGAAGTACTTACTGTATGTCTAGATTAATGACAATCCTGGCACAAAAATACCTCTCTAGTTCCTGTTAGGGTGATGGATATGTAAGAAAACAGTTTTTCTAACTTTACTATTCACGTAGACCAAAAGTGCAAAATTTCTATGGAGAGAAAGTGATTGAAGTGATAGTTACTGAAACGTAACATGCATCTAGTGTTGTCTTTACCATCCCCCCCCCCCCCCAAAAAAAAAATAAAAAAATAAAAAAATATATATATTTATATCCAAGACCATATGGAGACCATATGTGCAAATCCTTGATGTAACTGTTATCTTCCCTTTTAACCAGGTGTGCCAGGAGGTCCCGTATTAGGCTATGTTTACATTATACAGACTCATTCATGGAAAATCTGAAAAAAAATCTGTGATTCTATATGGAAAAATTGTATTAAGATTGAACTGCAGTAAGACCAAAGCTTAAATTTTTAATTTTGGACCAAAACAGAAACATAAAATCATTATTTTGATTTTATTCATGGCTACTAGTTTGGCTGTCGTTGATACTTTGCACTTAATTAGCACTGTTAGATTGTGCTAGAATGAAACATTTTATGTGGAAAAGAGACTGTTTGACAGGTATCGAAAACAAATTTAAATTAATTTTAAAAGTTTGGAACCTTAAAATTTATCATAAACTATAGTTTCATTGTACTGGATTTCACAGTTTAACTGGTTCAACTCTCTGTATGTTTAAGAGATCCTTCCCAGTTAATACATTAATTTCCATAAACATCCTGTCTTTTTTCATGGCCAGATTTGACTCACCCTAGATAGCATCATCACAATGGATTTGTATAAATGGAAAAAGCTGCCATCCAAATTGAATAATAGTCCCAAAAGTTGTCCCTGAACATTAAGATTGGACACTGTTCCAATTATAGTATCCTTTTTAACAGAGCTTCTGTATCAAACTATGGCTTTATTTAGGTACAGTGTCAGAATACGTATAATTTGATTCATTGCAAATTTAGATGGATGGTGATTCTTTGTACTGCATGAATAAAAATCTAGCTTTGCTTTACAAAACTAAACTAAATATGCCAAACTTTTGATATTTGAGAGAAAGGTCAGGATTTTTTCCTTTGTAAAGTAGTCCTTGTTGTAGCTGGAATTAAATAAAATGTTTATTAAGCTCTAGACATATGGCACGGATTAGGAAACTGCTAAGGACAGAACTCTGATTGGTAGGTTAATATTCTAATGCAATAGATTAATCAATGTAAACCACATAGCTGAGTTGAAACTGCTGTTCCAAATTGCCAATTTCATCTTCATCCAGCAGAGAAAATGTCAACCTTTTTCTCTGCAGTAAAATCTTCTTGTTATAACAATGAAGCAACTCCAGAGTTACTCTTATTGTGAAACATCTGGTAACTACAAGATGTGACTCCTGTGAGATAATCACATCCCTGGAAAATTAGAAGAACTTACTGAACTTTGTTGTATTTCATGTTTTGTAATACCCCTGAGTGTGGTTGGCTCATAATTCTGTAATCACTTTGCTTCTGTACCAGAAATGAAACTACAGATGCTACACTTTGCTATCATGGCCACCGTTTAACATAAATAAATGATCAAAATACAAGTATTGTGCATATATAAAATATATATGCCATAATATATACTGTAGGATTGAAAGTTGCTGGGAACAAACTAAAATAGGTGCAGAAGGCCTCATTAGGGACATAATTAAAAATAGATCAGGCAAGAGAAAATTTATATATTCCTGTATTTTAATAGCAGAGCTAAAAGAAATATGAATCATTAAATAAATAAAGCATAGATTGCCTACATTTAAACACTAAGAACCTGAACTCTGTACCGTGCATTTTTTTTTAAGCTGCCTGAAAATAAAAATGGAAGTTTTTTTTGACAAAGTGAAACTGTGCCTGAAATAATTTCAACAGCTACTGCTGCTCTTTGTGTACCACTTATCCTTTCATATGATCATACAACTATCAGAAAATTAGAGTGAGAAAAAATATGGGATAGCACTCATGCTACAAACAGATAAAATAAATAACGTGCTAATTAGTGGAAAAAAAATATTTTCAGATACTTCATAGACTCATATAATGGCTTGTGTTAGAAGAGGCCTTAAAGATCATTTTGTTTCACTAGATCAGGTTGTCCAGGGCCCCGACCAATCTGCTCCATGGATGGGGCAGCCTGTTCCTCCCTCTGGCAGCCTTACCACCCTCTGAGTAAAGAATTTCCTCCTAATATCTGTTAACATAACATACCTTCTTTTCATTTAAAACCATTCTCCCTTATCCTACAATTATCTGCTTGAGTAAAAAGTTGTTCTCCATCTTTTTTAACAGTTACATACTTAACAATTTTTATAAACAAAGAGAAATTTGGAATTGATTTTAAATGATTTTTTTTTTAATTTTTTTTTTTTTTAGAATGTATTTCCAAAGGGAATGATGTATAAATGACAAGTTTGGATATCATTGTACATGAATGATTGGCAATCTTAAGGCAGAGCAGAGGTATTCTTCACAAGCAGTGTTAAATATTTTAAGGGCAGTTTCCCCAGGAAAAGGTCTGCGCCATCACGTAATTATTCCAATGCATATTTAAGGGAACATAGAATATATCAGAAAGAGTTACATTTTAGTCAAACAAAAACTATTGTACTGAATCATATGAGAATAGAATCAAATATTATCTAGGTTATGTTTGAAGAAATTGCACATTCTCATGTTAAAAACACCTATCAGTCTCTTGAGGTACAACCTCAACTATCTGTGCTGCTTTTCCATGTCTTGTAACTTGTAGAGACATTTCCATCTTTACAAATTCTATAATCACGTCATTTTACAATCATTTAACATTTACTACCAAGAAAGTATCCTGTGGTGACACAGGCCTTCTAACACAGATTAATAGGTGGCATTCATTCTCTATTGTACGGTCAAGTAAATATTACCATCAATAATATATACGTGCTATAATAACAAAATTGGTTATTTTTGTTGTTGTTTTAATTAAATACCTTTTAATTAAAAAACTGTTGTTGTTTTAATTAAAATTTTAATTAATGATTTTTGTATCATCGTTCTAGAATTCTAATTGTATTAAATATAGTATCATATATGTATTGCATAATTACATAGGCCTATGATGTGCCATAGTGGACCAAGTTTGCAAACACTGGGGTCCTTCTCCACTATAACGTTACCAAATAAAATTTTGGTAAAAGTTTTTGAGTTATTTCTTCTTGTGCAAAGCAGGGACAGCAGTGGTATACATGCCAGCAACAAGCCTGGCACTAAAGCACAAATGAAGGGTAAGTACACATTGAGCATAAAATAAACTGTACCTGTTGGTGCTGCAATGGTAATGTGTGATCTGAACCTTCAGAAAACAAAACAAAACTTTCTATATCTGCTTATTAGAGACATTTCTAAGGCCCTATAGCGTATAATTAGGAACAGAAGTGGCACACTTTGTACACAAGAAAATGGCCTGCATTACCTCTAACCACCCATGGCATCCATGCAGTCCCAAACAGGTATTAATTTGTACTGGTGTTAATGGAGGGGCTGCCATCAACACAAATTTTATATGGTCAGAACTTTTTTTGTATCTGTAGAACCTGCTACTTCACAGTACTGAATCCAGCAGAATGTAGTGTCATCAAGTAAGAACCTGCAGTTGTGTAAAGAAGCAGGTATAGTGGGTTTACATGGCAAGGTTTTGGTAGCAGGGGGCCATAAAGGTGACTTCTGTGAGAAGAATCCAGAAGCTGCCTCACGGTAGATAAGGGCCCTGCTGCTGGCCAGAGCCGAGCAAATAAGACATCTTATTTACACCTCTGTGAGGGCATATTTAAAAAAAAAAAAAAAAAAAAAAAAAAAGGAAGAAAGAAAATCTGGACCATCAGCTGGGAGAGAGAGAGGAGCAAGAAACAGCCTTGCAGACACCAAGGTCAGTGAAGAAGGAGGGGGAAGAAGTGTTTCTCCAGGTGCCAAAGAAATTCCCCTGAGGCCTGTGGAGAGGACCATGGTGAAACAAGTTGTCTCCCTGCAGCCCAAGGTGTACCATGATGGAGCAGGTTTCATTGCTGAAGGCCATGGAGGAGGCCATAACAGAGCAGGAGAACTTGTACTGAATGAAGCTGTGGCCTGTGGAGGACCCCTGCCAGAGCAGATGGTGGGCCAGACCTGTAGCCCATGGAGAGGAGCCCACGCAGGAGCAGGTGACATGGCAGGAGCTGGGGGATCCAGGTTGGAGCAGTGTGCTTCTGATGAATGGACCCCATGGTGCAGACCCATATCTGGAGTGGTTCTTGAAGAGTTGCTGCCTGAGGGAAGCAGTTTGCAAAGGACTGCATCCTGTGGGAGGGACCCCACTTTGGAGCAAGGGAAGACAGTGACCGAGAAGGAGCAGAGGAGATATATGTAAGTGTTATAGACTGACCACAGCCCCTGTTCCCCCATTCCACTGTGCTGCTCAGGGGGAGGAGATGGAAGAAGGCAGATGGGGGGGAAGGTGGTTTTGGTTTCTTTTCTTTTGTCTTTTTAGTAATAGGCAATATTACTATTATTATTAATTACTATTAATTACTAGTATTACTAGTATGTACTAGTATTACTAGTATATAATTACTAATTAGTAATTATTCATTAATTACCATTAATATTACTAATAGGCAATAATACTTATCTCCCTACTCTGAGTCTGTTTTGCCCATCACAATAATTGTTGAGTGATCTCCCTGTTGTTATCTCAACCCTTGAGACCTTTGCATCATATTTTTTCCCCCTTTCCCTTTGAGGAGGGGGAGTGAGAGAGCAGCTGAAGTGGAGCTCGGCTGCCCACCTGGGTAAATCCACCACAGCAGGCTGTTGGAACTGTAGCTCAGAAAGGCTCATGAGCATTGTTCACCTGACTACCTTGGAATTTCAGCCTGGCTGCTGCTGTGTCAAGCATGTTCAGATCTTTGAAGCTACATAGGTAAGTATTTAATTAATTTAGACATCTCAGAAAGTAGGAAGACTGGATGGCTGTTTGGGGTTTAATTCACCTGAAGGTGAAGACTTGTAAACTTTAAGCAACCTTGATCCCACTTTTCTTGCCTTTTCCATCTTTCTTGTTGTCTAATACACTTTTAACAGAACAACAAAATAAAACATTTGATAAAAATGCAAGGTGTGTTTTTGTTTTTGTTTTTCACCCTTGCACACTGCTAGATTCTTTATCATTAGGACTATTTTATATATTTATCTATCTATTTATTTATTTTGTGGAGCTTGTAAAATGTTAATACAAGGTTACATCTTCGTTCGCCTTCAGGCTCCTTCACTTCCATTAAGAATATGTATGTAATTTGGTTAGTGATATGTCTGGTCAGTGTAAGTATGTGGGTTATAATTCTGAAGAATGCTATTTTTTTGCTATTAATATGTTGTATATTTCCTTCAATGATATAATTTTTTGTTTGTTTGCCTGGCAAAGTAAGAAAAGGATGTATCTACAGAAGCAATGGGGATTTGTCTGATGAGCTTAATGGGCAATATGTTACTTTTTGCAGTAATTCTCCTTTACCATATGGCACACTCAAATGCTGGACTCTCTTCAGGTGGTTTATTTATTTATTTATTTATTTATTTTTTAGTTCCATGTATCAGAAGTGCCAGAAACTCTCAAGTGTTTGTTGATCTGGAGTACATACAGCAAATGACACTGTTTTGTTTTATTTTATTAAGATGGTGTGATATTTATGGGATATAAATTTTATTCTGCACATCTGGTATAAATGCTTACAGAAATTATATTTGAAGTAGGTCCAGACACCTCAGATATACAGAAAACACCGTATTTTCCTATTTATTTTTTCATCAATTCTACTTGCAGTTGATTTAAGAATAGCTAGACTTCTGAAGATAATCTATGCTTTTGTGCCTCAGTTTCTTATAAGGAGAGAAAGAGGGAGAGAGAGATTTTTTTTTTTTTTTTTTTTCATTTTTGAAATACATGAAAAAAGTATCCTGTAGTAACCATGTGCTATGAATTACAAAACAGATTACTCATCATAGAAGTCTCTTTGGCTATCTGTTACTATCCCTCTTGAAGCTAGGACAACATTATGTAACATTGTGGTTTTTGCTATTATCGATTTTCTCTTTTCATTTGCTCTTCATTTTTCCTGATACTCTTTCCTAGCATAGCTTCCTAGCATAGCCGCTCTTATTTGCGGTGACTTTAACAGTAAAGGTATTTGGGGAAAAAATAAAATAAAAGATTCAGTGTAGTTTTATTTTTGCTCTTGACTTTATAATTAAAAACATACTTGCACTGTTAACTTTGCTAGGTATGATTCATATAATAGTCACATTATCATGTGTTTGATTTTCCATCACTATTCTTGTTTTTCTTTTGATCTTGGATAATACAGTTATCCATTTTAGCATGACTTTTAGTAGAATAAAATAGACATATAAATCAAATAGAAGTTATTTCTAATTTCAGTTTAATTTACTTGAGCCTTTTGACTGTTTCTTTTTAAACTCTGGCCATTTCTACCCTTCTTTTCTGTACAATATTTTATATTATCAAACAATATTTATTTATATTTATATAAATATATATGTCTATATTTATGTTTCTGAACAATATTTTATATTAAATCTACAAGAATTTTAGTTAAGAATTTCAGTTATCTCTATTTAACTTTGACGGTAACTCTCTAGTTGGTCCTGGGCAAATTAATTAAAGTTCTTACTTCAGTTGCTGGCAAGATCGCAGTGAAGACAAGAATACACACATGTAAACGCTAATAAAACTTAAAGGTTTTATAGCTATTGCACATGAACAGGCCTCCATTTCATACGTTGACTTCATGAAGGTATTAGTATTCAGACTCATGGAACACTGACTTTCAAAATATTCAGGGCTTTATTTCAAGGGTGAAAACACGGCAGACTTTTGCAGGCAAGTCTGGAAGCTTCTGCTTCACAGTTGATTTGATATCAGACCTGTGCAGACTGGTGTTTATGTGCTGCACTTGTGATCTTTTGATAGGCTCATGCACAAAAAGTCAGAGAGTAAGAGGTACGGCTTGGCTACTTTCAGGCAGCTGAAATAGGTTTGTTGCTGATAGCATTATAAATGTGGACATACAGCAGAGGATTTCCTACTAGCTTACAATGACCCAGATTTGGGCTATCTGGAAGTTAATGGTGAAGTGAAGGAAAATAAACAAAAACAGAATATTTTGTAAGAAAGCTACAGCCTGTTATTTGTTGTGTCTAGAAATGAACCTAACAAGGTTATACTGTGACATAAATACAAAGGCACAGAAGATCAGTAAAAAAAATACATATATTCAGGTGTGAGCAATTAAGCTACTGAGTTTCTCCGTGCTAATTTATTTTTCTTTTATATCCTTATGGACACCAAATATAAATAATAATAATAAACAAATTTAAGACATCTGTATGTATTATTTTGTGAGATCTCTTGATCATCTTAGCAGTTTTCAGAGTAACCAAATCTCACAAGTTTTAATGAGTCTTTATATAATATGATTCTCTATAAAGGTAATTTTATTAATGACTCTTATTAGCACTATCATGATACAGCACTTATTCAATTTAGTAGACAGTGCAAATGTAAAGCATGAATTTTGCTGTTTTTCAGGAATATCAGTGCTGTCTGTTCTTTCTTTTAATACTCGCTACAAGGGGAGCCTTTTTACTGAGCAGTGGTAAAATTGCCAGCAATACTTTCAATGGATAGCTGCCTTTCCAGTGAAGATGAAAAACTGGAAACGTTTTTAGTTATTTCATAATTAAA
Source organism: Netta rufina (assembly GCF_964035555.1). NCBI lineage: Eukaryota > Metazoa > Chordata > Aves > Anseriformes > Anatidae > Netta > Netta rufina. The sequence continues at coordinate 38,595,756 of NC_140123.1, read as the reverse complement.
AAAAAAAAGTTGTTGTTTTTTTTTTTTACACTTACTTATCTATTCTTCAGTGTAATGGGTTATTTAAGAACCTCTAAATTGTCCAAGCTACAATTTTCCAAAATAATTTCTAGCTTTTATTTTAATTAAAAACACAAGTCAACAATGAGAAAATGTTGCCTGTACTAAGACTGGTACAGGCAGACTTAGAGCATTAATATTAAACAGATTTATAGACTACTAAATTGATTATTTTTATCAGAACTTGACTCTTCTACGAAACAGTTCAAATTTGATTTCCTTAGACACAGTTTTCATCACAACAGTTATATTAACTTGTATTAAAATCAAGGGGAAAAGAATGGGGGAAAAAAATTACTTGCCTGAATCAGAAAATGAAATCACAGAATCAGAATCACAGAATTTCTAGGTTGGAAGAGACCTCAAGATCATCAAGTCCAACCTCTGACCTAACGCTAACAGTCCCCACTAAACCATATCCCTAAGCTCTACATCTAAACGTCTTTTAAAGACTACCACGGATGGTGACTCCACCACTTCCCTGGGCAGACCGTTCCAATGTCTAACAACCCTTTCAGTAAAGAAGTTCTTCCTAACATCCAACCTAAAACTCGCCTGGTGCAACTTTAGCCCATTCCCCCTCGTCCTGTCACCAGGCACGTGGGAGAACAGGCCAACCCCCACCTCATTACAGCCTCCTTTAAGGTACCTGTAGACAGCGATAAGGTCGCCCCTGAGCCTCCTCTTCTCCAGGCTGAACAAGCCCAGCTCCCTCAGCCTCTCCTCGTAGGACTTGTTCTCCAGGCCCCTCACCAGCTTGGTCGCCCTTCTCTGGACTCGCTCAAGCACCCCCATGTCCTTCTTGTAGCAAGGGGCCCAAAACTGAACACAGTACTCGAGGTGCGGCCTCACCAGAGCCGAGTACAGGGGGACGATCACCTCCCTAGCCCTGCTGGTCACACTGTTTCTTATGCAAGCCAGGATGCTGTTGGCCTCCTTGGCCACCTGAGCACACTGCTGGCTCATATTCAGCCGACTATCAACCATCACTCCCTGGTCCTTCTCTGCCAGGCAGCTCTCCAACCATTCCTCTCCCAGCCTGTAGCTCTGCTTGGGGTTATTGCACCCCAGGTGCAGGACCCGGCACTTGGCCTTGTTAAACTTCATGCAGTTGACCTCAGCCCATCGGTGCAGCCTATCCAGATCCTCCTGCAGAGCCTTCCTACCCTCAAGCAGATCGACACACGCACCTAACTTGGTGTCATCTGCAAACTTACTGAGGGTGCACTCAATGCCCTTGTCCAGATCATCGATGAAGATATTAAAGAGGACCGGCCCCAGCACTGAGCCCTGGGGAACGCCACTAGTGACTGGCCTCCGACTGGACTTGACTCCATTTACCGTGACTCTTTGGGCCCGGCTATCCAGCCAGTTTCTAACCCAACGAAGCATGCGCCAGTCCAAGCCAAGAGCAGCCAGTTTCTTGAGGAGAATGCTGTGGGAGACGGTGTCAAAAACCTTGCTGAAGTCAAGGTAGACCACATCCTCATCTACCCAGCGCGTCACTTTGTCATAGAAGGAGATCAGGTTTGTCAAGCAGGACCTGCCTTTCATAAACCCATGCTGACTGGGCCTGATCACCTGCTTGCCCTGCAAGTGCTGCGTGATGACTCTCAATATCTGGTCTATTCCTTTACTAGAATGAGACCATCCATTACTCCTAGGTTACTCTCCAGAAAATAACAGTTCTTCTAGTCCTTGACAGATGCATCGGGATACCCATCATAACTACACATTTTTTTTCGTGCAGTGCTGTTCAGATCACATTTTTGTCCCCATGCTTATGACCCCTTCACTAGCTGAAAGAATTAAATAGTCTAAAAGTTGCAACAATGTGTCATCAGTAACCTAGTATCCCATTTCAAAAGATGAGGAGACATAGACCCTGTGTGTTTTTAGTCTTAGGACTGCTGCTCTGTGCCAGGGAGGAGCTTCAAATGGACAGTGCAAAGACATGCCTCTAGTTCTGATACTTTAGTGGTGCAGTTAAATTCCTTTCTTCCAAGACTTTTCTTAATGCTTTGTGGTTGTCAATGGATCAGTGCAACACTTTGCTTTTCAGCCAATTTTTCTGACTATATACCCTTTTCTTGCTATTTCTGCCTTATTGTGTGACAGCACAGAAGTGTTTACAAGTATTACAGTGTTTACAACCTTGTTTAAATGTGGGAGCTGTGGGGATACAGAATAGTTACAAAAAATAACAATACAATAAAGGTAACAATACAATAATTGTACAATAATTATAAACTATTGCTGTGTTTACAACCTTGTGTAAATGTGGTAACTGTGGGGATACAGAAAACGCACAGCACACATATTTCTTTACCTGTGTAAGCTACCGAAGGAATGTGAAAAATGCAATAGAATGGGAAGGGGAATACGGGAGATGTCAGTTAAAAGAAAGAAGCTAAAACCTCATTAGTTCCTCTCATATTTCCCTGTGGCAAGTTCAGAGTATCTTCTGCTTCTCTTACTTGGCATGCAAGTCCATTCTTCACAAAAGCAGAAAGTACAGAAAGGCCCAGGAAGGGCTGCATCAATACAGGCAACACTTTTATACACGGCTGCCTTAATAACAAGTAAAAACAAAATAAATTTATGGAAAGGCAATTAATAAAATGAGCGAAAAAATCTAAAATAGGAGCTGACATAAAAAATATAAATGAACAAAGACTGAGAAGAGACAGGGAAAAAAAAAAAAGGCAAACAAAACCAAACAAAAATTACTGGAGAGGAAAGAAAATGGAAACTACTTTCTTCTTCTTCTCCTCCTCCTCCTCCTCCTCCTCAAAAGTATTAAAATGTATTATTTAAATGATACTAAAAAAAGTATCATTTAAATAATACATGCTGAATTATAATTCTTTTGAATTTTCAAAATAAAGATTTTTTACTGGAAAGGGTTTAAATAAATTAGTTATAAAACAATGATACAACTATATTTATAATGCTGGCTTTTCTTTTCTTTTTTTTTTTTTTTTTTTCATTTTTATCTGGATAAATCACAATTTAAAAATTATATCTATAGTAAAAAAAAAGAATAAAAATGCTGTTTAGGCAAGAGTGTAAAACTATGCCTTGGTCTGCTTAAAAAAAAAAAAAAAAAGACTGAGAAGGTCACTTGATTTTAATATAAAGTCTTACTCTTTAAGAGAAAAACTACAGTAAAGGGATTCATATATTCACATCCTAATAGAGATAGAGATCCTTGCACCTCTATGTGAAATGTGGAGAGTGGAGGGGAATGAAAAAGAGAAAAAGAGCTATGGCCAGACAGCTTTTTTAATTAAAGTAGATATTTAAATTGTGTCCACATTTATTTATTTATTTATTTATTATTGTTATTAGTTCATTCATCTAAATGCTACTTGGAAACTTAAAATACTTTTCAAATACTTACTATGATTCGTCTTACCTGAGTTCAGTTTTCAGAATATGTTAGTCATTTAAGCTTATATGTGTACCAGAGAGCTTATATATGTACCAGAGTCATTTCTGGAAAGTAATTTACTTAGATAAATTATCAAGGCAGGTATGATCAAATTTCTGGAAGTTTGTTTATCCAGTATTTGTATAGGGGTCTCAAATCAAACATACAGACATTAAGATCTAGTGCCATTTATGACGTCCCATGGTATCTGGGATATCATCACGAAACTGACAAGTATGAAACAGGGCTTATAGGAATCTCGTATTTCTGAAGAGGTAACTAGATGGCAGATGGAATACACTAAAACACTTCAGCTGTCACTAGACACCTATCTATGGGAAACTAAGTGAATCCAAAAAGCCTAGATAACTAAAACAGAGGAAATGCTCCAGGGGTTGGCTTAAGTAAATCAGATTAATTTGTATTCATTTTGGGTGTCCACAGCGGTACTTTGACATGTGATATGTAAGTTATCATTATAGTCAATAGAGATCTAAGCTTCACCTCATTGAGATTTAAGAGATTCTTTAGGATATCTCACTTGATTTCCAGTTGCTACTCCAGAAAGATTTAGATCTCCCATAGGTTTTCTGTCCTAATTCACAGTTCAATATAGACAACTTCATTATCCTAGGGTACCTCAGATAACGATTCACATTGATTTTTGGGTAACTAAGTTTATCCCTAGATCTATATTATAAACAAGGAAAGTTTATGACACCAGTTTATGTACACCTGTAGACATCAAATCTAGTTATCATAATCTGGAGTTGAATACTGCTTTAAATGTGTACTTTTAAATTCATTTGAAAGGGAAGGTGCCTTGGCTCCTCCACAGATTGGCTCTTAGAGTAGAAAAGGTGAAAAGAGTAATTCTTAACAGTTTTCTGAAAAGGCAATTCCTGAAGTACAAGCATGACAGCAATACTGAATGCAAACACCAGATTAAGTTTATGACCGGTGCTTTTATCATTTCATAAGTGAGTGTTACACAGAAAATGACAAAAACAAACACAACCTTAAAGCAGCCCTCAGACCTGATAAATGAGAAACATAAACAAGACTGGATTTACATAAAACAACTCTGAAAGCAAATAATTCAACATCAAGTCCATCCACTTTTAGACAAATAATATATAATATAATAATAATAATAAATTGTAAACAAACTTGTTTTCTCTAATGTGCTTTTGTCAGATCTATCATTTTCACAATACTTCAAGGCTGATATCGGGCACCAAAAAGGAGCTCTGCACCAGGCAGTCATTCAGGTGATTGTACTGGGACTGGCTAGGATGTTAACTTTCCCTGCAGCAGCCCGTACAGTACTGTGCTCTGCACTTGTAGCTAGAACAGCAATGGTATCACACTAGTATTGTGTCTGCTGCTGAGCAGTGCTGGCACAGAATCAGGACTCTCTCTAACCCTCCTAGGGGGTAGGCAAAAAAGTGAGAAAGTAACATCATCAGGGCAGCTGACTTCAACCAACCAAAGGGATATTCCATACCATACGATGTCACACTCAGCAATAAAAGGTGGAAAAAGGAAGAAGTGGGGGTGGGAGGGGGCTCTCGTTTTGAAAATGTCTGTTCTTCTGAACACCAGCTACGTGTGTTGAGGCCCTGCTTCAAGGACGTGGTCAAGCTTCACTCATTTGTGGGAAGTAGAGAGTAATTTCTTTCCTCTGCACTTCCACATAGTCTTTACTTGTGTTGTTTTGTTTTTCCCTTTCCCCCTCCCTTTTCCCCTTTCTGTTTTTTTTTTTTTTTTTTTTTCCCTTTAGTTAAATGTTAAATTGTTTAATTAATAATAATCTTTCCTTATTTTTTTTTCCTTTAATTCAGTTATCTTTATTTCAACCCATGAGTTGTTCTTTCCTTTACTTCTTCCCCTCCTCTTCTAAGCAGGGGGAGTGAGAGAGTAGCTGTAGTGTTTAGCTGCCTAGCATGGTAAAACCACCACAGTGATCAGGTCCAGTTAGCATGGGTTTATCAAAGACAGGTCCTGCTTGATGAATCTGATCTCATTCTACAAGGCAACACACTCAGTGGATGAGGGGAAGGTTGTAGACGTGGTGTACCTACACTTAAGTAAGGCTTTTAACACCATTTTCCACATCATTCTCCCAAAGAAGCTGTCTGCTCAAGGCTTGGATGGGTGTATGCCCAAAGAGTTGTGGTAAATGGAGTTAAATCCAGTTGGAGGCTGGTTGCTAGTGTTGTCCCCCAAGGCTCAGTATTGGGGCCAGTTCTCTTCCATATCTTTATCAATGATCTGGATGAGGGGATCGAGTGCACCCTCAGTAAGTTTGCGGGTGACACCAAGTTAGGAGTACTAAGAAGGACATGGACCTATTAGAATGAGTCCAGAGGAGGGCCACAAGGATGATCAAGGGGCTGGAGCACCTCTCCGATGAAGACAGGTTAAGGGAGTATGAATAATAGAATGACTCAGGTTGGAAGGGATCTTAAAGATCATCTAACTCCAATCAGAGCCCTTTTACAGGCTGGTCAAGACAATCAGACCCTGTAGATGATTTGGGACTCCAATATCATTAATATATATCTTCACACAGCAGAGCATAGGACTCTGTAGACCAAATTATGACTTCAAATCTGTTTTCAATCAAATTAATATTTAAATTATTAATAAATAAATATGTAAATATATACATTTTACTGTAATCAAGATAAGTCCAGAAGAATTTTTATTCTAATATTGACATACACACACAATAAAAATAATAGAGCAAATTATCATATCTGAACAGCCAGTTTAACTTTTTAATGTCGTCTTTTTTTTGTCCCTGATTACACTAATGGTACAAACACATAACATTTTTTTTTCTCTGAAGACACAATAGGTGGATCAAAATAAGTCTAAATCAGCTACAGAGGAAAGTTGAATCACTATAGATCCCCTGTTTTTTGTTTATGCAGTCAGAAACCTGGCTATATTGTGCTGCAATTCCCTATGTGTTATGCACAAAGTAGCCTTTTTCACTGAAATGAAGACCTAGTAAAAAAGAATGGGGAAAACAGAAGAAAGTAGGTTTGACACATGCATGGGTCCTGTGGTTTAGGCACAGTTTCACATTTTGCATGCACCTAAAATCATGGAATCACAGATTCAGAGAATGACAAAGGATGGAAGGCACCTCTAGAGATCATCTAATCCAATCCCACTGACAAGCAGGATCACCTAGAGTACATTGCACAGGATGGCATCCAGGCAGATTTCAAATATCTCCAGAGAAGGAAACTCTACAGCTTCTCTGGTCAAACTGTTCTAGTGCTCTGTCACCCTCACAGTAATGAAATGCCCTCTCCAATTCAGCCAGAACTTCCTGTGTTTCAGTCTGTGCCCATTGCATCTCATCCTCTCTCTGGACACAACTGAAAAGAGACTGGCTCCATCCTCTTAACACACTCCCCTCAGCTGTTTATACACATTTGTTGTGGTTTAACCCGGCCGGCAGCTAAACACCACACAGCCGTTCGCTCACCCTCTACCCTCTCTCCCTGGGATAGTGGAGAGAAACAGGAAAGTGAAGCCTGTGAGTCGAAATAAAGACAGTTTATTAGGACAGGAAAATAATAATAACAATAACAATAATGATGAGAATATGTCGTGGTTTAACCCGGCTGGCAGCTAAACACCACGCAGCCGTTCGCTCACCCTCCCCCCTCCCTCTCTGGGACGGGGGAGAGAAATGGAAAGTGAAGCCCGTGAGTTGAGATAAAGACAGTTTAATAAGACAGGAAAATAATAATAACAAAATAATAATAACAATAATAATAATAATAATAATACAATGGTGATAATAGGAAAGTAATAATAATATGTACAAACAAGTGATGCACAATGCAATTGCTCACCACCCGCTGACCGATGCCCAGCTTAACCCCGAGCAGTCCGGCCCCCTCCCCCCGGCTAGCCACCCCTATATATTGTTTAGCATGACGTCAGATGGTATGGAATACCCCTTTGGCTAGTTCGGGTCACCTGTCCTGGGTCTGTCCCCTCCCAGCTCTTACTGCACCCCCAGCCTGCCTGTTGGCAGGACAGAGCAAAAGGCTGAGATGTCCTTGGCTTGGCGTAAGCACTGCTCTGCAACAATTAAAACATCGGGGTGTTATCAGCACTCTTCTCATCCTAAGCCAAAACACAGCATTCCACCAGCTACTAGGAAGAAAATTAATTCTGTTCTAACTGAAACCAGGACATCTATCCACCCCTTATTCCATACCATTTATGTCATGCTCAGGTTACACTCTTTTCCATACATTCTAATTAGTCACCTATAGTAGTCATGGTAGTGGTAACATACAGTATTATATAGCAGTTAACATGGTACAATTCAGTTCATGGGCTATTCTCACCCAGTATTAAATCTCCTTGAGGTATACACCGGACCTCTCCGTTCTTTTGCATCACCCACCAAGTGTATCCAGGTCCCTGAGCGAAAACAATTCCACGAATGGGTTTGCCTTTTCCTGAGGCAGGAGTAGCCCAGACTGTTTTACCCAGCATATTTTTTACATGCACTACAGGAACTTTATCCCCATCTACAGTACGTAACAGGTTTGATTGGGCAGGTCCAGCTCGGTTGGCAGATCCCCTAGTATTGACTAGCCAGGTGGCCTTTGCCAAATGCGTATCCCAGTTTTTGAATGTCCCAGCGCCCATTGCTTTCAATGTAGTCTTTAACAGTCCATTGTATCGTTCAACTTTCCCAGAGGCTGGTGCATGATAGGGGATGTGATACACCCACTCAATACCATGTTCTTTGGCCCAAGTGTCTATAAGGTTGTTTCGGAAATGAGTTCCATTGTCTGACTCTATTCTTTCTGGGGTACCATGTCGCCATAGGACTTGCTTTTCAAGGCCCAGGATAGTGTTCCGGGCGGTGGCATGAGGCACAGGGTATGTTTCCAGCCATCCGGTGGTTGCTTCCACCATTGTAAGTACGTGGCGCTTGCCATTGCGAGTTTGAGGGAGTGTGATGTAATCAATCTGCCAGGCCTCTCCATATTTATATTTCAGCCATCGTCCTCCATACCAAAGAGGCTTTGACCGTTTGGCTTGCTTGATTGCAGCACATGTTTCACAGTCATGAATAACCTGTGCTATAGCGTCCATGGTCAGGTCCACCCCTCGATCACGAGCCCATCTGTATGTTGCATCTCTACCTTGATGGCCTGAGGTGTCATGGGCCCATCGGGCTATAAATAATTCACCTTTATGCTGCCAATCCAGATCCACCTGAGCTACTTCAATCTTAGCAGCCTGATCCACCTGCTGGTTGTTCTGATGTTCTTCAGTAGCCCGATTCTTGGGCACATGAGCATCTACGTGACGTACTTTCACAGCCAGGTTCTCTACCCGAGCAGCAATATCTTGCCACAATGCAGCAGCCCAGATGGGTTTGCCCCTACGCTGCCAGTTGTTTTGCTTCCATTGCTGTAACCATCCCCACAGGGCATTTGCTACCATCCATGAATCGGTGTAGAGATAGAGAACTGGCCATTTTTCTCGTTCAGCAATGTCTAAAGCCAGCTGAATGGCCTTCACTTCTGCAAACTGACTCGATTCACCTTCTCCCTCAGCAGCTTCTGCAACTCGTCGTGTAGGACTCCATACAGCAGCCTTCCATCTTCGATGCTTCCCCACAATACGACAGGACCCATCAGTGAACAGGGCATATTTCTTTTCATTTTCTGGTAACTGGTTGTACAGTGGGGCTTCTTCAGCACGACCCACCTCCTCCTCTGATGATATCCCAAAGTATTTACCTTCTGGCCAGTCCATAATCACTTCCAATATTCCTGGGCGACTGGGGTTTCCTATTCGAGCCCGCTGAGTAATTAGTGCAATCCACTTGCTCCATGTAGCATCAGTTGCATGATGCGTAGAAGAGACCCTTCCCTTGAACATCCAGCCTAGTACCAGCAATCGGGGTGCTAGGAGGAGCTGCGCTTCAGTACCGACCACCTCTGAAGCAGATCGAACTCCTTCATATGCTGCCAGTATCTCCTTTTCAGTTGGAGTATAGCGGGCCTCAGACCCTCTGTATCCCCGGCTCCAAAACCCCAGGGGCCGACCTCGAGTTTCCCCAGGTTCTTTCTGCCAGAGGCTCCAGGTGGGGCCGTTCTCCCCGGCTGCAGTGTAGAGCACATTCTTTACATCTGGTCCTGTTCGAACTGGCCCAAGGGCTACTGCATGGACTATTTCCTGCTTAATTTGTTCAAAGGCTTGTCGTTGTTCAGGGCCCCATTCAAACTCATTCTTCTTACGGGTTACTTGGTAGAGCGGGTTTACAATCAGACTGTAATTTGGGATGTGCATTCTCCAAAACCCCACAACACCTAGGAAAGTCTGTGTTTCTTTTTTGTTAGTTGGTGGAGACATAGCTGTTATTTTGTTGATCACATCCATTGGGATTTGACGACGTCCATCTTGCCATTTTATTCCTAAAAACTGGATCTCTCGTGCAGGTCCTTTGACTTTATTTTGTTTTATGGCAAAACCGGCTTTCAGAAGGATTTGGACTATTTTCTTCCCTTTCTCGAAAACTTCCTCTGCTGTGTCACCCCACACAATAATGTCATCGATGTACTGCAGGTGTTCAGGAGCTTCCCCCTGCTCTAGCGCAGACTGGATCAGCCCATGGCAAATGGTAGGGCTGTGTTTCCACCCCTGGGGCAGTCGATTCCAAGTATATTGGACTCCCCTCCAAGTGAAAGCAAACTGTGGCCTGCACTCTGCTGCTAGAGGGATGGAGAAAAATGCATTAGCGATATCAATTGTGGCGTACCACTTGGCTGCCTTCGATTCAAGTTCATACTGAAGTTCCAGCATGTCCGGCACTGCAGCACTCAGTGGTGGCGTCACTTCGTTCAGGCCACGATAGTCCACTGTTAGTCTCCACTCGCCATTAGACTTTCGCACTGGCCATATGGGACTATTGAAAGGTGAATGAGTCTTGCTGATCACTCCTTGGCTCTCCAATTGACGAATTAGCTTATGGATGGGAATCAGGGAGTCCCGGTTAGTGCGATATTGCCGCCGGTGCACAGTTGTGGTAGCGATTGGCACTTGCTGTTCTTCGACCCTCAGCAACCCCACAACAGAGGGGTCCTCTGAGAGACCAGGCAAGGTAGATAATTGTTTAATGCCCTCTGTCTCTAAGGCAGCTATACCAAAAGCCCACCGGAACCCTTTTGGGTCCTTGCAATATCCTCTTCTGAGATAGTCTATGCCAAGGATACATGGAGCATCTGGGCCAGTCACAATACGGTGCTTTTCCCACTCATTCCCAGTCAGACTCACTTCAGCCTCCAATACAGTCAACTGCTGAGATCCCCCTGTCACTCCACAAATATAGATGGGCTCTGGTCCTTTATAGCTCGATGGCATTATAGTGCATTGTGCACCGGTGTCTACTAAAGCCTTATACTTCTGTGCGTCTGATGTGCCAGGCCATCGAATCCACACAGTCCAATAAACTCGATTATCCCTTTCCTCCCCCTGGCTGGAGGCAGGGCCTCCCTAATCCTGGTCGGAATCTTCTTCGTTTCTGTGTTTGAAGGACTGTCTGCTGGAAGTTGGAGCAGCAAACTTTTCAGAGAATCCCTTCTTCCTGATTGTTTTCTTTTGCAACTCACGTACCCGTGCCTCTAGGGTCGCGGTAGATTTTCCATCCCATTTTCTCATGTCCTCTCCATGGTCTCGTAAGTAAAACCACAGGGTAGCACGGGGTGAGTACCCACCATATCGTCTTCCTTGTGTGGATGAACGACTACCCCTGATAGCTGAGACACTGCTCTGTACAGGTACGGAGGAGAATAATCTCTCTTCAAGTTGGTGAACCTTTTCAGAAAGTTTCTCCACAGTGTTCTCTTTTGGTCGGTGGACACTGGTTGGTTCAGGTGGGGATGAAGATAGATTCTCTTTAAGTTGGTGGAACTCTTCAGAAAGTTTCTCCACAGCTGAGACGCAGGCCTGTAAGGAAGAGGAGAGACTTTCTTCGTACTGCCGGAGTTGTTTAGCCACTTCATCCACTGTGGGTTCCTCATCCTCTTTCCAGGCCATTATTGCCAATGAGCTGGCATATGATGATGGTGCACTCCGTACAAACTTCCGCCACATGGGTCGCGTACACCTGACTTCATCTGGATCTTTGGATGTTTGTCTGAGGTCTGGATCCTCATAAATCACTTCCCGTACGGCTAATTCCCTCAGATACTGGATTCCCTTCTCCATAGTGGTCCACTTGCCTGGTAGACATAAAAGTTCTTCCTTGAAGGGATACCTTTCCCTCACAGCTGAGAGGAGACGCCTCCAGAGGCTGTGAGATTGTGCTCCATCTGCAATTGCTTTGTCAACGCCTGCATCTCTAGCAAGGGATCCCAGTCGCTTGGCTTCCCTGCCGTCTAATTCCACACAATTGGCTCCAGTGTCCCAGCATCGGAGCAGCCAGGTGACAAGCTGCTCACCTATACAGCGACCAAAATCTTTTCGCACATCTCGTAACTCACGCTCGTTTAGGCTTCGGGTAGTTACTGTTGATTTTTCGGCATCCTCATCTTCCTCCTCCTGAACCCTTGATGGCCCAGCGTCGTCGTCGTCTCCGTCGTCTCTATACCTAGATTTGGCAGAAGATTCTCTGCGTTCTAAATGACCTGAATCTCTATACCATTTTTTCACCTTCTCTACAGGGGCAGCTTGCACTGCTACAGCTCGTTTCTCTGACCTTGTTATAGGGTCTGCCACAGAGGTTGGAATACCCTCTGCAGGGTCAGCTTGCACTGCTACAGCTCGTTTCTCTGACCCAGCCACAGGAGCTGGAGCGGCTGCAGGAGCTGAAGCAGCTGCAGGAACCGGAGCTGGAGCAGCTGCAGGAGCTGGAATGGGTACGGCTGCAGGAGTTTGAACTGGAGCAGCTGCAGGAACCGGAGCTGGAGCAGCTGCAGGAGCTGGAACTGGTGCGGCTGCAGGAGCTGGAACTGGAGCGGCTGCAGGAGCTGGAACTGGAGCAGCTGTAGGAGCTGGGACTGGAGCAGCTGCAGGAACCAGAGCTGGAGCGGCTGCAGGAACTGGAGCTGGAGCGGCTGCAGGAACTGGGACTGGAGCGGCTGCAGGAGCTGGGACTGGAGCGGCTGCAGGAGCTGGGACTGGAGCGGCTGCAGGAGCTGGGACTGGAGCGGCTTCAGGAGCTGGGACTGGAGCGGCTGCAGGAGCTGGGACTGGAGCGGCTGCAGGAGCTGGGATTGGAGCATCTGCAGAAGCTGGGACTGGAGCGGCTGCAGAGTCCACCGTAGGGGTCACAGTGGCCGTTGGATCTGTCACGGGACTTGGAGTGGCCGCAGGGTCTGTCACTAAGTTGATAGCCGTATCCATGGCAGCTCGATAGGCATGAGCCAGGCCCCAGCATGTTACAATGATTTGTGTTACTTTGGAACTTCCTGAATCGCGACAACTTTTATTCAAGCATTCTGCCAGTTTTTGAGGATTTTGCCATTGTTCAGGGGTGAATTTCCAAAACACTGGGGGTGCCAACTGGTCTAGATGCCTGCCCATATCCTCCCATACTCCCTGCCACCCACAACTATACTGCCTCCGGGCAGATCTCCGGATGAGCTTCCTAAGTAGTTGTTTAACTTTAAGCAGAACCTGAAGTGCATTCAGGAGGCAGAACAACAGGACTATGCTGGTCTGAGTATCCCAAGGATATTCAATATCTTGGAGAGCTATTGTAATAAACTCGGAGGATAAGAGGGTGGTGAAGGAGGAAGGGAGAGTGATCAAGGAGGGTACAGGGGTGGTGAAGGAGAAAGGGAGAGTGATCAAGTAAGAAAAATTATCTTCCCCTTTCCCCTCCACAGATTGACTCCCTAATGAAAAAAGGCAACAGATACAATTGCTAATAGTTTCCAAAATACAGTTTCCAAAGTACAGAATCGAAGATGTTACTGAGTACAAATACCAGGTTAGAGTCATGGCCAGATATTTCATCATCTCATAAGCCACTGATACAACACACAGTACCATAATGGTCTGAAACCAGGGCCCAGAGAGGATAAACAACATGACAGAGAGCACATACGGAAAATAACGTGCTATAATAATCAATTTGGAAAACAGGCGCAGCACAGTTGAGATTAAAGCAATCAGCATTATGACAAGTGACTATTAAGCAGGTCTAATACTTATACCAATTTTAGTTTAACACACTCTGGTCAGATCTGCCGTTATCTCAACCTTTCGTGCCCCACGTTGGGCGCCAAAAAGACTGTCGTGGTTTAACCCGGCTGGCAGCTAAACACCACGCAGCCGTTCGCTCACCCTCCCCCCTCCCTCTCTGGGACGGGGGAGAGAAATGGAAAGTGAAGCCCGTGAGTTGAGATAAAGACAGTTTAATAAGACAGGAAAATAATAATAACAAAATAATAATAACAATAATAATAATAATAATAATACAATGGTGATAATAGGAAAGTAATAATAATATGTACAAACAAGTGATGCACAATGCAATTGCTCACCACCCGCTGACCGATGCCCAGCTTAACCCCGAGCAGTCCGGCCCCCTCCCCCCGGCTAGCCACCCCTATATATTGTTTAGCATGACGTCAGATGGTATGGAATACCCCTTTGGCTAGTTCGGGTCACCTGTCCTGGGTCTGTCCCCTCCCAGCTCTTACTGCACCCCCAGCCTGCCTGTTGGCAGGACAGAGCAAAAGGCTGAGATGTCCTTGGCTTGGCGTAAGCACTGCTCTGCAACAATTAAAACATCGGGGTGTTATCAGCACTCTTCTCATCCTAAGCCAAAACACAGCATTCCACCAGCTACTAGGAAGAAAATTAATTCTGTTCTAACTGAAACCAGGACAGAATAGTACTACTTAATAATATGTATGAAACAAGTGATGCACAATGCAATTGCTCACCACCCACTGACCGATGCCCAGCCTAACCCTGAGCAACCCAGCCCCCCCGCCCCGGGTATCCACCCCTATATATTGTTTAGCATGACGTCAGATGGTATGGAATACCCCTTTGGCCAGTTTGGGTCAGCAGTCCTGGGTCCCAGCTCTTGCTGTACCCGCAGCTTGCCCACTGGCAGGACAGAGTGAGAAGCTGAGACGTCCTTGGCTTGGTGTAAGCACTGCTCTGCAACAATTAAAACATCGGGGTGTTATCAGCACTCTTCTCATCCTAAGCCAAAACACAGCATTCTACCAGCTACTAGGAGGAAAATTAACTCTGTCCTAACTGAAACCAGGACAACGTTGATGAGGTCTCCTCTCAGTCTTCTTTTCCAGGCTAAACAAACCCAGTTCTTTCAGCCTGTCCTTGTACAACATATGCTCTAGTCCTCTAATCATCTTAGTGTCTCTCCTCTGAACTTGCTCCAGCAGTTATATGTCACTTTTGTACTGGGGAGCCTGAAACTGACACAATACTCCAGGTGTGACCTCACCAGGGCTGAGAAGAGGGAGAAGATAACCTCCCTTGACCTGCTGGCAACACTCTTCCAAATACACCCCAGGATATCGTTGGCTTTCTTGGCCACAAGGGCACATTGCTGACTCCTGGTCAGCCTGCTGTCCACCAGGACTTCCAGGTCCCTCTATGCAGAGCTGCTCTTCAAGCAGGTCAACCCCCAGCCTGTACTAGTGCTTTGGGTTGTTTACCTCTAGGTGCAGGACCCTGCACCTGTTGAACTTCATGAGGTTGCTCTCAGCCCATCCATCCAGCCTGTTGAGGTCCCTCTGAATGGCAACACAGCCCTCTGGGGTATCTGCCACTCCTCCAAGCTTTGTATCATCTGCAAACTTGCTGAGGGTGCACTCCATTCTATTGTCCTGATCATTAATAAAAAAGTTGAATGACACTGGACCCAGTACTGACCCCTGGAGGACACCACAAGCCCTCAACTAGATTCTGCACCACTGGGCACAACCCTCTGAGCTCTGCCATCCAGCTGATTATCAATCCACTTTACTGTCCATTTATCCAAGCCACACTTCCTGAGCTTGTCTATGAGGATGTTATGGGAGACAGTGTAAAAAGCCTTGCTGAAGTCAAGTTAGACCACATCCACTGCTCTCCCCTCATCTACCCCGCCAGTCATCTCATCATAAAAAGCTATAATATTGGTTAAGCATGATTTCCACTTGATGAATTCATTCTGACTATTCCTGATCACCTTCTAATCCTCCACATGCTTGGAGGTGAACTCCAGGTTAAGCTGTTCCATCACCTTTCCAGGGACAGAGGTGAGGCTGACTAGACTGTAGTTGCCTGGGTACTCCTTCATGCCCTTTCTGAAGACTGGTGTGACACTGGCTTTCTTCCAGTCCTCAGGCATCTCTTCTGTTCTCCACAAAAAGTGAAGATCTTGTAGGACTGATTAATAAGCATATTCAGTGTACACTTATATTCAGTAGTAATTGATAGTGTTGACTGTACTTATTTTCTAACTCTTCTCTCCTCCCTCCCTTCTCAATTTCTTCTTATTCCTTTATTATCCTGTTATTTTATTAATTCCAGATGTTTTTCCATTTCCACCAATGTGTTCATTCTCCTGTTTGAAATGTTTGAATTTCTCATTTTGAAGATAGTGAGTGACCATGTAGTTTGCCCCACTTGTTTCAAATATATTATTCAAAAGTAAGTTCAGATGGTACACTACTTAAGACAGACAATAAATAAAAAGCAGGGAATTATACAAGATGATTATGTTGTTAATTGAGAAAAAATACTGGCTTCACATGGCTTCTTTATGAAGAAGACTATACTTTACTCTTACATTAAGTGTTTTTCTAGATATTACTAAAGAAATGCATCTAAACATAAAATAAATAAATAAATAAAATCCTTCAGAATAAAGATAAACCCCTTGCAGAGGCATTAGAACTATTATTGTCAGGTGCACAAGCCATATCTAATGTAATAAGAATAATCATGTGATGAATTTTCTAGTTTTTTACTGCATATATGTAATAAATAGATTATGCCTCAATAAGCCTCCAATATAACACATACCTAGAACTAAATAAATGCATAGCCTTGGAATTGTATAAACCACAAAACTCCCAGGTTAAGTTCCTACGGAACACAGATAAATGTAATTATTTATCAATTTGTACCCTTTGTTTCAGAGAATGACATCTCAATACTTTCACATTAGTTCCCACTTATTAGCTTGTCAGCTCCAGAAAAACTACATCAGAAAAAATGATACTCCAGAAAACCTAATCAAAATGGCAATATTTAAAAATTATTCCCACAGGATAAGCAAACAAATATATAAATAATTAAACTCAAAGGTGCCAGTAAAATTTGTGCCTGTATTCTCTACTATGAATCTTAAGCTCCTATAAAAACATGATTCATTTTTTCTTGTGATAAGGATCCTAGAATTTTAGAGAAGGATATAGCACATTACAGAAACTCTTTCAAAAGACGACAAGTGATGTCGCATGGAAACATAGTGTTCTACACCCCTGCTTCACAATTACAACATTCTTTCATGTTTTACAGGTATGTCCATTTTGTGGACCTGTCTTTAACTGAGTGAGATTTTGTTCACTTCTGTTTTAACATGGATGTCAAATGACTAAGATCCTGCTTCTCTCTGGAGGCATTTGTGAGACTCAGGGCTACAGATTACACTGACTCACATGAATTTTACAGCAAAATGTATTCATTTAATGCATTTCCCAATTAAGAAGGAGAAAATTGATTTAGGTGTTGAATTGTTGGTAGATAGGATTTTTGTTTGATTGAGTTTTGGTAGCACATACCAACAAAACTAGATTTCAATCAAGTAGTAATTTACCACATGAAATACAGCTGCTCTTTTTTTTTTTTAAACAATCTAAAACAATCTAAAATCCCCAGCTGTTGAACGTATGTACCAATTAACAGTCCTATCATAAAATTATATCATGATATTATTGTTCATTGTTTTCTGCTCATGTACCGTTATATTCCTAATCCTAATTCCATATTACTTAATGTCAAAATTTCTAGTGACTTGGAGAGACTGGAACAATTGCCAGGTCTACACATATGCTTAATATCACAGGATCACAGAGTTGTAGAGGTTGTAGGGGTTGGAAGGGACCTCCAAAGATCATCATTTACACCCCCCCTGCCAAAGCAGGTTCCCTAGAGCAGGATGCTAAATTAGGCATCCAGATGAGCCTTGAATATCTCCAGAGGAGACTCCACAATCTCCCTGGGCAGCCCGTTCCAGTGCTTCGTCACTCTCACCATGAAGAAATTCTTTTGCATGTTGGTGTGGAACTTCCTGTGCTCTATCTTGTGACCATTACTTCTTGTCCTGTCCCCACAAACCACTGAAAAGAGGTTGGCCAAATCCCTCTGACTCCCACACCTCAGGTATTTATACACACTGAGGAGATCCCCTGTTGGTCTTCTTTTCTCCAGGCTGAACAGACCCAGGTCTCTCAGCCTTTCCTCATAAGAAAGATGCTCCAGGCCCTGTATCATCTTTGTAGCCCTCTGCTGGACTCTTTCCAGGAGATCCCTGTCTTTCTTGTACCGGGGAACCCAGAACTGGACACAGTACTCCAGGTGAGGCCTGACCAGGGCAGAGTAGAGGGGGAGGATCACCTCCCTTGACCTGCTGGTCATGCTCCTTTTAATGCACGCCAGGATCCCATTGGTCTTCTTGGCCACCAGGGCACGCCTCTGGCTCAGTGTCAATGTGTCATTCACCAGGACCCCCAGGTCATCATCTGCAGAGTTCCTCTCCAGCAGGTCATCACCCAGCCTGTACTGATACATGCGGTTGTTCATTCCCAGGTGCAGGCCTCTACACTTGCTTTTGTTAAACTTCATTTGCTTTCTTCCTTCCCAGCTCTCCAACCTGTCCAGGTCTTGCTGAATGGCAGCACAGCCTTCTGGCATGTCAGACACTCCTCCCAGCTTTGTATCATCGGTGTACTTGCTGAAGGTGGACACTATTTCCTCATCAAGGTCATCGATTAAGATGTTGAGCAAGACCAGACACAGCACCAACCCCTGGGGAACACGACTAGTCACAAGCCTAATATGTTTCAAGTGCAAAACATTGTGATGGAATCTTCTGTGGGTCATGATTTATATAGAGATATTTCTTTTGATATTGTGAAGTCCTTCAAACATCATTGTCAGATAAGTCGAGCAACATTCTCATTTCACCAAGTAACAGCAAGAGATGAATATTATAAAGTAGGTGGCCAGTAACATTTTACTGTACATTGTACCTACTACATTTCACAATTATAACCTCAACACATGACACTTGATACAATGTCAGAAGCCACAATAACAAAAGAATGATCCTCACAGTAAGCTTTGCGATACTTATTGGTATATTGTTTCATGAATGTTTAGAAAGTTCTGATAGCATTCTGCCCATTTATATTTTATTGCCTATCTCAAAAAGCGTATTAGTCCACTAGGCAGTATACCATCAAGGCAAGTATTTCTTTTATATTTGGAAAATGCATCAGCATAATCTGAACTGCTATGCTCAATAATCTTATTTATAGACAAAGAAAAACCCAACCTGTATGTACATAAAGCAAGGAATTTAATGTTAGTGTAAATGAAATCACAAGGGTAACATCACAGTTGGTCCAGATCTAATTGTTATGGAGAAGGAAAGAATAAAAATGCAGTGAAAACTGTTATAAACGCACCTTTTATTTTATAACCCTTTCACAATTTTATGCTTACAATTCCACTGTCTCAGAGGGTCCTAAGGTTGGTGATTTGTACTTTGTGGTTGTGAGATGTTATGGAGTGTCAATATGATCTGACATATTCTGCCAAAAGGTACATCATGTTCACAAAATCACAGAATGATTAGGGGGGAGAGGAACCTCTGGAGGTCATCTCGTTCAACTCCCTGCTCAAAAAGGGACACCTAGAGCAACTTGCCCAGGACAATGTCCATATCACTCTTAAAGATCTCCAAAGAGATCCTCCACCACTTCGCTGGGCAACCTGTGCTAGTACTCCATCACACACACATTAAAAAGTGCTTTGTGATGTTTAGATTGATCTTATAGTTTAACCCAGCAGGCAGCTAAGCACCACAAAGCTCACATTGCTCTCCCCTCTCCCTCCCAGTGGGATGGTGGAGAGAATCAGGAGGGGAAAAATGTAAAGGCATAAGGCATGTGTGTTGAGATAAAGACAGTTTAATAGGACAGAAAAGGGAGAATAAGAATAAGAATAAGAATAAGAATAAAAGAATAAAGGACAAAGCAAGCGTTGCATAATACAATTGCTCACCACCCACTGCCTGATGCCCAGTCTGTCCCCAAGTAGTAGACCTCTCTGGCCTGGCCAGCCTCCTCACTGGTAGGGCAGCATGAGAAGCTGAAAAGTCCATGACTCCATGTAAACACCTCTCTGCAACAACAAAACTATCAGTGTGTTACCAACATTGTCATCCTAAATCTAAAACACGGCATCATAACAGCTACTAGGAGGAAAATTAACTCCATCTCAGCCAAAAACAGTACAATGGAACTTCTTGTGTTTCTGTTTGTGTCCATGGTGTCTTGTCCTGTCACTGGGCACTACTGAATAGAAACCGGAATTTCCATATTTGTAACTTCAGCTATTTATACAGAGTGATAAGATCCCCCTCTGAGCCTCCTCTTCTCCAGGCTGAACAGTTCCGACTCTCTCTCCTTATAGGAGAGGTGCTCCAGTTCCTTCATCAGCTTAGTGGCCCTACACTGGCCTCTTTCCACTAAATCCATTGCCTGTCTTATAATGAGGAGCCTGGAACTGAATGCAGTACTCCAGTTGCAGCCTCACCACTGCTGAGAAGAGGGGAAGAATCATTTCTCTTGACCCACTGACAGTATTTGCCTAATGCAACCAGTAATACTGTTAGTCTTGTTAGTCTCCTTAGCAGCAAGGGCACATTCCCAACTCATGTTCAACTTGGTGTCTACCAGAACTACAGGTCTTTTTTTTTTTTTCTGCAGAGGTATGTTAATAATCCAAAGTTAAATTTGTTGCAAACTAGAAGCAGACACTTATTTTGTTTATGTTCTCTTGATAAAAAGGAAACAAAGCCATAGGAGAATTTAGAATATACTTTTAGACATTAACATCTTCAGTCATGTGAACTAAATCTACCTATTATGTCAAATATCTTACTCATCTTCTTCACCTGCAAAATTATCCATGCTTTCCAATAATATGTTACTTTGAATATATGCTTAGCTGTACAAGCCTTTTTCAGAGAAGGAAAATCTTGACTGTACTACTTCTTGGAAACAAACAGATCAATTTGTCTCTTACTCTCTAAATAATTCATATACCTGATACAGTTCAAGGCACTTTTATTTCTCACAAGCAGGCAAAGTACAGCTTCAAACAGAACAGATAATTTGAAATTATTATTCCATTGTCTTTCTTAAAATGAGTTCATATTTTGTGTTAAGACCTCTGCCAAAATTGAAAGACTGAACAAAATTGTTTCCCACCTGTTTATAATATATACAAATATATATAATCTAGACCATTAATTATATACAGACAGTTTAATAACATCAACTTTCTTCCTCAGAATGCCATGAGACTGATTATATTACTCTCCAAGTAATGATAACACAAGTTTTCTCTGTTTGCCTTATCAATAAGATTATGTTTTATGGAATATGGATAGCTATAATATATATATATATATATATATACACACCAAAGAATAAATTATAAAGAATAAATGTCCAGAACATATTAATTTTGTAAATTTATCATACATTTATCAGTGTATTCTTAAAATAGAAATCTTAAGAAGATGAACACATGTGAAGTCCACTTATTTTTGCATGTACATTCAACCACCAAATTTTAAGCAAATACCTGATGGAATTAATCTGTGGTAGTCCGCTGTATAGCCAATGGAGAAGAATTAGCAACTCTAAGATTTGAGGTCTTATGTGAGCAGAGTTGCCCTTTGAAAGCCTTTCTTTTGCTGCCTGTTGGCATCATATATAATATATTATAGAAGCTTTTCTGTCTCAGATTATTTCAGTGAAACCCATTTGGAACAAAGTTTGCAAGTAAAATACAAATACATATATATATATAAATTATACTACTATTGTCACTTTTAATGGTACTATGAAGAACAATATAGACAGATAGAACATGAAGTATTATTTGGTTTAATGTTTGTACATGTGCTTGTTCTAATTGTTTGATGAAGAAAGTAGTAATATCAACACACTAACTCTAGAAGACTTCAGACATCAGGAATTGTTTGTATTCTGATGGGAAAACAACATTCAGAATGTTAAGTCATTTCAGAATGATACTCCAAATTATGGAGTTATGCTTTAAAAAGGTGGTAAATTTAGAGTATATGGTCAAAGACTGAAAAAATTCCCTACATCTTATTACATATTTTTATATTAAATATTTGTAGCTGGTAAATATATAATTTATATGCTAACTATAATGTAAGGTAGTAATAATATAGTAATTTACTCAAGCTTTTCTATCAAAAATCCAAAGATATTAAATGTGATAAGATATATAAAAAGATGACAAACATCAGAAAATGATATATTGTTCTTTTCTGTTCATTCCCATGATCCAGCTGAGAAGGACAGACCAAACATATGTAATACACACAGTGAATTTTGAAAAAGTATAATTCTTTTACTCACAAAAGCTTCAACTCTTATCTATTCTTGATATATTATTTGAAGTAACTTGTCTCCTCAGGAATTTTAGGAATAGAATGTGCCCTAAAACCTTCATAATGAAATCTAAAAATGTCATGGTATGGATATACTTTTTTTTTTTTCAACTTTAATCTATGGTAAGAAATTCTTTTTAGATAGCTGCCTTCTAAATAATTGTTCTTACTAAGATATATATATAAAAAAGACATTTTTGCAAATGTACTTTTAAAACGTATTTTATTTTATCAGAAAAAAAGAGATAACTATTTTTGAGGTAAACTAAGTTTTGTTTGTTTGTTTGTTTGTTTTTTCTGAAAATTTCTAATTGCAACTGAAAGTTTAAGAGTACTATTTAAGAGTACTAAGAGCCTTAAAGCTGTCTTGAATTGTTCTTAAAAGGCTTGTTTTTATGTTGTATCAGTTGTTGATCTCATTTTCTAAACAGAAATAAATAGAAATAAGAATAAGTACTACTCTTGTTTCACTGTATATTTTCATGATAATGGGCAGACATTAATACGAATGACTTCCTTGCATTCAGCCATATCTGCTTCCATTGTTTATTCCCTGCAGGAAAATAAATCCAATATTTAAACAGTTGTATTCCTGTTATGGTTTCCATTTGCTCTGGGGACCAGAAGAGAAGATTGTTATTTCCTTTCAGGTTAGTGTTCATTACTATCTGCCATTAAGGTCTATTCCGAAATATTTGTAGATTGAAATTAAATCTGTCAGATTTTTTTTTCTTTTTCCTACAGTTTGATATTTCACAATATACTTGTAAAAATTCTTGTATTTTGCATCTGCATGGCTCAGATGATCTGTAAAAGTTAATACAACTCTCAAAGGAAATTGAATCACAAATAATTCCATTAAAATAATTATTACATTGAGAGGAAATTCCGAGTGAGTCTGATTGTCTGCTTGCTCATAGAAACCATAACTTCAGTGAGAAAAAATGCACAAACTATGTTATGACATCTAAAAGTTAAATACATAAGTTTCACACAGGCACTCTAATCTATTTGTAGTCAAGGAGAAGAAGAGGTATTGACACAACAAACACTTGTTTAAGGAACGTTTAACAAGAGGGTGACAGAACACTGGAACAGGTTGCCCAGAGAGGTTGTGGTCTCCTCCTCTGGAGATATTCAAAATCTGCCTGGATGCCATCCTGTACAGCATGCTTTAGGTGATCCTGTTCAGCCCAGGGAGGTTGGATTAGATGATCTTCAGAGGTGCCTTCCAGCCCTGCCCGTTCTGTGATTCTGTGAAATTTCATTAACTATAAATCTTTCAGTGACTAGCCCAGCTATGAGCTACGCAATTTTCAGAACTCAACAACTTTATTTCTTTAGTAAGACTCGTATAACTTCTGCAAGCAGAAGCATAATAAATCCAATCAGTGTTACGGAAAAAAAAAAAAAAAGATAAATAAATAGAATAAATAGAATAAGGACATTCAGTTTCTCTTCTGACATGAGCACCCATGCAGAATTTCCCCACATATTCAATAGGATTTGCAAGCAACATATACAACAGGTGTCAACTTTATAGGAATATAGCATGTCTGATATATTTTATGGATGACAGTGAGCTTGAAGTTGTTCTCCTGAGCAGAGGCAAGCACAGATACTATATTTAATATAAAGGCTTTATGCTTTTATTTTTTATTTTTTTTTTTTATTTTTTTTCCTTAAAGGATGTTGTTGTGCCATATATCACACCTTTTCTATTATCATGTATTTGAACATATATGTATTGTAACCAAACCCCTGTGAGTACAAGAAAGGAAAAGGAAAAAAATGTAAAAATAATGAGTGTGAAAACATATAAGTGCTTCACTTCAGTGGCTGAAAGTGTTTCATTAGTCTCTAAACCTATTTCTTCTTCCTCAGATGCTGTATTTTTAATTGAATGTTAGCTAAATTGGAGCTTTTGCCTTCCAGTTAAAAATAATATTTTCTTGATAGGAAATAGGTGTACACTAGCAAGAAGCACAGTACTAAACTCCAGTCCTAAAATGAAGACTCTTCTTTATTCATCTCTGATGTCTGTGATCTACAGAACTCATTAAATTGGGCATAATCATGTAATTTTGCAATAAAATGTGATTTCTAAGCAGAACATGTTGCAACGAGTTTATATGAAAATTTGTTTACAATACTTTAAAATAGACTATTTTTTGCCTATTTCATTTTCTGGTATTTATTATAAGGTTTTGTTTTCATTTCTGTATATCTTTTGAAATATTTAGGGATAAACTTGAATCCCTAAAAATGAAAGTGTTTCATTGACTCTTCCTTGACATCCAGATTAACCATGAACTCAAGAGGAAACAAGCATCTGTGCTATGGTATTATTTTATTAAAAGAGGACACCAGAAGTAAAAGCTTAAATAAATTCCAAGCTCTCTGCCTCAATATTAACTAAATTTTAAAACAATAAAGCTTGATCTTGTTTGGCTTGTTGTACTCAGATTGGAATAATTTCTATTATCCTGATAATTACATATAAAAATACAAAAGTATATATTGGCTTTTTTATTATATTTTTTCAATCCTGAGCAGTGTGCTCAGGTGGCCAAGAAGGCCAACGGCATCCTGGCTTGTATCAGGAACAGCGTGACCAGCAGGGCTAGGGAGGTGATCGTCCCCCTGTACTCAGCTCTGGGGAGGCCGCACCTCGAGTACTGTGTTCAGTTTTGGGCCCCTCGCTACAAGAAGGACATGGAGGTGCTTGGGCGGGTGCAGAGAAGGGCGACGAAGCTGGTGAGGGGCCTGGAGAACAAGTCCTACGAGGAGCGGCTGAGGGAGCTGGGCTTGTTCAGCCTGGAGAAGAGGAGGCTCAGGGGCGACCTTATTGCTCTTTACAGGTACCTTAAAGGAGGCTGTAGTGAGGTGGGGGTTGGCCTGTTCTCCCACGTGCCTGGTGACAGGACGAGGGGGAATGGGCTTAAGTTAAGCCAGGGGAGTTTTAGGTTAGATGTTAGGAAGAACTTCTTCACTGAAAGGGTTGTGAGGCATTGGAACAGGCTGCCCAGGGAAGTGGTGGAGTCACCATCCCTGGAGGTCTTTAAAAGACGTTTAGATGTAGAGCTTAGGGATATGGTTTAGTGGGGACTGTTAGCGTTAGGTTGGAGGTTGGACTCGATGACCTTGAGGTCTCTTCCAACCTAGAAAATTCTGTGATTCTGTGATTCTGTAATCTATAGATATAAAAATAAAAATATTTTTATCATTTGTGTAATATAATTTGCAGGTGTTTTTTCATCAGTGGTGTTCCCTTCAGGAACAAGTTTATGAATGTTGGTGGGTTTGCAACTAATAGGAAAATGTTTTCTGGATATGTGGAACATTTCAAGAAGTTATCAATGAGTAATCAATAATGTTATGTCTGTTTCAAATACATAAAATAATTAGGGAGAATTCTCTCAATGCCTTCCAACATAGCTCATAAATTAATAAAATGTTTACATGGCTGTCAAAGGTTCACAGCTCAATGACTTTGGGACACAATGCATTTTCAGACTAGATATTTCAGACTCCAAGTCAGAATGTTTAAGCTAAAAGTTTAGTTTTAACACTTTTTATAGGAAGGTAATTTTTTTTTTCTTTTTTTTCTGGAAGAGAAGTTAATTTCTAGCTCTTGTAATTCAAAAGAAAACTCTCCAGTCAAAGGTAAATGTTGTTTGAACTAGCTAGCAACCTTAAAACAGTACTGATTAAGAGGGAGTGCTTTCACAGAAAGATTTATTATTTTTTAAAATTTGTTTTAAAATCATTGACTCATAGAATTTGTGTCCCAGATTAGCACATGGGAGAGTGGGAGAGCTGTAAATATAATGCTAAGGTTGATTTGTTTTGGTTTGTTTCTCTCTCCTTTTTTTTTTTTGAGACAACTTGACCTTTATTCTGCTTCTTGACTTCTAAACTATGAAACTATTTCTTATTGTCTTTTGCTAAGAAACAGATTCACTGTATCTGGTTGCCGTTGCATTTGCAGTTCTTTTTGAAGGAGACCAAACATCAATAGATTCCCCAAAACCTTGCTATTTGTTTTCATTGCTGTTAGTTGATTTTTTGTGGATGCTTATATCAAATCACATAGCCAACTTTATCTTGTTGAATACACTGACAGGCTTCTGGACTGCTTCTCTGAACTCTGGTAATTTCTTAGCTACACCTATCCTGATAAACAAGTCCATGCTGAAGGGGCACATTTGTGTGTGTGGAGGAGCAAACATAGGTCTGTGCTCCCCTGCATTTATTATTTGGAGAATTCCTCTGTTATACCATTCCCAGAACCACAGGTGATTTTTTCTTCAGAAGCAACACAATGCACAGGAGAAAATTAAGGTATTTATGAATATGTCCACACAAGCATTTTTGTTCTTATCACAAACCCATCTTTGAAATTAATCTTGCAATTGTACCTATGAATTTGGCTTTGGTTCACACTTTCAAGTTATCTAAACAGGATGTGAACTATGGTTAGGGCTTTGAGTGCCTCTTCTCCTTCCTGAAGGTTTTGGCTGCTTGGGCTCAAAATCAACTTTGTCAGTGAATCAGAATATGCTGAGAAGCATCCCTCTCCTTGATTCAGAAGTTGTTGCAGAGAAAAGCTATTCTGTTCACATAGGTCAAGTCAACCTGGGATCAAAGAAGCTAAATGATTAATTAATGGCAGGTAACAAAACAGAATTCAGTGAACTACACATTCAGAATTCGTATCAACAATATCCTGATAAACTGCAAGATTACGTACTCGCAAAATGTTGATAATCACATATGAAGTTCTGAACACCTGTTCTGGTTTTGACTGGGATAGAGTTAATTTTCTTCCTAGTAGCTGGTCTGGTGTTGTGTTTTGGATTTAGGATGAAAGCAATGTTGATAACACACTGTTGTGATTTTACCCTGCTGGGCAGCTGAACTTCACCACAACTGTTCTCGTACTACCCCACCTTGAAGTTAAAGAGAGAGAAAATGTGCTTAAAAGTGCTCAGGGGAACAGGAAATGGGGGTTGTGATCAGTCCACAGCTCTTTGTCTCCACCACTCCTTCATGGTCACTCTCTTCCCCTACTCCATCTTAGGGTCCCTCCCATTGAATGTCATCTTTCCTGAACTGATTGTATGTGGGTTTCCCACAAACAGCAGCTCTTCAAGAACTGTTTCAAAGATGGTCCATACCATGTGGTCCATCCTTCTGGAGCAAACTACTCCGGTATGAGTTCTGCAAGGATGGCAGCACCCACCAGATGGGTGTGGGCTTCGTTCCACGGGCTACAAGTTTGGCCCAGAATTTGCTCCTGCAGGGGCTCTCCATGCAGGAGAGCACACCCATCTACTACATCCTTCAGGTCACATCTATCTACTTCAGCATGGGTAGCAACGTGGAGATCTGCTCCACCATGGTACACCATGGGCTGCAGGGGGACAACCTGCTCCACCATGGGCTTCTCCATGGGCCACAAGGAAACTTCTGCTCTGGTACCTGGAATACCTCTCACCCTCCTTCTGCATTGACCTTGGTGTCTGCAGGGCTATTTCTTACTCCTCGCTTGCCAGATGCTGTGATGCTAGTTTTTTTCCTGACCAGACCGGGTTGCTCAAAGACCCATCCAACCTGGCTTTTAACAAACCCAGGGATGGGGCACCCACAGCTTCTCTGGGCAACCTGGTCCAGTGCCTCTCTACCCTCATTATGAAGAATTTATTCCTACTATTTAATCTAAATCTACTTTTTTTGTTGTTTAAAGCCATTACACATTGTCCTATCCCTACACTCCCTGACAGAGTCCCTTTCCAGCTTTTCTGTAGGCTCCCTTTAAATACTGGAAAGCTTCTGCAAGGTCTCCCTGGAGACTTCTGCTCTGCAGGCTAAACAACCCCAACTTCCACAGCCTTTCTTCATAGGAGAGGAGCTCCAGCCTTTTAATCTTCTTTGTGGTCCTCTTCTGGACTCATTCTAATTGCAGTACTCCAGGTGGGGTCTCATAAGAACAGAGTAGAGAATCGCTGCCCTTGGCCTGCTGGCCACACTTCTTTTGATGTAGCCCAGGATATGTTTTTCTCTGTCTTTGTTTTTTTTTTTTTTTTTTTTTTTTTTTTTTTCTCTTTTTTTTTTTTTTAATTAATTAATTTATTTATTTAAGAGACAGAGAGAGAGAGATGGATGTAGGTTGCTGGGGAATATCTCCCATCATCTTTCCAGTCCTGGAACTTATTTGTTTTAAATTAAGTTACTGTTTTCTGCCTGAAAACTTTAAGAAGAAATATTTTCTTGGTCTAAGTCTTAGAATATTCAACAACAGTATTAGATGTCTAGGTTAGAGGTTTCCTTTTATGAAGAAGTATCACACTATATTGCATTGAATAATACCTGTGAATAAAATAATGTTTATATATGTATATAATCATATAATAAAATATAATATATTAATATAAATATAAAATATTTTATATAATAATGTTTATATACTTATATAAAATATAAAATAATGCCAAATATTAAGAATTTATAAGTAGAAAAAAAAAATAGCCGTAGTTTATAAAAGTTTCGTCTTCAAAATACCTAGTACCTGCAGAACAAAAAAGCCAAGGCATTTTAACAAAGCATTTCAATAGGTCTTACGAAGTCAAGAAACAAACAAAAAAGCAAACAACAAAATAACTTCTAAACACATTTTTTTTTTCTCTAAAAAGGGAAAGAGCATATAACATAATTTATATGGCCACAAGATCATCATATTGATTCAAACTTATTTCTGTGTTACTGACTCTGAAATTCATTGATAAACTCACTACATAGAGTATTATGCCTGTAAGATTTTGTAGTGGGTTTACACGGCAAGGTTTTGGTAGCAGGGGGCCATAGGGGTGGATTCTGTGAGAAGGATCTAGAAGATGCCCCATGTTTGGTAAGGGCCCCACTGCAGACCAGAGCCGAGCCAATAAGCGATGTTGTTTTGCGCCTCTATGAGAGCATATTTAAGACAGGAAAAAAAATGCTGCACCACACAGCAGCTGGGAGAGTGAGAGGAGTGAGGAACAGCCTTGCAGGTGCCAAGGTCAGTGCAGAAGGAGGGGGAGAGGTGCTCCAGGCGCTGGAGCAGAAGTCCCCTGCGGCCTGTGGTGAGGACCATGGTGAAGCAGGCTGTTCCCCTGCAGCCCATGGAGTACCACGGTGGAGCAGGGTTCCATGATGCATCCTGTGGAGAAGGCCATGGTGGAGCAGCTGGACTTGCACTGATGGAGGCTGAGGCATGTGGAGAACTCCTGCTGGTGCCATGGTGGAGCAGGGTTCCATGCTGCATCCCATGGAGGAGACCACAGTGGAGCAGGTGGACCTACACCAACGGAGGCTGCCACCTGTGGAAGACCCCTGCCCGAGCAGATTCCAGGCCGGACCTGTAGCCCATGGAGAGGAGACCACGCAGGAGCAGGTGACCTGGCAGGAGCTGCTGCCCGTGGGGGATCCAGGTTGGAGCAATTTGGTCCTGAGGGATGGACCCCATGGTACGGACCCATATCTGGAGCAGTTCTGGAAGAGCTGCTGCCTGTGGGAAGCCCACGCCGGATCAGTTCATCAAGGACTGCATCCCATGGGAGGGACCCCACAGCACAGGGGACAAGAGTGACCAAGAAGGAGCGGCAGGGAAGAAGCGCTATAGACTGACCATGACCCCCCCATTTCCCCGTCCCCCTGCACCATTCAGGGGCTCAGGGGGGGAAAAAGTGGAAGAGGGTGGATGGGGGGGAAGGTGCTTTTGGTTTCTTTCCTTTGTTTCTCACTTCTCTAGCTTGTTAGTAATAAGCAATAAATCTTACTGTCTCCCTATGCCGAGTCTGTTTTGCCCATTACAATAATTACTGTGTGATCTCCTTGTCCTTATCTCAGCCTTTGAGCCCTTTTCATTGTATTTTCTCCCCGTTCCTCTTTGAGGAGGGGGAGTGAGAGAACAGCTGTGGTGGAGCTCGGCTGCCCACTCAAGTGAAACCATCACAGATTTAGAAAAAGATTCTCCATGCATTTTTGAGTCACTTATGACACAGTGTTTACTACTAAGAGAATATTTAATCTATTCTGTGCAGGAATATATCTGGTAGAACACTAAATGTTTAAAATAGAAGGGTGTAGAAAGCTGTAAATTATCCTTATTTCACAAAGTACTGTAAAATGTTGTCAGTTGGGAAATCCAATACAGGAAGTTCAGCCTTCAACTTGGATGTTGTGTCATTTCTGTTAGCCTTTCTTAAGTATCTTGGTTATCTTAGTATGTTGCAGATGGTGTCTATGTTTACATAGCAGAAACTTTTAAAGAAATGCAGAGTAATAATTAATGTCAGGATGTACCTGTTTTGGCTAGGATAGAATTAATCTTCTTCCTAGTAGCTGGTATGGTGCTGTATTTTGGGTTTAGGATAATAATAATGCTACCATGATGATGTTTTTATTGTTGTAGAGCAGTGCTTACACTAAGTAAAGGACTTTTCAGCTTCTCACGCCACCCTGACAATGAGTAGGCTGGGGATACACAAGGAACTGGGAGGGGACAGAACCAGGACAGCTGACCCAAACTGACCAGTATTCCATACCATGTGATGTAATGCTGAACAATTAATATCGGGTGACCGTCTCTATTAACCCACAAGCTTTTTTTTTTTTTTTTTTTTTTTTTTTTTTCCTGATTTTCTCCCCCATCCCACTGTGGGGTAGGGTGAGCAAACAGCTGTGTGGTGCTTAGCTGCCTGCTGGGTTAAACCACAACAGTTTTTTTGACATCCAAGGTGAGATTGCTTCAACACATCTCACGTCCTCCTCTAGTGATATTTTGAAATATTTGCCTTTTGACCAGTCCATAATCAGTTCCAGGATGCCTGGGTGACTGGGGTTACCTATTCGAGCCTGCTGTGTGATCAGTACAACCCACTTACTCCATGTAACATCAATTGCATGCTGTGTAGACGAGTGCCAGCAGGAACTGGGGACTGTAATTTGGAATGTGCATGCTACAGAAACCCATGACATCTAGGAAAGTTTGTGTTTATTTTGTTGTTATTTCGTGGAGACATAGCTGTTGTTGTTGTTGATCATATCCATTGGGATCTGACAACTTCCATCTTGCCATTTTGTGTCCCTCACTACAAGAAAGACATTGAGGCCCCAGAGTATGTCCAGAGAAGGGCTACAAAGCTGTTTAAGGGTCTGGAACACAAGTCCTGTAAGGAGCGGCTGAAGGAACTGGGGTTGTTTAGTCTGGAGAAGAGACCTTAATGCTCTCTACAACTGCCTGAAAAGAAATTGTGGGAAGCTGGAGGGCAGCCTCCTCTTGCAAATAACTAGCAACAGGACAAGAGGGCCTCAGTGTTGCCTCAGAAGGCCTCAAGTTGTGCCAGGGAAGGTTCAGATTGGAAATTAGCAGAAATTTATTCTCAGAAAGAGTGGTTAAGCATTAGAATGGGTTGCCCAGAGAGGTGGTGGAGTCACCATCCCTGGGAGTGTTTAAGGAAGGGTTGGGTGCTCAGATACATGGTTTAGTGGGTGACATTGGTGATAGAGAGGGTGGTTGAACCAGATTATCTTGGAGGTCTTTTCCAACCCTAATGACTTTATGATTTTATCTCTAAAACCTTTATCTCATATGTTTCCACCCCTGGGGCAGTCTTTTCCAGGTGTTTTAGACACCCTTCCATGTAAAAGCAATGTGACCCACAGTCTGCTGCTAAAGAAATGGGAAAAAAAATGCTTTAGTGATATCAATTTCAATTGTGGCATAGCATCTGGCTGCCTTTGACTCCAGTTTGTATTGGAGTTCTAGTTATGTGTGGCACTGCAACACTCAGCAGTGGTGTGACTTCATTCAGGCCATGATATTCCATTCAGTCTCCACTCGCCACCACACTTTCACACTAACTATTTAGTATTACTGAAGGGTGAGCAAGTCTTTCTGATCACTCCTTGGCTGTCCAGTTATGAATCAACTTATGGACTTTGCAATTGCCTAGGTGATGGCACAACTTTTTCAAGTATTCCACCATTTTTTAGGATTTTTCACTTGTTCAAGAGTAAAGTTCCAGAGCATTGGAGGTACCCACTGTTCTAGGTGCCTGCCCATATCCTTCCACACTCCCTGTCACTCATAACTCTCCTGCCTCCAGGACAGATTTCTGAATGGCATTCCTAAGTAGTTGTTTAGCCTTAAACAAAACCTGAAGTTTTAACCTCAAGAGACATAACAGTAAGAACATGCTGGTTTGAACATCCCAAGGATATTCAAAGTTTTGAAGAGGTATCATAAGCAGCCTGGAGGAGAAAGGGGATGAAGAAGAAAGAGAGAGTGAACAAGTTGGAAAAATATCCATCCTCATCCCCTCCATAGTTTGGCACCATGAGAAGAAAAGTTAAATGGTGTAATTATTAAAAGTTTCTGAGATATGGTTTCTGAAGTATGAAGATGACGGCAATGCTGAGTATAAAAAATGAATTAGTCTTATGACTAGCAACTTTATAATATCATAAGTCAGTGTTACACAGCACAAAGAAATAATAACCTTGAGGCAGCATTAAGACAGGTAAGCATCATATCAATGTCTACTTGGTACTAGGTGTTCTAAGTCCTATTAGAGTCAGTGGAAATTTGGGGTTTAATTCAGTTGTTCATACGTACATGTTTAGCACCATATAAAATATCCTTGATTTACATTTGCACAGGTTGATATGACACAGATCCTACTAGAGTCTCACACTCATTTTTCCTGTCAAATGAAGATCAGGGTGAACCACAGATGGCAATATATGCCATCAAGCCTGTTATATGGTATCTTCAGAAAACATCTGGAATACTAATATTCTAAAAACAACGTTACTGGCTTTCTTCTGGCTTTCTTTTTTCGTAATTTCTTCTGCTGGTATAAACAAATTTAATTATTATTATCTTTTTGATCAACAGATGCTTTCTGTAAGACATTTTGTAAATTGTACAAAATTATTCTTATCAGAATAGCAAGCTTAATCCACAGTCATCACATAGTTCCAGGAACAGTGACTTCAGGAACTAGAGATTATATAATTTGCCACAGGCATTTGACATAACTGTTGTTTTTGTTTGTTTGTTTGTTTTGTTTTGTTTTCCTGCTGATTGAAGTTAAGGAAGTCAGAGATGAATAACAAAATATTTTCATGTTTGTGAGTGTTTGTTTGTGAAATGACATGAAAAGATTATGTTTCTGTATGTTCTTCTAATTTTTAAAACAAGAATTCCTCAAGTCTGCCATGAAAATACCATTACTAAACTATTCCTAATATATTTCAAAGATTTTATTTTCTTAATAATATCAGTATACCTTTTACAAGTTCAATCAAAAATGTGTCTTACTGCTTTTAACAATGTTCTGCCAGTGAAAGTCTAGCAAAGAACTCGTAATTGTGAGTTATTTTGAACAGAAAATATATTTTAACTCAACAAGAGAGCACAATATATCAATCTGATTTCTGAGATTGTCTTTTCCTCACCTCCTCCTGTGTGGTCTCCTCTCCACAGGCTACAGGTCCAGCCTGGAATTTGTTCCAGCAGGAGTTCTCCACATGCCTCAGCCTCCATCAGTGCAAGTCCAACTGCTCCACCATGGTCTTCTCCACAGGATGCATCATGGAACCCTGCTCCACCGTGGTACTCCATGGGCTGCAGGGGAACAGCCTGCTTCACCATGGTCCTCACCACAGGCCACAGGGGACTTCTACTCCGACAGAAGGAACACCTCTCCCCCTCCTTCTTCACTGACCTTGGCACCTGCAAGGCTGTTCCTCACTCCTCTCACTCTCCCAGCTGCTGTGTGGCAGCAGTTTGTTTTTCTTCTTTCTTTCACAGAGGCACAAACATCATCGCTTCTTGGCTCGGCCCTGGCCAGTGGCAGGGCCCTTATCTAACACCTTCTGATTTCTTCTCACAGAAACGACCCCTATGCCACACACTCCTCCCTCCCTCCCGCTATCAAAACTTTGCTACGTAAACCCACTACAGGTTATCACTTAAAATTGGACAAAATTATGTATTTAAAATAGAGAATTTTACAAACATTGCATTTCCTTATTTAAGATGACAATGAAATGGAGCAGTAAAATTTCAAAATCTCTTTCATCTGGAATGTGGAAAAGCATTCACTAGAATCCAAAACTCAAATAGTAGCCCACACCCTAAGAAGAAATTCAGTATTATGAATTGTAACCACCACCTGGGAAAAAAAGAAGGTACTTAGATCTACCTAAAATTGTCCTTGGTGCTCAGCTTTATTTGTCCATACATAGACATGTTAATTCACACCCAACAATGTTATATTTTCATGAATTTTTACAACAAGAATTCCATGAATTAACATGTCTATGTATGGACAAACTTAAAGGGGTAGGGTAAAGTAGGCTGATCAGTCCTCTGTCTAATAGATTATAATGCATACACAGTGTCACCACCACATCAAGTTAAAATACTCATTTAAGGACTAACAGACTAGATGGGCTACACAGAAGTGTCTAACACTTCCTTACAAATTTAGAAGCCATAGACTATTAGAAAGTCATTAAGTTAAATTAAGTCAAAGCACACAGTAAATGTCAAATATGTTGAACAGGGGTGCTCCTATTCAGGAGTTAAAGTAGCTCCCAGTCACTATAAATTTGATTTCTTTGATTTGTTCAATGAATAAAATATAATGAAGTAACTTTTTTCAAGAATTGGCTTCTTCTTCATTAGTATTTCGAATAAAAACAATATTGTAGTTTTGAGGTGAATCTTCTGACTGTCTCCATTTAACATTTGTTGATTCAGCTTACACAACAGTTTTGATCCCCACAAAATTAATATTGTTAATTTTAACATTGAATTAATGTTAGTTTAATGTTAAAATTAACGTTTTAACATTGAGTTAAAAATCAATTTTTTAACTCAAAAAATGAGTGAATTAATATGTGTTAGCCTCAGATTGGAAAATAAAGATCTGAATCTTCAGAAAGATTGATGTTACTTGTGTGGTGGGTATGTTCAGTATATGGGATGAAATTAAAACTAGTCAGTAGAAAAAAAACAGACGTTACATGATGTGCATGGAGTCCACTACTGATTCCTTTGATACACTTATTTTCTCCTATTCTCTCTGAATGCTTTGATATTGTAGATACAACCAGTGAGAACCAGTCACCACATGGTGAATATGTTTTAACTTACATATTGGTTGGTTTGTTTTAGCTGTGGTATGTAACAGGTCTCATCTAGAGCAAGAAATTCCTCCTGTAGCATTTTTTTTCCTGGTATTTCTGCACTGTAGTTCTGTGATTAATCTTTGAGCTGGGATTTAGCTTCTTAAGCTAATTTTGTAGTGTGATTTTAGATATGCCCCCCTCTGAATCCTCTGCCTTTTTATTATTTTTTTATTCAGAAGTTTCTACAGATCCTGTGACATATTGATTGGGCCCATAAAAGGTTTCTTATGTACCCTCCAAAATCTTTTACATCTGTGTGACTGAACTGAGCTCAGACAGTCATTTAAACATTGTTTACACACAGATTATTTAAGCAATTTGTGTCCAATTCTGTGTGAGACCTAGATCATCAACAATTTCAAGTTCCGAATTCAGCTAAAACTTTTTCAAGTGTTATTATCGATTGAGCACTTTTGTTTATTGTTCATCTATTATTAAATGATAAAACAATTACAGAAAGGACATGTGTTTTATGATACTGAGGAGGAATGGAACTGTTTATTTGCTTTTGCACATGCAAGTTCAATTTCTCAAGTTAAAAAAGAACTTCATGCTTACACATTATGAATTAAAGACTTAGCTGAGCAATTACACAGGCATTTAGCAAAACAGTTGCTGAGGTGTAACTTGGTTTTAGCTGTCCAAATTCAGAAAAAATGGTTAAACAAAATGGTATGTTATGTTGGTTCATTTATACAAGAGTGGGAATAATCTTGTTAAATCCAGACATCTTCAGTATGTTTCTCTGCATCTTTGTTAGCCATGTCATATTTTATTATATGGAATCAGTGAAAATAACTTTGTCTAGGGTTCAAGTAGCCTCTGCACTTGAACATGCATGAAATGAAGGGAATTGTGCAGTATGAATGGTTTGGAATAGAAGAGACCTTAATTATCATCTGATTCCAACCCCCCTGCCATGGGCAGGGACACCTTCCACTAGACCACATTGCTCAAAGACCTATCCAACCTGGCTTTCAACACTGTCAGAAATGGGGCATCCACAACTTCTCTGGGCAACCTGGTCCAGTGCCTCACCACCCTCACAGTGAAGAATTTCTCCATAATCTCTAATCTAAATCTACCCTTTTTTAGTCTTAAACCCCTGTCACTACGCTTCCTGACAGAGTCCCTCTCCTACTTTTCCCTGTAAGCCTTTTTTTTACAGAATCACAGAATTGTCTAGGTTTGAAGAGACCTCAAGATCATTGAGTCCAACCTCTGACCTAAAAGTACTTTTTAGGTACTAGAAGGGTGCAATCCATTCTAATACATCCATGTCCTTTTTGTGCTTGAGGACCAGAGATTAGCACAGTGTTCGAGGTGAGGTCTCATGAGAGCAGGGTAGAGAGGGACAATCACTTGTCTTGACCTGCTGGCCACATTTCTTTTGATGCATCCCAAGATATTTTGGCTTTCCGGGCTGCAAGTATACATTGTAAGCTCATGTTGAGCTTCTCATCAACCAATACCCCCAGGGCCTTTTCCTCACGGATATTCTTTGCCCAGGGATTGCCCAAGCCCAGATGCAGCACCTTTAACTTGACCTTGTTGAACTTCAGGAGGTTTGCACAGGACCACCTTTCAAGCCTGTCTAAGTCCCTCTAGATGGCCTCCAGTGTGTCAGCCTCACCATACAGTTTGGTCTCATCAGCAGACTTGCTGAAAATGCACTCAACTCTACTGTCCATGTCACTGACAAAGATATTAAAACAGCACTTGTCCCAATACCGGCCCCTGAGGAACACCATTCTATACTTATCTCTACTTGCCCATTGAGCTGTTGACTACAACTTCTTTGTGTGCAGCTGTCTAGCTGATTCCTTATCTACTTGGTAGCCCATCCATCAAGTCCATGTCTCTTCATCTCAGAGGCAGGACAGTGTCAAATGCTTTGCACAAGTCCACATAGATGATGTCAGTTGCTCTTCCCATATCCACCAATGTTGTAACCTAGCCACTGGATTTGTGAAGCAAGATCTGCCCTTAGAGAAGCAGTGTTGGCTGTCACCAATCACCTTCTTATTTTCCATGCACCTTAATATAGCTTTCAGGAGTACCTGTTTTGTACCTTGCCAGGCACAAAAAGAATGCCCTGTAGCTACATATTATCATAGAATCATAGAATAATTTAGGTTGGAGAAAACCTCCAAGATTTTTTTGTTATTGTTAATAACTTGGTTTGGTTTGATTGTGATGGCTTTTGTTTGTTTATTTTATTTTATTTTATTTTATTTTATTTTAGTTTAGTTTAGTTTAGTTTAGTTTATTTATTTTATTTTATTTTATGTGTCTGTGTGCTTTGTTTTGGGGGAAAGGAGGAAGGGCAGGAGGTCTCCATCTATTTGATATAATTATTTGGAGAATAATGCAATGGACAAAGCTAGACTATGTTCACAATAAAAAGACAATTATTTCTTATGCTTTACATATTTAAACATATCTCTAACTATCTCTTCCCTCCTGCAGTGACAGAGGACTCTGATTCATGTTCAGATTTTATTGTACTCAAACCCCCAGATTTTTTTTTTATTTTTTTTTATTTTTTTTTTGTACAACTGCTTCTTAGTCATGGTTTCTCATTTTATATTTTTTCACTTGATAACTGAAGAGCATAATCTTGGAATTTCTGTTAAGTTATTGCTTTATTTTTTCAACTTGTTTTTCTAATGTGTTGCAATCATTGATATTTCTTATCTTCTTTTTCAGTGTATTGGTAGGATTTCCCACATTTCATCATCAGCAAATTTAGCAGATACATGTTTTCTAAATTAAAATGTTGAAGAGTTCTTGACTCTGAAGAGGTTTTTGCAGTATTAAATACAAATTGTTGTGAAATATGGGAATGCTTGATAACAATAAATATTTTACTGAATTTTCTTTTTAAAATATGATTCAGATGGTTATGTATGATATCATCCGAATAACCTAGGGAAATAAATGTAGGAAATATTTATTTATTTATTTATTTATTTGCTTTATGAGTGCTATATTGCTGCTCAATGTAAATAAAATTGCAGGTCTCTAGAGAATCTTGAGAATGCTCATGATTTTGGATTGCATCCAAGTCTGTTATACTTCTATTACATCAGTTGCACAGAATTCTGTAATTTATGTGTAAAGTATCAGTAAAGGGTTTCCATTGAAAATTTTGTGTTTTTTTTTTTGTTTGTTTGTTTGTTTTTTGTTTGTTTGTTTTACTGTGCTTTTGCAAAAAGATTTTCTGCTTCTCACTAAATATGAATGGGAGATTAATTATCAGTGCTAAAAAATATATATTGATACAATTCCAGTATGTTAACTGTAGCCTGCTAATTAGATATTTACAAAAAAAGTTACAAATGTCTCCAAGTATTTACTTATACACCTTTTTTTGTTATATTTTGTTATATTTTGTTTGTTATATTTTGGCTCTGTCCAAAGGAGGCTCTCTAAGAGGTGTCTCTATGTTACAGCTAATAGAAAGCAAAAGGTATACTTACTGTTTAAGCTTCCACCATTTTATCTGAGTGAGGATGATTCTCTTTTCTCACATTGCAATTGTTTTCTTGGCTACCGTTCATTAATTATGACCAAAGAATAATGTTCATATGTCATGTGGTGATATTATTACAGGATAGCTCTGCACTCAAGAATCAAAATCAATGATAAAACCTAAGTATGGAGTGTTACTGGAATTGTCTGCTGTTTTCTTATCTTCTACTTCTTGTTTTTCTTAGAGAAACTAAATGTCTTCCTGTGATTCCTTGTTAACAATCCTCATGAAAGGCAAGCTCCATGTACCTATTCACATACACAGTAGGTTATTAATTCTCACTATTGGAGAAGAGGGATGCTTACCGTAGTTTAGTCTAAGTAGATAATAAGAAAACCTGCGGGAATCTGTATGTTGCCATAAGAAGCTACAATAAAGACGCTTAGATCTTGTATTAGCCTCTGTGATTACATCTATATCTGCTAAGTGGTGAACTGAGTCTTAGAGAACTGGCTTGAACCCTTGTATCAGTTCACTGACCAAAACCACAGTACCATAAATAAATCAGAAGAGCAGTATGAACCACTCACAGTCATAAAAGTTTAGAATAAATAGCTTTCCCAAAGCTCAATATTTTTGATAGAAACAACATGTATGGGTATATGATTTGTACAGAAGATACAATGAATAAGTTTTTTTTCTGTGTTATCTTTACTAAAACACTTCTGGGAAGTAATATATAGTTAGTCTGGTTCAGTGGATTCTCAACAATTATCTAATTAGGTACAATTTTATTTATTTATTTAATTATTTTTAATAAAATCATTAAATTCTAGATTCATTATCTGAACTTTGGTAGTTACTGGGTTTGGATGAATTTGTAACTTAAAGCAAAGAAACAAAATTATTAAAAAAAAAGAAAAAGAAAAAGAAAGAAAAAGTGAATTACAGACAAATGACAAAAGAGTAAGAAATTTAGGGTAAAGTAGAACTTAAAGATGAAATTGTAATATCTGTAATATTATTCTAAAGAATGTGCAAAGAACATTGTCAGATGGGGAAGGCTAGATTTTTCTTGTGATAGCAGTGCAATGACATTTTGTGAAAAATGTGGAACACATCTGAAAGAAAGAAGACAACAAAAACTATGACAAAGTCTGAGGCAAAATAAGGATTTTTTTTTTTGCTTAAACTAACACAGAACTAAATTATCTTATTTAATTTAGCATATTTATATCTGTTTCAGTGAACTTGAGATTGCATTTCACATAATCACAGGACAGATAATGTTGGAAGGTACCACTTGAGATCATTTAGTCCAACACTCATGCTCAAGCACAGTCAGCTAGAGCATGTTGACACAACCATGCCTAGTCAGGTTTTGAATCACCCTAAATAGATTCTAAAGCTTCTGTAGGCAACCTTCTCCAGTGAGCAAGCATGCTCACACCAAAATTGTGTGGGTATTTTTGTGTATGTTCATATGGAAATTAATGTGTTTCAGTTAGGGCCTGCTGTATTTCATCTTGTCACTGGGTATCAGTGTTTGGTTCCATCTTCTTTACACTCTCCTATGAAGTATTAATAAGATCCCCCCTGTGTCTTTTTTTCTTGTGTCTGAATGGTTCCAGCTCCCTCAGTCTCTCCTTTTATGAAATAAGCTCTAGTCCTTTAATCATCCTCACAACCCATTCTAACATCTTTACAGTAAATCTGTACTTTTTGTGTACTGGGAGCCCCAAAATTGACACAATACTCCAGGTGTAGCCTCATTGGTACTAACTAGAAGGGAAGGATGACCTGCTGGTAACATTTCTCTTCATGCAGCTTTGGAGGTTATTGGTCTTGCTCACAAGGGTATGTTGATGGATCCCGGGCAGCTTGCTGTCTACTAGATCCCGTATGTCCCCTTCTGCAAAGCTACTTTCCAGCCAGTCAGACCACTGGATAAACTGGTGCATGAGGTTATTTTTCCGCAGGCGTATTTCTCTTCACAAGGTTTCTGTTTGCCCATCCTCTAGCTTGCTGAGGTCCATGTGGAAGGCAGAACATCCATCTGGTGTATCAACTAATCCAAGTTTTGTATCTTCTGTGAAATTGCAAGCTTACGCCATCCTCATTACAGAATCACAGAATCACAGAATCATTTAGGTTGGAAGAGACCTCCAAGATCATCTTGTCCAACCTCTGACCTAACACTAACAAGTCTTCCACTGAACCATATCACCAAGCTCTACATCTAAACGTCTTTTAAAGACTTCCAGGGATGGTGACTCAACCACTTCCCTAAGCAACCTGTTCCAGTGCCTAATAACCCTTTCAGTAGAGAAGTTTTTCCTAATATCCAACCTAAACATTCCCTGGTGCAACTTTAGGCCATTCCTCCTTGTCCTATCACCAGAGACATGGGAGAATAGACAACTCCCTACCTCGTTACAGCCTCCTTCAAGGTACCTGTAGAGAGTGATAAGGTCACCCCTGAGCCTCTTCTTCTCCAGTCTAAACAACCCCAGATTCCTCAGCCACTCCTCATAAGACTTGTTCTCCAGACCCCTCACCAGTTTTGTCACCATATAATAAATTAATAAAGTTGTTAAACAGTATTGGACATGGTATCCACACCTGGGATGGATACAGCTGGACTTTGTGCCCAATCATTCAGTTAGATTTCAATCCACTTCATTATCCATTTATATAATCCAGCTCATGTACTTGATCTAACCCAACTCACTCTAATCCAATTGGACAATTGCCATGAGATTCCTATTAATATCATGACAGAGATGGCAAAAAGTCAATGATATATAATTGATAAGAAGTATGTGTCAATGGAGTAGAGGTAGGCAAGTACAAGGTATATTAGACTCAAAGACTTATCAAACAATGCTAGGTTACCAAAACATAACACTTAAAATTATTTTTTATATAGTCTAGTCTCTCTTTTTTCAAATACTTTTATTTCTTTATTTTCCCCAAGCAGTTCCAATAACAAAGCTACTGTGCATTTTAGATTATACCCGTACAGCAGATTTCTCTCTAGTTATTCTGTGAATACACAGAAAAATTTACTAAGTACACAGAGTGTGTTTTCATGTATATTTTTCCTCTCCAGGCCATAAAAGACCCTAAACTGAACTCAAAACTAACACAGTTTTAAGTTCCTTTATGGATGGGTGAGATTCCAAGCCTGCAAAAATAAATAAATAAATAAACAAACAAATAAATTTAAAGAGACAGACATCAGTAACCCTGAAGTACAGAGAGAAGATGAAGTTTAAGTGTACATTTGTGCAGTATTGTAGCCAAGTGATAGAATAAGTGTAATGACTTAATTTACCTTTATGTAATACCTTTGTTATGTATGTATGACTTTATTAGTCAATGGTAGTTAAAAAAGAAATTATGATCTGATGATAGCGTACCTGAAACAGCTCTAGACAGAAAAGGTTAGACATAGATGTCAATACATGAACTAGCAGTAAGCTGAATAATTCTCCAGACCATATTGACTATATTGATTAAGTGTCCACTGATTACGCTGACAGCTGTGATATTTTTTCATGTATATTCTATACATAGAAATACAAAAAAAGAAAAATAAGTATCAGCTGATGTCAGAGATTAAATGTCCAGTGAAAGAATATCTGAAATAAAGCTTTGCAGTCACTGTGGTATCATAACAGCTGAGGTATACAGATAAATAAATGTTTTACAAAATAGTATTGATGGTCTGCCTCATGAAAATGGTCATCTTCCAGATTTTCTTCCACTATATTCATTTTGTTTAATGATTTTTTTTGTTTGTTTGCTTGTTGTTGTTTTTGAGTGTATGTGTTCCTTTCCTATATATGACAAATGCATGAATAAAGTCTAAAATACAAATGTGTACTCAGCAATTAAACAGTTTCTCAAGCAGTGCACCACCAGGCTGATGTGAACTGACAGAACTTACACTCAGGTGTCACTGTCCAAGATGCATATTGACAAAATATTTGGCTTGACAGATCTTACTGTTCAGTTTCACCACACTATGCGGTATCCCCTTGCTTAAAAGGAAAAGTTGAGGGATAATTGGTTTAGTATGTAAGAAGTTCATATTCATGAGGGCATCCTCTGTGCCTTTAGATCTTCATGACTGTTCATCTGTTCTCCTTAGATATATCTATTCCTTCTCTAACCTTCTCTGCAAGGCTCTTGATTATCCTACAACTCTGAAAAAAAAAAAAAATGTGTTTTTTGTTTGTTTGCCTGTTTGTTTGTTTGTTTTTTCTTCTTTGTTTCAATACAACTTCTGGATGATGGAACGAATGGTTCAGGAACATAGTGCATTTCTGAAATAGCTGAGTATCTGTGAATTCCTGATAAATTAAAATTTACCATATGACTACAAAACTGCAAATATCTTGATTGACAATAAGTAAAAATCGGAAACCTGCCAAAACTGTATTTCCATTAAGAGATGTTAAGTAATAGGTAAAGCTTGAATAGTTAGTTCACAGCTATGTTGTGTTTTATTGCTTACTTCCAAATTTTTCAATTTGGTATGAGCCAGAACTGGTAGAAGAACACTACAAAGTAATCCAGTTTATGTCTAAAATTTTTTTATTCTGTAAACATGTAGTGCAGAGTAAAAATAATTACATATTATATGTGCAGTTTAGACGTACAAGGATCATGAAATAAAGGTTGTGGTGAATTGGTGAAGAAGGGCAGAAATGGACTACATTCATGCAATTGATGGTTTGACAATAATGTGACAAGAAGAGAGGTAGAAAAACCTGAACTGTCGGTGACATTAACCATGAAAACCTGAATTTCCTAAATAGTATGTGACAAGTTAAGAGCAACACTACAAAGCACAGCAGACAAGTACACACTATCAGAGATTTAATGTCTGAGATGGATATAGAATGAATATTCGGTGATAAACATTTTGATTATAGCAAATGTAGCCAAAATAGAGGCCTGCTACACCAAGTGGCAGAGGTATCAGTGATAACTACATGGCATCAAATCTGTGTTACTAATATTCACAGATAATTTACAATGCAAATGATATACAATTTAAAGAAGAAACATTGTATGTGCAGTGATGACAGATGGGCATAAAGATGATGGAGCCAGGCACGGTAATAGTTTAAGAGGCAAGATGCACAAGTGGGAACATGGGAAATTCCAATTAAATATAAGGAAAAAAAAATATGATGAAGGTGGTCAAAGAGTAGAATGGGT
The DNA here is from genome assembly GCF_964035555.1 of Netta rufina. Taxonomy (NCBI): domain Eukaryota; kingdom Metazoa; phylum Chordata; class Aves; order Anseriformes; family Anatidae; genus Netta; species Netta rufina. The sequence goes on along the minus strand of NC_140123.1, from coordinate 38,551,560 downwards.
TGCTTGGTGAGGTTGTGGTATATCCATCCTTTGAGGTATTCAAGACTTGACTGGACACAGCTTTGGACAAACTCATCTAATAAGACCTGTTTTGTACAGGATTTGGAGTATGTCTTCTCCAGACACCCCTCCCAACTTAAATTATCTTATGTTTCTAATATGGACTATTTTTAATTTCATAGTGCTGCTATGGTTGTGATGGATGATAAAAGGACTTAAGAAAATAAGCTTTGTAAGAACAGATAGCATGTCTTATTGTTTTGGAAAAACAAACAAACAAACAAACAAACAAAAAAACAAACAACTAAAAACATATACAAGCTTACATGTCCAACAACTCTTTATTATCCAACACTACATTACCCATGTATTGTATTAACCAGACTTGAGCCTATCTGAAAGCAGAAGTCCATGGCACAAATTTCATGTTTCTGTCCTCAGATCTTGCTCTTCATGCTGGACAATGTTTCTAAAGATGATATGGTTCAGAATTTACATACTTTTGTATCACCAGCATTTTTACTTTATTAGCGTTGTTTCTTTCTGTCCTTGTCCTTCTGTATTAACCCATAAAATCATGAGTTGTCTATAAAACATAGAATACGATATATAAAAAATCCCAAAGATAGATGTATTGATAGTACCAAGAAATCATCTAGACAAACAAACAAACAAACATCCTTACAAATAACAGTCCAAATATTTTCTTCCCTTTTAGAGTAGTGGGAATAGAAAGGGAAAACACGGATCACAGTGACAACAGCGATTACTAAAATAAGCACACATCACTGTAAGATGCACTTTACTGTGAAGGAATAATCACTTTATGGCCTTTGTTTTTATGACCTTTGTACTCATGTTAGCTGTCATCTTGCCAGGTGTCAGCATCTTTCAAATAAACAATGTCTTTCTTCCAGTTTAGGTTCACTTTCTCCTCTTATGATTTTCCATTGTTATTAGATTGTTTTCTGCAGATTCAGCTGTTTCAATTAGCATATTTTTCCAAAGGTTCTTTGCCATGTAAGCATTAGACATTTACATGAAATGAAATACAAAATATCTCTTTTCACTTTATTTTGGTTTTACATTTTCTCTTTTATGTTACATTAAACCTTTCTAGTCATATATGTTAAACAGATTTCATTCTTTCCTGTATGCTGATTAAACACTGTTACCAATCACAACTACAGGAATATTTCTGCATACCTGTGAATAAAGATGTTTAATTTGGGACCTGGATTTAAACTGTTAATCTACACTGATAGAATGTCTAAGTCATGGTCTCTACTTCCTGTTCACCCATGCAGAACTGACATTGCGTATTTTAAGTATATTCATTTTCCCACCAATTCCAATAGGCAGAACAAATATTTTGGCTAATAGACTAAAACAAAAAATCTATTTTATCTCTGTTGTTTGTCCAAATTTGGTACAGATTATCAAAACAGTGAAATTATCATGAAAAGTATTGGTCTTGATTCTACTATCTTTATTAGCAAGGAAACATCTGGTTGGAATTATGAAGTACATATAATATTTGGGAAGTAGTTGGTTAAGGAGGGAGGAATGTGACCCTAAACTGAAAGGTTGGTTATAGGTTATGCTTGGAACAGTACAGAACAGATCTGATGTTTGTCTATTTCTTTCCTTGAAATATTTCTTGCTTCAAATAAAAAACAAACAGGAGTCTGTATTAATTTACAATAGACAGCTGTAAAAATAACACAATTCTTGCTCTTTTAAAAATATATAATTATTTATTTGTTTGGATACTCAAAAATAAATTTACAGGTAAACCTTTGTTGTGACTGCTTCTTGCTACATAAAACTAACAGGTCTCATGTCACACATAGGCTCTGTGATAAGACGGGAACTTGCTTGGTTTTGTTCACACTGAAACCAATAAGCTGTACGTTTGCTACCCTTGGCCAATGTTTTTGACAAATTGTCCTTTCGGTGAACTTTGCCGACTATAATATCATTATAATAGCAAGAAACACCTCCATCCCAAAGGCTACTCACTTCCAAGGTGTAACCATGCCTCTCTGAGCTTGTGTTTTATTTTTTTTCTGGTCTATAGCTTTAAAGCAAAGTGAGAAAACTTTGCATCAATCATAACCAAGATATTCATAACTAGATTCACTCAAGATCAACCTAAAAGAAAATAATATAAAATAGCTTAAGGCAGGGGGAAGATATTAGGGAAGGTATCATTGCGAAGGATACCTTCTGACTTCTGGGATCAGCCGGTGGGCTGAGCCTCTCTTCCCCCCATTGGGATGACTTTGAGCAAGACTTGGTTATACCAAGTGCCTCCTCATGAAACTTAGAAATTTCTATAGAGTCTTTTTATACCTTTTAATGCATTTATAGCCAGGCTGAATTACTCATACTTTTGGTATATGTATGTGCTTTGCAGACATTGAATTTACCACTGGCAACCGAAAGAACTTATGTACTTGTTGCTTCAATAAACTGTACTAATCATTAATCTAGCTGTGGTAGTTGTCATTGAATGTGACCAAACTCTTTTAAGTGTGGCCATGGTAATTCATGAAATGCAACTAAAGTGAAGATGTTTTACATTATTTGTGCATCTGTAATCATGATAGTTCAGTACCCTGAACATGACCAGACTTATAAGAGCTAATCGGGCATCATTCTCAATTTCTTTAACCTTTAACACAATACCATGTAAACACAATAAAACATATAATATGTATTTCAAGTTTTTGTATTTCAAGTTTGAAAGCCCTTGTAGCAATCCATTTGATTGTATCTTGTAATTAAAATTTTTATCATGTAAACATGTTAAAATGATTAAAACTTGCTCTATGATACCCTGTTCCAGTCAAAGCAATATGTCTTTTCTATGTTTATAACTCTTATCTAACTATCTACATTAATATCAACATCAATACAGAATATTTATTTTAGGGATAACAGAAATGATTATTGTGCAACTCCTTTAAGTAATTCAAATAACATTAATACACGATCTTATAAATATAGTCCTGTTAAATAATCATAGAAGTACAGTAAGGAACTCTTGGATATAAATGGAAAAAAAAAAAAAAAAAGTTGTCAGTTTCTGAGTCTGACAATCTTATTGAAATTGACAATATTATTGTTTTAATACTCGTAGTAAAAGACTATTGTTGTTCATTTTGTACCATCTTTAAAATAATCTATTATTTCCAGCTGACAGATTTTACAACACAGATACATTTCTTTACACTGTAACTAGGAGGTTTATATCAAAAATGTGATCTGAATTTGAAGAAAAATTAAGCAAAGTGAGAAAAGATCTCTTACTGTATTTTGAATACATAATTAGTTTGAGGGTGTAAAATGGTGACTACCATAACAGGCGCATTAAGAGAATCTGTTCACATTAAACATATGTAAACACCTTGAATTAAATCATTGCTTGTATCTCTGATGTATATCAAAAATATCTTATAAGAATTGTTTAAATATAAATATTTGAAAAATATTTAGGAAGATGTTTCACAGTAGCTCATGTGACTGACTAGGTGAAAACTTTAGCATTATATACTACTTCACATAGAAAAGTTTTTCATTATTTTTCAAAGTTCCTAAATATTACTAAACTGTCAAACAAATACTGTTTTATTTACACAATGAGATAAAACCATATCTCATTTTGAGATTAGATTCCGGTTGACCTATTCAATTGGTCAGCCAAGACACTCCTTGGTCTGTGGTCCAGGTATCATCCACCTAAAATTTCAGCCTTTTAATTTAAGAAGACCACTTTTGGAGAAAGCTTTTTTTTTTTTTTTTTTTTTTTTTCTTTTTTTTTTTTTCTTTGGAGGGTGGGAGGGGGGTAAGCCTGTGCTTTTGAGTGGAATTATAGCAAAGCACAGTGATCTCAACAGTGATGGTTTAATGTAAGTTGTCAATATTTTCACCCAGGAAGTGTAACTCATCTGGTCTATATATTTCTCAGTATCAAGAGATTTTCCCTATTATTCATCATAGACAATACTAGGCAATGGTACATTCTGGCCAAGAACACTTCCTAAACCTTTTATTTATTTATTTATTTTGAAGCTGAACTGCTGGAGAGCCAGCTATAAAGATGTCAAAAGAGGAGGTGTCATGGGACTTTGACTCTTACTCCAGAAACTGTTTAGAATAGTACTATAGTTTATGAAAGAGCTCTTCACTCTCTGCAATGTTCAGTTCATAGCCTTCCATAATTTAAGTGGACTACCTGTTCTTCAAAGGTGCTTAAATTATGTAAGCAGTCAATAAAGAGAGGTCAAGATTGTTCTATGAAAGCCAATAAGGGACTGTAGACTTCTTCACTTTATGGAGCATATCTAAAATCACCTTACACTGACATGCTAAAAGCATAAAATAACAAAATCAATGTACAGTTGAGGTAGGAAACAACTTACTGAGATCACGTAGGCAAAGATTGTGCTCAAACACTGTCAGCTAGAGAGGCTACTTATGTTTGTGTTCAACTGGGTTTTCATTATCTGCCCAAATGAAGACTCTACAACTTATCAGGGCAATCTGTTGCAATGTGTAACCACCCTCAAACTAAAAAAGTGTTTTCCTCTGTTCAGATGGAATTTCTTTTTTTTTTCATCTTGTGCCCATGGACTCTTAGAGTATCTCTGAGCACCATTGTGAAGAATCTGAATCCATCCTCTTTGCAAACTCCTTTCAAGTGCAATAGACATTGATAAGATTCTACTCGCAGCCTTCTCTTCTCCAGGCTGAACAGTCATAGCTCTGTCAGAGTTTCCTCACAAGAGAGATTCTTCAGTCCCTTGATTATCTTGATGGCCCAGTGATGGACTTGATCCAGTGTGTCACTGTCTCTTGCATACTGGTAAGCCCAGAACCAGACATATTACTCCATGTGTGGACTCACTACTGCTGAGAACAGACATGACCCCTCTGCTGGCAATACTCCTCCTCATGAAGCCTACTGCAACAGTCTACTTTGGTAGACTACTAGGAAACATGCTTTTGTCCACATAAAAAATTCTGAGATCTGAGTCTGCTCTGGTAGACTATTAAGTAATTTGTTCTCAAAAATGTTGTCTGTGCCTTTGGTTTTACTTTCATTCTTTATTACTTTTTCAGAGAAATTAGCTCAAAGAAGAGAGCCAACATGAAAGCCAACATGTAATGGAGTGTTGACTCCATTACAATGTGGCTAAATTATGAACAGCTGCCTGCAATATATATCTATTGAATGCATAGGCTGACAGAGAAGGCAAAGTCTCCTTCTGTAAGGTTTTGAAAGTCTTGAACATTACATTTTACACATTAATGATCATCATAGGATCAGGTGCTATTGCAGAGTGAGAGGTTTATCAGGACTGCTTAAAGTGGCCTTACACAGTCTTGACATCTATTCCAATAATATATTAAGAGTTTCAATAAAGGTTTTGTATTCAGATGCTTACTTTTATACTCTTTTCTCATTTTTATTGTACTAGCTAAAAAACAACCAGTCCTGCCAGACCATAATTCATTTTCTGAAAACATATAAGGTGATGGTCCTAACATTGGAAAATTAAGTCTTCATTTTCTTTATCTTTTTTTATGGCACCTGAGGAAATCCACTTTACTTCAAAGGAGGTGTTTTACAATTTTCAGTTTGGAAAATAACATATATGTATCTTTAGTAAGCTTTGCTTTGTCACTCTCAAGCAATCACAAAAAGAAACACAATGAGTGTTTATAGTTTATCTATTACCATAGACCTTCTTTGGCTTTTCTATTGGCAGTAGTATCATTGTAAAAGGTGCATATCTCTCAAACTGAAAACCCAGTTGTCCAGTATTAGCCATGCAGCTGTGAGAAATAAATGTTAAGGACTACATGAGAAGAAGTCTCCTCAAACTCATAGGATTATTTTACTGATGTGACAAACCTGGAATGATTCCATATTTTACTGTGAAGGTTGTGGATGATTCTCTACAGACAACTTAAAAAAATGAATAATAGATGGTTACTCTCATCTGTTATGTAGTTTGAATGGTAACTGGAAAGATGTTGCGTAAGACACTATCTGTCAAGCCCATGCTTCTTCATACACTTCATTTTTTTTTCCTCTGTTCTTACTTAAACCAGCAAATTCTCCCATCTTCAGCCATTTTCCATAAATTTTATTGTTCTATTAATATCATATAAATCTTTCTCAATACCATACACATAAGCAGTGAACAACCAAAGAAAGAAGTTAAATTTTAACAATAAAGAGAATATGTTCATGTATACACATCATGAAAGTTTCCAGACAATCAATGACTTTACAATGGTCTTTGCAAAATTCGTGCTACTTTAAATAAATAAATAAATAAATAAATAAATAAATAAATAAAATTAATCTAGCTGTGGTAGTAGTGTTTTGTTTTGATTTGCTTTTAATGACTCAAATTTAATTAACTATTGATGTCTAAGTTTCATTTATGGGTTTTCAGTCTTATAGCTCTCTCTAAAGAGACTGCAGTAGATGTTTCTGAGTATAATGTTAAAGGAGATAAGCAGCATTTTTACTTGGAGAATATGACTAAATAATTATTACAATCAAAATCCAGCAGAGAAATGATGAATTTTCTTTGCTTGTTTGCTTGTTTCCTGAATGATCATTAGAGTTTCTTATGGGAAATACTTTGCTAATATGACTCAGCAGGATATATTTTGTTGAGAAAAGCTAAATTTAGATTAAACTCTTGGACCATTTGAACCACTTCAATGATAAAGTCTTGATTCTGTGAGTTCAAAAAGATAATTCAGTTTCATTTACATACATCTCCTGCCTTTGTAGACTAAATTTTAATATCAGTTTGAGAAAAGAGTCAAAGAAAAGACATACTGAATAAAACTTAATTTAAACTTAATCTGAATTTACTATCATTTCAGCCATAAACTGGTTATTTAGAAGGGGTTACTTATGCACCATTTATTTTTAAATGGTGCATTATTGTGTCCCCAGAGAACAATCAGTGAATAGAAAAGGTTACAGAAGTAGTATTAATGTCTGCCTAGAACTATACTGATTTATTTTAAAATAATAATAATAATAAAATGAAAACCACAGGGAAGCAAGCTACTAAGCTGTATAACTTGATTAGGTAAAAAGAGCATTAAATGTGAAAATCCTGAACTCTTCAGCTTTGCAATTCTGCATAAAAATGAGAGATTAGGTAGGAGCAATATGAGCATTACACTTGTAATATATAGGTCTAATTACAATAAATTTAGAAAAGTCTGTGTGTAATACGCAGAAAGTAGATTAAGGATGTGTGGGAATTATGAAATAGCTAGGCTTCTTTAAAGCTTTAGATGTGACAGATAAAACTAATGTATTTTTCATGTGACATCTATGAATATGCTTTGAGTTTTTTGTTTTTGTATCAAGTGTATGAAATTTAATTAGTAAGAATAAGCTAAAAATAGGAAAAGAAAATAATGAGAAAAGGCTGAAGTCCAAACTGAATAAAATCCATGCAGTAACTTGAGATGAGATACTTACCTAAGTGCACAAACAACTTTAAAAGAACACTCCAGCATTACTGGTCCTGCAGTCAATATTGACTGATATTGAGTACATGATATAATTCCTTCTTTTCCCAGTGAGAACTATGTGGCCACTTTCATCCTAAATACATATTTTATAAATGAAGTCACAACTCAATATGAATTTAGTAATAATTATAATAGAAATGTTTATAAAAGGGCAAGTAAACAGTGCTGGCTGTGCGGGGAATCTATGCTCTACCAAGACACACACATGAACATCGAACCTTCTAAATATACAGAACATTGCTTTTACATACTAAACCTGAGTATGCCTATACATATGTACAATCAGAAAAGGCTATTACTATCAATGTCCATGACTGGGGGAGCATAGTTGGCCTGGTTGAAGTGCTCACATATCTTCCATGATTTATAACAGCCTCCATTTTCCATTCCTTTTATTGATTACAAACACCGGAAAATTCCAGGGCTAGTCGTGGGAACAGTATGTCTCGCTTTAAGTTGTTAAGCAACTCAGTCTTCGGGCCTTATGTATTCTAATCTTCCTGGATCGAAGAAAAACATATCCATCTCCTCTTCAAGGCCAATAGGGCCTGGGTCAAAAAGGCACGTCCGGGTCACCAGGGGGCGTAACAGCAAAGGCCTCTGATGGCAGTAGCAGCGGGTGGGGGGGGGGAGAGGGGCGATGGTGTAGCAGAAGGATCAGTGGACGAGCCCGCAGCTCCCTCACTGTGTGGCAAACCACACGTTTCTGATTGTGTCCCCACATGGTTCTTTAAGGCCTCAGAGACTGCTCGCCAGGTGCCGAGCAATCCCACCGCAACCTTGTTGGTTTTAGTTGCAGAATCCCACACCTTGACCTCAATTTGGTCCCATATTTCAGGATCATAAACTGACTGTTAATAAGGAGAATAAGCTGTAAGGTTACCAGGAGTCTTTGTTTCTAAGGACATGCATGTGTGATTCCCCATAATGCGCACCTGCTTACCAGCGAGGGGCAGTTGTGTGCGCGGGTCTGCTTCTCTCAGCTTGAGCTTCTTCCCAGCTCCAGTGTGCCTATTTCCCGTGACTTTCTGTATGAACTTCTTTGAGTGGTTTGCTGAGTTTAGCTGAACCTATCTTCATGAGGCGATCAATGTGTCTGTTCCTGTCCTGGTCTCCATTCTGCTAGCCGGTCCCTATTCACTCCTTTCTACTTCATTATATTGTGTTGCCTTTTTTATCTTGAGGACAGATTCCCTTATACCCTTCTCCCCACAGCAGTCCTTTTCAAAACCAGCTAGTTGTTGGTCAAACAACTTTGCATATAACAGCAACAGCAAACATCCAGCAACTTCCACGCCTTAATGGCTGGAGAACAAGCAACCCCAGAGGGCATGGAGTCTCCTTCTTTGCTGCCTCTAAACTCTTTTACATTCCTGATGGCCCCATCGTTAAGAGTCTGATGATGAGTCTTATCAACCATGGGGCTTGTCGACCCCCATGACCACACTCCTACATCTCTCCCTTCTTTATTAATATCAACCATCTTCTTGACATGAATTATTATGCCATATATCACACTCCCTTTAATGACCATTGGAATTGAACTTGTCCTTTACATGTTATTTTTGCTTATCACCTCAGTTCCTTTACTTTCTACAACACTGATTTTCTTCAATTTTATTATTCATTATTGCAAAAAGGGTTTCTAATTTTGTCATATGTATTACTCAGAACCACAGTACTTTCAGTGACTAAACAAGACCAAGTGCATTCCATGTCTACTCTATTTTGTCTTCCCTATTGCAATATTGTTCATTATTCTTTCATAATTTTTGCAGAATGAATTTTAACATCCCCAAATGTTCCACTGATAATTAACAATAGCATCCCATCTGGTGCCAGCAGGCCTGGTCTCATGTAGACCTTCCCGTGATCAACAAACTCAAAGTTCTAACAGTGGCACCAATCTCAGAGCCATGTATTTATTGATGAGCTGAGTCTGTCTGTTGATGTTGATCCTTGCTACTGGAAGGACAGAGACAAACACATGCCGTGCCCCTGATCTTTTAATCAGTCTCCCCAAAGCCCTAAAGTCCCTTTTGATTGCCCTTGGACTTCTCCTTGCTACCTCGTCATTAACAGCTTGAAAAAACAGTAACAGGTAGTAGTCAGTTGGCCATACCAGGTGAGTGGCATTTCTAACAATGTCTCTTACCCAAGCCCCAAGGAGGCAGCATACTTCCCTGTGGGTTGCGTCCAGACAGCAAATTGAGCCCTTTGTCCCTTTCAGAAGGGAGTCCCCCATGATGATAAACTTTCTGGATGGATGGATGGAAGATATAGTGATGCGGGGGGTAGGTTGCCTTTCCTTAGGCACCCTTTCCAACCAAGATGGGCTTTTGTCTACATTGTATTTTCTTGACTGTAATGTTCTAGAGCCTCATACCTGTTGTGTAAGGGTAGCTGGAAAGGTGAGGTAGGCAGGGACGGGGCTCACCTACCACCTCGAGCAGAAACCTGCTTCCATCCCTCCCCTCTCCCCCTCTCCGTCATGTCCTAGGTGCCCTCCTACTGCCTGGTTGTATAGGGGAACCTTTGTTTCTTGTGTAGTGGCTGGCTCATTAGTCTGTGTCAGGGAGGGCAGAGCATGCTTCCACCAGTCAATTTCCCTCTCTGACTCCCTGATGCTCCTCAGCCTACTCACCTCTTCCCAAAGCTCTGCCACGAGGCTGAGCAGTTCTTCAACCTGGGTACACCTCCCACAGGCATACCCACCACTGCTGCTGTCAGACATTGACAGAAGACTCGGGCACACCCTGCAGCCCAAGACCTGGATGCCCATGTTTTTTCTCAAGACCTCTGTCTGGGTAGCCACATCGGTAGCTGTGGCTGGAGAGGCTGCAAGGAGTGCAGAACTCATGGTTTTCTGCTGGGCAGATACTGTGCTTGGGCTCTTCATGAGCAGGTTACAAACACTGTTGGAAAACAACAGTGACAGCATCCTCTCTGCCTTTGCCCACTGCCACACCAAATGCCATGCCATACCCCGATTGCCCGCTCTGCTTGACATGCTCCTAGTCACTCACACTTCCCAGGGGCTTCCTTTGTATAGGGGAGAGGGAAAGGGGGGAGGGAGGGGGGGAGGTGCTTCTGGATCCGCCCACACCTAATCAGCTGCCCTCAAGAGGGCTGTCTGTTCCTGGTGGCACCCTTGACTACCTTGAGTGGCCTCAATACAGGAAAAAACCCTGCCCACCTCAATCCTCAGCTCTGCTGCAGGACACATCTGCCCCAGAGCCGATCACCTCAGCTTCATGAATCAAGAGGTCAGGAAAGCTCAGTAGAGGTCTCTTTAATAAAGACAGTTTTGTAATAGGAGAACAGCAATTTCACATAGATACAATAATGTACCTTATTCTTATGTAAATGTAACTTATGATTAAATGTGCGTTATAGATCATGAGTGTGAGTCTCACTCCAGAATAAAAGATATTGCTACAGATTCTTAGCTGTTTGTCTCAATACAACAACTCAGCTTGTAACATGAGTGTACATAGTTCATTTGCTAGTACTATTCACGGCCTGTGTTTATTCAATGAATCATGGGGTGATTCAGGTTGGAAGTGATTTCAGAAGGTTTCTAGTCCAATCTCTGCTTGAAGCAAAGTCAGCTGTGAGGTCAGACCAGATTGCTAAGGCTGTATCTATTTGGGACTTAAAAACCTCCAGGGCCACTTATATTCATAGGAGATTGGCCAAGATATAATTTGTATCACAAAAGAGGAAGAAAATATGCATCAGGACATCTGGATTAAGCCACTGGCTTTATCAGAAAGTTTATGAATCTGAAAATATTCAGTGTTGGTATAGTCACAATTCAATAGAAGCCACTGGATTAGAGATCCAGAGAAAATATGAAGAAAGGCTATGGCTTTTGGAAGAAGGCACAGACAACTCAGGAGGACTACAAATATAGTGGGTTATTCAGGGAGAAAATACATAGTGATGAAGGATAAGGAAAAGGCTAAGGTACTCAATGCCTTCCTTGTCTCAGTCTTTAGTAGTAAGACCAGTTGTTCTGTGAGTAGCATGAGTAGCAAGCACCCTGAGCTGGAATGCAGGGACTGGGACCAGTCAGCAAATGTGATGCTCATTTATAAGAAGGGCCAGAAGCAGGACCTGGGGAACTACAAGCCTGTCAGTCCGACTTTGGTGCCAGGGAAGGTTATGTATCAGACTATCTCGAGTGACATCACAAAGCACATACAGGACAATCAGGTGGTCAGTCATAATGGGTTTGTGAAAGGCAGGTCCTGCTTCATTAACCTGATCTTCTACAACATAGTGACCCACTTAGTGAATGAGGAAAGGCTGTGGATGTTGTCTACTTAAACTTTAGCATAGCATTTGTTATGGTTTCCACAGTACTGACTGCAGTTCCCACAGCATTCTCCTGGAGAAACCAGATGCTAATGGCTTGGATGGGTATGCTGTTCACAGGGTAAAATGCTGGCTGGATGGCTGGGCCCAAATGGTTGTTGTGAATGGAGTAAATCCAGTCGGTGTCTAGTCACAAGTGGTATTCCCCATGGTTCAGTACTGGGACCAGTATTGTTTAATACTACTATCAATTATATCGATGAGGGGATCGAGCGCACCCTTGTTATGTTTGCAGATGACACCAAATTGGGTGGGATTGTTAATCTGCTTGAGGGTAGGAAGGCTCTGCAGAAGGATCTGGATAGGATAGATTAATGTGTTAAGTCTGAGTGTATGACATTCAAAAGACTAAATGCCAGGAGCTGTTGCAACAACCTTGTGCAGTGGTATAGTGTTGGTGAAAAGTGTCTCAGAAGTTTTCTGGCAGAAAAAGACCTGGGGGTGCTGGTCAACAGCTGGTTGAATATGAGCCACAATTGTACCCAGGTTGCCAAGAAAGCCAGTAACATCCTGACTTTTGTCAGAAATAGTGTGGCCAGCAGGACTAGAGAAGTGATTAACTTTCTCTTTACTCAACACTGGTGAAACCACACCTTGAGTACTGCATTCAGTTTTGAATATAAAAAGGATATTGAGTTGCTCAAATGTGTGCAGAAAAGAGCAACAAAGCTGTTGAAGTGACTAGGAAACAAATGTTTTCCTAGGAACAGTTGAGGGAACTGGGTTTATTTAGCCTAGAGAAAAGGAGGCTGAGGGGGGTACCTCTTCACTCTCTACAGCTACCTGAAAGGAAGTAGTAGTGAAAAGTGTGTCGGTCTTTTTTTTCTCAGGTGACAAGTGATAGGATGTGAGATAAACAATCTCAAGTTGTGCCAGGAGAGATTTAGATTGGACATCAGGAAGACTTTCTTCACAGAAAGAGTGGTTAGGCATTGTAACAGGCTGCCCAGGGAGGTAGTAAAGTCCACATCACTGGAGGTACTTACAAAACGTGGATGTAGCACTTAGGAGTATGGTTTAGCAGCAAACGTGATAGATAGGTGGATAGTTGGGCTTCATGATCCTGAAGTTCTTTAAGGTCTTTTCCAACTTAAATGATTCTATGACTAATGCTTGTTTGTTTCCGTAAGAATATTAATTAATTTTAGAGTGATAGAAAAAAAATCTAGTGAATCTTTTGGAAAACTAGTAACTAACATAAAAAGACATATTGATGTCTTTTTTAATCAGAAGAAAAAAAATAATAATGAATATTCATAAAAAAAAGGCTTGACACAAATAAAGATAAAATAATGTCCATTATTCTTGACAGAACAGCTAATCCTAGTTACCTACTGCTAGGCACATGAAAGAGAAGAAAAGTATCAGGAGTGGTCAGCATGGATTCACTAAGGGGAAGTCATGTTTGAGAAATCTGATAAGCTTCTATAATACCCAGATGGATGAATAAGGTGAAAATGGGTGATATTTTATATCTATATCACCATAAGATCCAACACCGTGCGCCATAAGATCCTCACAGGCAAGGTGTTGATGTATGGGCTGGATGGACAGATAGTGAGGTAGATTCAAAAATGATGGAATGGTTTAGTGCAGAGGGTGGGGATCAGTGGAACCAAGTCTAGTTATAGGCTAATAACTAATGGTGCACTCAGGGGTCAATACTGAGGTAAGTCCTGTTCAACAACTTTGTTAATGATCTGGATGATGGGGCAGGGTGTACCCTCAACAAATTTGCAGATGCCACAAAACAGTGAGTGTTGTGCTGCAATTCAGAGGATCCTCAACAGCCTGAAGAGGTGGGCTGACAGGAACCTCATGAAGTTCAACAAGGAGACTTGCAAAGTCCTGCATCTGGGGAGCAACAAGGTACCAGTACATGTGGGCGGCCACCCAGCTGAAAAGCAGCCTCACAGAAAAGGACGTTGGGGTCCTGGCTGACATAAAGTTTAACATGAGACAGCAATGGGCGCTTGCAGCAAAGAATTTAACAGCTGTATTAGGCACAGTATCACCAGCAGGTCAAGGGTGGTGATCTTTCCCCTCTATTCAGTACTGGGGTGGCCTAACCAGGAGTACTGTGTCCAGTTTTGGGCCCCCAGTACAAGACAGACATAAACACACTAGAGGCCAACAAAGGACCTCCAAGATGATCAAGGGACTGGAGCACTTCCCCGAGGAGAAAAGGCTGAGAGAGTTGGGACTGTTCAGCCTAGAGAAGAGAAGGTTCAGGTGTCATCTTGTCAGAGTGTGGTGTTTTTACTCTGGTGGGCAACTGAACTCCCCTGGAGCAGCACAGGGGAACAGGGGATGGGGGCTACAGTCAGTCTATAACACCTGCCAGTCCTTCACAGTTACCCTCTTCCCTCGCTCCACATGGGGTCCCTCCCATGCGATGCTGTCCTTCCTGAACTGATCCTGTGTGGGCTTCCCACAAGCAGAAGCTCTTCAAGAACTGCTCCAATTGTGGGTCCATACCATGGAGTCCATCCATCAGGAGTAAACTGCTCCAGCATGGGTCCCCCAAGGGCAGCAGCTCCTGCCAGGTCACCTGGTCCTGTGTGGTTCCTTCTCCACAGACTACAGCTCTGGCCCAGAATCTGTTCCTGTGGGGGTTTTCTGTGGGCTGCAGCCTCCTTCAGGGCAGATCCACCTGCTCCTCCATGGGTTGCAGCATGGAAATCTTCTCTGAGGTGGTGTACCATAAGCTGCAGGGGGACAGCATGGTCCTCTCAACAGGCCACAGGGGAACTTTGGCTCCAGCGCCTGAAGTATCTCCTCCCCCTCCTTCTTCACTGACCTTGGCATCTGCAGGGCTGGTTCTCATTCCTCACTCTCTCAGTTGCTCTCTCAGTTGCTGTTGCATGGCAGAATGTTTTTTGTTTTTTTTTTTTTTTCCCTTCCCTTTCTTAAATATGCTCTCACAGAGGTACAACCAACATTACATTGGTTTAGCTCTGAGCAGCGGTGGGTCCCTTTGGAGATGGCTGAAACTGATCTTTATCTAACATGGGGAAGCTTCTGAATTCTTCTCACAGAGACCACCCCTGCAACCCCCAGCTACCAAAACTTTGCCATGTAAACCCAATACACAAAGATTTATATAGACCTGAAATGTAGGTGCAAAGAAGAGAGAACCAGAGGACAAGCTCTTTTCAGTGGTGCCAGGAGAAGAGGAAATGGGCACAAAGTGGAACACAGGCATTTCCATCTAAATATAGATGGAACACTTTTTATTGTGAAGGTGAGGAAGTAGTGACACAGGTTTCCCACAGAGACTGTAGAATCTCCCTCCATGGAGATCTTCAAAAGCTGCCTAGTAACCTGCTCTAGGCATCCCTGCTTGAACAGGAAAATTGGATGAGATGACCACCAGAGGACCCTGCCAACCACAACTGTCTGTGATTATAATATTTCTCACCAACATATTTTACTACTTAGTAATTTAAGAAAAAAAAAAAAAAAAAAAAAAAAAAAGATAAGGTATACCTTTACTAACGGCCTGTATTTCTGAATTTATTTATGACAAAAATACTGAACTTAATAGCTGAAGTTACACATATGTGTCACAGTTAGAAGGGTACAAACAATACATATAAAATCATTTCTACCTTTGAATTAAATTGCCTTTTTGTACTATATAATCCAGAGAGTGATGACAATTTATCTAGTAGCATAGCCAATAATTAGTCATTTCTAGGATGATTTCCTTCTGCCTTTTAGCTATTATAAAAGCCATTTTAATCTCTGTATACATTTCTATTGTAATATTTTAAATAAGGTAATATACTTCGATATGTAGGTTTCACTCTATTATTAATGATTACATCAAAATTAAAAAAGGTTTAACAAACAAATTTACTGCAGTACACTACAAGTTTTACAGAACTTATTAATAGGTATCAAATGGTTCAGGTCCAGTCTTCCTAAACCGGTTGTTGTGGTTTAGCCCTGCTGGGCAGCTAAGCACCACACAGCCACTCACTCACTCTCCCCATGGTGGGACTTGGGAGAGAATTGGGAAGGTGAAAAGTCAAGAGCTCAAGGGTTGAGATAAAGATGGTTTACTAGGTAAAGCAAACACTGTGTGTACAAGCAAAACAAAATAAAGTAGTAATTCACTACTTCCCATCAGCAGGTAGGTGTTCAGCAACTTCCAGGAAAGCAGAGCTCATTACATATAATGGTTACCTGGTAGGACACATGCTTTCACTCCAGATGTCCCCTCTCCTTCTTTCCCCCAGCTTTTATTGCTGAGCATGATGTTATATGGTATTGAATAAAGGCTAAAGCTCAACCGTGCCATTGTGGTAAGAGACAATAAAAAATGTTTTTATAAATATATCAACAGTAAAAGGAGGGCCAAGGAGGATCTCCATCCTTTATGGATGCAAGGGGAAACATGACTACCGAGGATAAGGAAAAGGCCAAAGTTCTCAATTCCTTCTTTACGTCTGTCTTTACTAGTCAGAACAGTTATCTTTGGGTTACTTAGCCTCCTGACTCTGAAGGGGGATGGAGTTATAGTTGGGCTTGCACCAGTGGGGCAGCACTCTAGCACTGATGAAGACTGGGAGGCCTCCTACCCCCTTAGGGTGAAATTGGCATGCTCAGTTCACTCCCTGAAATGTCTGTACACCAAAGCACACAGCATGGAGAATAAGCAGGAGGAGTTAGAAATCCATGTTCGATCACAAGATTATGGTTTGGTGGCAATTACAGAGACATGGTAGGGCAGCTCACATGGTTGGAATGTGGTCATGGATGATTATGTCCTTCTCAGGAAAGACAAGCCATCAAGGTGAGGTGGTGAAGCTGCTATTTACATTAGAGAACAACTACAATGTATTGAGTACCATTCAGGGGTGGATAAGGAGTGAGTTGAGAGTCTGTGGGTGATAATTAAGGGGCAAGGTGGCATGGGTGATACTGTTGTGGGTGTCTATTGATGACGCCTTCTACAGACAGCTGATAACAGCTTAGCAATTACAGGCCCTGGTTATAGTGGGGGATTTTAACTACCCTGATATTTGCTGGAAGGCCTACTCAGCCAGCCAGCCACAGTCCAGGAGGCTGAGGTTCCTCCAGTGATAATTTCTGATGATAACTTCCTGATGAAAATGGTGGATGAGGCAACTAGGAGAGGAGCGCTGCTGGATCTTGCCCTCACTAACATGGAGGGTCTGGTTGAAGCAGTGAAGGTTGAGGGCAGCCTTGGTTGCAGCGACCATAAATGGAGTTCAGGATCTCATGTGGCAGGAACAGAATACCAAGCAGAATCACAACCCTGGACCTGAGGAGGGCCAACTTTTGCCTTTTCAGGCAATTGCAAGGGGGAATCCCATCAGACACAGTACTTGAAGGTAAAGGGGCCCAAGATAGTTGTTTAGCATTCAAGGACTGCTTCTTCCAAGCTCAAGATCAGAGAGCATCACAACATGTAGGAAGTCAAGAAAGGGAGCCAAGAGTCCTGCATGGTTAAACAGGGAACTGCTGGGCAAATTCAAGTGGAAGAGGAGAGTCTACGGATCATAGAAGGAAGGGCTGGACACTTGGGAAGTATCAGTAGTACTATTATCATTATTATTATTATTTTCCTTTCTTTTCTGTCCTAATAAACTGTTTTTATCTCAACCCACAGTCTTTCATTTCTTTCTGATTCTCTCCTCCATCCCAGAGTGGGAGGTGGGAGGGTGAGTGAATGGCTGTGTGATGCTTAGCTGCCATCTGAGTTAAACCACAATAGATGCATTGTAGGCCCACTGATGAATGAGGTGGGTGCTGTGGTGATAGAAGATACAGAGAAAGCAGAGTTACTGAATGCTACAGAATTCAGAGTTACTGCAGCTGGAGGCTGTCCTGAGGAGCCCCATACCCCAAAGGCCCCAGAGAAAGTCAGGATAAAGGAGGAGTTTGCCTCTGTTGATGAGGACTTGGTTAAGGAACAGTTAAGCAATCTGGACATCCATAAATCCATGGGTCCAGATGGGATGCATCTGCCAGTGCAGAGGGAGCTGGAGGAAGTCATTGCTAGGCCACTCTCCATCATCTTTGGTAAGTCACGGGGAATGGGAGAGGTGCCTGAGA
The DNA here is from genome assembly GCF_964035555.1 of Netta rufina. NCBI lineage: Eukaryota > Metazoa > Chordata > Aves > Anseriformes > Anatidae > Netta > Netta rufina. Next base: position 38,533,512 of record NC_140123.1, on the reverse strand, counting down.
ACTGAAGGAAAACAAATATCACTACATTCTTCAAAAAGGCCAAGAAGGAAGACCCAGGTAACTATAGACCTATCAGCCTCACCTCCATCGCTGGAAAGGTGATGGAACAACTTATCCTTGGCATTGTCTCTTGTCATATTAAGGATAAAAGCGTCATTAGGGGCAGTCAACACGGCTTCACCAAGGGGAAGTCATGCTTAACCAACCTGATGGCCATTTACAAAGACATAACCAGGTGGATAGATGCAGGTAAAACAGTGGGTGTAGCCTATCTTGATTTCAGTAAAGCATTTGACACCGTCTCCCACAGCATCCTCACAGTTAAACTCAGAAAGCGTATTCTGGATGATTGGGTAGTGAGGTGGACTGTGAACTGGCTGTAGAAAAAAGCAGAGAAAGAAGCAGTCAATAGGACATAGTCTATTTGGAAGCCTGTATCTAGACGAGTCCCTCAAACATTTGTACTGGGACCAGTACTCTTTAATATATTCATCAACGACTTGGATGAGGGAATAGAGTGCACTGTCAGCAAGTTTGCTTATGACACAAAACTGAGAGGAGTGGTTGACACCAATGTCATCGCCTTCCATGACCGGATGACCCACCGGGTGGATGAGGGAAAGCCTGTTAATGTAGCATACCTAAAGCTCAGCAAAGCCTTTGACATGGTCTCCCACAGTATTCTCCTGGAGCAGCTGGGCAGCCCATGGCTTGGACACTCGTTGTTGGGCTAAAAACTGTCTGGGTAGCTGGGTCTAGGGAGTGGTAGTGAATGGAGTTAAATCCATCTGGCAAGTGGTCATGAGTGGTGTTCCCCAGGGGTCAGTGTTGGGGCCCGTCCTCTTTGATATCTTTACTGGTGGTTTGGATGAAGGAATTGAGTGCACCCTCAGTAAGTTTGCAGACGACACCAAGTTAGGGGGAAATGTCAACCTGCTGGAGGGTAGGAAGGCCCTACAGAGGGACCTGGAGAGGTTGGATTGATGGGCAGAGGTCAGGGGGATGAGGTTCAACATGGCTAAGTGCCACGTGCTGCACTGTGGTCACAACAACCCCATGCAACACTACAGGCTTGGAGCAGAGCGGCTGGAAAGCTGTGCAGAGGAAAAGGATCTGGGGGTGCTGATTGATGCTCGGCTGAACATGAGCTGGCAGTGTGGCCAGGTGGCCAAGAAGGCCAATGACATCCCAGCTTGTATCAGAAATAGTGTAGCTAGCAGGACCAGGGAGATGATCACCCCTTTGTATTCTGCTCTTTTGAGACCGCACCTCAAGTACGATGTTCAGTTTTGGGCCCCTCACTACAAGAAAGACATTGAGGCCCTGGAATGTGTCCAGGGAAGGACTACAAAGCTGGTGAGGAGTCTGGAACACAGGTCTTATGAGAAGCAGCTGAGGGAAGTAGGGTTGTTTAGTCTGGAGAAGAGGAGGCTCAGGGGAGACCTTATTGCTCTCTACAGCTTCCTGAAGGGAAGGTGTGAGGAGCTGAGTCTGGGTCTGGGTCTCTTCTCTCAGACAACTAGCGCTAGGACAAGAGGACCTCAAGGCTCCCTCAAGAGGCTTCAAGTTGTGCCAGGGGAGGTTCAGGTTGGAATTCAGCAGAAATTTCTTCTCAGAAAGAGCAGTCAGGCATTGGAATGGGTTACCCAGGGAAGTGGTGGAGTCACCATCCCTGAGGGTGTTTAAAGAAAGATTAGACATAGTGCAGTGCTTAGGGATATAGTTTAGTGGATGATACTGGTGGTAAAGGGATGGTTGGACCAGATAGTTTTGGAGGCCTTTTCCAATCTTAATGATTCCATCATTCTAAGATCTCTTTGGTCAGGTTGGGTCACCTGTCTTGGCTGTGACAAGGCAGGCTGAAGGGACTGGGGTTGTTTAGTCTGGAGAAGAGGAGGCTTAGGGGAGACTTTATTGCTCTTTACAGCTACTTGAAAGGAAGTTCTCCTTTCATTCTCCTCAAGAATCTGGCTGCTCTTGACTTGGACTGGTGCACACTTCGTTGGGTTAGAAACTGGCTGGATAGCCTGGCCCAAAGAGTCACGGTAAATGGAGTCAAGTCCAGTTGGAGGCCAGTCACTAGTGGCGTCCCTCAGGGCTCGGTGCTGGGGCCGGTCCTCTTTAATATCTTCATTGATAATCTGGACGAAGGCATTGAGTGCACCCTCAGTAAGTTTGCAGATGACACCAAGCTATGCGCGTGTGTCGATCTGCTTGAGGGTTGGAAGGCTCTGCAGGAGGATCTGGATAGGCTGCACCGATGGGCTGAGGTCAACTGCATGAAGTTTAACAAGGCCAAGTGCCGGGTCCTCCACCTGGGGTTCAATAACCCCAAGCAGAGCTACAGGCTGGGAGAGGAATGGTTGGAGAGCTGCCAGGCAGAGAAGGACCTGGGAGTGATGGTTGATAGTTGGCTGAATATGAGCCAGCAGTGTGCTCAGGTGGCCAAGAAGGCCAACATCATCCTGGCTTGCATAAGAAACAGTGTGACCAGCAGGGCTAGGGAGGTGATCGTCCCCCTGTACTCAGCTCTGGTGAGGCCGCACCTCGAGTACTGTGTTCAGTTTTGGGCCCCTCGCTACAAGAAGGACATGGAGGTGCTTGAGCAGGTCCAGAGAAGGGCGATGAAGCTGCTGAGGGGCCTGGAGAACAAGTCCTACGAGGAGTGGCTGAGGGAGCTGGGCTTGTTCAGCGTGGAGAAAAGGAGGCTCAGGGGTGACCTTATCGCTCTCTACAGGTACCTTAAAGGAGGCTGTAGCGAGGTGGGGGTTGGTCTATTCTCCCACGTGCCTGGTGACAGGACGAGGGGGAATGGGCTAAAGTTGTGCCAGGGCAGTTTTAGTTTGGATCTTAGGAAGAACTTCTTTACCGAAAGAGTTGTTAGACATTGGAACGGTCTGCCCAGGGAAGTGGTGGAGTCACCATCCGTGGTAGTCTTTAAAAGACATTTAGATGTAGAGCTTAGGGATATGGTTTAGTGGGGACTGTTCGTGTTAGGTCACAGGTTGGACTCGATGATCTTGAGGTCTCTTCCAACCTAGAAATTCTGTGATTCTGTGTGATTCTGTGATTCTGTGAAGTTGTGGGGAGCTGGGGGTGGTCTTCTTGCAGATAAGTAGTGGTAGGACTAGAGAGAATCTTCTCCAGTGGAGATTAAGTTTCGATATCAGGAGACATTTATTCTCAGAAAGAGTAGTTGGGCATTGGAACGGGTTGTGCAGGGAATTGGTGGAGTCACCGTCTGTGGGGTTCTTTAAGGAAAGAGTAGATGTGGTAGTTAGGGACATGGTTTACTGGAAAATATTGGTAGTAGGTGGACATTTGAACTAGATGATCTTGAAGGTCTTTTCTTAATGATTCTATGATTCTATGATTCCTTGTTCTGCCTGCAGAGGGAAAGCCTCTGGGGAGATGTCACTGCAGCCACTAATTACTGAAAGGTGGCTTATAAAAAAAAGATGGAGAGCAACTTTTTGCTCAAGCAGTCAATAACAAGACAAGAGTTGTTGGAACTAGATGATCTTTAAGGTCCTCTGTAACTCAAGCCATTCTATTATTCTATCATCTATCTATTTCTAACCTGTAATATTAAGAATATGTACTACATAAATTTGGTGTAAACATGTTAGCTGTAGAATCAACTGTTTGTTTGTTTCTAGGATATTTTATTAGGTTTTCTTTGGTTCTCAGATAAATGCTAAAAACATATTTTAAATTCAACATCGTATACATTAGTTTCTGAAGAAAATTGCAACCTCCTTGCTTATAATAAACTGGAATAACCTGTAAAGTAATAGAGTAAATTAATAATAATTACTAATTGTAATTGTAACAACAACAAGGAGGAAGGATTTACGAAAGTATATTGAAATATTCATATATATTTTAGTAGACATAAATTTAATACCTAATTTTGAATATTAATCATACAATTCTAGCCACATTTTTTTTCTCATCAGCATAACTGTTTCTTCTTTTATATTTGTCTTACGGTAGCATACACACTAATACACACTTAATTAGTGATGATTTTCTGCATAAACAGAATCAGTCAGAACCTACCTGTTAGCATGTCTTCATTTTTATACAAATGATTTTACTTTTTAAATTTAATTTAAATTTACTTTATTTATTTTTAAATATTGCTTTTAGGTTAAAAATATCACGTGGAATCCAGCCTATATACTGAAACTAGTGCTTCAGATTTTCACAACAGAAGTATCTCAAAAGTATAAAATATGTGTATAATGTACAACTTAGCTATCTATAATTTTGTTATAGATAATATAATCATATTTTTGGAAACTCAACAGAAACAATGATATCTTACAAAGCATAAATTTGTTTAAAGAGTTATGAGGTTTAGAATTCCTGTAGGCTATTCCTTAGTAGCAAACTACTCAGAATGACAGTGAAAATCATTTAAATTTATAGGCCATAGGCCATTAGTAGGAAATCTATCTTTTTTTTTTTATTTTATTTTATTTTATTTTATTTTATTTTATTTTATTTTATTTTATTTTATTTTTATTTTATTTTTATTTTTATTTTTAAATAAAAAACAGAGACAAAAGACTAACCAAATTTTTTGTGGAAAGTGTAAACTTATCATTGAAAAAATCCTTCAGCCCAAATCACTGCAGTGTTCCCCAGATAACAGTGTCACAATAGGTATGCTTCATTTTTTATCTAACTTCAGGTATTAGGTTAGCCCTGAAAGGGTGATGTATCTGTGATCTGACGTGGTCTAAAAATCTTATATGCTTTCTTTTAGTAAATCAGGATATATTCCCTGAAATAAGGATTGTAATTATTAAAAAAAAAAAAATAATAATAATCAATATATTAATTTTGGTAGTGCCATATTTAACTTATGTCCTGAACATCTGGTCCAATTCTTATACATACCATACTGAAATACAGGGATTAATTTCCTTCATTTCTTCCTCCTCTTTTCACATCAGTTTTATCATAAACTTCTGTTGTGGTTTAACAGCTAAACTCCACATGGATGTTTTCTCATCCTTACCCATCCCCCTGTAGAATGGAGAGGAAAATCAGGTTTGAGATATTAAGGTTTGAGATAAAAACATTTTAATAGGACATAATAATAATAATAATGACAATGATAATGATAATGATAATAATAATAATAATAAATATTAAGGTTTGAGATAAATATTAAGGTTTGAGATAAAAACATTTTAATAGGACATAATAATAATAATAATAATAATAATAATAATAATAATAATAATAATAATAATAATATTAATAATATTAATAATAATAATAATAATAATAATAATAATAATAATAATAATAATAATAATAATATGTACCAAACAAGAGATGCACAACGCCCACTGATCACCACCCACTGACCAATACCCATCCCATCCCTGAGCAGCAGTTCCCCCCACCCTGGTCAGCCACCCCATATTAATTGTTCAGCGTGACATCTTGTGGTATGGAATATCCTTTTGGCGAGTTTGGGCCAGCTGTTCCAGTTCTGTCCCCTCCCAGCTCTTTGTACACCCCAGCCTCCTCACTGGGAAGGCAGTATGAGAAGCTGAGAAGTCCTTGATTCTCTGTAAGCACTGTTCTACAACAATTAAAACATCATCTTGTTATCAGCATTAGTCTCATCCTAAATCCAAAACACAGCACCATACCAGCTTCTACAAGGAAAATTACCTCTATCCTAGCTAAAACCAGGAAAAAATCTAACAAACCAAATCCACTGTCTTAACAGTAATATTAAGAAAAAAAAAAAACGTTAGCAATATTTGAACAGTTATATAAATATATATATATTTATATATATATAATATAATATATAAATATATATTTATATATATATTACCATCTGTCCTGTTTTAAGTGCTATACTTACATTGAATGAAAAAAGTCATGCTGCCTTTTCTATCACCATAAAAATCTTTCACCTTGGCATCCTTTTTTTTGAAAACACACAACAAGCAAAACTGCTTTGAATGCAGGTTTCCTGATCAGATTTTTATGAAGAGATACCCTGCTTTGATAAGCTTAACAGGGCAGTAGAATGTCAATTGGTAATTGAAGTCCCTCTGAAGAAAAATAAAATATCAATCACACTTGTCATTAAAAAAGAAGCAAAAAAGTATACAAATGAATCTAGTTTTGTTATGAGCCAAGGACTTTTTTTTTTTAAACAGAAATACTGATTTATGCAACCGTCAGGTTTGAATGCATACAACACAACTTTCTCAGATTGAATTCTATTGATTTTCTATAACAATGTCAAGCATTCAATGCATCACAGCAGCTGTGAGACTGCAATAAATAATCCCCTCAAAAAGAAAGTGATTCTTCTCTTCTTAAACACACAGGTGAACATCTTGTTCTCTTGCTCCCTTGCTTTGTTGTAGCTTAAGCTGTAGGGTTTTAAAACTTCCTAAATCCCTGTCTTCATTTTCATTTAGGATAACATGCTTTGTTTTTCTTATGACCTTCTTTACGCTCTTGCCTCTGGGACAATCTTTTAGAATAGTATGACATTTTGTTGTGAAATGTTGTGAGATGTAAGGAAGAAAATAAATGCCAACAAATGCATCTTTGAATAGTTAACAGTTATATGTAATAGTGGCAGAAACTGAGTAACAAAACAAATTTGAAAGATATTATTTCACATATAAAATACATATTTGAAATATGAGGCAGATTTGTAACATACTGTGTACACAAATTAATATTTCTAATGAGATCTATAGTGTTTCTGATCATAATGACAGCTGTAATCACTTTTCTGATATTGTTAGTTCTGGGTATTTGAGATTAATATTTATAGGCCAGTACTGTAATTTATAAATTTGAGTTTGACTCCACGCTGAATTTATTACTTGTTTTGTTATTGATTTGTTAGTTATTTACTATTCTTTTTCATAGATATACTTTAAAGTTGGTAAATAATTTAAATTGCACTAGGACATTTATTTTAGGCACCTTTGGATGTTATTTTGAAATGCTTACCATGAACATATCACCACACTGTTGCTTATAAGAAATTACATGAAGTTTTCAGCTAAATGCCTCCATTCAAAAAGCTGTTGCAATCCCCAAAATATTAACTGATATGGAGCTTGGTTGATTTGAAAGACACAATGCAAGCTTTTCAGGTGACACTAAACTTAATAAAAGTCCTACTGTTTTGCAAGAAATAAGAATTACAAAGTCGAGTACTGGATTATCTTCTTACTCTTCTTTAATTCAAGAATAAGAATAGAATCATAGGCTTCATGTTTGCTCTGTGTAAGTGATGCCCTGCGTATCAAATAGTGCCAATGTCTTTTCAGCAGTTTCTAAATGTGCAAATAGGCCTTTTATTTTAATCGACAGAAACTGGGTAACAAAACAAATTTGAAAGATTTTATTTCACATATAAAATATTGCCAGGTCAATACTGATACTCACTTGTAATCATATTGGATTGATATTTATACCTAATATTGAATACATGCAGTCATAGGACTGACTGTTTCCCCTGTTTTGAACTTCTCTGTCATGCTAGCAGTCCAGAACAAGAAAGTCCTATTGGAAGTGGTTCACCAGTGAATGAGAATTGATAAGAATGATTGCTTACTTATTAACCCTATGTCCTTTAGAAATCTTGCCTCTGAAATTTTACATAATTCAATGTCCCTTTACACACAATAAAGAATAAATACCATCTGTGGATTGTGAGAGCACAGTCGTGGGTATTTTGATTCATCTCCTACAATATCTGTTGCCATTGATTATAAAGGGAGTCCATGGCAACTTGGTGTTCCATGATGTATGAAGTTTGGTAGTTTGAACTACCTTTTACTATCTTTCTCTAACTTTTAGGGTGGCTTAGAGTAGGAAAGGAAGATGAATGCTAGGTGGCAATATCTACTACAAATTAAAATAGGATGTAAGTAACCATAAGTTCCATGGAACATACAAATTAGTCCTTCCAATAAAGCAGAATAAAGGAAATGGAAATGAAAAATAGTTCTGTGTATGGTGAACAGAAATCGGTGGAGCTATCTTTAAGATGCTTTTTTTAATTTTTTTTTTTTCATGTTATGAAAATTTATTTCCAGAATTACATAACACCTAATTGGGCAAAGTATTAAAGACTCCATTGTAAAATGAAATTTGGAATTGTAGGGGAAATATTTATTTAGACCTAATATTTTTTTACTGTCTTTCACATCTATAATTTTGAAGTTTGTAAATATACAGAGAATGATGAGCTCTCTTTCTCAAGTTTTCTATTTTCAGCCTAATCTTTTGCTGAAATAAATCTTATGAATTTCTTTTGTTTGTTTATTTATTTACTTATTTATTTTTTGGTCTAAATCCACCTACCTCTTCTAACTTTTCATCTAATTTCTGTCAAACATAAGAGAAATATTAAGGTGTCAAAAATAAGAGTCATAAAAATTAGTTATCATGGAGAGAGAAAAAATAAAATTGTAATGTCTCATTCTCTCTACTGAGAAACTAGCAGGCAGAACTGGGCAATCAGTGTATGTATATTGTCCAGACATCAGTGTGCATGCAGCTAGTCCAGCACTCAGGTGGGAACATAGGTAAATAATGAGATAACACAGGTGATATCATGGAGGAAAATGAATCGAGAAAAATGCCATATATCTTTTGAAAATGAGATTACAATAGTCCTGGTAATCATAGGAAAAAAAAAATCAGGATTATTTAAATATTAGATATAATGATTTTCTCAAGAGCCATTACGGATTCTGTTCCCCTACTTCCCAAACTATGAATAAAGCCTAAAGAGGAGCAACTGTGACTTGTGCCAAAGGCAGAAAATCCTTCAAGCTCTGTCTAGACATTCTCTTTCATGCTTGTGTAAACTGTTACAATGTCCCAGTTTGTAAACTGGCACCTAAAACAGATTACAGCAGCTGCCATCTGGGAGATGCAGGTGGGTTTTCCTTGGATGGAAATCAGCAAAGTAGAGCTGGCATTTGCTTTGCATGGAGTTACTTTGTTCTGATATTGAATTAGTATGTATGTAAAGCAGCTTGGAAACCTGGAGACTATAGGTCCTGTTAGGATCAGTGATCTCAAGCAAGAGACAAAGTGTGATCAATAGTGTCCAAGTGCTTTACTGCTCCTGACTCTCTTCTCCTTCTCCTGCCTCTACTACATCGATCACTCTGGAAAGGTGAAATTACTATTCATTTTTACTTACACCTAACTACTTTTGTGGTTTCATTGCCACCAGGGTAAATATTCATTGGCATCAAACCTTGTCAATAAGTTTCAAGATCTTTTTCCAATTTAACATGTGAAAATCAGGATTTTTCTATACATTTGTCTAAGCATAGAAATGAGATAAATGTCCACATAAAATATTTACATATTTAAACATATTGTACAGAAAACAGTTATATGATGCTAAATATGATGATGCTAAAAGGTGCCCTTTATGTGAGTGAGCAAGTGAGCAACTGGAATGTACTGAGCTCTGCCTAAGGGAGGACTAAGTATGAGTAGAAAGCCTATGCATGAGGATTAAAGGGAAGGCCAACAAGGGTGACATTATGGTAGGTGCCTACCACAGGTCACTGGATCAGGAAGAGGAAGTGGATGAGACCTTCTACAGGCAGCTGCAAGCTGCCTCATGTTTGCAGGCCCTGGTTCCTACAAAGCTGGTGAAGGGTTTGGAACACAAGTCCTATGAGGAGTGACTGAGGGAACTGGGGTTGTTTAGTCTGGAGAAGAGCAGGCTCAGGGGAGACCTTATTGCTTTCTACAGCTACCTGATAAGAAGTTGTGAGGAGCTGGGCATTGGCCTCTTGTCATAGATAACTAGTGATAAGACTAGAGGGAATGGCCTCAAGTAGCGCCAGGGGAGGTTCAGGTTACAAGTTAGAAGATATTTCTCCTTAGGAAGAGTAGTGAAGCATTGGAACAGCTTGCCCAGGGATGTGGTCACTATCCCTGGGTGTGTTTAAGGAAATGTTGGGCACTGTACTAAGGGACATGGTTTAGTGGGTGATCCTGGTGATAGGGAGATGGACCAGACGAACTTGGAAGTCTTTTCCAACCTTAATGATTCAGTGATTCTATGATATTTGCTATTTGATATTGGAAGACAATACAGCTCAGAACAAACAGTTCAGGAGGTTGCTGCAGAACAATACAGATAACTTCTTGACACAGGTGGTAGATGAGCCAACACGGAGAGGGGTGCTGCTGGACCTGATGCTAGCAAACAGAGATGGTCTAGTTGATAACATGAAGTTTGAGATCATCTAGTCAAACTGTCCACCTACCACCAATATTTCCCAATAAAACATGTGTCCCTAACTGCCCCTTCCTTAACGAACCCCACAGACAGTGACTTCACCAATTCCCTGGAAAACCCATTCCAATGCCCAAATACTCTTTTAAAGAATAAATGTCTAGTAATTTCCAAACTTAACCTCTGCTTGAGCAGCTTGAGGCCATTCTTTCTAGTCTTATCAGTAGTTATCTGCAAGAAGAATCCCACACCCAGATCCCCACAACTTTCTTTCAGGTAGCAATAAGGTTCTTGCTTTCAAGAGCAATAAGGTCTCCCTTGAGCCTCATCTTCTCTAGACTAAACAACCCCAATTCTTTCATCCAGTCCTTACTGGACTTGCATTCCAGACCTTTCACTGGCTTTGTAAGCCTTCTTTGGACATGCTTCAGGGCCTTGATGTCCTTCTTGAAGTGAGGGGCCCAAAACTGAATGTAGTACTTGAGGTGTAGTCTAACCAGAGCAGAATACAAGGGGAAAATCACCTCCATGGTCCTGCTGGCTACACTATTCCTTTCATGGTCACTCTGACCAAGACAACTCCCAATCACCACATCTACCACTGGTCCTTCTCTGTTCGTGAAAAGAACAACTGATAGGTGCTTAGCTGCTGTCTGAGGTCAATTCAACACAAATGTTTATAAATATTCCATGGATAGGCAAAAATATTTTATAGAGTATTTTTTACAGAATTTCTAGGTTGGAAGAGACCTCAAGATCATCGAGTCCAACCTCTGACCTAACACTAACAGTCCCCACTAAACCATAACCCTAAGCTCTACATCTAAACGTCTTGTAAAGACTACCACAGATGGTGACTCCACCACTTCCCTGGGCAGACCGTTCCAATGTCTAACAACCCTTTCGGTAAAGAAGTTCTTCCTAAGATCCAAACTAAAACTGCCCTGGCACAACTTTAGCCCATTCCCCCTCGTCCTGTCACCAGGCACGTGGGAGAATAGACCAACCCCCACCTCGCTACAGCCTCCTTTAAGGTACCTGTAGAGAGCGATAAGGTCACCCCTGAGCCTCCTTTTCTCCAGGCTGAACAAGCCCAGCTCCCTCAGCTGCTCCTCGTAGGACTTGTTCTCCAGGCCCCTCAGCAGCTTTGTTGCCCTTCTCTGGACCCGCTCAAGCACCTCCATGTCCTTCTTGTAGTGAGGGGCCCAAAACTGAACACAGTACTCGAGGTGCGGCCTCACCAGAGCCGAGTACAGGGGGACGATCACCTCCCTAGCCCTGCTGGTCACACAGTTTCTTATGCAAGCCAGGATGCTGTTGACCTTCTTGGCCACCTGAGCACACTGCTGGTTCATATTCAGCCAACTATCAACCATCACTCCCAGATCCTTCTCTGCCTGGCAGCTCTCCAACCATTCCTCTCCCAGCCTGTAGCTCTGCTTGGGGTTATTGCACCCCAGGTGCAGGACCCGGCACTTGGCCTTGTTAGACTTCATGCAGTTGACCTCAGCCCATCGGTGCAGCCTATCCAGATCCTCCTGCAGAGCCTTCCTACCCTCAAGCAGATCGACACACGCGCATAGCTTGGTGTCATCTGCAAACTTACTGAGGGTGCACTCAATGCCCTCGTCCAGATCATCGATGAAGATATTAAAGAGGACTGGCCCCAGTACCGAGCCCTGGGGGACGCCACTAGTGACTGGCCTCCAACTAGACTTGACTCCATTCACCACGACTCTTTGGGCCAGGCTATCCAGCCAGTTTCTAACCCAACGAAGCGTGCGCCAGTCCAAGTCAAGAGCAGCCAGTTTCTTGAGGAGAATGCTGTGGGAGACGGTGTCAAAAGCCTTGCTGAAGTCAAGGTAGACCACATCCACAGCCTTTCCCTCATCCACCCAGCACGTCACTTGGTCATAGAAGGAGATCAGGTTCGTCAAGCAGGACCTGCCTTTCATAAACCCATGCTGACTGGGCCTGATCGCCTGCTTGCCCTGCAAGTGCTGCGTGATGACTCTCAAGAGGATCTGCTCCATGAGCTTCCCTGGCACTGAGGTCAAACTGACAGGCCTGTAGTTTCCCGGGTCTGCCCTCCGGCCCTTCTTGTAGATGGGCATCACGTTTGCTAGCCACCAGTCAACTGGGACCTTCCCCGCTAGCCAGGACTGCTGATAAATGATGGAAAGTGGCTTGGCCAGCTCCTCTGCCAGTTCTCTCAGTACCCTTGGGTGGATCCCATCCGGCCCCATCGACTTGTGTACATCCAAGTGCCGTACCAGGTCACCAAACAGTTCTTCGTGGATAGTGAGGGCCACATCCTGCTCCCCATCCCCTTCCACCAGCTCAGGGTACTGGGTATCCAGAGAACTACTGGTTTTGCCGCTAAAGACTGAGGCAAAGAAGGCATTAAGCACCTCCACCTTTTCCACTTCTCTTGTAACTAAGTTTCCCCCCGCATCCAGTAAAGGATGGAGTTTCTCCTTAGTCCTCCTTTTTGTGTTGATATATTTATAAAAACATTTTTTGTTATCTTTGACGGCAGTAGCCAGATTGAGCTCCAGATGAGCTTTGGCCTTCCTAATTTTGTCCCTGCACAGCCTCTCAACATCCTTATAGTCCTCCCTAGTGGCCTGCCCTCTTTTCCAGAGATTATAAACCCTAATCCTAAACCCTTTATCCTAAGCTCAAGCCACAATCCTCTGTTTAGCCAGGCTGGTCTTCTTCCCTGCCAGCTTGTCTTTGGGCACGTGGGGACAGACCGTTCCTGCACCATTAAGATTTCCCTCTTGAAGAACGCCCAGCCTTCCTGGACCCCTCTACCCTTCAGAACCGCCTCCCAAGGGACTCCACCAACCAGTGTCCTGAGCAGCTCAAAGTCAGCCCTCCGGAAATCCAATACAGTGGTTTTACTCGTCCCCTTCCTGGCCTCGCCAAGAATAGTGAACTCCACCTTTTCATGGTCACTCTGCCTAAGACAGCTCCTGACAATAACATCCTCCACCAGTCCTTCTCTGTTTGTGAAGAGAAGGTCTAGCGGGACACCACCCCTGGTAGGTTCGCTAACCAGCTGTGTCAGGAAGCTATCTTCCACGCTCTCCAGAAACCTCCTAGACTGCTTTCTCTGGGCTGTGTTGTGCTTCCAGGATATGTCAGGGAAGTTGAAGTCCCCCACGAGTACAAGCGCAGAAGATTTTGCAACTTCTATCAGTTGCCTGTAGAACTCCTCATCTGTCTCCTCATCCTGGTTTGGCGGTCTATAACAGACCCTGACCAGGACACTAGCCTTGTTGTCCCTTCCGATCCTAACCCAAAGGGACTCGAACTTGTCATTCCCAGCCTCGAGTTCTACAACATCAAAAGACTCTTTAATATAGAGAGCCACACTACCACCCCTTCTGTGCTGCCTGTCCCTTCTGAAGAGCTTATAGCCAGTCATTGCAGCACTCCAGTCATGAGAGTGGTCCTACCACGTCTCCATGATGGCAACCAAGTTGTAGCCTGCCTGCTGCATGATGGCTTCCAGCTCCTCCTGTTTGTTACCCATGCTGCGTGCATTGGTGTAGATGCACTTCAGCTGGGCCATTACCTTATCCCCTGGCCTTGCAATTGTTCCCCCTGGCACAGCCAAAAAGATGGAGTCAAGCTCTTTTTTGTGTTGCCCTTTGAAAGGGCAATGTGTGCAAATTTAAAATGTGAAATTTCATTTGAACATATGAAAGCGTTTTAGTATGAAGATTGCTGTGGACCATATCAGCTTGCCCAGAGGTGTGGAGGCTCTATCTGGGGAGATATTGAAAATCCAGCTGAACATGGTATTTGATCAGAAATGAGACTGAAAACTAAGTAATGCAAGCAGAGGAGATTTGAGAGAGAGAGAGACAGATCCTGAAGCCACAGGGGAGAAAAAAGAAAAAAAAAAAAATATATATATATATGTATAATTTTTCTCTGGATTCAACTCCTGTCCTTCACAGAACCCTTTTGCTACAAAAAGGTAGCTAATGACAGAGGTCAAGCAGGTTCCCTTATATAATGAGTAATGACAAAATAATTTTTTTTTTTTTTATTTTTTTTTATTTTTTTTTCTGGTTTAGATGGGAACAAGGTGAATGATAGGAGTTCCACATTGATGTCCAAGACTGGAAGTCTGTCCAAGATAACAAGTGCAATTTACAGTGCAATATGGAGGCATGAAAGGCTATCAGAGAACACCATCTGGGTCTAAACTGTAAATAGAAACTAAACACTTCCAGCTAGGGCATTCTTGTTGAAATGACCCTCAGGAGCATCTGACAGTTCAGTTTAGCTACTGATACAGCCTGTGGAGCCAACTTCTTTTGCCCTTGAAAAAACAAAAACCAAAAAGTAGTTTTATCTTATTTCTTACTTCACCACCAGACACATGTTCTTGTACCCATACAATTAGATATTCTTCTGGAAAGTACAAATTATGAAGGAAATAGAGATTATCCAGGGCACCACAACACATGAACTTATACCCTGTAGGCAACATGAATGATGTGACCTTATTTAAAGGGAGAAGGGAGTTAGCTATATAAATACAGCCTGATACAGGTCCTGCCCTCAGGACCAGAAAATGAGTCCTAATTCTCTTTGTAAACAGAGGCTTCACTAAACAAGTGGTAGATAATGTTTTATTATATAGGATTAGGTAAAAAATCTTCTTCTGCATTTTTTAAGTAAAAAGAGACATACATTTTGTGAATATATTTCACAGTAGAATTTGTGAATATATTTCACACTAGAAACTGAGCTTAATATAGACAGTAGTACTTTTAAAGAATGTAATGTAGCACAGTTTCAGGAATATCCTAGAAAGTTCAGGTCCTTAAGCATGCTTAATCTGCCAAAATAAAATGACAAGTACCTAGGCAGGGTTTTAATTTCACCTCTAGTTGTCCTGTACAAATTATCCATCCATAAATATTATCCACTGTATAGCTATGGTAGGAGTCTTTCATGTTATAAATGGGAAAATAAGATTTAAGAAAAGTGAAGAGCTAGTGATGCTATTTTATCCTTATGTGATAAAGAAAGAAAGAAAAAATATTATTATCCCTTCGTTTCAAATATTTAAATTTATATTTAGATATCTTCTAATTGATTACTAATTTATTGTTTGGGATGCAAGTATTTCAGAGGAATAGTAATTAGGACACTCATCTGAGAAGGAGGAGACCTGAACTTTAATCATCTACCACATTTGAAATTCTACACTACTGTAATCACTGGAACTTCTTTTCCTGGTAGAGTTTACAAGGAGAAACAAACTAAAGATTTATAGAGAAAAATCTTTGACATTTATTTTAGGTGTCAGATGAATAGCACCAAAAAGTAAACATTACTTTTCACCAATTATAAATGTTTAAGATTGTTAATGTTGAGATTAATTTCACTGGGATTTCAAGTTCCCAAAATATTGCATGTAAAGTGCTAACATACTCCATTTTATTCAAGCAGAAATCAGACTTTAATACATTTCCTGTGGTCAACTCACCAGAAAATCATATCTATGCTATAAACCCTTCTCATCTAGTAGTAATGTTCTAAGAACGATTCTTGGATACACTGCAAAGGAGAAAGTTGGTGGAATTCCTGATCTGTTATTCTTAATGTGGCTTAATGTTAAGCTAGGGGCCAACTTGTTCAGCAGTGTCAACAATCAGTTGACCCTCAGTATGACCAGAAAAACAGCTTTAGATTATTACTGAATCCTGGGCTGAAAGCAATTGAATAGAGTGAGATATTCTGAATGATACAGATAGATGAACGGGTACCTTTGCCAATATGTCTTTTCATTGACTATCCTACTTCATCCTTCATTCTATTGAGTTAATCTATATGCCTCAAGTATTTATGATTCATATATATATATATATATATACATATATATATATAAAAATAAATAAAAAAAATTAGCACCAGGTAGGAGAGTCACAAATCAAGCCCCAGCAGGCAAAGACATACCACTGTTTCTTTCCAAAACACTGTTATGATGACCACCAACTAGGGAAAAAAAAAAAAAAAAGAGAAAAAAAAGAGAAAGTGAAATTAACAACCATCCCTTCTTTCCCTTCATAACAGTATATACATATGTAATTCTTATATGAGAGAAATTACACTGTGTTTAAATACACAGTACTTGACAAGTAGACATAAGTTCTCTTCTTAGAATAAGGCCTCTTCTTACTTTTTGCTCTGCTGATAATATAGAGGAATTATGACCCTAAATTTAGGCTAGGATTATGACTGGTATCTCTTAAAAAATTTGTTCACAGTTCTTCAGACAAGTTTGCTGATTCAACAACACTGTAAATTGACACGTATTCAGATCTGTGCACAGACTGCAGATAGGCTGAGTTTGTGAAACATCTTTATTTTGTGCCAAGTCAGGGATCTGGATATTAGAGCAAACCTCAATTTCATTTAAAAAGTCAGGACGTGAACAAAGAAGATGAGGTTAGTTCCCCCACTACTGGAAATCTTAAGTCATTCCACAGATTTAATAGCAATTTAAGGTAAATATACACCAGGGCAAAAACACCTACAAAACAAATAGAAGGACATGATTCTGATTATATATGTTTGTGTGTGTATATATGTGAGTGTGCTTATAAAAATAAAATATGATTAGTATTATACCGATCTTTGCAAACTTCTACAGGTTTTAAATTGTTAAACTAGAATCAAACCTTTCTTTACTACCTGTTGTGTTACTTATAACTCAATAGATACAAGAAAATATTTCACTTTAAAATAAAAAGGAAAAGAAGACAGACTTCTAGATTTCTCTGTAATGTTGGAACTAGATGATCTTTAAGGTCCCTTCCCACCCAAGCCATTCTAGGATTCAATGTTTTTAGAAAACATTGACAAAATTGTTTGTTGTTGTAGACTTTGCAGTTTTGGAAAAAGTGAAATCAAATTTCAGTAAGCACAATAAAAATCAAAAATTTGGTACATGTTTCTTCTTTGGTTTACGGCTAATATTTTATGAGTTGCTGAAGCTGAGTAATTTGGGGAAAAAAAAATCTGCCCTCATTTATATCATTATAAATAGCGTTTAATTCTTAGGAAAGATTCCTTGGCTATATCTATGTAGATCCTCAGGATCAAACACAGTCCTTTCAGACGTATCCCTAGTAATTTTTAAATTTATCTCTTTTAAATCACTGGCTGTAGGAACAATAAAATGAGATTCACAGACAACTTAACCGCTCAGCAAGTGTAGTATGATAGTTTCCTTGGTGCTGCAGGATACCTATAAGCATTTGAAAATGCTATTTGAAATGTGCCAAATAGTTTTATTTAATAT
The DNA here is from genome assembly GCF_964035555.1 of Netta rufina. Taxonomy (NCBI): domain Eukaryota; kingdom Metazoa; phylum Chordata; class Aves; order Anseriformes; family Anatidae; genus Netta; species Netta rufina. The sequence goes on along the minus strand of NC_140123.1, from coordinate 38,515,900 downwards.
GGACACTTCAGAGAAAGAACTGATCAGCATGTGGGCATTATGAACATTGCATTGCTCTGACATATTCTAGCAGCATGAGACTTGAAATAGTTCTTTTATTAAATTTCTGATTAAATGTCTGAATGCTTGCAGAGAATGAAATGTAGGACTCCCATAAATAATAGTTCACCAAAATGAATACATTTAATTCTCAAAAATACTGTGAAATCAGTGCTAGTTGTAGTAGGCATTTTTGTGACACCCCAAAAATGTTTGCTAGGAAAAGCATCTAAAAAGACTGTGAACAATTAATATCTTGCTTATGTTATGTATGAAGAATAAATTCTGAGCAGAAAAAATGGACTAATTTAAACATTTCAAGGACATACAAAAGTCATAATGTTCACTTTGCAGAATAAATAAATAAAATAAATGCAGAATGCACCTTGTTACAAATGCTATGTTTTAGCTTGGTTTTGGGCTTGTCGGAGAATACAGAAACTCTTCTGCATAATAAGTGCATAATAAAGAAGAACAATTTTACGACAAGTCAGACAGAAGCTTTATTAACTATGATCATAAAGAAAGAACATACAGAAAGCATCTCCCCTTCCACTCACCTGTTCTCTGCCAAGTATTGCAGAGACATACATGAATTATTTTTTAAAAGAAAAGAAAGAGATGAGGAAAAAAAATATATCAATGTTAACAAAGGCAGGTAGCCATCCTTGCAGAGGAATGGACTCCAGATGATCATTAATTTGTTAACAAAATATGTCTCCCAATCTCTAGGAGGGATGGACTCTAAGTAGCTTGTTAACTGCTGCAACTATAAGAAGGAATCAGTGAATAAGTGACTATATATAGAGAAATATATCTTAGTTGAGTGCGAGGTGCTGCACCTAGGTCAGGGCAATCCGGACACAAATACAGACTGGGAGAAGACCTCATTGAGAGCAGCCATGCAGAAAGGAATGGGGATTCAGGTGGATGAAAAGCTCAGTATGAGCCAGCAGTGTACACTTGCAGCCTTGAAGGCTAACTTCATCGAGGGCTGTATCAATGGAGGACTGGCCAACAGGTTGATGGAGGTAATTCTCCCTCTCTACTCTGCTCTCCTGGGGCTCCACCTGGAGGCCTACACCCAGATCTGGGGCCCCCAGCACAGGGAGGGTGTTTGTTGATCAAGTGAATCCAGAGGAGTGCCATGAAATTAATCAGAGATTTGGAGCATCTATCCTCTGCAGAAAGGCTGAGGGAGCTGAGGATGTTCAGCCTGGAGAAGAGAAGGCTCAGGGAAGACTTTATTGCAGCTTTTCAGTACTTAATGGGGGCTTATAAAAAAGATGGAGAGCAACCTTTTGCTTGGGCAGATAATGACAGGACAAGGGGAAATGGTTTTAAACTAAAAGAGGGGAGATTTAGATTAAATGTTGGGAAGAAATTCTTCAGTCAGAGGGTGGTGAGGCACTGGAACAGGTTTCCCAGAGATGCTGCGGATGCCCCATCCCTGGAAGTGTTCAAGACCAGGTTGGATGAGGCCCTGAGCAACCTGGGCTGGTCAGAGGTGCCCTGCCCATGGCAGGAGTGTTTGAACGAGATGATCTTTAAGGACCCTTCCAACCAAAGTCATTCTATGATTCTGTGATTGGTGGAGCCTGTAAGAGTGGTAGTATTATCTTTGTTCAGAAGTAGAGGGCTGGAAACTGTCACAGATTGATATCTGAAAGCTCAACTAAACTAAAGGTTGAAAGGAATGGATAAATGCCTTAGCCAGACTTAGCAAATTATAAATATTAACACATTTGCCATGACAGGCTGATACTATATGATTCTGCATTTGACTGTATTAGAGCAATGTAGTTTAATCCACTAGGAGATTATTTTCAATAAAAGCAGAACGGGCAAGATGACAATCCAGTCTGACAGCCAGACAGGAATTGTAAAAATACAATGACAGAACTCCTGAATCAAAGTGGTTTGACTCAGAGGACAAATGTCTTCAGTTGGAAAGAGAGAAAGAGATGAGAGAAAAGCAAACTTTCTCCCCAGTACAAGAGGGACATAGAATTACTGAAGCGAGTTCAGAGGAGGGCCACTAAGATGGTTAGAGGACTGGAGCACCTGTCATATCAGGACAGGCTGAAAGAGCTGGGCCTGTTTAACCTGGAAAAGAGAAGACTGAGGGGAAGCCTCCTTAATGTATATAAATGTCTGAGGGGAGGGTGTTGAGAGGATGGGCACTCTTTTCAGTTGTGCCCAGTGATAGGACAAGAGACAATGGGAACAAACTGAAGCACGGGAGGTTCCAGCTGAGTATGAGGGGGCATTTCTTTGCTGTAAGGGTGACAGACCACTGGAACAGGTTTTCCAGAGAGGCTGGGGAGTCTTCTCTGGAGATATTCAAATTCTGCCTGGATGCCATCCTGCACAATGTGCTCTAGATGATCCTGCTCGGCAGGGGGGTTGGACTAGATGATCTTCAGAGGTCCCTTCCAACCCCACCCATTCTGTGATCCTGTGAGACAAACAAAATTGGTAGTCTTTAATAAGTATGCTTTCTCAGAGAAAAGGATGACCAGTTGTACAAAATTCAGATACAGGAATTTGTGAGAGTACCTGGAAATTAATAACATCCTAATTTATTAGGTTATTTATGTAGGTAGGTTTATTAGGTTATTTATGTAGGTTAATAGAACAAAAGGTAAAATATTACCTGCTTTACACTGTTTTAAAAACTGTTTTCTAATTTTCAACTTCATTTCTAACATTTAGGATAGATTCTCTGACTAAATCAATAACAGCACTTCGGAACCTAGTGAGAAATTTTGGATGGGAATTAGATGTCTAAAATCCAGACATTAGATCCTAAAAGTAGTAGTAACATGTTTGTTTTACCCATCTGGGCAGCTGAGCTCCACAGCTACTGCTCTCTTAATCCCCCTCCTTAATGGGAAAGAGGGAGAAAATATGATGAGAAAGGGCTCAAGGGTTTATATAAAGACAGGAAAATCACTCAGAAATTATTGTCATGGGAAAAACAGAATCAACATAGGCAGATTAACATGATTTATTACTTATTACTAAGAAGCTAGAGCAGTGAGAAACTAAAAGCAAACGAAAAACACTTTCTCCACGAACCTCCCCCCCGACCCTCCCTTCTACCTCCTCCCTCCAAACAACGCAAGAAAAGAGGGAATGGAGGTTGCAATGTGTCCATAACATTTTGTCTCCACTGCTCCTTCACAATCACTCTATTTCCCTTCTCCAATGCAGGGTATCTTTCACATGATGCCATCCTTCCTAAACTGATCATGTGTGGGCTTTCCACAGGCAGCAGCTTTTAACTGTCTGCTCCAGTATGGGTCTCTACCATGGGGTCCATCCGTCAGTAGCAAACTGCTCCAGCACTGATCCCCCACAGGCAGCAGCTCCTGCCAGATCACCTGCTCCTGCATGGGCTCCTCTCCATGGATTGCAGCTCTGTCCTGGAATTTTCTCTGGCTGGGCCTCTGCATGGGCTTCAGCCTCCTTCAGGCCAGATCTGCCTGCTCCTCCACAGGCTGCTGTATAGAGATCTGCTCCATTGTGGAACCCATAGGCTGCAGGGGGACAGCCTTCTCCACCATGGTCCTCTCCACAGGCCACAGGGTAACTTGCTCCAGTGCCTGAGATACCTCATGCTCACCCTTGTTCACTGACCTTGGTACCTTCAGGGTTGTTTTTCATTCCTTTCTTTCCCAGCTGCTCTTGTGTGGCAGTATTTTTATTTTCTTAAATCTGCTCTCACAGAGGTTCTAACAATGGCTCTTATTGTCTTGGCTCTGGCCAGCAGTGAGCCCCTTTTGGAGCTGTATGAAACTGGCTCTTCTCTAACATGTGGTAGCTTCTGGACTTAGAAGAAGAGGACTCACAAAGAAGAGTCCTGACCCCTGCAGCCTCCCACTACTGAAACCTTGCCACATAAACCCAATACAACCAGGCAAGGCAGACAGCTGATTGATTTCCTCCATCTCCAAGGCAGCTATACCAAAAACCCACTGGTATTCTTTTGGATTCTTGAATGCCTTCTCCTGAGGTATTTTATGTTAAGAATGCATGGAGCCTCCAAGCCAGTCACAATGAAGTGCTTTTTCTGTTCATTCCCAGTTAGGCTCACTTGGGCCTCCAATATAGTCAGCTGCTGGGATCCCCCTGTCACTCCAGAAATACAAATGTGTTCTGCCCCTTTATACCTTCGTGTCATTAGGGTACATTGCGCATTGATGTCTACTAGAGCCTTATACATGTACTCCCATGGGTCCACTATGCCAGGCCATCAAATCTACATCTTCTTGTCCCTTCCTCCCCCTGGCTGGAAACAAGGCCCCTCTAGTACTGTTTGGAGTGTTCATCAGTCAGTTATTGTAAATGTAAACCAGAAGTGCCTTCATTAGGATCAGAAGTAAAATCAGTCCTTCTACTCTGTTTGAGAAACAGATGTGCCATGTAGAAACTAGAGCACTAATTTTCCTGGGAGAACCCCTTTTTGCCACTGTTTTTTTTTTTTTTCTGGCAACTCATGTACCTGTGCCTTTAGGGTCAAGGTAGATTTTCCATCCCACTTCCTCATGTCCTTCCTGTGGTTACACAGGTAAAATCACATGGTAGCATGTGACATATACTCATTATATCCTCTCTTAAGCAGAAGAACACTTAATCATAATAAATGAGATATTGTTTCATACAGGTGTTAAGGGGCCATATGATCTTTGAATTGCTGGAACACTTGGGACAGATTCTTTACAGCCAAGACAGAGTCCCAGACATAATAAGACAGATTTTCCTCATTTGCCCATAGTGGATGGGCCAGTACATCCACTGTTGGTGCTTCTTGTCTGTCTAATTCATTACTGTCAGCACACTAGTGTATGATAGTGGTGTGCTCCATACAAACTTTTATCACATGGTCACTTGCACTGGAATTCATCTGGATCTTTGGATACCTGGTCATTATCCAGGTCACTATAAATCACCTCCAGCATGACTAATTCCCTCAGGTAATGCAAACCTCTCTCCATGGTGGTCAACTTGCTTTGGTGACAAACAACATCTTCCCTGAAAGGATATCTTTCCTTCAGGTCTGATGGGAGCCACCTCCAGAGGCTGAGGACTTGTTACCCTTTTCCAATTGCTGTGTCAATGGCCTTTTCCCTAGAGAGGTATCCCAGCTTGGCTTCCTTGCCCTCCAAATCCTGTCTGATTATTCTTCCTGTTGCCTCGTAAGAGAAGCTTCCTCTTTCATTATTAAATTAGATGAGTACATCTTACATTGTTTCTTCTTGACTATGGGGTGACTAATACCTTTGAGGGCTGGCTCTCTGGTTCAGACAAAGTGTCTGTTTTGGGAGTGTCTGTTGAGTTGTTGTCAGATCCAGAGACCTTCTCTTCCTCTTGAAGGTTCTAAATAGTGTTGATGAGATTTTGGAGACATAGCAATAGGAATATACTGGTTTGAATATCCCAGGGATATTCAACATTCTCAAGAGTTATAACTGGTGAGGAGAAGGTATAATTATTTGTCTCCTCCACAGATTAGTGTTCCATGGAACAAAAGGTAAAAAAAGTAATTCTTAGTTAAAGCCAGTGCTTTTATTATATCTTAGGCCAGTGTTACACAGTACAGCAAAGTACAGAAATACAACACAATCTTAAACCAGCACCCAGAGATGATAAACAGCAAATCAGGGAGCATAAACAGTGAGAAAGGTGTTATGTAACGCAAGCCTGAGAGCAAATAAAACAACATTGAAAGTAAGTGAATCAACTTTGATACCAGCAATAGTTAAACATATAACAAATTATAAACAAATATGTTCTCTCTACATGCTCTGGTCAGATCTGTCATTATCTCAACCCTTCAAGACCCCCACTGGACACCAAATAAGACTGTTATGGTTTAATGTGGCAGGCACCTACGCACCATATATCCATTTGCTCACTCCCCTCCAAGTGGGATAGGGAAGAAAATCAAAAAATGTAAGAGTGTAATAACTCATTGGTTGAGATAAGTACAGCTAAATTAGAAAGAAAAGAAAAGAAAAGAAAAGAAAAGAAAAGAAAAGAAAAGAAAAGAAAAGAAAAGAAAAGAAAAGAAAAGAAAAGAAAAGAAAAGAAAAGAAAAGAAAAGAAAAGAAAGAAAAAGAAAGAAAGAAAGAAAGAAAGAAAGAAAGAAAGAAAGAAAGAAAGAAAGAAAGAAAGAAAGAAAGAAAGAAAGAAAGAAAGAAAGAAAGAAAGAAAGAAAAAAGAAAAGGAAGGAAAGTGATGTTCCGCACAGCATCATACCAGCTGCTATGAGGAAAATGTCCTCTATCGCAGCCAAACCAGGACAATATCAAAAATAAATTTAATTTACTGAGAAATTCTCTTTAACGAATGAATGAATAAATAAATAAATAAATCCTGACCGAAGGAAACAGAGAAGAACTGACAGTATTTGTAAGCCACCAATGTGGGCCAAATTACCTCCTCTTAATCCCTATGTTCATGTTAACTGAATGATCTTTATATTATACTTCAGTCTACCAGTGCAATTGTCTCATTTCATGTAAATTCATAATTCACAGGAGTTCTTCTGATATAGTTTAACCATTCTTTTTACCTACAGAAGAGAAGAAATCACTCATAACTCATTAGGAAACAGAGCATAAACCATTAATTCATTCTGTAAAGAAAAACAAAATCTTACATAATCACAAATGTGCAGCACAAAGGCAAAAGTTGATTTTGTTTTTTGATATGCTATGTGTCCACTTCAGAAGACTGTTGACCTGTTTTTGTCTAGGATAGAGGTAATTTTCCTCCTAATAACAGGTAGGGTGCTCTGTTTTGGATTTAGAATGAGAATAACGTTGATAACACACTGATGTTTTAATTATTGCACAGTAGTGCCTATACCAAGCCAAAGACTTTTCAGTTTCTCACACTGTCCTGCCAGTGAGTAGCCTGGGATGCACAAAGAGCTGGGAAGGGACAGACCCAGGACAGCTGACCCAAACTGGCCAAAGGGATATTCCATACCATATGATGTCATGCTGAACAATTAACATGGGGTGGCTGACCAGGGTGGGGGGGACCGCTGCTTAACCTGGACATTGGTCAGTGAGTGGTGAGCAATTGTCCTGTGCATCATTTGTTTTGTACACATTATTATTATTATTGATTACTATTACCCTTTATTTTCCTTTATTTTCTGTCCTATTAAACTGTCTTTATCTCAACCCACACGCTTTCACTTTTTTACCCATTCTCTCCCCCATTCCACTGGGTGGTGAAGGGGAGGGTGATCCAATGGCTATGTGGTGCCTGTCGAGTTAAACTACAACATCTGTCTTATTTGGACAGATGTTGTTAGTGTTTATAGTGACTTGTTTATAGTGACTCAGATCATCCTATGGGGTTAACAGACAATAAAGAGTAGTGAAATAAAATGCCCTAGACACATCATATTCTTTACTATAGTAATATATATCTAAGAATAAAAGACTAATTCTTAAATTCTTTCTGAGCATCTACTCTGCAGACCATAAATGCATTATTCTACAGATGGTAGTGACATAAAGATAGTTGCCAGTTCAACAATGGAATTGGTGTTTGATTCCTCTTTGCAAGCAATAGTTATTAAAAATTTAACAACTCTGTACCTTTGTGGATCTGGTTCCTATATGTTAAAGTTCTGTTTTGATAAGACCTCGTGTTCACCTTACACTTAAACATCTTCAAACCAAGTTCAAAGTTCCTCAGACAGTAGTTTCTGAATATGCACTAGTCCAATGGATTTGAAGATAGCATCTCCATTCTTTTCTTACACATTTACTACTCAACTTGCAGTAGGTGAACTGTCATTGAGCACTTAAATAAGTATCTCTAACCTCAGCTGGATACACAAGGATGGAGTAATCTATACAATATTCAGATGCATCTATGTAATATTCAGATGCATTTGTTTTTTTTCAGATCATCTATTAAAATCTTGTTGCTAAAAAACAATAACATGGCTAGGGTAACCAACATACTAGGAAGAAAATACTTTCATTTATCAATACTAAGTTATTCTAACATAACATAGCAACAACTACTAAATCAAAAAATACTGTCTCCTGTACCCAAATATCTATAAATCCCCCAGAAAGCAAAATAAGATAAAGATAAAAAAAAAATACTGAGACTCTTGGCAGATTAGCACTGTATTGTTTAATTAAAAAAAATATAGGCAATTTACTCTCTCTGTTGAGTCCTTTGCTAGCATTCTTCATCTATAAGAACATATGAAAATGTGAAAAATAACAACTTTACCTGTATCTATATTTTCAGTTCTTGAATTCACAGTATTTTCCCTGTAAGCATTATTCACCTAATATAAACAAATAAATAAGTAAAAATTTTGTATTAATAAACCTTTGAATTGTCCTCTTTTTAAGTTCATGGAAAAAAATCACACATTGTCTCTTTAAAATATTTTTAGAAATAATCCTTTCAATAAACAAATATTACATGTAATTTTTCATGATTTTTTGTTTTCTGTTAACATTTTAATGTTTATTAGAATGGAATAAATTGTAATCACTGATAGAAAATGCATTTCTCTCACTTTTAGTTTGACAAAATGTAATTTGTTCTCTTTTTCATTCAAGTACAAGTTCATTGTGAGGGAGGTTAAATATAAATGTATTTTATGTTTGTTGTTGTTGGTTTTGTTTGTTTGTGTTTGTTTGTTGTTGTTGTTGTTGTTGTTTTGTTTTTAACCTTAAATACTTTTAGATACATATATCTAATTTTTAATATAAGACAGGCAAATTATAGCATCCCTGGGTACCCAAATATATTTTTAAAATTAGCTTTATTCTGTAAGCAGAATATAGTCACTCTTACAACTGACACACCTAAGAAATTGGTGAGTTCAACAGGAAAAAAAATCACTTGGGAGTTCAGCCCCTAAAATGTTAGACCTAACAGCAATGAGCTCAAGGGTTACAGCTATCTTCGGATGATTCTGTGGAACCAGGAATGGCTCCCTTAGCCAGAAGAAAAAATGTATTAAGACCTCTTTGCATCAATGTGAGGAAATTGGATGTTCTGTTGAAAGGAATAAGAAGCTGGAATATGGTTTTGCTTATCTCATATAATATACCTTCTGCAAATATACCAGACATTTGCACCAGCTTAGTGAAAACCTGTGGTTCTTTGAATCAAAGACTGCTTCAGCAGTCAGAAGGATATTATCATCCATTAAAGTAATGTCAACATTTTCTTCAGGTTCTCTTATAATTAGTTCTGTAATATAATTATTCATACTGATGAGTCAAGTGCACCGACTATAAATATATTTATTTCTATAATTATTTTACTACGAACATTATGGAAATATATATAAATATATAATTAGATGGAGATACATATATGATTAGATGGAGATACAACAAGATACAGATGATCCATGTATTTTCTGTCTCATTCTCGCAACAGTAAAGTATCTGTGAACAGCTTACTGAGAGATCTTCTCTCAGTAATATTCACTGTAATTCTAAAGACAGTCACTGTCCAAATATTATATACTAAAAATTAACATTTTTATTATTTATTTATTATTATTATTATTATTATAGCTATTAATAGCAGATGTTGCAGGAATACCTGGAAATCTTAACAATTAGACAAGATAATGACAAGTTGACTTCCTCTCCCTCAACTTTAGATACTTCTATCTATATTTAAACTAGTGACTAACTGATGACTAGGGTCCTCAAATAAGCTTTTTCAGAATGTGATTACTGTACCTTATTGTAGGAATTTAAAATTGTATCAATAACTCTTAAAAAATGTGTATTTCTCTCCATTGACTATGAAGTAGCACTAAGATGACTAGTTTAGATACAGATATTGACATGGTAGATACCAGTCATATGATTTTCAGTCATTAAATGAAGGCTGTTGCTCCAATGAATTTACAAGCAAAAGAAGACAGGAAGAAGTGGAGATTTAAGAAAATTAAATATTTTGCACAAAATCAGTGTGTATCTTGTGAATCCTACTAAAATATTTTAGAAGACTGTACCTATTTCACTTTTCAGCATGCATTTCTTTCAAATACCTTCTCTTTTGCACCCTGGAAATGTCTTCATACTTATATTACTGCTATGTTTATGACAGTTTTTTTGTTTTGTTTTGTTTTGTTTTTCTAACTTATTTCCATTGTACTAAAAATGCTGTTTGATTCACTTCTACATAGAGAGCTCATAAAATATTGAAAAGCTTCAATAATTTTAAATCATTCTACACTGCACATAGAGATTTAAATTTCAGTGCTTTTTTTATTATTAGCACTTTAATTTGGAAGGCACTAGGCTTCTACAAGATTTAAAATTATTGGAACATTTCAAATTTTTATAAGCTTTCCAGTAAAGATGTGACCATGGTTCTGGGCTTGTAAAGTGTAGCACAATTTAAATTTAATCTAAATTATTTAAGTGCCTCAGACTTCAGGGAGATTTTCAGTCTTTCGAACCGGGATTCATGTTCAGAGACTAAAGTAATCTTATAATGCGAAGTGCTTTCATCACTTTAAAGACCTGCAGGCAGCATTCAGAACGGGTCTTTTTTATTGTCAGTTTGTTAATTTAAATTATTTGTTTTCATCTCCAGTGTATGGAAAGGAAACAAGTAAATAAGAAGATAAAGGGAAGCTACTGTTTCCTCCGTCACCTTTAAGGTAACAGTGACATTTCCCTTTTACATGTAGGTAAGGTAATGTAAAGAACATTATTTTGCATTGTGCATTTTGAAACATACTGCGTGCTCTATAGTCTCACACATGACCATGAGTTTTAAATGTACTCATTATATTAAATGACCAAACACATATAAGCTGATTTTTCACAAAACTTATGTTTCAACAAGAGAGGAAACAGATTGTATTTATTAGGTTTTAGTCTAATGTCAACACACTAAATTACTGTAAAATCAAGAACTGATCTTTATAGCTACCTTTGCCCCATAAGTAACATAATGTTGTCATCTTGAATATATGGGTTTCTGATTTGTACAATCCCGTGAAGCAAAATTACGATTATCAAGTGCCTGGGTAAGAATTCTGCTAACATCAGTAATTTTGGAACTGAAAATATCTCCTCCTTACTAACACATGAGCAAAACTAATTCTACCAGTCTTTTTCATCATCCTGACAGTCACACTGTAATAAATTGTCTTATTCTTTTTTTTTCATGGCAGTATAAAAATTCCAAAGGCACTAAATATTGTTGTAAAATTAGTACTGAAAGGTGTCAGCAGCACTAATCTTGCAGAAATGAGCTTTCATTTTCAGCTTAAGCAAAAGTTTTATTAAAACTTTTGTACAGATGTTTATCAAGATGTGCCAAAAACTGTTGAGTAGTGAAACACAATAATGAAACGTACCAGAAATTATTAAACTAGATCAAGCAGGTGGAAAAGTGCTGTCTTTGATTCCCTACTCTGGTGGACAGTAATGTAATTTGCATAACTTTAGTCTACAAAGAGCTTTAGAGGTATATTGTTTTAGCTACCAAAGGACTGGAAGGTCTGAGAAGATTCTTTTGAGGTGAAATAATTAGGTAGCAAAGTCAATGTCTGACTGACCATTTCCTAAAAGAATGTTAGGTTCCTCTTTAGATAGCAGGAATGTAGTGCACAATTGCAGGTGGAGCCTATCTAGCACTCACCTGGTTCAGCTGCATACAAGACATACAGAAAATGCTGGCACTGAAGAAGCTGTTGATCACACCATAGTGAAAGGTGATACTTGGCAATGGAATGGATTCATAATTCTTCTCTTTTAATAATATAAATGGAAAATTTAAAATTAAAATAAAATAAAATAAAATAAAATAAAATAAAATAAAATAAAATAAAATAAAATAAAATAAAATAAAACACTGATTTACAGATTCATTGTGTTTGAGCCTTTATATTTGTGAGCTTGAGGGTGAAATTCACAGTTTTATTGTGTTTGTTGTGGTTTAGCCCTGACAGGCAGCTAAGCACCATACAGCTGCTCACTCATTCTCCCTGGGTCAGATGGGGGAGAAAATGGGAAATGGAAAAGTGTGAGAATGCATGAGTTGAGAAACAGTTTACTAGGTAAAGCAAAAGCCATTCACTCAAACAAAGCAAATCAAGGAATTCATGCTACTTTCCATTGACAGGCAGGTGTTCAGCCAGTTTCAGGAAATCAGGACTCATCACCTGCAATGGTTTCTTGGGAATACAAACACCATCACTCTAAACATGCCTTCCTCCTTCTGCATAAAATAATAAATGTTGACCATTATAGTTTGAAGGATACTAGCAATTTATTTTTATTCAGTTTTGTATTCATAATCGCAATCACTGTGTTAGTTGTATATATAGCACTTCTTTTGTGGAAATCTCTGTTGGATACCATTTGTAAGGAAAAATGTCTTTTTGAATAAACAAATCATTAACAAGTAATTAATATATTGTATAAAGCTTCTATTGAACATGTAAGCAGACAAACTCATTGGGATTGCTTCTCACTTTGAAATTAAGTAGATATTTTCAAGGCTTTTTTCAGAGAAAAAAGGCATTTTTACAGGTGAGTAAAAAAAAAAAAAAAAGTAAAAGGTAAACCTATATAATACTTTCTTCATGTTCTCGTAAAAGCACAAATAAACTTTTTGTTTGTTTGTTTGTTTTTCGACCGGAAGCAAAAAAAAATAAAACAAAACCTATGCTATAAGAATTGTCTTTCCTAAGGTATAATATACTCTATTAAGCAAAATAACAAATGTAATCTGCATTCATTGTAATGACCAAAATTTTGATCAATAGGAGATCCAGAGTGTTAACTATAGTGCAAAAAGACATAAAAGCTTGCAACACATATTGTAAACATACTTGTGTACTGCTAGAATTTCACTCCTGCACATTTTAAATTATTTATACCTCTTAATTCCATATTGATATTTTTCTTCCCTTTTTTTTCTTAATTTTTATTCTTATTCCCTGATCTTCCAGTAGTATTTTAAAACTTAGAATACACAACTACAGCTACAATGACAACAGGTTTTCTCAGAGAGAAAATTCTGTTGTCCTGGATTATTATATCTTAAATGTTTCCTCTTGTGTATTTTTGAAATTGTTGCAATGACAAATTTTTAGATTTTGTCTGGGAATTAGCAGTCCAAACTAGACTTATGTTTTGGGGTGTTGTTCTTTATTTCCTTTTTTTTTTTTTTTTTTTTTTTTTTAATTTGTGATATATTTGGTTCTTTCACTGCTACATAATAATTCTGTATTCTATATAATACCTCTATAAATGATAACAAATATTTTCAGTCTATTAACATCTGAAAATTTTGCTTCTATGTTCTTTATAGTTTGGTAATTACAAGCTTGTCTGGTAACTACAGGTTTACCAGTCTCATGGTAAAATCACAGAGAAGATAATCCTGGGAGTTATTGAAATGAACCTGGGGGATAATGCTGTCACAGCCAACATAGGTTCAAGAGGGATAGGTCATGTTTAAAAATTTGATTTCCATTTATGTTTAGATCACCCAACTAGTCGATCAAGGGAAAAGAGCTGGATTTGGATTTTGGATTTCAGTAAAGCTTTCAATACAGGTTCCCATAGGATCCTACTGGATAAAATGTCCAGCATACAGCTAGTTAAAAACATAACACAATGGGTGAAAAACTGGCTTACATGTAGGGCTCAAAGGGTTATGGTAAATGAGGCTGCATCAGGTTGGCAGGCAGTCACAAGTAGAGTCCCCCAGGGCTCCATTTTAGGGCCAGTCCCCTTCACCCTCTAGTCCTACAGCCTACATTTATGAAAGCATTGATCTGAGTAAATTTGTTGAAAATACTAAACTGTGAGGAGCTGTTGACTCTATTGAGTGTGGAAAGGCCATACAGAGATATCTGAACAAAGAGAGCTGCCGGAGAGCTGGGCAATCACCAACTGCATGAAGTTTAAAGAGCAAAGAGCAAGTGTCGGGTTCTGCACCTGGGATGGGCAACCCTGTCTATATGTACAGACTGTGTGATGAGACACTGGAGAGCAGCCCTGCAGAGAGGGATCTGGGGGTTGTGGTTGACAGCAAGTTGAATATGAGCCAGCAGCCATATTTGCCACTGCCCTGGCAGCCAGGAGGGTCAACCATATCCTGGGGTGCATTAAGCACAGCATTGCTAACTGGTTGAGGGAAGTGATTATCCCACCTTACTCTGCACTGGTGCGGCCTCACCTTGAGTACTGTATGCAATTCTGGGCACCACAGAACAAAAAGGATGTGAAACTGTTGGAGAGTGTCCAGAGAAGGGCTACTAAGATTGTGAGGGGCCTACAGGGGAAGACATATGAGGAATGACTGACGTCACTTGGCCTGTTCATCCTGGAGAAGAGGAGGCTGGGGGGAGACCTCATTGTGGTCTACAGCTTCCTCACGAGGGGCAGTGGAGGAACAGGCACCAATCTCTTCTCTTAATCACCAGTGACAGGACCTGAGGGAATGTAATCAAGCTGTGACAGGGGTGATTCAGGCTGAATATCAGGAAAAGGTTCTTCACCAAGAGGGTTGTTGCTCACTGGAACAGGCTCCCCAGGGACATAGTCATGGCAGCAAGCCTGTCAGAGTTTAAGAAGTGTTCAGACTATGCTCTTAGTTATATGGCTTGAATTTTTTGGTAGACCTGTGTGGAGCCAGAAGTTGGACTCGGTGATTCTTGTGGGTCCCTTCCAAATCAGGATATTCTATGATTCTATGATTCTATGATTATTTGAATCTTAAATTTAAATCACCTCTAGGGAAATTCCTCTGTATACAGCTACAACCTTAGTTTTCCATTTTGTTATTTAATATGAGATTTAAATTAGTGCAGTCTTCTGGGACATAGCATCGGTTGTGACAATCTATTCAGCCATTAGTCTCCCTGTAATCTGTTTGACAATGTGGGAGATTTTCAACAGTAAACTGTAAAGTTGCAGTTCACCTTGTCTTCAGTAAAGAAATCTTCCCTCTACAATCATAAAGTTTTATAATTCTTTTGTACTACAATCACTATATCTCTTAGTCCCAGGAGGTTAAATTTAGAGGACATTCACTCCAAAGATTCTGTAGTCCCCAAATTTATTTGCCTGCTATAATGTCTGATATATTAAGACTATATAAAACTGTGCACTACCTCCCCTCCTCTCCCCTCCCCTTCCCCTGTCTTATACTTTTCTTTCCTCCCCTGTTTCCTGGAAGATTGTGTAGCCTCCATTAAAGGGCACCAAGAACACCCCTAAGAAAAGTAAGTCTATTTCTTATATGTAAACATTGTTAAATGCTTTAAATCGCTTTATTAATTTCTTAGTTTTATTTTACTTTTTTTTCCTAACCCTCAATCTCCCAAAATCATTGATGTGAAATGCTTTAGAGTTAGCACGGGTTTTGAGCCATTCCCAGTAGTCAAATTAAGGGAGACCATACTTTTTCTGGAGTGTGTAAGAATTTAATAGCATGGATACCAGCTGTTCAGAGTCTGATGATGTGACTCAGAGAATGGGCCTACGTTCTTTTAATATATTGGTTTAATTTATCTCAAAATCCCTCCAGGCACATTTATTTTTATGATTCTTTGAGATGTGGTTTTCAACTTATATGTTATAAAGCCTTATATATAATATGTTTCTACCAAACAAGATTTTTTTTTTTTAGAACTGATGTCCAAAGGTTTGTTGAACATTGCTTTCCCCAGTCACAAATAATATATTTACAACTTTCCAGGTGATGAGAAGATCTGGTAATATCCACAAGATGCCAGTGTTCTTAATATACCTTGACAGGTTAACTGTTCTCTGAGAAACATGTTAAAAGATAGTTTCTTGATTATGTATCAAATTTGTGGATTACAGGAAACCATTGGATGAAGGTGTGTATATGACTGTAACCTCAGCAGAAAATAAATACGTGAGAATATACCTCTCCTTTGATCAGCCTGTACTTAGAAGACAAGCCTAAAGACAGGTCACATTTAGGGACTGCATCTCAGCTGAAAAAGATATGCAAGTGTCTTGTCAGGTTTTCAGCTGAATTGAACAGTAAA
Source organism: Netta rufina (assembly GCF_964035555.1). Taxonomy (NCBI): domain Eukaryota; kingdom Metazoa; phylum Chordata; class Aves; order Anseriformes; family Anatidae; genus Netta; species Netta rufina. The sequence continues at coordinate 38,499,792 of NC_140123.1, read as the reverse complement.
ACGTTACTGAAACAGAACTAGAATACAAGCAGTCAGGCATAGTCTATTCCCCCTCATGCACACACACACACACACACACTTCTCACCACCACCACCATCCCTTCCCCACCATACATTTGTCTTTGAATATACTCCCCTCCATAAGATTTAAAAGTAGTAAATTTTAGTAAGTCTTTATGTATGCTAATGTTGGTCTAATGTTAACAATGGCTCCAAAAGCTGTGGAACTAAGTGAATATTGTCCAGTTCGGTAGGGTTCAGAATCACCAGACAAGATTCATGATACCAGAGAGGTTGGGGAAGTGTTGTAATAATAAGCTTACAGATCTTGTCTGAGAATCAGCAGTGCAAACTGATAATTCTAAGAAGTTTATGACTCTGAAGAAGAGATTTGCAACAAGCAACCAGAAGACAAAGAGGACAGTGCCTGAAAAACTATCATTCTCTTCTGAATTTTAATATTTCATCTAGCCCTTTCCTCCATGAGAAAGAGTTAGAGCTGAGTAGAACCTCTCTATACTTTCTTTCATTTGCAGTACAAACAATAAAATGTATACTCCATTCATTCAAAAGTGTTTTGGAACTAAAAGTTCACTCTACTGTTAAACATTTCACTTGCTTCCATATACATCTCATCTACAGAAGTTCTTTATGAAATAATTGCATTATAATTCAGAATACTGTTATTACTACTACTGCTACTACTGCTACTACTACTACTGTTTTGGCTAGGAAAACACTATTCCTTAAAGGAGTTTAAATTTGACAAATTCAGGCTTGCTAATTCTCATTGTTTGCTGCTTTCTGGACAGCTAAACTCTAATTTTTCCTGGCATCTTTATGGATGAACTTTGGGTATACGATACCAATTGAGCATCTAGCATTAGTCCCTATGTGGTTCCACTGCACATACATATGGGAAGGACAATGAATATGGGGAGAAACTGAGAAGGAAAGGGAACAATAAGCTGTAGTGGATAAATGGGACCATGCAAAATAAGAACCGTAAAACCTGAAGCAGATTGGGTGCAGGAGTTTCTCTCTTACTGGTGTGAAATATGTTCATCTGATTCGTGTCAGTATGGAACACTGCTAGGGCCACATGATATGATGAATGTGACCTTCTGTCTTACATACGCTTGTATAACCACAAGTCTAAGAAAAACAGAGTGGTTAATGTAGATAGTTCTTGTATCTTGCAAATAAATGTTTTAGCAATTCTTGTCAATAGAGAGCTTGAAGGGAAATGTATTTGTAGGCTTTTCTTTGAAGTCTCTGATATCTGGCGGGGGGTCAGAATAACTGCTAATTATTACGACTATTGCATGGGACACTATGCAAGTCTCTGATATCTGGCCAGGAGATTAAGGAGATGGGGAGAGCTGAAGAACAACTAAAAGACAAAGCTTGCAGGGGACGCTGCACAAGTCTCTGACATACAGCCAAATTGGACAAAGGAGAAGGACAAGAGGAAGACTATGAGCCTTCAGCACGAGAGACCCCCAGAGACCCCTAGAGGGACCACCGGAGACTGATACGCATGCTCCAGTAGGAGGGTTTGGATTCCGGAAACTAATTATAATAACCCTGTTTTTTTTAGAAGTAGTAATGAATATGTATTAGCCTAGGAGCATAAAAATCAGTTGCTTGATGTAACTGGTGTGCGTCTTGGTGGAGCAGAGACACCCAGCGCTGTTTGCTTACCTCTATTCTTTTAATAAATTGTAAACTTTTACTATAGTCCTATTTTGAAGACTGAGCCGTTTATTACACTGGCTCCAATGACAGTGTCAAATGCTCTGGGAAGTTTCTCTCACCTGTGCTGGGAACCTCCACAGAAATGTATCTGCCTTTTCAAACATAATGGATTTGAGCCTTATTTTGTTTCTTAAAATCTAGTATTTTTGTACCATTGTGCTTTCTGAGCTCATTAATTATGTCACTACCTACACCTATTGTGTCTAGTTCCTTATTTCACTATCATTCTAAAATTTTCAGTCAATTCTTCCTTATTTGCATATAGGTCAAGGATGGCTTCTCTTCTAGTTGGTGTATGGTTGGTTGTGTTTGGTTTCTAAGAGATAATCCCTCTGTAAATCTTGTGATTATGAGTACCTTGAGATTTGATCCAGGAATTTCTTATTCCTGCAAGTCTCTGGTCTTATACTATCTGTCATTTCTTTACTTTTACATTCATACCCAAAAACATTCTTTAATAATTATTTAGGTAGTTCACTGATATACTGATATGTAGGTCTAAAGTGTTCAAATGGCTTAAGGGAACCAGGCACCTTTTTTTTTTTTTATGGATTTTTTTTTTTCTCCCTTCTAGTTGAGGGTAAGTTATATATACCACAAAACTTGGGCTCTTGAATAAGAATGTTGACTTGGTTATTTTTTCCTATGTATACCTAGTTCAGTATGAAATATATTGGAATTGTAATTGTGAGAAACATCAGATGTATTTCTAATAACATATTATTAGATGTCATAATTTAGTATTGTTTCTTCTTGATGTCTTCTCTGTGTGTGTGTTGTTGTTTTTTTTTGTTTTTGTTTTTGTTTTTTTTTCAATCATTATACTATAGATTTAATTATTTGTTCTTTTTCCCTGATTTTTTTTTTTCTTTTTTTTTTTTTTTTTTTCCCACCTTCTAGTTATATTCAAAATTTTTATTAGCATAACTTTGGTATCTCAGTGTGTATCAGATGGAGTTAAAATAAAGGTAATATTTCCTTGTTCTAACATCTAACAGTAGTTTAACACTCTTCTAAACAAATGTACCAATTCTGATCTTAGGTTAACTAGTCATATTTCAAAATATGGTAAGTCTCAGCTCAGTCTGCTGCAACATGCCACACTTGTTTCTCTAAATATTAATAACACAGAACACGGAGACAATTGTACTATCTTTTACTGTCCTCAGTATTATAGAGATGATACTAAGCAAATCTTTGCTGTGATTATTGTATTGGACTTGAATTTGTGAATACTAATAGGAAGTATTTTGACACAGGACACCATGTGTGTACTGTAAACCCATTACTGAATTTATAATATAAATAAAAGATGAAGTGAAAGGCTCGTAATTAGTGTGCCAGATGTCATACTCTGAAAGCATGGAATTTTTATGGCCTGTTTTAGTCAGGTGTAATGGATGCTTTGGATGCATAGAATGTTTCAGAAATAATGCACTGGAATATACTGAATTATACAGTATGATACAGATGTTTAGAAAACTAGAGATTACTAGTTATTGTATTCCTGATTGAGTACACAAAACAAAATAGGAGTGTCAGTGATGTGGATAAGGGGACAATAAAAATTCTAATACTGGTTAAACTGCATGCAACTTATTACTGATTACCGGAAGAAAAAAAAAAAAAAAAAAAAAAAAAGGACTCTCTGATTTGATTCAAAGGATGACGAAAATCTAAAGATGGCTAAGAATTTTCTCATTCATCATTCACAGAATGGTTGAGGTTGGAAAGACTCTCTGGAGATCATCTAGTTCAACCAACCCTGCTAAGCAGGGTCATCTAGCACATGTTACACAGGATCACATGCAGGAGGGTTTTTCTTATCTCCAGAGAAGAAGACTCCACAACCTCTCTGGACAGACAGTTCCAGTGCTCTGTCACCCTCACAGTAGAAAAATCTTTCCTCATATCCAACTAGATCTTCCTGTGTTTCAGTTTGTGCTCATTGCCTTGTCCTGTCACTGGGTACCACTGAAAAGAGTCCGGTCCCATCCTCTTGACACCTTCCCTTCAGATATTTGTAAGCATTGATAAGATACCCTCTCAGTCTTTTCTTCTCCAAGCCAAACAGGCCCAGTTCTCTCAGCCTCTCCTCATATGAGAGATGCTGCTGTCTTCTAATCATCTTCTTAGACCTCTGCTGGACTGGTCACAGGAGCTCCACATCCCTCTTGTACTGGGGAGCCAAGAACTGGTCCCAGTACTCCAGGTGTTACCTCACCAGAGCTGAGTAGAAGGGGAGGATAACCTCCCTTGACTTGCTGGCAACACTCTCATCCCAGGATGCACCCCAGGATACCATTGGCCTTCTTGGCCACAAAGGCACAATGCTGGCTCATGGTTAACCTGCTGTCCACCAGAACTCCCAGGTCCTTCTCTCCAGGGCTGTTTTCCAGCTGGTCAGCCCCCAGCCTGTACCGGTGCATAGGGTTATTCTGCCCTAGGTTCAAGACCCTGCATTTGCCTTTGTTGAACCTTGTAAGGTTCCTCACCACCTATGCTCCAGACTGTCCAGGTCCTGCATAGCCCTCTTGGGTATTAGACACTCCTCCCAGTTCTGTATCCTCCACAAACTTGTTGAGGGTGTTCTCTATTCCATCATCCAGGTCATGGACAAAAAATTTGAAAAGGACTGGACCCAGTACAGACCACTGAGGACACTGCTAACTACAGGCCTCCAACTAGACTACACACCACTAAGCACAACCCTCTGAGCTCTGCCATCCAGCCAAATATCAATCCACCTCACTATCAACTCATCCATCCCACATTTCCTGAGCTTGTTATGGGAGATAGTGTTGAGGTAAACAACATCCACTGTTCTCCCCTCATCCACACAGATAGTCTTTCCATCATAGAAGACTATCAGGTTGGTCAAGCATGATTTCCCCTTGGTGAACCCATGCTGGCTACTCCTGATCATCTTCTTCTCCTCTATATGCTTGGAGATGACCTCCATGGTGAGCGATTCTATCACCTTTCTGGGGATGGAGGTGAGGCTGACTCGTCTGTAGTTTTCTGGGTCCTCCTAGACATACATAGCTATTCTATATATACTAACTGATTTGTAGACCTCATCTGCAAATTTCTTACATGGGTAAGAATCTACATATCAACATTTAAATATATACAAAACCTATTTATTGCTTCAGGATATACTTTTATTCCTGTATTTTGTCCAAACATAGGACTTTTTTTCTATTTTTTTTTTTTTTTTGGAAGTTGATTGGTTAACTCTCAGAAGCAGACATTATATTCCTGTGTCTATTATAAACATTAAGCAATAAAAAAATAATAATAACAACAACAACAACAACAACAACAATCACTACAGTTGTAAGAAGACTTAAGTTCTGTTTCTCAGTCTAGATGGAAAGCATTCATTTCTTCAGGAAAAGTGAACACTGAAGACTTAGGCTTAATTGTAGACACTCCAGGGAGATCAGGAACAAATGTGTTACATGCAAATTTCATCTCTATTAATGTTTCATTGTTTTTCTCCAATTCTGGAATTCATTAGTTGTTCATGCAGAACAGGCCCTAATCTAGAGGTAGCTTTTGAGCTTTTTCACCTTTCCCTCTCTTTTCTGAGATAAGCACTGTATGACATCCACACTTTGTTATCCAATTGCTTCTCACCTATGTTCTTCAGCAACTTTACTTGTTCATTGTCCATCCACATTATTCACGTTTTTTGTTCAGAAGAGCATATAATGCTAGACACTTAGGCATATCAGAAATTAATGTAATGTTTCCTGGAAGTGCATAAAGCAAAAACACACCAACAAGGTGAAGTATAGACAGGCCATATGTTCTAATGTGTGCTGTACTAAGTAACTCAGAATCAGGAAACTATAAAGAAATTTATTTATTTATTTATTTATTTATTTATTTATTTATTTATTTCCTGATGTTAAGACACATAAACAGGGAGACAATATCTCTCAGGTTGATTTAAAAAATACCTAACCATTTATGATGACTATATAGAAATCTCAGTATCCTATAGTAACATTACTTTGTGTCGTGGTTTAACCCGACCGGCAGCTAAACACCACGCAACCGTTCGCTCACCCTCCCCCCTCCCTCTCTGGGACGGGGGAGAGAAATGGAAAGTGAAGCCCGTGAGTTGAGATAAAGACAGTTTAATAAGACAGGAAAAAAAAAAATAACAAAAATAATAATAACAATAATAATAATGATGATACAATGGGGATAATATGAAAGTAATAATAGTATGTACAAACAAGTGATGCACAATGCAATTGCTCACCACCCGCTGACCGATGCCCAGCCTAACCCCGAGCAGTCCGGCCCCCTCCCCCCGGCTAGCCACCCCTATATATTGTTTAGCATGACGTCAGATGGTATGGAATACCCCTTTGGCTAGTTTGGGTCACCTGTCCTGGGTCTGTCCCCTCCCAGCTCTTACTGCACCCCCCAGCCTGCCCGTTGGCAGGACAGAGCAAAGGCTGAGATGTCCTTGGCTTAGTATAAGCACTGCTCTGCAACAATTAAAGCATCGGGGTGTTATCAGCACTCTTCTCATTCTAAGCCAAAACACAGCATTCCACCAGCTACTAGGAAGAAAATTAATTCTGTGCTAACTGAAACCAGGACATCTATCCACCCCTTATTCCATACCATTTATGTCATGCTCAGGTTACCCTCTTTTCCATACATTCTAATTAGTCACCTATAGTAATCATGGTAGTGATAACATACAGTATAATATACTATTTAACATGGTGCAATTCAGTTCATGGGCTATTCTCACCCAGTATTAAATCTCCTTGAGGTACACACCGGACCTCTCCGTTCTTTTGCATCACCCACCAAGTATATCCAGGTCCCTGAGCGAAAACAATTCCACGAATAGGTTTGCCTTTTCCTGAGGCAGGAGTAGCCCAGACTGTTTTACCCAGCATATTTTTTACATGCACTACAGGAACTTTATCCCCATCTACAGTACGTAACAGGTTTGATTGGGCAGGTCCGGCTCGGTTGGTAGATCCCCTAGTATTGACTAACCAGGTGGCCTTTGCCAAATGCGTATCCCAGTTTTTGAACGTCCCAGCGCCCATTGCTTTCAAGGTAGTCTTTAACAGGCCATTGTATCGTTCAACTTTCCCGGAGGCTGGTGCATGATAGGGGATGTGATACACCCATTCAATACCATGTTCTTTGGCCCAAGTGTCTATAAGGTTGTTTCGGAAGTGAGTCCCATTATCTGATTCTATTCTTTCTGGGGTGCCATGTCGCCATAGGACTTGCTTTTCAAGGCCCAGGATGGTGTTCCGGGCGGTAGCATGAGGCACAGGATATGTTTCCAGCCATCCGGTGGTTGCTTCCACCATTGTAAGTACGTGGCGCTTGCCATTGCGAGTTTGAGGGAGTGTGATGTAATCAATCTGCCAGGCCTCTCCATATTTATATTTCAGCCATCGTCCTCCATACCAAAGAGGCTTTGACCGTTTGGCTTGCTTGATTGCAGCACATGTTTCACAGTCATGAATAACCTGTGCTATAGCGTCCATGGTCAAGTCCACCCCTCGATCACGAGCCCATCTGTATGTTGCATCTCTACCTTGATGGCCTGAGGTGTCATGGGCCCATCGGGCTATAAATAATTCACCTTTATGCTGCCAATCCAGGTCCACCTGAGCTACTTCAATCTTAGCAGCCTGATCCACCTGCTGGTTGTTTTGATGTTCTTCAGTAGCCCGATTCTTGGGCACATGAGCATCTACGTGGCGTACTTTCACAGCCAGGTTCTCTACCCGAGCAGCAATATCTTGCCACAATGCAGCAGCCCAGATAGGTTTGCCCCTACGCTGCCAGTTGTTTTGCTTCCATTGCTGTAACCATCCCCACAGGGCATTTGCTACCATCCATGAATCGGTGTAGAGATAGAGAACTGGCCATTTTTCTCGTTCAGCAATGTCTAAAGCCAGCTGAATGGCTTTCACTTCTGCAAACTGACTCGATTCACCTTCTCCCTCAGCAGCTTCTGCAACTCGTCGCGTAGGACTCCATACAGCAGCCTTCCATCTCCGATGCTTCCCCACAATACGACAGGACCCATCAGTGAACAGGGCATATTTCTTTTCATTCTCTGGCAACTGGTTGTACAGTGGGGCTTCTTCAGCACGACCCACCTCCTCCTCTGATGATATCCCAAAGTATTTGCCTTCTGGCCAGTCCATGATCACTTCCAATATTCCTGGGCGACTGGGGTTTCCTATTCGAGCCCGCTGAGTAATCAGTGCAACCCACTTGCTCCATGTAGCATCAGTTGCATGATGCGTAGAGGGGACCCTTCCCTTGAACATCCAGCCTAGTACCGGTAATCGGGGTGCTAGGAGGAGCTGCGCTTCAGTACCGACCACCTCCGAAGCAGATCGAACTCCTTCATATGCTGCCAATATCTCCTTTTCAGTTGGAGTATAGCGGGCCTCAGATCCTCTGTATCCCCGACTCCAAAACCCCAGAGGCCGACCTCGAGTTTCCCCAGGTTCTTTCTGCCAGAGGCTCCAGGTGGGGCCGTTCTCCCCGGCTGCAGTGTAGAGCACATTCTTTACATCTGGTCCTGTTCGAACTGGCCCAAGGGCTACTGCATGGACTATTTCCTGCTTGATTTGTTCAAAGGCTTGTCGTTGTTCAGGGCCCCATTCAAACTCATTCTTCTTGCGAGTTACTTGGTAGAGTGGGTTTACAATCAGACTGTAATTTGGGATGTGCATTCTCCAAAACCCCACAACACCTAGGAAAGTCTGTGTTTCTTTTTTGTTAGTTGGTGGAGACATAGCTGTTATTTTGTTGATCACATCCATTGGGATTTGACGACGTCCATCTTGCCATTTTATTCCTAAAAACTGGATCTCCCGTGCAGGTCCTTTGACTTTATTTTGTTTTATGGCAAAACCGGCTTTCAGAAGGATTTGGACTATTTTCTTCCCTTTCTTGAAAACTTCCTCTGCTGTGTCACCCCACACAATAATGTCATCGATGTACTGCAGGTGTTCAGGAGCTTCCCCCTGCTCTAGTGCAGACTGGATCAGCCCATGGCAAATGGTAGGGCTGTGTTTCCACCCCTGGGGCAGCCTATTCCAAGTATATTGGACTCCCCTCCAAGTGAAGGCAAATTGTGGCCTGCACTCTGCTGCTAGAGGGATGGAGAAAAATGCATTAGCGATATCAATTGTGGCGTACCACTTGGCTGCCTTCGATTCAAGTTCATACTGAAGTTCCAGCATGTCCAGCACTGCAGCACTCAGTGGTGGCGTGACTTCGTTCAAGCCGCGATAGTCCACTGTTAGTCTCCACTCGCCATTAGACTTTCGCACTGGCCATATGGGACTATTGAAAGGTGAATGAGTCTTGCTGATCACTCCTTGGCTCTCCAATTGACGAATTAGCTTATGGATGGGAATCAGGGAGTCTCGGTTGGTGCGATATTGCCGCCGGTGCACAGTTGTGGTAGCAATTGGCACTTGCTGTTCTTCGACCCTCAGCAACCCCACAACAGAGGGGTCCTCTGAGAGACCAGGCAAGGTAGATAATTGTTTAATGCCCTCTGTCTCTAAGGCAGCAATACCAAAAGCCCACCGGAACCCTTTTGGGTCCTTGCAGTATCCTCTTCTAAGATAGTCTATGCCAAGGATACATGGAGCATCCGGACCAGTCACAATGCGGTGCTTTTCCCACTCATTCCCAGTCAGACTCACTTCAGCCTCCAATACAGTCAACTGCTGAGATCCCCCTGTCACTCCACAAATATAGATGGGCTCTGGTCCTTTATAGCTCGATGGCATTATAGTGCATTGTGCACCGGTGTCTACTAAAGCCTTATACTTCTGTGCGCGTGATGTGCCAGGCCATCGAATCCACACAGTCCAATAAACTCGATTGTCCCTTTCCTCCCCCTGGCTGGAGGCAGGGCCCCCCTAATCCTGGTCAGAATCTTCCTCGTTTCTGTGTTTGAAGGACTGTCTGCTGGAAGTTGGAGCAGCAAACTTTTCGGAGAATCCCTTTTTCCTGATTGTTTTCTTTTGCAACTCACGTACCCGTGCCTCTAGGGTCGCGGTAGATTTTCCATCCCACTTTCTCATGTCCTCTCCATGGTCTCGTAAGTAAAACCACAGGGTGGCACGGGGTGAGTACCCACCATATCGTCTTCCTTGTGTGGGTGAACGCCTACCCCTGACAGCTGAGACACTGCTTTGTACAGGTGCGAAGGAGAATAATCTCTCTTCAAGTTGGTGAACCTTTTCAGAAAGTTTCTCCCAAGTGTTCTCCTTTGGTCGGTGGGCACTGGTTGGTTCAGGTGGGGAGGACAATAGATTCTCTTCAAGTTGGTGAACCTTTTCAGAAAGTTTCTCCACAGCTGAGACGCAGGCCTGTAAGGAAGAGGAGAGACTTTCTTCGTACTGCCGGAGTTGTTTAGCCGCTTCACCCACTGTGGGTTCCTCATCCTCTTTCCAGGCCATTATTGCCAATGAGCTGGCATATGATGATGGTGCACTCCGTACAAACTTCCGCCACATGGGTCGTGTACACTTGACTTCATCTGGATCTGTGGATGTTTGATTGAGGTCTGGATCCTCATAAATCACTTCCCGTACGGCTAATTCCCTCAGGTACTGGATTCCCTTCTCCATAGTGGTCCACTTGCCTGGTAGACATAAAATATCTTCCTTGAAGGGATACCTTTCCCTCACAGCTGAGAGGAGACGCCTCCAGAGGCTGGTGGGTCGTGCTCCATCTGCAATTGCTTTGTCAATGCCGGCGTCTCGAGCAAGGGATCCCAGCCGCTTGGCTTCCCTGCCGTCTAATTCCACACAATTGGCTCCAGAGTCCCAGCACCGGAGCAGCCAGGTGACAAGCTGCTCACCTATACAGCGACCAAAATCTTTTCGCACATCTCGTAGCTCGCGCTCGTTTAGGCTTCGGGTAGTTACTGTTGCTCTTTCGGCATCCTCATCTTCCTCCTCCTGAATCCTTGACGGCCCAGCGTCGTCATCATCTTCGTCATCTCTATACTTAGTTTTGGCAGAAGCCTTACCTGGATTGGCAGAAGACTCTCTGCGTTCTAAACGACTTGAATTTCTGTACCATATTTTCACCTTCTCTACAGGGGCAGCTTGCACTGCTACTGCTCGTTTCTCTGACTTTGTTACAGGGTCTGCCACAGGGGTTGGAATGCCCTCTGCAGGGTCAACTTGCACTGCTACAGCTCGTTTCTCTGACACGGCCACAGGAGCTGGAGCGGCTACAGGAGCTGGAGCAGTTGCAGGAACCGGAGCTGTAGCGGCTACAGGAGCTGGAGCTGGAGCTGGAGCAGTTGCAGGAGCTGGGACTGGAGCAGCAGTAGGAGCTGGAGCTGGAGCGGCTTCAGGAGCTGGAGCTGGAGCGGCTTCAGAAGCTGGGACTGGAGCAGTTGCAGGAACTGGGACTGGAGTAGCGGCCGGAGCTGGAACTGGAGCGACTGCAGGAACTGGGACTGGAGCAGCTGCAGGAGCTGGAGCTGGAGCGGCTTCAGGAGCTGGAGCTGGAGCAGTTGCAGGAACTGGGACTGGAGTAGCGGCCGGAGCTGGAACTGGAGCGACTGCAGGAACTGGGACTGGAGCAGCTGCAGGAGCTGGGACTGGAGCGGCTGCAGGAGCTGGGACTGGAGCGGCTGCAGGAGCTGGGACTGGAGCGGCTGCAGAATCCACCGTAGGGGTCACAGTGGCCGTTGGATCTGTCACAGGGTTTGGAGTGGCCGCAGGGTCTGTCACTAAGTTGACAGCAGTATCAATGGCAGCTCGATAGGCATGAGCCAGGCCCCAGCACGTTACAATGATTTGTGTTACTTTGGAACTGCCAGAATCATTACACCTTTTTTTCAAGCATTCTGCCAGTTTTTGAGGATTTTGCCATTGTTCAGGGGTGAATTTCCAACACACTGGGGGTGCCAACTGCTCTAGATGCCTGCCCATATCCACCCATACTCCCTGCCACCCACAACTATACTGCCTCCGGGCAGATCTCCGGATGAGCTTCATAAGTAGTTGTTTAACTTTAAGCAGAATCTGAAGTGCATTCATGAGGCAGAACAACAAGACTATGGTATTCTGAGTATTCCAGAAATATTCAATATCTTGGAGAGCTATTGTGACAAGCTCAGGGGATAAGAGGGTGGTGAAGGAGGAAGGCAGAGTGACCCAGGAGGGTACAGGGGTGGTGAAGGAGAAAGGGAGAGTAAGCAAGTAAGGAAAAATATCCTCCCCTTTCCCCTCCACAGATTGACTCTCTAATGGAGAAAAACAATAGGTATAATTGCTAATAGTTCCCAAGATGCTGTTTCCAAAGTACAGAGTCCACGATGTTACTGAGTATAAATACCAAGTTAGAGTCATGACCAGATATCTTATCGTCTCATAAGCCATTGCTATAACACTTAGTACCATAATGGTCTGAAACCAGGGCCCGGAGAGGAGAAACAACACTACAGAGAGCAAATACGGAAAATAATGTACTATAATACTCAATTTGGAAAACAGGCGCAGCAGAGTTGTGATTAAAGCAATCAGCATCATGACAAGTGACTGTTAAGCAGGTCTAATCCTTACACCAATTTTAGTTTAACACACTCTGATCAGATCTGCCGTTATCTCAACCTTTCGGGCCCCACGTTGGGCGCCAAAAAGACTGTCGTGGTTTAACCCGACCGGCAGCTAAACACCACGCAGCCGTTCGCTCACCCTCCCCCCTCCCTCTCTGGGACGGGGGAGAGAAATGGAAAGTGAAGCCCGTGAGTTGAGATAAAGACAGTTTAATAAGACAGGAAAAAAAAAAATAACAAAAATAATAATAACAATAATAATAATGATGATACAATGGGGATAATATGAAAGTAATAATAGTATGTACAAACAAGTGATGCACAATGCAATTGCTCACCACCCGCTGACCGATGCCCAGCCTAACCCCGAGCAGTCCGGCCCCCTCCCCCCGGCTAGCCACCCCTATATATTGTTTAGCATGACGTCAGATGGTATGGAATACCCCTTTGGCTAGTTTGGGTCACCTGTCCTGGGTCTGTCCCCTCCCAGCTCTTACTGCACCCCCCAGCCTGCCCGTTGGCAGGACAGAGCAAAGGCTGAGATGTCCTTGGCTTAGTACAAGCACTGCTCTGCAACAATTAAAGCATCGGGGTGTTATCAGCACTCTTCTCATTCTAAGCCAAAACACAGCATTCCACCAGCTACTAGGAAGAAAATTAATTCTGTGCTAACTGAAACCAGGACACTTTGATAGATACGTTGAATGTTCTTGCAACTTCTGTGCTCAATTTAGACAGATTTCAAATGATCTCTACCTTATTTTTATAGTAAAAAAGGTTTGTCTTGTATAACGTCAGTCTTACACATCAGTCTTTGTCACACCAGCTCAAACATTTAGTAAGTGAACTTTAGTAAGTGAAATATTTAGTATATATATATACTAAATATATATATATATTAATATTTATTAAGTGAAATATTTAAAATTAGAGAATAATTTAAAAGGATTTATTTGTGAAGTTTTGAATAATTTAGCTAGAGAAAAATTGTTAAAAGAGATTTTTCCAGTACTTCTCCAGGATCTCCTACACTTACTATCAGAATGCTGGTTGTGAGGAAATAAGTATATGCTTCTTTAAATAATCTTATTTCCTGAAGTTATCTTATTTCATGAAGTAATTTCCTCTTGCAACGCCAGGGAAAAAAAAAAAAAAAAAAAAAAAGAGAGAGAGAGAGAGGGAGAGAAAGAGAGAAAGAATATCCAGAGTTGTAATTTCCTGAAATCTTCAGAAATGAGCAGACCCAAGTATCAAATGCACTAGAACAGAAAAAAAAAAAAAAAAAAAAAAAAAAAAAACACAGAAAGATGAATTCTTGAATTCTTGTTAAAAAGTGTTATCATAGCAAAGTGGATATATAAATTTAATCTATTCAGAGAAGACTTTAATAGAAATATGTTTTATGGCACATTTTTATTTCATTCTTATATGGTAAATGAAAATACTAACAGTACATCTAAATATTCCCTTTATATAGAAAAAAAAAGTTCGTCTTTTTTTTTTTTTCTTAAACAAAAGCCCTTCAGTGCAAATGTTTTATGAATTTCATTTAACAAATAAAAAATCTTTTAGAAGTTTATGTAAGCTGAGATTTCTCAGAGCAATATATTTCCCAAGGAAAACTAGGGAGACATTTAGTCATTTTATTTCATTAAAGTATATTTTAATTACCCCAGGAAAACTAAAATAGCATATTATAGCATCTTCATTAACTACTACTAGAAATTAGAAATCATTCATGATCCATGGAATATTCAACAATAGCAACATCTTTTTGCTAAATAATATCAATGATATAGCAAATTGTGTGTAACAAGAATGAAAAACAATATAATTTCCCCAAAGCTTGTCAAAATCTTTCTCTTTAGTCAACATTTTTCAATTCTCTATTTTTATTTCTAGTCCATAACATTCATAATTTTATTCACATGATTAAGATTTTGCATCTCCTTGAGCTATTAATATAAAAGTGTTTTACCGAAGTCAGGATACCTCAGCTAGATCTGAAAAACATGCTGGGAAGGGTCTTACAAGAATCTTTTCATTAACTGAAAAGGGGATGCTCAGTAAATGATGACACAAGCACCACCGTATCTGAAAAACACAAGAGCTATCAGAAAAAAATCCAGATGCGCAGCTTGAACTGTCCATTGCCACCTTCTTAGAATCATAGAACCATTGAATGATTTTGTTTGGAAGAGGCCTTAAAGACCACCTAATTCCAACCTCCCTGACATGGGCAGGGACACCTTACACTAGACCAGGTGGCTCAAAGCCCCATACAACCTGGCACTTTGAGGGAAGGGACATCCACAACTTCTCTGGGCAACCCGTTCCAGTACTTCACCACCCTTATCATGAAGAACTTCTTCGTAATATCTAATTTAAACCCACCCTTTTTAGTTCAAATCCATTACTCCTCATCCTATCACTACACTCCTTGACAAAGAATCCCTCCCCATCTTTCCTGTAGTCCCCCTTTACATATTGGAAGGTTGTTTGAAGGTGTCCCCAGAGCATTCTCCTTCAACCAATCACTTGCCTCAACCTGCTGGCCACGCTTCCCTTAACGTAGCCTAGGATGTGTTTTGCTTTCTGGGCTGCAAGCACACATTGGTGGATCATGTTGAGCTTCTTGTAAACCAACAACCCCGGGGACTTCTCATCAGGGTTGTTCTTGAACCATTCTCTGCCCAGTTTGTGTTTGTGCTTGGGATCGCTGTGGCCTCGATGCAGAACTTGTCCTTGTAGAACTTCAGGAGGTTCTCATGTACTGGGTCTGGCTGGGATGTTAACTTCCCCTGCAACAGCACATACAGTGAACTAGAACAGCAGTGGTATCACTCCAGTGTTGTATCTGCTGTTGAGCAGTGCTGGCACAGAATCAGGACTCTCTCTAACACTCCTAGGGGGTGGGCAAAAATGTGAGAAAGGAACTTCACCAGGGCAGCTGACCTAAACCAACCAAAGGGATATTCCATACCATATGATGTCACACTCAGTAATAAAAGGTGGAATAAGAGGGGGGTTGAGGCAGGCTCTCGTTGTGAAAATGTCTGTCCTCCCCAACATCGGCTACATGTGTCGAGGCCCTTGTGTTGGGTCTGTCTGAGCTGGAGTCACCTTTTCCCTGCAGCAGCCCACACAGTGCTGTGCTCTGCACTTGTAGCTGGAACAGCACTGATATCACTCCAGTGTTGTGTCTATTGCTGCATAGTGCTGGCACAGCACCAGGACTCCTTCCAAGCCCCCAAGAGCCAGCAGGCTGGGGGTGGGCAAGTGATGGGGAGGGGACATTGCCAGGGCAACTGACCTAAACCAGCCAAAGGGATATTCCATAACACCTGATGTCACACTCAGCAATAAAAAGGGGGGGGCTCTGGTGGGGAAGGGGGTTGTTGCTCCTGAACAACCACTATGTGTTTTGAGGCCCTACTTCCCAGGACATGGCCGAACATCGCTCATTGATGGAAAGTAGAGACTAATTTTTTCCCTCTCTCTGTGCTTCCATGCGGACTTATTGTTTCTTTTGTTTCTTTTCCTCCCTATTCCCTTTCCCTTTAATTAAACCTTTCTCATCTCAAACCTCGAGTTCTCTGTGCTGTATTTTCTCCCCCTTCCTCTTTGAGGAGAGGAGGAGTGAGAGAGCGGTTGTGGTGGAGCTCGGTTGCCTTGTGCCCACCTGAGTAAAACCACCACATATAAATATGCTGTTAAAAGCATATTTAAGAATAATCCCAATATACTCTTACTTTACAATTATCACACTTACATCAATAATCTTCACTTACATCAAAAAGAAAAAGAATTCACCACACCAAAATAAACATAACATCATCACGGCACTGAGAAGGTGGACATTTTACACACACACCAACCCTCGTCCCTTCACCACACTAACATGAAACATATTTCTCACAGTTACTGCTTTCTTAAATTCTTCACAAGTTGTACATTCATAACAATCATCCTGTCCATATTTTGCCCATTACTTCTATCAACTATCATCCTTATCTCAAATTCCTCGAGCCCCACGTTGGGCTCCAAAAAGGACTGTTGTGGTTCTGGGCAGCTAGGCTCCACCACAGCCATTATCTCACTCCCCCTCCTCAAAGAGGAACAGGGAGAAAATACGATGAAAGGGGCTCAAAGGTTGAGATAAGGACAAGAAGATCATGCAGTAATTATTGTAATGCGCAGAACAGACTCTGCATAGGGAGATAGTAAGATTTATTGCTTATTACTAACAAACGAGAGAAGTGAGAAACAAAGGAAAGAAACCAAAAGCACCTTCCCCCCCATTCACCCTCTTCCACCTCCTCCCCCTGAGTGGCACAGGGGAATGGGGGAATGGAGGTTATGGTCAGTCTACAGCACTTCTTCTCTGCTGCTCCTTCTCGGTCACTCTCGTCCCCTGTGTTGTGGAGTCCCTCCCATGGGATGCAGTCCTTGATGAACTGATCCGGTGTGGGCTTCCCACAGGCAGCAGCTCTTCCAGAACTGCTCCAGATATGGGTCCGTACCACGGGGTCCATCCCTCAGGAGCAAACTGCTCCAACCTGGGTCCCCCATGGGCAGCAGCTCCTGCCAGGTCACCTGCTCTTGCGTGGGCTCCTCTCCACGGGCTACAGGTCTGGCCTGGAATCTGCTCCGGCAAGGGTCTTCCACAGGTGGCAGCCTCCATCGGTGCAAGTCCATCTGCTCCACTGTGGTACTCCATGGGCTGCAGGGGGACAGCCTGCTTCACCATGGTCCTCACCACAGGCCACAGGGAACTTCTGCTCCAGCGCCTGGAGCACCTCTCCCCCTCCTTCTTCACTGACCTCGGCGCCTGCAAGGCTGTTCCTCACTCCTCTCACTCTCCCAGCTGCTGTGTGGCACAGTGTTCTTTTTCCCTGTCTTAAATATGCTCTCACGGAGGCACAAAACAACATTGCTTATTGGCTCGGCTCTGGTCAGCAGTGGGGTCCTTACCAAACATGGGGCAGCTTCTAGATCCTTCTCAAAGGATCTAAAACGTAAACCCACTACAGCCCTGCTTCAAGGATGTGGTCATGCATCACTCATTTGTGGGAAACAGAGAGTAATTTCTTTCCTCTGCACTTCCACACAGCCTTTACTTGTTTTGTTTTGTTTTGTTTTGTTTCTCTTTTCCCCTCCGTTTTCCCTTTCCCCTTTTCCCTTTAGTTAAATTGTTTAATTAATAATAATATTTCCGTAATAATTATTTTTCCTTTTAATTAAATTATTCTTATCTCAACCTGTGAGTTGTTTCTTTCCTTTTCTTCTTCCACTTCTCTTCTGGGGAGGGGGAGTGAGAAAGAGGTTGTGGTGGAGTTTATCTGCCTAGCACAGTAAAACCACCACAGTCCTTTTTGGCGCCCAATGTGGGGCTCGAAGGTTTGAGATAACAATAGAATTGATTAAAACTCTTAGAACTAACATGCTTAGTCGCTAGTCACCATGTTCAGTGTTCTGTTAATATTTACATGTTTGATCATGTGTCATGTAATCCGTGTCATGTTCTCCTTTCTCCTCTATATCCAATCTATATCCAATCCGAGAGTGCACTACAATCTGTGTTCTTTTTTTTTTTTTTTTTTTTTTTTTTTTATTTGCTGTGCTGTAAAGCACTGGCCTTGAGTTTAATCTGGCTTTCAAGCTCTGTACTGTTATCATTTGGGTCTCATGGAAATTGTCTTTTAGAGAATATTCAGAATTGCACTGCCTTCCTTTCCTCATCTGGAAGTCAGTTTATTAATAATATCAGGAATAGTACCTCCTCCTTCTCTCCTTCTTTCACAGTGGGCTAATTACAACAGTTTTTGAGTATTTTGAATATTCACGTGTAATCCATATATTGCTATTTCTAATTCTGAATAATGGGTTTCCTCTTCTCTCTAAGGTTAATCGATTTTTTAGAAAGCTTACCTGGGAATTTGTTCCGAAGAAGTCTGGTGGCGGGTGGCAAGGTGTGTGGGAGGATATAGGCAGGTACTTGTCATAGGTGTCTCCTCCAATAGTTTTGAACTTCACTCCTGAACAAGTGCAAAATCCTAAAAGCCCGATAGAATGTTTGAGAGTCATATACCCTGACCCTAACAAAGCTGGAGAACGACAGCTTGCAGCACTGTGCTGGGTCCTAGCTTACGCCTATCAAACGCTATTTAACACTGTCCAGCACCCTCAAGGGAGGGAGAAGGTCTCTGAATCTGATGACCAGACAACACACACTGTGGCTGACCCAGAGAACCAACTGACTATGGTATCAGTTGTCCCCACAGTAAAGTCAAAACAATGGAAATGGAGGTCAGCTCATTTAGTAAGGGAAGAAGCCTTTCCTAAGAAGGAGGGAGAAGGGGAAAAGGCAGGCACCTCTAAAGCAGAGCCATCACAAAAACAACAGGAAGAAGAGTTGGAAATCGTAAAGGAATCAGAAACCACACGATCCTTATCCCTGAGTGAGCTGCAAGAAATATGAAAGGATTATGGTTGACACCCAGGTGAACACATCCTCACCTGGCTGCTTCGATGCTGGGATGCTGAGGCAAATAGCCAACAATTAGAGGGCAATGAAGCCAAGCAGCTGGGATCCCTCTTTAGAGAAATGGTAATTGACAAAGGAATTAGGAGAGAGACACGGGTTCTCAGCCTCTAGACGTGACTCCTGGCAGATGTGAAAAGAAAGATACCCCCACAAGGAATATATTGTGTATCAAATAGGCAAGTGGACCACTATGGATAAAGGTGTCCAGCATCTGTGGGAATTAGCTGTGCCGGAGATGGTTTATAGTGATTTGGAAAATGCCCAGACACCTAAAGATCCTGATGAAGTCCAGTGCACGGCATCCATGTGGCGTAAATTTGCACGGAGTGCACCATCAGCACATGCCAGTACGCTGGCAGTATTTACTTGGGATGAGGGCATGGGACCAACAGTATATACTCTGCCAGCTTCCCAAATATGAAGACAATCTCTCTGTTCCACTACAGGCCTGTGTCTCAGCTGTGGAGAAACTGTCCCAAAGACTTGACCATCTCGTAGAACAAGCATATCCCTCCTCATCCAGATGGAGTGATATTTCAGCCACTAAGAATCAGTATTTTTCTGCTCGTGGCAGAGAATACCCAAGATGCACACCATGTGGCACTTTTTGGCTATCTGCGTGACCATGGGGAAGATATGAGGAAGTGGGATGATGAACCTACTTCAGCCCTAGCTGCTTGGGTATGTGAACTGCAAGGAAATACAGTAGCAAGAAGAGAGTCTCCTAAGAAAAAGGCTGCTCCAGTTTCTGTTGGGCAGTTCCCCAGAGACAGTAGAAGGCTGATGTTATTCTTGACCATGATGAAGGGACCTCTGCTTCTCATTTGCAAGAATTAAGTGGCAGACACTCCAAACAGGACTAGAGGTGCCCTGCCTCTGGCCAGGTAGAGGAGAGGGATAACCGGATTTATTGGACTGTGTGGATCTGATGGCCTGGCACATCGGAATACAAAACTCTAATGGACGCTGCTGCACAATATAACTTAATGCCATCAGGCTACCAAGGGACAGAACTCATCTATATCTCTGGCGTGACAGGGGGATCCCAACAGATAACTGGATTGGAAGCTGAAGTGAGTCTAACTGGGAATGAATGGCAAAAGCGTCCCACTGTGACTGGCCCAGAGGCTCCATGCATCCTTGGCATAGACTGCCTCAAAAGAGGGTACTTCAAGGACCCAAAAGGATACAGGTGGGCTTTTGGCATTGCTGCGTTGAGCACAGAGAAGATTAAGCAGCTTTCTACCCTGCCTGGACTTTCAGAAGACCCTTCCATTGTAGGATTGATGAACGTTGGACTTGTGGTGGAGTTCAGCTGCCTAGCATGGTAAAACCACCACATCTCAAAGGCCCACATCTCAAGCCTGTCCAGCCCTCTCTGGATGGTATCTCTTGTCTCCAGCATGTTGACCACACCACTCCCTTTGGTGTCATCAGCAAACTTGCTGAGGATGCACTCCATGTCACCGATAAAGATGTTAAATAGTGCCAGTCCCAATACTGACCCCTGAGGAACACCAGTTGTTACTGATCTCCAACTGGACACTAAGCCGTTGACCATGACACTTTGAGTGCAACCATCCACCCAATTCCTTACCCTTCATGTAGTCGATCCATCAATCCCTCTTTTCTATTTGGAGACAATGTTATCATGCAGGACAATGTCAAATGTTTTGTACAAGTCCATGTAGATGATGTCAATTTATCTTCCCCTGCCCACCAGTGCCATAACCCTGTCTTAGAAGTCCACCAGATTTGCCAGGCAAGATCTGCCCTTAGTGAAGCCATATTGGCTGTCACCAATCACCTCTTTATTTTCCATGTACCTTATCAGAGTTTTCAGGAGAACCTGCTACACAATCTTTCCAGGAACAGAGGTGAAAGTTACTGGCCTGTAGTGTCCCAGGTCTTCCTTTTTCCCTTTTTTAAAATTCAGGTTGTATTTACCCTATTCAAGTCAGTCGTATCTTCGTATCTTCACTGGACTGCCACAACTTCTCCAATATGATGGATATTGGCTTAGAAACTACATCCACCAGCTCCATCAGGACACATGGACTTGCGAATCGAATCTTCAGGTCTTGAACTTGATCTTCTCCTTGATCTTCCCCTCATGGTTCATCATTTTCTCAGTCCCTGCCTTTGCCTTTTGTGGCTTGGGCTATGTGTCTAGAGCTCTTGATGTGGAAGACTGAGGCAAAAAAAGTCACTGAGTACCTCAGCCTTCTCCATATTCTCAGTAAGCAGGTCATGGGTAATGACCTGCAGAGCAGATGAAATAGAAAAATATTCCAGGCATCACCGACAACTTAGGAGGCTAAGTCATACAATATTCTGGAATGAATGCTTAAAACCCAACAGTCATAATCACAGTCATTAAAAGAACACCTGAGGGAAAGCTACTTCAGACCTGGTGGCAGTCATGAGAAGTGGACTCCCAAAGTCATTAAGGACTCAAAGTCCTTATAAATTCAACAAGGAAAAAAAAATACAAAATCCTTAATTCCTTTGTGAACCTTGACCAGAAGCAATATTCTTTTAAACTCACTCTTTTATTATTCAGTCTGTGAAAGGTTTTGAAATGGTTTTATATTAATCTGGAGACAAGTTCTAACCATCCATTTACAAAGCATCCCAATACTTTGCTTTCTCAAGCCCATTTCTTACAAACATTTAAATATGCATGAAATTATAAAATTCTATCTTAATCCAAGATAAATAACAATTTACTTGTAAAGGTCAGGGTTTGTACATGCCACCTGAGAGGTATTTCACTCTCAGAGTGAAATAGAGTGTGTTTTACAGAAAAATATTAAATCCAAAATACACTGTAAGATTATGTTTTAGGTGTTTTCTTCTAAACAAAATGTATTATAGGCCCAGGACTTATTAAGAAGGAATAAGAAATGAACAAATCTACTTCATCTTTTGATGTACTGAATAACAGATCCTAACTATTTAATTTTTAAAAGTGTGGATATATATACAAATTTAATGTCTTCATTTAAGCCATCAAGCTAATTTTTAACCTCATAGAATTTTTGGAATGATTAAAACTCTATTTTCCAGCAAATAAGCAACTTGCCAAAATACAAAGATTTTTATCCATGAAAATGATCAGTACTGGCTTCTCTAGTGAAGAGAGTTACAGACTATCTGGTGAGGCTTGCTATTAAGGTTTTATATGGTACAAAGCTGATGAGTTTGAGATCCATTTGGATTTCTTTTGAATTACCAATTCTTTTGAATTTTTATAGTTTGGCACAGATCATTCTAGAGACAGCAGGTGATATAATACATATCAGTCATTATTAATCTGAACTAGACTTGAGATGGTGCTCTACAGGTAAAAGTGCCTGTATGTTGTTTCCAGTCCCTTGAGTGAACTTGCTCCCATAGGGCTCATACCTAGCAATTAAAAAGTCGCACAGAACAGACAAACTGTAGAAGTTTTATATTTGCTTCAAAATCTTAAGTAGATCAGTTGCACTGAGCAGTCATATTAATGTTTTACAGGCCTTTGGGTATTAAAAGTTGTGTCAAAAAAAATCATATTCAGCAAAACTAAGAGTTTTATTTATTTATTTATTTGTTTATTTTCATAATATTGCCTTTGGCAATAAAATGAGATTTTAAGGCATAGTACCAAAATTAGGAAGACATGTATGTCCACAATTATAAAGCAGTTGTGGACAAATTGAAGTGCTAACAGTTGAAATCCTGTATATCTTGAGAGTTGCGTAATGTAGATCTGTTTGTTTTCCTTCCACAAGAATTTACTCTAGACATTATTCTTCTATCTCACTAACATATCTGTGAAATCTAAATGCAGGTAAATCAGTTGTAAAAGCTGTAAAGCAACTACATAGTGACAATAATACTTAATATTTTATGCCTATAAATAGGTTCTGCAGTATGAAAAGACAATGTGAAGGGTATCCATGTTACCAGTTATGAGACTGTTCTTTTAGGATACCTACAAAAGAACATTAAGAGAAGCAATGAATATCCTCCTTTTCTGTCATAGCTCCTTGATTTCTGTAGAACAGTGATATTTTATATCAGTGGGAGCATCTGGCCTACACTTGCAGAAACACTTGATATAGCTATAGAAGCACAAGCTGACTATGGTGTTTTGTGGAATATTTGAGGCTATACTGCTGTTTTCTAACCCTATACAAAAGCACTCCCAGAAAGAACAGAAGCCTTCATCCTTATATTTGAATTTAAACTCCATGTAGGTTTAGAAATGATGCATAAGCATATAGGCATGAAAATGATGCATAACTCCCTATGAAATAATCTTCACCAAGGCTTGGCATGTACCAGAGGAAAATGCAAACATGCATAAGCTTGTAGGTATCATGGATACCCAGAACATGGAGATTTGTGTAGCAAAATAGAACTGCCTGTATCTAATAACATGAAACAGTGTTCACAAGGTTCTTCTGCTAGTTTTAGTGCTTGTATAAAAATCATAATAGTTAAGCCAATATTTTTATATTAATTTTATATATAGGGTTATTTTATTTTGTCTCTTTCTTTCCTGTATTTTTTTAAGTGCTCTGCTGGATATTTACTGATAGCACAGGACATGTTTGCATAATTATCTTTCATTAAATAATATTAATTTTATCTTTTATCTATGTATTTCTGGCTGAACAAGTCTACTGAGGGTATAATCCTCCAGAACAAACCTGGTGGAAAGAACAGTTTTGTAACCCTGGAGATAAAAGAAGAGCCCAGATATCTCAGCTATATTAAAGCTGATTATTAAAGGAAGATAATAGTCATTTCAAATTTGTAACTAGAAACTGTGATGCTTTTATTTAAATTATAAAATTTTCACTGACAGATGTAACTACAAACTTACTCAAAGACAAAGGTTTCCTGTATGTAAATCTGAATATGGTTGCTTAACCACAGTGTTGGTTTTTTGTTTGTTTGTTTGTTTGTTTTTCTTGTTTCTTTGTTTGTTTTGTTACTCTTTGATATGTTTACGGTATTTGAGTCATCTACTTAGGACAAGCAT
Organism: Netta rufina; assembly: GCF_964035555.1. Classification (NCBI taxonomy): domain Eukaryota; kingdom Metazoa; phylum Chordata; class Aves; order Anseriformes; family Anatidae; genus Netta; species Netta rufina. Next base: position 38,475,846 of record NC_140123.1, on the reverse strand, counting down.
GTATTAGACAATATTTATGGAAGTTCATTTCTTCCTTTCTGCTTCTAGAAAGGCTGCTAGACTATTGAGATCCTTGGAATATCTGAAGCGAACCTAGTCATTAAAATATAAGCAAATAAACTGGACACTGGCAAACATTAGAGATTATCTCCATGTAATTTTAAACTATAAAGTATAATCTATTTGGGGTTTAATATAAGTATTCAAAAACTGAAACCTTTATTTCAGTAGTTTATGCTTTATGCTTATGCATAAAGCATAAACTTATAAACTTAGTTTATGCTTATGCTATATTTTCTTGCTGCAAAGAAAATATCTTGCATTTGGAACTTTTCCATATTTTGTCATTAACCAGTTTGACTATTTCTAATCACGTTTTCCATGTTGTTTGAGTATATCATTTTAGAAACAAAGATAAAGAAACTACATATAGTTTTGCATTCAGCACACAGAGGTATAATCTCTTCCCTTTGCCGGAGGAAATCATCCATGATATGCTGCCAATATTTTAACAAGAGGTTCTCACAAATCATTCTCCCCTTAAGCCTATGCTAAATCTGTGTACCAGGAGTATGTTTGCTCCAGAGAAGAGTGACAACTGATTCATTTGTTTCTGATATAATGTGAAAAAGCATTCTCATAAGCATAACCAAGAGAGATTGGATCTTACTTGGCAAACAAACTGACATCAAGCTCCTTGAAATACCTAGACTACGTTCTTTAGCATGAGAAATAAATAAATTAATAAAATAAAATAAAATAAAATAAAATAAAATAAAATAAAATAAAATAAAATAAAATAAAATAAAATATCTAACAAATAAAAAGTGTACAAACAAGTTTACTAGGATAGCACTATCTGCTTTGAAACAGCATGTGAACAATACTATTAATAATTATCTTTTGAGACATAATACATTGTAAGATGTTTTCTCACTAAAGTATCTATCATTTGGTAAACTCCAAAAAGTTCCCATATACAAAATGTTGCAGATATTGCATAAAACATCAGACGAACTATGCTAAACAACTGTGAATAATCTGAAAATGATTCTCCCATCTCAAATTACATTACTTTTATTATTACTTTATTAAAATTATTTTTATATTCTGATACCCTTACCCATCATCATGTGTGATGTTTCAATATTTCCTGACGGATTTAAGGGCTTAGGGAAGTACTTTTGTATCTGCAATATATTTAAGAGCTGTCAGAGAAATGTGGCTAGTACAGAGTAATATTCTTTCACATCTATTCTTCTTAAATAATGTGAGGAGAATGTCCACTCTACCTAGGTTTTCCTCAGCCAGTGGCTGATGAACTCTCGACAGTGACATAACCTTTAGCAAATTTGAAGGGAGGAAACTGTCACATTGTTGTGTGACCTGTTCCACATTGCATTGATAAATGAAATACATTTGTATATTAGTTGAAAAAAAGACTGATGCAATAAAAACAAGCATGCTTAATTCTAATTAGTTAATTAGTTCTAATATTTATGTACACTAGCTGTGTGCTTTTAAATGACAGTACATAGCCTTTTTTCTGAAAGTCCTGAAGTATACTCAATCTCCTCAATTTTGCTCTAGTATTTTCATTAAAATAAAGCTACTTAATAAAGCTGTGATTTGAACTCATATCCTAACCATGAATAGTTCCCAGAAATTTATCTTAAATATTATTCTCTCTCTTTCTTATCAATATGTCTGTAATGAATGTCATGGAAAGGGAAATGTTAATAAGAAAAAATATGTCATTAATTTATTTACTTATCCCAAGATACTTATAATGTTGATGGTGAGTCTATCTGCTAGAAAACACAGTTTACTTAGACAGAGAAGACACAATTTCCTTAGGCAGAGAAGGCAACGACTTTTTTTTTTTTTTTTCTTTTTTTCTTCCTTTATTCTATTCACAATCTGAGAGGCTCTACTAGTTGAACTATTAGCTACATTAGTTCTTTGCTTTCTTGCTGAGTAGGGCTTCATAACTAGAATGAAAATTGGCTACAGTGATGAATGCCAGGTTTCTGAATGCACATAGAAGTAGCCTCTATAGTATAAGATTCTGACGATGTAATGTCTCCTGAAAGTAGATTCAATTTTGGCCTATGTTATTACCACTCCAACAAATAAAATGTAAACCTTAAAAACAATGGAGAGGAGAGGAGAGGAGAGGAGAGGAGAGGAGAGGAGAGGAGAGGAGAGGAGAGGAGAGGAGAGGAGAGGAGAGGAGAGGAGAGGAGAGGAGAGGAGAGGAGAGGAGAGGAGAGGAGAGGAGAGGAGAGGAGAGGAGAGGAGAGGAGAGGAGAGGAGAGGAACATTTAAAGATCAAGTCTGACTGCCTGACCAGCTCAGGTTTAACCAGAATTTTAACATATTATTAAGTACATTATCTAAATGCCTCTTGAATATTGACGGGCATGGGGTATCAACAGCCTCTCTAGGAATCCAGTAAATATATATATATATTTTTCCTAATAACCAGTCTGAACCTCCCTTTGGGCAGCTTTGTGCCACTCCCATGCATCCTATCATTGGTTATAAGGGAGAAGATATCAGCACCTCCTTCTCCATTTCCCTTGCTCAAGAAGCTGTAGAGAACAATGAGGTCACCTCTTAGTCTCCTTTTCTCTAAACTAGTGTAGTGGGTTTACGTGGCAAGGTTTTGGTAGCAGGGAGCCATAGGGGTGGTTTCTGTGAGAAAGATCTAGAAGCTGCCCCATGTTTGGGAAGGGCCCCATTGTTTTCCAGATCCGAGCCAATAAGCGATGTTGTTTTTCGCCTCTGTGAGAGCATATTTAAGACAGGGAAAAAACGCTGCGCCACACAGCAGCCGGGAGAGTGAGAGGAGCGAGGAACAGCCTTGCGCCAAGGTCAGTGTAGAAGGAGGGGAGAGGTGCTCCAGGTGCCGGAGCAGAAGTCCCCTGCGGCCTGTGGTGAGGACCATGGTGAAGCAGGATGTCCCCCTGCAGCCCATGGAGTACCACGGTGGAGCAGGGTTCCACGCTGCAGCCCGTGGAGGAGACCACGGTGGAGCAGGTGGCCCTGCACCGATGGAGGCTGCCGCCCGTGGAAGACCCCTGCCGGAGCAGATTCTGGGCCGGACCTGTAGCCCGTGGAGAGGAGCCCACGCAGGAGCAGGTGACCCGGCAGGAGCTGCTGCCCGTAGGGGAGCCAGGTTGGAGCAGTTTTCTCCTGAGGGATGGACCCCGTGGTACAGACCCATATCTGGAGCAGTTCTGAAAGAGCTGCTGCCTGTGGGAAGCCCACGCCGGATCAGTTCATCAAGGACTGCATCCCGTGGGTGGGACCCCACAGCACAGGGGACGAGAGTGACCGAGAAGGAGCGGCAGAGAAGAAGTGCTGTAGACTGACCATAACCCCCATTCCCCGTTCCCCTGCGCCGCTCGGGGGGAGGAGGTGGAAGAGGGTGGATGGGGGGGAAGGTGCTTTTGGTTTTTTTTCTTTGTTTTCTCACTTCTCTCGCTTGTTAGTTGTAGGCAATAAATCTTACTATCTCCTTATGCCGAGTCTGTTTTGCCCGTTACAATAATTATTGCGTGATTTTCTCGTCCTTATCTCAATCCTTGAGCCCTTTTCACATATTTTCTCCCCATTCCTCTTTGAGGAGGGGGAGTGAGAGAGCGGCTGTGGTGGAGCTCGGCTGCCCACTCGAGCGGAACCACGACAACTAGACAACCCAAGTGTCCTCATCCTCTCCATAGGCTTCATGCCTTTCTGCACACCTTCTAGACCTTTTACTAGTTGTATTGCCTTCCTCTGGATGCATTCAAGTATCTTAATATCCTTTCCATACTACAGAGAACAGAAATGCACGCTATATGCAAGGAGAGAGTACACCAACTCTAAATATAGTAGGATAGTTATCCAGAATCCAGAAGGTATGCTGTGTTTAATGGACTCAAAATTTGCTCTCCTGAATGCCAGAGCACACTGTTGAATCTGATCAGTGTCTGAACATGTACAGAAACAAAGATTTACAGCCCTAGAGAACAGAAATGAAATGTCCTCCACACCCTGTCCCCCTACCCCAAAGCCCATCCCTCCAAGCTAACACATAGGAACCTGTGATCTTTATGTCTATTTGTAGGTGGAAACCTACTGTTTTTTATACCTGATTTATTCTCTTTCTACCTTATGAAAGGAAATCAATTCATTTTAAATATTTTGTATAAAGGTTTAAAATATATATATATATTATTGGGGGAGGAGTATGATTTTGTTGTTGTTTGTTGTTGATGGTTTTGTTTGTGTTTTATTTATTTTTTCAATTTAGAGAAGAGGAGGCTGATTTCATTGCCGTTTGCAGCTTCCTCGTGACAGGGAAGAGAGAGGGAGGTGTTCATCTCTTCTCTCTGGTGACTGTTGATATGACCTAAGAGCATGGTTTAAAGCTTTGTCTGGGGAAGTTCAGACTGGATTTTAGGAAAAAAATTCTTCACTGAGTGGATGGTCAGTCATTGGAACAGACTTCTCAAGGAAGTGGTCATGGCCTCAAGCCTGTTGGTGTTCAACTTACGGCTTAACTCTTAGGTTGCTCTTTGTGTAGTAAGGAGATGGACTCGATGATTCTCATGAGTCTCTTATGACTCAAGGATACTCTATGATTCTATAAAGGATATTGCAATAGATAAAATGTGGTGTTTCCTGAACAGGTGGAAGTCAAAAGTCAGGGGTACAGCTCATGCACATCTGATTAATGTAGTGATTTCTGACATAAAATTAGCAAACCAAATTGCAAACATTCTACTAAGTATATGGAAAATTTGTATAGTATAGTTGTCCAATGGACCTTAATAGAGAGAAGTGAAGTCTATTACATTTTCCTTCCTACTTATCACATCTTTCCTTTCTAGAGTTTTTAATTGCCAAATTTAAGATCTTTTTTGATTAGAACACAGGCTCTTTATTAGAAAGGGCATTATAAAGAATAGTGTTTTTTGTTTTGTTTTGATTTTGTTTTTGTTTATTTTGTAATGTCAAATGCACTAGAGTATAAAACAATGTTTCAGAACTGGAACAACATTTTCATAGAAAATGATTCGTCTCGTACAGGAAAGTTGCATTATTTAAGATGGGACTGGTAGATATCACACAGGACCTTGAATGACATGAATATAAGCTGTTTTTTTGCCTAACTAGCATGGTGGGAATCTACCTTCCAGTAACTGGGACAGTGAGGAATTGACTTACCCACAACTAATTGCCTAATGCTTTTCAGATGTGCGAATCCACCACTCCCAAACAGCTCTAGACACCTGGAATATCAGCGTTGTGTCTGACAGCCCCACATACATATTCTGATTACTTATATTATGCACAGATGACTCTAGGTCCTTCTGTGTGAACTATAAAATAAAACACAGTGTCAGAATATTGTAGCAATTTATCAATTTGGGGTCCAAGTGGACATTAGTTTAGATTTTTGGGTTCATGACAAATGTCTACATCCTACAATAGTTGTTTTTTTTTATAATTTTCACAGAAAATCTCAGAATGATTGAGGTTGGAACGTATCTCTGGCAGGCACTTGGTCCAATCCCTCTGCTCAAGCAGAGCCCCCTAGAGCAGGTTGCCTAGGACCATGTGCAGACAGCATTTGAAGATCTCCAAGGAAGGAGACTCCACAGCCTCTCTGGGCAACTTGTTCCAGTGTTATGTCACATTCACAGTAAAGTGTTTCTTGGTGTTTAGATGGAACTTTGGGTTCGGGGACAACAAGGCTAGTGTCCTGGTTGGGGTCTGCTATAGACCGCTGAACGAGGATGAGGAGACGGATTAGGAGTTCTACAGGCAGCTGATAGATATTGCGAAATCTTCAGCGCTTGTACTCGTGGGGGACTTCAACTTCCCTGACATATCCTGGAAGCACAACACAGCCTAGGAAGTTTCTGGAGAGCGTGGAAGATAGCTTCCTGACGCAGCTGGTTAGTGAACCTACCAGGGGTGGCGCCCCGCTAGACCTTCTCTTCACAAACAGAGAAGGACTGGTAGGAGATGTGGTGGTCAGAAGCTGTCTTGGGCAGAGTGACCATGAAAAGGTGGAGTTCACTATTCTTGGCGAGGCCAGGAAGGGGACGAGTAAAACCGCTGTATTGGACTTCCAGAAGGCTGACTTTGAGCTGCTCAGGACACTAGTTGGTAGAGTCCCTTGGGAGGCGGTTCTGAAGGGTAGAGGGGTCCAGGAAGGCTGGGCGTTCTTCAAGAGGGAAATCTTAATGGTGCAGGAACGGTCTGTCCCCACGTGCCCAAAGACAAGCTGGCAGGGAAGAAGACCAGCCTGGCTAAACAGAGGATTGTGGCTTGAGCTTAGGATAAAAAAGAGGGTTTATAATCTTTGGAAAAGTGAGCAGGCCACTTGGAAGGACTATAAGGATGTTGAGAGGCTGTGCAGGGACAAAATTAGGAAGGCCAAAGCTCATCTGGAGCTCAATCTGGCTACTGCCGTCAAAGATAACAAAAAACGTTTTTATAAATATATCAACACAAAAACAGAGGAGTAAGGAGAATCTCCATCCTTTACTGGATGCGGGGGGAAACTTAGTTACAAGAGAAGAGGAAAAGGTGGAGATGCTTAATGCCTTCTTTGCCTCAGTCTTTAGCGGCAATACCGGTTGTTCTCTGGATACCCAGTACCCTGAGCTGGTGGAAGGGGATGGGGAGCAGGATGTGGCCCTCACTATCCACGAAGAACTGTTTGGTGACCTGGTACGGCACTTGGATGTGCACAAGTCGATGGGGCCGGATGGGATCCACCCAAGGGTACTGAGAGAACTGGCAGAGGAGCTGGCCAAGCCACTTTCCATCATTTATCAGCAGTCCTAGCTAGCGGGGGAGGTCCCAGTTGACTGGTGGCTAGCAAACGTGATGCCCATCTACAAGAAGGGCCGGAGGGCAGACCCGGGGAACTACAGGCCTGTCAGTTTGACCTCAGTGCCAGGGAAGCTCATGGAGCAGATCCTCTTGAGAGTCATCACGCAGCACTTGCAGGGCAAGCAGGCGATCAGGCCCAGTCAGCATGGGTTTATGAAAGGCAGGTCCTGCTTGATGAACCTGATCTCCTTCTATGACCAAGTGACGCGCTGGGTGGATGACGGAAAGGCTGTGGATGTGGTCTACCTTGACTTCAGCAAGGCTTTTGACACCGTCTCCCACAACATTCTCCTCAAGAAACTGGCTGCTCTTGATTTGGACTGGCGCACGCTTCGTTGGGTTAGAAACTGGCTGGATAGCCTGGCCCAAAGAGTCGTGGTGAATGGAGTCAAGTCTAGTTGGAGGCCAGTCACTAGTGGCGTCCCCCAGGGCTCGGTACTGGGGCCGGTCCTCTTTAATATCTTCAACGATGATCTGGACGAGGGCATTGAGTGCACCCTCAGTAAGTTTGCAGATGACACTAAGCTATGCGCGTGTGTTGATCTGCTTGAGGGTAGGAAGGCTCTGCAGGAGGATCCGGATAGGCTGCACCGATGGGCTGAGGTCAACTGCATGAAGTTTAACAAGGCCAAGTGCCGGGTCCTGCACCTGGGGTGCAATAACCCCAAGCAGAGCTACAGGCTGGGAGAGGAATGGTTGGAGAGCTGCCAGGCAGAGAAGGACCTGGGAGTGATGGTTGATAGTCAGCTGAATATGAGCCAGCAGTGTGCTCAGGTGGCCAAGAAGGCCAACATCATCCTGGCTTGCATAAGAAACAGTGTGGCCAGCAGGGCTAGGGAGGTGATTGTCCCCCTGTACTCGGCTCTGGTGAGGCCGCACCTCAAGTACTGTGTTCAGTTTTGGGCCCCTTGCTACAAGAAGGACATGGAGATGCTTGAGTGGGTCCAGAGAAGGGCGACAAAGGGGCCTAGAAAACAAGTCCTACAAGGAGCGGCTGAGGGAGCTGGGCTTGTTCAGCGTGGAGAAAAGGAGGCTCAGGGGTGACCTTATTGCTCTCTACAGATACCTTAAAGGAGGCTGTAGTGAGGTGGGGGTTGGTCTATTCTTCCATGTTCCATGGTGACAGGACGAGGGGGAATGGGCTAAAGTTGTGCCAGGGCAGTTTTAGTTTGGATCTTAGGAAGAACTTCTTTACCGAAAGGGTTGTTAGACATTGGAACGGTCTGCCCAGGGAAGTGGTGGAGTCACCATCCCTGGAAGTCTTCAAAAGACATTTAGATGTAGAGCTTAGGGATATGGTTTAGTGGGGACTGTTAGCGTTAGGTCAGAGGTTGGACTCGATGATCTTGAGGTCTCTTCCAACCTAGAAATTCTGTGATTCTGTAACTTCCTGTGTTTCAGTTTGTGCCCATTGACATAAAACCACGACTCTACTCCCCACCTATTCTGTTTTCTCACACTTTTTTCTCCCCATTGATCTCTCCTTTTTCCTATATTTGGCCCTAAACATTCCATACATTTTTTATATAACAGGTTTTTCTGTAGAGCATAGATAAGCATAAGATAAGCATATCTATCTAAGCATAGATAGAATTAATATAAAAGATTTGCTTTGAACCCAAATGTAATGGTACTGAAACAGCATAAACAACAATAATAAAATATTTTATAACACTTCGATAACACAGCCTGATATAATATATTTAACATCAGCATGTGACCAATAGAACAGCAAAATGTCAAAGAAAATCATGTCATTGGTAGGAGACATCTACCTGATAAAAGGGACAAAGATCACTTTCCTGAATGCAAAAGAACATTGATAATAATAATGATGATGATGATGATGATGATGATGATGATGATAATAATAATAATAATAATAATAATATAGATGCACAACATTGAGAATAGGTAAGAACTCCTTCTATCTAGGCAATAGCATAAGAATTCCAGGTATAAAGAGGAAACATCAAAGAAGGAAGAGAAGCCTGCTTCAGTTTTGTCTTTTCTTGTCAGAGAGCTCTCAAGTCTGATCACCTGACACTACCACCAACTACTGCCTTCAGTGCTAACTATTCAAAAACTTCTATGCAGTGTTCTGTATTCACAGCTAAGTTATAATGTAAATGTTAAAGCCTAACACCATCATATATGTAGTTATGATGATTAATAATGTGTAAGAAATAACAGTTAGCAATTTATGTTGCTAATGAATTGATTTAATAAAGTTTACTTCTAAAGTTTAAAACCAGAATTTGTTGGTCTTTTAAACATTCCGTCCCAGCCACCTTTAATTCCCATAAATAGACACATGTACAACCCTATATATAAGTATGCATAAATACAGCTTCAATAATTCTTTCCTATATGATTCCTGATAATCTCTTTGTCAGTTGCAAAAGTCAGGTTAAATCTCCTTAAGGCTGTAATTGAATGGTTCTTTCAATAGCTACTCACTGACTTGATAATTCTGCTCTTTTCTATTGATGGGTTTACATGCTATTTATTTGGGTATGCATATCTCTCTGTGTGCTTAATCGATTACTCTTTCTGTCTCTTGTATTTGTACTTTTATCATGAATATCCTGTAATGCAGTATCCAGACATAACAGAACATAACATTCTAGATATCTTTATGTGGTATCTGAGATAAATTTTTGGGCCCACTCAAATCAGTGAACATTTTGCCACTGAGGTCAGTGAGATCAGCATTTTATTGGTCTCCTGTCACATCTGAATTATGTAACATTAGCCATTTAGAATATGCACTACAGACAAGAAACACTGTGCCATTTAGAATACGTAATAAAAATAATAAACACATTGTTATATCATATCTTTCCTTATTTAACTTTCATTCTTCCCTACCTATAGACTACTTTGTGAAGTTGTGCATATTCAGTTTCAATTAATGCTCAGCATATTGAATATGATGCAAAGAAATATATAAAAGTTGATTACAGGTTTCCCAAAATTCGCTTGAAATGAAAAGCTTCAAAAACTAAGTATGTCTTGGTTAACATGTAATGGAGAGGTGATACTCTGTAGAAATACTGGATGCTTGAATGCTTGTCAACATTTCAGATTAAATTGTAATGGAATGGTATAGGAAGAATTGGAAGGAATGGCCTCAAAATGCTCATGTGTTTGGAACTTGACAGTAAAATTCAGCGCATGTGATCAGCAACACAGTGAAAAGGATAGAAAGCTTCAAATATTTTGCCTCACTTCATCTTTTCATAAATCTTTTGGAAATTACAAGATGACACTTTGTAGCATGGAATTCAGAATGGTGGGTTCTTATTTGAGCTTGGTGACTGACTCATACGAAAAAGTTAAGGTATTATTTCCTTAACATGATTTCTTAATTCTGTTAAGAAAATTTCTTAAGTATGACATAGTGATAACAAAATACAACTTATTTAGGAACTTGACGAAGGGAAAGTGGTATTAAAATCTGAAGTACATTTATAAAAGTGAAGAGGCACGTATATTGTATCAGATTTTTCTGACTGTTGCATGAATCAGAAATACAATTTCTTAAAGGGATCACAGATGATAGGCATTGTAGTAGAATACTCAGTCTAAAAGGAAAGTTTTTCACTTTTACATTAACTGACCAGACTTTCAATGCCACCTTTTCATATAGAATGCATATAAAGAAGTTTTTAACATTGACCTCGCCAAAACAATTTGTATGTATGCAAGGCTGTACGAAAGATCTTCAGCTCATGCATTGTTTGGAGTAGGTAAACATAAATGTATGCAAAGCCAAATTCAGAAAATAAATCATTCACAAAGGTGGAGGTATATTCATATCTGAACAGCTTGTAAAATAATTACTATGGTGTTTGGTACAACAAATCATGCAGATCAGACTGCATTAATTGTGCTGGGTTAAACGCTCGCCAACCACAAAAGAGGTGTAAAATTGAAAAGGGGAATAGGGGAATTGAATCTACTATACTTATGGTATTGTATGTTTGGTTTAGCTAAACTTAATTTCAATCATTTAGGTTATTCTTTTTCCATATAGCTTTTTGAATTTTGAAAAAAAAAAAAAAAAGTTAAATTAAAAATTTTAATGCCTTCAAGTCTGTATGAATATGATAAGCTTCTAAAGCTGATATAAGGAATATATATTGCTTACAGGTAATAACATATGGGCTACTTTTATCCACTCTCATGAGAGTAAATGATTATTAATTCATGTATTGGTTAGACTACATTTCAGATGATTAGTACTTGTGACTTCCTTAGACTTTTAAAGGGTATTACCACTAAGAAATTTAGTGTCTTTAAATATAAATAATTGTTTGTTATAATTCAGATAACCATTTCAGAAGAGATGGCACAGCTTAATTTCTTTCAGTTATCACCATGAATCTAGTTCAGTGTGTTGGAGTTCATATTCTTGCAATATTATTTCATATGATATAGCATCAGGGAAACAGAAACAATATCAATTTGTTGAGAAAAAAAAAAAAAAGAAAAAGTCTCAGGAGACAGATTGTGACTAGCAGTGAATTTAATCTCATAATTCTGACTCAGGCTGACCGTCAAGTATAGTTTCTTAATTTCTCACATATCCTATTCTATCCTCTTGGAAAATGGGTAGGGGAGTTTGAATGGCCAGTGCCATTCAGTATTCAGTACTACATATTGAGCTACAGCTTGATAATCTAGTACCCTTACTAGATTTTCTCCTTCCATTCTGGATGAACTGAGTATCATGATTTCAGTGGACATCATTATATAAACATTATGCAATCTAAATTCATTTAAAGAAGTTATGTAGTTATAAAACGAAATGATAAACAAAGACATAGAATCATAGAATATCCCCAGTTGGAAGGACCCATAAGGATCATCAAGTCCAAATCCTGGCACTGCACAGGTCTACACAAAAGTTTAGACCATGTGACTAAATGCACAGTCCAATCACTTCTTAAATTCAGACAGGCTTTGTGCAGTGACTGCTTCACTGGGAAGCCTGTTCCAGTGTGCAACCACCCTCTCAGTGAAGAACTTCTTCCTGATGTCAAGCCTAAACTCCCCCTGCCTCATCTTAACACCATTCCTGCGGGTCCTATCACTGGTGTTTAAGGAGAATAGGTCACCTGCCTCTCCACTCCCCTCGCAAGGAAGTTGTAGACCGCGATGAGGTCCCCCTTCAGCCCACTCTTCTCCAGGCTGAACAGGCCCAGTGAACTCAGCTGCTCATATGTCTTCCCCTCTAGGTCCTTCACCATCTTTGTTGCCATCCTCTGGACACTCTCCAGCAGTTTAATGTCCTTTTTGCACTGTTGTGCCCAGAACAGTACTCGAGGTGAGGCAGCACCAGTGCAGAGTAGAGCAGGTCAATCACTGCCCTCGACCGACTAGCAATGCTGTCCTTGATGCACCCCAGGATACAGTTGGCCCTGTTGGCTGCCAGGGCACACTGCTGGCTCATATTCAACCTGCTGTCAACCACAACCCTCACATTGCTCTCTGTGGGGCTGCTCTCCAGCGTCTCATCGTACGTAAAGCCAGGGTTGCCCCATTCCAGGTGCAGGACCCGGCACTTGTCATGTGGTTAGTTGGTGATCGCCCAGCTCTCCAATCTGTCCATATCTCTTTGTAAGGCCTTTCCACACTCATCTGAGTCCACAACTCCTCCCAGTTTGGTGTCTGAAATATGATGCTAAGTATGTTGACTGCTCTGATGTTAAAAGCAGACAAAACAATTTAAGTTATTTAAAATCAGAATCATTATCAGCTCAGAGTTCAAAACAGCTGAATTACAAATTCTTTGTGAGTAGGGGAAATTGATTTTCTGAAAAAATAATCTGTTAAAGAGTATTCATATTTTTTTTTCTACAAATGTTGTTAAGAACCACTTCTAAATACATTTCTGCTATGCTTATCAGAGACTTTATAAGACCTGAAAGAAAAGCAAACAGACACAAACCAAGACAAAGTAAAACAAACAAACAAACAAATAAAGAAACTACAAAACAACATAAAATGAACTGAAAGATTTCTGTGCTTCTGTTATTTTTTCCATGTTATGAAAATCAGTTATCAGTTAAAACTGCTTAAAGATAAAATCAAGATATATAAGAACTAGGAAAATCCAAACAACTTATTCTCTTGCTGTGTATCACAGTTCAAATTTTTGCATTTTTTTGCAGTCACTCCAAAGTTAAGATTACATTAAATTCAGTGATTGTGACTGAGTAAAAATGTGTTGTGTTTAACTGTGCTGAAATGATCATTTTCCAATGTTTTGTTAATTGCCCTTACTCTTTGATATTTGTGCCTTATGCTCAAATTTAATTTGTCTGGTTTCGACTTCTATTGATTTTAACTTGATTTTCCTTTCTCTGCCAAACTAAGGAGACCTTTATAAATTAGTATTTTTCTTCTAAGGAATACATAAGCAGTAGTCAAGTACTTTTGCAGTTTTCTTACTACATATGCTGACTTCTAAGCTACACTTCACTGAAAAGAAAAAAAAAAATAGAAGAAGAAAAGAAAAAGAAGAAATAAATAAATAAAATGCTTCTTCTCTGCTGTAAAGAGCAAGGTGTTCTTTTTCCTGCCAAGATCTATTTTGCAAGATATGTACAGTCATACAATATCCCCTGTGACAAATTTGGATAATAGTGATTAGTTATGGTTTCAGAGGGTTTTTTTTTGTTTCGTTTTGTTTTTTTAAGGAAAGTGAGTAGGACGCCTGGAAGATGAACTCAGAGTATACTCCAAAAGGCAATATGGACTTCCATTGAGTCTTTCACTGTCATGTGTTTTCAAATATTTCTGTGATTTTTTTTTAACCTCATATTTTAACAGTTCTTAAAAAGTTTAACTTTTTAGACTCTTTAAACTTTGAGAGTACTGAGAAAAAATTCAAAACTAATGATAGTGCTAAACAAAACAAACCACCAACAACAAAAAAGTGAAATCCCTTTCCACATTCTTATATTCTATAATCACTTCACCTATAATGCCAACAATTGCAGCAATGTTTTTTTACCTGTAGTATAGCTGTGTAATGTGCAATATGATGTACAGGTTTCTGGCCAATGTGATCCTCCAGTCTTTCACACATACTGACTTTCCATGACATTCTCTTGTTCTGACAAGTTTTGAAGTGTATAATTATCCACTAACAGCACTTTTTATACAGTGTGTTATTTCACAGAATGCAGTTTAATATAGGATCCAGATCCCCACTATAACTGCCAACTTCTGATCATTATTTACTGACATTTGTGTCATTTGAAAATGTTACCACCAGAGATTTCAGTTTTATATTCAGGTTAATAACTAAAATTTTGTTCACACTGTATATTTTATATACAGTTATATATACATGCACACATACACAACATACACGTAATATAAAGTCATAAATATACCATGTTAATGTTAAATATTAACATAAAATCTGAACATAATTAATTATACATTAATATAATGGCATGCCTTATAACATATTATGTAATGATATATGATGTACTGAATAATTTTATCATAAATAATTGAAATTATAATGTTATAAATCTATTGTGTTACAATATTCTATTTTATGTATTAGTATATAATATTAATTATAATATCAGTCTCAGAGGAATGCTATTTGAAACATCACCATGTGGTTTACACGAATAATAATTTTTACTGATAACTTAACTTTTTCTTACTTATGTTTGTGTCTTGCACTTGGGGCATGACATCCCAAGCCCTACAGGCTGGGAGATGGGTGGTTAGAAAGCTGCCTGGCGGAGAAGGACCTGGGAATACTGGCTGAATATGAGCCAGCAGTGTGCTCAGGTGACCAAGAAGGTCAACAGCATCCTGGATTATATAATAAACTGTGTGGCCAACAGGTCTAGGGAAGTGATTATCCCCTGTACTCGGCTCTGGTGAGGCCTCACCTTGAGTACTGTGTTCAGTTTTGGGCCCCTCGTTACAAAAAGAACATCGAGGTGCTCAGGCATGTCCAGAGAAAGGCAATGAAGCTGGTGAGGGTTCTGGAGAACAAGAGTTTTTGGGAGTGGTCCGATATAGTCAATTTGCCAGGCCTCACCATATTGAAACCCTAGCCATCTCCCCCTGTTCCAGGGAGATTTTACCTTCATGGCTTTCTTGATTGCAGCACAGGTCTCACACTCATGGGTAATCTGCGTGATGGCCTCAATGGTCAAGTCCACCCCTCGATCACGAGCCCATCTGTAAGTGGCATCCCTCCCTAGATGTCCTGATGTTTCATTGGCCCATCGAGCTACAAACAGCTCACCCTTACGTTCCCAGTCTAGGTCCACCTGAGCCACTTCAATTTTCGAAGCTCGATCCACTTCTTTGTTGTTCTGATGTTCTTCAGTAGTGCGACTCTTGGGCATATGGGCATCTACATGACGTACTTTAACATCCAGGTTTTCTACCCGGGCAGCAATATCTTGCCACAGGGTAGCAGCCCAGATAGGTTTACCTCTGCGCTACCAGTTGCTCTCTCTCCATTGCTGCAGCCACCCCCACAGAGCATTTGCCACCATCCATGAGTCAGTATAAAGATACAATACTGGCCAATTTTCTCTTTCGGCGATATCTAGGGCTAGTTGTATGGCTTTTACTTCTGCATACTGACTCGACTCACCTTCCCCTTCCATGGCTTCCACAACTCGTCGTATGGGATTCCACACAGCAGCTTTCCATTTCCGATGGCTCCCTATCACACGGCAGGATCCGTTAGTAAACAACGCATACTGCTTTCTGTCTTCTGGCAACTCATTGTATGGTGGTGCCTCTTCAGCACGGGTTACCTCTTCTGTTGGCACTCCGAAATCTCTGCCTTCCGGTCAGTCCATAATCTCTTCCAGGATTCCTGGGCGATTGGGTTTTCCCATTCGAGCCCGCTGTGTAATTAACGCTATCCACTTACTCCATGTAGCATCAGTTGCATGGTGTGTAGTGGGAATTTTCTCTTTGAACATCCAATGTAACACAGGTAGCCGCGGTGCCAGGAGGAGCTGTGCCTCTGTACCCACAACTTCTGAAGCAGCTCGAACACCCTCATATGCTGTGAGTATTTCCTTTTCAGTTGGGGTGTAATTGGCTTCTGATCCTCGATAGCCCCGACTCCAGAAGCCCAGAGGTCGACCTCGAGTTTCTTCTGGGGTTTTCTGCCAAAGGCTCCAGGTGAGCCCATGCTCCCCAGCTGCAGTGTACAGTATATTTTGCACAGCTGGTCCAGTACGGACAGGCCCAAGGGCTACTGCACGAGCTATTTCTTGTTTGATTTGTTCAAATGCCTGTTGTTGCTCAGGGCCCCACTCAAAATAGTTTCTCTTTCAAGTCACTCGATATAGAGGACTCACAAGCTGACTATAGCCTGGCACATGCATTCTCCAGAATCCCACGAGGCCTAGGAAAGCTTGCGTTTCCTTTTTGCTAGTTGGCGGAGACATTGCTGTTATTTTATTGATCACATCCATTGGAATATGGTGACGTCCATCCTGCCATTTTACCCCCAAGAACTGGATTTCCTGTGTAGGCCCCTTGACCTTGCTCTTTTTAATGGCAAAACCAGCTTTCAGGAGAATTTGGATTATTTTCTTCCCTTTCTCAAAAACTTCTTCTGCTGTGTTGCCCCACACGAGGATGTCGTCAATGTACTGAAGGTGCTCAGGAGCTCCCCCTTGCTCCAGTGCAGACTGGATCAGTCCATGGCAAATGGTAGGGCTGTGTTTCCACCCCTGGGGCAGCCGATTCCAGGTGTATTGGATGCCCCTCCAAGTGAAAGTAAACTGCGGCCTGCATGCTGCTGCTAAAGGGATGGAGAAAAATGCATTAGCAATATCAATTGTGGCATATCACTTGGCTGCCTTTGACTCTAGTTCGTACTGAAGTTCTAGCATGTCCGGCACTGCAGCACTCAGTGGTGGCGTGACTTCATTCAGGCCTCGATAGTCCACTGTTAGCCTCCACTCGCCATTAGACTTTCGTACTGGCCATATAGGACTATTAAAGGGTGAGCGAGTCTTGCTGATTACTCCCTGACTCTCCAGTCGGTGAACCAACTCATGGATGGGAATCAGGGAGTCTCGGTTGGTGCGATATTGCCGTCGGTGCACCGTTGTGGTAGCAATTGGTACCTGTTGTTCTTCAACCTTCAGCAATCCTACAACAGAAGGGTCTTCTGAAAGGCCAGGCAGGGTAGACAGCTGCCTAATCTTCTCTGTGCTCAAAGCAGCTATGCCAAAAGCCCACCGGTATCCTTTTGGATCCTTGAAGTACCCTCTCTTGAGATAGTCTATGCCAAGGATGCACGGAGCCTCTGGGCCAGTCACAATGGGATGCTTTTGCCACTCATTCCCAGTTAGACTCACTTCAGCTTCCAGTACAGATAGTTGTTGGGATCCCCCTGTCACTCCAGAGATACAGGTGAGTTCTGTCCCTTGGTAGCCTGATGGCATTAAGGTACATTGTGCGCCAGTGTCCACTAAAGCTTTGTATTCTTGTGGTTCTGATGTGCCAGGCCATCGGATCCACACAGTCCAATAAATCCGGTTATCCCTCTCCTCTACCTGGCCAGAGGCAGGGCCCCTCTAGTCCTGGCTGGAGCGTCTGCCACTTAATTCTTGCAAATGAGAGGTAGAGGTCCCTTCATCATGGTCAAGAATAACATCAGCTCTTCTACTGCCTCTGGGGTACTGCCCAATAGAAACTGGAGCAGCATTTCTCTTAGGAGCCCCTCTTCTTGCTGCTGTATTTCCTTTCAGTTCACGTACCCGAGCAGCTAGGGTTGAAGTAGGTACACCATCCCATTTCCTCATATCTTCCCCATGGTCACGCAGATAAAACCACAAGGTGCCACGTGGTGTACGTCTTGGGTACTCTCTCTCTTGAGCAGGCGAATGCTGATTCTTAGTGGCTGAAGTATCACTCTGTCTAGATGAGGGGGAATATACTTTCTCCACAAGCTTGTCAAGTCCTTTAGACAATTTCTCCACAGCTGAGACACAGGCCTGTAGTGGAACAGAGAGATTGTCTTCATATTTTTGAAGCTGGCAGGAGACATCATACATTGTTGGTCCCATCCCCTCATCCCAGTGAATTGCTGCCAGGGTACTGGCATGTGCTGCTGGTGCACTCCGCACAAATTTACGCCACATGGATGTTGTGCACTGGACTTCATCGGGGTCTTGAGGTATCTGGGCATTGTCCAAATCACTATAAATCATCTCCCGCACAGCTAATTCCCGCAGGTGTTGGAGACCTTTATCCACAGTGGTCCACTTGCCTATGTGATATACAATATCTTCCTTATGGGGATATCTTTCTTTGATAGCTGCCAGGAGTCGTCTCCAGAGGCTGAGGGCCTGTGCTCCTCTCCTGATTACTTTGTCGATTACCCTTT
This sequence comes from Netta rufina, assembly GCF_964035555.1. Lineage (NCBI taxonomy): Eukaryota > Metazoa > Chordata > Aves > Anseriformes > Anatidae > Netta > Netta rufina. The sequence goes on along the minus strand of NC_140123.1, from coordinate 38,457,539 downwards.
CTCTAGAGAGGGATCCCAGCTGCTTGGCTTCATTGCCTTCTAATTGTAGGCTACTGGCCCCAGCATCCCAGCATCGGAGCAGCCAAGTGAGGATGTGTTCACCTGGGCGTCGACCATAATCCTTTCGTATTTCTCGCATCTCACTCAGGGATAAGGATCGAGTGATTTCTGATTCCTTTATGATTTCCGTCTCGTCTTCCTGCTGTTTTTGTGATGGCTCTGCTTTAGAGGTGCCTGCCAATTCCCCTTCTCCCTCCTTCTTAGGAGAGCCTTCTTCCCTTACTAAACGAGCTGACCTCCGTTTCCATTGTTTTGACTTGACTATGGGGGCGACTGATACCATAGTTGGTTGGTCCTCTGGGTCAGCGGAGGTTTGATCTCAGTGCTTAAGAGCTATCAGAATTTTCACTGGATGACATTTTATTTTGCTTTGAAATTTCAACATCTGTCTGAACACACGCACTTTTGCAAACAAGAGAAACCCCTATTACTCTGCTTTCCTAGCCCAATTAATAAACATACAAGGAATATGCACAGAGGGAAAATTAAAAAATATTTGTGCAATCCTGACTTTACTTTGTAAATCAATAGTCATGCTGTTTAGACAATGCTCAAGAAAGTCCTGAACTAATTTTTATGCACTTTGCAGAAGTTTTGCCAGGAATACCTTCTTCCCTTGGTAAATATTTGCACATTCACAGCCTATTTCTTTCTTTGTCAAGTTGAGCTTTAACATATTTTCTTATATAGTATTCTTAATGTGAAACAAAAAAATGTTATGTGTATTCATGTATCCAGATCAAATTCAAGTATTTGAATTTGTTGTAAATACCCTGTCCATTTTAGAAATAGAAATAAAAAGCAATTGATCAAACAAAAATCTGTTACCTCTTGTCATGTATACTAAATGGCATAACTTTTCAATAACTTCTACGTGAATCAATCTTGAAAAGACAAATTTCTTCTTGAAAGACAAATCATTTTTTCTTCCATTTTATTTTAATGTTTGAATTTCATTTCTTTTACAGTAAACATTTTATCAATATTTCACTTAGGCCAATATTTCTCACCTATTAGCTTTTAGCATGTTGTTTTTCCTTAATAAATTATGTAGCTATCAGATCTATCTCACCAGCTCTAAAAAGAAAATCATGTTGAATTTTGCAACTGATTTCCAGTATTCTTAATAAACCAGAGTGGTAGTGGTAGGCCTAAATATCAGCCAAACACCCACACAGCTTCTTGCTCACCTACCCCAGCTTCAGCAGGACAGAGGGAGAAAACAGAAAAGAGAAAGAGAAAACTTGTTGGTTGTAAAAAAGAGTGGTATCACTTTTCACTCACTGTTGTGGGCAAGACAAAAAGAACTTGAAAAAATTAACTTATTGATAATGAAGATAAGTATTTAAGTACTGATTCATGTAGTGGGAAAAAAAAAAAAAGAAAAAAAGAAGACTTACACGAAAAACACTTTTTCTCCCACTTTCCAGGCTCAACTTCACTCCAAACTCCTTTTTCTCTTTTCCAGTTTTCACTTCACTTAATTCCAGAAACCTGGAAAGTGAATCTTTAAGTGAACCTGGATTCTTTCTTTGTCATCACCACAGATTTTACTCAGTTTCTTCAGCAAGACATCAAACTGTGAAGAAATTTGAGGTCAGTACACTGCAGGTTGTCTCTGCTGCTCCTTGTTTCTCACTGTTTTTCATATGCTCACATGTGGGTCCTCCATTGTCTATAGTCTCTTCAGAGATGTACTTACTCTACAGTGAAGAACCTCTTGTTCTAACTTTGTTTTTCTCTCTGCTATTCCTTCTGTTGTTTCCTCCTCCCTCTTTCTGACATTTTTTGCTCTTAATTTTTTTGCTCTCCCTCTCTCTCTCTCTCTCTCTCTTTCTTTTTTTTTTTTTCTTTTTTTTTTTTTTTTTATCTTTTACTCATCTTTTCATAGAGGAACCACCAACTTGGCTGATGGGCTCAGTTGTGTTTTGCGGTGAACCATCCGGAACCAGCTGTATTCAGCACAGGAGAGCTTCTTGTCTCTTCCTACAGAAGGCACCACTAATAACCCTTTCAACCAAAGCCTTTCCATTTGCACTCAATGCAACCTGTTAAATTATAAGAGTGGACTATGATAGCCATATTAAAAAACAAGATGAAAAAATACAGTGGACAACTATAGTCCCAGTAGTTTGATCTCAGTGGGAGGTTACAGTAGAACAAATTATTAAAGAAGCAATAACTAAATAAACTGAGGTAAACAGAAAATTGATAAATTGAAGGAGAAGGTTAGCAAAGAGATTGTGTCAGGATGATATACTATTTTCTTTAACAAAATGACTGCTTTACTAGACAAATGAGTTGTAGTTGATCTAATCTATATTGACTTCCTTATAACACGATATTGTGCCCCATGGGAAATTTTCACTTAAAATGGTGGTTACTTCAACAATTATAACATAAATAAATTATTACTGTGTGGTAGGGAGGTTACTACTGGAGTACTCAGTAGATTTATTTTGTAGCTAATATTTAATACCTTGCTTAATGACAGTGATACAGTTTACGTTAGTGAATTTTTATGATGACAGAAAGTCATTGTCATGGTTTAAGCCAGCTGGCAGCTAAACACCACACAGCCGTTCGCTCATCCTCCCCCTTCCCTCTCTGGGATGGGGGAGAGAAATGGAAAGTGAAGCCCGTGAGTTGAGAGAAAGACAGTTCAATAAGACAGGAAAATAATAATAACAATAATAACAATAATGATGATAATAGTACTACTACTAATAACATGTACAAACAAGTGATGCACAGTGCAATTGCTCACCACCCGCTGACCGATGCCCAGCCTAACCCCAAGCAGTCCAGCCCCCCTCCCTCAGCTAGCCACCCCTATATATTGTTTAGCATGACGTCAGATGGTATGGAATACTCCTTTGGCTAGTTTGGGTCACCTGTCCTGGGTCTGTCTCCTCCCAGCTCCTGCTGCACCCCCAGCCTGCCCATTGGCAGGACAGAGCAAGAAGCTGAGACATCCTTGGCTTGGTGTAAGCACTGCTCTGCAACAATTAAAACATCGGGGTGTTATCAGCACTCTTCTCATCTTAAGCCAAAACATAGCATTCTACCAGCTACTAGGAAGAAAATTAATTCTGTCCTAACTGAAACCAGGACAGTCATGAAACTTAGAACGCAATAGGAGTCTCCTGGGAAGAATGACATGACCTTATAAAATAAATAAATAAATAAATAGATAAATTTATTTATTAATTAATAGCATGAAGTACAACACACCTGGGGTATTAAAACCATACCTCTGTTAATAGGTTCTGCTAAAATTCTACCAGCTGGATGACAAAGCCCATGAAGGATTTTGTTATACTGATTGATGGCTTGATCAGTCACTAATCTGAAATCAAAAACATTAATATGACAGGTATCAGGAAAAAAAATGATAAAGGAAGTTTCAATATTATTATTATAAAAGCATTCATAGAATCATCTCATGTATTCTGTATACTTTTCTGGTAACATGTATCAAATATGCAGAACCAGTAATTAAAAGACAAAAATAATGACTACTAAGGACACTGAGGACAGAAGCCATCTCATGTAGACTCACCTTATATAGAACCCACATAAAACAGAGGTTATTTTGCTAGCAAAAAAAAAAAAAAAAAAAAACAAAAACACACACACACAAAAAAAAAAACACAAAACAACAAAAACAAAAAAAAACACTCATAAAACAGATTATTTTTCTCAATAGACACATGAGTGAACACCAATGACACTGAAGATAGCTGTGTAGGTTACAGCACCTTGATAACTGCAGGAAGATCATCAGTGTCTGTAATTTGGTAAACTATTTATCCAGAAATCAATTTATAATCAAGAGGGAATGATAAATATAGACGGACTAGAAAGCGAGTATTCAGTTCAGCTTCTTTTTAGACTTAAGTTCATCTTTCATATGTTGTTTAGAGAAACTTCCTACAAACAAATAAACAAACAGAAAAAAAATGGATTTATATATGCAAATATATGCACGATATAAAAATATTTTTCACTGCATTTATAATATCACATAATAGTGTTTTACTGCTGTTAAGATTATTACTACCTAGAACTTTGTCTTAATGTGACAAGGAATGGAACAAACTACTGACAAGAAGTAGGTAGTGATGAACATCTTGATATGTTGTTGACAATAACAAAAGTATACTTTGATAAAAAGCTTGAGATTCTATATAACATCAAACCATGGAAACAATAGATTCAGTAGTTATGGAGTCAGTATATTAATTATCAAGTTTCTGTTTTGACCAGTTTATTTCTTCCTGACAGGAACAATTTTTTGTACCCATTTTATGCAGGATAATTATCTTATTACTATCTTTATTAAAATCACCATATTCCTAGTAGGAACTCTGAGTAAGGTTAGACAATTTCTAGATTTCTGCCTCACCTCACCTCTCCTTGCCTCTTCTCACCTCTGGTTTACTCCACAGGTATCTGTAAACTGCTATGCAAACTCAGGAAACAGTGCATCTCCATTTGCCTCTGTCATCATGAGAATAGGGCATCTGGTCACATTTTTTGCAAAGTAGATGAGAGTAGTGAGAGCTGGGAGCAAGGAAGTTGTAGGTGACATTGCTGCACACAAACTGAGTTGCACTGGTACTCACCCACAGTAGTAGACTAAGGGAACAATTTAATCCATCATCTAGATATTTTTTAAAAGAGGTATGCAAGAAAATTTCTTCAGTGAAAACAATGAAGTATTTTGGCTTATAACACCACTTAATAGGACAGACTTCTCTCCTTTCTCGTATAATTTTCAGTCACATCTTCATGCATATATCAAGATGCTATGCAGAATTATTTTTTTAGATTCATAGTATTCCTTATGGCTGCCCTACCTAGACACCTTTCAATTTCCTCTCAGATATTTTAGTCTGTAAGCAGACTTGAAACAATTTATATTATCATTGAGTTAGATTTTAGGCAAGTAAAAAAAAAGCTGTCCTGTCTTCAGGACAGCTTTTTCATAGTTCCTTCCTAGCTAAATATCTGGTCAGTTCATTTTGTAATCTACAATCTGTGCATCTGAATAAATGCAATCTTCTATGTCAGCAACATTGACAGTGATACTTGTCAAGCTAGAATTCATTTAATGGAGAAGAGGAAGACATTTTTAACCATATGTTTATTCTGAACATTTACCTTAGGATAAGACAAATAATTTTCTACAAATATTTATTTTTATTAATGCTGGGAAAGATATATGAACATAAATATGAAATTTGAATATATACAGAATATATTTGGTTACAGAATATATTTGGTCCTGAAGGGCAAAGGGGTCCAGGAAACCTGGACACTCCCCAGAAATGAAATTTTAAAGGTATAGGAACATGCTGTCCCTACATGCTTTAAGGTGAGCCAGCAGGGAAGAACACCAGCGCGGCTGAACAATGAACTTTTGCTGAGTGTCCAAGAGAAAAAGAGTATATGTCCTGTGGAAGATGGGACAGGCAACTCAGGAAGAATACAAGGTAGTTGCCAGCATATGAAGAGAAAAAGTCAGGAAGTCCAAAGCCCAGTATGAACTCAACTTGGCCAATATAGTTAAGGATAACAAAAAAATGTTTTTATAAATATATTAACGGCAAGAGGAGGGCCAAGGAGAACCTCCGTACTTTACTGGATGCAGGGAGAAACATGACTTCTAGAAAGGAAAAGGCTGAGGTTCTTAATGCCTTCTTTATATCTGTTTTTACTAGCCAAACCACTTATCCTTGGGGTACTCAGCCTCCCAGTCTGGAAGTCTGGGATGGGGAGCAGAAGAAACCCCCCACAGTTCAGGTGGAAACAGTTAGAGACCTGCTGCTCCACCTGGATTGTCACAAGTCCATGGAGCCAGATGGGATCCACTCGAGGGTGCTGAGGGAGTAGACAGATATGATTGTTGGGCTACTTTCCATCATCTATCAGCAGTCATGGTCATCTGGAGAGGTTGCAGGTAACTGAAGAGTTGCAAATGTGGTGCCCATCCATAAGAAGAAGGATCGTAAGGAGGACCTGGGAAACCTACGAGGAGCGGCTGAGGGAGCTGGGTTTCTTCAGCCTGGAGAAAAGGAGGCTCAGGGGCAACCTTATCGCTCTCTAAAGGTACCTCAAAGGAGGCTGTAGTGAGACAGGGGTTGATCTGTTCTTCCACGTGCCTGGTGACAGGACAAGGGGGAATGGGCTTAAGTTGTGCCAGGGAAGTTTTAGGTTGGATCTTAGGAAGAACTTCTTTACCGAAAGGGTTGTTAGACATTGGAACGGTCTGCCCAGGGAAGTGGTGGAGTCACCATCCCTGGAAGTCTTTAAAAGACGTTTAGATATAGAACTTAGGGATATGGTTTAGTGGGGACTGTTAGTGTTAGGCCAGAGGTTGGACTCGATGATCTTGAGGTCTCTTCCAACCTAGAAATTCTGTGATTCTGTTATTCTGTGAAACTATAGGCCTGTCAGCCTGACCTTGGTGCTAGCAAAGGTGATGGAACAGGTCATCTTGAATGCAGTCGGGTGGCATATGTGGGACAACTGGGGATCAGGACCAGTCAGCATGGGTTCATGAAAGACAAGTCCTACCTGACCAACCTCATCACCTTCTGTGACCAGGTGACCTGTCTGGTGGATGAGGGAAAGCCTGTTGATGTAGTCTACCTAGACTTCAGCAAAACTTTGTCACAATCTCCCACAGTATTCTCATGGAGCAGCTGGCAGCCCTGGTTGGACAGATACACTCTTTGCTGGGTTAAAAACTGGCTGGATGACTGGGCCCAGAGAGTAGTGATGAATGGAGTGAAATCCATCTGGCAACTGGTCACTGGTGGTGTTCCCCAGGGATTGGTATTAGGGACCATCTTCTTTATTACCTTTATTGATGATTTGGACAAGGGAATTGAGTTTACCCTCAGTAAGCCCGCAGTCGACAACAAGCTGGGGGGAAGTGTCGAGCTCCCAGTAGATAGGAAGGCCCTACAGAGGGACCTGGACAGTATGGTTTGATGGGCAAAGGCTAATAGCATGAGGTTCAACATGACTAAGTGCTAGGTCCTGCACTTTGACCAAAAAAACCCCATGCAACACTATAGGCTAGGGGCAGAATAGCTGGAAAGCTGTGCAGAGGAAAAGGATCTGGGAGTGCTGATTGATGCTTGCCTGAACATGAGCCGTCAGTGTGCTCAGGTGTCCAAGAAGGCCAAAGGCATACTGGCTTGTATCAGGAATAGTGTAACCAGCAGGACCAGGGAGGTTATCATCCCCTTCTCTTCTGCTCTGGTGAGGCCACACCATGAGTCCTGTGTTTAGTTTTGGGCCACTCAGCACAAGAAGGACATCAAAACCCTGGAGCATGTCCAGAGAAGGGCTACGAAGCTGGTGAAGGGCCTGCAACACAAGTTCTTTGAGAAGTGGCTGAAGGAACTGGTGTTTTTTAGTCTGGAAGGGAAGATCTTATTGCTCTTTACAACTACCTGAAAAGAAGTTGTGGGGAGCTGAGGTTTGGCCTCTTTTCACTGGTAACTGGTGATAGGACCAGAGAGAATGGCCTTAAGTTGCGCCAGGGGAGGTTTAGGTTGGAAATTAGGAGATATTTCTTTTCAGAAAGAGTACTCATGCGTTGGAATGGATTGCCCAGAGAGGTAGTGGAGTCACCATCCCTGGGGGTGTTTAAGGAAAGCTTAAAATGGTGCTTAGGGACATGGTTTAGTGGGTGACATTGGAAGTAGGGTGATGGTTCGAACAGATTGTTGGACCAGTATTGGACCTCCGATACTTGGAGGTATTTTCCAACCCTAATGGTTCTATGATTCTGTGATTCTATGATTAATAAATTCAGGTGAAATAGTCAGATTATGTATCTATGAAATGCTCTAAAACGATGGGATAAGACTAAAAAATATATGTGAAAGAGATGAGACTTAAAGGGACAAAGACATAACCCATTTCTGAACAGAAGGTGTGAAGCATAATGGTGTATGAAATAAATTAAAAACTGTAAGAGGAAGATGTTATCTCATTTGTTTAATCTATTTTTCTTTAGTGCATGTTATATATGTTCATCTGATTTGTGTCAGTATGGAACAGTGTTAGGGCCGCATGGTATGATGAATGTGACCTTCTGTCTTACATACCCTTGTATAACCACAAGTCTAAGAAAAACAGAATGGTTAATGTATATAGTTCTTGTACCTTGCAAAGGAATTTGTGTCACTAGATAGCAGTTCTGTCTGTCTCTGGGTCCTGCACTGGCAATTTAATTCTTCCACAGATGTGGTTTCTTCCCTTTCCTCCCAGTGTCCCAGTCTCCCCCTCATTATAGTCAAATTATCAAATCTTCAGAAATATTCCTCAAATCCATGAGCCTATTTGCTTTTGTTATTCCGAACTCTTATTTCTAACAGTTACAGCCTTTTTTGTCTTCTTTCACTGCTATAGATGTGACTGCCCCTGTGAATGGCCTGTGAGGAATGTTTTAACTACTTGTGCAGTGTCAATAAGAGAGCTATTTGTGTTTCTATGTTCTTTCTTTGAAGTCTCTGATGTCTGGGGGTTTCAGAACAACTGCTAACAACTAGTGACTGTTATGGCTTCTGAATGGGACACTATGCAAGCCCCTGATATCTGGCCAGGTGTCCAGGCGATTAAGGAGAAGAAAAAAGAAGCTGAAGGACGGCTAGGAGACAAAACTTCCAGGGGACGCTGTGTAAGCTTTTGACATGCTGCCAAGAAGTACAAAGGGGAAGGACAAGAAAAAAAAAAACTGAGAGGAAGACTACGAGCCTTCAACATGAAAGACCCCCAGAGACCCCCAGGGGGACCACTGGAGACTAATACGCATGCTCCAGTAGGAGGGACCGGATCCCAGAAACTAATTATAATAACACATTTTTTTTTTAGAAGTAGTAATGAATATGTATTAGTCTAGGAGCATAAAAATCAGCTACTTGATGTAACTGGTGTGTGTCCTGGTAGAGCAGAGACTCCCGGCGCACCCAGCGCTGTTTGCTTACCTCTATTCCTTTAATAAATTGTAAACTTTGATTATAATCCTATTTTGAAGACTGAGCCATTTATAACATGCATGAGCTATAAAACAAAATTAAATGAACCCATGTAAGCTTTCCATGTTTTCAAATGTATAATCAAAATTATTTTAACTTCCTTAACTTGTACAAAATTAAATCAGATGACAAAAAAAAAAAAAAGTATACAATCAGCATCTCATGAGAGAATCAACTTATTTGTGCTAAAGTGTTTGAAGAGCTATAACACAGCAGATGATAGAGAATGAAAAAGAATAATTTTATTGAAAATAAATTAGCCAGTAAGAACTCTTTACAACCATTTTGTCATGTTGTAATTAAAAAAAATTTTAACACTCAGAAAGGTAACCATCTAATTAATTATTTTGTTTATAATTAATGAAAAAAACATCGTTTGCTTACTTACTTTAGAGGTATCATAAATTATATTTAAACATGTAGTTTGACTTAAACATTAGATCCAGAATGAATTTTATAGGCATAGTCATTACCTTTTTTAAATTGAACATTCTCCTTTTCGCATCTTCATACTTAAAGCACAAAAAAGACAAAGGCACTTCCTTTAAGAAAATTGAGAATCTAACATCTCTGTATAGCAGCTTTTAAACTTTTTTCAACAACCAAATAAAATGCTTGAAATACTCATTCAGGTTGTACATCTACCCCTTTATCCAAGTCAGGTTTATCAGATGAATATATAATAATTTATTGCCTGATCTTGCATGAAGAGCTTGATTCTAAACTGACAGTGTAACAACAAAGAATAAAAATTAAACATAGTTTGCAAATCTTTTAGCTTTCCATTGTTTCTTTGGGGTATCAGGAAGTTTCATAATTTAAGTGTGCATTGTTTGGAGTGTTTTTCTATCATTTTCAATCATTCTATCATAATATTTTAACTGGGAGTGATGCAACTGCTTTTATAAATTTGAATAATGTCTAAAGGCATTAATTTCCATAGACATAACAGTCTTCTGTTGGCTTTTCAGGAGATCTCTCTTTCTTAGGATTTATGTTGTGCCTTCCAGTCCTATGCAGATGTCTGAGATACCCAAACAACTCAAACGATATTTAAGCAGGTGAATGATATCCATGATGTGTTTCATGGCTTTAGTCTTAGGATCAGACCTGTTCTAAGAGCAAGAAGAGATCAAGGTATAGAGCAAGGCTACACTGCAGTGAGTTCAAGTGAATAAAACCAGGCTCAACACAGTAAAAATTGGTCTTTTCTACACAAGACTTTGTGCAACAAGTCTGACTTATGAAGCAGTACATTGCATATGCCAATTATGAAGTCCCTTTCAAGCTGCAGAGCCTAGATATATTATAGCTGCTTATGCTTAGAACAGCCTTGCTCTTCCTCAAAAAAACAAAAAAACAAACAAAAAAAAACCAACAACAATAACAACAACAACAAAAAACTCATTAACTGTACAGTAAACCTCTCAGATGTCAAAGTCCTGCTGTTAAAAATCCTATATTTATGAATTGTGGCATCACAAATTCTGCTTGAGTAATCATGATTAATTCTGTGTGATTATTTTTTTCAGACTGAGGTAGAAATATTGTATTTAAAATTCATTATTTTGGTGTTTTTTTTTTTTTTGTTGTTGTTGTTGTTGTTTGTTTGTTTCATTTTGTTTTGTTTTCTCTCTATGAAATTTTATGTTCTGTGTTCAAATATTCTTTAGCTTATCCAGAAAGGATGCTGTTCATCCCTTCGTGATATTTATCATCATCCTTGGAGAACATAAACAAAATTAAGGCGTCTGATTAAAATATGTCAACATCTGTTCTACTGTGTGGCATTTTGATACACAAAAAATTATACTATATTGACTCAATTCTGTTCACAAAGTTTCTCTTTTTAATACAGATTTCATATTTTGTATCTCCCATACATTCAAAGGATGTTTGTCTGTGGCTGCAAACCTTTAATACAGAATTTCAATTGCTTTTTGGTGAGATTTTTTTTTTTTTTTTTCTGTTTTGGCAGTCTATCCTTTCATTTGGCCCAAGAGGATATAACAAAATAGCTTGATTAATGGTGTCATCAAAAAATGTTGGGCCTACATTCATGTGTAGAAAGAGAACTAATTACAGAAATATATTACCTAAAAAAGATAATGAATGAAAACACCACACCACATGAAAATCAGAAATATGAAAGATTAAAATAAAATAGTAAACAAGAATTTCTCCAATATGCAACAACAATTAACAAAAATATAGCTATACAGTTTGATTCATTATTAATAAATTATAACATTTATTAAACCAGAAAATTGATTAAAATAAGAAATGATTTGCTAGAATAATTCTAAAGAGAAATAGTATTGTGAAGAGTGACAGCCAGTAGCCAGTCAGAGCTTATAAAGCAGACAACCTGCCCTTGACAGGTAGCTATTCTAATGTATTTTTCAGTCACATATCCTTAATATTACAAAGGAATTATTTTTGTCTGATTATCATATGTACAGAGTAAAGCATATTTTTATAAGTCAACAAATAAATAAAAATGGTTTCACTTTTTCTTCAATTATTCTATAATTTAAAAGTACTCTATTCTATAATACTATAGTAATATGGAGTGATTGAACATCACCAAGAAAAACAATCTTGTATTTTGTATTTTTCCCCATAGCCCATGACCTTGAACAAAGAACAATAAAACAGAAATATCATAAGAACACTTCTGTAAATGGATTCCTTGTGACAGAACTGTTGGGAAATGTCTGATCAACACTAGTAGAAGGCACAACTATTGTAGAATTTCCTCTGCAGGTAACAAAACAGAGAGCTTTTGATTAGATGGGTACATGGGAAAAGAAACTAATTTGACCTTTGATTAAATGATCTCACTTTCCTGGCACCATCACCTGCATCTCAATTATACTCTGCTGGAAGAAAAAGTAAATTTAGCTATTATTTTAACTGACACAAAAGGGCAGAATAGTTTCAGCTTTCAGTAGCTCTTGCAGACAGTGAAATAGGAAAATGAGTGGCCCCTAGAATTTCCAGCCTCTTACTTATTACAGGCTGTGACTACTGCAAGCACAGAGGGGATAATCAGATTGTCAAGAGCCTGCCACAGAGAATGCGAACATCTAATCACTTCTATTGCTTGAGAAGACTTCTTAGGAAACTGTGGCACTGCATTTACATTTGAAAAGCCATGTTGTACAATTGTGAAAAGAGTTTATTTCAAAAAACACTGTAAAATAGTCCTTAAAATGATTAATTCATTCTTTCCCATGAATACTGTATGAAGAGACATAAAAGCTGATACTTTTGTATTGAAATGTTGGGTCATAATCATTAGACTAGCAAATATTTGCAAGAGATAAAATCCATTCATTGTTGAGTGTTGTTTCTTGCACAGAAAACAGTCTGCGTTATATTTATGCAACCACAAAGTTTAGCTGAATCAAAACACGTATATTTTTCAGAATTTCAGAATGAATAGAACTATAGCAATTGTTAGCATCTCTCAACTGTACTTATGCTTTGTTGTGGTGATGAGAACCTCTTAACTCAGAGAAAGCTCTCTTTCACAGAACTAAGTCTGAACAAAGTAGAAACCCTGTAAAAGATACAAAATAAAAATAAAGGTATGAGGAATGTCAACAGAGCATAAGGCCTACAAAGAGGTACACACAAAGCTTTAGTCAAAAGTTCTAATAACAATTTGTAAGAAAATATAAAAAGAGAGATCACTGCAAGTTACTGAAACTCCACTGAAATGAACCCAGGATATTACTGGAATTCAAAACAAATATAAAATCTGTTAAAATTTTGTGGGCAAGTGAAGAAATAATTCTAGGGCTTATTTAAGTAGAAGCCATATAAAATCCGTAGAAAATTCCTAGAACCATTTGGAAAGCATAATCAAAGAAGAGCATTGAGAGTTTAAAAAATATATGAAGGAAATTAGAGTTCTGACATAGGATGCTAATTTGTTTTAGCATCAGCTGCTGTATAAAGGTTAAAAAAGAGGATAAAAAACCTTAAGAAGGATGAACATTGTGAAAACTAAACGGTGAGATCAAATATTAAACCACGCACCACTAGCATGCCTGACCTGAACTATTCAAATGTGAAAGTTAGGAGTAAGTGAATTATAAGCAAATTATCAAAGGACAAGCCAGGTGCTGTATTTCTTGAGGAATCCTATTATACCAGAATATAAACTGGCATGCAATTAGTTTGTGCAAGTATTATTTTTCAGTGATTAAATTAAAAAAAAAAAAAAAAAAAAAAAAAGAGTAAATTAATATCAAAGAATCTGACACTTATTAAAAGAGGAGATTAAATCTGATATACAGAAAAAATTTGTAGAAATAAGGAACAAATAGTAACTAGGTCAATCTAGACCCCTAATTGCAGGTATGGATTTTTATTTTTTTTTAAAGATTTATTTTTGTTTAACATTATAAATTTTGCAACAGGGAAAAATCATACATGGAAGAGCTAATGACATTCTCTACAGGGGATGCAATTGGAAATACATATTTAAAATTATGTTGAAAAGAATACCATGATTTCACAAGCTTAAATTGCAAGGAAAAATAATAATAGAAATTATGCTTCAGAATAACTGAAGTTATTGTGATCTTGTCAAATATATCACGTTTCTTTTCTAGCTCCATAAATGTATGTATCATACTCTGTTGCATCTTGGTTTTAATGACTTTGGGAAAAATTCATAATATCTACACAAGTATCATAAAGAAGATATCTCCACAAGCACCTGTAGTACTGCATTCAGCTCATCACAAAGATGATCAAAGTCTGAAGCACCTCTCCTACAACGACAGGCTGAGGGAGTAGGGGCTACTTCTCCTGGAGAAGAGAATGCTCCTAAAAGACCTTGTAGCGGCCTTCCAGTACCTAAGGGGGAACTACAGGAAATCTGGGGAGGAAGTTTTTGTTAGAGAGTGTAGTGATAGGACAAGGAGTAATGGTTTTAAACTAAAAGAGGTTTAGAACAGATATAAGAAATAAATGTTTTACCATGAGGGTGCTGGAGCACAGGCCCAGGTAGCCCAGAAAAGTTGTGGATGTACCATCACTGGAAGTGTTTAAGGGGAACCTGGTCTAATGGAAGGTCTCCTTGCCCATGGCATGAGGGATGGAATTAGATGATCTTTAAGGTTCCTTCCAACCCAAATCATTCCATGATTCTATGAAGATGTTGCAGTGAAGACAAGTAAGTAACTAAGCAGAGCCAGGAGACTGAAAAAAAAAAATTAAAAATCCACCATGCTCTGTTTCAGTCTGTCATAGAAAGGCAAGCAAAGCTAGAAATCAAAGAACATCATTATCATAGAAGTAAATGTTGGAAGTAGAAAAAGTATCTGAAGACAGGCAAGACACATCGGTCTGAGCACAAAATCTGCACACCTATGTGTCTTTCAGACACAACTGCTTTGTTTGCAAAAACAACCACTTCCATCCCTGGAGGTGTTGAAAGCCAGGTTGGATGGAGTCCTGAGCAACCTGATCTAGTGGGTTACATCTCTTCCCATGTCAGAAGTGTGGAACTAGATGATCTTTAAGGACCCTTCAAACACAAGCCATTCTACGATTCTATGATCACCAGTAGATTCCCACAGGAATCCATGTTCTGTTCCATTCTACATGCTTATAAATGATATGGAAAAGGTCTGAAGAATGATGTGATAATGTTTGTTTACTTTACTAAGCTATTCAAAGTGATAAAGACAATGGGTGACTAAGAAGAGCTGCAAAAGCACAATATTTTGTTGAATGCTTTGGAGAATAACATTGGAGATGAAATAAATAAAATAGGTACAGTGATATATATAGGACAAAAACAAACAAACAAACAAACAAACAAAAAACAATTAGCAAAAAAAAAAAAGTTAATGCATCTATAATAATTTATTTCTTATTTAAAATCATTGTTTATTCATGGTAAAGTGCAAAATAAAATAGAATTTTAAGAATTATTAGGAAAAAAATAAAAAGGAAAAAAGAAAAAAATAAAAGTGAGAAAAGAGCATACCACTGAATAAGCTTTTGGTATACTCACAACTCTAGTAGTATATGAAGTTCTTACCCTAACTTCTGTAAAAGTTTAAATGAGAATGAATAGACAGTGAATTCCTCTTTGTGAGTAGAATGACATAGGCTTTGTACTGACCTGACCCTTCAGGATCTCAGGATTTGTCTGGGTTTCACTTGACCTAAAGTTTTTAACTTGTAACAGTTCCATTCTTGTCAAATGACTATTGCCTGACATGCTGTAGCTGGGAGTATTGCATGTGGCAAAGATCTGTCACCCCAAGATAGAAACAGATGGTAGCTCTTTGTGTAAACTGAGTCAGGGGAATGCTATGTTGCTATGCAACTTTCAAGACCTATTTTTTTCTCCATAAGAAGAAAATACATTGGCAAGGTTTTAGTAGCTGGGGGCTGCAGGAATGGCCTCTGTGAGAAGAATTCAGAAGCTGCCCCATGTCAGATATGGGTCATTTCCTGCCAGCTCCAAAGGGACACACCTCTGTCTAGAGCTGATCCAGTAAGTGATATCATTTGTGCCTCTGTGAGAGCAGATTTAGGAAAGGGGGGAAAAAAACCTTCTGCACAACAGCAGCTGGGAGAGCGGTGAGTGAGAAACAGCCTTGCACACATCAAGGTCAGTGAAGAAAGGAGATGGAGGAGGTGCTCCAGGAACCAGAGCTGAAGATCTTCTGCAGCCCATGGTGTACTATGGCAGAGTGGATTTCCATGCTGCAGTTCATGTGGAGCCCGTCATGGAGCAGGTGGATCTGACCTGAAGGAGGCTGCAGCCTGTGGAGAACCCCCACTGGAGCAAAGTCTGGACCTTTAGCCTGTGGAGAGGAGCTCACGCAGGAACTTGAGATATATAAGGAGCTGTTGCCCATGGAAGACCCATGTTGGAGCAGTTTGCTCCTGATGGATGGGCCCTGTGGTATGGATGCATATTTGGAGCAGTTCTTGAAGAGCTGTTATCTGTGGGATAGCTCACACAAGATGAGCTTGGGAAGGATTGCATCCTGTGGGAGAGATCCCACATTGGAGCGGGGGAAGAGAGTGACTGTGAAGGATCAGTGGAGACAAAGTGTTAAGGACTGACCACGGCCCCCCTTCCCTGTGTTTCCCTGTGTTCCTCTGGGGGAAGAGATGGAAGAGGGTGGATGGGGAGAAAGTGTTCTCAGTTTGCTCTTTTAATTTCTCACTTCTCTAGCTTGTTAGTAATAGGTAATAAATTTATCTAATCTTATGCTAAGCCTGCTTCATCCATGATGATAATTGCTTAGTGATCTCCCTGTCTTTATCTCAACCCTTGAGCCCTTTCCATCAAGTTTTTTTTCCCCCTTTCATATGAAAATGGAAGGGGGAGTGAAAAAGCTGCTCTGGTAGAGCTTGTCTGGTCAGCTGGGTAAAACCACCACAGAGAGACAAGAAAGCATACAAATAAATCCATGCATGTATAAAATAGAGGGGCAAAAGCTTCCACCTATCAAAACAATATTGTAATCCTCATGGCATAAATTAGTAATTAAATAAAAATTAAAAAACATATGGATGTTGACAAGTGGTCTCCTTCTTGATGGAGACTGAAAGTTTCAATTTTTCAGTGATCCACAGCATCATTGGAATGGTGACAATGAAATGAAAGAAAAGAGTCGGTCGCAGCATGGCATTTTTATATAATGATATGTATTAATGTGATTTTTCTGAATTAATTGCATAATTTAGACTATTAGATGGTTAAAACATTAATTGGATTAAAATTTTAAAATTGATTTCTGTGCTCCATGATACTGTGTTCCCTTTTGCCAATAAGAAAATTTTAGGTTTAAGAACAAGGACAAGACAGCAGAGACAATGAATTATTAAACAGAGTAGATCATTCTCATGGAGGAAAAAAGAGTGATGGAGAATATAGTGAAAATATACAAAGCAAGTAATGACAGTGGAGATAGACATTATTTCTTCCCTTTCTTAAGGAGAAGAGGTCATAATATATATATATTTATTTATTTATTTATTTAAACATGGGTGTCAGTTTAAAATAAATAAATAAATAAATAAATCTGAGTGGCAAGATGAATTGTCACATGACACTATGGATGCTCAACCTTCACACGTTTCAAGAACAAACGAACTTAGGAAAGAAACACCCTCAAGGACTTTTAATACAAACATACCATTTCTTATAAAGGAAGTCCAGAGCTACAAAGTATTGTATATATCATGGGGAACCCTGAAGTTACATGTTCTGTTCGTGTACTCCTCTGTCTGCTCAAAAGCTGATGCTCTTAGACAAGTTTGATCTGATAGTTCTCAATGAATCTATAAATCAACATAATCCAGCATGGTGACAGCACTTAATTATTTTATATTTTTTTTTGTCATGTTTCATCTGTCCTTGGATCCCTGGCACACTGGTACATAGGCAACTACACCCTTCGGGTGACAGGGGATAGAGAGAGAGAGTTACAGACAAAGAGAACAAAATAAATTCTCTCTTGGAGCAATGAGGAAGGCCATCTCCATATTCATATATGTATTTTTTTATTAAAGGAAACTGTTATAAAACTCTACATTTATACATGCAGAGAGACAATCCCTGAGGTAACAGTACCAAAAGAAGTCACAGAATCACAGAATCACAGAATTTTAGGGATTAGAAGGGACCTCAAGAGATCATCGATCCAACCCCCCTGCCAAAGCAGGTTCCCTAGAGCAGGCTGCCCAGGGAGGCGTCCAGATGGGCCTTGAATATCTCCAGAGAAGGAGACTCCACAACCTTCTTGGACAGCCTTTTCTAGTGTTCCATCACCCTCACTGTGAATTTCTTTCACATATTGGTGTGGAATTTCCTGTGATCCATTTTGTGGGCATTGCCCCTTGTCCTGTCCCCACAAACCACTGAAAAGAGTGGTTTGTGGGGACTATATCCCTCTGTCTCCCACACTTAAGGTATTTATAAATATTAATAAGATCCCATCTCAGTTTTCTAAATGCTATAGATACATTTTAAGATGAAAACTTGGTGAAAATATAAACACTATATTTACCTCCTCAAATTAACTAATATTTTAATGCTAAAACCTTAACTGTCCTTTAATCCCTATAAAGCCTCTATAATGTAAGAAACAGTTGGCTTTGATGGGTGTATTTCCCCACCTGAATAATCCTGTGAACAGAAGGGGAAAGGAGGAGAGGGAAGGAGAGGGGAGGGGAGGGAAAGTGAGGGGAAGGGAATTATTTTTTATTTATTTATTAGATTTTACTAATGTTACACTCTCTCCTTGAATTTCCAGATTAAAAAAAAAAAAAAAAAAAAAAAAAAGGAGCAATAGGAGAAAAGTAATTGACTAGTAAAAATATATAACTATAATAAATTAAACCGAATGAATATGACATCATTTCACAACACTGTTCCAGTGCTCCGTTACCCTCACCATGAGGAAGTTCTTTTGCATGTTGGTGCAGAACTTCCTGTGCTCTATCTTGTGGCCATTACCCCTTGTCCTTTCCCCTCAAACCACTGAAAAGAGGTTGACCAGTTACAAATGTCAGCTGTATAATATAATAATAATAACTAATATTATTAATATTATTATTACGATTACATATGTAAATATTATATATGTATAAATAGTATTAAATATATATAATTTATATAATAATACTAAAATTAGTCCAGTCAGATATTTTAATGTAAAACTTATTAAAAATGTTTGTTCTTAGACACACATTTGGGACAGTTTTGCTTTTTCCTTTAAATTGCTAACAATCAATTATAATGTAGTTGCTATTGGAGACAAGTGTAAGAAATGGATTTTGAAAGCGGTCATTGAACCTTTACAGTTTAGTAACACGTTAGAAAAAGATTCATAGAACTTCATGAACTTATGCAAACTCTTGTTTTATATCATTGATATGCATCTCCCAGGAGATTACATTTATTACTAGACCTTGTAACGTACTTTTAAAGTGGAAAGAGGAAGTAGGGGTGAAAGAGAAGCCTGAAGCTGACTGAAACTCCTAATGAGTGAAGCCTCCTTGAAATGACTTTCAGAAAAGATATTGATCGTGGAAAGGTCTCATAATAATTATAGTATCTTGAAACATGTAAGCTATCTGGGCAGTAAAATGGGGTCTACACAATCAAATTATTAGAGGCATAGTATAAAAGTGCCTCTTTTTTGTGGTTTGCTCCCCCTATTAGTATGTTCTCATTAGCCAAGTTAAAGTATTTCATTTCTACAGATTTTACAGTAGATAGGTTTTATATTGCTCTTCAGGGGCTACAGGACTCATAAAATCTCTTCAAAATGTTCACTGAACCAGTTTTAAGTACACCATGCATGCATTCCTACATTTAAAAAAAATCTTAAAATCAAACACACTTCAAAGACATAACCAAGTTTCAGAGATTCCCCTCCCACAAAGAAAACCTATGTAGTGTTTTGTATGTAATTTGTCTTCTTTCTTCTCCCCTCCCCTCCCTTCCCCTCCCCTCCTTCCTCCTTCCTTCTCTCCCTCCCTCCCTTCCTTCCTTCACTTTTTCAGAAAGAGGAATACAAGAGCATGTCAACTGGTAAACTGGTGTAAGTCACTGAAATGATTAGCCTGTATTAGTACCATAAAATGTTAAGTTGATGACTTGTCATGATGAAGTCCATATGGAGATATACGGTCAGATCAGGTCACTGCTGTAAATGTCTCCTTACTATTTCTATGTGGGAAACAGGCAGTTTAAAATACTTTGTTGTTGTTGTTGTTTTCCCACAAACTACTTGCCACACATAAAAGAGTGCCTTAAAGTTTTTGTTCTTTTCCCCAGAAAGTAAGAATGAAAGTAGAACAAGTTTTAGTTAAGTGAACGTGTGAAACAATTTAGTCAATTTTACTATCAACTGCAATTTATTCAATTGTTCTCTGTTTATTTTTTCCCCTCCCTCCGATAGCTGCTTATGTTATATTGAATTCTACTTTTTCCCAGCTGTATACCACTTATGCTTAATCAGTATTCCTTTGTCAGAACATTAAAAATGTTCAGAAGATACTGAAGACAGATTTTTTTTTTCCTTAAGCTAGGGCTCAAAATTAGGTTATTTTCTGAAACCAAAAATAACCATTATTTCTAAAAATCTTCTACTGAGATGAAAAATTGCAGAACAATACTAATAAGGTTTTTATACATTATTTGAATCTGACATAATTTCTTTACAGACTCATGTATTGCAAAATTTCAGAAAAAATAATCAGTTCTAGTTTACAGTATACCATCATTTCAAAAAACTTTCTGTAAGGATGATTTTGTGTTGTGTTTTAATCTCTTATCAATTTTTACTAAAATATATTGATTTAGAAGCTTGTAAAAATGTCTGTTAAAAATGTATAATATTATGTCTAATGTAATCTGCTATTAATTACTCTTACTTATTAAGCAAAGTTATTTCTGTTCAGTTCTTCTCTTTCAAAGTAAGACCTTACAAAGGCCTTTAATTCCCCCTCCTCCACTTTTTTTTTTTTTTTTTTTTTTTTAGTTTGTTTTGGATAGACTGTAAATAAGAACAAGATATTTCAATTTAGTTATAGGTGTTGGGTTTAACTGA
The DNA here is from genome assembly GCF_964035555.1 of Netta rufina. NCBI lineage: Eukaryota > Metazoa > Chordata > Aves > Anseriformes > Anatidae > Netta > Netta rufina. The sequence continues at coordinate 38,436,814 of NC_140123.1, read as the reverse complement.
CTGGGTTTACCTTGTGCTTTAAGGTGAGACCTTTGGATGGATCGTTTTGTTCAAAGTACAGTAATCACAGTATAAGTTAGAGCTACAGGTCAATAACTACTGATATTCTGCAAAAGTATCTAGAACTCCTCTTGTTATTCCTTGTTGAAGGAAAGATAATATTTAAAACCTTCATTAATAATCTGGATGATAAGAAGGAATGCTCTTTCAACAAATTTGTGGATGATAACAAGAGCTTGGTTGTGGTGGGGGATGCAATTGATATACTAGATAGAGGAGCTGCTTTTCAGATAGTTAGGACACAGAACCTTATGAAGTTCACAAAGTAAAATGCAGCTGAGACAGAAACATCTCATACAGCCGTATAGGCTGAATGCTCACTGGCCAAGCAGGGGCAGTGATGGGGTTAGACCCTTTTACTCAGTGTTTAATCCAGTCAGGAACTGAAAACCTCTGGGAATGGAGACTGAACAACCTCCCTAGGAAACCTGCTGTATTACTTGGTAGTCCTTATGGTCCACAACTTTTTCCTTATATCCAGTCTGAACTTTTTTTTTTTCAAGTTATGCTTGCTGACTCTCATTCTCCTACTATGCACTCCTGTGAAGTTCCTGGACCCTTCTTCTGGACAACGTCCTCCTAAATACTGTAGGGCTGAAGTTAGGTGCTTCTGAAGCCATCTGTTTTCTAGTTTCACCAAACCCCACTCCTTTATCCTCACAGAACAAATGCTCCAAAACTCAATAATCTTGATGTCCCACTGATGATCTTTCTCCAATTTGTGATCACTTTTTTTTTTATTATTATTATTTTTTAATTTTTATTGGAGATGGGTGAAGTATTTCAGATGTAATAAGTGTAGAGTAAAAGTTGATAATCTCTTAAATTCACATTAAGTACATGAAGAACATTGTGTTCACATTAAGTAGAACAGGTTTCAGGATATACCCCAACATTTGTTACCATCCTGCAAGTATGAAATGTGTAAGTATGTTAGCCACTACTACCATCTGATCCCAGTTTTTCACCCGTATAGTTTTCTGCATATTCAGACTCAGACAACCTAACCTGAGTACAGGAATACTATCAGAGATGGTTCAAAAGCCTTGTTAAAGTCAATGTCATCCATTATTTTCCCCTTACCCATAGATCCATACTATTCATAACTAGAGGCAATTAAGTTGGTCAGGGATAATTCACTTTTAGTAAATTCATGCTGTTTTGAATCACCTTTTTTATATGCCCATTTTAAGAGATCTCAGTCAATGATTTACTCAAGGAACACAGTGAGACTGACCATCCTGTATTTCCGTGGGTTAACCTTTTAGTCTTTTTTGATTATGTGTATAAAATTTGTTTTTGTACGGTCTTTAGAGATCTTTCCTAGTCTCCACAACTTTTCAAAGACATCCTCATAAGGACATTGCACTTTTATTTTTTTATTTTTTATTTTTTTCCCAGCATGCTTGGATGCAACCTGTCAGGTCCAATGGACTTGGAGAGTTGAGCTACATCAAGGAATCCTTGATATGATCACCATCCACTGTCATTGAATCTTTTTCATGAATCTTTTCACTAAGTGCAGAGGCCTTGAAGAACTTCCCGGTGAAAGCTAACACAACCAAGGGACTGAGAAGACAGAAAAAATCCAGTTAGATATTTAGGAAATATTGTGCAGTGAATGCAGTGTCACAGGTGGTCCAGAGAAGCATGACCAAGAAGGATGACACTCTCTTGAAGATATTCAAATCTTAATGTGATAAGAACTTTGCATTGCTTGGACCAGAAGATCTCCTCTCCAGATTCAATTGTTCCATGCTTTGTGGAGAAGAAAATGAAACAAGACCTTCTTGTCTCTCAGCTTTTTTGAGGCCAGGTACCAGGAGTTCAAGTTTCTCTTCTGTGCTGATGTGTCTAGAGACACAAGTCCCATAAAAAGGGACAGCAAATTTATGATGAAAATGCACTTTACTTTCCCTATTTTAAGCGACAGCTAATTGTGCTGTAGTGGTTGTATGATGACAGAATTACCATTCAAGAACATTCTATCATGTCCTGGTTTTAGATAGGATAGCATTAATTTTCCTCCTAGTAGCTGGTATGGTGTTGTGGATTAGGATGAGAAGAGTGCTGATAACATGCTGATGTTTTAATTGTTGCAGAGCAGTGCTTACAACAAGCCAAGGATGTTTCAGCTTCTCACTCAGTCCTGCCAGCGGGCAGGCTGTGGGTGCGGCAAGAGCTGGGAGGGGACAGACCCAGGACAGCTGACCCAAACTGGCCAAAGGGGTATTCCATAATACCTGACGTCATGCTGAACAATTAGTATGTGGTGGCTGGCCAGGGTAGGGGGTACCAACTGCTCAGGGATAGGTTAGTCATCAGTGAGCGGATGGTGAGCAATTGCCTTATGCATCACTTATTTTGTACACATTATTATACACATTATTATTAGCAGTACTATGATCATTATTATTTTTGTTTTCTTTTCTTTTCTGTCCTAATAAACTGTCTTTATCTCAGCCACACACTTTCATTTTTTTCTGATTCTCTCCTCCATCCCAGAGAGGGAGGGGGTAGGGTGAGTTGTGTGGTACTTAGCTGCTGGACAGTTTAAACCACAATATATCAGATTTAAAAAAAAAAAAATACTAATAATAAAATAAAAAATTCAATGAAGGTTTTAAGGAAAATTCAAAAATAGTTGCTATAGACAAGACAAATGCATAAAAAAGACATGTAAATGTATATAAAAGACATATTACAGACTGAATTCTTTCAGAGGATAGTCAGTAAGAAATCTGCATCTATCTGTGCATAAATTCATACTAAGTGTATTAAAACATTACAGAGGGTTTACCAGAATTATTTGGAATAAACTATTTTACCTCAGAGACAGAAAACTCTGTACTATTCTGTCTCCTGGCTTGTTAATTCTGAAGTTGGATTTGTACCTGTTCAAAGTCAACCAAATTAAAGTTTGTCCCAGTAATCCTTATGGTCTTTTCCAACTCAGGAGATTCTATGATTCTATTAAATGTCTAGGAAGATCCTTACAAGAAAGTGGATATGTGGACAACATGGATTAGATTCTTGCTCAATCTCCTCAGTCTGCTCATTCAGTGATACAGGAACGATTTATTATAGTTATAAGCAAAAAGCTCTGCACTACAGTTCAGAGAAAGTTGTCTTTTTAATTAGTGTTTTTTTTACAGTGTTGAATGAGCTAATGTCTGAACTTAGAGACAATCTAGAACCAGTTCATGCAAACTATTTACTGGATGATAGCTGCTAATGATCTGTAAAAGAAAAGTATTTTTACTCCTTGATAGAGATTAGTGTACCAAATGTAGCAAAAAACTATGTGAAATGTGATATGTTTGTTACTTAGTGGAGAAAGATACTATCAGTGTGTCTGGCTTCATTTTCTGGGACAAGAAAATAAGTCTGTCTTTGTGGTGGTTTTACCGTTCTGGGCAGCTAAACCCCACAACCGCTCTCTCACTCCCCCTCCTTTAGATGAGGAGGGGGAGAAGTAAAGCAAAGAACAACTCACGGGTTGAGATAAGGATAATTTAATTAAAGGGAAATAATTATAATAATTAAATAAAGACTACCATAAACTAAACAATTTAACTAAGGGGAAATAAAAGGGAAAGGGGAAAAAAGGGAGGAAAACAAACAAACAAAATAAATGAAAGCTATATGGAAGTGCAGAGGAAAGAAATTACTCTCTACTTCCCACAAATGAGCGATGATTGACCACGTCCTTGGAGCAAGGCCTCAACGCACGCAGCCGGTGTTCGAGAGGAGGACCGACGTCTTCTCAACGAGAGCCCACCCCTCCCCTCTTCTTCCTGTTTCCACCTTTTATTGCTGAGTGTGACACCACATGGTATGGAATATCCCTTTGATTGGTTTAGGTCAGCTGCCCTAGTGATGTTTCTCTCCTCACTTTTTTGCCCACCCCCTAGGAGGGTTAGAGAAAGGCCCAATGCTGTGCCACTGCTGCTCAGCAGTAGACACAACACTGGTGTGATAACACTGCTGTTCCAGCTACAAGTACAGAGTACGGCACTGTATGGGCTGCTGCCGGGAAAGTTAACATTCCAGCCAGACCCAGTACAGTCTTCTATTAATATTCAAATTAAAGACACATAATATATATATTTTTTCCTGCTGTTTATTAGCAAAAACATTATTTTAAGATATGAATATATTATTCTACATACAATTTCACAGCTTCTTTCAGCTGTATTTCCAACCCTGTAGATAAATAAACTATTTAAATGATTAAAAAATTAGCTACCATAGTTGCAATACCATCAGGCTAGATAATCTAAGTACTGATGATATTCCCACATACCTTGATTGGTCTTCATTTTATTTACAACTTGTCTTTACATCTGCTAAGCATACTGTGATTCCTAGCACTAAAGAGAGTCTTGATTTTTTTCTTGCAGTAAATTAATGAAAAAATATATTCTATGTTTCTCTCTTCTCACATTGTCTAAGCACAGATTTGAATGTTTACTTGGTGTTTACTATAAGGAAATATTGTACTGTCTGGAGATGTGAGGTAGGTGTGCTAACAATATTTTCTTCCAGAGAACACTATAAAATATACTAAAACAAGGTTTCAGTCTTCAAAACTGCTTTTTTGTTATTATTATTTGTTTTTATCAGAGGGAAGGAAGGAAAGCACAAGGAAGAAAAAAAAAATACGTTTTCAAAGTAAAGAAACTTAGAGTAAAAGGATAAAAGAAAACCCTCATGAAGGGGCCACAAGCCCTGCCTAGCAGACACCTCTACCCAGACAGATCTCCCAAGGACCGAACGAGCTGCCCAGGCCATCTGTTGCAGGGAATTCCAATAACTGGAACCTCTCTTTGTAAGGCCTGAAGGCGGAGTTGGAAGTTGTGGGTGCAAGTGTGACCAGATAGACATACTCTGAGCAAGTTGCCAGGTTGCAAGAGGATCTTGGCAGGCTGTGGTGCCTCCAGAAATCCGAGCAAGAGATCAACATGTGGTATCATGCACTGGTGTGGGCTGAGCAACAGGCTTTCCTTAAGTCCTTGCAAGGGGGTAGTAAAATGACTTCCAGCCTGAAATTGTCAGAATTTACAGGCTTGTAAGAAAAGGGAGGCTGGACCCTCATGTCTGCTCAGAACAGAGTGAGGACTCTCCACCTTGACCCTGAAGTGTCCCTACACAACAGATACGATGCTCTGGGGCTCAAAAAATAAAAGGGTGTCAACAACAATGGTAATGGTCAAGACCCAGGAAAGGGCAATGGCAAAAAGGTAGACCATAAAACCACTTGTTTAAGAACCAGGTCCACAAAAAAAGTATGGATGGTGTTGGTAATTGAAGATTCTCCTCTGAGAGGCACCGAGGCACTCATTTGCCATCCACACAATCTCTTGAGAGGTTTGATGCCTACCTGGGTCCTATATTAATCACAGAATCACAGCATTTTCTAGGTTGGAAGAGACCTCAAGATCATCGAGTCTAACCTCTGACCTAACGCTAACAGTCCCCACTAAACCATTTCCCTAAGCTCTACATCTAAACGTCTTTTGAAGACTTCCAGGGATGGTGACTCCACCACTTCCCTGGGCAGCCTGTTCCAGTGCCTCACAACCCTTTCAGTGAAGTTCTTCCTAACATCTAACCTAAAACTCCCCTGGCTCAACTTAAGCCCATTCCCCCTTGTCCTGTCACCAGGCACGTGGGAGAACAGGCCAACCCCCACCTCGCTACAGCCTCCCTTGAGGTACCCATAGAGAGCGATAAGGTCGCCCCTGAGCCTCCTCTTCTCCAGGCTGAACAAGCCCAGCTCCCTCAGCTGCTCCTCGTAGGACTTGTTCTCCAGGCCCCTCACCAGCTTCGTCGCCCTTCTCTTTAATGATATCACAAAGAGGCTACTGATCTTGGTCAAGCCAGAGGACCATCACCCATTCCTGCTCTTTCATATAGGGACAACTGAGGATGTGATGGGGAGACTTTGAAACATCAAAAGAGAATTTATGTCCCTTGGAAAGATGCTGAAGAGATCAGGAGCACAGGTAGTGTTCTCCTGAGTCCTCCCAGATGGAGACTGGGACCCAAGAAGGAGGTATCATACGGATCAGGTTGATCCGTATCATACGAATCAGGATGCAGGATTGACTGCAAAACTGGTGCCATGATCAGAGGTTCAGGTTCTATGATCTCAAGTGTGCTTTTGAGAGAGTGGGCATGCTGACATGGGATGGGGAGTGCTTTGGGCAGTAAGCTGGCTGGACTCATTAGCAGGGCTTTAAACTAGATTTGGCAGGGAAAGGGGATGTACCCGTAAGTGACTCAGAAGAACCCCTCAATGCCAATACTTTAAAAATCAGCAGAGAATAACTTGGGAATAATCCTATAGGAATTAGGAAGAACTTCTCTAAAAAGGTGACATGGCCCATAGTCCATATGAATTACCTCTGCACCAATGCACATAGCATGGGAAACAAGCATGAGGAGTTGGAAGCCACAGTGCAATTACAAAACTCTGATCTAATTGCTATAATGGAAATGTCATGGGATGAATCACACAGGTGGAACAGAGGGCTACATGCTTTACAGGAAGGACAGGCAGAGAACGAAGTGTGGAGATTTTGCTCCCTTTTATGTTAAGAAATTGATAAATTGTGAGAGTTCCCTCTAAGAAACAGCCAAGAGCAGGTTGAAAGCCTACAGGTAAAAATCAAGGACTGGACCAACAAAGGACATCTTGTAGCGTGTGTCCATTAAGGACAAGTTCCTCGTCCAGCTGTTAGACAAACCAACCAGAGGAGAAGCATCACTGAACCTGGTGCTCACCAAAGTGGAAGAGCTCATTAAAGAGTTTAAGAATGGAGGAAGCCAGTGACCATGCCCTGGTTGAGTTTGTGATCTCAAGGGATATAGACCTGGCTAAGAGCAAAGTCATGACCCTGAACTTCAGAAGGACGGACTGCCGGCTTCTCAAAGAATTAGTGGAGGAGATCCCAAGGTCCTTAGGGACAGAGGATCTGATCAGAGCTGGCAACAATTTAAGGACAGAGAGCACGATTCCCATATGTAATAAATCAAGTAGGAAAGGAAGGAAACCAGCATGGCTAAATAAAGATCTGGTCAAACTTAGGCAAAAGAAGGAAATGAGTCAATGGTGGAAACAGGACCATGTGCCCTGGGAAGAGTACAGAAATGCTGTACTTATGTGCAGGGATGGGACAAGGAAAGCCAAGGCACTGACAGAACTAAACTTGGCAAAGGATGCAAAGAATAACAAGAAGGAGTTCTACAGGTACATTGGACACAAAAGAAAGACTAAGGAGACTGTATCACTTCTGTCAAATGAAGATGGAGTACTGATAACAATAGATGTGGAAAAGGAGGAAGTACTTAACCACTTCTTTGTCTTGGTCTTCCCTAGTGGTCAGGTTTCCCACATCTCTTGAATCCCCAAACCTCTAGACAGGTGCTGAGGGAACAGAGGCCCTCAGCCTAGTAAGTGAAGAACAAGTTTGAGACTTCCTGACACAACTTAACAACTAATGCCCTGATGACATTAGTGTGAGTAACACACTGAGCGTGTTACTAAATGTAACACCCTGATGGCTAACAACTAAATGGCTCTGATGACATGCATCTCAGGGTCCTGGATGAATTGGCTGATACAGTTGCCAAGCCATTCTCCACCACATCTGAAAAATCATGCCAGTCAGGCAAAGTCCCTGGAGACTGGAAAAATGGAAACATCACTGGGGATGTTCAGCCTGGAAAAGAGGAGGCTCTGGGGAGACCTGATTGTGGCATTTCAGTATTTAAAGGAATATTATAAAAAGGATGGAGAGGGACTCTTTACTTCCATAGAAGATGAGCGGATAAAGGGGAGTGATCTTAAATTAAAAGATAATAGATTTAGACTAGATGTTAGGAGGAAATTCTTCACTGTAAAGTTAATGAGGCACTCACCCATGTTGCCCAGAGAAGTTGTGGATGCTTCATCCCTGGACGTGTTGAAAGCCAGGCTGGATGGGACCTTGGCAAAGCTGATCTAGTAGGTGACATCTCTGCCTGTGGCAGGGGTGTTGGAGTTAGATAATCTTTAAGGTCCTTTCCAACCCAAGGTATTCTATGATTTTATGATCCTATTCTATGATAAAATAGAGATTATTTGGAAGACTTTCTTATCTAGCTCACCATGCCAGTCCTGGCAGGATAGATCATTTTCCTTAGTCCAGTATTTGTTAAGGGCTTCCTGGGCTGTGGCAAAGTCCATGTAGATCCTTTGTAAAGATAAATTGCATTCTGTGTAAAATATATTTTTAATTACTTTTTTTCACCTGTCTCCTCTCTTTTTCTTTCCATTATTTTTGTGTTTTGACTTTGACTAATGTTTCACTATTTACCTGTCATAGGTTTTGTTTTCATGACTGTCTTATTCTCTACTTCCTCACCTTGATCTTCATTTTTTTCCTGCTGTATCTGCTCATTGTTTATGAAGAAAGTCAAAATTTTTTCATCCAGAATTCAGCTAAGGCAAATCTTTCTCTCCAGTGTAGAGTCAATTTTTTTTAGAATGCAAAATACGTTTCTCAGTATATTGTAGAGAAATAAATAAATTACTTAGTATTCAATGCCCATGTAATTTTTGGAGTTCAGACTTTTTATTTGATATGCTAGTGGTGGAGTTCAAAATATATTTGTTTCAGATAGACAATGAGATAATGACAGAGTCATTACTCTATGATTCAATGTTACAGCTGAAAAGGTATATAAAATTAATGGATAATAATGATGATCCATACCCCAAAACTTTATGTAGTCATATATCAATGACACCAGATACTCCAAGCTATTCTATACCTTAGTTACTCCATGTCATCTTACAGACTGGGGGAAACTTGACTGAAAGTCAGACTTCCAGGCTGCTTTCTCCCTAACACCTGAGCTGAAAAGTTTATGTAATGGAGATGGTGACGCATGTACTTCTTGACAGGCTGGGTGGTGTTCAGGATCACTATCTACTTGTGCCTGGAATGCAGGTAGCCTTGAAATGGTCCATAGATTTTAACAGCGACAACAACAGAAAGAAAATGTATGTGATTACTTTAGGACAGTGTAACTGTCTGATATTCTTCATAGCTGAAAGAAATAAGAATTTCATTATAATGTTGATAGCAAGAATTATACCTGTAGTCTGCATTACATACCTCTTACAATACTTCTTGTATGTGGAATACTAATGATTGACTGCACTAATTCAAGGGATCTTGCATTTTATTTCTGTTTCTTAGGCTTTCAGGGAACAGTTGGCTACTATTTTTTTTGACAATGACTGTACCTTGACTGTACCATGACTGTACCATGGAGGATAACAACTACCTTTCCAAACAGCAAAATATCTGAGCACATGCTTAAATTCAGTAAGTATTTTGTTTACTGTGTGAAGGAAAAGAAGTACTAATGTAATTATATAATTCAGTTATTAGACCTGTTTCTGCATGTGATATCTGGCAAATTGTCAAAATGACTATGGAAAAGTATGGTGAAGTATGAAGGTTATATTGGTTTATATTTGAAATAATTTCATTTCATAAGAATGATGAAATAAATTCACAAATAACTTACGGAATTCCTATCAGGTGACCAACAAAAATATATACTATGTTATCCTGAAATGTCCTCAAGTCAGAGAAAGCTTATTGTTACATTATTTGTCTGTTAAAATCATAACTTGGAACCTTTTAATCTTCCCTTGCTTTGGAAAAATTGTCCAAAAGGTGCCATTCATTATGTACATATGGTCATGTAATTCCTACTGAACATTATTTGGAGTAACTATTATAAAGAGTAAATCATCACATCTGAAAATTTCATTATCTTCAGCTTGTCCAGGACTGAAAACAAATAGCTGAATCAGAAAAGAAAGCATTTGATCTTTGTTGGGATTAAGCTACCTTTTTTTTTTTTTTTTTTTAGTTCCACAGATGCTTAAATAGTTTTGGGTGAAATCCTCACAAAAATCAATGTTCTGGCTTCAATACTGGATTCTGGGGTTTGGAGTGTATTTTAGAAACTTGCAAGAGGTCTCACCCATAAATTTCATCTAGGTTCATGTTCTGCATTTGTGGATGGGTTGCAGATTTCTTTCCATGTCTCAGTAAGGATGCCACAGGACTTAAAACTTCCTTAATAATGATAATTATTATATATAATACAATAGGTAAAAAGAGAGATATACAAATAGCTAGATGTGTAAATCTTACACATCTTCAGATGCTCAGAACCTCACTTGTACAGATCACAGGTCTGTAACAACAGGCTGCACAGCTCCCATCCTTGTGGAGGTTCATCTTCTCCCCATTAATATGGCTGCTTGTATGAAGTGTTACAAACAAAAATATATGACTTGTTTTGAGAGGTAGGAATGTCTTTCCTAATGCCAACCAAAGCACACCTAGCTACACTTACCTAGGAAGTATATTCAGGAGCAGTACATATGGAGAACCTTTAAGCATGTTCCCCTTTATTGTTATTTAACTTGGGTTATACAAACAATAGCTATTTCAAACCTAAACCTTCCAAACAATGTGTACACCAGAACTTGCTCAAGATCAGTAACTACTGGAATACCATGTCTCCTGTAAGACTCCACACAGTCTAACTTTAATTCTGTTTTGCATGTCTTTTTTCCGATCTCAAAACTTTTTTATTTTTATTTTTTTCTATGCAAGACAGTTTTCTGATTCATGGTCTTAACCCAGACTTTCACATTATTCATGTCCTTTCTGGATTTCTAATTCTATGATTAGGCAAGAATGTAAAAGAGACTGCCCTCAAACAGATATATATATATATATATATAAAATATTTATATTTATATAATATATATATTATAAATATATATATCATAAATATAAATAGTATAAATATATATTTTATATATTATATATAATTTTATATTATATATTATAATATACATATATATAATATATATTATATTATATATATAATATAATATAATATATATAAAATATATGTTATATATATTTATTTATATATATATATAAAGCTGCTGTACCAGCTTTTCACTTTAACCTGACATCCAAGGGATTTAATAAGTGCATTAGCTAGCATTTCTTAGTCTTTCTGGCTATAGCTTTTATGTACTGCAATTTATGTTTTGCTTTAGTATTTCAAAACTGAGCTCTCAGTATTTTTTGTCTCTGGCAGAGAGTGGAGATTTATTCTTGAAGTTTGTCTTCTGAGTAAAGCAAAAGTATAGGCTTTCAGCAGACTGATATTGCTTTACAGGTCGTCATAATTATACTTAATAATTATACTTAATACATCATAATGCATAATTATACTTAATACATCATACTTATACTTAAGTTAAACTAGTTTTTGTTTGTTTGCATGTTTGGGAGGGGGGATAATTTGGGGCAGAAATGTTCCTAGGCCATTGAGGTACACAACAATACAATTATAAGTAACAATTGAAAAAAAGAAAAAAAAACTTTAGAAGTTACTACTCAGATATGAAGTACAGAGACATAGATTTTAACTATCTTTCTGTAAGTACAGTCTTAGAAATGTAATATTTGCTGATGTGCTTTTAAATGAGATCACTAGTGCTGGAATTGGTCTCATTTCTGTCAGTTTTATAAGTTCTCTAAATCTGATTTAAAATAAGTTCAGAAAAAAACTGAAAAACAGAGAACATTGAAAAGAATATTACAATATTGTGATGGTCAAAAAAAATCTATTTGATTTAGTAAATCCATTGGAGAATCCTCATGGAAGCTTTTTTTTCTGACCAAAAAAAAACCAAACAAACAAAAACACACACACACACACACACAAAAAAAAAAATAAAAATAAACACACACACACACACAAAAGATATATACAAATAAATATATATACATATAAAAAGAAAACTGTAAAATATATAAAGACAAACGTAAAATTTTCTCAGAAACATAGTCAACTCCAGACTCTCCAAAAGCCTTAACTTCATCATCAGGGTCAGTGTGTCAGGGGGCTGCAGGTATAGCCTTCTCCATGAAGGGGGAACAGCCCCAGAAAAGGCCGTGCCCTCACTGACAGGACATAGCCCTGCAGGTTTTTATTGAAACATAAGTGGTGATAACAGGGTCCATCAACAGCCCCTGCCATAGCAGTGTTCCTCCTTTCCTCCCTTCCTTCTCTCCTTCCCTCTTTCTTTTCATCTTTTTCCATCTTTCTTTAAATATAATATTTTTAATCTATTGAAGTAATAATTCAAATGACTGACAAAAGCTGACACTTTAATGGACATGATCTTCTAATAAAAGTAGAGAAGACCAATATAATTAGCTATTTGTATTAACGTAATGTCTTTTGGAAAAATATGACCCTCCTGATGAAGTTTTCTTGAAGCACCATTTTAAACAGAATGTTAATTAAAAAGTCTGAGTTTAGTGAAATTCAGTGGATGTTGCCATTTGGATTAATTCCTGTAGGGTAATGAATTTCCAATAAATAATAGTAGTTGAGGAAATACAGAAACACTCTGAAAATATCAATCATTTTGCAGAATGAAGGTCATACATTGTGTGTTGACGATGTTCCACTCTATAAAAACTGATAGGAACAGTGTATGGAAACTGTAATGAGATAATTTTTAATAATTGAAAGAACTTTAAAAAAAAATCTTGAACCATTCTTTACTATAAAAGACCACTACATATATATATATATATATTTATATATATATATATTTATTTATATATATATATATATAAAGTGAAACCATTCTAACGTCTTAAATTTCAATAGTGAAAAAAATATTTACTTGTTTGTTAATATTTCAAGTTCTTTAGAAGTAATTCAACAGAAAAAAAAATATTTAAAATAAGGGAAGTGAAAATATTTTTAATTCATGTAATTATTTTTACTTTTTTAAGCTTTAAACTTATATCTATGTGATGCCATAGATCACAGAATCACAAAATTGTAGGGGCTGGAAGGGACCTCAAGAGATAATCAGGTCCAACCCTCCTGCCTGTTATAAGTTAGACCACACAATTTTCTGGTCTATTGAAATTATTTTATTAATCAAGTAAGCAGACACAAGCAAAACAGCGCTGGGCGGCTGGGGAGTCTCCGCTCCACCACGGCACGCAAATTCCCCTTTCCAGTGTCACTGTCTTATAGCATTGAAGTTCCGGCTTGTCGAGACCTGTCGAGACCTGTCGACTTGTCGAGACCTGTCGAGACCTGTCCTGAGACTGCGCAGTCTGTTGTTGGGGGTCGTTATTCTTCCTCCAGTGATCATTCGTTGTGCTTGTGTTCAGGTGGGGGCAAAACAGGATGTCTTGCGGTGGGTGGGTGGTATCTTACAAAATCTTTGTTTTAACAAGGATGTTCATCCAACCCCCCTTCCCCATTTGTCCCCATGTTACAATGCCGTGAGTTGTGAAACCTTATCTCCTCAGTAGATTCTTTAAATTCTCAAGGACAATGAACAAACCCCTACTAATTCATCACACTGCCAAAGCAGGTTCCCTAGAGCAGGTTGCCCAGGTAGGCGTCCAGGCAGGTCTTGAATATCTCCAGAGAAGGAGACTCCACAACCTCCCTGGGCAGCCTGTTCCAGTGCTTCATCATCCTCACCGTGAGGAAGATATCTGTAGTAGTAAGACAATAGTAGTAAGACAATCAGTGATACTTTTAACTATTAAACACCCACCTCAAACTGTTGTATTGCTGCACTTATTTGAAGATTAAACATTTTTTTGCATGAGCTTTTTTTTCACATTTATCTTTGCCACATAAATTACAATTATTTTTTATTATATTTTGAGGGCTGAAAAAAGTAGGAAGCAGAGATAGAAAGCACTAATTTCATTGTCAGTAATTTACCTCCTCACGTTGCTAAATCTTGTTGGTGCAGATTATTCATGGACTCCAAAGAATTAAGTTTATTTACTTTATCACTTTTTTTTTTTTTTTTTGTTATGTGTTGTTTCTTATTACCGATTTGCTATTTTAGAAAAATGTCTGATCATAGATTCAACTTTACTATTTAATTTCACAGGGTACAGAGCTTGAAAAAAAAAATAAATTAATTGTCATTATATTTCTTCATGAATAACAAAAGGAAGACTAGGGAAAATATAGCCCTACTGCTGGATGGTGAAAAAGGACATGGAAAAGGACAAAACTCCAAATATGTTCTTAACCTTAGTCTTTGCTGGGAAGGACAGATTTAAGGGATCACAAGACCTTTTGAAAAAAAGGAAAATCTGGAGCAAAGAAGATGTACCCTTGGTGGGAAAGACAACATTAGGAAGTACCTGAAAATGTCTAGACATATGTAAATTCACGGAGCTGGATGCATTACATCCATGAATCCCGAGGCAGCTGACTGATGTAATTACAAGGATACTCTCTCATGTTTGAAAGGTCATGGTGATCAGGTGAGGTCATGGTTCCAAGGATGGAAGAGAGAAAACATCATTTCTATGTTCAAGTAGAGGATGAAGCAAGATTCAGAGAAATACTAGAGAACACGGATTTCTGATGAGGAAATTATGCTTAACTTGACTTCAATAAAGTTTTTGACACCAGAGCACTCCTGTTGACCAACTGATGGAATATGCATAAATGGATTATGAAGTGGATTGATAACTAACTGAACTACCAGGTCTAAAGGATGTTTAATGGAATAAACCCCATCTGGAGCTGGTAAGATGGGTCTGATATACCAGGTGGGTGTGCTGCCATTTAGAAGGACCTTGACAATCTACAGAACTGGGCAGAGAGGAGTCTCATGAACTTCAGCAAGGAGAAATTCCAAATCCAAATGTGGGGAGGAATAACCCCACACAGCAGTACACACATTATAGGATGAGCAACTGGAAAATAACTATGCACAAATCAATCTGGCTGCCAAGGTGGACAGCCTGTGAACTAGCAATGCATCTTGTGGCAGAGAAGACCAACAGCCTCCTGGACTGTGTTGCAGGAGCAGGCTGAGAGGAGTGGTCACTCCTCTTTACTCAGCACTGGTGAGCCACATCTACAATACTGAGTCCAGTCCTGGATTCGCCAGTACAAGGCAGAAATACACATACTGCAGCAAATCCAGCACCAGGCCTGGACTTTGAGGGAAGTTCCCTGAAGGTGTGGAGCTATATGATGAAAGGTATACATCCCTTGATATATAAGAAAACAATCCTCTGATAGAGTTGGGACTCTTCAGCCTGGAACAGAGAAGGCTCAGGAGCATGTGTCTTATCAGTGTGTAAAAATACCAGATAAGAAGCAGTGAAGAAGAGGGACCTAGACTTTTCTCAGCCATTCTCAATGACAGGGCAGGAGGTAATGGCACAAATTAAAAAACATGAGTTTGGATCTGAACCCGAGAGTATTTATGTACTTTTATATATATGTATATTATGAGAGTGGTCAAACACTGCAACAGGTTACCTACAGAGGCTGTGGAGTCTTAATTTAATCCTTTTTCAATCCTTAATTTAATCCTAATACTATCCAATGCTTTTATAGTACTTATGAGGTTTTTTGTTTGTTTAATAAATCTTTGATAAAATATAACATTAGGAGAGGAAAGATTCTGTGAGAGAGATAAATGGTCTCTAGCAACTTTGCCAATATGTATCAGAATTGTACATCTCTGTGAGTTGTTAAAACAGATTTCTCTGACAAATAACCCTGACAAAAATACCTTGGTATAGCTCATGTCATTACATATAGTTTTCTTTCCCCAAATACCTAGCATGACTTAATTGATAACGTACATTGGAAACAATCTCTAACCTGGTCTGTCACTCAGAATGTTCCTATATTTTATATTATGAGAATGTAAGACACTGTGCTGCAGAACCATGGGATTTTTTCTCCTATGAGAACCTAATTTTGAGCAATACTGGAGGTTTTCATCTACCACTGATTATATTCTTATTAATCTGTTTTTGTTTGTTTGTTTGTTTGCTTTTATCTTCCATATTCCTGGCTACCCCTCTCTCAAAAAATCTCAATCATCTTTGTAATTATTATTATTTTTTTTTTTTCGGAGATCATAACCTTCTGTGATTTTAAACCTCTGAGACAACTAAAACTGCATTAAGTCTTCCAGATGTGACAGCACCAGAACAGTATTTGTTCCTTATTCATAATCTGCTGTATTGTGTATTAAGCTTAGAACCAAACTGATATATTTTCTTGCCATGTGACAAGGCATAACTGCTGCATACAGGTATGGTAGTAGCAACCCTATGGAAGAGCCATGAAATCTTTTCTAATACTTATGACAGAATATTACTTCAAAAAGACTTTCAGCAACTAACCATAGGCAAATTTATGGATGAAGAAATTCAGACAATGAGTTAGAATTTCCTTTTTAAGAATTATTCAGGAGAAGATAAAATATATTTAAGACCTCATAATAAGAAGTTCATGCACAACAACAAAGCAAAATAGTTTTATCCACTTCATTTTAATGTAGAGGTGAGTCCCTTAATGTTAAAAGATATTTTTTACTCTTCTGTTCATATGTTTTCATTTATTAGAATTATATTTCTCATCAACAGGAACAGGGAATTTGTAAACTTAATTACTGTTAACAGTAATGTCATTTTATACAAGATTCTTCATATGACTTATGAAGAAATTATAAATTCCAAGGCACTTAAAAATTAACTAGAAATAAGTATTTTTGTATGTGTGGGAAAGACTCTTTTCAACTGAAGTATCTTTTTCTTTTTTATTATTATTTTCATACTATTGTGTTACTAACTGAGGGGGACAAGCCTAGTATCTTACAGTTAATACACCTGAGAACCAGTTATTAAACTGTGAAGACAGGAACCTAAACAGGAGCGAGAAACATTTTGATTTTGTAGCAGATCCTCTGAATTATTTCTCCTTTCTTTATTTGTCAATATTTGTGTCTTTGAGGCAGTATATTTCTTATATATATATATATAATATATATAATACATGTATTATATATTATCTTGTCTTTACATAACATTTGTGGGTTACGCACCTCTCTCTCTCTCTCTCTCTTTTTTTTTTTTTTTAACTTCCATTCAGTTAAACAGAAACAAAAACCTCACTAAACAGAAGTTAGCCTTCTTTTTTAATTCATCTTCAGTCATCTAGATTTCATGAACAGTCCACATTTTCCAGCAAGATCACCAATATCCCTGTGGACAGTGATGGATTTTTATGTATGTGGCATGCATTTGGTCCCTTTTTAGAAATCAATATGTCATTTCATAAAACCATACAAATGCCATAAAATGATAAATATGAAACTGAGATAAATTTTTACAAGTGTAAAACAGAAGATAAAATGTTTGATACCCCTGTCTTTTGAAAATCATGACGCAGTTAATAAGATTTTTAGTCAGTACTTTCCACAGTTGATATGAGAACAATAGCTTTTTTTTTTTTTTTTTTCTCTAGAAATCTTTTTGAGGAGTTTAAAACATGGGAATTATTGCTTCATTTCCAATGTCTTCATGTTCAGATTTGCAATGTATATATTTGCAAAATATATATCTTTACATGTTTAACTATTGAATTTTGAAGACATAATTTCTATTTAGCTGTATGGTATTACTAATACTCTCAGATATATGATTTAATTTTCAAGTATTCCTGTGTAGAGACAGGAGTTGGACTCAGTGATCCTTGTGAGTATGTTCCAGCTCAGGATATTCTATAATTCTATGATTATATGATTCTTTTTCTCTTTCTAGTATGCTTTAACTTAAAATCAAATGTGGCAGAAGTTGCAAAGTGCTCTGCAAATTACATTATTTACTATTAAATTATTATTAACCTTTATATGCATGGAATAAATGAAGAACTTGTTCACCAAGGATGAGATGGAGGCAGACAGGCTGGAATCTGAGTAGAACAGTCTTGAGTCCAGAGAAGGGTGATGAAGCTGGTGAGGGGTTTGGAGAACAAGTCCTATGAGGAGTGGCTGAGGGAGCTGGGTTTGTTCAGCCTGGAGGAAAGGAGGCTCAGGGGTGACCTTATCACTCTCTACAGGTACCTTAAAGGAGGCTGTAGAGAGGTGGAGGTTGGTCTATGTGCCTGGTGACAGGACGAGGGGGAATGAGCTTAAGTTGCACCAGGGGTGTTTTAGGTTGGATATTAGGAAGAACTTCTTTACCAAGAGGGTTGTGAGGCATTGGAATGGGCTGCCCAGGGAAGTGGTGGAGTCACCATCCCTGGAGGTATTTAAAAGACGTTTAGATGTAGAGCTTAGTGATACGGTTTAGTGGAGGACTTGTTAGTGTTAGGTCAGAGGTTGGACTTGATGATCTTGAGGTCTTTTCCAACCTAGACAATTCTGTGATTCTGTGATTTTTTTTAAGGATACTAGAAAATATTTAGTCAAAGCCTCTTTAACTATTTAGTCAAAGTCTCTTTGAGAGACTGAGAGGCCAAATCAAATGTTTTATGACTATTTTAATATTCAGAATGAAAATTTCCTACTCTACTTTCAGCTGAATTTTCAGTGTTGCTCACTTAGTAAGTCCAAGATCCCCAGTTCTGATAACTCAAAATTCTGAAACACCCAAAGTGTTATGTTGTAGTATAGCAAAGCCAGTTAATTTCTTTGGGCACCATTATGCAAAAGACAGTAAACTACAGAGTAATGATGGTGACAGTTTGGAGGCAAATTCATCTACTTCGAATATCTGGACTGAAAAGTAACATAAAAGGATGCTAGAAATTGATAAAATGTGCCTTTTATTCAAATTCAACCACATGAGCTAAGGAGACAGGATACATATGCCTCCTCCTAGGAGACTCTTATGGTTAAAAATAAAACAGCCCTGTACCTCCATTCTAGAATAAAACAGGACACCTTGAATTCTTCAATTACAGTTACTTAAGAAGTAGGCTTTCAAGTAATGTTTCATTTAGCATGATTTTCTTTAGATCAATTCCTGACTTAATGTTCAAAGTAATAGAAAAATGGGTTGGGAACACTATCTTCTCCAATTTTATTGTGACAAAAGCCCTTCCATGAGGTGTTCTTGTGTACTGGGTCTGGCTGGAATGTTAACTTTCCCGGCAGCAGCCCATACAGTGCTGTGCTCTTCACTTGTAGCTGGAACACCAGTGTTGTGTCTAATGCTGAGCAGCAGTGGCACAGCATCAGGCCTTTCTCTAACCCTCCTAGGGGGTGGGCAAAAAGTGAGAAGAGAAACATCACCAGGGCAGCTGACCTAAACCAACCAAAGGGATATTCCATACCATATGATGTCACACTCAGCAGTAAAAGGTGGAAACAAGAAGAAGAGGGGAGGGGTGGGCTCTCGTTGTGAAAACGTCGGTCCTCCTCCTGAACACCGGCTACGTACATTGAGGCCCTGCTTCAAGGACGTGGTCAATCATCGCTCATTTGTGGGAAGTAGAGAGTAATTTCTTTCCTCTGCACTTCCACATTTGTTTTATTTGTTTGTTTTCCTCTTTTTTTTTTTTTTTTTTCTGTTACCCGTTCCTTTCCCCCTCCCTTTTCCCCTTTCCTTTTTTTTTTTTTCCGTTTAGTTAAATTGTTCAGTTCATAATAATCTTTCTTTAATTATTGTTATTATTATTATTTCCCTTTAATTAAATTATCCTTATCTCAACCCATGAGTTGTTCTTTGCTTTACTTCTTCCCCTCCTCATCTAAGGAGGGGGAGTGAGAGAGCGGTTGTGGTGTTTAGCTGCCCAGCACGGTAAAACCACCACATCTTGTAAACAGCAAAATAAGCCTTTCAGAAGATGTAGAAATTGAGAACATCAGAATGAAATCCAAATTGATTAAAATTTTTATGAGTAGGTTTTAGACATCACATTTGAACTAGTCTATAAATAAACATTTCCAATACGTGTCGTGATTATTTTTTTTTTCCTATAATAGAAAATAATTACATATATTCTCTGGAATATTTCTCCCCATCAGTTTGGATTTTACACTGGATCCATCTGTATTTAATTACTGTGTGTGAAGTGGAAATTCTTTAGAGAAAAATTTTCCTAAATCAGTAAATAATCAAGTGATTGCTATGTTCTGACATGTAGAAGCTGTGTGCTCTAGTACCATCAACAGAGGTGAGATTTTAAACCTGTATCTCCAGCATTTCATGGAATGTTCCAGTCTTTTGTAACTTAGAGGAAAAATTTATCTATTCTTCTATTTTTGTAACATAGAGGAATAAATCATATTTAACATACCTTAAAATGGTAGTCTTGGGCTTTCCAAGAAATGATTAAACAAGATATTATCTAATAACATCTCTCAGGTAAGGTATACAGAGGAATGTTTGTTTTGTGGATCTTTCCTGATTAGTCTTGCAACTGAGGTGGGGAATTTTTTGACATTGTCACTACATATTGTCCAGTTCTGTAGATGTACATAATACCTGTGTATTTTTTTGCTGATTTTATAATTACCCAGTTCTTTGGGTAATGGAGATAAGGGAAAGAGTCATTACTACAAACATAGTATGCTAGACCGTGGTATGCTATTTTGGGAACTACTACTACTTTAACAATGACCATAGATTTGATTTCTATCTATAAATATCTTAGATGGCAATACAGGCCATGAATAAATTAAAGTGTATCTTTAACTATTCATATGGTGAGGGTGCAATCATAGCCACAAGGTGAGAAAGCTTAAACAACTTTTGATTATGATCTGTAAATTTTGGCAGATCAATTTCTGACTTTATGTAGTAGGAAAATAGATTAGGTAAATGGGAAAATGCTTTCCAGTCTTTGTTCCTGAAACTACAGTTTCACTTCAAGGATAATGAACTCATGATATTTAAGTACTCTTTTTCCTTATTTAATGTTGCTGGTGGTTTGATAAGTTGTATAAGAACTAACAGATTCTGGCCTCAGGTCAGCTATTTATTCTAGGATATAATATATATAATATATATATATATATATATATGTAATATATGTTAAAATATATATATGTGTGTATATATATATATACATTTAACTGAATATGCTAGTCTGTTAGCTAAAATATTTAAACCAGGAATGTATTTTGGAAATCGAGTTTGCAAAGCAGAAACTACATAGACTGAGCTATATTTTACAGAACTTTATGAACAGGACTGTCAAATCTTGTTCTAGATAAACAGCAATATCCTTTAATGGGTCAAGGAAGAAGAGTTCATCTAGGTAGAGTG
Organism: Netta rufina; assembly: GCF_964035555.1. Classification (NCBI taxonomy): domain Eukaryota; kingdom Metazoa; phylum Chordata; class Aves; order Anseriformes; family Anatidae; genus Netta; species Netta rufina. Next base: position 38,415,569 of record NC_140123.1, on the reverse strand, counting down.
TATCTTCCTTTTATCTTTTGTTATTTGTTCTTTGAATTTGGATGGAGGCAGAACATGCATTATTCAGTAACTCTTAACTGAAGTAGCTGGATTAACCTGCAGCAACAACAATCAAGGTTAAGTTTACATCTTAACTTATGAAATAACAGAGGTAACATTTTATATTAGAGATGGCATACAAAAGACAAGACTTCTAGTCAAGGGAGAAACGGTCTACAGCCATGACAACTAGAAGCCCAAGAAGTTCCAAAGTAATAACAGATTCCTGGTTCTCTGGTTAAGATCTATGCAGGAAAATTAAGAAAATAGCTTCATTTAATCATGATGGCATCTGGGAGTTTTAGAACACTCTTGTCCATTAGTCAGGTTTGTTAATGACTGTGCTCATTCTGTTAATCATGTGAAACATTGACTGAGCTTCATTTAGTTTAAAGTGCTTTTCGGAAGCCTGACCAGACTCAGAATAGTATGAAACTTCTTTACCTTTTCTCATTGAAACATATATTTGTGATTTATATGAAGATACAACACACCTAGGATTTCTAAGGGGAAAACAAACAAACAAACAAACAAACAAACAAACAAAAACTAATTTTAAAGTATAAAAAAAAAATGAAAAATTGAAATTTTGGTGTTTAGCATGTTGACAAATTGTATTAATCATCAGTATTAATCATTTAAATTCATAGTGTTAATCTTTTACACTTCCAATATTTTGCATTATTTTTTTACACAAATATTTAATTTACAAAATTATTTCAGCATCATGAGCATATTTTCTGCCTGAAAAACAAGAGTTTCCAATACCACCTCTACATAAAAATAGTCTTGGAGGAGTATATTTTGATTTCAGAAAGACTGTTTTATAATCAAATAAATGAACAGCTTTTAGACTTTTGCTAACATGAATTTGAATAGCTGAGTTATAAAGATATCAAAGTGTTGTGCAAAACACAGAAACATTTTTTTTACTGAACATGCAGTTTTGTTAATATATCATATTTCAAAGGAACCAGGGGGATGTTTTGTCATCCAGAGGGACCTCAAAAGACTGGAGATATGGGATGACATGAACTTCTAGAAATACAAAGAGACTTGTAAAGTCCTGCATCTGAAGAGGAACAACGTCAGGCACCTGGAAGGCAGATTGGCAGAAAAAGACCTGTGAGTCCTGATAGACACTGATCTGGGCATGAATCAGCATTATTCCATTGCTAAAAAGAAGGCTAATAGTATCCTGGGATGCACTAGGGAAGGTGTAGCCAACAGGTCAAGGAAGTGTCCATAGAATAATAGGATCATTTAGGTAGAAAAGACCTTCAAAATCATCAAATACAACTGTAAACCTGACCTATTGAGACCCATTACTAAACCATTGCCCTTTGTGACACATCCATATGTCCCTTAAATACCTCCAGGGGTGGGACTCCACCACCTCTCTAGGTAACACACTCCAATGTCTGACCAGCCTCTCCTTGAAGAAATTCTTCCTTATGTCCACTGTAGACCTTTCCTAGCACAACTGTTTCCTTATATCCTATTACTTGTCACTTGAGAAAACAGACCAACACACTCTTCACTGAAACCTCCTTTTAGGTATTTATAGAGATCAGTGGAGTCTCCCCTCAGCTTCCTTATCTCCAAAGTAAACAATGCCAGATCCCTCAGCTACACCTTCATATATCTTGTTTTCTAGTCCCTTCATCATCTTTGTTCCTCTTGCCTACATGTTATTGAGCAACTGAATATCCTTATGGCAAAGGGCCCAAAACTGAACACAATATTCAAGGTACGGCCTCTTTAGTGTGAAGTATAAATGGACAATCATTTCTCTAGTCTTGGAGAGAGTCTAGCACAGAGTCACCAAGATAATTAAGGGACTGGAGCTTCTCTATAATGAGGAAAGGCTGAGAGAGGTAGGGCTGTTCAGCTTGGAGTAGAGAAGGGTAAGGAGGATCTTATCAATTTATATAAATATCTGAAGGGAGGGTACAAAGAGGGATGGAGCCAGGCACATTTCACTGGTGCCCAGTGACAGGATAAAAAGTAATGGGCACAAACTGAAACACAAGAGATTATCTTTGAAAATCAAGAAACATTTTTTTACTATATGGGTGACTGAACACTGGTGCAAGTTGCTGAGAGAGGCTGTGGAATCTTCTTCCTTGCAAATATTCTAAAACTATATGGGCATGGTCCTGGGAAAACAGTTCCAGCTGGCCACGTATGAACAAGGAGGTTGGGCCAAATGACCTCCAGTGGTACCTTCCAACCTCAACCATTCTGTGAAAAGAGTTTATGGGTTAGGTTTAAAGGGAGGACAGGGACAGGTGGCATTATAGTGCGGGTTTACTAAAGGCCCCCTGACCAGAAATAGCAATCAGATGAGACCCTCTGCAGACAGATAGAGGCAGCTTCATTTACATAAGCCCTGGTCCTCATGGGGGACTTCAATCACCCCAGTATCTGTTAGAGGGACAACACAAAAGCACATAAGCAATCCAAGAGGTTCCTGGAATACACTGATGAAAAATTCCTTCTCCAAGTGATAGAGGAACCAATGAGGAGAGGTGTTTTGATGGACCTTATTCTTACAAACAAGAAGGGTTTGGTGAAGAATGTGAAGGTCAAAGGGAGCCTAGGATGCACCAACCATGAAATGGCAAAATTAAAGGCAACAAGGAGGGCAAGCAGCAAGCTTCCCTAGATTTTAGGAGAGCATATTTGGCCTCCTCAGTGATCTGCTTCATAGGATGAAGTGTGATAAAGCCTTGGAGAGAAGAAGGGTCCAAGAAAACTGTTTAATATTCAAGGATCACCTCTTTCAACCTCAGGAGTAAGGCAACCCAACAAAAAAGGAAGTCAGTCAAAAATGCCAGGAAGCCTGTGTGGATGAACAAGGAGATCCATGCCAAACTCAATCATGAAAAAGAAGCCTACAGAGGGTGGAAACAAGGGCAGGTACTTGGGAGGAAGACAGGGATATTGTCCGAGTAGCCAGGGATCAGGTAAGGAAAGTTAAGGCCCTGTAATAATTAAATATGCCCAGGAACATCAAAAGCATCAAGAAAGTCTTCTATAGACAAATAAGGGGAAGACTGGTGAAGTTGTGGACATTCTTCTGGAGAAAACAGAAGACCTGGTTATTCCTGGTTATGGAAAAGGCTGAGGTACTTAATGACTTTTTTTGCCTCAGTCTTCACCAGAAAGTACTCTAGCCACACAGCCCAAACGCAAAGGTAAGGACAGTGAAAGTTCCTTCTGCTGCCCACTATAGGAGAAGATGAGATTTGAGACCATGTAAGGAGCCTGAATATGTACAAGTCCATGGGACCTGATGAAATGCATCTAACAATCCTGAGGGAAATTAAGCCACTATCCATCATATTTGAGAAGCTGTAGTAACCTGGTGAAGTTCCCATTGACTGAAAAAGGGAGGGAAACATTACCCTCTCTCTCTCTCTTTTTTTTTTTTTTTATTATTATTATTTTTTTTTTTATTAAGGGTAAAAAGGAAGACCCAGGGAACAACGAGCCAGTCAGTCTTATCTTTGTACTGGGTGAGATCATGGTAGAGATCCTCCTAGAAACTATACAGAGGCACACAAAGAAGAGAAAAGTGGTTGATGACAGTCAACATGGCTTCACTAAGGGCAAATTGTGCCTTACAAATTTACTGACTTTCTACAACAGGGTTACAGCATTGGAGGATAAGAAAAGAACAACTGACTTTATCTACTTGTATTTGTGCAAAACATTTGACACTGTCCTGCACAACATCCATGGAAAGGCATGGATTTGATGGATGGACCACTTGGTAGATAAGAATTGTCTTGATGGTCTCACAGAGAGTTTGATGTCCATGTGGAGTCTAGTGATGTGTGGTATTCCTCATGGGCTGGTTTTAGAACCAGTATTATTTATGATCTTTGTCAGTGATATGGACAGCGGGATTGAGTGCACCTGCAGCAAGTTTTTGGATGACACCAAGCTGAGTGGTGTGGTCAACATACTGGAGAGAAAGGATGCCATCCAGATGGACCTTGACAAACAGTACAGGTGTGTCTATGCAAACCTCATGAAGTTCAACAAGGCCAAGCACAAGGTGTTGCACATCAGTCAGAGCAATCACAAATATGAGTACAGGCTAGGCAACAAATGGATAGAGAGCAACCATAAGAAGAAGGACATGGGGATAATGGTGGTTGTAAATCTCAACATGAGCCAGCCAAATGCAAATTTATAGTGCAGTTAAAAAAAAGGTCTGACATATACTAATGATACTGGACTCTGCCATTAAGCAGTAATCAGTGCTATTTATTTTATTCTTTGAAGAAAAAAAAAACAAACAAAAAAAAACCTGTTGTTGTTTTCTGTAAAATACTTATAGAACTTAACCAAAACGCAGAAGTACCAACATCAATTCTTATTGCTATGGAAGGGAGTTCAAAAGCAAAATGTTGTTTGTTTGTTTGTTGTTGTTTTTTTTTTTTTTTTTTTAAATTGCCCTTTCTACCAAACAGTGTAATTTTTTTGGAGGTATCTGAAAGCTCACATCTTTCCAACATTTCCACCATGTGTCCATCAAACCATAAAGAATTCAGAAAATATGGGGGAGAGGAGTAAATTCTGAAGTGGTTACAAAATTTTCTCACAGCTTATTTGTTTGTTTGTTTGTTTAATTTTAAAATTTATTTATTTATTTTTTCATGCTGTTTACTTAAACTCATTCAGAAGAAATATATTTTCAATGTAATATGTCATAAGTAAATTAGATTGTAGAGTTTTGGTTAAAAAGATTCTGAGAATAGTTTTATAGCTGTAAGGGTTCTGATATCTAACATTCAGTTCTCAGTATATAAATTAACTGCTGTGAAATTCAAGTGAGTGCTTGAAGTGTGCTGTATCTGAGATAGGTAAAAATTACAATAAAAATTACAATAAAAAAAATAAAATAGTCTATGAAACACAGAAGTACAAAGTCCATATATTCATTTTAATTTTACTGGTCTCAATCTTTAAAATTCAACCTATACTATAAAGAGAGAGAATTTATTTATTATTATTATTTTATTTTATTTCATTTTATTAATTATATGTGAAGTAGTTTTGGGTAAAATGTTACAAGACTCTTTTCTCATTGGGCTGAAAGAGGTCATAATTATTTTAATGTATTATCAGTAAGATTTTTTTATTCATGTAATGTAATTCCTTAAGGGGAAAAGTACATTGTGTTTATTACAAAGCTATAACAACAAAACCAAAAAGAGTTAGTTTTTGTTTAATTCTTTGTTTTGCTAAAATATTACAAACTTTCTATTCAAATAGGCTCTTGTCTAACTACCAGATGAATTTTAGGCATTTTAAAACTGCAAATGGGAACGTTCCTGTCTATTTCACCCTGGTGAGGATCTTCTTCTGGTAAATGGCTTTTTCAATCATTAACTACTCAGAAATGACCTACTTTCCATTCATTAACTAATTAGTCCAGTTCTAATTCAGTCCACATTTAGGTAAATGGCTTCAATGAAAGCTGGGTCAATCTGTTTTTTTTTTGTTGTTGTTTGTTTGTTTTTTCCATGTTTGATGTGACTGTCCTGATGCATTCACAGAAATACATAAAAACTGAAAGCCTTTCTCTCTTACTAGAAAATCTCCAAAAATATGTATAACATCATATTTTCATACAGAACTATAAACAGTTTCACATTTAAACTGGTCTGTCTATGACTTCTGAGGCCATTTTAGTGATCACTTCTCCAGCACAGACTGCTTTTTTAAACAGTGATTCAATCATCTTGTCTTATCTTTTGTATTAAGGCATTAGCCAGATTGCAAAGAATACTTCAAAGCACAAATCTGTGTAACAACAACAACTTACGTCATTGTTCATATCTTCTGCAGATGTGCACAGTTTTAACACTTTACTAAATTTAAAATCTATTGCTGTTTCTGGTAGATACCAGAAATGGGATTTCTTTTAGTTAACTAAAGACATGAATAATGTAGTCAAATTTAAGGATGAAATTTAATTTTCAGCTAAAATGTAAACTATATTGGGATTCAGTCATGTGATCATGGATAAAGTCTTCTTAGATAGGTAGTGGGTTTATGTGGCAAGGTTTTGGTAGCAGGGGGCCATAGGGGTGGATTCTGTGAGAAGGATCTAGAAGATGCCCCATGTTTGGGAAGGGCCTCACTGCAGACCAGAGCCGAGCCAATAAGCGATGTTGTTTTGCGTCTCTGTGAGAGCATATTTAAGACAGGGAAAAAAACGCTGCACCACACAGTAGTTGGGAGAGTGAGAGGAGTGAGAAAAACAGCTTTGCAGGTGCCAAGGTCAGTGAAGAAGGAGGGGGAGAGGTGCTCCAGGCGCCAGAGCAGAAATCCCCTGCGGCCTGTGGTGAGGACCATGGTGAAGCAGGCTGTCCCCCTGCAGCCCATGGAGTACCATGGTGGAGCAGGGTTCCACACTGCAGCCCGTGGAGGAGACCATGGTGGAGCAGGTGGACCTGCACCGTCCACACTGCAGCCCGTGGAGGAGACCATGGTGGAGCAGGTGGATCTGCACCGACAGAGGCTGCTGCCTGTGGAAGACCCCTGCCCGAGCAGATTCCAGGCCAGACCTGTGGCCCGTGGAGAGGAGCCCACGCAAGAGCAGGTGACCTGGCAGGAGCTGCTGCCCATGGGGGACCCAGGTTGGAGCAGTTTTCTCCTGAGGGATGGACCCCGTGGTACGGACCCATATCTGGAGCAGCTCTGGAAGAGCTGCTGCCAGTGGGAAGCCCACACCGGATTAGTTCATCAAGGACTGTATCTCGTGGGAGGGACTCCACAGCACAGGGGACGAGAGTGACCGAGAAGGAGCAGCAGAGAAGAAGTGCTGTAGACTGACCATAACCTCCATTCCCCCGTTCCCCTGTGCCACTCAGGGGGAGGAGGTGGAAGAGGGTGGATGGGGGATGTTAGAAATGGCTCAATCTTCAAAATAGTATTAAATAAAAAAATAGGATTTATTAAAGGAATAGAGGTAAGCAAACAGCGCTGGGTGCACCAGGAGTCTCCGCTCCACCAGGACACACACCAGTTACATCAAGTAGCTGATTTTTATGCTCCTAGACTAATACATATTCATTACTACTTCTAAAAAAAACAGGTTATTATAATTAGCTTCCGGGGTCCAGTCCCTCCTACTGGAGCATGTGCATCAGTCTCCGGTGGTCCCTCTGGGGGTCTCTAGGGGTCTTTCATGCTGAAGGCTCGTAGTCTTCCTCTTCAAGTTTTTTTCTCGTCCTTCCCCTTTGTACTCCTTTGGCACCGTACCAAGTTTATAGAACATTTTCTGCAGGTCTTGTCTCCCAGCCGTCCTTCAGCTTCTTTTTTCTTCTTCTTAATCTCTTGGCCACCTGGCCAGATACCAGAGGTTTGCATAGTATCCCATAACAGTCACTAGTTGTTATCAGTAGTTCTGAAACCCCCAGACATCAAAGACTTCATACAAACACAAATAGCTTTCTTATTGACACTTCACGAGTAATTAAAACATTCTTCACCAGCCATTCACAGGGACAGTCACACCTATAGCAGTGTTAAGTTAATCTCGAAGAAGACAGAAAAAAGGCTGTAACTGTTAGAAATAGAAGTCCGGAATAACAAAAGCAATCAGGTTCATAAATTTGAGGAGTATTTTCTGAAGACTTGATAAATAGACTAGAATGAGGGGGAGACTGGGACACACTGCATCTGTGGTTCAAGAATTAAATTGCCAGTGCAGGGCCCAGAGGCAGACAGGACTGTTCTTTATGGACAAGAATTGTTAAAACATTCCTAACAGAGGAATGTGTTTTTGGTTTCTTTCCTTTGTTTCTCACTTCTCTAGCTTGTTAGTAATAGGCAATAAATCTTACTGTCTCCTTATGCTGAGTCTGTTTTGCCAGTTACAATAATTACTGAGTGATTTTCTCATCCTTATCTCAACCTTTGAGCCCTTTTCACATATTTTCTCCCCATTCCTCTTTGAGGAGGGGGAGTGAGAGACTCCAGACACCATATCACAGAATCACAGAATCACAGAATTTCTAGGTTGGAAGAGACCTCAAGATCATCGAGTCCAACCTCTGGCCTAACACTAACAGTCCTCCACTAAACCATATCCCTAAGCTCTACATCTAAACGTCTTTTAAAGACCTTCAGGGATGGTGACTCCACCACTTCCCTGGGCAGACCGTTCTAATGTCTAACAACCCTTTCAGTAAAGAAGTTCTTCCTAACATCCAACCTAAAACTCCCCTGGCACAACTTAAGCCCATTCCCCCTCATCCTGTCACAAGGCATGTGGGAGAACAGACCAACCCCCACCTCGCTACTGCCTCCTTTAAGGTACCTGTAGAGAGCGATAAGGTCACCCCTGAGCCTCCTCTTCTCCAGGCTGAACAAGCCCAGCTCCCTCAGCCGCTCCTCGTAGGACTTGTTCTCCAGGCCCCTCACCAGCTTCGTCGCCCTTCTCTGGACCCACTCAAGCATCTCCATGTCCATGTTTTAGAGAGGGGCCCAAAACTGAACACAGTACTCGAGGTGTGACCTCACCAGAGCCGAGTACAGGGGGACAATCACCTCCCTAGCCCTGCTGGACACACTGCTTCTTATACAAGCCAGGATGCCATTGGCCTTCCAGGCCACCTGAGCACACTGCTGGCTCATATTCAGCCGACTATCAGCCAATACTCTCAGGTCCTTCTCCGCCAGACAGCTTTCCAACCATTCCTTTCCCAGCCTGTAGCTCTACTTGGGGTTATTGCACCCCAGGTGCAGGACCCGGCACTTGGCCTTGTTGAACTTCATGCAGTTGACCTCAGCCCATTGGTCCAGCCTATCCAGATCCTCCTGCAGATCCTTCCTACCCTCAAGCAGATCGACACATGCACCTAACTTGCTGTCATCTACGAACTTACTGAGGGTGCACTCAATGCCCTCATCCAGATCATCGATGAAGGTAATAAAGAGGACCGGCCCCAGTACCGAGCCCTGGGGAACGCCACTAGTGACCAGCCTCCAACTGGATTTGCCTCCATTCACCACGACTGTTTGGGCCCGGCTATCCAGCCAGTTTCTAACCCAATGAAGCATGCGCCAGTCCTAGCCACGTGCAGACAGTTTCTTGAGGAGAATTGTTGTGGTTCCACTCGAGTGGGCAGCCGAGCTCCACCACAGCCGCTCTCTCACTCCCCCTCCTCAAAGAGGAATGGGGAGAAAATATGTGAAAAGGGCTCAAGGGTTGAGATAAGGACGAGAAAATCACGCAATAATTATTGTAACAGGCAAAACAGACTCGGCATAAGGAGATAGTAAGATTTATTGCCTACAACTAACAAGCGAGAGAAGTGAGGAAACAAAGGAAAAAAAACCAAAAGCACCTTCCCCCCATCCACCCTCTTCCACCTCCTCCCCCCAAGCAGTGCAGGGGAACGGGGGAATGGGGGTTATGGTCAGTCTACAGCACTTCTTCTCTGCCGCTCCTTCTCGGTCACTCTCGTCCCCTGTGCTGTGGGGTCCCACCCACGGGATGCAGTCCTTGATGAACTGATCCGGCGTGGGCTTCCCACAGGCAGCAGCTCTTTCAGAACTGCTCCAGATATGGGTCCGTACCACGGGGTCCATCCCTCAGGAGAAAACTGCTCCAACCTGGCTCCCCTACGGGCAGCAGCTCCTGCCAGATCACCTGCTCCTGCGTGAGCTCCTCTCCACGGGCTACAGGTCCGGCCTGGAATCTGCTCGGGCAGGGGTCTTCCACAGGCGGCAGCCTCCGTCGGTGCAGGGCCACCTGCTCCACCGTGGTCTCCTCCACGGGCTGCAGCATGGAACCCTGCTCCACTGTGGTACTCCATGGACTGCAGGGGGACAGCCTGCTTCACCATGGTCCTCACCACAGGCCACAGGGGACTTCTGCTCCGGCGCCTGGAGCACCTCTCCCCCTCCCTCTACACTGACTTTGACATGTGCAAGGCTGTTCTCTCACTCCCTTGACTCTCCCGGCTGCTGTGTGGCGCAGCGTTTTTTTCCCTGTCTTAAATATGCTCTCACAGAGGCGCAAAACAACATCGCTTATTGGCTCGGATCTGGAAAACAATGGGGCCCTTCCCAAACATGGGGCAGCTTCTAGATCTTTCTCACAGAAACCACCCCTGTGGCTCCCTGCTACCAAAACCTTGCCACGTAAACCCACTACAAGAATTCTGTGGGAAACGGTGTACAAAGCCTTGCTGAAGTCAAGGTAGACCACATCCACAGTCTTTCCCTCATCCACCAAGCATGTCACTTGGTCATAGAAGGAGATTAGGTTCGTCAAGAAGGACCTGCCTTTCATAAACCCATGCTGACTGGGCCTGATTGCCTGCTTGCCCTGCAAGTGCCACGTGATGACTCTCAGGAGGATCTGCTCCATGAGCTTCCCTGGCACTGAGGTCAAACTGACAGGTCTGTAGCTCTTTGGGTCTGCCCTCCGGCCCTTCTTGTAGATGGGCGTCACGTTTGCTAGCCGCCAGTCAACTGGGACCTCCCTCGATCGCCAGGATAGTTGATAAATGATGGAAAGCGGCTTGGCCGTCTCCTCCGCCAGTTCTCTCAGTACCCTCGGGTGGATCCCACCCGGCCCCATCGACTTGCGCACATCCAAGTGCCGTAGCAGGTCACCAACCATTTCTTCGTGGATAGTGAGGGCCACATCCTGCTCCCCATCCCCTTCCACTAGCTCAGGGTACTGGGTATCCAGAGAACAACCGGTATTACCGCTAAAGACTGAGTCAAAGAAGGCATTAAGCACCTCTTCCTTTCCCTTATCTTTTATAACTAAGTTTCCCCCCACATCCAGTAAAGGATGGAGATTCTCCTTAGTCCTCTGTTTTGCGTTGATGTATTTGTAAAAAGATTTTTTGTTGTCTTTAATTGCAGTAGCCAGCTTGATCTCCAGATGAGTTTTGGCCTTCCTAATTTTGTCCCTGCACAGCCTCGCTACATCCTTATAGTCCTCCCAAGTGGCCTGCCCTTTTTTTCCAAAGATTATAAACCCTCTTTTTTCTCCTAAGCTCAAGCTTAGCTCAATTCTTTATTCAGCCAGACCAGTCTTCTTCCACGCCTTTGGGCACGTGGGGACAGACCGCTCCTGCACCATTAAGATTTCCCTCTTGAAGAACGCCCAGCCTTCCTGGACTCCTCTGCCCTTCAGAACCGCCTCCCAAGGGACTCCACCAACTAGCGTCCTGAGCAGCTCAAAGTCAGCCCTCCGGAAGTCCAATACAGCGGTTTTACTCGTCCCCTTCCTGGCCTCACCAAGAATAGTGAACTCCACCATTTCATGGTCACTCTGCCCAAGACAGCTTCTGACCACCACATCTCCCACCAGTCCTTCTCTGTTTGTGAAGAGAAGGTCTAGTGGGGCACCACCCCTGGTAGGCTCACTAACCAGCTGCGTCAGGAAGCTATCTTCCACGCTCTCCAGAAACCTCCTAGACTGCTTTCTCTGGGCTGTGTTGTGCTTTCAGGATATGTCAGGGAAGTTGAAATCCCCCATGGGAACAAGCACCGACGATTTTTCAACTTCTGTCAGCTGCCTGTCGAACTCCTCATCTGTCTCCTCATCCTGGTTCAGTGGTCTATAACAGACCCCAACCAGGATGCTACTCTTGTCCCTGACCCTGGCCCCAGGGAGGCAGCAGATTTCCCTACATGTAGGGTCAGGCTGACAAATAGGGCCCTCTGTTCCCCTGAGAAAAGAGTCTCCCACAACAATCACCCTTCTTTCTTTCTGTCCTGGTGGAGACAGTCCTGAGTTGTGGAGTCAGCTTCCTTGCCCTAGGCATCCTCCTGGGTACACTTTCTACCTTTTCCTCAGCTACCAGTCTCTCAATCTCCAGGGCCTCAAACCTGTTGCGTGAGAGGACCTGGGAAGGTGGGGTCAGTGGGGGAGGACATCGCCTGTGAGGTCGAGCAGGGACCTGTCTCCATTCCTCCTCAACTCCCAGGTCCCCTCCCTCTGCCCGATGGTGACAGGGCAGGGAGTCCACCCCCATTTGGGGTGTCTCACTCCGGTACCTCTCCTTGAGACCCTGCAGGGAGTTGCTCCACCAGTCTATCTCCCACTCGCACTCCCTAATGTCCCTCAACCTCTCCACCTCCTCCTTGAGCTTGGCCACCATGTGGACCAGGTCATCCACCTGCTCACACCTCACGCACACAGTTTCTCTGCCTCCTGCCAATGGCAGCAACAGGCTCAGGCACTCCCTGCATCCAGTGACCTGAACTGCCGCATTTTTGGATGGGCAGTCGGTCTGGGTGTGTACCATCTTCCTGGAGAGAGCACCGTGCCTGGTGGAGACCATTGCAGCCTAGTCAACAGGAGGCTGTCATTACAGGAGGTGTTCGTATGGGTGAGGGAGAGCACTCTGCCCTTCCTTCTCACCCTTCCTACTCGCACTGCCGCGCTGCCACACCACTCCCTTCTGACGCGCCATGCCCTGTTAGCCTGCCCTGTTCACCGCGCTCCTGGTCGCTCATGCTCCCTAGGGGCAGCTTTTGAAAGGCTGTGCTGCTGGCTGCGCCTACGCCTCGTCAGCCTCCCTCACGAGGGCTGCCGGGTTCTGGCGGCTCCCTCAGGTAGGCTCGCTGCCGAAAAAATTAGCCCTGCCTGGCCTGATCCCCCGCTCTGCTGCAGAACGCATCTGCCCTGGAGCCGATTGCCTCGGCAAGTGGCAGTATATATATAATATATATAGAGAGATAGATAATATAGAGATAGTTGTAGATATTATAGCATATATTATATAGATATTATAGTATAGATAATATACATGTATATTCCAATATTTTATCTCTTCAGTTTTGATGGACACAAACCTCACTCCAGCAAGTGTTTTTAATGCCTGAAATAAGATGCCTTCAAGGAATCAGCTTTAATTTATTGGAATAGTGGAACATCTATGGATGCTAGACTAAGCCACTGTGGAATACATGGAAAATATGAAAAAAAAAAAGAAAAAAAAGAATAAAGAGCACTGAGATAATTACGTGAGGGAACCATACTTAATATTTCTAATATTTCTGAAAATTTACAGAAACAATTGGCATTGATACTATCAAGAACAGGGTTCTTTAGGGATCCTTGGCACAATGAGGACTGACCACAGGATTGTGGTTATAATTAGAGATTTATTATTACACTCACACACACACACACAAAATATCAATCAGCATAGCTTATTATCTACAATTTCTAGCACTTAGCTTATCTTATATTTGCACAGAATTTCTAGAATTCTCAGTCTTAGAGGCTTTTCAGTCATGTGGGTGGATCCTCTGAATATCAGGTAAAATTGTTATCAGTCAGGATGTCATACACTTATAACCTAGACTTGGGCTTTATATAAAAGAATATATGTCATTCACCCAACCATAGGAGAAGAAGATGATGCTGGAGGTGTTCTTGGACACCAAAAGATAATGAGTTTTCTTGTCCAACAGCAGTTTCTGTCTCAGTCCCCCTTACTGCTTGCTGCCGCTTGATTTTATAGATAGTGTTCCCTGTGCTGATAGGCTTTCCTGCTCCAGGGCAAATGTCACAATCTCCTGGCAACCTAGAACTTGACTACTGATAACAACAATGGACTTAAACACCTTATCAACCAATGCTCCCAATATGTTCTTGTTGATCCAGCACTTGGGTCTTAATAACACTATTGCTCTTCATCACCCCCACTATGGATGACCCTGGGGCCAGAAAGGGAGAAAGAGAAGGGGGCAGGAGGTAACATTAACGGCCTGCTTCCATATTATGGATATTTGTGTTATGGTTGGTTAAGTTAACAATGCTGTCAGGGATTAGGAGTAGGGGGTACCAGTCACATCAATTTTCCAAGCAGGTGCTTTTATTAGAAGGAAGGACAACAAGCTCTGTCTTTTCCTGATTACAAGCCCTCCAAAAACGAATTCACAGAGTATTTTACGGGAAATTATAGTCATGAACTTTGGTTAATTTTCAAGGCAATGATTCTCCTTAAACACTGTTGAAAAACATTTTTCATCCTAAGTATATAATAAGCAAAGGATGACAAGATCAATCCACATCTCATTTGTCTAACAGAGACACAGTCTAAAGCACCTTCCTAAAGAGTCTGAGTTTAGTTCACAGTGGGGAAATATGAGAGATTTTGATCCAGATGGTTTTCTTGTTCTTAGTGGACCTGATTAATTACTTATTGCTTAGCCAGAAGCTAATCTATAAAACATACCAAGGAAGAGATTTAATTCTTTTTAAGGCACTCTAATCCCTTGCTCACCTTCACCAGCTTGATCGAGGTTTCTGTGTTGAGACTTGTGTTGTAGGTGCAGATGTTTTTGATACTTAGTCATGCTATTGATACTGATGTACGCTAGGTAGAGTATGTGTGTATGACGCTGCAATTAGAGAATGTCTGCTTTCTGAAACTCCATATTGAGTCTTAGAGAGTTTCTTTGACTGAATTTTATGGTAACATTTTAGTGTTCAAATATATCAAAAGTATGTTACAATGTGTGGTTTGTAAGGCTACCATAAGCAGACTGTTGTGGGTCAAAAGCTGTAATAAACCTAATGCAAAGACCACAGAAACTGTTGAACTTCAACGGCAGTGATGAAAATAGATTATTTTTATGTTTTTCTCTTTTCAGAAAGATCAAGCAATGATCTAGATAATTAAAGCCTTATTGGAGGAGACAGTAAAAGGTGTTTTCTAGTTGTGAGTCAAAATAGAGGTGTCTAATTGCAGGTTTCAGTTAAGTGACAAAACACACCTGAGAGTGTTGATAAACGATGATTTTTTTTTAGGGTACCACTCAGTAGTCCAGTTCATGTGAACCACAGCCTGAGTGTGCATATATCCATACTTAAACATTTAGAGAATTAAGTCAGTATGCACAGCACTAAGAATTATTCTACTGAAGCTGAGACCAAGCTTTTTCAGGCAGTGTATTCCTAAACAGATGAAATTTTTTCCATTGGATCTGTCTCTAAATCTGTTTTAGGGGAGAAATGACTTAATTGTCTTAATCATAGGATCATATAATTATTATAGAATCATATAATGGCTCAGGTTGGAAGGGACCTTAAAGACTATCTAGTTCCAACATTCCTGACATGGGCCGGGATTCCACACACTAGATCAGGCTGACCGAATCCAACAAGGTACCTTAAACATCTCCAGGGATGGGGCACCCACAACTTTTCTGGGCAGCCTGTTCCAGTGTCTCACCACCCTCTGAGTGAAGAATTTCCTCCTAACCTCTAACTTAAATCTCCTCTCTTTTAGTTTAAAACCATTTCCCATTCTCCTGACATTATCTGACTGAGTAGAAAGTTGTTCTCCATGTTTTTCTTAAGCCCCCTTTAAGTATTGAAAGTTTGTAATGAGCTTCCACGGAGCCTTCTCTGCTTTAGCCTGTACAGACCCAGCTCTCTAAGCCTTTCTTCATAGGAGAGGTGCTCCAGCCCTCTAAACATCTTTGTGGCCCTTCTCTTGACCTATTCTTATCCACAACCTTCTTGTAATGGGTACTTCAGACCTGGATGTGGTACTCCAATTGGGGCCCTACAAGGGTAGTGTAAAAGGGGACAATCGCCTCCCTCAACCTGTTGGCTACTCTGCTGATGCAGCTCAGAATGCAGTTGGCCTTGTGGCCTGCAAGCATGCACTGCCAGCTCGTGTAAAATCTTTTTTCCACAAGAAGGCCTAAGTCCCCAGGGATGCTCTCAATGAGTTCTTCTCTCAGTCTGTACTCATGGTGCTTAGGGACTTGGCTTACTGGGTGACATTGGGAGTATGGTGATGGCTAGACCAGATGATTTTGAAGGTCTTTTCCAACCTTAATGATTTTTATATGGACTTGTCAGTCGCACGTCAGTGCCTGGTAAAATTATAGAGAACTTATCCTTGAAGCCTTGAAGTTATTGAAGCACACCGGGGGGGAAATGCAGTCATTGGTCCCAGCCAACATGGTTTCATGAAGGGTAGGTCCTACCTAACAAATTTGATTTCCTTTTGTGAAAATATCACCCATCTAGTCAATCAAGGGAAAACAGCTGGTGTGATCTTTTTGGACTTCAGCAAGGTTTTTGACGTGGTTTCCCATAGGATCCTGTTGGACAAAATGTCCAGCATACAACTTAACAAAAACATCATATGATGGGTGAGCAATTGGCTGACAGGCAGGGCTCAAGGGCTTGTGGTAAATGGGGCCACATCAGGCTGGTGCATCGTCACTAATGGGGTCCCCCAAGGCTCCATTTTAGAACTAGTCTTCTTCAAGGTTTTTATAAATGATTTGGATGTAGGACTAGAAGGTGTTCTGAGCAAATTTGCTGATGACCATAAACTTAGAGGAGTTGTGGACTTGGATGAGGGTGGAAAGGCCTTGCAGAGAGATATGGACAGATTGGGGAGCTGGGCAATCATCAACTACATGAAGATTCACGAGAGCAAATGCCGGGTCCTGCAGCTGGGATGGGGCAACCCTGGCTTTACGTACAGACTGAGCGACAAGAAGCTGGAAAGCAACCCTGCAGAAAGGGATCTGGAGGTTGTGGTTGACAGCAAGTTGAATATGAGCCAGTAGTGTGCCCTGGCAGCCAGGAGGACCAACTGTATCTTTGGGTGCATCAAGCATGGCATTGCTAGTTGGTCGAGGGAAGTGATTGTCCCACTCTATTCTGCACTGGTGCGGCCTCACCTTGAGTACTGTGTGTTGTTCTGGGCACCACAGTACAAAAATGATGTGAAACTGATGGAGAATGTCCAGAGGAGGGCTACTAAGATGGTGAAGGGCCTAGAGGGGAAGATGTATGAGGAGCGGCTGAGGTCACTGGACCTGTTTAGCCTGGAAAAGAGGAGGCTGAGGGGAGACCTCATTGCAGTCTACAGCTTCCTCCTGAGGGGGAGTGGAGGGGCAGGCGCCAAACTATTCTCTTTAATCACCAGTGAAAGGACCCATGGGAATGGTGTCAAGCTGAGGCAGGGGAAGCTTAAGCTAGACATCGGGAAGAGGTTCTTCACTGAACAGTTTTTTCCCCAGGGAAGTAGTCACTGCACCAAGTCTGTTGGAGTTTAAGAAGTGTTAGGACTGTGCACTTAGTCACATGGTCTGAATTTTTGGGTAGACCTGTCTGGTGTCAGGAGTTGGACTTGATGATCCTTATGGGTCCCTTCCAACTCAGGATATTCTATGATTCTATGTCTGGGATTGCCCTGACACAGGTGCAGGGCCTTGCATTTGGGCTTGTTGAACCTCACGTGATTAACATGGGCCCACTTCTCAAGCTAGTCCAGATCCCATTGGATGGCTTACCTTCCTTCTGTTGTATCAACTGCACCACTCAGCTTGGTGTCATTTGCAAACTTGCTGAGAGTGCACTCAATTCCACTGCCTATGTCATTGATAAAGATATTAAACAGTACTAGTCCCATGACAGAACCCTGTGGGACACCACTTGTCACTATCCTTCACTTGGACATAGAGCAACATAGAGCCATTCCACCACTTTCTGCGTGCAACCTTCAAACCAGCTCCTTATCCACTGACTGGTCCACCCATCAAATCCATTTCTCTCCAATTTGGAGATAAGGATGTCATGTGGGACTGTGTCAAAGGCCTTACAGATGTCCAGGTAGCTTATATCAGTCAGTTTTCCCCTGTCAACTGATGCAGTCACTCCATCACAAAAGGCCACCCAATGGTCAGGCATGATTTGCCCTTGGTGAAACCATAATGGCTGTCTCAGGTTACCTCTTTGTCTTGCGTGTGCCTTGACATTGCTTCCAGGAGGATCTTTTCCATGATGTTGCCAGACAAAGAATGGAGGCTCGGCAGTCTGTAGTTCTCTAGGTTTTCCTTTCTACCCTTTTTAAAAATGTGAGTGATGTTTCCTCTTTTTCAGTCACCAGGGAGTTCACCTGACTGCCAGGACTTTTCAGATATGATGGAGAGAGGCTTGGGAATTACATCAGTCAATTCATTCAGGACCCTGGGATGCATGTCTTCAGGTCCCATAGACTTCAGGTCCCATAGACATGCTCAATTTCATCAGGTGATCTTGAACCTGTTCTTCATTTACCGTTGGAGGGATTTTCCTCCCCCAGCCTCCATCTACATTTTCAGGGCAACTAAAGGTTTGGGAAGCCCGACTGCAGTGAAGACTGAGGCAAAGAAGTTGTTGAATAGCTCAGCCTTCTCCATGTCTGTTATTAACTGTTCCCCCTTCTCATCCCTCAGGGGGGGTACATGCTCGTTGGCCTTTCTTTTCTGGACAGTGTACCTTTAGAATCCCTTCCTGTTATTTTTTGCATCACTTACCAAGCTTCCATCTGTGCCTTGTCTTTCTTGATCCCATCCCTGCACATCTGGACAGCATCCCTGGCCACATGTCCCTGCTTCAGCTTCCTGTGCATTTCCTTCCTGTGCCTCAGTTTGACCAGCAGGTTCTTGCTCAATCTTGCCATTGCCTGTCCTCCCTGCCTGCTTTCTTCGCTGGAGATGGAGAGCTTTTGTGCTCTAAGGAAAACATTGTTACTTCTTTGCCTCAGTTAACTCTGTTCAACTCCTTTGTCCCTGAGGACAGTGTTCCAGTGGATCTCATCCACTAGATCTTTAAATAGCTGGATTTTTTCTGTTCTGAATTTCAGGGTCCTGACTTTAACCAGGCCCATATTCCTCAAGATCACAAACTCAACCAGGGTGCGGTCACAACAACCCAGACTGCCTCCAGTCTTGACCTCTTTAATGAGATCTTCTGCACTGACGAGCACCAGGTCAAGTAACACTTCTCCTCTGGTTGTTTTGTCTAATACCTGGACCAGGAAGTCATCCTCAATGCACTCTAGGAATCTGTTGGATTGCTTGCAGCCTGCTGTGTAGTTTTCCCAGTAGATGTCCTGGTAATTGAAGTCTCCCATCAGTTTGAGGCTGTGTATGATACTTCTTGTAGTTGAAGCAAAAATGCCTTATCCACAGGCTTCCCTTGATCAGGTGGCCTTGATCAGGTAAACCCCAATCTGAACCTGTTCTTTATGGGCGTGTTCTTTAACTATCACACACAAGATAGTGGTTATTTCCCATGTGGTTTGCATTGATGTAGAGGCATTTCAGCTGGGCTATTCATAGTATCATTTTTCCAGAACCCCACCCAGTCAGTTGCACCCTATCTAGCATCAGCATACCCATTCCCTCAAGAGTGTGTCCAAGGTAGTAGAAACCTAAACCCTGGGCATGGCACCAGCTTTGCAAACAATCATTCACATGGTCCTTTTGTCTCCTTCTTCCTGGGTCCCAGCCACGAGCTGGGAGGACAGAGGAGAACACTACTTGTACTCCTGCTCCCTTCAAGATTTTTCTAAGGGACATAAACACATTTTTCACATTTCAGAGTTTCCTTGTCACAACATCATTTGATCATACTTGAAAAAGTAGGAAGGGGTGGCAGCCTTTGCAACCCAAGCCACTGTAGATCTAGTCTGTACAGTCTTGGATATCTATGGAACAATTTGTTCAGTCATTTTAGGAAGTCAGAAGTCAGTTTGGTTACCTGAATACAGTATTTTTGAGAAATCTTAAGTTATCTGAAAGATTCCTGGGCAGTTGACAGATATGGTTCTGGATGACAGGGACCTTTCTGAAGTGGCAGCTGGAAGCCAGTTGGGGTACTTTAGGATGTCTCAGAAGACATTTGGTAGGAAATACATGGGCAACTGAACTGAGACAATAATGTCTGTATCACTTTTCTTTAGTAAAAATTTATTTTAACACGTTGAAGTTACATATGTGATTAAAACAAACAAAATCTGTGATAGTGACAAATCTTCCTGAACATCTACCATTATAATGTTTTGACTTTATTATCATATGTAAAATATGCAGTTTTTCAAAGTTGGTTAATAAATTTAAAAAGAATAATGATAAAGAGAGAGACAAAATAAGAACAGTCAAGGAAGAAAAGGTATGTTTGAAATGTGAAATGAGATGCTGAGGCATTGAAGCAGAGAAGCAAAGAAAGGTTGTTCTAAATGACAGTAGCTACAAAGCTTCCAATATCTATAATGTTAAGCACAGATAGGAGGATATAAGCAGAGTAGATTACCAATGGGGGAAAAGAGAAAGGGAAAAAAAGAGAGAATCATAGAATCATAGAATCATAGAATATCCTGAGTTGGAAGGGACCCTTAAGGATCATCAAGTCCAACTCTTGACACCGCACAGGTCTACCCAAAAGTTCAGACCATGTGACTAAGTGCACAGTCCAATCTCTTCTTAAATTCAGACAGGCGGCTGACGGAGCCCCGCCGGCACCGCCCGCAGCCGCCCCGGACGCCAAGCCCAAGAGCCCCGGCGGCGCCGCCACCACCACCACGACCACCACCAGCAAGGCGCCCGGCGCTGCTGCCGCCGCTGCCCCCGCCACCACCACCGGGGCGGCGGAGACGGAGAAGAAAGTGCTGGCCACAAAAGTTCTTGGCACCGTCAAGTGGTTCAACGTGAGAAATGGATATGGCTTTATCAACAGAAATGATACCAAAGAAGATGTGTTTGTTCATCAGACGGCAATAAAGAAAAACAATCCATGGAAGTATTTTGCGCAGAGAGAGAGAGAAAGAGAGAAGAAAACTTTAAAAAGTATACATAGGAGAAGTCTGATAGAGATCTTTAAAACATTGACTGCATCTACTTATTCAGCTATTACTCTTCCTATGAAACAAGGAGTTGGGCTATTTCATTTTAAACAGAGTTAGTAGAGTAATTAAAAAGTAATTATATGTTAATTATGTAGCTCTATTTTAACAGAAGTATCTTTCTTCCCCAGACACTCAGTGGTATTCTGGGCTAGATGTACTTTCAGTTGACTCAGTACAACCATTATCCTATTCTTCATGTCACAGTAACCAACAAATGTAACATTATGTAATGTCAAATACTGCCTACCTAAAGTAAACTACCTTAATTACACATAATGTTTCCTCCAGAAAAGAGGTCCTAGCCAGATAACTATAATCACAGTTGGTATATGATCACCTTCTGGTTGTACAATATACAAATTTTGAGGTTTATTATGGTCCCAGAAAGAAGGTTGATATACACTTAACTGTATGAATAATTCTAAAGCATTTTACTGGGATTACGGTGTCTCCTGGAAAAAGTACTAAAGTACTTTCATGGCAAATGGGAGATATGGATGCAAGTGGTACATGTGGATGTACCCTCAGAATGTGGAAGCAGTTCAACCACAACCAAGATTGGTATGGTATATATATAGTTCATCTGAGAATACAAAACAAATATTATTGTAAAAAGTACCACATTTCGTTTTAAAAAGGCACCTAATAGAATTAAATATATACAACTGATAACTCTTAACAAAGTCACAATATTTGGAGACAAGGACGAACTGATGTGTGAAAAGAGTAAGTGTTGCAAAACTAATTTAAGTTGTAGTGAGGGTGTGACATTGGCTTAGAACTGGTTTAATCACGATTTTTTTGGCAGTTTATATTGTATATATTTATATTTATATAGTTTATAAATATATATTTATATGTTTATATTTATATAGTAGTAATGGAGGATTTCTATTAGTGCCATGATTAAAGTTAAAAGAGGGACTGGATAGGGTCATTTTCCAGCTGGCCTCATCTATACTGCAGTCTCAAGAGAAATGATGGAATTTGCTTATATAGAAAGTGGTGTAATCATATATGTAAAAAAACAATATGTGGAACTGCTTAGCAGAGAGAAATCTTTGTGGAAATGTCAAATCATGTTTCTTAAGTTTGTATGGTATTTTCAGAGGTACCCTTGGAAAAAGAATCTGGTGGGTATTGTAAGCATTCTGGGAGACTGTTCCTTTAGACAGCCATCTGGGTTTTGTTCAGCTTCGAAAGTATTTTGTAGGAAAACAGAATATTTTTTTCAGTGTATAGAGAGTTGCAAAGAGAGAATATGCAGGGAAAAAAAAAAAAAAAAGAGGGAAGGGGAGGTGGGGGATATGAGGGATACAAAGTTTCTAAATGCAAAAATCAAGAAATCTTGTAGTGCAGCCCAGTCAAATCAGAAAAATCTAATGGCAAATTCTATATTATGGGACTAACACACTTGAGAGAAATAAATGTTCCAGGAGAACTTGCGCAGCTTAAGTAGTATTCAGTAAAGATCCCTAAAGAAAAATAGTCTGTAAGAAAAATAAAATAAAATAAAATAAAATAAAATAAAATAAAATAAAATAAAATAAAATAAAATAAAATAAAATAAAATAAAATAAAATAAAATAAAATAAATATAATATATATATATACACAATCTTAAGAAACCAAAAATCTGAAGGAACTAATTCTTGAAAGCCTTAAGACAATATGACACCAATTCCAACAGTCTGTGGCTGTCTTCAAGGAACACATTACCCCTACTCTCCTATAACTCCATGAGCAAAAGGTTAGATTGCTGTTTTTTACATTGATGTAAATGAAAAATAATAATAATAATAATAAACAGATAACATCCTCATCTTTCATTTAAACTGAAGAAAAATATTCAATTTTATGTATGCTATATTACTAAATAAAGTACTCTCTACTTTAGGGAGTACAGAGTGTCTAGGCTTCCTAACTCTAAGACACCTACATTTAAGGAGAAAAACAATATACTATGCATTTGGATACACATTATGCAGAAAGATGATATGCTTTATAATGAATATAAACACTTTCTCTGCTTATTTCTTAATTTGAAGCAATATACTTCTAAGGAAATATTATCTAAGGAAACATTATCTAAACAAAAAATTAATCAATCAATCAAACAAAAAACAGAAAACACTAAATAATAATAATAATAATCATCGTCATCGTTGTCGTCGTCATCATCATCATCATCGTCATCATCATCATCATTCTAAATACTCACAATTTTATTTCTTTTATTTTCCAGATATAAATACATAACAATCTAATATAATTCTGTATCATATGGGTATTTGGAAAAAAAAAAAGTTATTGATATATCATTTAGATATTATTATATATGTATTTTGGTATTGCAATATATCAATGTTCAGAAGTTTACAAGCATAAAATGATTTTGAGTTGTACTTTTCACATTTTGCAAAAGTGAATGTATTTCAGACCCCATAGTATGGGTTTCTTCATTTTGTATAATTTTGTAATTTGTCATGTTTAACTGTAATCGTCAACTAACTTCTTATATTTTCTGTCATTTATTTGTTTTTGTTTAATCTTAAGGTGCCTGATAGTATTCACATTTCCTTTTAGCAACTGTTATTTTTGAGGGCTATCTTGAAAAATAGTTATAACCATAAATACAACAGATGTCTCATAAAATTGACTTCAATTGCTTCTATATGACCTCTGCTGAGGAAATAAGACTCACATTGAAGTCAGCAAGAGCAGCTGTAGATTCTGTTGTTAGATAACAGTGACTTGCATTCCCAAGGGCACTACCAATGAATAAGAGAACTGTAGCTTTGCAA
The DNA here is from genome assembly GCF_964035555.1 of Netta rufina. NCBI lineage: Eukaryota > Metazoa > Chordata > Aves > Anseriformes > Anatidae > Netta > Netta rufina. The sequence continues at coordinate 38,392,021 of NC_140123.1, read as the reverse complement.
ACAATAAATGTGATTAATGCCAGAATAACTTATCAAGCACAGCTTCAGCCACAGTGATGTGACATCTTGGGTCAGAATGAATAGATTCAGTAACAACAATTAAAACATATTTACTAGGTAAGCAGATTTCAGCTAAACTCAGGAGAGAAACATTTACTGAGATTAATGTTGTCATATCTGTATTTTTTTCCAACAACAACAACAACAAAAAAGTAACACTATTGTTTATTTATTTTTCATTATTTCTCTTCCATTTCTTACATTTTTTTTCTCTCTTTATACATATATATGTATATAATTATGTTTTTTTAGAGTCTACATTTTTAAGCAGCATCAGCATATAATTATCTATAAATATACCAGTTTAGGTATCTACAGAGTAACCTAAAATTATTATTATTACTATTATTACAATAATAACAATAAAAACAACAACAACAACAATAATAATAATAATAATAAACAATAATAATAATAGTAAGTGAGAACAAATCTCACTCTTGTCTCTTTTTTACAGCATTAAATCTAAAAAAGCATCTGTTAACAGACAAGCAGATACAATGGAAATCACTAGAAAGCATATTAATAAATATAATTATGGCAAAATGAAACTGGTGTTTATTAATTATTCAATTATTTACTTGTCAGCTTGGACAGATTTTGCAGCTCTCAAGGTCTTTACTTTTTGCCATTACATATCTCAATTACATATTAGTACATATTAGCTCATGTGAGAGAACAACAAACGCTCAGCCTTTTCAGGTCTAGCGAATCAATACAAGTGTATTGCTGAGATAACATTCAGATTTAGTGAATATTGTATTTTCATACTGTTAAGATATCCAAGACTGCTATCCTCCTTTTGATAGTTCTCAGTCGGTTTGGTGACCATTATTTTTTTAGGTGGAGTAAGTCAGACACACTTACAGTTGTGTCCATGACGGTATCACAACTTTGTGCAAATTTAAAAAAAAAAAAATATTTTTTTAAAATGCACATATTGAACTGTTTCATCCACACAGTTTTTTGTTTCCACCTCCAAATGTGTTCAAATCCAACTACTCTCATGTTGAAGTAACACTTTTTTATTATTATTTTTATTATTATTATTTTTTGTAAAATCATCTACTTGGTGTCAGATATTAATCAATTTCACGGACTATGTCAAAATCCTCAACTCTTATAAACAACCGTGGGTTTATTAAACAAACAAACAAACAAACAAACACTGTTGTACATTCTTGATGCTTTACTTTAGCATCTCATCAATTTTTATTAGTTACTTGTAATTCTTTGTCTTTCTTAGGAACAGTATATGGACTTATCTTTGGAAGGACCAGGGTAAATTACGGCAAAGAATTCAGATAGATGAACTCTCTGATAAACTATTCAAAATCAGTATCTGTCATGTTTCAAAGTTCTCCAATGGCATTTTAAGAAACCACAACTTCACTGTGAATTTAGATTGGTCGTGCCATGCATATGTTCTCCATACATGAAAATCAATATCTTGCCCATTAAAATGACTCATTTTTGAAAAGTAATAATATTATTGGTCTAAAAGTTGACATGCAGAAATGTAACATCCAACTTCTATAATCAATGAAATAAAACTAAATAGTAGATAATGTTATCTAAAAAATGCAACTTTAATTCATAAGCCCATAAGTTGAAATTCATCAGGTATAGGATGAAAAATGCTGATACACAGCAGCATGATGTAGTACAAAGTGTAGCCCCATAGTCTGATAAGTATAATATTGTCACTGCAAGGGACAAGTTTTGTATTAATCACAGAATCACAGAATTTCCAGGTTGGAAGAGACCTCAAGATCATCAAGTCCAACCTCTGGCCTAAACACAACTAGAATTCAGGATTTCCTAAAGTGTCTGAAACTTTTGTTTGCAGTTTGCTTTAGTTTTCTTATTTGCAATATTTATCTAATGGCCAGGTGGCTAAAATCTCATTTGTCTTTGATATCTTAACACCTTTTGTTAATAACTTTGGTATAAATAAAAATATAAATATAAAATTTAATATATATAAATATATATATATATATTGATTGGGAAAAAAAGTTATGCTGTGTAGAATGACCTATCTGTAACCCTAATAACCCTACAATAATGATGCTGATTAAAGTAGTACAGACCAGGTGTACTGGTTGCAGAGATCCCAAAGGTCTAGACACAGGATGATACCAAAACTGATTTCAGGGCTGTTGACAACTCAGTACTGCTCAGTTAGGGACAGTAACACAAGCTTACATATTGGGTGAACACTCTAAGCATCTAATATTTGTAATATGAACCACATAGAGTAAAATGGAAAATAAATAGTTGGAAAATAAAATTTCAGACTGATAAAGAATGATCGGAGTGCAAAAAGTTAGAAAAGGCACAAAAATGACCCCAACTACACTCTACAAGAAAACAAAAACAAAACAAAAACAAACAACAACAACAACAACAACAAAGCAGAAGATTTTATTGCATAACAACTTTAACTGCAGCATTGTTTGTTGTTTTTTTTTTGTTTGTTTGTTTGTTTTTTGTTTGTTTTTTTTTTTTTTTTGGTTTTTGGTTTGGTTTGGTTTGGTTTCGGTTTTGTGTTTTACTAATATTAGGTAATTTTGGAATGCTAATCCTAGTCTTATTTATTTTACCTGGACTAATAGTTAATTAAGATTATATTAACTATATAATAAATCTTGATTGCAGTTAAAATTTTTAATTAAGCTAACAATAAATTTTTGTTTTCATATACAAGGTTTATTCCATTTTTGTCCATAGCAAAATCTGAAATGTAACAAAGGGGAGAGATAAGAAAAGACACACAAAATAAAGAGAAGCACCAGAGAGTATATAAGAGTATATGAGTATAAATAATAAAAAGATATATCAGAATAAAAATCAATTTAATGATGTATCACAGAATTTCCATTTTTTTTGGAAATATATGGTTTATAGCTATACAGATATGCCCTGTTTCTCTTGTGTAACTTTATCAGTGTATTTTGAGTGAAAATACAGAACTTGTTCCTTGTTGCTTGAGCTTCATTGATGAACCAGGACTAATCCAAATCCTCCACTGTATGAGTCTAATGAAAACTCTCCATTGTTGGCACAGCAACTGATTATGAAATAAAGTATTTGTTTCTTACACTCATAGAAAAAATGTTTCTTTCTCCTTTTATTTTTGCTTCCTGGGAAACTAATTAATTCTTAATGCTGGATTCCATTCATCCTTATTTCGAGTAAGGTTTGGATAAATCATTTAACATCAATGGACTACAGAAATTTTAACACCATGTCTGGTGACTGTAAAACTGTGTGTGTGTGTGTCTATATTTTCTAATACATTGTGTTCTGATTAAAACTATTTTACAAGGCACTCTCTGATTTATTTCAGAACATTTTTTGAAACAAGAAGGAAGATTTTTTTTTTCTGTGAATAAAATAAAATTATTTGATCCCATTCTGAGAAATTTTGTATAATTGTCTATTCATTAAGATCTCTGTGAAACACTCATATAAGACAAAATTCCATTCCAGCAGCAAAATATCCCAAAGCAACCTATTTCCAAGTAGAACTAAGGAACTATTACACTAGTTACTGTGTAATATGTTCATGCTTAAACAAAAATATTAAGACTAGTAACAGCATGATTATTATTCCATGCTTATTAAGACTGGCAACCAGAAGTAAGAGTCACAGCATGGAATGTTTATTCTGAGTAACGATAAAGTGGATACAGTATGTACTACATTAGTACATTTACTACAAATGTTTACTACATTAAACATTTTTCAGATATGTGCATTTATTTTATAATATTTTATATTTTATATTTATATTTTAATTTCTGGATAAGATTTCAGTATCTATTCATTAAGCATTTTAACTTTTACTCAAGATCTTGCTAATCTGTATACAGAATATATTCAAATGATTTGTTCATTTCAATATAGCTTCATTTCATTCATGTAGCAACAATTTGCATTTTTTGTGGAGTTGAAAAAGTTTATGCAATACCTTGTATCTTTCTATGAAAATATAGGTAGGTAGCATTTTTTAGAATATTCCTTGGGCAAACTGTAAATTTCTCTTTAGTTAATTTAGTTTGCAAGACTAACATCTGAGAAATATAAAGTCTGCACTATAATAAGCTATACATCATGATAGAGGTCACTACTACTACTACTACTACTACTACTACTACTACTACTACTACTACTACTACCACTACTACCAATACTATTACTACTACTAATAATAATCTCCTTTTGACTTTCCCAGTTCTAAAGTTATTGTTTTCTCTGCTTTTTTTTTTATTTATTTATTTTGTGTGTGTGTGTGTGTGTGTGTGTGTGTGTATGCGTGTGTTATCAGTTTGTTTCTTATTTTATTAATAAATCTAATAATACAAAATGTGAAGTTTTCCATCTAATTTTAGATGTATTTTGAATATTGTTCTATGGACATGTGAACAGAAAAAAGTCATCTTTCTCTGTAGTCTTTCTTTTCTGTACTTCAAAGGTATTGCTTAAGAATAGTTATTAACATTTGTCTACCTTTCATCATGGAAATTAAAATATTGGTGTAAGAACAGCTTTTTAAAGCGTATGAACTAAAATTAAAAAAAAAAAAAAAAAAAAAACTACACCAGAAGAAAATTAATCTTACTTGAGGTTATAATAGTAGTTTTACTGATTGATATGCTGTTTATTGATTGATTAAAAGTACCTTACTATGTATACAAGGATTAATTACCCACATTTTAGATGTTTTCTACACTCTCCAATAATGTGGAATATATTAATTTATCAGAGGAACAGAACATCAGGAACTGTTCAAATAATGCAAGTTATAATGCATATGCATCTATTTTCACTCCTCGCCTTTTTAATTAGTGTTAATGAAATCCAATATGTTAACTAAGGACAGTATTTCTTTTTATTTTATTTAATTTTCCTAAATTTATCTGTTCTTTATCTATCGAGTTTATTGGCAGAAAGAGGTCTCTAAATATACATTTTTATTGTCATTTTTAGATAAATATGAATGTTTTATATTAAAGTTATGACCCTCTAGGTTATGATTTTATACATTCAAAATACTGTATAGAACAAATGTTATTAAATTCTGTTAAAGTATATGGACATGTCTAAATCAAATGCCTACTGATTTCAGAACGTGAAGTGCACAGCAAATTATCTTAAAAAGGATTTGATTTGTATGTATGCCACCTAAACTGAACTTAATAAAAATAAATGTATGAAATATATAATTTCAAAATGATATTAAGCAGCCTCAGTCATAGCTATGCAATATAATCGGGCTGGCATTTTAACTGTTGACTCCACATTCAGAATATCTGTGAAATAGTGGGTTTATTTTTATAACATATAAAAAGGTTTTATTAATGTTTGGGGATGAAATTGTAAAAATGTCCAATAATTATTGTAATATCGTTTTTCAAAATTGATGTATTACTATAATTATTTATAAACTAAAAAGTGTAGTTTACTATGGCTTATAACAATGGGAATGTAATATTATGTATGAATTCTAAAACCAATCGAGAAGAAATAACTTTAGAAAATAACAAACCCTTGATAAACAATTTTCATAGTATTATGATGGAAACTTGGCTTAAAATGGAAAACTCTATTCTGCAAAATTATGCACAGTCTCTAACACAAAAAAGCTCATTATCTTCCTGGATTTTAATTGATGGAAATGAGCTGGCTATTTTCAACATACTCTTTAGTATTGGAAGGCTTTTTTGACAGAAATTTGTTACAGTGGCTGACATTTATGATATCATATAAATGTTTACAAATATTTTAAGTGTGGGAGAGAGAGAGGGATTTGGCCAACCTCTTTTCCACCTCAAACCACCTCAGTGGTTTGTGGGGATAGGACAAGGGGCAATAGACAATAAATGGAGCACAGGAAGTTCCACACCAACACGCAAAAGTTCTTCACAGTGAGGGTGACGGAGCAATGGAACAAGCTGCCCAGGGAGGTTGTGGAGTCTCCTTCTCTGGAAATATTTAAGGCTCATCTGGATATCTACCTGGGCAACCTGCTTTGGCAGGTTGAACCTGATGATCTCTTGAGATCCCTTCCAACCCCTACAATTCTGTGATTTTGTGATTCTGTGATTCCAAACTTCAAAATATTTTCTAAATCTTTCTTCTCTGTTTTTCCATTCTCTCTTTTAAAAATTATTATTATTATTATTATTAATTTTAACAGGTCCATCTCACAATGTTTGTTTAATTCTTAATAATAAGTGATATTAAGTGATATTGATAAGTGTATATGTTTATTTGAAATTTAGACTGAGTATAATTTTTTGCTGGATAATTTACTTGGTAAAAATTGATTCTAGTCATCTTGAAATTCAGGTCAAGTTTAACAAGCCATTCTCTCAGACATGTTATTTTCTGTTAGACTCAAAGTTTAAAAAAGTTATTTCACACCTCTTTCAATGCTTTTAATAGGATATTTTCATGTGTTCTCAGAGAGTATTATCTCTAATTACTCTTTCTTAGTCATGAGGAAAGTACAGTAATCTTTAAGATGTTTAAGGTGAACTGGGCTACATAATAATAATATATTACTCTCTATCTTTTAGTTTTTACTCTCTATCTTTATTTTTAATCTTTCTCTGTCTCCAGAAAAGCTGATTACCTGAGCTCTCTGATTGCTAAATTGGTTTCTGAGATAACAGATGAGGAGGACATTTTGGAATGTAAGTCTATGTCAGATATTATTATCATTTTTTAATTCTTCTTTCATGAAAGCAGCCTGTTACAGCCTTTTTATGCCTACCAGCTGTAAAAATAGAATCTCTAGAAGGTAGAAAGAAGCTGTCATTCATGAGAAATCTAGAAATGAGTATACAAATTATATATATATAATATGTTGAAGATTTTTATATATATATGTACGTGATATATTTAATTTATGAATATATATATAACATAAATACATAATATATAAAGATATTAAGATATTAAGTAATAATATATTATATATTATATTTATATATATTGTAGTATTTTGAAACTTTTTTAAAAATATAAATATTAACCTAGAAATACAAAAGGAAACAAGAAAAAAGATTTATTTTATTTTTGTTTGTTTCTTTCTTTATTTTTTTAACTGATATAATTTCAAGAAAAAAAAAAAAAAAGAACCTTTTTAAAATTATTATGTAATTTTAATTTTATTTTCAGTCCCATATTCCATAGTAAGATTTTTTCTTTTCATAAGTTAGGAGAAAGTATTATTATTAGTGCAACTTATAAATTCAGCTATAGTTCTCTTGGAACAATGCACTTGTAGCTTTTCACAGAATCACACAGAATCACAGAATTTCTAGGTTGGAAGAGACCTCAAGATCATTGAGTCCAACCTCTGACCTAACGCTAGCAGTCCCCACTAAACCATATCCCTAAGCTCTACATCTAAACATCTTTTGAAGACTTCCAGGGATGGTGACTCCACCACTTCCCTGGGCAGCCTGTTCCAATGCCTCACAACCTAAGTTCTTCCTAACATCTAACCTAAAACTCCCCTGGCTCAACTTAAGCCCATTCCCCCTCGTCGTTTTAGTTAACAAAAATATTTAATTATTATTTTCTTTTAAACTAAATAACATGGATTCAACATGACTTCTTTTTTTTTCACATTAAATTATAATTTTGTACTTTTTATCCTGAATGTACATTTTTATACTTTTTTTTTTTTTTTTTTTTTTTCAGTGGCAGGATCACTGTGTTTGTATATAATTTCTGCAGAGGGACACAATATAGGTCAAAATCTCAATTTGTGAGTCTTGGTGTATAAATGTACACAGTTGCAAAATATTTTGTGCAAGTGTGAAAAAATAAATACATTTTCAATACTGTACAAGATAATATGTCTTTGACAGGATTTAGTTCCTCTAGAACTGACACCTCAGACAAAATGGGTGTGGTTTGGGGGGGGGGGGAATTAATTACGTACTAAATTTTCTCTAATCCAAGTTCTTGTATGTTACTGAGTCTGAATGACAATCTCCATGTAGCACCCTGTTAAAACTCTGCTCATCTGAATTGATAATAAATAAAGATACATTAAATAAATAAATGAATAAATTAATAAATGAATAAATAAATGAATAAATAAAGCTTACATTATATGTCCAGGTTTTAGACTACATCTAAGTAGGTGAATGTCACTTTGCTCATCTAATCAATATCAAATAATCTCACTTACTATGTGTTTATGAAATAATATTTGATACAGTCAAATGCTTTGAAACCATAGTATGATGACAGAAAAAAAAATTAAGGGTGTGAAATTTCCTTTTCTTGTAAGAATGCTTGTCAAATTTGTGGTGCCATCATACAAATTAAATTGTAAAAACAATTGAACTGTATTATATTGTTAATTCCAACCACTGGAAGTGAGGTTGGATGACTTGGAAGAACTACAGAGAAGCTGTTCGCTGTTGTAGGAAGAGAATTTGTGTGGTCAAATATCAATTAGAGTTGGAGCTGTCCAGTACTGTGGGACCAATTAAAAGTTATTTGTTTGTTTGTTTGTTTTAATATTTTCACAGTAAGGGGGAGCAGAAAAAAAACATTGGTTCTTTCCTTAATGAGGATGGCCACCTCACAGGCAGGAACATAGACAAAGCAGGGCTGTTTAATGTCTTTTTTGCCTCTGTCTTAGCAGTAAAGACTGAATCTTTATTTAGCAGTAAAGAAGACTGAATCTTTACTTAGCAATAAAGACTGATCTTTACTTATCTTAGCAGTAAAGACTGAAGCAAAAAAGACATTCAGTAAGTCTGCATTCTCTGTATTCTCTGTCTTGAGAACACCTGCCCCATTCAGCAGTGGGTCAACATTTTACACTATCTTCCTTTTTCTACTAATGCATCTGAAGTAGCCCTTCTTACTGTCCTTTATGTCCCTTGACAGATTTCATTCTAAATGAGCCTTGGCCTTTCTTGTTGCACCCTTGCACACTGTGACAGTGTCACTATATTTATCCCAAGTGGCCTGATCCTTTTTCCACATGCTGGAAACTTCCATCTTCTGTTTGAACTTTGCTAGGAGCTCAAATGAGGAGCTCCATGCAGGTCTCCTGTCTCTTTTGCTTGTCTTCTTAAAGGCATGTATGTCAGGTAAGTATGCATAAAACACCATCCTGCTTTAAGCTTTAAACAATAGTTGATATACAAGGACATACATCCTACTTCTTCTGGAACAACACTTTTTTATGATACAGCTTATGCTACAACAAAGCATTTTACATGTTCACTATTAATTCCTTTGTTAGTACTTCTTCTCTTACTCTATCTTTAGGTAAACTGTACATTTAGCAGTAAACAGAGTAGAAAATAAGTTACTGATGAAAATGCTGTTGCTAATGATATGATTTGCTTTCAGTCTTATTCTTTTCTGAATAATGATGACAGCTAATTTAAACTTAACACAGAGGTAATTTCTTAGAATATCCATGTCAACAGCTTCAGAAGGAAAATAATGTTAAGGCTGAGTTGAGAAAGTGAAGAACAATTTAGAAGATTCTCAGCTCACTGAGCAAAAATAAAAATTGTTCTGTAAATTGTTGTGCTGCAAACACAAAATTATTCACTATTCACCAAACATAAAAGCTCTTCACAGATTCATTGTAATTCCAGAATCTCGTTCTATTAAATATACTCTATAACACAAGGAAAACAGTGGTTTTTATGTGCTTGAAAATGTTACAATTATGTAAAATCTGTACTTGGATTAAATCATCATTTGTCATGTAATTAAAAAAAAAAAAAAAAGTGATGAAATGCAGACTATAGTGAAAACAAATTAATTATTAAGTAGCTATTAAGTTCTCTATATTGAGCTTTTTATAGAAAAATACAGTAGTATTTTTATTTTTTTCTTTGTGATATTTCTCATTGTTTCACTAGTGAGCTCTCAAGATTAACCATCAGATATTCTTAATCTTGTATTCCTTTTAATCAAGAGTAGCACTGATGAATGTGATAAAACTAAACAGTTTCAAAACAAGGACAATTGAGAAGTATATACTATAATAAATTAATAGAGTAACCTGTTTTTTCATCGTTTTTTTTTTTGCTGTTGTGTTTATCTAGAAATAGTATCACTTTGAAAACTAGGTCAAAATGAACACACAGACACTTTTTCTTTACATTTTTCTGCTGCTACAAAAGAAGAAGGTGGTATGAAAGGTAGTTCATGTTTTTCTGGTGAGGAGCATGGTAAAGAAGGTCAGCAAGTAGGGATTGGCAGTTAACATGAGTTATTTGTTTGAAAACAAACAAAAAATAAGATTTCTACTTCTGTTTCTTGATGTGCCTAAACCTTCAGTTTCCCCTGTTAATTCGTTAGGTAATACCAAGCTCTTAGGCAACAATTTTTGTGAAGCACTGGTTTAGCTATTGCTGTGGAGTGAGAACAAAGATCAATGTGTCAACCAGGATGAATAAATGAGGCATTGACACTGATTGCAGAAGACATTGAAGAGATCCTAGAGGAGCTGCTCAGACTGCATAGGACTATTAGATACACTACAACCAAGGCAATGACTTTCTGAAGAGTACAGTTTCTTGCACCATCTTGTCAATGTCTCTCTTCAAGTTAGAGACCTCAACACTAATGAAAGTGGTGAGGAATCATATTATCTGTTCAGGTTTTTGACTGCAAGAAATATCCTGTACGTTGTAGCTGAGGACACCTACTTCCACAGAAAACAAACAAACAAACGAAAAAAAAACAGTCACCTTTCAAAGGTGATCAGAGACAGAGGGATAAAGGATGTAAATTAGTATGAATTAAATTATGGTTTTATATATATATATATAAATTCTCAGTGAAGCTTATCAAATATTGGTATAAGTTGACTACAGAGGCTACAGAATCTCTGTCCTTGGAATGTTCAAAACTCAGCTGGATAAGGTCAGAAACAATGTTATCTACCTTCAAAGCTGATCCTACCAGAGCAGGAATTGGACAAAGTGATTTTCAGGGATCACCTCGAACATAAGTAATGCTACGGTTATGTATGATTATTTTCCAGGGCAGTCTTCTTACAAATTCATATAGGAACTTCAAATATATTTTTTTCATTTTTCATTTTCAGATGGAGTTCTGCTAAGACTCTCTGTCACTAAGAACCTAAGCAGCCATTTCTGTTGTTGTTGTTAGATTATTATTATTTTTTATTTACTCTCATCATTATTAATTATATTATATATACTAGTAAAATAACCAAGATTGATTTGGTATATTTACATATTTACATAGTAAATCATAACTGACTGAACAGAGATATTGTGTCTCATAAGCTATCCCTTCAGCTTTAAAACATTAAATTCATATGATTATTGAACTCAAGACCAGCAAGTACATATATATGTATATATGTATCTGAAAGTCTTAAAACAGAAAAAGACCAGAATATTAATCATGTGGCTATAGAAATATGGTTTAGAAGCATATTTCCTGAAACCAAAGAAAGAATGCCTTGAGTTCTAATTTGTAATACACAATCACAACTACAGTGTGAAATATATGGGAAAAAAAAAAAAAAAGAAAAAAGAGAGAGGAAGAAATAATAATAAAAAAGCAGTTTAATCAAAAATCTGCACTTCAATGTAAACTTAAATCAGAGAAGAAAATGAAGCATATGAAACATTTTTGTGTTCTTGATATTTTATTAAAAATAAAATAAAATTCACAAGCTAACATTAAGTTCCACTAAATAAAATTATTCCAGAGTAATGTATAAAATCTGTAGAACTACAAATGAAAAATGTGTTGATAGCCACATCTGAAGGAAATCTGTATTGTTTTCTTTCTAACTAAAGATTACTGAAAGTATTTCTTGTCACTTCACCTTCCAGGAAACATATTGTTGGAACAACAGAAACAACAAAATTACAGTCATGGTTTTCCTTAAAGCACCGCTTAACACAGCAAAGAATAACAGCTTCTGGCAATACCTTATTATATTTTGATTTCCTAGTAGGCAATTGTTAGATAATTTGCACTTGAAGAAAATAGTCTAACTCTAACTCTTTACTAGAAACTAGGTCCTTGGGAAAATCACATTATTAAGGTTTGCTAAAATGGAAATGTAAAGCTGAATACTGATGAAAGGTTGTTATGAAAATCACCTGTTCTGACAGAAATTGAGCTGATAGTCTGAACCGGGAATGACATGAAGATCAGAAAATTGAAAATAAGCTTTCTTATGCATATAGAAAAGACAAATATAATGCAATGCAATGCAATGCAATGCAATAAAATAAAATAAAATAAAATAAAATAAAATAAAATAAAATTAAAATAAAATAAAATAAAATAAAATAAAATAAAATAAAATAAAATAAAATAAAATAAAATAAAAAAATAAATCAGTTGCCCATTGCCATCCAAAAGACTGTCAATATGGTGAAAAACAGAGTGCAGGCAATCCTGAGTGACTTTCTTGTTTCAGGATGCCAGAACTGCATCTGGCCCACACTTGTCTTGGTCTGTTCCACATAGTTGTATTATACAAATTTCACTGGTGATAATCCAAAAGACTTTAGGGCTATATAAATCTTAGAACGTAGAAGCTGGTTGATTTTATATCTGTTTTTTGTTTGTTTGTTTGGTTGGTTGGTTTGTTTTGTTTTGTTTTTTTCCATACAAATGAATGATAGAATCTCAGAGTATGGTTTTACATATGTGATAGAAAACATCTGGATTCACAACACTGCACTTGTACAATTTGCAAAGTAAGAAGGTACCCTTGTTGAAACGGAGGATACAAAATACAATTCCGATAAATTTATTAAAATTTTACTATATTTCAGTATATGTATTAGAAAATAAGTTAGATTTTATGTGTCCCAAAGTTCTACAAAATCACCAAGATTTGAAACAGTTTCAAATCCCATAGAAATCAAACCTCTTTGTAACTATATATTTTTATATATATAAAAATGATGAATGTTGAAATATAAATTTATAAGTTTCTGAGATATACTAGTTCAAAAAGATGGAGGTTTATTGAAGATTATTGAAATATGAAATATTGAAATATTTTGATTTTTAATAATATTAGTTTGTTTATTAAATTACTAATGGCATGAAGGAACAGCTCCTTGGTTAAACTTCCTTTGTGGCAACAGCTGTATGAGTAACCAGGATGAAGGATATTGAAGCATAGTATGTCACTGGAATTGCTACAGGTCTGCCAAGAAAAGATGCTAGCGTTGTTTCAAATTTGTACAGGCTGGAAGTAACAGTTTTCCATGCATTACAGTACATTTTCACATATGAATGTGTTTATTTATGACGTTTTATTACTTGTATTTTTGAGCAAGTGCAATCTGTCTCCTGTACTCTAATGCCATGTGAAAATGACATACAGGTTCGCTTACTTTTCTGAATTAGATAAAGTGTAAGTCTTATAACTGTTTATGAAAAGGTGCTGCTTGCTACATATACTTCAAGGAAATCTCATAACAAGACTATTCCAGTCACGTACTGTAACACCTTAGACACACTTCTGCAACTGGAATTCAGTGGAGTTGGTTACCAACTCAAGTTCCTGTAACATATGTATGCTTCGCATTAGAAATTCATCAGATCAGAGTGTTTTATATACCGTATAGTCACTCCCAATCTGACTTGGTCCAGATGAATTCCTGTACTACAGAAGCAAGCAACTCTCATCTTCCCAGGAAAATACTGTGGATTTTTTTTTTTTCTACATAAATGTTACATTATTTAATAAACATTATTACATCTAATATGTTTCCAACCTGTTTTTCATAACAAGCAAATGATGAATTTAAAAATCATAGATGAGGGAAGAGTTCTAATAGTATCTAATAGTACTAGATTTTCATTCTTTGGAAACTGTTATAGTTTAGCATGAAATGGCTTTAAATACATTTTGTTCTTTGTACTTGTACTAAAGCTGAGAAAGTTCATATCACTTCCACTTGAGAATTGCATGACTGGATCAGCTATTTCCTGCATGAAGTTTTTTTTACCTAAAACATAAGTTCCTTTGTTTCATCTGATTTCCCGGTACCAGCCAACATGGGTTCATGAGGGGTAGGTCCTGCCTAACAAATTTGATTTCCTTTTATGAAAATATCACCCATCTAGTCAATCAAGGGAAAACAGCTGGTGTGATTTTTCTGGACTTCAGCAAGGCTTTTGACATGGTTTCCCATAGGATCCTGTTAGACAAAATGTCCAGCATACAACTTAACAAAAACATCATATGATGGGTGAGCAATTGGCTGACAGGCAGGGCTCAAGGGCTTGTGGTAAATGGGGCCACATCAGGCTGGTGCATGGTCACTAATGGGGTCCCTCAAGGCTCCATTTTAGAGCCAGTCCTCTTCAACGCTTTCCTAAATGATTTGGATGCAGGACTAAAAGGTGTTCTGAGCAAATTCGCTGATGACACCAAACTTGGAGGAGTTGTGGACTTGGATGAGGGTGGAAAGGCCTTGCAGAGAGATATGGACAGATTAGAGAGCTGGGTGATCACCAACCACATGAAGTTTAACAAAAACAAGTGTCAGGTCCTGCAGCTGGGATGGGGCAACCCTGGCTTTACGTACAGACTGAGCGACAAGAAGCTGGAAAGCAACCCCGCAGAAAGGGATCTGGAGGTTGTGGTTGACAGCAAGTTGAATATGAGCCAGCAGTGTGCCCTGGCAGCCAGGAGGGCCAACTGTATCCTGGGGTGCATTGCTAGTTGGTCGAGGGAAGTGATTGTCCCACTCTGCTCTGTGCTGGTGCAGCCTCACTTTGAATACTGTGTGCAGTTCTGGGCACCATGATACAAAAAGGACATTAAACTGCTGGAGAGTGTCCAGAGGAGGGCAACAAAGATGATGAAGGGCATAGAGGAGAAGACATATGAGGAGCTGCTGAGGTCACTGGGCCTGTTCAGCCTGAAGAAGAGGAGGCTGAGGGGGGACCTACAACTTCCTCGCAAGGAGGAGTGGAGACGCAGGTGACCTATTCTCTATATACACCAGGGATAGGACCCGCGGGAATGGTGTTAAGCTGAGGCAGGGGAAGTTTAGGCTTGACATCAGAAAGAGGTTTTTCACCGAGAGGGTGGTTGTACACTGGAACAGGCTTCCCAGTGAAGTAGTCACTTCACCAAGTCTGTCTGAATTTAAGAAGCAATTGGACTGTGCACTTAGTCACATAATCTAAAATTTTGGGTAGAGCTATGTTGTGCCAGGAATTGGACTTGACGACCCTTATGGGTCCTTCCAACTTGGGATGTTCTATGATTCTTTAATTCTAATTAAAAGTCTTCAGTTATACAAACTGTAATGAATAGAGTAGAGAAAACTACCTCAGACAGAAATAGATGCGTTTTCTAACATAGAGGACTATGTTGCAAATGTAAAACATGTATAGTGGCACAATACTGGCAGCTGCTGAAACACACATAGTTGTAAATTACATGTGAGCTTGCTTGAAGACTTATTTTGGTCTTCATTTATAATCAGTAATTGTCTGAAAAAAAATCATACAAATGTGCATATTTTATGAAATAAATACTAGAGATGTGAGGTTAAAGTGTTTTTGTTTGTTTGTTTGTTTTTGTTTGTTTGTTTGTTCGAATACAGTTAATTATTATACAGTTAGATAGAAATGAAGGAAGACAGGAATCCCTTCTTTTTTATTATCATTACTATAATTATTCTTTTACAAGGTATCAGAGTTATGTTACTTTATTACTATTTAATTTATTTATTTATGGAAAACTATCAAATTATGAAGGTATTTATGCTAATTAATGTGAAATTTTCATTCTTTATGAAACCATACAGAATAAATCCACATTTCTGTTACGCAGTAAATTTTCTTCTTTTGCTAGTTTGTTTAATTTAGTTTGTTTATTTCTCAAGTAGCAAGAGTTTACATTAGTTTTTTTTTCATTCTCCAATTGCAAGAAAGTAGGTATCACATAGGTAGACTTACCTTGCCCAAATGGTTAGCCTTCTATAGTTCCAGAGCATATAGAGGAACATGTGAAGAATTCTCTTTCTGGGAAATCCAAGCTATATTAAATAAACTAGGCAGCTGTAAATTTTTGATTACTGCAATGTTGCAAGTTTTTCATTCAACCTGTACCCAATTAATTTATTCCTAATCATGATTTAATCTTTTATTTATATGATCTAAAAACAAGTGTATCTTTAAAGTTACACTTATTTAATTGGTCATAGTTTTGTTATTAAAATGATACCTAGGAAATCCTCATCTGGGGGCCTGGCTTATGTTCTCTGTATGAAGAACATATACAGGTTTCTTAAACAGTGTCATAGCCAAGGAGATAGGAGTAATGGGAGAGGGAAAAATGATTGAAAGGGATTAATTTCATTATTATTATTATTATTGTTATTATTATTATTTGTAGGGAGAACTGAGATAAATTTTAAATATTACTGTTGTGCTGCTGATGCTTATATATATATATATATATATACACACACACACACGCACAGTCCCATAGTTTACTAATATTTCCACTCACCATTACAAATTCTTCTCCTACTGTGGGACCAACATTCAAATTATTTGGGAAGCAACATCATGTGCACACGAAAAACAGTTATTCTTGTGGAAATGTTCTCCACAGTCACCTCCATCATTGCACAGAGAATCATTCAAATGTAATTCAGGAGCTTATTTTTAGATGTTCTGAATCCATCCCTAGAGCAGCTGACCTCTCTCCACTGACTGTATAGGAAACAAGACTCTCTAGTTAACTTTTGTGAATACCCTTCATTTCCTGAAGATACAAGTAAAAATCTAAGGCTTTAGATCTGAAATTCAGCATTTCAGTACTTAAGACTGTTGTGCCTAGATTTCAGTCACCTTTCTATAAATATTCACAGTACAGAGGCTGGCACCTGGATTAGTTATAGAACTATCTATAAAGATTTTCTTATGGTTAACATGACCCCTCTAACTTATTACATACTGTAACTGTACATTAAGTGTATTAATGTACTTTGCCAGTTGAAAATGATCCAGCTCCTGCCTAGTGTATATGTAGTGATCTTTGTGTGGAACTTTACTAAGAATTTAGTCTTAGTTAGCCTATAAATTTTGATTGAACTGGAGCTAATTCACAGCTAATTCATAATTGTAGGTAATTCATAACTAATTTATAATACAACCCTATGTCATATCAACAGATATATTACAAATGCTATATATGTATATTTGATTGTGTGAAGGGAGTCAAAAGATTGTGAAAATGATAATGTTATTTTATTAAAAACACTGACTATGGACAAACTAACCAATTTTGAAGCTTTCCAGAGCATCTGACGGTCATACATGCACCAAATCACTGCCATAGACAGCAGGACCATAAACCTTGTGTTCTGACCTTACCAGTGGTTCTACTAAAACTGTGGTTTCAAGTAAAATGGAACAGTGAGCTTATTATAAAAAGTAAGTGGGATCATAGAAGAAAGATGACAAGGAGGACATTAAAATTGAGTGTTTCCAGTGTTTTGGATTCTGTGATGCTTTATTAAATTTAGGCATGATATCATACTCAAGTTAATTTTCAGTACACATGCTATACTTTACCCAACATGGGTCTCCCAGAACCCTGTGCATAATATAGAATAAAACTGTTTAATATTCTTGAAGAAAAAAAAAAATCTTAGCTGGAATTTGGTGCATGTACTCCCAGTACAGGCTATGTGAAATCTACCAGAATGAATTTTCTGTGAAGAAAGGCTGAGAGACCTGGGTCTGTTCAGCCTGGAGAAGACTGAGAGGGGATCTCCTCAGTGTATATAAATATCTGAGGGGTGGGGGACAGAAGGATGTAGCCAACCTCTTCTCAGTGGTTTGTGAAGATAGGATAAGGGACAATGACTGCAAGTTAGAGCACAGAAAGTTCCACACTGATATGCGAAAGAACTTCGTCACAGTGAGGGTGACGGAGCATTGGAACAGGCTGTCTAGAGAGGTTGTGGAGTCTCCTTCTCTGGAGATATTCAAGGCCTGTCTGGACATCTACCTGGGCAGCCTGCTCTGAGGAACCTGCTTTGGCAGGGGGTTGGACCTGATGATCTTTCGAGGTCCCTTCCAACCCCTACAGTTCTGTGATTCTGCGATTCTGTGAATGCACTGAATTCCTCTTATCCACAAAGGTAATTTAAGAACATCTGAAATGTCTTCACAGTTAAGTGTTAGTTTGGACTGAAAAACCCAATACAATGGATATTAAGTTCAAACAAGGGATGTTCAGTCCTGTGTTTTTCCTTGAATCTTAGGCACAATTAATTCATGTTGGAGTACAAAAATAGATTGTCTCTATGAACCTCATTTCCTTGTGGTGCCTATAAGCCTCAGTCTCTTTCTTTCTTTAGGAGAAAAAAAGAGACAAGGGCAATCTACAAGGACTTCTCTCCAGGTCACAAACTTTTTGTGATGACAAACATTTGAGTTTTCTTGACAAGCCTGACAATCTTACCCTGAGATGGAAATGCTTTTGCATTCTGTGATCTTTCACTCTACTAAACTCCCAGAAAGCATTCTTTATCTTGCCATCAATTTCCTCTTTCTTATCTTATTTATTTCTACCTTTCATTTCCAACAACTGATTAACTGATTCCGTTTCTAGTGAGTGCTTATTGCTATTAGACTTTGCATTCTGATTTTTTTTTTTTAATGTATAAAGCTCATACCCTTTTTTTAAAATATAGATAATATGCAAACAGATAATCTAGGCAAAACTTCTTGGACATTGACTGTAATATTCTTTCTTTTAAGAATACTTGAACAGAAAATATGACATCCACCAAAGAGAGAAAAAGGAACAGTGAAAGAATTTAAGGTAAGAAGCCTATAATACAGTTTTCAAATCCAACTTACAGAGGCAGGGGATAGTCCCTCATGTTTGTAGGCAGACAGATTTTTTTTTATTTTTTTTTCCTGCAGTTTGTCAACATTTTTCTTCTCATTGTTACTTTTCTTTTCCTTTTTGCAGTCTTTATTTTTTTTTTTTATTCAATTTATCTTCTTCCTTATTTTTTCTTTGATATTTTTTCCTTTCATCTTATATCTTTTCCATTAAACTCATTTTGCTTTATCTCCAGTCCTCTCATCATTTCATTCATGGAATTTCCACATTGATAGTACCTTTCCTCCCAGTTCATCTGTCCACTACAGCATATATATCTCACTGATTTCCCATCCATAAGGCTCCCAGTATTGGGTTCATATGGAAATTTGGTATTGAGGGGACTATAGGAGGATAACATCTATGAGAAGAGTCCAGAAACTGCCCCATGTTAGATAAGAGCCAGCTCAATAGCTTGAAGACAGAACTGCTGCTGGACAAAGCTGAACCAATGAGTGTCACTGGTTGTGTGGGAGGGGAGATTTAAGAAAGGGAAAAAAACTGCTGTGCAACATCAGATGTATGAGAGGAATGAGAAAAGGTAGAAAGAAACAGCCCTGCAGATATCAAGGTCAGAGAAGAAGTGGAAGAGGAGGAGGTGCTCCAGGCACCGAAGCAGAAGTTCATCTGTGGCCTGTGGAGCAGTCTTCCCCCTTCAGCCCATGGTGTACCAGAGTAAAGCAAATCTCTGCAGTGCAGATCATGGCAGAGCTAACTGCCATGTGGATCTGGCCTGAGGAAAGTGGCAGCCTCTGCAGGAGCAGACTCCAGTCAGTAACTGCAGCTTATGGAGAGGATCCCAAGGTGGAACAGGTGATCTAGCAGTAAATGTTGCTGATGTGGAACCCATGCTGGAAAAGTCCATTCCTGAAGGATGGACCCCATGGTAGATATCCATATTAGAAGAGTGCTTGAAGCAGTCATGGGAAGTCTGTGTTAGATCTGTTTGAGAAGGATGGCATCCCATGGGAGGGACTCCACAAAGGAGCAGGGAAGAGAGTGAAAATGAAGGAGTGCCAGACACTCCCCTGTGCTGCTGGCAGGGAGGAGGCAGAATAAGGTGTGGGAAAGTGTTTTTAGTTTGCTTTTAGCTTCTCATTTTTCTAGTCTATTACTAGCTATAGGCAATATATTACATTAATCTCCCCATGCTGAATCTGTTTTCCCCATGATGGCAATTGGCGAGTGATGTCCCTGTCCTTATCTCAAACTTTGAGACCTTTTTCATCATATTTTCTTCCCTTTTGCCTTTGAGGAGGGGGAATGAGAGAGCAGTGTGCTGGAGCTTACCATTTTGAAACCACTACATGGTCCAACCAGTTAGAAACTCTCTGACAGGTTAGTTAGTGACAAAAGTTACCCTCACCTCACATGCAACCCCATCAAAACACTAGCTTTGATTAATTGTTTCCTTTCATGTACCAGTCTACAACATGTGCCATTTTGGGTTCAGCAGTCTTAGAAACATGCTGATAAACCGGAAACAGTTCAGAGAGAAACAATAAAATTATCCAAGTACAGTTAGAGGTGATTTACTAGGAACATAAGTAAATAAATAAATAAATATCTACAGACTAACTGTTGACTGAATCAGGATATGATAGGTCTATAAATGTTTGAAGTCCAAGTATGGAAAGAAATTATTATGCCTGGAACACATTTATGTATGTGTATGTTATCAACCTTTTAAATTCTTTTCAAAACCAATGATACTTCTCAATATCAGTCCATTGCTTAAGCCTCTTTCCTGTCTATAAGTATTTGTGAAGATTTAAAATTGCTGTTTAAAATCCCAGTCATCAGTCTCCCCTCATAAACTTGAAAACTTTATTTCTCCTTATGTGGCCTTTTTTCTGGTCTTTTAAAGGTGTTTTATACAATCTCTCATATTTATAAGAGCATTAATATATCTTATTCTCCTGACAACATGAAATTACCTTTCTTTAACACTAGCTCTTGTAAAGACATTTACTTTTCTTCAAACTTTCATTAAAACAGTATAAAATTACTTTTTATTTCTTCCCTGTGAATGCTTGGGTATTTATTCGCTGTACTGTGAGTAGTAATATAGTCATTGGAGCTGTAACTAAAACTCAGGTCTCACCTTATTAGGCAAGTGAAACAAATAAACAAATAAAAAAAAAATACACACACACACAAAAATAAAAATAAAACAGACTGCAGAACACAACACATTCCGAGGATATAGAGAGCAGTCATATGTGAAATATGCCTCTCAGACAGAAGAAAGTACTGAATATCAGATACTGAATTCCTGGGCTGAGGCCTCTAACCAGTGAACTAAAAACAAAAGTTTTGTGGAAGTTTTGAGTGAAAAAGATAGGAAATGCATTGTATTGTTTTGGTAAAAAACATGTACATACCTTATTCACAATAAATACTGAGGGTAATTTGGAGGTTAGGTTTCTGAGTTCTGAGCAAAGAATCATGGGATTGTGACATCCTTTTTCTAGTTAACTGCCTGTCATTCTAGATAAGGAACCATTACCCTGATTTTTTACATGTTTATTCTAAGTTAATCACTTAGGTTTCATTCAGAAGTAAGAAATATAGATACAGTCTGGGTGATTCATCCAATCTTAAAATAACTGTTTAAAACAGATTAAAAGAATCACAGCTTGGATGAAGACTCATACAATGGAGAGTTTAGAAAACTACTTTATACAAGATATTTCACTTGTAAATGGCTGAAGTTAGATGAGATGAATTCTAGACAGAGACATTTTTACATGTTTTTTTACATGCTTTACACGCTTTTTAATACGCTTTACATGCTTTTACAGTCTCTCTTACAGAGAGGAAAAAAAAAAACAAACAAAACTGTGTAGTATAACTTGTCTCATTTTGAAATAAGTTATTAGAATTTGTGAGATTAAAAATGTCACAACAGTACCTATTTCTTTTGACTGGGAGAACTAAGAAGGAAGTCAAGGTTAGTTAGCTTGGATGTAGACGGTTACTCCACAGACATCTCCAATTTCTTATGATATACTCTGCCCTAAAAGACTTCTGATTTAGCAACAGGTGAGATTAGGTTTGAATCTAACAAAGTTTGTAATGATTATAATATTTATGTAAGTGTTACTGAATATTACATAGTTTTGAAAAGTTTACCAAATCTGTTGTGTAGCATGATGTTAATTGAATCTCTTTAATTCCTGTGAGTGAAGTTGATTATTTTATGAAATTCTACGCAAACCTGACATTTGTGCTGATCCTCTAAAGACATGATTTATATCAACATTTTGTATGAAATGTGCTTTTCTCTACAGCATGATGGGTCTAGAGGCTTATCTGCACTTCTCCATGATGATAAAATGAAGCATAATGAGTTCATTAATTGGAGATTCATTTTACCTGTTGCTACTGACAAGGCATTTATTAAATCCTTTATTGTAACACTCCCATTTTCTTGTCTAATAGATACTGGCCTGTATACTATGATTATACTGTGTTACTTTTACTGGTGGCTTTAGCTGATTTTTTTGCTGCTCTGGTCTACCATTATTTGTGATTTTGTGATTGCTTCTTTGTTCATTTTCTGAAATTAGTTCAATTAAATGATAAAATAAACAAATATTAATTATTAGATTGAGCAGCACCACTGCAGATGATGAAGAGATTGACAGCAGTTTCACAAAGATACTGCAGAGATGAGGTTCTGAACCCCTAAAGGTATAAAAGAGGAAAGACGAGAGTAAGCAGCTCTTCAAAATTCCTGAAATAGAAGGTTGGAAGACAATGACTTCTGACAACCAGGAAAAATCTTTTCTTTGCACAGATATGCATCTCTGGGAAATAGGTTCAGTGACCTGATGCCAGATGAAGGGGAAAGAGTTATTTAAAAAGAAGGTGTCAGAATCAAATGAGAGATCCCAGAGATCAGACTGAGAGGTCCCAGAGATCAGTCTGAAATGCTGGAGCAAGGAAACTACTCTTCAGTACAACGCACATCAGGTCAGGGAATAGTTGAGCAAACTGGATATTCATAAGTCCATGATTGCAGGGCCATACTCTATAATAGTTAATTTACTGTTTAATATTGATTATACATGTATAATTAATACAGTTTTGGACCCTTGCTACAAGAAGGACATAGATGTGTTTGAGCAAGTCCAGAGAAGGGCAACGAATATGGTGAAGGGTCTGGAGAACAAGTCTTATGAGGAACGGCTGAGGGAGCTGGGATTGTTCAGCCTGGAGAAAAGGAGCCTCAGGGGTGACCTTACTCACTCTACAGGTACTTTAAAGGAGGCTGTAATGAGGTGGGGGTTGGTCTATTCTCCCACATGCCTGGTGACAGGACGAGGGGGAATGGGCTAAAGTTGTGCCAGGGGAGGTTTAGGTTGGATATTAGGAAGAACTTCTTTACTGAGAGGGTTGTTAGGCATTGGAACGGTCTGCCCAGGGAAGTGGTGGAGTCACCATCCCTGGAGGTCTTTAAAAGACATTTAGATGTACAGCTTAGTGATATAGTTTAGTGGAGGACTTGTTAGTGTTAAGTCAGAGGTTGGATTCAGTGATCTTGGAGGTCTCTTCCAACCTAGATGATTCTGTGATTCTTGGCCACAAAGGCCCATTGCCAGCTCATGGTTAGCTTGCTGTCCACCAGGACTTCAAGGTCATTGTCTGCAGAGTTTCTTTCTAGCAGGTAAGCCCCAAACCTGTACTGGTGTATGTGGTTATTCCTCCTAGGTGTGGGACCCTGTATTTTCCTTTGTTGAACTTCATGAGGTTCCTCTCCTCACAGCTATCCAACCTGTCCAGGTCTCTCTGAATGTAGCCTTCTGGCTTATCAGTGACTCCTCACAGTTTTCTATCATCAGCAAACTTGCTTAGGTCTTTGATAGATAAGTTGAACAAGATTGGACCCATTACTGATCCCTGCAGGACACTACTAACTACAGACCTCCAACTAGACTGCACCACTGAACAAACCCTTTGAGTTCTGTCATCCAGCCTGCTCTCAATCCACTTCACTGTCCATTCATCTAACCCACAATTCCTGAGTTTATGTATAAAGATGTTATGGGAGACAGTGTCCAAAACCTTGCTGAAGTCAATGTAGACATTATTGACTTCACTTCTCTGACCTCATCTATCCAGTCAGTCATTTCATAGAAGGCTATCAGATTGGTTAATCATGGTTTCCCTTTGGTGAATTCATGCTGACTATTCATAATCACCTTCTTATCCTCCACATACTTGGAGATGACCTCCAGGATGAGCTTCTTCATCACCTTTCCAGGGATGGAGGTGAGGCTGACCGGCCTGTCATTGCCTGGGTCCTCCTTCTTGCTCTTTTCGAAGACTGGGGTGACATGGGCTTTCTTTCAGTCTTCAGGCACCTCTTGACCTTTTAAAGATGAGGGGGGATTATCCTAACAATAACGTCTTCCAGCTCCCTCAGCACTCATGGTTGTATTCCATCAAGATCCATAGGTGTCAGGTTTGTCTAAGTGATCTCTAACCCAGTCCTCCATGACCAAGGGAAAGTTTTCCTTTCTCCATACTTTCTCTCTTGTCTCCAAGGTCTGGAATTCCTGACATCTGGCCTTAGCAATAAAGACTGAAGCAAAGAAAGCATTCAGTAATTCTGCCTTCTCTGTATCCTTCTTCCCAGAGCACCCACATCATTCAGCAGAAGGCCTACATTTCCCCTAGTCTTTCTTTTACTTCTGATGTATTTTAAGAAGCCCTTCTTGATCTCCTTGACATTCCTTGCCAGATTTAATTCCAAATGGACCTTAGCCTTCCTTGACACATTCCAGCATGCTCTGATAACATTCCTATATTCTTCCCAAGTGGTCTGTCTCTTTTTCTACATTCTGTAAGCTTCCTTCCTCTTCTATTTGATTTTTTCAAGGAGCTCCTTCCTCATCTATGCAGGTCTTCTGTCATCTTTGACTGATTTCTTACCCATAGATATGCACTGATCTTGATCTTGGAGGAAGTGATACTTGAATATTAACCAGCTTTTTTGGACTCCCATTTCTTCTAGGGTCCTAACCCTTGGGATTCCTCCAAGTAGGCTCTTGAAGAAACAGCAGCTTGCTCTCCTGAAGTCCAGTGTTGCAACCCTACATATTGCCCTGCTTCCTCCATGCAGGATCCTGAGCTCTACCAGCTCAAGGCCACTGTCGTCAAGGCCACCCTTGGACTTCACATCTCCAACTGGTCTTTCTTTGATTGTTAGTACAAGGTCTAGCAGAACACCTCTCATTGTTAGCTTCACCACCACTTGTATCAAAAAGTTATCATCAGTGCTCTGCAGGAATCTTTTGGACTGTTTGTGCCTAGATGTGTTGTCTTTCCACCAGATATCAGGGTGGTTGAAGTACCCCATTGGTTGAGCTTTTGCCACCCATGGGTCCCTTTTGAAGCTGACTGCAACTGTCTCTTATCTAACGTGGGGCAACTTCTGGACTTTTCTCATAAAAGTCAGCCCTGCGGCTCCCTTGGTACCAAAACCTTAACTCATGAATCCAGTACAACATGCAATACTTTGAGTTTGGTTTTCAGTCCACTTTGAATTCTGAGTGACTAAATTTTCACATTCCGAGTTGTCTTGTTTTTGCTGCTTAAATATGGACAGTGTTCCACAAAATAGACTGTAGTTTGCAACCAAATCACATATAGATATTATTTTAAATTGTCAGAGGTAGAATAAAATGAGACAGTATCTGGATGAGTGACAGGGTTTCACCACTTGTTTCTTTGTACTTGAAGAACTTTTATGCTCTATCAACAGCAGGAATATTTTTTTTTCTTCCTTTCACAGATCTTTTATATTCTGTCTCCTTTTATTGCTTATATATTACAACACTAGTCTGCTAAAGAAAAATAACAAATCTAGAAATATCCTAGTAGGAAAGATCAGTGAGTACCACTCTCAGTCATTAGGGGTATCTTAAAAGACTTGATTTGCTCATAGCAACTAGCCATTTCCCAAGAGTGATGCTTGACTGTATGCAGGAACTACACCTTTGAGGCAACAGATTTTACAGTTAAACTACCAGAGAAAGTGTTTTTACCTATCAAAGTTATAGAGGGCATATCGGAGTAAAGTGCTGGTTATTTTGTTCATGAATACTTAGAACTGAAAATTCAGATGAAAAATTAAAAGAAATTCCACGTGGTGCATAAAGCTCTGTTGATGGTACTACTGCTGATGGTACTGAGAGCCTCCATTTGCTTTGCAATATCTGACTGTCCCAAGCCATTAGTCCACTGGCAAATGAACTGGTGTCTAGTCCCATGATAGTGTTTTTCCAAACACTTATTTCTTTGTAAGACGCTTAGGAGCTTGGGCTGGAAAGGACATGTAGGGTTTACGTGGTAAGGTTTTGGTAACAGGGGGATATAGGGGTGGTTTCTGTGAGAAGGATCTAGAAGCTGCCCCATGTTTAGTAAGGGCCCCACTGCTGACCAGAGCCGAGCCAATAAGCGATGTTGTTTTGCGCCTCTGTGAGAGCATATTTAAGACAGGAAAAAAAACACTGCACCACACAGCAGCTGGGCGAGTGAGAGGAGTGAGAAAAACAGCCTTGCAGGCGCCAAGGTCAGCGAAGAAGGAGGGGGAGAGGTGCTCCAGGCGCCGGAGCAGAAGTCCCCTGCGGCCTGTGGTAAGGATCATCGTGAAGCAGGATTTCCCCCTGCAGCCCATAGAGTACCACGGTGGAGCAGGGTTCCACACTGCAACCCGTGGAGGAGACCACAGTGGAGCAGGTGGACCTGCACTGATGGAGGCTGCCGCCTGTGGAAGACCCCTGCCGGAGCAGATTCCAGGCCGGACCTGTAGCCCGTGGAGGGGAGCCCACGCAGGAGCAGGTGACCTGGCAGGAACTGCTGCCCGTGGGGGACCCAGGTTGGAGCAGTTTTCTCCTGAGGGATGGACCCAGTGGTACGGACCCATATCTGGAGCAGTTCTGGAAGAGCTGCTGCCTGTGGGAAGCCCACACTGGATCAGTTCATCAAGGTCTGTATCCCGTGGGTGGGACCCCACAGCACAGGGGACAAGAGTGACCGAGAAGGAGCGGCAGAGAAGAAGCGCTGTAGACTGACCATAACCCTCATTCCCCTGTTCCCCTGTGCCACTCAGGGGGAGGAGGTGGAAGAGGGTGGATGGGGGGGAAGGTGCTTTTGGTTTCTTTCCTTTGTTTCTCACTTCTCTAGCTTGTTAGTAATAAGCAGTAAATCTTACTATCTCCCTATGCCGAGTCTGTTTTGCCCATTACAATAATTACTGCATGATCTGCTTGTCCTTATCTCAACCTTTGAGCCCTTTTCATCTTATTTTCTCCCCATTCCTCTTTGAGGAGGGGAGTGAGACAGTGGCTGTGGTGGAGCCTAGCTGCCCACTCGAGCGGAACCACGACAAGACATTAAAGATTATCTAAACTCCCCTCTTCTCCTTTACCCCCTCTCCCCCCCCCACCCACGGCATCATAGGCACTAGATCAGGCTGGCCAAGACCACAACCTGCCTGGCCTTGACCACCTTCAGGGATCTTTCCAATTTATAGATTAAGATATCATGTGGAACTCGGACAAAGGCCATATAAAGTCCAAATAGATTACATAAGTCAGTCTTCTCTTCTCAATTGATGCAGTTGCTCCATCATAGAAAGCCACCAGTTTGGTCAGGCATGATTTACCCTTGGTAAAGCCATGCTGGCTCTCTCAGATCACCTCCTTGTCCTGCATGTGCCTTAACATTATTTCCAGGAGGATGCGTTCCATGATCTTGCCAGGCACAGAGTTGAGGCTCACCAGTCTGTAGTTTCCCTGGCCTTCCTTTCTTCCCTGTTTAAAAATGGGAGTCATGTTTCCTTTTTTCCAGTCACCAGGGACTTCACCTGACTGCGCTGATTTTACAGATATGATGGAGACTGGATTGGTGACTACGTTAGCCAATTCATTCAGGTCCCTGAGATGCATGTCATCAGGGCCCATAGACTTGTAGTTATTAATTTGTGTCAGGAGGTCACAAACATGTTCTTCACTTACAGTGGGAAGGCGTCCACTCCTCTGCCCCTGCCTAGAAGTTTGGGGGCACAAGAGATGTGGGAAGCCTGACTACTAGTGAAGACCGAGGCCAAGAAGTTAAGTACTTCTGCTTCCTCCACATCTGCCATTACCTTTTCTCTATCTTCATTTGTCAGAGGCACTACACTCTCCCTAGTTTTAATTTTGAGGCCAATATACCTGTAGAACCCCTTTTTGTTATTCTTTGCATCCTTTGCCAAGTTTAGTTCCATCTGAACCTTGGCTTTCCTGACATCTCTGCACATCAGGACAACATTTCTGTACTCTTCCCAGGGCACATGGCACTATTTGTACTGTCTGTGCATTTCCTTCTTTTGTCTAAATTTGACCAGCAGATTCAACCAACCTGGTTTCCTACCTTCCCTGCTTGATTTATTGCATATGGGAATAGAGAGCTCTTGCGTTCAAAGGAAAATATCCTTAAAGTGTTGCCAGCTCTGATCAGATACTCTGTCCCTAAGGACCGTGTCCCATGGGATCTCCTCCACTAATTCTTTAAACAGCTAGAGCTGGAATTTAACTCTTCTGAAGTTCAGGGTCCTGACTTTGCTCTCAACCAGGCCCATGTCCCTAGATATCACAAACTCAACCAGGTTGTGGTCACTGCAACCTAGGTTTTCTCCATTTTTAACCTCTTTCATGAGATCTTCTATATCGGTGAGGACTAGTAATGCTTCTTCTCTTGTTGGTTTGTCCAATACCTGAATGAGGAAGCTGTCCTCAGTGGACTCCAGGAGTCTCCTGGATTGCTTATTGCCTGCCATGTGGCTTTACCAGCAAACATATGGGTGGTTGAAATCAGCCAGGAGGATGAGAACATGTGAGTGCAGTGCTTCCTGTAGATGGAGCAAGAAGACCTCATCAACAGGCTTCTCTTGATCAGGTGTCTTGTAGTAGACCCCAACCACAAGATGTCCTTTGTTGGTCCAGTCCTTAAATTTTACCCACAGGCTCTCAAGTGGCATGAATAAAAATAAAATAAATAAAAAAATATAATTAAATAAAAATAATTAAATAAAAATAATTATGAACCTTAAACGTAGGAAACAATGAACAATTTCTAACACAGTTGAGTTTATCTTATAATCAATAAATGTCTTATTTCTACTCTGAGTGTCAGTTTATGCATCTTTAATGACTTACAATTACATCAGTATCTGTTAAACTGAAGAAACCTATATTATGAAAAATTTGATTCTTTTTTTCTATCTGTAGAATATGGTCTAATAACCCATTAATTTTGTCTTTGATGACCTGAATATTGTCTAAATGCAAAGCACTTATATTCTAGTCCTTTCTTCTGGACCACTGAGTCAGGTCTTCTTTCATCTTCTCAAAAACAAAACAAAACAAATCTTCAGAGCTATGTGTTGATACTTCAGAAAAGATTCCTCAGACATCAAAAAGAGAGGCAATATTATCTTTCTCCAATTACACATTGTTTTTGTCTTTAGTTTCTGTTTCAATCACATCTCACAATAGCAGTATAAGCTCAGACAACTAGTAGCTGGGATCTCAAGAGCTTTTCACAACCATTCTTCTTACATGAATGATATTACATTAGTTGCATCTTTTATATGACATCTTTTTTCATTAATTTACAGAAATAAAAAAAGACGATGAGATGCAGACATGGGGGGGGGGGGGATTAGAACATTATTTTTGTGTGTGTGTGTCACTCCAGACAAAATTAGGAGGATGTAAAATCACCAGTGGGAAACTGTATCCATGATCATTTCAAAGCCTATTTTTCTTACAATCTCTCAAAGTGAAGCCATAACAATAACTTATCTTAAATTATTCTTAATCACTTCACAACCACTTTCACCTAGGTCTATTGATATACATACATAAAATTGATAATACAGACTATTTTTAAATAAAATTATCCTTAAGAAATATAGTATGTTTTGTATGTATTCTTCCTTTCCGAAACCCTATATAAATTATTTTGAAGGAAACAAGCTCAGTAATTAAAGTCACTGCTGAAATGTACTCTTTAAGTGAAAATTATTCTCTTTGTAACTACTTGCATTTGGCAACTCACTAAATGTCATTAATTTGTTAATATATTTGTCTTGAAATACGACTTGTTGAGTAAGGATATCTTATAAGTGTATGTATTGGCATTATCTTTTATCTGTTACAAGTAACTCTTAAGCAATTTGAGATTTGCTGATCTTTTCTGAATTCTAGACAAATAGCTTTCTCAAATATTTGATCCATCAAGTTATTGCTATCTGTCACTAAGGATCAAACATTTCTGCTCTAAGTGAAAAACAAGGAGAGTTTTTGCAGCTAATTTCAGTGAGGCATACACAAAAGCAGAACTCTAGCTGGAAACTTCTAACATATGCATCTATTATTCCGTCAAAAACAACAGAGATCAATGGAAACGTAACCTTCTGTAAGGAAAACAAACAAAGAGAAAATTTGAGAATGTCCATTATAAGACATTGACGTTAAGCACATTTAAATCATTAAAAAAAAAAGTTTAATTTATGGAGAAGGTGTTGATAATTAAAGGTTGGTAATGTATTCTGCTACTTCAAAAATGAATGGAATTCTGAAAAGAAGAACTGCTGCAAGGCAAGATTATGAATTTATCATTCCTTTGTGTACTCAACTATGAACAGTTCTTACAATATATATTCCTTCAATAGTATTTATTTCCTGCACATATACAAGAACAGATCTGTGGATCTCTGGCATCCCTAGTGAGCATCTGTGCTCTAAAGCAACACTAATGAGCTATCTACTGAATCAGTAAATCTGATTGTTCATGCAAAACGGATTGTTCATGCAAATTGATCAAGGTAAGGAAGTTACTTCTATTTTTGCTGTATGAATGACAGAAGACATAAACAGATAGTACTAAATACACCCTCCAACCACTAATGAGATTGAAAACAACGTAAAATGCAATATGACCTTTCTCTGTTGAGGGTGGTGAGGCCTTGCAGAGAGATCTAGACAAATTAGAGAGCTGGGCAATCACCAACAACATGGGGTTTGATAAGAGCAAGTGATGGATTCTACACCTGAGAAGGGGCGACTCTGTTTATATCTACAGACTGGGGGATGAGAGGCTGAAGATCAGCCCTGCAGAAAGGGATCTGAGGGTTTTGACTGACAGGAAGCTGAACATGAGCCAGCAGCGTGCCTTGGCAGCCAGGAGGGCAGATGGTGCCCTGGGGTGCATCAAGCACAGAAATGGTAGCTGGACAAGGGAACTGATTTTCCCACTCTACTCCTTGCTGGTGTGGCCTTACCATGAGTATTGTGTGCAGTTTTGGGTACCATAATATAAGAATGATATAAAACTGTTAGAGAGTGTCCAAAGGATGTATATGAGATGGTGAAGGGTCAGGAGGGGAAGACATATGAGGAGCAGCTGAAGTCACTTGGATTGTTCAGCCTGGAAAGGAGGAGACAGAGGGAACTGGAAGCCATTGCATGGCAGGCAAACTATGACTTGGTTATCATCAATGAGATGTGGTGGGACCATTCCCATGACTGGAGCATTGCAATGAGTTTTTATAAGCTCTTCAGAAGGAGCAGGCAACAAAGGAGAGCTGGTGGCACGGCTCCCTGTTTTAGAGGGCATTTCAGTGTTGTTGAGCTCAGGGTTGGGAATGGTAAAGTGAGGTCCCTATGGATAAGGATCAGGGAGATGGCCAACAAGGCGGACATCCTCTTTGGTGTCTGTTACAGACCTCCAAACCAGGATGAAGAGATGGATGAGGCATTCTGCAACAGTTGGCAGAAGTCTCACAATTGCCAGTGCTTGTTCTTATGAGGTACTTTAACTTCCCAGACATATGCTGCATATATTATACAGTTCTGAGGAAGCAGTCTAGAAGGTTCCTGGAGTGCGTGGAAGACAGCTTCCTGACTCAGCTGCTTAGTGAGCCTACCAGAGTGTGTGCCCCACTAGACCTGCTGCTCATAAACAGAGGAGGACTGGTGGGAAATGTGGAGACAGGGTGACTCTTGGGCAGAGTGACCACGAAATAGTAGAGTCTGTCCAGAGGGATCTGGACATATTGGATCAATTGGTAGAGGCTAATGGACTGAGGCTCAACATGACTAAGTGTGGGATCCTGCAGTTTGGCCACAATAAACCCATGCAACGCTACAGGCTTGGGGCAGATTGGCTGGAAAGCTGTGCAGAGGAAAAGGACCTGAGGGTGCTGATTGATGCTTGGCTGAACATGAGCTGGCAGTATGCCCAGGTGGCCAATAAGGCCAAGAGCATCTTGGCTTATATCAGAAATAGTGTAACCATCAGGGCTAGGGTGGTGATCTTCTCCGTAAAGGCTGCACTTTGAGTACTATGTTCAGTTTTGGGTTACTCACTACACGAAGGACATCGAGACCCTGGTAGGGCCTCTGGACCCCTTCCAGAGAAGGGCTACAAAGCTGGGGAAGGGCCCAGAAGACAGAAGTCTTATGAGGAGCAACTGAGGGAACTGGGTTTGTTTAGTCCAGAGTAGAGGATGCTCAAGGGAGACTTTATTGCTCTCTGAACTCCCTGAAAAGAAGTTGTGGGAAGCTGGGGGCTGGCCTCTTCTCCCAGATAACTAGTAAAAGGACTAGAGGGAATGGCCTCAAGATGCACCAGGGAAGGCTTAGGTGGAAAACTGGAAGACATTTCTTCTCAGAAAGAGTAGTCAAGCACTGGAATGGGTTTGCCCAGGGAAGTGGTGGAGTCACCATCCCTGAGGGTGTTTAAGGAAAGGTTGGATGTGGTGCTTAGGGACTTTGTTTAATGTGTGATATGGGTGGTAGGCAGATGGTTGGACCAGATGATCTTGGAAGTCTTTTTCTAACTTAACGATTCTATGATTCTAACTCAACATTGCTTTAATATACTAGTGTCAGTATCTGAATATGTATGAGGTTTTCACATCTACTGTTACTGTCTTTCAAACTATGATGTTGACAGAAGTTTTAGACCTCTTTTGAGTGCATGAAACTTCTATTATTTTAGAAATGAATTAGAAACTTCCAGAAACTACAATATGAGCAAAGTTCTTTTTCTCCAATTAAAAAATAACAGTTTTATTTTTTTGGAATTAATTAATTCCTGCATTAAATGTATTGAAATGTATAATTACAACAGGTGGAAGTAAAATACACTTTTTCCCATAATGTATACAATGTAAATAGTCGGTATTAGGATTTTTTATTTTACTTCCCCTGTCCGCACTCCATGAACTAAACTAAGAGAGAAAAATCTCCCTCCCTGTTTTCTGAAAGTGGAAGAGGAATTCAACAAGAAACACATTCTATGCTGGTAGGTAGGAAAGCAATTTAAGAAAGCTACTGAAAAGAATTTTAAAATATGTCTCATATATTACTTCCAGTTTGTTTAACAGAAGAAAAAAAAAAAAAAGCTGCAGTGATTGGAAATAGATTTTCAAATGCCTCACAAATCCAGTTTTATTTTAGTTAGTTATTTTAGTAACTTTTATTGTTATATATAACAATTACTCACATTTTGAATTTGTATATGTAAAAACAGATTGGAAGTAGATTTTCCAATACCTCATAAATCCAAAACCATTGAGTTAGTTATTTTAGTAACTTTTATTGTTATGTATAACATCTATTTATATTTTCAATTTGTATATGTAAAAATGTTGCTTTACTTTTGTTTTCATTTTTGACCCTGTTCAGAATCTGCAAGTTTGTTTGTTTTAGTCATCCAGGTGTTTCTTGGGAGGTCACTTTTCCTCAAGTTTCCTTTCTAATATGAAGAGCAAGATTTCTGGCATAGAGGGAGAATGAAACAGGGAAAAAATATGATAGAAATGATAAGAAAGGAATATGACATAAACTAAATGAATATTTTTTTTATCTGTTGTGTACTGGTTGAAGAGTTTCACCCAAAACTCATAAATAGGCTTTATGCCTCTTGTCTGCAACTCTGAGTAAAGGCTAGAATATAACACAAAATATATATGTAAACTGTGTATATGACTTTTCTGAAACAAATGGTTATGGCTTCAGTTTATTTACCGAGTATCATTCTGGTGCCATGCAATTAGTACACTTGCTCAGAGAGCATTTGAGATGTATTGCTAATTAATTGTTAATAACCTGCTGGGAACATAACCAAGACAGACACTAAATTGCAAAGTTGGTTATCAGGAGATGTAGAGAAAATGATTTAAAGGTTTTAATCAGAATTCTGCGTACAGCTTTTTTTCCTCTCTATACAACATGTAAGTATATCATAAAATATTGATAAACTTGTGTCTGTAACGGGAAATTTATCTGAAAAGTTTTATTCTACAAGTATTGTATAGCTCAATACACTTATGATTATGCTTAGTAACCAAGAGAGAAAATTATTTATAGATATAGATTATTAACTTGAAGTAGAAATCAGTCACAGTCAGAAAGTCTGTCAGAAATACACTGATTAGTGAGACCACTATATTCTCTAAGGAGGAATAGTGAGTTAATTATATAACTATAAAGACAAAGAATCATAATAATGTTGAAATAATTTATAACCATTTCTTGAACTGTTCTTGAATTTAAGGATATTTTCATTGTAAAGGAATATTTCTTCTCCTGCATTTTAAGTTATTGCTAACCCTCAATCTTTTACTGTTCAAAGGTATTGTCATAAATCAAATGCCTTTAATAGAAGAATGGAGTATCTATAAAGTGCAACAGATATCCAGGACTGGAAATAGATTATTGCCTATCTGCAGAAATTATTTCCATGCAATAAAGTGATTATGGCCCTTTTAATATGTTGATTTTAGTAAGTGAAAGCACCAATTCTAGAGAGGTTAAGAAATAATAAAACTAGTTGGAGGCAGTTGGGATTTTTGTTCTGGTTCTGCTATGTAAAATAGCAAACAAGGAAAGCATGAGAAAGGAAAAAAGAAAAAAAAAATATATATATATATAAAAAAAAAAGAGGGGGTGGGGGAACAGAAAGGGGAAAGGGGCCAGAGGCTCCTGGATGATTGCCCAACCCTTAGACGCAGAGTTCCACCATCCGTTCAAGCATCTACAGGTTCATGTTAGATGTCTTCCCCAATCAGGCACTGTTGTCTTCACTACTTACTGCTTTTCTAATTTAGTTCATTAGATGAAGATGACTTCACTGATCCCATCATTCCACCAAAATCACTTTTTGATTTTCTCCATATCTAAAACCCACTTCCTAAGTTGTTCCTGTGATTCTTATTACCCACTGGTCTCCCTCCACAATCATGTCATAAGGAAATAAAGTTGTTAATGGTTCATCTATACTTATTTTCCCTTTTCCACTCCCCCTTGCACATACCTAAACTGCAGGGCAGATGTAGTTGAGAACTCACTGTCAGTGCTTTGAGATAGGTTTCACCATAAGAACTGTCTGTGTTTGTCTTGTTTTTCCAGTGCATACGAGAATCCTCTACTGCGGTAGAACTGGACAGATATACTCCCTGGATGTCTGTCTGCTTCTGTCATCAACAGAAAATTCATGATGTTAATCTGTTAATTCATACAAAAGTCTGAGATTCAACAAGATAGAAGTAATTTATTGTGTGTGATCTTGAATCAAACACGTAAAATCCAAGGAAACAAGGTATTGTGTATCATCCAAGTTTTGTTAAATGCTCCTGAGTTGCTTCAGTCTTTTTTTACTTGGCTCTGTGGGAGTGTGCCTATTACCCACCTTATCTTGTGAATGCTGTCCAGTCTTCCCACATCTTATGCAATACTGCACTTCATTTTAAACTGCATTTATATCTTCTCTGTTATGTTGAATCTAATTTAGGTTATCTGGGATACTTTATTCGATGCCAGTTTTCATTTTATCTTTCAGCCCCTGTGTAAGGTATTTAACTTCAATCATCTGGATCTTGTATATTTAGTTAGTGTTTTTTTTTTTTTTTTTTTTTTTTTTTGTTGTTTTTGTTTTGTTTTGTTTTAAATAAATATCTGTTATATTTATATAAGTGAGAATGGTCACTGAAATCTAAAAACTGATTTAATGTCAGAGCATAACAAAGTTCTGAACAGAAATTTCTATTCCCAGAAGCTATTTTCTCAACCCCATTAGCTATTTGTTAAAATAGCCCAAAGGACATGAAGTAGTCCTAACTCATTTACTCCTGATTAATCCAGAGAGATCAATGTCTAGAGTTACAGTAACTGGAGTGAAAGCACTAAATAGTAGTAATAATTGCAGAATTATATCTGAAAATCTTTTGGAAATAATAATACAAAAAAAAATGGTACTGTGACACTACTTAGACTTAAAAAATAATAGAGAAGAAAATGAAAAAGACATTTTAATTCTCTAATATAAAAAGTATTGCTATTTATAGTAAGAAATGACATACTGTATTTGGTATCTAGAAAATGAATTCTTCAGATACCTGAGATTTTTAACAGGAAGAAAAAGGAAATCTAAATTTTTATTTTTGGAGTTAATGTCAAAAATTAGAACAGAGTCATGGGAGATAAGCAGTTAAGTTAATATCTGATCTCCCTCCAAAACACGAGGAGGAGAGAAAATAGTTATATCTTCAATACATGTGGACTATTTGAGCAAATCATCTCTGATTCAAAGACTAGATCCAAAGTTAATTTAAAAAAATACAGATTTTCTACTTGAAATAAGAATGTACTTTAGAAATTACAAAAGTGTTTACTTCAAATAAAAAAATAATTTGAAAAAAGAAATTAAAAATATTGATTGTAATTGTCAGAAAGTTGTCCATCACTTGCATTGGGGCAAATTCTATCCTTTTTCTTTTTCCATTGGACAGTATCAACTTGAAAGAGCCAGTCTGAAAAAGACTAAATAAACTAAGCTAAACCACATTAGCAAGATATGAGAAACAAGTAGATCTCACATGACTAACAAAGTCAAGGAGGTCTGCAATAAAATAAGGAGAACTTAAGCTGGTCAGACATATTTCTCAGCTTAAGTTAATTGTAGTCATTAATGAAAAAAATATTAGCTTATGTTTCAGATAAATTTATTTAGATATTTAGTAAATATTATTGCTAATAAGGTTACAATATATTTGTCTCTGAATTGCTGTATTCACAGAATCACAGAATCACTTAGATTGGAAGAGACCCCAAGGTCACCAAGTCCAACCTCTGACATAAAAAGGAACAAGTCCTCCACTAAACCATATCACTAAGCTCTACATCTAAACGTCTTTTAAAGACCTCCAGGGATGGTGACTCCACCACTTCCCAGGGCAGCAAAATTAAAATGCTTAACAACACTTTTAGTAATGTTCTTCCTAATATCCAACCTAAAACACCCCTGGCACAACTTTAGCCCATTCCCCCTCGTCCTGTCACCAGGCACATGGGAGAATAGACCAACCCCCACATCACTACAGCCTCCTTTAAAGTACCTATAGAGTGCGTAAGGTCACCCCTGAGGCTCCTTTTCTCCAGGCTGAACAATCCCAGCTTCCTCAGCCGCTCCTCATAAGACTTGATCTCCAGACCCCTCACCAGATTCGTCACAATTCTCTGGCCATGTCCTGCCAGGTCCTGCACCTGGAGCACAATAACCCCAAGCAGAGCTACAGGCTGGGAGATGGGTGGTTGGAAAGCTGTCTGGTGGAGAAGGACCTGGGAGTATTGGTTGATAGTCAGCTGAATATGAGCCAGCAGTGTGCTCAGGTGGCCAAGAAGGCCAACAGCATCCTGGCTTGTATAAGAAGCAGTGTGGCCAGCAGGGCTAGGGAGGTGATCGTCCCCTTGTACTGGGCTCTGGTGAGGCCACACCTCGAGTACTGTGTTCAGTTTTGGGTCCCTCACTACAAGAAGGACATGGAGGTGCTCAAGCATGTTCAGAGAAGGGTGACGAATCTGGTGAGGGGCTTGGAGAACAAGTCTTATGAGGAGCAGCTGCGGGAGCTGGGCTTGTTCAGCGTGGAGAAAAGGAGGCTCAGGGGTAACCTTATCACTCTTTATAAGTACATTAAAGGAGGCTGTAGTGAGGTGGGGGTTGGTCTGTTCTCCCGCGTGCCTGGTGACAGGACGAGGGGGAATGGGCTAAAGTTGTGCCAGGGGAGGTTTAGGTTGGATCTTAGGAAGAACTTCTTTACCGAGAGGGTTGTTAGGCATTGGAATGGGCTGCCCAGGGAAGTGGTGGAGTCACCATCCCTGGAAGTCTTTAAAAGACGTATAGATGTAGAGCTTAGTGATATGGTTTAGTGGAGGACTTGTTAATGTTAGGTCAGAGGTTGGACTTGATGATCTTGAGGTCTCTTCCAACCTAGAAATTCTGTGATTCTGTAACCTCATACAGTTGACCTCAGCCCATTGGTCCAGCCTATCCAGATCCTCCTGCAGAGCCTTCTTACCCTCAAGCAGATGGACATACACACCTAACTTGGTGTCACTTGCAAACTTTCTGACGGTTCACTTGATCCCCTCATCCAGATCATCGATGAAGATATTAAAGTGAACTGGTCCCAGTACTGAGCCCTGGGGATGCCACTAGTGACCAGCCTCCAACTGGATTTGACTCCATTCACCATGACTCTTTGGGCCTAGCTACCCAGCCAGTTTCTAACCCAACAAAGCGTACGCCAGTCCAAGCCATGAGCAGCCATTTTCTTGAGGAGAATGCTGTGGGAAACAGTGTCCAAAGCCTTACTGAAGTCAAGGTAGACCACATCCACAGCCTTTCCCTCATCCACCAAGCGCGTCACTTTGTCATAGAAGGAGATCAGGTTTGTCAAGCAGGACCTGCCTTTCATAAACCCATGCTGACTGGGCCTGATCACCTGGTTGCCCTGCAAGTGCTGTGTGATGCCACTCAAGATAATCTGCTCCATGAGCTTCCCTGGCACTCAAGTCAAACTAGCAGGCCTATAGTTCCTTGGTCTACCTTCCGGCCCTTCTTGTAGATGGGAATCGAATTCGCTAGCCACCAGTTGACTGGGACCTCCCCTGATAGCCAGGACTGCTGATAAATGATGGAAAGTGGCTTGGACAGCTCCTCCGCCAGCTCTCTCAGTACCACAGAATCACAGAACTGTACAGGCTGGATGGGACCTCAGGAGATCATTGGGTCCAACCCCTCTGCCAAAGCAAGTTCCCTAGAGTAGGTTTCCCAGGTAGTCATCCAGACAATTCTTGAATATCTCCAGAGAAGGAGACTCAACCACCTCCCTGGGCAGCCTGTTCCAGTGCTCCGTCACCCTTATCATGAAGATTATGCAATATTAAGAGGAATATTATAAATTAAAACCACTATATTTAACTCGTAAAAGAGGACATGTGGAGTTAACATCCTAAATTCATTATTATAGTATGAAATCTCTCAAATTCTAAAGGCGATATATTAAGGATGGAATAAATTGAACATTAACAACAGTACGATATAATATACAGTATTTCTATATTGCTGAAAACAAATGGAATCAGATCCTATATACAATATATTTCAGGAGAAATCTAACCTTAACAGGAAAAAGAAAATTTGATTATAAGCATTATATTTTTCTCATACAACATTTTCTTTTATCCTTTTTCTAAGCTATTTAATTTTTATTTTTTTGAGCTATATTTTTGAACTAGATGCATTGCTCACCTGATGAACTAAAGTAACTTTTGTATTTTTTTATATATTTCTATTTTTGTATTTTTTATATTTTGTATGGTTTTTTTTTTGTTTGTTTGTTTTTGTTTTTGTTTTTGTTTTTTTTTTAATATATATATATATATTTGCCTCATCCCTTTAACAAAGTCCATTTTTTTTCCCACTGGAAAGCCCATATTTTAGAGGTAGATAGAAGTTTTTTGGAAATGTAAACATGCAAGGAGAGAACACTCTAACCAACACAATTTTGCAAGTTAAACATATTTGTGCCAGTAATTCATTAGGTGTATACTTACAAGAGGTTTAACACTGACTCTATCTCCTATCACCTTCAAAAGTGTTAAGTTTTTCAAGGTTCCCAAGGTTGAAGTGATTTAATTCCTCTATTGTTTCTTAGCATGGACAATATGTTTGGCCCTGTCATATCCAATGAAATAAATTTCAGACCTGTAAGAAGAAAAAAAGGAAAAAAAGGAGCTCTTTCTGCAAACAAGAGAGTGTTAAATGAAAAAAAAAAAAATGCTATGGTGAGATAATATTCATGTAATAGGATTTGGCAAAGCTCTAAAAGATTGTAACAGAATTCCTTGTGTACCTGAGAGAAATAGCAAAGATTCTGTTGACTTCAGTGTGTCCAATATGTTCCTTACTACTAAGAAAATCTTTGGACTATGAGTAATCTAATTCTTTAATTGTTTTAACTGCTGTAATTTTTAAGTTCCATGTGTTTACTGTAGATCTTTTCATTACTTGTTTATATATATTCACTCTATTTTCTCATATATATATATATCAAAACCCTAATATCTGTATGTCCATCTGCAATGTAGATGAACATACTGGAACACATTTATTCTAACTGTAATAAACAGATTTATACCAGAAAACGTCTGGTGATTGAAATCAGAACATTCAGCTGTCTTTTTCATAAAATTTTTGTTTGTTTGTTTTTCCTAAATACTATAGTTAATCATTTGTAGCAACCCTAGAAATAGTAGAAAGCTAGTTTTTTTTTTTAAGTTTACCTACTATTTATAACTATTTTTCTTATCTTTTATTATAGAATTTAATAGAATATAAGTTAATTTCACACATACAAAATTTACCTGTTTAAGATCAAAATATGTATTTTAAATCTAAACATTAGAAAATGCACATACTTTTAAGAAAATTATTATTTATAAAAAAAATTAAACTCTTTCTGGAATTACATAGAGAAAATTCATGCAGAAAGGAAATTTTATTTCCATTAACTATGTAAAAAAAATTATCCATTTATAGGTCTACTATTTTTATTTGTTAGTATATGTTTGTTAATAATCACAGAATCACAGAATTTCTAGGTTGGAAGAGACCTCGAGATCATCGAGTCCAACCTCTGACCTAACTCTAACAGTCCCCACTAAGCCATATCCCTAAGCTCTACATCTAAACGTCTTTTAAAGACTTCCAGGGATGGTGACTCCACCACTTCCCTGGGCAGCCTGTTCCAACGTCTAACAACCCTTTCAGTAAAGAAGTTCTTCCTAACATCCAACCTAAAACTCCCCTGGCTTATTCTTTCTGTGTTCTTAGTCACTTTTTTACCATTTTAATGTTAAAAATACGTTTTTCTTCTGCTTGCTCCTCAGAGACACTGAAGCTCAAAGCAATGAGACAATTGTCTGATATCAGGCAGAATCACGCTTGCAGAACCAATACACCAATACACAAAAGTAAGTCTTTACTGAAATCAATAACAATTCAGAAGTGCTGCTGAGGACTGAAACTTTCTTGCACCAACTTCATCATCTTGTAGCATTTTCTTCATCAAGAAAAAAGAGTTAGACTTGAACTCATTCAAAAAAATGGTATTGTACATAATTATCAACAGTCTATTACTTTCAGGTTTTGACTAAGTTAATATTTTCAATGCATTAAATTGAAGAGCAGAAGGCATAAAAATAGAATTCTCAAAAGGCATGTTAAATGATAAATATCTAAACTAAGCTTACAAAAGGAAACAGAAAAGATTTGCTGTATTTGCTCCTAGATAATGACCACTATCTCCAGCATAATGTCAGTTGGTTTAGCTTGAGGCTAGAAGATGTATGAAACCACTTTCTAAGTGTAGATTTTTTTTTTTTTGTGTAAATGATTTTGTTGTTGATTATGTTATTATTGTTGAAGCTCTAATGATCATACTTTGCCTCAATTGCAACAGATGAAACAAACCCTTTTAAACATATTTCTTTCTGGATGAATTAATAAACAGTGATGTAAGGATGTAAGTCCAAAGTCTAGCACATGTGATATCAATGAGAAACATTTAAGAAAGTTAAAAAGCAAACTCCCGCAAGTAATTCAAAATGTACTTACATGTATACCTAAAAATCTATTTCCCCTTTTGGTTTTAATATTGATTTCATTGGGAAATCTTCTTTTTATATCGGATCTATTTTCACCAGGCACTAATGTCAATAGAATATTTTGGTTTCAGAGTAATAGCTTTCAAATTACTTATATGTAAGTTAACTATAGTCAATGGAGAGCAGAAATGTGATTTTGGAAATTTCTTCTTCCACATACAAAATTGGGATCATCAGACAAACAAAATCCATCAGTACTAGAGGGTGGAAGTCACGAGTTTCTTGGCTTTCTTCCACATTGTAATAAGTTGTTGTACATTCCTTTGTGATGATGAAGTGCAATAAAATCAATGAGACTGGAGAGCACTCAAACTGAGTAGGACTAAAACTGCAGAGCCAACCTTTTACCTTTTAATCTTTTCCCCTAAAAAAAATGTAATAATTTGTTCACGGTTTTGGTTTGGAATACTTTAAATGTTTCAAAATAGTATAATTTATTTTATAATTACTATTTAGGAAATATGATATCTGAATTTCCATTTGTTCATATGTTATTGAAACTGACATCCTCAAATGTGTAATTCAAAATTTTTAAAGTTATTAAGAGAAAGGTTGCACAAAAAGATATTACTGGCAATGTTAATCACCTTGTAAATCAATTTAAATATATTAGTGTCATTACTGTGATATTCAGAATTTCCTTTGTTAAGCAAATAAATACTTAATTCACATATACAGATTAGCTATACTCTGAAGTATTTCTGTCAAGTAACCTCCCAC
This sequence comes from Netta rufina, assembly GCF_964035555.1. Taxonomy (NCBI): domain Eukaryota; kingdom Metazoa; phylum Chordata; class Aves; order Anseriformes; family Anatidae; genus Netta; species Netta rufina. Next base: position 38,349,232 of record NC_140123.1, on the reverse strand, counting down.
CCATCACCTGTGTAAAATAATCAAACATTTTGGAACCATGCACTTTATTTACAAGTATGTAACAGTTTGTAGCAAATTTCAATCCAGAGGTGGTTACTGCCATGTTTTGAATAAATAATATAAAAAAGAAGATGGTGATCTCAAGTTACTCTGCTTATTAGACTAGCCTTTTTTTTAGCCTTTTTTTTTTTTTGGGGGGGGGGGGGGGAGGGGAAGGAAGGTAGAGGGAAGGGTTGCAAAACTGTCTCCCAGCTGCTGTACAATCTGGAATTTTTACCCTATTTATAATGCTAAATTTATATCAGTATTACTCAGGTCAAGACAGAACATTAGTGAACTAGAAAAAGTGTAAAATAATTCTTTCAGCTTTATTTCAGAATGAATATACGTGTTATTTTAATCTATATTTTATCCTAAAGTATTCCAAAGCGACATGCTAATTCAAGTGATTTTATTGAAAATAGTTATTTAATTGTTTAGGGCTTAAGCAACTCAGTTATATTGAAAGTAACTCAGTGTCATTACTCATATTTGTTAAATTTAATACATATACATTTGCGTCTTTCCAGAGATATTGTTACAGACGCGTGTCATAAAGTTTCAGTAACAGTCACTGCAATTGATTTCTTTTGGACAAATGCATTCAGCTCATTCCACAGTAATCTGAAGCATTTCTCAATAAAGTATTTATTTCTCTATGTTGACTTCTGTGAGAAACTCAGAGGTATATGGATTTCCAAAGTTAAAGTTAAATAAAAAATTCCACTGCAGGAGTTCCAAACAAGGTACTACTATGATGTTGCAACCGCAGGCATACAACCTTACTGTTGTGATGCAAATCAGAAATTTAAAAGAACATGTTCAAGACTCAATCAAAAAGATGATTATACCAATAAGCAGCTTTTGACCAATGTCAAAAGTATGTATACTTAGAAAACTTTGCATAATGAGGTCCCCTGAATAGAAAATAATAATTCCAACATGACTGGAAATACTGTTCTCATGTTCAACTACTCTAAATGTAGGATGTGATTAATGAATCTAAGAAGGACAGTGTTATTTATTGGATTCTCAAATTACTATTTTTATGATAATCTTGAACAGATAACTTTTTAAACTAATGCTGTTTTTAAAAATATCTTGAGTAAACAGGATATAATCCCTTATATATCCATAAAATTCCATTCCAAGAAGATGACAGGATTGATCAATCAATTGCCTAAAATAATTAACTATGCATTTGTTTTACCAAGCCTTGTTCAACCCTATCTGAGGTCTGAAAAAGTAAAAATAGAATAAATTAAAAATAAACAAAACAAAATAATATAAGAATATGTTGAAACAAAGTCTGAGCAAATTGCTGGTCTGAGCAAAGCATTATTTAAAATTGGAAGACTAATATGCAATAATGAATGTGGAATATGTTCAAATGTATGGAACATAAAATAATGGAATAATATTCAAAATGGTTCTTGTAAAAATAATGATACTGTAAAATTTAAAGAAGAAAACATCAGTTTTCTGTAAAGCTGGAGAATTTCAATTTTATGTTTGTGAAAGATATTGAATCCCACAAAAGTGGTTTTTTTTTTTTCTTTCTTTTTTATTTTATTTTATTTTTTTCTGGTTGTTTTGTAAAACATTTCGGGACAGTTTTCAAAATCAGAATACTTTTATCAGCCACATTAGTTAGCCACATTAGCCACATTTATGATTCAGTTTACTCCATGTTTTTATTGCTTTTCTGATTGTTATTCTTACATGTGCTTGTTGCTTTAATAACCTTACCTTCCCACTTTCTGCTCTAGTGTGCAATGACAAAAGGTAATTAAATATTAAAACATTCATTACTGAACTTCTGGTGTAGTGTCAGAAAGGTTAAGTTTTTAACCTCTGAATAAAAGAATTGCAAGTCCAATAAATTTACTGGCATTTTCAACACAGTTAAATCTTTTTTTTTTTTTCTAATTTTTAAAGTTAGCATTTTTATCTCCTAGATAAAACAGAGAAAAATAATGTTTTTGTTGTTGTTGTTTGCTTTAATTTCAGTTTCATAAATTATTATTAAAATTATTCATGATAACAATAATAATAGAGAAAAATACTTTATTTAGGTCAGTAGAAATACCTGTCTTTTGTTTTAAAACAGAGATTATGCATTACAGTGAATGAATGAAGGTCATAAGTCATTCCCCAGTGCTTTTCCAGTTGCCAGTCTACAGTTCGGTGTGTTGATCTGGTCACTTTTTGATTATTACCATAGCTTTTTTTCACTAATCTGTCATTCCCACTAATTTTTAAGCACTAGTCTTTGCAATAACTATTTCAACTTCTTAGATCTCATAAACTAGCTTTATGTTTTTAAAAAATAATCTTCTATCTTCCATAGTACAATGAAAAATAACTGATTTTGAAGTATATATTGAGATTAGTCTTCCAATACTGACTTTTCCAAGCAGAGTTTGAATGGGTTATTGAGAAGTCTTTCTGGTTAGATTCATGCAGCTGGAACCACCGTAGTAAAACATAACTTTTCCCAGTGTCTTAAGCAATAAGCAAAAAAAAAAAAAAAAAAAAAAGTGTTTTATAAATTATATTAAGTAATATATAAGTAATTAAAAGAACATGAGATTATTAATATTAGCAATATGTACAGGGAGTATCCTTCAAGTCCTTCAAGAGGGAACAAAACCAAAATGAAACAAACAAACAAAAAAAAAAAAAACGCACACAAAAACAGCAACAGTTGGAAATATGCCTCTTTCCTCAGTGTGTTTCTTCTTTACATAACATATATCAAGAAGGAAGTGAGAATAAAATGCCTATGGCTGGATTCAAACCACTGCAGCACTTATATTAATTGTTGTTGACAAAATGGGTGTCAAGAAAATTAAAAAAAAATAAAAAATAAAAAAATAAACTGGCTGAACATCTTTTGTTCAAGCCCCAGTTACATTAAATCTTCCAGACAGAACTTCCTTTGTGGAAAATATATAATTCCCATTTCTCTCTTTAAAACAGTAGGTGTCCCCTACATGAGCTATAACTCTTGCATAATTGGGCAGCCTAGGATTCTTTCCAAATTTTCTGTGACAGGCATATTTTTCATGAACACATTTGCCATAAGTTTACAAAAATCTAGGAACAATTATCCAAAAGAACTAAATCATGTTATTTAAGTAGTGTCTTATAAAATGTTATAAAGAAAAAAAATATACATTTTTTGTCTTTTTCTTTTCCTCCATGAAATATTTATTCTGTCAGCTTGCACTTCAAACACTTTCTAACAATATGCAACATAGGCTTCTTTCTGTTTCCTCATGCACTACTAGTTTACTGATGAAAGTATGTAGTTTACATGGAAAACATTTGGTATTGAAACAGAGAAATGTATATTACCCCAAATAAATCTCATTCTCTGAGTAAACTATTTTCCCATGTAGATTTGTCAAGGTAAAAAGTACAAAAAGTCTTAGGTAGCTACTTCTCTGTTCATAGGTTTAAGACAAACTTCATTTGTGATCAACATGAAAGCTCCAGCTGATTTGAGAAGACACAGAATCTAGATTTATTTGCATGGTGACACCGTGGTTCAGATTTTGAAAAATAAGTAGGTGTTATAAGGCATTGCACCTGTAGTATCTGTACTACCTCAAGGAGACCTCACTTGCTAGTTTGGCTTTTGGATCTCCAGAAACTAACTAAACAAAAAGGTAACTGGTTCTAACTGAAATGTAAATGAAAATGTAAGGATTTGAGGACTCTGAAGATGTTAGTCAGACACAAACTAGTTTACTAGTTTTTGAGATTATGAACTCTTTCTTGAAGTCCTGTTCTTATCATTATATGAGAAAATTAAGGTTAGTTACTGTTTCCATACTCATAGAATCATAGAATCAAAGAATATCCCGAGCTGGAAAGGACCCAAAAGGATCATCAAGTCCAACTCCTGACACTACACAGGTCTACCCAAAAGTTTAGACCATGTGCCTAAGTGCATGGTCCAAACGCTTTTTAAATTCAGACAAGCTTGGTGCAGTGACTACTTCACTGGGAAGCCTGTTCCAGTGTGCAACCACCCTCTCGGTGAAGAACCTCTTCCTGATGTCTAGCCATCACCTGCCCCAGGTTGACACCATTCCCATGGGTCCTACCACTGGTGATTAAGGAGAATAGATTGGCGCCTGCCCCTCCACTCCCCCCTCGTGAGAAAGTTGTAGGTCTCCCCTCAGCCTCCTCCTTTTCAGGCTGAACAGGTCAAGCGACCTCAGCCGCTCCTTGCATGTCTTCCCCTCTAGGCCCTTCACCATCTTCATCACCCTCTGCTGGACACTCTCCAACAGTTTAATGTCCTTCTTGTACCGTGGTGCCCAGAACTGCACACAGTAATCAAGGTGAGGTCACACCAGTGCAGAGTAGAGCAGGACAATCACTTCCCTCGACTGACTAATGATACTTTGAAGAAAGTTCTCTTTTTTGTTGTTTGATTCAGTCCTAACGCAACCTTGATACACTGTTCCTTGATAAATTAGTGAGGTATAATCTGCAGTAAAGCTTGCAGTTTTTAATTGATTTTGAGGCTTGTACAATCAAAATGCATTATAGAACTGCTGTCCGTTCTACAAACGATCCTTGCCCACTGGACTTAAATACACTGGTTGGGGAAGGAGGCAGAAGATGCAAAAAGTGTATATCCTCAGCCAAAACTAAGGGGCTTCACTGAAGACTGTGACTGGCTGTCAAATTAGATTAAATCAGTGGTATCTGTTCAAACCATTTCTAATTAAAATAGTCAATAACCTGGCGGAAAGAACAATAACTAAAGATACAGGGAAAGATTCACATGCTGATGAGACCAAAGACATAAACTCTTATCTAAGGAAGTGTCTTCATCATCTGACTGTTAGATGAGTTAGTACTGGCAGTGCTGATTTTTATTTTTTTTTTCCCTTAATAGATGTTATAGTTTATATAGTGCAGTATGTTTTATTCAAGTGCAGGGAAAAAAAAAAAAAAAAAAAGTCAAGATGCTTAAGCTGGTTACCAGAAAGGAGATTTGAGTAAAACTGAAGCACCTAATGACAAGAAAAATAATCATAAAGACAGTGTTTCATCCACTTTCAAGCCAAATATATAAGTGTATTGCCATCATTCTGAATTAAGTACCCTTAGCATATAGATTATTATGTGGAACATAATATAGTCTTAGGAGTTACACACCATGAACGAGGATCAAAATTCATTATGATTTATTTAAACATGGATATAGGAGGAATAGCCAGCTGTCCATTGATATCTTTACTTTAATGAGAGATATAATGTTTTTAACAATATGTGTCAATAATTTTAATTATGTGATGCTGGAAGGAAATTATAGCCATCCCAAACACAGCTGAAGGAATACAAAAGTTTGTTGGATCTTTTATCGATCCAAAGTTTGTTGGATCTTTTATGGGCTAGATTGCTAGAAGGTAAGGGTGCTTGTGAGAAGTGGACAACATTTAAACAGCACTTCTTCCAAGCTCAGAATTGATGCATCCCGAAGAGTAGGAATTTGGGGAAGGGGGGCAGGAGACCTGTGTGAATGAGCAAGAAGGGTTTATTTAAGTATGTAAACCATAAAATGAAGACTAGGGATAATGTGGGTCCCTTGCTGAATAAGGTATGTTTGTTTGTTGGGGGGGGGGGGTTCCTGGTAACAGGAGACACCGAGAAGGTGGAGATACTGAATGTGTTCTTTGCTTCGGTCTGTGCTTCAAAGACTCCCCACCCCCTACCCCGAGACTCCTGGACCCTGGAGGGATGAGATAGTATGGGAAATGGAGAGCTCCTCTCTGGTTGAGGAGGGCGTGGTTCGGGAGCAACTGAGTAGAATTAATACACGCAAATCCATGGGCCCTGATGGGATGTATCCATGTGTGCTGAGGGAGTTGTCAGAGGTGATTGCTGAACCGCTCTCTATCATCTTTGAAATTTCCTGGAGAACAGGAGAGGTGCCTGAAGGTTGGCAGATAGCCACAGTCACTCTGGTCTTCAAGAAGGGCAAGAAAGAGGATCTGGGAAACTACAGGCCAATCAGTCTCAACTCTGTCCCTGGAAAGGTGTTGGAACAGCTTGTTCTGAATGCCATCTCCAAGCAATTGGAATAAAAGAAGGTTATGAGGAGTAGTCCGTATGGATTCACCAAGGGGAAGTCATGTTCCACCAACCTTGTTGCCTTCTATGTTGGCATCACCAGCTGGGTAGATGAGGGGAGAGCAGTGGATGTCATCTACCTTGACTTAGCAAGGCTTTCGATACTGTCTCCCATGACATCCTGCTAGCAAAGCTGAGAAAGTGTGGGATAGACAAGTGGACAGTAAGGTGGGTTGAGAACTGGCTGACTGGACGAGATCAGAGGGTGGTGATTGGCAGCGCAGAGTCTGGCTGGAGACCTGTGACTAGTGGTGTTCCCCAGGGGTTGGTGCTGGGTCCAGTCTTGTTCAAGATCTTCAGTGATGACTTTGATGAGGGAATAGTGTCTGCCCTCAGCAAGTACACTGATGACACAAAGCTGGGAGGAGTGGCTGACACACCAGAAGGCTATGCTGCCATTCAGTGAGACCTGGACAGGCTAGAGAGATGGTCAGGAAGAAACCAAATGAGGTTTAATAAGAGCAAGTGTATAGTCCTGAACCTGGGAAGGAACAACCCGAAGAATCAGTACAGGCTGGGGGATGACCTGCTGCAGAGGAGCTCTGAGGAGAAGGACCTGGGGGTAATAGTGAATGACAGGTTGGCCATAAACCAACAGTGTGCCCTGGTGGCCAAGAAGGCCAGTGGGATCTTGGCGTGCATTAAAAGGGGTGTGGCCAGCAGGTCAAGGGAGATGATCCTCCCCCTCTACTCTGCCCTGGTCAGACCTCACCTGGAGTACTGTGTCCAGTTCTGGGCTCCCTGGTACAAAAAAAGACAGGGATCTCCTGGAAAGAGTCCAGCGGAGGGCGACAAAGATGATACAGGGCCTGGAGCATCTTCCCTGTAAGGAAAGGCTGAGAGACCTGGTTCTGTTCAGCCTGGAGAAAAGAAGACTGAGAGGGGATCTCATTAATGTGTATAAATACCTGAGGTGTGGGAGACAGAGGGATTTGGCCAACCTCTTTGCAGTGGTTTGTGGGGACAAGACAAGCGATAATGTCCACAAGATGGAGCACAAGATGTTCCACACCAACATGCGAAAAAATGTCTTCACTGAGGGTGACGGAGCACTGAAACAGGTTGTCCAGGAAGGTTGTGGAGTCTCCTTCTCTGGAGATATTTAAGTCTGTCTGGACGCCTACCTGGGCAGCCTGCTCTGAGGAACCTGCTTTGGCAGTGGGGTTGGACCCAATGATCTCTGCAAGTCCCTTCCAACCCCTACAATTCTATGATTCTGTGATTTGCAAAATGTGTTTTTTGCTTTACTTTATAAACAAAATATTCATGTCCTTGTTAAGGTTGACTGTCATTTTTATGACAAATAAATTAGGTCTCTCCATGGTTACACTTTTTGTTTCAGAGGGTTCCCTGCAGACATGCTACAACTTGTTCATCATTTAGTAGAGCCGATTTGATATAATTTCTAAATTCCGTAACAAAGATGTTGGCCAGGGTGACTTAATGTATCTTCAACTGGAATGTATTTGGAGGACCAGCACATTCAGTATAAGACTGTTTTCTGTTGTAGATAAATTAGCTAACTAATTAACTAACTAAAAGTAACTGAACTACCTTAATTAGTCACTAAGAGCTTAAGGTTAAAAAAAAAAAGTACAAAAATTTAAATGTTCTATCAAACTTCTTTCAGTGCTGTAAATGTGTCTGAATATCATTTATTTGTTTAATTCTCTGGGGATTTGCACCAAAAATGTATTTCCTGTTCATATGTGTCAATTAAGGATAACAAAAATGTTTTTATAAATATATTAATGACAAGAGAAGGACCAAGGAAAATTTTCATCTTTTACTGGATGCACAGGGAAACATGACCACTGAGGATCAGGAAGAGACTGAGGTTCTTAATGCCTTCTTTACATCTGCCTGTACTAGCCAGACCACTTACCCCTGGGGTACTCAGTCGCCTGACATCGAAGCCTGGGGCGGGGAGCAGAAGAACACGCCCACAGTTCAGGTGGAAATAGTGACATGCTGCTCCACCTGGACTGTCACAAGTCCATGGGGCCAGATCGGATCCAGTTGAGGGTGCTGAGGAAGTTGCTGGATGTTATTGCTGGGCTGCTTTCCATCATCTATCAGTGGTCAGGGTCATCCAGAGAGGTCCCAGATGACTGGAGGCCTGCTAATGTGATGCTCATCTGTAAGAAAGGTCATAAGGTGGACACAGGAAACTACAGTCCTGTCAGCCTGATCTCAGTGAGAAGAAAGAAGATGGAACAGGTCATCCTGAAGGCAATCACACAGAATCTGTGGGACAGCCAGGGGATCAGGCCCAGTCAGCATGCGTTCATAAAAGGCAAGATTTGCCGGATCAACCTTATCCACTTCTATGATCAGGTAACCCAACTGGACGATGAGGGAATTGCTGTTGATGAAGTTTACCTAGACTTCAGCAAAACCTTTGACACAGTCTCCCACAGTATTCTCCTGGAGAAGCTGGCAGCCCATGGCTTGTACACTCTTTGCTGGGTTAAAAACTAGCTGAATGGCCAGGCCCGGAGAGTAGTGGTGAATGGAGTGAAATCCATCTGGCAACTGGTCACTGGTGGTGTTCCCCAGGGGTCGGTGTTGGGGCCCATCCTCTTTAGTATTTATTGATGATTTGGAGAAGGGAATTGAGTCCACCTTTAGTAAGTTCTTAGATGACACCTAGTTGGGAGGAAGTGCCTGTCTTCCCAAAGGTAGGAAGTCCTTGCCGAGGGACCTGGACATGTTAGATCAATTGGCAAAGGTCAATGAGATGAAGTTCAGCATAGCTAAGTGCCAGGTCCCGCACCTGGGGCAGAACAACCACATGCAATGCTACAGGCTTGGGGCAGATTGGCTGGAAAGCTGTGCAGAGGAAAAGGACCTGGGGGTGCTGATTGATGCTCAGCTGAACATGAGCCAGCAGTGTGCCCAGGTGTTCAAGAAGGCCAACAGCATCCTGGCTTGTATCAGGAATAGTGTAACCAGCAGAACTACAGAGGTGATTGTCCCCCTGTACTCTGCTCTGGTGTGGTCTCACCTTGAGTATTGTGTTCTGTTTTGGACCCCTCACTACTAGAAAGACAACAGAGAGTACATCCAGAGAAGGGCTACAAAGCTGGTGAAGGGCCTGGAACAGATGCCCTTCTATGAGGTGCAGCTGAGGTTACTGGGGTTGTTAGTCTGGAGAAAAGGAGGCTCAGGGGATACCTTATTGCTCACTACAGTTACCTAAAAGGAAGTTGTGGAGAGCCAGGGATCAGCCTCTTTTCACAGGTACCTTACAATAGGACTAGAGGGAATGGCCTCAAGTAGCACCTGGAGATGTTTAGGTTAGAAATTAGGAGTCATTCCTTCTCGGAAAGAGTAGTCAAACACTGGAACAGGTTACCCAGGGAGGTGGTGGTGTCACTGTTCCTCCAGGTGTTTAAGTAAAGGTTGGACATGGTGCTTAGGGACATGGTAATAGGGATATGGTTGAAGCAGATGATCTTGGAAGTCTTTTCCTACCTTAATGATTCTAATTAATATATATATTTGCATATATATATTTGCATATATATACATGTATATTTGTATATGACACCATAAAGATCATTTTAGTTCAGAATATTTTTCCCCTATTTGCAACCGGAAGTGAAAAAGTTGTGTGTGAAGAGCATGTGAGAAACTGTCATATCTAATCTATAAAACATTCTATCAACATGAGAGCTCTTGTTGATAAAAAGAACAGAAATATATAATTGTGATACCATTATAAAAAAAAAAGAAAAAAAAGAAAAAAAAAATCATGTTCATAGTCCCTGGAAAGTTACAGAATGATGAAGATATGAATTCTATAGCAAGGATTGGATTTTGGAGTGAATTTAAAATGTCCTGCAGTGATTTTAAAAAATGAGGACTGAATGTGACAGCTCCCATTATTACAAAATCCCACACTTTCTAGATTTCTTTAAAGGTAAATGATAAAACACCATATATTGACTCACAAGCTGAAGTGTTTTTTTTTTGTTTTGTTTTGTTTATTTGTTAGTTTTTTTTTTTTTTTTTTTTTTTGCTGTCAGTCTGAAAGACTAAATTCTTAAGGATGTAGGACTTAAAGAATTCTTTAAGAAAAAAATGAAACTAATTAAAACAATTAATTCTTTATTTTTTGTGTTAATTCACTAACCCCACTTTTTCAAGTTCCACAAATCAGTGAGTAAAATTTCTACAACCAGCCTTAATTGTCTTAGATGACTTAGTTACCACCATGCTGACACATGGTGTTTTGAACTCCATTAAAAAGGGAGATTATTAAGGATTTAATGGAATAGACTGAATAAAGAATTTCTTGTACAAAATTTGTTTTTCTTAGGTGTCACTGATCTTTTGGTCAGCTTTTGAGTAAAACACAACTAAAGTAAAGGGAAATAAACGATTGTCATGGACAGGAAGAATAAAGAACAGTGAGTAATCTAATGTATACAAGAAAGACATAAAATCTTGGCAATGAGGAAAGATGTTATGACAAAAACAGAGGAAAAGAAAGAGATCTGTTTATCTATGATAAAATAATAATACCCGAAGACAGAAGTGCTTTGTGTTTATTTCATTATTATTATTTTTATTTTTTAATAAATCAGAGTAGTGAATGTTGAGAAGAAAGGATGGTAGGTAAGGAAAAGTTGAAACATGAGAAATGGTCCAGCTAAATATGAGCAAAAGTTGGGCTTCGCTACAAATTAAAGCTTTTCACTATTGGTGTTAATGTGTCAAACTACTGTGATTCTTTGAAAAATATTTATTTTTGTAAAGATGAAGAAATAAAGTAGTCCCTGATGACTTCAGTGTAACATAGATAGCAAAGGTCTGAACACAAGGAAAAAAAAAAAAAAAAAAAAGTTCCTCCTCCTATAATTATTTAGCTATATATTTTGTCATGTGTACAGATAGATAAGTATGAATGCAGGTAATGAACAGATTTATTGATGTAGAGAACTAAAAATACTCCACAGAAGTACAAGTTTCTCACTGTATATGTGCTTGTACATACTTTCTACAAAATGTAAACAACAACAGCAATAAAGTCTTTTTAATTTTACAAAGTAAGGAATTAGCATTCAAATATGTCCAGCGATACAATAGACCTAGAGGCACTGAGATACTATAAACTAGATGTGCCAAGGAGCCAGATGTTGCCTTTGGAAAAACATTTTTCAGACCTTGGCATCAGAAATCTGTGATGCCATCCAAATGATTCCTACACACTATAAAAGCTGTTTCCTTCAAACAACACACTAGCCATATTAAATATCCAACTATAGAATTAAAACAGGCCTAAGACATAGGCAGTCTAACTGAACCCAGGGTTTGTAGCATACCATAGTGTTTCTGTCATATAAATACTAATCTTAAATGAAGGAAAATGTGCATCCTTATAATACACAAGAATGTTCCTTTAAAATTACACTTGTAAATAGAAGCCAAGAGGATGGGTACTTAAAAGACAGGCATTGTTCTGTATGCTCCATACAGCTTGTTTCCTCTTTCTAATGCCATGAATTTCACCCAGTGCAACGTTAATATTAATAATATTAATAATATTAATAATATTAATAATAAGTTTGAAGACAGAAATCACAGAATTGCAGGGATTGGAAGGGACCTCAAGAGATCATTGGGTACAAACCCCTTGCCAAAGCAGGTTCCTTAGGGCAAGCTGCCCAGGTAGGCATCCAGACGGGCCTTGAATATCTCCAGAGAAGGAGACTCCATAACTAATGGTTATGAAGCCATGCTAACTGTACACAAACATGGTTTAAAATGATTTGCTCGACAAAAGACCTGTTTCCTGCTGTAGGAATTTGATTTCTACTCTTGAGCTAGACACTGAGGTTAATGGAAGTTTTTCTGTTAGTTCAAGAAAGTCGAGACTAGTCTAGAAAGCCCTCACTATAAGATTTCTCTGGACTGGATTTTTTGTATACCTTCATAATCTTTCAAGAATATTCTTCCAAGGCACAACAAATCCCCATTAGAATTTCTAAATAAAACAAGCAATAACCAAATAAAGTAAAACTGGTCCAACTGCAGTCATTCTGCTTATTCTCCTTACTCCGTTCACCTGCTCATGCCCAGCCACCTGGTATGATCATCATTTTTTTTGATTTCTAACCTGCATTATCACTCCCCAAAACAGTTCATTTGGCAAATACATGCTACTTAAACTGTAGAAATTATTACTACACCCTCCTCTGTGCTCCCCCAAACAAGGAACTTAAGCAAGGATCTTAGTTGGCAGGTCTAACAGGGGTAGTGAAAGAGAAACTGGAGAGGAATGAAGGCTAGGGAAAGCAAATGCATTTCCTGAAAGAGGTGTTGTTGGAAGAGCTATGGTTTGAGACTATATACTGAACCATATAGTATAGATAGCAAGAGCTGGATACTAAAAGAAAGGTAAAAAAATCAGTTTCCAAAGAATTGGTAAAAATCTATTAAAATAAATCATTTTATCAGAACTAATTAATCCAATGGTTTATCTCCTGTGTTGATTACTTACATTACTGTGGTGGTTTTACTCTGGTGGGCAAATGAGCTCAGCCACAACTGCTCTTTAACTCCCCCTCTTCAAAAGGAAAGGGGGAGAGAATACAATGAAAAGAGGTTAAGGGTTGAGACAAGGACAGGGAGATCTCTCAACAATTATAGTGATGAGCAAAACAGACTCCAAGTAGGGAGAAGGTAAAATTTATTGCCTATTGCTAAGAAGCTAGAGAAGTGAGAAGCAAAGAAACCAAAATTGCATTTCTCCCAGCCACCCTCTTCTTCCTCCTCCATCCAAGCGGTGCAGGTGAATGGGGGAATGAGGGTTGCAGTCAGTCCACTGCACTTCATCTCTGCCACTCCTCCTTACTCACTCTCTTACCTTGCTCCATATGGGGTCCCTACCACAGGATGCTATCTTTCCCAAACTGATCCTACATGGGCTTCCCACAAGCAGCAGCTCTTCGAGAACTGCTCCAGATATGGTTCCGTACCATGGGGTCCATCCCTCAGGAACAAACTGGTCTAACACGGGTCCCCCATGGGCAGCAGCTTCTGCCAGATCATATGTACCTGCGTGGTCTCCTCTCCACAGGCTACAGTTCTGGCCTGGAATCTGCTCCATTGGGGGTTCTCTACAGGCTGCAGCCTCCTTCAGGCCACATCCACCTGCTCCACTGTGGTCTCCTCCACAGACTGCAGCGTGGAGATCTGCTCCACCATGGGACCCATGGGCTTCAGGGGGACAGCCTATTTCACCATGGTTCTCTCCACAGACTGCAAGGGAAACTTTTGCTCTGGTGCCTGGAGTACCTCTTCTCCCTCCCTCTTCACTGACCTTGGTGTCTGCAGGGCTGTTTCTCACTCCTCACTCTCCCAGCTGCTGTTGTGCAGCAGGTTTTTTTTTGTTTGTTTGTTTATTTTGTTTTTTCTTAGATCTGCTCTAAGTTTGGTGGTGCAAACATAGGAGGTGCAAACATCGCTTACTGGCTCAGCTCTGCCCAGCATCAGGCTCCTTATCTAACATGGGGCAACTTCTGGATTCTTCTCACAGAAGCCACCCCTGCAGCCTCCCACTACCAAACCATTGGCACATAAACCCATTACAATTACAGATTTTTTTTTCGTCAGTATCAGAAGATATACCAAAAAGTATTATGAATACATATGTATAATGACCTTGTGTGGTGGTTCCGCTCGAGTGGGCAGCTGAGCCGCTCTCTCACTCCCCTTCCTCAAAGAGGAACGGAGAGAAAATATGACAAATAGGGCTCAAAGGTTGAGATAAGGACAAGAAGATCACGCAGTAATTATTGTAATGGGCAAAACAGACTCGGCATAGGGAGATAGTAAGATTTATTGCTTATTACTAACAAACAAGACAAGTGAGAAACAAAGGAAAGAAACCAAAAGCACCTTCCCCCCCATCCACCCTCTTCCACCTCCTCCCCCCGAGCGGCGCAGGGGAATGGGGGAATGGGGGTTATGGTCAGTCTACAGCACTTCTTCTCTGCCACTCCTTCTCGGTCACTCTTGTCCCCTGTGCTTTGGGGTCCCACCCATGGGATACAGACCTTGATGAACTTATCTGGTGTGGGCTTCCCACAGGCAGCAGCTCTTCCAGAACTGCTCCAGATATGGGTCCGTACCACGGGGTCCATCCCTCAGGAGAAAACTGCTCCAACCTGGGTCCCCCACGGGCAGCAGCTCCTGCCAAGTCACCTGCTCCTGCGTGGTCTCCTCTCCACGGGCTACAGGTCTGGCCTGGAACCTGCTCCGGCAGGGGTCTTCCACAGGCGGCAGCCTCCATCAGTGCAGGTCCACCTGCTCCACCGTGGTCTCCTCCATGGGCTGCAGCATGGAACCCTGCTCCACCGTGGTACTCCATGGGCTGCAGGGGGACAGCCTGCTTCACCATGGTCCTCACCACAGGCCGCAGGGGACTTCTGCTCCGGCGCCTGGAGCACCTCTCCCCCTCTTTCTTCACTGACCTTGGCACCTGCAAGGCTGTTTTTCTCACTCCTCTCACTCGCCCAGCTGCTGTGTGGTGCAGTGTTTTTTTTCCCTGTTTTAAATATGCTCTCACGGAGGCGCAAAACAACATCGCTTATTGGCTCGGCTCTGGTCAGCAGTGGGGTCCTTACCAAACATGGGGCATCTTTTAGATCCTTCTCACAGAAATCACCCCTATGTACCTCTGCTACCAAAACCTTTCCACGTAAACCCACTACACCTTGTAAAATCAAGAATGATTAAGAGATACTTGAATTGATATTACTTAGGCAAGATACTCTTTCCTTCATGTAAGTCTACATTTTAATAGCATTTGTCATTAAAATAAGTATGCAGGGATTTTAAATGGGACACTACCTTCCTCACTGCACACAAGGGCTTGACCTGGGCATGAAATTGGATTCTGTCCTCTGCACAATCTGCAGTCCATTTCCACAGGGCTTGTGGAAGAAATTTGCTAATGGAGATAAAGAGCAATGGGATAGCAATTCCTATTTAAAATATTTGAATTTCTCATGTCATGTAAGTGCAAAAGAGACAATTATAGCATGTCATTTGTCCTTCTGCACTACACAGAGAACATAAAAAAAAAAAATCATTTAACCATTTTGATTTATTGACTGCATAGTTTGCATTTGATTGAAGAATGCTATTTCTTAAGGTTTGAATTCTATCACTGTATTAATTCTACAGTAAAAAATATCTTTATAATATTAGGAAAGCCCTCACAACTACATTTTTCTAAGATAATTTATTTCAGAAGGGACTTTCATAGGTCAGATTTCCTGCTCATAACAAAGCAAACATTTTCTTGGTATATCCAGAATTCTCACATTGGACTGATTTGTCACACTTTTTTGATGTTTTTTTTTTTTTTTTTTTTTTTTTTCCAAGAAGTTATATGGCTACATCCCCTTTATACGTTTTTTTTCCATAGAGAATTGAAACAAACAAACAAACAAAAAACACACACAATAAGATGTCCCCTTAAGTTTCTTTGCTTTCTAATCACACTTAGACTGTTCACATGCCTTTTACTCCAGCCTTCTGACAGGCTCAGTGGCCTCTGCTGGGCACACTCCAGTGTATAAATATCTGTCTTGTATAGGAGAACCCATATATGGACCCAGAAGTTCAGATGTGTCTTCACAAGTGCATCATATAAGGTAAAGAGTTACTTGGACCTCGTTGGATCTGAGGGCTTCTCTTGCCAATACAGTTCAACGTGTGCTTGGCTTTCTTCACTGAAGGTCACATTTGGCCTACAAATACATCTACAGATTGTGCCAGTCAATCCACACAATAGAAACAAGCATACCAGGCCTGAACCTCAGTATTATTAGCCAAAAAATTCTCTTCTGCTTCACAGCTCAGTTAAAATATAACACCTGCATATAGCTTGCAACCTTGTTGTGACAATACAAGGTGACTCGGGGATTGAAGAACCAATTTTAACTTACACTATAGTCATATCCATGATTATCATTCCTATGTATTTCTTTTAAGAATCACAAGGTTATGATTAGCAAGAGTTCGGGTTTCAGCACTTGATTCCTGTACTTCTTAATAATATTTGTGCTCAATTTCTCACAACAGAAATGTGGAAAATGGGTTTCAAAATACATTTCTATGCTGAAGGGTATATTGCAAAGTTTTATTTATTCAGTGTAACACTTTGCAGCATTAATGGATAAGACAACAGTGAATAGGGAGCAAAGAAATCAAGGCTGTTTTTAATTTCTTTTGAACTCAAAATCTTTTACTGACATGATGCTGCTTAACCTTAGGCGTAGTAACTCTAGCTCTAACTGAATATTTTTATATTTTTCAGGTAGAGATAATATTTTATTCTCCTAAATTCCAGTAAAACACATTATTAAAAGACAGGGAAATGGCTAAAGTTTGTCATTAAAATGCATACTGTTTCTAAAAATTTTTTTTTTTTTTTTTTTTAATAAATACTTTCATTCATGTTGGTATTAAGGGTATTAAGACTTTTTAGCCTGTCATTTTTTTTTATTATTTTTTTTTTTGTAGACATTCATCATCAATATCTCAGAGTTATTTTATATTGGCATTCAAAGCTTCATATTGTTGTTATTAATACCTCTCTACATAAGAGAGTAATATGTTCTCCTAAGAAAGTTGTAACATCGCCCATTATAAAAGTTTATTGGTTTCTAAATGGCAGTAATGTAATATAAAATGTTTAAAACCAGAATCATGCAAATTAACAAGGCAGAGGAGATCCTACTTGGAAATATAATCCAAACATAAAAATCTGAAATCTAAAAACCTAAATCTAATTCTTATCTATCAATGTATGATAGTTACTCACAAAATATTTTCTGGTACTTGATATGATCTATTTCTGTACATTGCAGGATATATTAATTCCATTTTTAATTCTGCATGGAACTTCAGCTGTTCATGGAACTTCAATCGTCTTGTCTGCAAAAATGTTAAGAAAGATTTTCCTGAACATAATCAGTATACTCTTATACATATTTATGCATTAAAATACAGGAAATAATATTTAAATAAGAGAAAGTAGAAACAAAATAATGAATAGTGTAATAGATATAGAATAGAATCACTTTAATAATATATCAGTTATACAAATATCAGTGGAAAGATAACAAATACTTGAAATATAGATTGTGCACTGTCTATCTAAACTCATGCTTTTTTGCAATTCTAACACTAGTGTATCACCTACAAGTATAAAGCTAGTACTTTGTGTTATACTAGGATAGACCTAGTATAACACAAAGGAAGAAATAAAATGTTTGCAATCACCTCTCTGGTAGAGCAATCAGCAATCAGCCTGTTCTCACAGGTAACTAGTGATAGGAACAGAGGAAATGGTCTCAAGTTATGTCAGAGTTAATTTAATTTAGGTTGGAAATTAGGAGACATTTCTTCTCACAAAGAGTAGTCAGGATTTGGAATGGGTTTCTCAGGGAAGAGGTAGAGTCACCGTCCCTGGGGGTGTTCAAGGAAAGGTTGGACCTGGTGTTTAGAGATGATTTAGTGGGTGAGATGATTTAGTAGGGAGATGGTTGAACCAGATGATCTTGGAGGTCTTTTCCAACCTTAATGAATGTAGTCACTCAAATTCTAAATTCATACATTTCTTGGTTTATATCAAATATACAGATTTCTTCATTCTGATGAAAACATTGTAACCAAAGAATATATAGTATTTTGTTGAAGTTATAGTATATTGTTATAGTATCGTATAGTATATGTTATAGTATAGTATAGTATAGTATAGTTTCAGTTTTATCCATCAAAAATATTAGAATTTGTAAACAATATTTAAAAAACTGAAAGCCTGTACTAAGAACTGTCAGACAGATTTTGAAATCTAATCACTCGTAAAACTCGTAACTGCAAAACAACTAGTCATCTGCCTGACATTGATACCTACGACTCTGGTCCTTAAATGCATTAGTCTGTCTTTGTATTTAATAGATATTACTAGCTTATAGTTTGGGTAGGTGTCTAACATAGGCTAGAGGACAAATAAGAGTTAGATGCCTTAATCTTGAGTCACTATCACCTTTGTATCCAACATTAAACAAGGATATAAATCTGCTTTTTATTCTTGTTGGTTTTTGTTCTGCCCATCTCCTGTCCATATATATATATATATTTTTATTATTTTGTCTTTTTTTTTTTTTTTTTTTTTTTTTTTGCCCCTCCCAGTTTAAAGCATTGTAATGAAGTTATTCAGATTAATCCTTCTTATGTGTGCATGTGTGATTTCTCCTCTGTGGAAGGAACTTGACTCTGAGCCAAACCAAAACTCTGCCTGCCCAATCTCCATTCTTGGACAAAATCAGAACTGTGTGCAGGCTTCTGTTTCATTCTTTTTACAGTGTCTTGAGGCTCTCAGTCACGCACCCTTGTCTCAGCCACTCCATTGAATGGCTCCGTATGCCCTAATATTCCCTGTTGGCAATATTTACTCTATTTGCAGGCATTTTATACCACCAAAATGCAAAGAGAAACCCAAGGGAATTGAACGGTCAGACCCTGAGGTGTTACTGCATTTCTGTGCATAAAGGGAGAAGGATTTCTCTTAGACAAAGAGTGTCACCCTGTCCTTACTATTCATCTTCAAGAACGCATTTGAAAAGTAAGTCTGCAGAAACAGAATATTAGTATTTTGGCTTGAATTCAGTTGAATAGTAATTATAAGCTTGTAGCAAAGGCAGGGAGTCTGAGTAACTAGAGGCAGAGAAAGAAAGAATGCTCACAGCACACAGGTTTAAATACATGCAAACATCTTTTGGGACTTAGGATATATTTAAAGAATTCTTGTAGAAAATATATGTATATATTCAGTATTTTATATTTTTATAGATATATTTATAATAAACTTTTAATTTTTTGTCAATAAAGAGCCAGCCACTCATTTGGAAAAAAGTTCTCTATTGGAAGCATTTTACTGAGCATTTTGCTTTCATGACAGGTTTACAAGTGAAAGACCAGACTGGACCAGATTGCAACTAGATTAAATGTGCTGTACAAAAAAAAAAAAAAAAAAAAAAAAAAGATTCACAGTATAAATCTTGATGAATTCAAAATTCTGAGATACTTAACATTAGTGCCCTTTTACAAAAACTTGTGCATAAATGAGGCACTTATCTATATCTTCTGTAAGAAAATAAGGGCTTGCCCTCTGTTTGTGTATTCATAACACAGTAAAACAAACAGTGGCTGTACACTGTGCTCTCCAGAATATTTCCCTTTCTGACATCTTTGGTATTTTCACTGGCTTGAGGATATGTTATATCTAAAAAGAATGTGACTTTACATCAAACTGCAAAATACTCCTTCAGCATCATCAGTTGGCCTTGCATAGAGTGTACATGTGAGCATTTGTTCAGGGGCCTTTTTCTCAAATAAGGAACAAACTGCTCCAGCTGCAGGTCACTCAAAGCTTTACACACACACACACACACACACACATATATATATCCCAGGGACAAGGCAAACCTACAAAATTTATCAGCAGTTTAGTTCCCCAAGAGGGTACGAGGGGTCATTACATATTTGCATAGCCAGCACTAGTCACAAACACAGTAGAGACAACCAAGCAGCCAGAGAAGAAATCAGCCAAGGGCTTTGCAACAGACACAGATGTTGCTGCTAAAAAATTTATGTTAGACTTTGGCTTCTGAGTCCTTTATCTGTCAAATGTGTCCTGTCTGAGACCCCAGCTGTTAAGTTTGCTGATGAAAGAAGAAGATGGGAAAAAGCTAAGCTGCATTTAGATCATAGCACTCTGATTCCTTCTAAAGAACTGTAAGTTATCTCAAAGGGTCAATGTCTCACTTACTAAAAGTCTTATAACCTTTTCTGGCAGAGTTTTTAAAAGTTCCCATAAGCTCTAATGGTCTAGTACTTCTTATGGAGAAAACTGGGTTCAGATGTAGTCAACTGCAAACTGCATTCTCTCACACAAAAGGATTGTCTTCTAGGGGAAGAGTACCCAAAATAAAATGATCATTATGGATTGGCTGCCTCTAAACTTAGTTGCCATATCTATAGTGTTAGAATAAGTCATTCTGCAAGAAAGGGAGTAGTTGAATATTTTTCATTGCTTGTTGTTTTGTCCTTTGAAGATCTTACATTTAGATTAATTGTCTAGTTTCCTCAGGAAGCTTGACAATTGCTTTAACTTTCTCTGCTTTTCTTCCATTTTCCAAAGACCCCACTATTTTAGCTACAATTCAAAGATCTATTCATAGTTTAAAAATTCTGATATGAACTCTAGATTTATTTTTTCTTCCCTACAAGAAGGAATGGTGTTCTGTGAACACCATTCTTCTCCTACAATATGCAATTTTTTCATTTTGAAAAGTAAATTAGATTATATTGCCAGCCTTTCCATATCATGAACACAGCAATAACAACACAGATCAGTTCTTTAAAGTGATTATTTTGTATTATCATATAATAAAACATTCAGATAGCAGCAGATGTGATGATAGCAGTATTATGATGAGGCAATGCAGGTTGTGCAAATTGGTTTTAGTGGAAACATATTCACTTGTATCCAGATATATATAAATGTGTTTTGCTCTACAATTTTACTTATTTATGAGTAGATTAAGTTTTTAATTTTGTCCATCTACTTCTGTTTAGAATAATCTAGTAACAGTTTCTAGTGTTTGTTTTTTTAACTTAACCATCATTATCGGTTAAAAATAAACTTTTTCTTTTTTCTCTCCTAACTGTTATAGCTAATGGCACTATACCAAATTTCTTCTATTTCTGTTACAAACAGCCAAGTGCATTCTCACTATTTTAATACTATATTCAGACTAGCTTTCTTATCTTTTAAAGATAAACCCTGAGGACTTGAGGATAACTTCTTCATTCTGCTTGGGATAATGCTGCTGTCATAAATTCCTGCATTGTTTTGCTAACTAACCTTCCCTTCCCTAACCTTCCCCAGACCTACTCTGGAGTATATTGTACACCAGGGAGATGAGATACAGAGTGTAAGATAACACAGTGAACCCTTACGCAGTTATAATGATTTGAAAGAGTCAATTCAAAAATAGAGAACAGTTTATCTTCAGTCCATCAGACAAAACCTCTGATTTGACTGATTAATTAAGATTAAATAGACCACAATACCTTCTTTTAAAGCACAGCAAGAGGATAGGTATTATTACTCCCCCAAGCCCATAGGAACTTTTTGAGGTGAATGTCCTTGTCACAAGCCTAAACTATAAGAATACTTCCTTCCTTCCTTCCTTCCTTCCTTCCTTCCTTCCTTCCTTCCTTCCTTCCTTCCTTCCTTCCTTCCTTCCTTCCTTCCTTCCTTCCTTCCTTCCTTCCTTCCTTCCTTCCTTTTCTCTTCTGTTGTCCCATGATTCTTGAATTAATTTTTGCACTATAATGCAGTGTCAACAAGAAGGACAAAAAAAAAATCCGAACAGATAATTTAGTTATTAGCAGCCTCCCCAAAAAGGTAAATCCTTTCAACTTGAAGTGAAGCAAGAATTGAAACAATAAAATCTGCCCCCCCCCAAAAAAAAAAAAAAGTTCCTCTAACTTGTAAGCTATTAAATTAGAATGAAAAACAATACAATTAATTATTCTTTTCTTTGTGTACTTTCTGTATATAAGTAATTTGTCAGTTCTTTTCAAAAACAATTGTACATAATTACTCTGGGAAGGATACAGTAAAGTCAGTCTTTGGGACACTGTTCTGAAACCCTGAGTAAATCAACAAACCCTGATGTAGACAGTCTTTTTAGAGATTCTCTCTAACCTCAACATTTTTTCTCTTGGTTTTGTCTAAGCAGCTGCCAATGCTCTTTCAAGAATCCTGCTATTCATGGAAGCACTGGGTACTTTTCATCCAAAGAATCCTAATGCTCCCTATTCACTTTTTACAGTGGTGGGATATTAATATAAGTTTTCTGTATCTCACTCAGAAACAACAAAACAAGTGCTAGTCTTTTAAAGCAACTGCAGACTTTATATTATTTTAATAGACCTTATAAATGCCAGTTCTGACACATAGGAACTGATTGTTTTACTTACATGCTTTGAATGTTAGCTCTGGTGTGTGCTCAGTCATCCTGTTGCCTAAGTAGCCATCTTAGCTATGTCCCAAGTATGGGCCAGGTATAGGCTAAATGCAGTGCTTGTCTTCAGACTTTCAAAGCAGGGAACTTACCAAAGTGATGACTTCTTTTATTCCAAAATGTCTTTGTTTCCTTCTCAAAGAATCAGGACATATAAAGAGGCACAGATTTGGATACAGACTTAGGGATGAATATACAAACATGGAAATATATGCAGGTACAGCCAAAGGACAAACTCAGAAACTTCACTTGCCTCCATCTTCCCCAGAAGAATTTCTAACCAATAAAAGATCAAAGGCCTAGAATAAATAGGCTAGTTACTAGGAAAATATTAATGGATAAGAAATGGAATTCTCACTCCATTAGACTGGAATCTAGACCTTGAATATCCTGAGTTATCTGTCCTTGTGAAAAAGAGGAAATGACAAGCGAGTCTCTCATTTGTCTTGAGAAAGCTGTTCTAGTTTTTTTCACCAACACTTTATGGCAGAAACATAAAGACTTGGAGAGTCAAAAAGACACCTTAGCACTGTAAGTAATACATTCATTGGGAGTGTCTATCATATGAATTTTTAATTCTTTTATGTCTGGGAATTGATTCAATGTCACTAGGAAACATTCTTTAAAATTTTAACTCTTCAAGAAAAAAGATTAGTCTGTTAAGTAGAGAAATGTAGGCAAGACAGCAACTATTTGGCACAGTGAATAGTCCATCCTTATACTAAATGGGCTGTGATAAATCAATTTAACCACTATCCATATTTAAAGATTCCAAAGCTATTAATTTTCTTATCTGACACATACTCAGCATATTTCTATGCTGAGTATGCTGTAATGAAACCTCACAATATAAACTCCAGCAAGGAAGCAGAGCAGGAATCTAATTAGCATTTGAATAAGCATTTAAAACTGAACTAAACTAAACTAAACTAAACTAAACTAAACTAAAGTCTTCTGAATAATTCGCTAAGAGTTACTGATGAGTCAGCAAGTTGTACTATCCCCTTTTCAGACTTGATTAAATGCACCTGAATTTTTAGTTTTAAGCATGTGTATAATATTCCTACTATATAGTATTCCTACTTAGAAAATAGCTCAACACTTGCCAACATTCTTTACTTAACTCAATTACATGCTTGAGTGCTTCACATAGTTGAGCTTCACATGAATATGAGAAAGAACTAATGAATCTGTATACTGTTAGTAAGCCACTAGAAATAACAACTTTTTAATAAAATAAATGCAGCCACAAAAGCCAATCTATGTTTTACATAAGTGTAGACATATCAGCCTGTTATAATCTGAAACCTAATAACTGCATACGTAATTCTTTTTTGAAAGTGTGGTAAATAGATATTTACATATATAGTTGATTCTAAATTTCTTGCTTGCTACTTTTCTGCCATGTGTTGGATTCCATAGATATGTATGGAATTGAATGTAATTTAAGCAGCAATATCACTTTAAATATACAACTGTAACATCTTCATAAAATAATTCAAAAAACAAATTTCCTCACCATTTCTAATTCATAAAAGATTTTAACAAATAAGCTATAGAGTTTTCTTTAATGGCCTAATCTTTTGTAAATACAATTTAATCTAGAAGTAATTCGCCCATATGTTGACCTACTAGTTGAACTGCAACTGTGTTAAAATTTGAAAAACAAACAAACCAACCAACCAACCAAACAAACAAAAAACATATTTCCAGAAGAGGTGGGGTTAAGTTGGTAGATAGGAGTGTCGATTTCCTTATATTTGAGCTATTCTGTCTTCCTTCACCTACATCTGTTCCGAAAAATATAATTTGAATACTTCTATTTAAGGTTTGCTGGATTAAAACAGAAGAGAACATGTTTAATTAACATATCTGATGTAATTAAAACCATGCATACGTACGAGTTGTTTTCTGGATCGAGTTCAAACAGGTAAGTAAATGTAGTCTGTCTAAGGTACACTATTAAAAGTAACACTGAAGCCAAATGTTTAATTTGGATCATTTGGGAGGAGGATGTCCACATTTATCTGTGTATTTATTATGTGCTTGTTTTGTATTACTATGCATTTATTTTAAGCAGCTGCAATAACTGTAATTCATACTTAAAATTTAATAACAGCTATAGCAATGAGTTATTAATTTCAGCTCCACTTTGTTATTAATTTCAGCACCACTCTCAAAGTCAGGGCTGTGAGTATACCGATAGGCTGAGCCATTTTTTTCTGAAGAGCTGACTAGATTTCCAAGCATGACCATGAATCTAGCACCTCACCATTAACCTTTCTTTGTCTTACCGCTGTGTGATAGTTAATGGACTGCTGATGAATGCTGTTACTAGTACCCAACTCTGTTCAGCCTTCAAGACTATGCCCTCACTAAGGTTACCCTGTGCTCACAGTCCATCCCCTCTCATGGAACTGCCTTTCTCCTGTGGTTGTCTGATGTAGTTCTCAGAGACAGATCCATCCTTCTGCATTTTTACTTAACTGAAGTGTCATTCTTTGGCCACTATTTTCCTAAAATTTCTTGTAGTTAAAGGGGAGAGACACATCTTTACAGAATGAATTAAATAATCGATAATGATATATTCAATGTAGAATCATAGAAAATCCTGATTTAGAAGGGACTGACAAGGATGAGTCCAACTCCTGACTCCTCATGGGGCAACCTAAGAGTTTCACCATATTTCTAAGAACATTATCCAAATGTTTCCTTAATACCAACAGGCTTGTGGCCATGACCACTTATCTGGGGAGTCTGTTCCAGTACCTGACCAGCTGCTCAGTAAAAAACCTTTTTCCTAATATCCAATGTGAACTTCTCCAAACAGAGCTTTAAGTCATTCCCTTGCTTCCTTCCCCTAGTCACCAGAGGGAGGATGTACAGGGTTTGGCTGGAATGGAGTTCACTTTCCCCAGTGTAGCCCTATTGTGTGGTGTTTTGCTAGAACAACACTGATTCCATACCAGTGTTTTGTTTATTGCTGAGCCATGTTAGCACAGGAACAAGGCTTTCCCTCCCTCTCACCAAACACCAGTCTGAGGGTGGGCAAATGTCTGGGAGAGGAAATAGCCAAGACAGTTGACTTCAACTAAAAAAAGGGATATTCCATACCATATGATGTCTTGCTCAACCATAAAAGCTGGGTGTGAGGACTTTTGTTAGGAAAGCATTTGTTTTCCTGAGAAGACACTACATGTATTGAGACCCTGCTTCCCAAGAAATAGCTGAACACCTCTTGCTGACGGGAAGTAGAGAGTAAATGTTTCTTTTCTCCTTTTGCTTCCATGTGATCTTTTGTTTGTTTGTTTGTCTGTTGTTTGCTTTTTTTTTTTTTTTTTTGCTTTTTTTTTTTTTTTTTTTCCCTTTCATTAGACTGCTCCTTATCTCAAACCACATGCTTTTGTTTGCTAGTTCATTTTGGTGGTGGTGGTTTTGTTAAAATCATATTTTCTCCACCATCCTTCTGAGGATGGGGAGTGAGAGAGTGGCATGGTAGTGGCTAGCTGCACATCAGTTGTTAAACCACCACAGAGAAGACATCAACACCTCCGTCTCTGCTCAGCCTCATAAGGAAGTTCTAGACAGCAATGAGATCACTTTTCACTCTCCTCTTCTCTAAGCTCAATAAACCAAATATCTTCAGCCATCCCTCATAAGAATTACCTTCTAGTCTTTTCACCATATTTGTTGCCCTCCTTTGACACATTTGAATATTTTCATATCCTACTTATATTGTGGAGCCCAAAACTACACACAGGATTTGAAGCTGAGTAGTCTTCACCAGTTCTGAGTATGGTGGGACAATCAACTATTTTGACTAGTTAGCTAGACTGTGGTTAATGCATGCCAGGATATTGTTAGCTCTCTTGGCTGCCAGAGCACATTGCTGACTCCAATTGAGTTTACTATCAACCAAAATTTAAAGATTGCTCTCTGCAGGGCTGCACTCTTGCCACTTGTTTCCCAACTTAAACATACATTCAGGATTACACTGTCCCAGATGAAGAATCCGGCATCTGCTCTTGTTAAATTTCATATAGTTGGTGATTGCCCTATGCTCTAGTTATAGAGGTGATGCAGAGAAAATTTGGTATAGCTGAAACCAAAACATAAGTGATTAGTGCTGTTTTTAAGTCATTTAGAATTTCAAATTACTAACAGCTGGAATATGCACAAC
Source organism: Netta rufina (assembly GCF_964035555.1). NCBI lineage: Eukaryota > Metazoa > Chordata > Aves > Anseriformes > Anatidae > Netta > Netta rufina. The sequence goes on along the minus strand of NC_140123.1, from coordinate 38,322,736 downwards.
ATAAAAAAACACTCACACCATCTATAAGCTTCCACTGGAAACCAAACTGAATACCCTAAAGCTGTAGTATATAATACTTTTAGTCTCCCACAGTTATATTCCAAGAATTAAAAGAATGAATTCAGCCCCAATTCATGGATAGGTTTTGATATGATCTTTGGCTTAGTCCGCTGTCACTGAAATACAGTAAAAATAAGTATACTTCTCTGCTATGCAAAGCTGCTTATTACATAGATGATCGAGAGGTGTTCATTTATTATGATGGAATAATATTTCAGTATTTAGTGAAAGTAATATGTAAGTATATAAATGGATCAAATGTTTAAGTTATATCTAAGCTACATCTAAGCTACTTCCAACTCACTAGAAATCAATTCTCTGTAATGTTCAACAGTAAGAACAGTAGCTGACATAGTATTGCCTGAGCTAAGTGACTGTTTTCCTAGTAATTGTCAAGTGATATCAATATTCTCAGAGATACCATAGAAGAAGGAATATTTTTATTGAGAGTGTGTCCATACTGTTTAGAGCGCAAGAGAATTTAATACTATGAATGCAAACCACTCCATGGCAGCTGACCTGAACTTCAAACAACAGTCCTGGATATGTTTAATTTACTATCCTTAATGCAGTTTTTGTGCTATTCCATAATGCTTGTGCAGTGATAAGTTCTTTAAAAAAAAAATAAGGTTCCTCAACAAAGGAAATAATAATAATAGTAATGATAACAACAACAACAACAACGACAACAACAAACAACAACAACAACAACAACAACAACAATAATTTAATAACAATTACATGTAGGGTAAACAAAAGGACCAACACTATACTTTTCCTCAAGTAAGCTGGTCCAACAACCATCCAAATGAAGAGCGAATCTACATAATCTGAGCAGAATTTGGTATTTTCTTGAGATTTAGACCAATGTTGTATTTATTGAAATAATTCTGCTTAAAATATTGGTGTGGGTAAAGGGAACCATAACAGATATGTGTTCCATAATTATTAGTAGTATAATTATAGTCTTAACAGTCTAATCAAAACACAAATTATTATTGTCCTGATTACAAAAATAGTAACATTTGTGAGTCATTGACATGGTGAAGACATGGGCACGAGGGAGGTAAAGAACAGTCATCAGTTTCATTAGGTCTGGTGGAACTTTCCCCTCGGTTGGTCCACTTTGAGCTGTTTTTATACATCTTAATACAGCCTTCTTGGCTGATATTTTTTCCCCTTGCTTCCGAACAAACATTTGACTGTTTGCACCACTTAACTATTAGGTATAGCAGCATGATAGTTTCCAAAAGCACTGTAAAGATCTTCAAAATCAAATCGACGAAAATCAATATTTTCTTCTTTAATGACTACATAGGATTGCCAGAACTTTATCATAGAGGGTAATCGCAGAGCTAAGTCAGGACTAAGTTAGGTGATAGACACCTGTCTGCCAGATAATTGCTATCATAGTTAAAACTATCAGACTCAGACAGAACAGACAAGTCCTGAGGGTTTTCTTTGTCAGGCCAATAAAATAACTGCAATAGGAATTACAAAATTATGTTTTTTAGACTACAAAATAAGCAAAGTCTTCTCTTTACTTTCGGGGCATGGGTTGAAACTAAAAAGCAGAAGAGAAAAGAAAGTATCTTATGGCCTCCAGGAATAAAAATGAATTAAAAATATTATTTCAGTTTATTCTTTCATCAGAGGCTATCTTGCATAAAGAATAAGAATTTTTATGCAAATATATGGCTCAAGAAATCTGATATTAAATTCAGTTAAATCAATAGCTAAGCTTTCATTTATTTTCATATGTTTTGAATAAAGATCTGCCGTAACAAAAAATAATACTCTGCAATATTGTTCAATTGTGTGATTAAATTAATTGATTCCAAAATTAGGATTGTTGTTTGAAACCTCAGAATGGTGAGTCTTGTGTGACATAATAATCCATTTGTGACTATATATATTTTTTCCTGTTTATTATTAAAATAAACAAAAGGAAATGAAACACAAAACTTTCTGTATTTTCTGCATTAAAATATATATCCAAGAATAAATATAGTGTTCTATTTTATAAAGTCCTGTAGTAAGTTGGTATGATTATAGTAAAAAGTAGAAAAATGCATTTTCTGTTTTCTTGCTTATAAACTCTTTTTCTTTTCCAGGATATCTGGTGCCTAAAACAAGAGAAGAACAGCTCCAGACTTTCCCATTTTGTCATTAAAGAAGTTCTGGATTTTTAGGTCTTTCTCTGAAGATCACAGTATATATATAAGCCTGGCTTATCATTCTCACTGACTACGTAGTCAGGTTGCATTTTGTTATCTTCTCAGAAGCTCAGAGATAATAGAGGACAGAGGAGCACTTGTGATGTTGTGAATGTTCCTTAGAAAGTTGACCTTGGAATCAATTTTGAGGGACAAGAACAAAAAGAGAGAGGGAAAATGAGTTGTGCGTCTTGGTGAGCTATGTCTTGTGGTATGACTGTATGGTATGTGACCAATATACATTGGATCTGAAGCACAGACGTGTGACATCTGAGCTGGCCACCATAAACTTCCTTAAAAACTTAAACTTAAGGTAGTAACCTTAAACAGAGACAAATATACTAACTTAAGATATTATAGATACCAGCTTATATATGCCAGTTTTTCTATCGTAAACAGGTTGGAAGAAAAAACGTTAAAAATATATATTTCTCTAACTTGAATATAAAAGTCACCTAAAGTGATAAGCTGAGATGTACGAGTATCTTCTCTAGAACTACAGATTAGTGCTAACTTCTCATATAGCTAAGGAGTCCTCCATACCTCTTTTGTACAAATGTGGTATTGCTAGGCAACCTGAGGTTAGACAGCGGGACAACCAGAACTGCTTTAGATGAGTTTTCCAAATATTCTAATGAAGTTAATGTCGTTTCTGGCCAGTTGAATTTTATTTCTAGTTCCTTGTATCTTTTCTTGTCTTGTAAATGACACCAAGTTAGGTGCGTGTGTCAATCTGCTTGAGGGTAGGAAGGAGCTGCAGGAGGATCTGGATAGGCTGCACTGATGGGCTGAGGTCAACTGCATGAAGTTCAATAAGGCCAAGTGCCAGGTCCTGCACCTGGGGCGCAATAACCCCAAGCATAGCTACAGGCTGGGAGATGAGTGGTTGGAGAGCTGCCAGGCAGAGAAGGACCTGGGAGTGATGGTTGATAGTCGGCTGAATATGAGCCAGCGGTGTGCTCAGGTGGCCAAGAAGGCCAACAGCATCCTGGCTTGCATAAGAAACAGTGTGACCAGCAGCTCTAGGGAAGTGATCGTCCCCCTGTCCTCTGCTCTGGTGAGGCCTCACCTCGAGTACTGTGTTCAGTTTTGGGCCCCTCGCTACAAGAAGGACATGGAGGTGCTTGAGCGGGTGCAGAGAAGGGCAACGAAGCTGGTGAGGGGCCTGGAGAACAAGTCCTACGAGGAGCGGCTGAGGGAGCTGGGCTTGTTCAGCCTGGAGAAGAGGAGGCTCAGGGGTGACCTTATCGCTCTCTACAGGTACCTTAAAGGAGGCTGCCCAGGGAAGTGGTGGAGTCATCATCCCTGGAAGTCTTTAAAAGACTTTTAAATGTAGAGCTTAGGGATATGGTTTAGTGGGGACTGTTCGTGTTAGGTCAGGGGTTGGACTTGATGATCTTGAGGAATCAACTATGATTCCAACCTAGAAATTCTGTGATTCTGTGGATTCTGTAAAATTAGTTTTTGGTCCATACACCTTTAAAAATTTGCAAGTAAATTATTTCCATTTATTTCCAATTACTCAGAAACTTAAAGGACTTTAAAATCTTTCTCTTACATTCTCTCTTTTAAATGTTCCTCTCAATACACTAATAAATAAATAAATTACAAATAAATAAATCACAATATACACCATGTGTTCTTGTTAGAAAACAGGGCTAAGAAAAGGAGTTAATTGGGGGGGGGGGGGGAAGAAAAAGTAATTTCATTTTCTTTTTTTTTTTTTTCTATCTTTATTAATCTGTATCTAAAGAGCTGCTTTTGAAATCCAATTTAATTATATTCCCTATGTGATAATTTTAAGATATGGAAGTCTTCTTCATTAATATTCAAATAAATGTTTGATCTGGATTGTCAAAATAATGACATAAATGACAGAACCTGCAATTTAGCTTTCACAAAACTTTTTAAAGTAGCCTCTAGATATTTATGAATACATTTAGAAACACAAAGATGAGAATTGCCAGGAACCATTATTGTCCATTAACCTCTCCGCTAACGCCAGTTAATATGTCTAAGGATATTTTACCACTTTACAAATGGTGACTGTTCTCATCCTGTAAATATGGGTAATAATATTTATTATTATTTGATAAGAGTTGCTGGGTATTTGATAAGAGTTGCTTTGCTCATGTTCAGCCTTTCCAGAAAAGCACTCTTCTTTTCTGTAAATTAGCACAAGAAAAGTAAGAACAATTCCTTCTATTTTGCTCACCCTAAATAAAGTTTATTTAACAGAACTGCTTGCCTGTTAGTCACTACAACACAGCAGTGATAAGAGACATGGTGGAGTTCTCCCTCCTAATGCTGAAAAGAAAAGGAAATTATTGCAGGAAATCAGTTTCTTAACAGTCAGATAATAATATTTTGTTCTTTTTTGACTTTTCAAGTTATCACTAATTTTGCTAGATCAAGACCAAATAATTCCAAATTATGCTCTATTTCAGACAAATGAAAATCCCTACCAGTTACTAATTTTCTTACGGAGCATGTTTCCTCTCACTTCCTCTTTTCCTTTTCCTTTTTTTTTTTTTTTTTTTTTTCTTAGGTTCAGTTTTTACTAGGGTAGCTCATGAATGAAAATAAGTTATACCTGCTTTTGTGTCTGATTATAATGAGTAAAAAATATTTTTTCCCAGTAATTATGAGTAATTTGAAGATGTTGTTCTACCTAGATCTCAGTTAAGGAAATTATTCAATTATTCAAAATTATTCAACACTAATAGTCCCCACTAAACCATATCCCTAAGCTCTACATCTAAATATCTTTTAAAGGCCTCCAGGGATAGTGACTCCACCACTTCCCTAGGCAGCCCATTCCAATGCCTAACAACCCTTTCGGTAAAGAAGTTCTTCCTAACATCCAACCTAAAACTCCCCTGGCAAAACTTTAGCCCATTCCCACTCATCCTGTCACCAGGCACGTGGGAGAACAGACCAACCCCCACCTCACTACAGCCTCCTTTGAGGTACCTGTAGAGAGCGATAAGGTCACCCCTGAGCCTCCTTTTCTCCAGGCTGAACAAGCCCAGCTCCCTCAGCCGCTCCTCATAGGACTTGTTCTCCAGGCCCCTCACCAGCTTCGTTGCCCTTCTCTGGACCCGCTCAAGCACCTCGATATCCTTCTTGTAGCGAGGGGCCCAAAACTGAACACAGTACTCGAGGTGTGGCCTCACCAGAGCCGAGTACAGGGGGACAATCACTTCCCTAGAGCTGCTGGACACACTGCTTCTTATGTAAGCCAGGATGCTGTTGGCCTTCTTGGCCACCTGAGCACACTGCTGGCTCATATTCAGCCAACTATAAACCAATACTCCCAGGTTCTTCTCCACCAGACAGCTTTCCAACCACTCATCTCCCAGCCTGTAGCTCTGCTTGGGGTTGTTGGGCCCCAGGTGCAGGACCTGGCACTTGGCCTTATTGAACTTCATGCAGTTGACCTCAGCCCATTGGTGCAGCCTATCCAGATCCTCCTGCAGAGCCAAGCAGATCAACACACGCACCTAACTTGGTGTCATCTGCGAACTTACTGAGGGTGCACTTGATCCCCTCATCCATATCATCAATAAAGATATTAAAGAGGACTGGTCCCATTACCGAGCCCTGGGGGATGCCACTAGTGACCAGCCTCCAACTGGATTTGACTCCATTCACCACAATTCTTTGGGCCTAGCTACCCAGCGAGTTTCTAACCCAACAAAGTGTACGCCAGTCCAAGCCATGAGCAGCCAGTTTCTTGAGGAGAATGCTGTGGGAAACAGTGTCCAAAGCCTTACTGAAGTCAAGGTAGACCACACCCACAGCCTTTCCCTCATCCACCAAGCGCGTCACTTTGTCATAGAAGGAGATCAGGTTCGTCAAGCAGAACCTGCCTTTCATAAACCCATGCTGACTGGGCCTGATCGCCTGCTTGCCCTGCAAGTGCTGCGTGATGCCACTCAAGATAATCTGCTCCATGAGTTTCCCTGGCACTGAGGTCAAACTGGGGGTCTGCCCCGGGTCTGCCATCCAGCCCTTCTTGTAGATTGGCGTCATGTTTGCTAGCCACCAGTCAACTGGGACCTCCCCCGATAGCCAGGACTGTTGATATATGATGGAAAAAGGTTTGGCCAGCTCCTCCACCAGTTCTCTCAGTACCCTTGGGTGGATCCCATCCGGCCTCATCGACTTGAGCACATCCAAGTGCCGTAGCAGGTTGCCAACCATTTCCTCATGGATAGTGAAGGCCACATTCTGCTCCGCATCCCCTTCCTCCAGCTCAGGATACTGGGTATCCAGAGAACAACCGGTATTGCCGCTAAAGACTGAGGCAGAGAAGGCATTAAGCACCTCCGCCTTTTCCTCATCTTTTGTAACTAGGTTTCCCCCCGCATCCAGTAAAGGATGGAGATTCTCCTTTTATTTTTTCTTATTATGAAACTTAATTCAAAAGTAGTTTGTATAAAAAATTCCTGATAAACCAATAAGAAATGAAAGATCAGAATCTTATCATTGCCAGAAAGTATATAAACTTTTGCTCTTACCCAAGAGAACAGATGAATTTTACTTTGATTTTATCTGGGTACAGTTACTTGTATTTTCCTAAATGATATGTAGCTGCAGAAAGTCTTTATCACACAAAATCCATTCTATTTAGATGAGACTAACAGACAGCATCATTACAAGGTTAATTATAGTAATTTTGAAATAGCTGTGGAAAGTTTCATGTTACCAGAAGGAAACAAAATTTAGACATTATTATTAAATATTCATTTTTACATATTAAGTAAAGTTGCTTCTTCTCTGTTTTGGAAGACTAGGGAATTAAATATACCATAAGATAAAATAAAAAATGTATACCTTAAAAATAAACAATGCCCAAGCTTTAAAATTCTTCTTGACAATATTAAAATAAGCATCTTAAAAATTTGTGCCATGTAGCATTTCATTCTTTTGTCTTGCTAAGTAGTAAGAAAAATATAATGTATTTTTAGCTAGTTTTGTTATATTCAGCATTTCTTTCAGCATCCCTCATCTGTCTTCTCTCAACATCTCGTCTGTTTTCTAAATATTTTTTACCTACCATTTGTTAATTAAGATATGGAAAATATGTAAGGAATTACAGACAGACCACTATGACCTCTAGAATTTTCCAAGAACATAGCTGATCTCAAGCTCTGGTGTGTTTTATCTTTTTAGTGTTGTTTTTTTGTTGTTTGTTTTTGTTTTTGTTTTGTTTTGTTTTCCCAATAGTAATGCAGTGACAGAAAGTGTTATTTTTTAATTGCATTCAAAATGCATATGTGGGACAGGGAATTCAACAGAGACATTGTGTTGGGTCTGTCTGAGCTGGAGTCACCTTTCCCTGCAGCAGCCCACACAGTGCTGTGCTCTGCACTTGTAGCTGGAACAGCACTGATATCACTCCAGTGTTGTGTCTATTGCATGGTGCTGGCACAGCATCAGGACTCCTTCCAAGCCCCCAAGAGCCAGCAGGCTGGGGGTGGGTAAGTGATGGGGAAGGGACATTGCCAGGGCAGCTGACCTAAACCAACCAAAGAGATATTCCATAACACCTGATGTCGCACTCAGCAATAAAAAGGGGGGCTCTGGTGGGGGAGGGGGCTGTTCCTCCTGAACAACCACTATGCGTTCTGAGGCCCTGCTTCCCAGGACGTGGCCGAACATTGCTCACTGATGGGAAGTAAAGAATAATTTTTTCCCTCTCTCTGTGCTTCCGTGTGGACTTATTGTTTTGTTTGTTTCTTTTTCTTCCCATTCCCTTTCCCTTTAATTAAGCCGTTCTCATCTCAGACCTCGAGTTCTCTGTGTTGAATTTTTTCCCCCTTCCTCTTTGAGGAGAGGGGAAGTGAGAGAGAGGTTGTGGTGGAGCTCGGCTGCCCACCTGAGTAAAACCACCACAGACATGTAAATAATTTCCTCTGAATCTAGTGCAAGAATTCGGGTTCAGGGTTAGATATTAAACCTGAGGGGCTTTATGGAATTATAAGACATTTCATAACACAATTATGGCAATATTAGGAATCCTCTTCTAACTGAAGCTAATTTTATTACCATACATTGTCAAGACAGCTGTTGCCAAAAAATCATTGTACCTATCTTAAACTTCTCTGAAAATTTATTCTATCATGTGAAATAAATAAAAATAGTTAAATAATAAAAAAGGCATTAAAAAGGCTAGGAAACTGAATTAAAGCATCTGAAGCTAGGTAAAATAAATTGTATTCAAAATGACTCAAGAATATAATGTACTTTTTTTAAATAGATGTGTAGATATGAGCCATTAATTCTGACACTTTGTAATTCAGGTTGCTAGTCAGAATAATATCTCACGCAAAATGAAGAGAATACATTGGTTTACATTTAGGCAGAGAGATGACTTACATAATCTATTTTTAAAGGGAAACAAGAAAATATGTCTTTGATGTTTTCAGCAATTCTCTTAAAGTATTTTAAGTGCTTATTAGTTTATAAAAATGAGCAAGATTATCTTCGTTCACTTTGTTTGCTCACTCATTGAGATAAATTTTCCCCATCTTGGAAAAGTCATAACAAATTAAGAGTTGTAAATGCATACAAATATTTTAAAAAGCAAATAATGTTACCTTTCAGAGTGATCTTTCTGAACAGTGATTTTTTTGTTATGTCCTCCTTCTGGAAGGAGAATGAACAACACATGCATGTTGTAGAACACATTAGGATAAATTGGAGAAATTTTACAAGTACTGCTATTAGGAAGCAGTGAATTTGAGGTAAGTATATTTCTGAATATTGAACCAATGAGCTGAAATGCCATAACCAATTGTGCTAGTATAATAAATCCTCAATAATAAGACCTAATTAATAAATGTAAGTCTTGGTTAAGCTTAATACATCAGTGTAGATACAGAAACATTTGCTTCTCACCAGAAAATGCAACTGGGGAGTGGAAAGTGAAGAAGAAGAAGAAGAAGGAGAAGGAGAAGGAGAAGGAGAAGGAGAAGGAGAAGGAGAAGGAGAAGGAGAAGGAGAAGGAGAAGGAGAAGGAGAAGGAGAAGGAGAAGGAGAAGGAGAAGGAGAAGGAGAAGGAGAAGGAGAAGGAGAAGGAGAAGGAGAAGAAGAAGAAGGAGAAGAAGGAGAAGGAGAAGAAGAAGAAGGAGAAGAACAACAACAACAAGAATCTTAGAAACCCAGGATTGGAAAGGACCTACAAGATCATCTAGTCCAACTGTGCTCCCATCCCCAATACTACCCACTAAGCTACTAAATCAGACCTTGTAGAACCTCATTCAGGCGCTTATTGAACACCACAAGGGATGGTGACTTTACCACTTCCCTGGGCAGGCCATTCCACTGCCTGACTACTCTTTGAGAGAAAAAGTTTTTTCTGATATCTAATCTAAATCTTCCCAGGTGCACCTTGAGTCCATTTCCTCAAGTCATATCATTAATTATCTGAGAGAAGAGGCCTACCCCCTCCTCATCACAACCTCTCTTCAGGAAGTTGTAGAGTGCAATGATGTCTCCCCTGAGCCTCCTCTTCTCCCGAATAAACAACCCCAGTTCCCTCATCCTCTCCTCATAAGGCTTGTGTTCCAGATCCCTCACCAGTTTTGTTGCACTTCTCTGGACATATTCCAGGGCTTCGATATCTTTCTTGTAGTGAGGGGCCCAAAACTGAACACATTACTCAAGGTGCGGCCTCACCAAAGCTGAGTACAGGAGGATGATCACCTTCCTGCTCCTGCTGGCTATGCTGTTCCTGATACAAACCAGGATGTCGTTGGATTTCTTGGCCACCTGGGCACACTGCTGGCTCATGGTCATCCAAGCATCGATCAACACTCCCAAGTCCCTTTCCTCCTTACAGTCTTCTAGCCACTCTGCCCCAAGCCTACAGCGCTGCATGGTGTTATTTTGGCCAAAGTGTAGGACCAGGAACGTGGCTTTGTTAAACTTCATCCAATTAGCCTCAGCCCAGCAGTCCAGCCTATCCAGATCCCTCTGAAAGGCCACCCTACCCTCAGGCAAATCGACAATACCTCCCAACTTGGTGTCATCTGCAAACCTACTGAGGGTACACTCAATACCCTCATCTAGGTCATCAACAAAGATATTAAACAGGATAGGCCCCAGTACCAACCCCTGGCAGAAAATACTTGTAACGGGATGCCAGCTGGACTTAACTCCATTAACCATAGCCCACTGGGCACAGCCGTTCAGCCAGTTCTTGACTCGGAGAAGAGTATACCTGTCCAGGCCACGGGGAGCCAGTTTCCCCGGAAGAATATTGTGGGAGACCGTGTCAAAGACTTTGCTGAGCTCTAGGTAAACTACATCAAACAGGATTTCCCTCATCTACCAGTCTGATTGCAAATGTAAGGAAGTGTGACTATAGTTCATGCATTATGATTTTATTTAATAAATTTCAGGAAGAGATCTTTCAGACTATAGATGTCAAGATATATGGGACACCTGAAGCCCTGGTAAGTCAACAGTTAGTAACTGCTATAAGATTATAATTTCTTCTGTATATGTCAAAGTTTTTGTTGTTGGTGGTGCTATTTTTTGTTCTTATTAGTCTGATCTTATTAGACCTTTATTTTTTATTTTTTAATTATGTGCATCTTGGATCACAGTTTCTGAAAGATCACAAAATAAACCAGAAGCTTTCTACTGCTGACATCTGTGATATATTTATCTGCAATTTCATGCTGATATGAAAAAGAAAATGCAGTTTTGCATCATTTTTTCCTCAGTTTCTCTCCAAAGCCTTCCTTTAAAATGACATGTAAAGACTTCTACACACAGAACCACTTTATGTATATATTTTTTCAATAATTTTTATTGAATCTCAAAGAAGCATGCCATATATCTATAAAACTGAGTAACAATTTTTAGCTACATGCTAAAATGTTACATGTTAAAAGCTACATGTTTTCATTTTCACTTTAATGTTAAAATGACTTACTATTTCTCATTATTCTGAATCCATTCTCATACTACCAGAAAGCACTGTGATTACAAGGTATATATCACCATATAGGTATCTTAACAGTTTGCCTTAGTTTGCACAATACCACACTTTAAGACAGCATATAATTTGAAATTGTACTTAATTTGAAACATTTCAGCAACAGCAAAGATCTCTGCCTGCAACCTTTTGCATTATTTCTTTCCACTCCTCTGGTAAGGAATCTTTTTGTGTCTGTGGGTGTGAGTTTGTGTGTGTGCGTGTTGGTGGTGGTGGGTTTTTTGTTTGTTTGTTTGTTTGTTTGTTTGTTTGTTTTTTATTTAAGCAGTCTAATTTATTCAAATTTTGGAAATTAAAACCTTAAATTTAGTCATAAGCTAGTGTTCAACTGTGTTTATGTTAAAGAACTTGCCCTATAATTTCATAAGACAATTTTCAAAATATTTTGCTGAGCTGAACAGAAATTGTTCATTAAAGATTTTATGTTCTTATAAGAAAATGTAAAATACTTTTGTGTGTGTGTCTTCTGTGTGCTTAGAGGAAGTTTACATAAATTTCAGTGGCAAAGTAATTATTTTTTTTTCTATTTGTTATATACTCCTTAAACTAGGTAAAATCTGACTGAAAGCAGATGAGATAATGTTTATTTCCACTGTTTGACAGTTATTTTTGCAATTTTGAGACTTCTCCAATTCATTACTACACACAAATGTCTGATGATTGGGTGAAATGCAATTAATTAATTCATTTTACTATGGATTCAATAGTAAAATCCTCACAGCTAATGGCTAAGTGATCTCTGCAACGGTAGGTGGAAAGACAGAGCATTTGCATCTTCAAGAATTTTTCATCTAGGACCTTTTCCAGTATAATAATGGAAAATAAGTAAAGGAGGAAGCCATAAACAATAACATACAGAGATACGAACCATTCTGCCAAATTACAAAGAAGGCAGTGATCGGAACCAAACCTCATCACTTGCACTATTTGATGAGGGCATGTGAGAGTGTGAGTTACTCCAACAAGGTCATCTGCTCAAGGACCTTGTCAGTGGGAAAACAAAGTAGAAGAGGAAAAATGCAGAAACAAAACTTTATAGAGACACAGACATAACAAAACACACATGGAGACAATAATAAGAAACAAACTTCCCAGTCACACTGACTGATGGGCTATCAAGAAACTACTTGACCTCTTTCAGGAAGATCAATCTGAACTGGCAGGATTGTGATCCAGGGGGCCAGACAGAAAGGGCTCGTGAATTAATGGAGCTCTGCAAGCCCATGGGTGGCATGCTGGAGGATGGATCTGGAGGTAAGAAAAAAGGAGGAATAGGCAGAAAATGGTATAAAAGAGGTCAGAAGTGTAAAAGAGACTGTCAGTACACTTGTCCGGCTGTGGCCTCTGCCTGGTCATCAGAGTTTGTCCTCTCTTATTAAACACTTTCTCAGCTATCTTTCTGTGTAATCTTGCTTTCTGTTCATTGTGTGCTAGCTACTGGGGGGAACACTGTGTGTGTGCATGTATGTGTGAGGATGAGAGGCCAGCTGTTGGAGTCAGACTGGAGTGTGGGTGCCCCAGCCTATGGTCTTAAAAAAAAAAAAGCTAATGAGGTCTTAACTTGAGCTCCTGGAGTGGGTGGGGATTTTCAGCCTCCAGTTCCTGGGGTGGGCCCCTGGCATGGCCCCAAAACCTGCTGCTGGGGAATGAGGATGAGTGAGGCGAGTGAAGAACTCTGTGCTGGTGCCCACAGGTCACAGCCCATGCGCCTGGTGCTGGCTCCTGGGAGCAGTGCCTGTGTCCGACCCAAACCATGTGTATGTGGGATGTGTGTGTATTTGCTGGCAAACACCATGCTGGAGCAGCTGGGAAGTAGGGAACCAGTGGCGCAGATGAGAGAGGTGTGTGCAGGGGTGCTGGCTGGGCAGAGGGGCCTGGCAGGTACCAGGCTGGACTCCATCACCTGGACAAGAGTGATCCTGGGCCAGAGCAGCTGGAGAAGGAGTTTGCTGTTAATTTCCATTATCTAGCCCCTCATCTTCGTAGCTGATTTTTCTAAGTGAAAGCTCTAACACAAGAGGGAATATATTTATAGTGCTGTAAATTCAGATCATGTATCATGTTTAAAAAAAAAAAAATGTTTAAAACAATAAAGAAGAAAAAACAAACAAACAAACAAACAAAAAAAAAACACATTCAGTAAAAGATTTAATATGCTTGAATTCACAACCTACTTAAACTTGAACCTGAGCTTTGGTAAGCTGTTTCAAGGAAGTGCTGGGATTTATCACACCTATTTTCCACTGTTTAAAAGTATAGTCCTGAAGTCTAGTTGTCAATGTTCTCTCCACAATACTGCAAGAAACATTAGATTTTTAAAGTAGAAATAAGTTAAATACCCAGTCCAGCTGTCTGAACACAACTAATCAACCACAATTCTTTCTGTAATCAATACACCACCAGTGAACAATTTAACCTATTTTAAAATAGGTGTTTAATTTAGTAGAATGAGGTGCCCCCTGAGGTGCTTATTTCTCTCCAGACAACAGAGAGAGTTAGGAAAATCAACTCAGAATTTTAGAAAGCAAAAATTAGGTATCCAATGCAGCCATTTGAACTGTAGTAAAAGGTAGTTGTATAAGAAAGGCAAATTCGCTCCTACTTTCAACTTTTATCATTTTAGATCACTGTAAGTAGAGGAGACCCAAAAAATATTAATATATCCTGAAAGCGTCATCTGTTTGCAATATCTTTTGTTACTTTCTAATATAACATTTAACTTACACTTAGTTTTAGCAGAGCTGTAAAACTGTGACAATATCACAAACTGAAAAGAAAATCACCATACATTTTGATGACATTGATTATCTCTTAAAATACTACCTAATTTGGCCTCCTTTTTGCTACACTTGTTTTTTAGTTTTCTAACAGTGATTAATTCAAGTTTAATTACACAAACAAAGAAACAAGCAAACAAATAAATCATCTTGGCATAGAAAAGTAAAAAAAAAAAAAAAGTCATATATCACATAAGAGTCAGAGATGTATGTTAAAAGCTCAGATATTAAATTATGGTTTACACAATTCTGTCAGAGAATTAGGAGATGTTATCAACAGCATGAAACATTGTCAAATTTCATATGGATATTGTCTATCTAGACTTCATTAATGCTTTTGACAATGTCACGCATAAGATCCTCATAGGCAGATTGTTGATCTGTGGGCTGGATGGGCAGACACTGAAGTGTATTCAAAACTGGATGAACAGCCATGACCAAAGGGCAGTAGTCAGTGGTGCAACATTCCAGTTGTAGTTTGAGACCAGTAACTAGCACGGATCCAATACTACCATAGAGATCAATACTAAGTCTGGTCCTGTTTAGCATCTTCATTAATGATCTGGATGATGGGATAGAATGTACCCTCAACAAATTTGATAAAGAGACAAAACTGGGAGGAGTGCTGGATAGACCAGAGGGTTGTTTTGCCACCATGGGACCTCAACAGGCTGGAGAAATGGGCTGACAGGAACCTCATGAAGTTCAAGGGTCCAGCACCTGGGGAGGAACAACCCCAGACACCAGTTGGGGTCAACCAGATGGAAAGCCGCTTTGCAGAAAACAATTTGGGAATCCTGGTAAACACCAAACTAAACATATGTCAGCAACACACCATTGATGCAAAGAGGTCTAATGGTACCCTGGGCTGCATGGGGCAAAATATTGCCAGCAAGATAAGAGAGGTGATCCTTCCCAATCCTTCCCCTCTACTCAGTGTTGGTGTGGCCACACCTGTAGTACTGCTTCTATCCATAAGCTCCCAGTAAAGGAGAGATATTGACATACTAGATGGAGTCCAGCTCAGTTCTGTGAAGATGACTGTGAGGATAGGCTGAGAGAGCTGGGACTGTTCAGCCTGGATTAGAGAAGGCTCATGGACAATCTTATTCATGTGCATTTCATGTATTGGACTTATGTGCAAAGCTTTTCGTAACAGGGGGGTTGCAAGGGTGGCCTCTGTGTGAAGATGCCAGAAGTTGTTCTGTGTTAGATAAAAGCCATTTCCAGCCAGCTTGAAAGAGGGACTTGTCTATGATCAAAGTTAAGAAAATCAGTGACACCATTTATGTCTTTGTGATAGTATATTTAAGAATGAGACAAAACTCTGCACAACAGCAGCTGGGAGAGAAGAATAAGAAAATGCAGTGAGAAATAACCCTGTAGACACCAAGGTCAGTAAATAAAGAGGGGAGAAGGTGTTCCATGCACTGCAACAGAAGTTCCCCTACAGCCCATAGAAAGGACTATAGTGGAGCAGGCTGTCTCCCTGTAGTCCATGGAATACCATAGAGGAGAAGATCTCAAAGCTGCAGCCTATGGAGAGGGCTGGAGCAGGAGCATTGTGGAGCAGGTGGATCTGTCCTGAAGGAGGCTGCAGGCCATGGAGAGCCCCTACAGGAGTAGACTCCAGGACAGAACTGTAGCCTGTGGACAGGAGCCCATAGTGGAGCAGGTGATCTGATGGAAGCTGCTTTTATGACCCATGCTGGTGTAGTCCATTCCTGAAAGATTGCACCACGTGGTGTGGTCCCATGTCGGAGCAGTTCTTGAAGAAGTGCAGTCTATGAGAATCCCATATTAGATCAGTTCAGGGAGGACTGCATCCCGTAGGACATACCCTACACTGAATCACAGAATCACACAGAATCACAGAATTTCTAGGTTGGAAGAGACCTCAAGATCATTGAGTCCAACCTCTGACCTAACGCTAGCAGTCCCCACTAAACCATATCCCTAAGCTCTACATCTAAACGTCTTTTGAAGACTTCCAGGGATGGTGACCCCACCACTTCCCTGGGCAGCCTGTTCTAATGCCTAACAACCTTTTCAGTAAAGAAGTTCCTCCTAACATCTAACCTAAAACTCCCCTGGCTCAACTTAAGCCCATTCCCCCTCGTCCTGTCACCAGGCACGTGGGAGAACAGGCCAACCCCCACCTCGCTACAGCCTCCCTTGAGGTACCTATAGAGAGCGATAAGGTCGCCCCTGAGCCTCCTCTTCTCCAGGCTGAACAAGCCCAGCTCCCTCAGCTGCTCCTCGTAGGACTTGTTCTCCAGGCCCCTCACCAGCTTCGTCGCCCTTCTCTGCACCCGCTCAAGCACCTCGATGTCCTTCTTGTAGCGAGGGGCCCAAAACTGAACACAGTACTCGAGGTGTGGCCTCACCAGAGCCGAGTACAGGGGGACGATCACTTCCCTAGCCCTGCTGGTCACACTGTTTCTGATACAAGCCAGGATGCTGTTGGCCTTCTTGGCCACCTGAGCACACTGCTGGCTCATATTCAGCTGACTATCAACCATCACTCCCAGGTCCTTCTCTGCCTGGCAGCTCTCCAACCATTCCTCTCCCAGCCTGTAGCTCTGCTTGGGGTTATTGCGCCCCAGGTGCAGGACCCGGCACTTGGCCTTGTTGAACTTCATGCAGTTGACCTCAGCCCATCGGTGCAGCCTATCCAGATCCTCCTGCCGAGCTTTCCTACCCTCAAGCAGATCGACACACGCACCTAACTTGGTGTCATCTGCGAACTTACTGAGGGTGTACTCGATGCCCTCGTCCAGATCATCGATGAAGATATTAAAGAGGACCGGCCCCAGCACTGAGCCCTGGGGGACGCCACTAGTGACTGGCCTCCGACTGGACTTGACTCCATTCACCACGACTCTTTGGGCCCGGCTATCCAGCCAGTTTCTAACCCAACAAAGCGTGCACCAGTCCAAGCCAAGAGCAGCCAGTTTCTTGAGGAGAATGTTGTGGGAGACGGTGTCAAAAGCCTTGCTGAAGTCAAGGTAGACCACATCCACAGCCTTTCCCTCATCCACCCAGCGCGTCACTTTGTCATAGAAGGAGATCAGGTTCATCAAGCAGGACCTGCCTTTCATAAACCCATGTTGACTGGGCCTGATCGCCTGCTTGCCCTGCAAGTGCTGCGTGATGACTCTCAAGAGGATCTGCTCCATGAGCTTCCCTGGCACTGAGGTCAAACTGACAGGCCTGTAGTTCCCCGGGTCTGCCCTCCGATCCTTCTTGTAGATGGGCGTCACATTTGCTAGCCACCAGTTGACTGGGACCTCCCCTGATCGCCAGGACTGCTGATAAATGATGGACAGTGGCTTGGCCAGCTCCTCCGCCAGTTCCCTCAGTACCCTTGGGTGGATCCCATCTGGCCCCATCGACTTGTGCACATCCAAGTGCCGTAGCAGGTCACCAACCAGTTCTTCATGGATAATGAGGGCCACATCCTGCTCCCCATCCCCTTCCACCATCTCAGGGTACTGAGTATCAAGAGAACAACCGGTATTGCCGCTAAAGACTGAGGCGAAGAAGGCATTAAGCACCTCCGCCTTTTCCTCATCTTTTGTAACTAGGTTTCCCCCCGCATCCAGTAAAGGATGGAGATTCTCCTTAGTCCTCCTTTTTGTGTTGATGTATTTATAGAAACGTTTTTTGTTATCTTTAACGGCAGTAGCCAGCTTGAACTCCAGATGAGCTTTGGCCTTCCTAATTTTGTCCCTGCACAGCCTCGCTACATCCTTAAAGTCCTCCCTAGTGGCCTGCCCACTTTTCCAAAGATTATAAACCTTCTTTTTTCTCCTAAGATCAAGCCACAATTCTCTGTTGAGCCAGGCTGGTCTTCTTCCCCGCCAGCTCGTCTTTGGGCACGTGGGGACAGACCGTTCCTGCACCATTAAGATTTCCCTCTTGAAGAGCGCCCAGCCTTCCTGGACCCCTCTACCCTTCAGAACCGCCTCCCAAGGGACTCCACCAACTAGTGTCCTGAGCAGCTCAAAGTCAGCCCTCTGGAAGTCCAATACAGCGGTTTTACTCGTCCCCTTCCTGGCCTCGCCAAGAATAGCGAACTCCACCATTTTGTGGTCACTCTGCCCAAGACAGCTCCCGACAATCACATCCTCCACCAGTCCTTCTCTGTTTGTGAAGAGAAGGTCTAGCGGGACACCACCCCTGGTAAGTTCGCTAACCAGCTGTGTCAGGAAGCTATCTTCCACGCTCTCCAGAAACCTCCTTGACTGCTTTCTCAGGGCTGTGTTGTGCTTCCAGGATATGTCAGGGAAGTTGAAGTCCCCCACAAGAACAAGCGCTGAAGATTTCGCAACTTCTGTCAGCTGTCTGTAGAATTCCTCATCAGTCTCCTCATCCTGGTTTGGCGGTCTATAACAGACCCCGACCAGGACACTAGCCTTGTTGTCCCTGCCGATCCTAACCCAAAGGGACTCGACCTTGTCATTCCCAGCCTCGAGTTCTACAACCTTGTAAGACTCTCTAATATAGAGAGCCACACCACCACCCCTTCTGTGCTGCCTGTCCCTTCTGAAGAGCTTATAGCCAGGCACTGGAACAGGGGGAAAAAAGTGAGGAAGAAAGGAGCATCAGAGTGGAACAGTTCTGGACAAATTCCATACTGTATGACATCATGTTCAACAATAAAATCTGAAGAAGTGGAAGAAAAAGGGCAAGACTCTCATTATGAAAGCTCTGGTGTTGCAGGAAGCACGGCCGAAAGCACGACAGACACCAGTAGAGTCAGATCATGCTCCATTTTATTGCCTGAATAGCCTAACTTTTATAGTGAACTTAACAGGGGCGGACAGTGTTTCACACAAGATTATTGGTCAAAAGCACTCAGACAAACAACTACAAGAAAACAACCCCACCTGCAAGAAAACAACCCCATTGTGATCAGCAGTCACATAGACCTTGTCCTTGAAGCCAGCTACTGGTAACAATATTTTTCTGAATTCCTCAATTGGGCAATGTGGGAACACTGTCATGGGAACTTCTCATAGTTGCCCTGGTAGCTTGGTTTGCTCAGCTACAGCAAGTCATGGGATTTTTTCTGTTTCAAAAAATCCCTCAACACTCTGGTGTTCCCAAGCAACTACTACACACCTTGAGGCCCTGTGTCCCAAGACACCTGTGTCCACATTTTTTTAATAATAATTAAAAAAAAAAAAAGTGAAAGTTTGTGGATTGAGGTACATACAAGTACATACAGTTTAATAGGACAGAAAAGGAAGGAATAGTAATAAAAATAACTTTATTATTATTATTATTATTAATATTATTATTATTTATTAATAATAATCATCATCATCACCACCATCATATTATATATGTATATTATATTTTATATTATATATTATGTACTATATATTATAACATATCATTATTATTAATAATTATCAGTATTAATATTAATATTGATATAATATACGATGCAAGTATACAATGCACAATAAAGTTGTTCACCACCTGCTGACTGATGCCCAGCCAGACCCTGAACAGTACCCCCACCCTCACCCTGGCCAGACACACCATATTTACTGTTCAACATGAAATCATATGGTATGGATTTTCATATTTTGAGTGGTTTGGGTCATCTGTCCCGGTTCTGTCCCCTCCCAGCTTCTTGTGCACTCCCAGCCTCCAAGCTATCAGGGCAGCACAAGAATCTGAAAAGTCCTTGGCTCTGTGTACGCACTGCTCTGCAACAAATAAAACATCAGTGTGTTATCAGCATTATTCTCAACCTAAATCCAAACCTCAGCACCATACCAGATACCACGAAGATAATTAACTCTATCCCAGACATACATATTTTGACAAGTTAAAATTATTTATCATTATTACCAGCAGTTCAATTAAAATAACATTTAATTATTATATTCGTTTGACAACAACAAACAACAACAATAAATGATAACAGTATAGAATTATACCTTTTTTTTTTTAGAATGAAGGAATACTCAAACAAAAATATAGCTTTCATTATGATATCTTTTTAATATAAAATAACTCCATATGATTTTAGTGGACTCTAAAGATGATTACTGCAATTCCATATACTTCAGATTAATTAATTCATACTGAAAAGATTTCAGTTTATATTAGAGATGAATTCCATAAGGTCAGATTATGACAGGGAGGATCAAACTGTCAGCAGGATAATAGCAGATCAAGATGAAGAAATAGGCAAAGAGCAACACATCCCATAAGTGGTAACTGAAGAGTTAGGTATTAAATCTTTATATATATATATATATACTTTTAATATTATACTAATGTATGATAATTAGTATCATACTAATGCTAAAGTAAGGCACAATTCATAGATATTTCACAGGATAGAATAATATATAATATATATATTTGTATATTGTCGTGGTTCCGCTCGAGTGGGCAGCCGAGCTCCACCACAGCCGCTCTCTCACTCCCCCTCCTCAAAGAGGAATGGGGAGAAAATATGTGAAAAGGGCTCAAGGATTGAGATAAGGATGAGAAAATCATGCAATAATTATTGTAACGGGCAAAACAGACTCGGCATAAGGAGATAGTAAGATTTATTGCCTACAACTAACAAGCGAGAGAAGTGAGGAAACAAAGGAAAAAAAAACAAAAGCACCTTCCCCCCATCCACCCTCTTCCACCTCCTCCCCCCGAGCGGCACGGGGGAACGGGGGAATGGGGGTTATGGTCAGTCTACAGCACTTCTTCTCTGCCGCTCCTTCTCGGTCACTCTCGTCCCCTGTGCTGTGGGGTCCCACCCACGGGATGCAGTCCTTGATGAACTGATCCGGCGTGGGCTTCCCACAGGCAGCAGCTCTTTCAGAACTGCTCCAGATATGGGTCCGTACCACGGGGTCCATCCCTCAGGAGAAAACTGCTCCAACCTGGCTCCCCTACGGGCAGCAGCTCCTGCCAGATCACCTGCTCCTGCGTGGTCTCCTCTCCACGGGCTACAGGTCCGGCCCGGAATCTGCTCGGGCAGGGGTCTTCCACAGGCGGCAGCCTCCGTCGGTGCAGGGCCACCTGCTCCACAGTGGTCTCCTCCACGGGCTGCAGCATGGAACCCTGCTCCACCGTGGTACTCCATGGGCTGCAGGGGGACAGCCTGCTTCACCATGGTCCTCACCACAGGCTGCAGGGGACTTCTGCTCCAGCGCCTGGAGCACCTCTCCCCCTCCCTCTACACTGACCTTGGCACCTGCAAGGCTGTTCTCTCACTCCTGGCTGCTGTCTGGCGCAGCGTTTTTTTCCCTGTCTTAAATATGCTCTCACAGAGGTGCAAACAACATCGCTTATTGGCTCAGATCTGGAAAACAATGGGGCCCTTCCCAAACATGGGGCAGCTTCTAGATCTTTCTCACAGAAACCACCCCTATAGCCCCCTGCTACCAAAACCTTGCCACATAAACCCCCTACATATATATATTTATATAGTTAAAGTACTAGTTATATATAATATCTATATAATAGAATAATATCAATTTTCACATAGATATTATAATGATGAGGATAGGGATAAATATGTTAATATAAAATTATGTTGTATAATGTCATTTGTGGAAAAAGATACTGATAAAATAAATAAAAATATAATTGACTTTTTCTTCATCTCATAATATTATTCAGATATCTTTTTGGAACTCAAATAATATTACTTTGTTACTATGGTATGTTAGCGAATGAGCTAAGCCAATTTAGCCATGAAATGACTGAATTTACAGGGAAGCATGAAGCATTACTGGATACTCAACAGGTGACAGATTAAATCATTGGTTGATGTGTTTAATATTCTATTTGACTGTAGATAAAAACACATTCTAGAACACACAGACCTAAGTTAAGTAAAAATATTTAATCTCACCATTAACAATGTTTGATTTCTATGGTCACATTTTTGAAACATGTAAGAAAATCCTCCATCTAGTGGCTTTAAAACATAGTATAATAGTTATCTGTCTCTAGAAAGTAGGCAAAATTGAAAATAAAAACAAGAAGGAATTCAACCTACTGTAAACAAAACAAAATGATAAATACATACAATTTTATAATTTTATACAGGAAAAAAATGTTCTTAATGACTAATTGATGAACTTAAGAATACAGGGATAAAGTGGATCCATCTTTAAAGTGGATTATTTAACATTTTTTTGTCTCATTCAGTGAGATTTCATTAAGAGTTTAGTCATAAAAACAGGTTTATAGATCTTTATAAAGTTCACATATTGTTGATCTCAAGGGTAACCACTTAAAAGTATGCATTGAGATTGTACCAAAGAATCTTTATAAATGTTTACTCCAACAGAATTAATATGAATAGATATCTTTGCAAAGACAGATATCTTAGCTGCAGAGCCCACTTGTTCTGCCAGTAGGTAGAAATCTAAACAATTCAGTATGAATTATAAGATAAAAGATTTTCTATACCTGTGTGTGTCTAAAGCTGTTATCATGAAGTAGTCATATATAGCATTTTTTTCTCCCTTCTATGTAGCAAAACTTTTTTTCTCCAACCTGCCACATCCCACACCCTAGGAAAAACATATTAAAGTCCTAGATGACTGCTGACAAGTCAGTTTTTTCTTTACTTTGTACTTCCATACATATATGCTTTTTGTTTGCATACATGATATTCATGCAAAAGGAGAACAAATGGATAAAAAAAATAAATCACAAGTTCCTCAAAAAGATGTCAATATTGATGTCCCTTTCAGATTTACTTTGCCTTATTATTTGTTTTATTTGCTGAATTTAGTCAAGCTTGTTCTTTTGTTTTCATTTTAATCCATTTTTACTTTAATCCAGTGACATCAATGAGAATACATATACACACAGGGATTTTGAAAATGAAGTTGCTAAGGCTTCTCAGACCCTGATGGTAAGATTTCCAATAAGTTCAACAAATTTCCAGACATTTTAACAAACATTAGATCAAGCACTAAAGCACTTGGGTTTAAGAAACTGTATTTAGTCATCATTTATCCATAAGTAAAATGCATTATTAAGAGTGGAAACAGATATTAATCCTTCTTGTGTCTGTTGACCTACAGGCAATAAGAAAGAAGACAGAACAAACAGCAATACAACAAAGTGAAGAAGTGACACTGAAAAAACAAGTAGTAATATCCATTTTTCCCTTGGGGGTGAAAAAAAAATAAAAAAAAAATGCAGACAAGGCAGACAAGAAATGGTTTACAAGGTCCTTATTGTAACCACATATTTAATATAGCTATAAATGTTTAAAATAGGAAGTTTGGGGGTAGGATGGGAGTAACTCTTTGATGCTAATTAAAGATCTAAATAAAAAGAAAGATATAATTGTAGTCCCTGCACATAGGTGGATAAATAAATATATGTTTGTTTGTTTTTACAGAATCTAGAGAATTTGTGGATGCCTGGAAGTGTTTAAGGACAGATCAGATGGGACTTTGAGAAACCTGGTCTAGTGGAAGGTGACCCTGCCCATGGCAGAGGGGGTAGGAATTAGATGGCCTTTAAGGTCCCCTCCAATCCAAACCATTCTACGATTCTCTTAACTAGTAAACAGTTTTTCACAATATTTATCTTCATACATGGTTAGGCAATTTAATAAATGACAGGAAAAACACAACATGAGCTTAATTAAAATATATAAACATATTCATCAGAATAGATAATTATTTATTTTTTAATTTGTTATTATTTTATTTATTATTAAATATTTATTTATTATTTATTTTATTTATTATCGTATTATTTATTTATTATTTATTTGTTTGCATTTAAATAAATTGTTTGGTTAAGCAGAAAGCCAGTTATAAATCACAGTCTTCATACAAGCTGTTTCTTTCCTGACATAACACACTTTATTTCTAGTTAGATCTTCATGCATTCAGATCTACATGGTTTATCCTAGATACCTGAGTCATATTCAGTGACTCATTTGTTGTCTTCTTTGAGTCAATGGAGAAAAATTAAATTTTCCAGTGTAAATTATTTTATTTCTCAAAACTTTTTTTTTTTTTTTTTTAATTCAGATCAATTTCCTCCCAAACATATGCAGTTTTATGATATCTGAGTGACTGATTTAGATTTAGAGGTTTTAATTTTAAATTTCTGAAACTAAGAGAAAAAAAATCTATTCTAAATTTTGTTATTCAGATAGACAGATGAAGAGTAATATATATACATATACATTCCACACTAAGAATTTATACAGAAAATTTGGAATGAAGATTTTTTTTTTTCCTTTGTGTTTCTTTTATTGAGCCATTCAGAATTCAGATGGTCAGGTCCCTGAGTGACCTGATCTAACTGGATGTTTTTCAACCTAATTTATCCTATGATTCTGTACTACAAGTAAATTATATATATATGTGAGGTTTCATAAGATATGTCACTGTAGGGTTGTCTTGGTCCCTTGAACTCTTTCTTGGACTTCCTTCAGTCTTCCAGACTTCTCAGGAGCTATGCACAACTTATTTCTTAGATTTAGTCAGAGATGTTATCGTGTCCACTACAAATAGTTGATCACCACTTTTGCATTTCAGTCTATGTGTTGAAGAATTCAAATTGCCTCAGTCTATTTTATGTTATAAATCAGTTGAAATTAATGGAAATTAAACTCAGACATCTTTACAATGAGATTCATCTGTCTAAAAGTAAGAAAAAATAAATCAATTTGCTAAAGATTATTAACATTTCTGCAGCTATTTTTCTTAATGTAACCAATTTTCTGTTCTTTGTCACCAACAGCATGATTTCCTGAGCAGGCTGAAAGTATCTAGCAAAAGAGAGGGGATAAGGAAAAGGTTCCTAGGGCTTCAGCTGCTGTTCACCTCAGTCCTTCCAGTTAGTAAAAGCACAAATAAGATCAAATGTTACCCTTGCCCAATCCCAGAAAACTTTCACAGTCCACATCAAATAATAAATATATAAATTAAAATAAAGGTTTGAGTTTAAGATGATGAGGCTAGACTATCACTGTCATCTCATCACTACATTCATGAGAATTTTACTATTCATAGTATCAGTACTTCAGATTGCTGAATAGATCCATCTGGAATTTGGGGTTGCAAGTCAGTAGAAGATTACTTAAATAGGCATCAAATAACCAAAATTATGGTATAGTTCCATTGATCTAGTCAGTGCCAACCTGTAGTTTATGATATTTATTTGTCTTCCTTTCAGAGTTATTACTTGAAGAATTGTGTGTTTTGATTATTTAAATTTCCTTGCAAAGAGATAAAAGATAATAAGAAAGTTTTTTTTTTTTTTAAGTATGTAAACAGTAAAAGGAAGATTAGGGATAATGTGGGTCCCTTGCTGAACAAGGGGGGTGTCCTGGTAATGGGAGACGCTGAAAAGGTGGAGATACTGAATGCCTTCTTTTTTTCAGTTTTTTGTTTCAAGGACTTCCCCCCGGGACTCCTCAACCCTGAAGGGAGGAGAAAGAGAAAGGAAGTGGAGATCTCCCCCCTTGTTGTCAATGAAGTGGTTAAGGAGCTTCTGAGTACGCTCAACACACGCAAATCCATGGGTCCCGATGGGATGCATCCACGTGTGTTAAGGGAGTTGGCAGAGGTGATCACTGAACCACTCTCTATCATCTTTGAAAGGTCCTGGAGAACAGGAGAGAGGTGCCTGAAGATTTGAGGACAGCCAATGTCACTCTGCCCTTCAAGAAGGGCAAGAAGGAGGATCCGGGAAACTACAGGCCAGTCAGTTTCACCTCTGTCCCTGGAAAGGTGTTGGAACAGCTTGTTCTGGAAGCCATCTCCAAGGAATTGGAAGAGAAGAAGGTTATGAGGAGTAGTCCGTATGGATTCACCAAGGGGAAGTCATGTTCCACCAACCTTGTTGCCTTCTATGTTGGCATCACCAGCTGGGTAGATAAGGGGAGAGCAGTGGATGTCATCTACCTTGACTTAGCAAGGCTTTCGATACTGTCTCCCATGACATCCTGCTAGCAAAGCTGAGAAAGTGTGGGATAGACAAGTGGACAGTAAGGTGGGTTGAGAACTGGCTGACTGGACGAGATCAGAGGGTGGTGATTGGCAGCGCAGAGTCTGGCTGGAGACCTGTGACTAGTGGTGTTCCCCAGGGGTTGGTGCTGGGTCCAGTCTTGTTCAAGATCTTCAGTGATGACTTTGATGAGGGAATAGTGTCTGCCCTCAGCAAGTACACTGATGACACAAAGCTGGGAGGAGTGGCTGACACACCAGAAGGCTATGCTGCCATTCAGTGAGACCTGGACAGGCTAGAGAGATGGTCAGGAAGAAACCAAATGAGGTTTAATAAGAGCAAGTGTATAGTCCTGAACCTGGGAAGGAACAACCCGAAGAATCAGTACAGGCTGGGGGATGACCTGCTGCAGAGGAGCTCTGAGGAGAAGGACCTGGGGGTAATAGTGAATGACAGGTTGGCCATGAGCCATTGGTGTGCCCTGGTGGCCAAGAGGGACAATTGGATCCTGGCGTGCATTAAAAGGGGTGTGGCCAGCAGGTCAAGGGAGGTGATCCTCCCCCTCTGCTCTCCCCTGGTCAGACCTCACCTGGAGTACTGTGTCCAGTTCTGGGCTCCCTGGTACAAAAAAGACAGGGATCTCCTGGAAAGCGTTCATCAGAGGGCCAGAAAGGTGCCTGGAGTATCTTACCTGTAAGGAAAGGTTGAGAGACCTGGTTCTGTTCAGCCTGGAGAAAAGAAGACTGAGAGGGGATCTCATCAATGTGTATAAATACCTGAGGTGTGGGAGACAGAGGGATTTGGCCAACCTCTTTGCAGTGGTTTGTGGGGACAAGACAAGGGGTAATGGCCACGAGATAGAACACAAGATGTTCCACACCAACATGCGAAAAAACATCTTCACTGAGGGTGACGGAGTACTGAAACAGGTTGCCCAGGTAGATTGTGGAGTCTAATGTGGGCATAATTTCCTCTTTTTTGCTCAACATCACACTCCAAACTCACCCTCCCTGTTCCTGTATTTATCTCTCTAGAATAAAACCTTAACTTGAAGTGATAAGGCTACCACTTTCATATGAGTTTCCTACAAGTTCACAGTATCGAGTCACCATATCAAATTAATATTTTCATAAAATGCAGGATTAGTATATGTACAAATCCTTTTATTGATAAATTAGAGAAATATACTGTATATACCGGGAGGACTGCTTGCTGTTTGTCTGGATTTTTGTTACATTATCAAAAATTAAATTTGATCTCCTGTATCTTAAAAGATTAACAAGGGTCATATTCACGTCAGGTTGATATTGAATCAAAATAGTATTTTCAGGAATATAGAATGTGTATACTTTTAAGAAGGTTTCTGTCACAGAATGTGAAATTCAATGTGACAAAAGGCACATGTTAGCCTTGGTGAAAAACTTTATGTTATCCATTTTATGAATGGTTACTATATAAGAAACTTAAATACAATTTTAATTTTATGTGGAAAGTCATTGAAAGGACTGTTGAGGGAGATAATAAACTGTTAACTTTTCTAGGCTTCCTTCAAACTGCAGAGCAAGTAGTTAAAATACAATAACTTATTAGTGAAGTCACCTATCTTAAGAAAATATCTAAGTGTACATTTATTGAAAACTATTAGTTCTTTTACCTGAACTTCTGAGTAAGGAAAGCCTAATTGCCAAATCCCAAGTGACTTATTGTTTATTTCTACACTGCTCTTTTAAAGTTTTAATGGAAGAGCCTTTATTTAGTATCCCTATTTTCTGTCATGTAGACATTTTTCTCCTGCAGCCAAGCACAACAGCCATTCAGCAGGTTTGAGAGAGACTCTGAAGGACTTTTGAGCATCATTACTGGGAGACCACCTCTGGGGATATTATACTTCAGATCAGTGAACCTGACCAACCTCATGAGTTTCTTCCACACACTTTTTCTGAACTAGATTTTCTTCTGTTTTTTTCACACCAGCATTTTTAAAATCACCAGCTTTTTCATATATAATTGGATGATGTCCCCAGTCAATGTTTTGTCTGTGATTCTTTTTTTTTTTTTTTTTTTTTTTTTGTGAGGTGTACTTGCACATGGTGCTGTTTGCTTGCTTCTTCCTACTATTCAGAGAAAGAGGCTATGCTCCCTTACCTCTGAAGTGGTATCTCTAATGTCCTGTCACTACTTTTGAAAGATCATTTAAGGGAGAATACAGAAAGGGTAGCTTCCTTTCCATATCAAAATCTCTTTGAAGTACCCACCTTTGGCTCTTTGCCTTCCTCAGTCTCTACAATGCAAGAAGCTCTCCTTTCAACTGAATCTGACACTTCTCTCACAGCAATTATCAACATGTAAGGAGATGATGAGACAGACAGGAGCTACAATCAAAAACATAAGTCTTTCAAAGTGATAGATAAATGTATCATTCCTCTCACCCATGTGGCACCTTGCTTGAGGCATCCTGTAGTGCTAATAAAAAAAAAAAAAAGGACCAGAAAGTGGAACGTTCTTATGGATTTTTGCTATGCCTTCACCACTGAATATTTGAAGAAATCATGCACAGGTATAGCACAGTGAGGGACAGTTTTAATATGAAGCTTTGGAGTACTAAAGATCATACTTATACATCACCTGTATTAAATATAAGTGACTCTAGAAAGTGCTCTAAGTAAGTGATTTTCAGACTTTCAGCTTGCAGCTAATAGAAGGCTGATCCTGCAACAGTTGGCAGTGATGCATTAAGGCCATGGAAGTTAATGGCACTGGTGTACAGGTATATACACACAGCTTCTATTTCTATATTTTCCAGTGAATATTCAGTAGAATATCCCATAACTCAGTATTGGAAGGTTCTGGGGTTCTTTAATAAATAAATAACAGCTGGTTCTGGAGCACAATCTCAGGTCACAAATACTAAGAAATTCAAGGTTAAGTCATGCTGGTAAGGCCAAAGTAAAGAATGATGTATTTACGAAGTAAGATTTCAAGTAGATAAGGTAAGGGGATAGTGGAAGACTGAGATGAGTGTTTAACAGAGAAAAGAGAGTGCTTTTGTTTCTTTGTTTGTTTGTTTTTTCATGGTTTTTGGTTTTGTTTTAAGAGAGTGTTTAAAGGAGTCAGTTTTGATCAATTTAAAACATTCCCTGGATTTAGCCATATTAACTAAACCTGTTTCTAGGCTCTTTATATGTTATATTAAGATACCATTTCAGAAGATGACTGTCTATTAACTATAAAAGAATCCAATATGACAAGCTCAGCTGGTGACTAACTTTTAAGGAGCTTAAACCTGGTGACATAAATCCAATGTTTTATGCTAAAATATACAAGTTAAGTTACCAGATTGACTCTAAATACCTTTCTCTCCTTACGGTGACTTCATATGTACTTTGAACCTTGTAAATTATTCAATATATTTTTTTCAAATTTTCAATATTTTTTTTCCCTTTGCTTCTGCTTAAGTTCCTTGAAACAGTTTTGTCTATATTATAGCTCTCTTCAGAAATAGAAATACAGATGTAGCAAAAGACAACATTAATATGAAGTTTCTGAACACCACTTTTTCTCAAGGTTCATCTGGCTTGAAATATGTCATGAACAGTGTAATTCACAGAATGACTGGCAACATTAATAACATAAGAAATGAAAATTATACTTAAAGTAGTTATGCTGTAGCTTGATACAGAAAGCTAATAGGCTTCAGTCTGGTTAACATGAATATTTTTTATTAAAATTTTAAACTACTATGCTTATTTAAAAATGGTGTGAGGAATGTTTTAACAATTCGTGTCCATACAGAACAATTCTGTTTGAATCCTGTCTGCCTCTGGGTCCTGCACTGGCAATTTAATTCTTGAACCACAGATGCAGTGTGTCCCAGTCTCCCCCTCATTCTAGTCATTTTATCAAGTTTTCAGAAAACACTCCTTAAATTTATGAACCTGTTTGCTTTTGTTATTCCGGACTTCTATTTCTAACAGTTACAGCCTTTTTTTTTTTTTCCTGTCTTCTTTCAGATTAACTTAACACTGCTATAGTGACTGTCCCTGTGAATGGCTGGTGAAGAATGTTTTAATTACTCGTGATGTGTCAATAAGAAAGCTATTTGTGTTTGATGTCTGGGAGTTTCAGAACAACTGATAACACCTAGTGACTGTTATGCGATACTATGCAGACCTTTGGTATCTGGCCAGAGGGCCAAGAGATTAAGAAGAAGAAAAAAGAAGCTGAAGGACGGCTGGGAGACAAGACCTGCAGAAAATGTTCTATAAACTTGGTATGGTGCCAAGTGAGTACAAAGGGGAGAGGAAGACTACGAGCCTTCAGCATGAAAGACCCCTAGAAACCCCCAGAGGAGACTGATGCGCATGCTCCAGTAGGAGGGACTGGACCCCGGAAGCTAATTATAATAATCTATTTTTTTTAGAATTAATAATGAATATGTATTAGTCTAGGAGCATAAAAATCAGCTGCTTGATGTAACTGGTGTGCGTCCTGGTGGAGCAGAGACTCCCGGTGCACCCAGCGCTGTTTGCTTACCTCTATTCCTTTATATTCTTTCAATAAATCCTATTTTTATTTAATCCTAATTTGAATCCTGAGCGATTTATAACAATGGGCATGAGCATGACTTATGCTTTTGTTATGAATAAGAGAACTGAAATTAACACCTTAATTCTTCTAGTACTTCTCAGAGAATCATTTCCCACTAGTGATAAAAGATTGTATTCAAGCTAGCCTTATTTTTTAACTTTTTATGCCTGTTTGTCTATTTTTTCTTCATGTCCTCCTTGTTGTGACATAGATTCTAAATTATTTTATTTGGCAAATACAATGTCTCATTTGCTTGTTTTTTTAACTTGATGGTGAACCTCTGATTCAGACCAATATGTGGTTAGACTGAACAAAAGGTCAGAAATAATTTTTGATTTCAGTAGTCAGTGAAGCATCTGGGGAAGACTATCAGTTTTATAAAGTGTATTAAATTTGGCCCTAACTTGTTGAGAGACATTGATTTCAGTAAAATTTGGATCAGACTTCTGGGAGATGTTTTGTTTTGACCTGGTTATAGTATCATGTGCTAGACAAGATGTGGAGGACTCTGCTAAATAGATTAATGCAAATAGAAGAGATAAATTTTATGTGGTTTCTATCTATCAACACAAAATTAGATGGCAGTATTCTCTTTCGTGTTACACAGATACACTGATAATGGAATTGCTCTTAGAATGACACACCTCTTTTAATATCTAGAACAAGGATGAAGAGGAAACTTAAGTGTTAATATCCAAGGGAATTTCCCAACAATACTCCCACTGAAATTATGAGTTAATGGAAGACTCTTTAAAGCTTACTATGTAACATTCTAAAGAATGTTAGGCTGAGTACACTGAACACTGCTTGAAGATCAGCTGCTATAGTAACTATTTTAAATAAATAAATAAATAAAAGACACATACAGCACACATGATACATAGGCATACACAAACAAACAAAACCTAGGCAAAATAGAAGTGGCATATTGCCTACTTCTGAACACTATCTTTGTGGTTTTAGCCCTGAAATAAGACAACAGTGTTTGCTTCATTCCCCAGACTAAAAAGGACTAAAATACTGCACTTCAGTTTGCTCTGCCCCTCTGCCCCACTTTCTTTATGTAGCCTAAATTTTAAACTTGATTGCTGGAAATTCAAGATATGTATTTGAGAAGGAATTATTTATTTATTTATTTATTTATTTATTTATTTATTTATTTTTGTACCTCTCAATCCACCTTTTTAACAACAGATAGCTGTGATAATTATTTAATGAAGACCAACATATCCTGTTTTTTGGTAGAGTTTGGTTTGGTTTGTACTTAAAAAATTATGATCTGTGTGCATTTAATGTACAGTGACTGAAAATTGCTTGGTTTGGTTTCACTATATTTTGGGTTGTGATGTCCAGAGGCAATATAGTTCATTATCATTTCAGAAGCAGAATAATTATTGAAAAAGGTCTGTAATACATGCTCATTCTGGATTTTTATTGTATTTCTATAGCCCAGTGATTAATTTATCCAAGCTGGGAACATTTTATAATTGAAGGTCTTGTTATACATTTAACAGCAAATGCTGAACTGGAATTTATATTTTTCTGTAAACAATGAAGAATGTAATTGAAAACTTTTCTTATCCTTAACCAGCCTGCAATCAATCATCACTAAGGAATTTTGATGTCATTGCTGTTGTTGTATTTTATTAAACATATGGAAAAGGCAAAATGTCATAATGTGCTGGATGTTACATAATAATTACTATATTAATTATAACATTAAGATAATACCAGCACTGAAAGCTACCTTTATATATATTGCACTATATTATATTAATAATAAACTCTATAATTTATTATTAATTAAAATAAAAGAAATATAACACAATCACTTTAATAAAAATATTTTATTTCTGCTGCAGTTTTCTCTTTTTATGCTGCTTCTCTCAAGGCAGATATACATACAGAACAAACATGC
Organism: Netta rufina; assembly: GCF_964035555.1. Classification (NCBI taxonomy): domain Eukaryota; kingdom Metazoa; phylum Chordata; class Aves; order Anseriformes; family Anatidae; genus Netta; species Netta rufina. The sequence continues at coordinate 38,290,201 of NC_140123.1, read as the reverse complement.
TTTATTTCCAGTTGACATTTAAAGCACACTTTTGCCTTTGTATTTTTCTGCTTGAATAAAACAATTACCCAGTATAATAACAGAAATTTTTCAATCTCAGTCTTGCTGTGTTTTTTTTGAACTATAACAGAAATTGTCAGAAAAATTAAAGTAAGAAAAATAGCACACTACAGATTGTAGAACAATTGGTGAGAAAAAAAAAATGTATAGAATGAAATATTTTAAAATATCTAGCTTTTAAAAATATATAGCTAAAGTGTTAGCCTGAATCTCTTTATAAAAACAGAGTGAAAAAATAATATTAAAAACTATCAAAACTTTGGAGAACTCCATGAGTTGTAACTCAACACTATTTATAAAGACCCAGGGCCTCATCATGCTGTGAAGTTAATTACAAAATCATTTTGACATTCATGAGAGCAGATTTAATCCTTGCTACACACTGAATGACACAGTGTCCTAAAGAAAACAGGAACCACCAATTTTGACTGTCTTTTATCACAGAATCACAGAATCACAGAATTTCTAGGTTGGAAGAGACCTCAAGGTCATCGAGTCCAACCTCCAACCTAACGCTAACAGCCCTCCACTAAACCATATCCCTAAGCTCTACATCTAAACGTCTTTTGAAGACTTCCAGGGATGGTGACTCCACCACTTCCCTGGGCAGCCTGTTCCAATGTCTAACAACCCTTTCAGTGAAGAAGTTCTTCCTAACATCTAACCTAAAACTCCCCTGGCTCAACTTAAGCCCATTCCCCCTCGTCCTGTCACCAGGCACGTGGGAGAACAGGCCAACCCCCACCTCGCTACAGCCTCCCTTGAGGTACCTAAAAAGAGCGATAAGGTCACCCCTGAGCCTCCTCTTCTCCAGGCTGAACAAGCCCAGCTCCCTCAGCCGCTCCTCGTAGGACTTGTTCTCCAGGCCCCTCACCAGCTTCGTCGCCCTTCTCTGCACCCGCTCAAGCACCTCGATGTCCTTCTTGTAGCGAGGGGCCCAAAACTGAACACAGTACTCGAGATGCGGCCTCACCAGAGCTGAGTACAGGGGGACGATCACCTCCCTCGCCCTGCTGGTCACGCTGTTCCTGATACAAGCCAGGATGCCGTTGGCCTTCTTGGCCACCTGAGCACACTGCTGGCTCATATTCAGCTGACTATCCACCATCACTCCCAGGTCCTTCTCTGCCTGGCAGCTCTCCAACCATTCCTCTCCCAGCCTGTAGCTCTGCTTGGGGTTATTGCGCCCCAGGTGCAGGACCCGGCACTTGGCCTTGTTGAACTTCATGCAGTTGACCTCAGCCCATCGGTGCAGCCTATCCAGATCCTCCTGCAGAGCTTTCCTACCCTCGAGCAGATCGACACACGCACCTAACTTGGTGTCATCTGCGAACTTACTGAGGGTGCACTCGATGCCCTCGTCCAGATCATCAATGAAGATATTAAAGAGGACCGGCCCCAGCACCGAGCCCTGGGGGACGCCACTAGTGACTGGCCTCCAACTGGACTTGGCTCCATTCACCACGACTCTTTGGGCCCGGCTATCCAGCCAGTTTCTAACCCAGCGAAGCGTGCGCCAGTCCAAGCCAAGAGCAGCCAGTTTCTTGAGGAGAATGTTGTGGGAGACGGTGTCAAAAGCCTTGCTGAAGTCAAGGTAGACCACATCCACAGCCTTTCCCTCATCCACCCAGCGCGTCACTCTGTCATAGAAGGAGATCAGGTTCGTCAGGCATGACCTGCCTTTCATAAACCCATGCTGACTGGGCCTGATCGCCTGCTTCCCCTGCAATTGCTGCATGATGACTCTCAGGAGGATCTGCTCCATGAGCTTTCCTGGCACTGAGGTCAAACTGACAGGCCTGTAGTTCCCCGGGTCTGTCCTCCGGCCCTTCTTGTAGATGGGCGTCACGTTTGCTAGCCGCCAGTCGATTGGAACCTCCCCTGATAGCCAGGACTGTTGATAAATGATGGAAAGTGGCTTGGCCAGCTCCTCCGCCAGTTCCCTCAGTACCCTTGGGTGGATCCCATCCGGCCCCATCAACTTGTGCACATCCAAGTGCCGTAGCAGGTCACCAACCAGTTCTTCATGGATAATGAGGGCCACATCCTGCTCCCCATCGCCTTCCACCAGCTCAGGGTACTGAGTATCCAGAGAACATCCGGTATTGCCGCTAAAGACTGAGGCAAAGAAGGCATTGAGCACCTCCGCCTTTTCCTCATCTCTTGTAACTAAGTTTCCCCCCGCATCCAGTAAAGGATGGAGATTCTCCTTAGTCCTCCTTTTTGTGTTGATGTATTTATAGAAACGTTTTTTGTTATCTTTAACGGCAGTAGCCAGATTGAGCTCCAGATGAGCTTTGGCCTTCCTAATTTTGTCCCTGCACAGCCTCGCTACTTCTTTAAAGTCCTCCTTAGTGGCCTGCCCACTTTTCCAAAGCTTATAAACCCTCTTTTTCCTCCTAAGATCAAGACACAATTCTCTGTTGAGCCAGGCTGGTCTTCTTCCCCGCCAGCTCGTCTTTGGGCACGTGGGGACAGACCGTTCCTGCGCCATTAAGACTTCCCTCTTGAAGAGCGCCCAGCCTTCCTGGACCCCTCTGCCCTTCAGAACCACCTCCCAAGGGACTCCACCAACTAGTGTCCTGAGCAGCTCAAAGTCAGCCCTTCGAAAGTCCAATACAGCGGTTTTACTGGTCCCCTTCCTGGCCTCGCCAAGAATAGTGAACTCCACCATTGCGTGGTCACTCTGCCCAAGACAGCTCCCGACGATCACGTCCTCCACCAGTCCTTCTCTGTTTGTGAAGAGAAGGTCTAGCGGGGCACCACCCCTGGTAGGTTCACTAACCAGCTGCGTCAGGAAGCTATCTTCCACGCTCTCCAGAAACCTCCTAGACTGCTTTCTCAGGGCTGTGTTGTGCTTCCAGGATATGTCAGGGAAGTTGAAGTCCCCCACGAGTACAAGAGCTGATGATTTTGCAACCTCTGTCAGCTGCCTGTAGAATTCCTCATCCGTCTCCTCATCCTGGTTCGGCGGTCTATAGCAGACCCCGACCAGGACACTAGCCTTGTTGTCCCTGCCGATCCTAACCCAAAGGGACTCGACCTTGTCATTCCCAACCTCGAGTTCTACAACCTTGTAAGACTCTCTAATATAGAGAGCCACACCACCACCCCTTCTATGCTGCCTGTCCCTTCTATAGAGCTTATAGCCAGGCATTGCAGCACTCCAGTCATGAGACTGGTCCCACCACGTCTCCGTGATGGCAACCAAGTCGTAGCCTGCCTGCCGCACGATGGCTTCCAGCTCCTCCTGTTTGTTACCCATGCTGCGTGCATTGGTGTAGATGCACTTCAGCTGGGCCATAGCCTTATCCTCCAGCCTTGCCATTGTTCCCCCTGGCACAGCCCCAACAATCCTAGCCTCAGCCCCATCCCCCTTCCTACCTAGTTTAAAGCCCTCTCAATGAGCCCTGCCAGTTCCTGGCCCAGGATCCTTTTTCCCCTAAAAGATAGGGACCCGTCTGCGGCCATCAGGCCAGGTGCTGAGTAAAGTGCCCCATGATCAAAAAACCCAAGATTTCTGCGTTGGCACCAGTCCCGGAGCCACGTGTTTAACAGGTGAGCTTTCCGTGTCCTCTCTGAACCCCTCCCTGCCACCATAGGGATGGACGAAAACACCACCTGCAATATATATATATATATATATATATTATATATATATATAATTTCTCGAGAAGAGAAAATTAATGTTGAGATATACCAAAAATTAACCAGGTCCTGTTTCTATTTCCCTTCATTAACTTCAATGTCTTTACACTATTTCACACTCCAATTTATTAGGTCTGGATTGATAACACTATATGAAGGTATTTACATTAGCGTAAAACATTATCTGTGTACATCATAATAATTCATGTTATCATAGAGCATAGACAGGACTGATCTATCCATTTCTGCAGTGCTGCCCCTTTCTGAGAAGGAATATTTTCAAAAAGAAGGAAAATTCAGTCCTCTCCTCTCCTCTCCTCTCCTCTCCTCTCCTCTCCTCTCCTCTCCTCTCCTCTCCTCTCCTCTCCTCTCCTCTCCTCTCCTCTCCTCTCCTCTCCTCTCCTCTCCTCTCCTCTCCTCTCCTCTCCTCTCCTCTCCTCTCCTCTCCTCTCCTCTCCTCTCCTCTCCTCTCCTCTCCTCTCCTCTCCTCTCCTCTCCCTCTTCCTCTTTCTCTCTTCTCTCCTCCTCCTCCTCCTCCTCCTCCTCCTCCTCCTCCTCCTCCTCCTCCTCCTCCTCCTCCTCTTCCTCTTCCTCTTCCTCTTCCTCTTCCTCTTCCTCTTCCTCTTCCTCTGAGTACATACTCAGGAAGTTTGCAAACAACATCAAGTTGGGGGGAAGCGTCTATCTGCCAGAGGTTAGGAAGGCCTCGCAGAAGGACCTGGACAGCATGGGTCAATGGGCAGAGGCCAATGGGATGAGGTTCAACATGGCTAATTGTCGCATCCAGCACTTTGGCCACAGCAACCCCATGCAACACTACAGGCTTGGGGCAGATTGGCTGGAAAGCTGTGCATAGGAAAGGGATCTGGAGGTACTTGTCAATGCTTACCTGAACATGAGCTGGCAGCGTGCCCAGGTGGCCAAGAAAGCCAATGACATCCTGCCTTGTATCAGGTATAATGTAATCAGCAGGACCAGGGAGGTGAACGTCCCCCTATAATCTGCTCTGGTGAGGCCACACCTCAAGTACTATATTTAGTTTTGGGCTACTCACTACAAGACGGATATCAAGACCCTGGAGCATGTCCAGAGAAGGGCTACGAAGCTGGTGAAGGACCCGGAGCACAAGTCTTATGAGGAGCAGCCGAAGGAAATGGAGTTGTTTAGTCTGAAGAACAGGAGGCTCAGGGGAGACCTTATTGCTTTCTACACCTACCTGAAAGGAAGTTGTGGGGAGCAGGGGGCTGGCCCAGATAACTAGTGATAGGACTAGAGGGAATGGCTTCAAGATACGAAAGGGAAGGTTCAGGTTGGAAATTAGGAGACATTTCTTCTCAGAAAGATTAGTCAGGCATTGGGATTGTTTGCTCAGGGAAGTGGTGGAGTCAGCGTCCCTGGGGTTGTTCGAGGAAAGTTTGGATCTGGTGCTTAAGGACAAGGTTTAGTGGGTGACATTGACAGTAGGGTGATGGACCAGATGATCTTAAAGGTCTTTTTGCGACCTTAATGATTCTACAATTCTATAGTTTTAAATTATATGAATTACCTTTTTTAGCATATAGTTAACGTCATTCTGCTGCTATCAATGTTTGCCTGGCAAATGAATGTGGAAAAATGCACTTTTGTGTTTATTCATGTGAATTAATATTGTCAACTTAATATGAGACCCCTTTATATGTTCTTTATTATGTTGCGGCATGACAGAAATAATAACAAAATTAAAGGACACATTCTATACCAAGCCTCATGCCAATTGTAAGTTTGTGATTTGTGTCATCTTGGTTGTAAGTACCTATTCAAGTACTTATTCCTTTTTTTTTTTTTTTCTTTCTCTTTTTTTTTTTTTTTCAGCAGAGAGTACATCTCAGTAAATAGTAACTAGTACAATGAACTAAAATTAGTGCAGTCTATTATATTTCTTTATTATTAGGTAAACAAGTTAAACTCTACTTTTAATGTTTTTTGAAAAGTCTACTTTTAATAGTAAATTAGTTGTTGTTATGGTCTAAATTAGACTTTTCTTATAATATTGTATTGGGTTCTGAATGTTAGTCTTCTGCACATACTCTCAATTTACTTTTAGACCTAAATTACACCTTTATAGTTAGCTATTCATATGAGCAACTGTGACATTCAGTCTTGCACTTACCGGGTATTACATAACAACATTATTTAGTAGTTTATTCTATTATCAAGTTCAGGTATCATCAAGTAAACTTGTCAAACTGCTGTAACTCTGTGATGAAAATTCTAAATGTGTTTTTTTGAAATAAATGTCTTAATATTGAATGTGACATCTATCTATTTTAATCAAATCTTTTCACTCTCTTAATGTGTTTTCCTTCACTTAAGTTCATGTCAGATCATATGCAATAGCATATCTATCTGTTTATCTGTAGAAAGTCAAGACACTGAACCTAGTCAAAGAAATAAATATATGTTCATCCACTAATTCAGATGGTTAAGGAAAACTTCGTTTCACATGCATTAAAGTGTAGCATTAACTAATGTATGCATTAGTGATGTACTAGTGATTTCTTAGTATACACACTTGACAATTTAATGACTTGCAAATAGAAATATATTAGAAATCAACAATACAGGAAGACCAAAATGTAGGATAATAATATATAGTGACAGTAAGTCCTCAGACTTTTATGTGACCATTCTTCACTCAGTCACACTGTTGTTATTCTTTCCAGTCATGCAAGTAAGCATTTCTTGTCTAAGTAAAAATACACAGGCATGTATCCCAGACTATATCTAGGTAAACAGAAACCTAGAAATAATGTTTATTTCATAATCGTCGGCAGGTTTCATTGACTGATGTAATTATCTATTGTAAAAACAGCCAATGAGATCTGAAAATTATTCTTAAACAGTTATATCATGCCTTCAGTATTCAGCCCATAGAAATTTGTTATTATTGCGTAGATCTGTTTGTAGTTCAGACTTTATTGATCATTATGACAGAAGGGTTTTCTTAAAACTTTTTTTTTTTTTCTTCATGCTACACCATTCTTCTTCTCAAATTATTTTAATGCAAATTAAATTTATATTTGCAAATTTATTCAGAATCTTGTAGGAAAAAAATGGATGGACACCATTTTGTAAAGCCTGAAATTAAAGAAAAAAGAAAAAGGGGGGAGGGAAGGGAAGAAAAGAAATCACCAAGTAAAATAAATTAATTCTTCAGTACTCTTTAATTAGTAAAATCTTACTTAGTTCTTGGTTTATGAAGTGGGTTAATTTCACCCAGCAGTCCAGGGTTTTTCATCACCTCTAGTCGGTGATGAAGGCCATGAGTACACAATGATTCCTATGACGTAACAAAGAGATAAGATAAGAGATAAGCAATAAGCGATAAGTGATAAGATACAAGAGACAAGAGACAAGAGACAAGAGACAAGACAAGACAAGACAAGACAAGATAAGATAAGATAAGATACGAGATAAGAGATGGGTAAAGGAGTTCAGATGACTAGGTTAACAGTAGATAAAAACACAAACAAGCAAAGAAAAATTTGTAGATACCTAAAACTAAGTAAGATAAATCCAGCCCCAAAATTTCAGGAAGTTAAAATTAGAAAAAAATAATTATATCCTACAAGTAATGTTAAAGAGAAAATCTTAGTTCTGTTGCAATAAATTTCAATTTTGCAACATAGTTTTAAAAGAATAAATAAAGCCCAATTAGTTTTATATAAGAATCAATTACATTCCTCTTTGTGGAAATGAGAGATTACCTCTGTATTACATAATCACAGGTGCTTCTGCAGATAGAAAACTAATATTTATATTGATATATGTTATCCCCCCCCCAAAAAAAAATAAATATCTAGTTGAGTATATATCTCATGCAATTTCAGAGAGAGTACTGTACAGTTTATCTGTAATAGTTCAAGCAATAGAATACCAGATTACAAACCATAGAATAACAGATTACAATCAACAGTCATGATAGATAAGTGTTAATAGATAGGATGAAATAGGCACATGTGCCTATTTCAAAGTTCTGTCTGTAGTTATTGCTAATTATTATTTGATTGAAAATATAAGAACATGAAGAAGACATAATGGGAGGAAATGATTGACTAGTAAAAAATGGTGTGTAAGATATAGTTGGAATTTGTCATATTGTAGTTCACTGATATAGCCTAGGGGTCACAAAATCTGCTATTTTCCTCAAGTTTCTGCCCTTGCAAAAAAAAATAATTGCTTGACAGCTTTTGATTTTTTTCTTGTTTTCTTTGTATTGATTTCAAACAGAATTTTCACCATAACTGATTAATCTCTATATGGAACACACATGTTCTCTTCCTTTTTCTTAAGATAAATCTCATACACTCTTGTCCCCTGCCCAAAACAATAGTAAAAATAAATAAATAAATAAATAAATAAATAAATCTCTGAAAGGAATGCCCAGAAAGAATATCAAAGAATTCTAATTTTCAAAGGAATATGAGTGTGGAAAGATGTAAGCAAACAGATTTTGGAGTGATGCAACGTTTGAAAATTATGCTTCACCATTTTCTATTTTTCCCACTTCATAAAACTTAATGATTTTTGTGGGTTTTAAAATATTTTTTTTTCCTGAGTTTGTCTGTTTGAAAGCATCATATTTCAATGTTATTACTACCTGTTCCTATGTCTGTCAAAGACAATCTCGAACTTTACATTTGTGTCAGTTAACTAGAATGAGATTCAGAGAATGTATAACACTGCAGACAAATCTATCTCATAGAATATATATTTTTTTCCTAAATCCCAATTTTTCTTCAATTTGGGATTGGAACTGATATGGAATTCAAAAAATTTAAGTACTACTGTGCCTGCTCAGGTGCAAGTACTTTGTCGTTGTGTTCAGTTTTGGGCCCCTCACTACAAGAAGGACATCGAGGTGCTTGAGTGAGTCCAGAGAAGGGCAACGAAGCTGGCGAGGGGCCTGGAGAACAAGTCCTACGAGGAGTGGCTGAGGGAGCTGGGATTGTTCAGCCTGGAGAAAAGGAAGCTCAGGGGCGACCTTATCGCTCTCTACAGATACCTTAAAGGAGGCTGTAGCGAGGTAGGCATTCTCCCACGTGCCTGGCGACAGGACAAGGGGGAATGGGCTAAAGTTGCGCCAGGGGAGTTTTAGGTTGGATCTTAGGAAGAACTTCTTTACCGAATGGGTTGTTAGACATTGGAACGGGCTGCCCAGGGAAGTGATGAAGTCACCATCCGTGGTAGTCTTTAAAAGACGTTTAGATGTAGAGCTTAGGGATATGGTTTAGTGGGGACTGTTCGTGTTAGGTCAGAGGTTGGACTCGATGATCTTGAGGTCTCTTCCAACCTAGAAATTCTGTGATTCTGTGATTCTTCTTAGCTTCCTTGTCCCATAAGCTGCAAAGTAGAGAATAAGTTTACAGAAAGCATATCTGGGAGAGTCTCTGGAAAAAGAGCACCAATTCCACAGTCCACAGCTGAAGAAAAATGAAGGAGAATGAATATGTAATTAATCCTATTAATTAAATATCAGATCCTCACTTTGTTCATGACTTACAGAATGGCATTATATGGTCATAAAATGTTTGTGCAAAGACTGTCCTTGATTTCATTGTTTGGGATACAGACACAGAAAAATCTTTGAAAGGGGAAGATGAATTTTAATTCTAAATAGCTGTCAAACCACTATGTGCCATCATCTATCTAAGAATAAAGATGCCTGTGTCTGGAAAGCCTTCTATTTCTGTTAAGTGGCTCGCTCACATATGGGAAATCTTTCTTCCTAACACACTTTCTCTTTAGAACAATAAACAAATGAATAAATATTTAAAACAAAACAAACAAAAAAGAACATAATGAAGTATACAGCTTTCTCTGCACACACATCCACAAATACACACATGCACACAAATATTTGTATATTTTAATTTTCCTTTTTGAAGCCACACTGTTTTGTTTTGTTTGATTTAGATGGTTTTTTACTTCTGTGTGAGTTATTTTTCAATGTTTTTCTAGTACTGAATGAAGAACTCATACTTTTTCTACAATAACAGGTAATATGAATTTAATATTTTTAATTGAAGTAGATATTTTTGTTTTCAAAGTGTAAGAATAATTTTCCTCCTTTTTTTTTTTTTGTTATTTACTACAGCATTTTTCATCTTGACACTTCTAAATCTCAGTTTATCATGTTTTTTAACCTGAATGAAGTCTCTACTAAATAATATTTCAATAAGCTCCTAAAAGAACATTAAAAGAAAAGGTAAGAACATTTTTAGGATATTCCTGGTGTCTGTTTCTAATTTAATAGTTATTTGAACTCCATGTAAGCTAAGAGTACTACAGATTTTTTTACATACATATAAATTTATCCATATTACATTTAAATGTATCTATATTAGAATAACAAACATTACTGTGTTATATGTATTGACTATGTTCAATTTGGTTTTGAAAGTTTTGGACTTTGCAAATAACATTTATAACTAACTTTTATACAAATTGTTTTCTTGCATATAAAGTCAGATACGTTAGGAAACCAATGAGTACTTATATTTTCTAATTTAGAATTAATATATATATGTATTACTTTGGAATATAGTAAATATGTCTACTGTCTCACTAAACATTTCATTTTGCTCATCTGTGCTTTAAGTAATCATGTGTAAATCACAAGCCACTTACTCAGTGTCTTCTCTAGAAGCACGGCTTTGAGTTTCTACCGTTAGTATGTTAGGCTGGACCTCAAACTCAGTTTTCAATGTCATGGTAGATTTTTAGCAGGTTTTTTTTTTTTTTTCTTTTTTTTTTTTTCTTCTGCTCCATTACCAAATCGTTTCAGCTACCTTGTTTGCTGGAGAGGGTTAGCAGTAAATATTGTCACTTGCTTTCTCAGGGCTGGGAGAGGACTATTTCAGAGCAAGTCAGAAGAAAACTGTTTATTCTTCCCATATGTAAGACTAATTAAGCTTGCATTAACCGTAAATATTTATTGCCATTATGTAATAGAAACTTCCTGTGAAAATGTGTTCTGTTTTGTTGAGACACAAGAACATTGCTAGAAAAGGTAAAATGTGATGTCGTTTTTCACATTATCCCCTTCTCACATAAATAACCTTATCTGTTTCTTGATGAGATTACTCATGTGGTGGAAACAACAACAACAAAGTACGATAACAAAAAACACACCAATGTCAGTTCAGAAAGCCCAATTATGTTCAAAAATCACAAGGATAAACAGCAGTAGAAGCAGCAGAATTAGTTATATACTTCACAAGACAAGGCAATTCACCAGCTAGGACAATATTATCATGAGGTTCTAGCCAACTGCATTAATCAATAAAGTGAGACTTCCTTCCATGGTTTATGGTTTTATAACAGTCACCTCTCCTGAATGTGGTTCTGAGGAAGTTCTTGGACTTCTCCGAGATAACTGTCTCTAGGACACTAAGTTCCACATCAATGGGAAAACAAAGGAATCTGCAGTTCTGGGGTGGGGGGGTGGAGAATTGGAGAGGTCAAAGAAGGAGTGGGGAGAGAGAATAGTGGGTGAGAGGAGTGAACTGATTCCACAGCCAAAACATTTCTGTGATAAATTGTGCAAATGTTTTTCTTAGACAAATTAGTAAGCATGACTTTTGCAACATATATATCAGTAGTTAGGAAGATAGCTATAACAGTAATGAGGAGAATCTTTAAAATATATGGAAATTTATATCCTCAAATAGTATGTCATTGCAGTAAGTGATTCCTTTGTTCAGGAGGCAGAGAAACAAGGACAGGAGAATCAGTGATAGCAGAAACAATGCTTAAGCAAATTCCTCTACCTGTTATGACTAAGTTTGTTTCCGCTTACAGAGCCAAGCTATTCCCATTGACATTGTACTTAGATGAGGATAGAGTAAGAGCAACTTCACACTGATATACTGTATATCTTCTTGCTACTCTATATTTATAGTTCTATGTATGCTGACACTTTGTAGATTTTTTTACCCCTTTGGATGTAAGAATTTTAACCAAATATACATATATATATATATATATATATATATATATATATATAACTCTTTTTAATACACACAAGCAGAAACATCTCTGACGTTTTAAGGTAAAGGAAGAGAAGGGGAACCAGCCATTCTTTTTCCGATCAAAACCTTTATTGTTACAGCCTAAATAATATTAATATTAAAAACAAAACAAAACAGGTTTGTGGGATTAATTCTGTAATGCACTCAATTTTAAATGGTAGAAGAAACTGTGTTATATACCCATTCAATGATACTGGTAATTAAATTAGACAAATATTAGCTAGCAATATGACAATCATCATAATTTCCTTTAGAAATATATATATGTATTTTATATTTACAGTCTGAAGTATGCTATAAACACTATCTCTGAAAATTGTAAGATGTTGATCTCATTGAAAACTAATAAAAATAATTTCAGGTGTATTTTGTTTAAAGGAAGTAAGTAAAAGCCTTTAAATTCACCACATTTATGACCTTATGTATTATGTCATGTTGTGTTACATCAGTCTAAACATATTCATTTCTAAATATTTGATGTGACATCCTGTAACTTGATTCACAGTGTTTAGGATTTAAGAGACACAGCTGTATTTGAGAAGTACAGTGTAAGAAAAAATTCCCCAAGCCTTTTTAATGCTAATTAGAAATATGTATAAGTAACAGTAATTACATGTGTATTTTTGAAAAAAAAAAAAATAAAAATCTGGAGTGCTTTTATCATGTAGCAGCATAAAGAAATGTAATAAGTTCAAAAGCTTTAATAGCTCACTGTTAATAAAAGATCTATGCTTACATTATATTTTCAATGATGCAACACTGGTTATTTCATTAAAGTGACTTCTTATGTACTCCACTAGTAAGAGTAAGTTTAGAATAAGAGTAATCCCAGAGTAATTAGGGATCCCTGAAGTAAAAACAAACACTCTAAATGTATATATATGTACAATTGTATGTATTAGCAAAACACAAAATCCTTTATTTCACAGCTAATTTGATATTGGCATAGCAGCTAAGTTCCCTTGGATGGGAAAGTTGTGAGAGTACTAAAAAAAACAAAAACAAACAAACAAACAAAAAAAAATACAATCAAATGTACCTAAATTTTATCCTACAGAAAGGAATGAAGAAACACTCACATCTTAATAAGAAATTCATTTACAACAAAAATAATCTTTATTCATGTGCTGTAAAATCAGTTTGTGGAAGGCTGGTAAATTGTAAAAAACAATAATTTTAATTGATAAAATCAGACGGTGCAGTGATAAAGTCACATGCATCAGCCATGTTAAACCATCAAACATATGATTTGACAGACCTTCTATTTTAGTTTATCCATCATCACAGAATACCTTAATAAATTCCAATCAGTCGGTTACATCCGAACAGGGCAATGTGATTCAATAGGGCTAGCATTAGTTATAGACAACTGGGGGTTAAAGAGGTTTACCTATGATCCAGTTTGGCTTGAGCATGCTTATTGCTAGTGATGGAAAAAATAATAAATAAATAAATATTTGCTGTCTAAGCGTTCAGAGCTACCAGCTTGAAAAATAAACTTTTTCACTTGCAAATCTAACACAGAAATTTGTCACAAACATGAGAAATAGAAAACAACAACAACAACAAAAAACTATGATTTCTGGGCACTTTTCAGAGTAGGAATATGCTTTCAGATTGTACAGTCCTTGCTGCTAATCATCTTAGGGTACTCAGTCTTGGAAGATATCAGACAAATCCACTATATCATTGTCTTCTGGCAAACTTCCTTAAGTTACAAAGTGGTGCTCACAAATTCAAGCATCAAATGACACTTATGTGCAATATTTGTAAACATGTTTCAGAATATAACACACAATGATACAAAATACACTTCAAGAATCTGAAGATAGATGACTGAAGATATTGTGAGAGTGAAAGTGTCTTGGGAGCTTACAAAAATATAGCAGGTATAGTGAATTACCATGAAAATTGTAGAGAAAGCTTGATTTCTTACTTCTACTTTTTAGTGTATGTACTTCTGTGTAGATGAATAAGAAAGACATATAATTTAAATAAAATTCAGGTTCTTTTCAATGTTTGAATACAACACATCTCATCCTGTTACAACAGAGAAAAAGCCATTAACACTTCAAAAGACAGGTCCTAAAATATCCCTAACATTTTAACCTGACATTTTAAATAATTCTCATTCTATGTGTGTGTGTGTGGACTGTGTGGAAAGTTTTCTTTTTCATTTCTTATAGAACATGACAAATTCTTGCAAGGTATTCTGTGTATTTAGAAATCATGGTATCAACTCCACACTTTGTGTTTCCACTAAAAGCCCTGATGAGGACCCTCTTAAACAACCTTTTTTGTTTGTTCGTTATTAAGTATTTTGTTGTTAAGATTTTTGGCAGAAGTATAGAATTATTACATTCTTTAGGAAAACTGTTGAAAAGACAACAAAAAGAAAAATCTAGAATTCCTTTATGATAATGAAGGTTCAAATGAAATCTTACTTTACAACTGGCTTCTAATCAGCTATTATATAGGAACTTTGGTACTATCTTCCCTTGCAGCAATTGCAATCTTAAACCCAAACCATGTTATTTTTATTTATTTATTACCCCAACCTGTATTTATGAAAGACCTGTGTTACTTGTGATCTTATTTTCTATTCTTAAGAGTTTCCTTTTATCAGGGAATTGAGATTTGTGCTAAGGCCTGCTGCAGAATTATTTCAAGCTGTAGGCCAGATTGGAGACCAACAAAAGGGACAAAGACATGAATAAGGAACGCTATTTTCCAACAAAGTATAGACAACAGTAGAAATAGATGTTGCTATGTGAGGTGTTACCAATGGTAAGACATCAAAAAAGTACTCCAAAATTATGGACCAAACTAGGCAGATGTGATCAGATGCTGTAACAAAACAAAATGGGGGTGCAATATCATTAGAAACTTTACAATCTCCTTTTCTCAGCCGACAAGCATCCTAATCAAGATCAGCTTCAGATATCACCTGTGAAATTTCCTCTAAACACTACTACATAAGTACACTCTCTGCTATGTGTCTACTGCTTGCGCTTGAGCTGTTGGATCATTTCAATTCAGGACATTCATAAGATACTGAAAACATCATGAAAGACATTTGCACTTATTTGAGTTGGACTTAATAGAGATGTTTATATTTTCATTTTACTGTTATTCATCATAATATCCTGAATGATAATATCATAATTTATTGACCTTTCCTGGGCATTTTCTTCCTCACTCAATCCAGAGACAGTGTATCCTGTGGACAATATTGATGAACAATTACAGAAGTTTCAGAGCTATAGAGAATATAGAAAAAATCATTTATATTTGTGACCAGAAGTAGTTGATATATCAATACTCTTATACTTTTTTTTTCTGTCCTTAACTGAATCCAGATTGTGTTTAGTTTTCTATTAACATTTAGCTTATTTTTACATTATTAGCTTTAATCCACGCTATATAACACATTTTGTAAATGTATTTCTCCTTCAATTTTTTTTTTCCAAGAATTTTATAAGAATTCTGTTGTATTGCACTTAATTGTATATCACTATTTGATTCATTATAAAATAGAAAAGATTATAAAAATTTAGAACTTCACAATCAGTTATGAAAACTTTTCATGATTTTTAATTATTATAGAAAGATAGAGGCTGGTTTAAGTTTACAGTTGAGTTAAAAACAATAATAATACATGACATTTTGTCTACAATATTCAAAAGTAACACATTAATGAATGTGTCCTAGTTTCAGTTAGAACAGAATTAATTTTCTTCCTAGTAGCTGGTAGAATGCTATGTTTTGGCTTAGGATGAGAAGAGTTTTGATAACACCCCGATGTTTTAATTGTTGCAGAGCAGTGCTTTTACTAAGCCAAGGACATCTCAGCTTCTTGCTCTGTCCTGCCAACGGGCAGGCTGGGGGTGCAGCAAGAGCTGGGAGGGGACAGACCCAGGACAGGTGACCCAAACTAGCCAGAGGGGTATTCCATACCATCTGACATTGTTGCGAAGCACGGACGAAAGCACGACAGACACCAGCAGAGTCAGATCATGCTTCACCATTTTATTGCCCGAATAGCCCAACTTTTATAGTGAATTTTACAGGGGTGGACAGTGTTTCACACAAGATTATTGGTCAAAAACACTCAGACAAACCGTTAAGAAAATAACACCACCTGCAAGAAAAGAACCCCCCTTTTGATTAGAAGTTAGGAAAACAACCCCCTTTGTGCTTAACGGCCACGTAGACCTAGTCCTTGAGGCCAGCTGCTGATAACAATATTATCTGAGTTCCTTAATTGGGTGATGTGGGAGTCATTGCAGTGGGAGCTTCTCACAGTTACTCTGGCAGCTTGGTTTGCTCAGCTACAGCAGGCCCTGAGATTTCTAAGGCCTACCCCTGGTTGCTTAAAGCAAGCTTAGATCAAACAATTATGCCAATTCCCAACATGACGTCATGCTAAACAATATATAGGGGTGGCTAGCCAGGGGAGGGGGCCAGACTGCTCGGGGTTAGGCTGGGTATCGGTCAGCGGGTGGTGAGCAATTGCATTGTGCATCACTTGTTTGTACACATTATTAGTAGTAGTACTATTATCATCATTGTATTATTATTATTATTGTTATTAATATTATTGTTATTATTATTTTCCTGTCTTATTAAACTGTCTTTATCTCAACTCATGGGCTTCACTTTCCGTTTCTCTCCCCCATCCCAGAGAGGGAGGGTGGAGGGTGAGCGAACAGCTGTGTGGTGCTTTGCTGCCGGCCGAGTTAAACCATGACACGGTGTTTTTACAAAAAGACAATAAAGCATTAATATGATATATTTGCTCTATTTTATAATCACAGAATTGTCTAGGTTGGAAGAGACCTAAAGAACATCAAGTCCAACATCTGACCTAACACTAACAAGTCCTCCACTAAACCATATTGCTAAGTTCAACATCTAAACGTCTTTTAAAGACCTCCAGGGATGGTGACTCCACCACTTCCCTGGGCAGCCCATTCCAATGCCTCACAACCCTCTCAGTAAAGAAGTTCTTCCTAAGATCCAACCTAAAACACCCCTGGCACAACTTTAGCCCATTCCCCCTCGTCCTGTCACCAGGCACATGGGAGAACAGACCAACCCCCACCTCGCTACAGCCTCCTTTAATGTACTTATAAAGAGCAATAAGGTCACCCCTGAGCCTCCTTTTCTCCAGGCTGAACAATCCCAGCTCCCTCAGCCACTCCTCATAGGACTTGTTCTCCAGACCCCTCACCAGTGTGTTTCTTCCAATTTTTGAATAAACAATAAAAATCCTCTCTTTTGAGTACAAAGGAATTCTAATTCCATTATTTTTAAAGATGATTTTTTTTTCTTCAAAGAATCTGAAATCCAAACTATCACTCAGAAAGGTGTATACCAACATATATTTTGATCTTATATTCATGTGTAAAACATTAAAATCAAACAAGCAAACAGAGAAACAAACTGCTTGCAGGTTTTATTAAAAAAGTCTTCAATTGGATTACAGCTGATTTTCCAAAACATATACAATCTACTCATTTGAAAGTGTATATATGCTTTTTCTAGTAATTTATCTATACACAGGTTACTTCTTCTGCCTTTGTATATAGGATCAGATACTCAAGTATTAATAACTTCATTCACTTCAAAGTGAAACTGCCTTAATTTGGTAATTCTGAAAACACTGATCACTCATTATTACACCTTTAATGTTAATAAAGGGTAGAAGAATCATCATGATTTAAAACTTTAATTAGGAAACAGTATAATTTAAGTGTAACTTTCTGTCTCATTTAAATTGTATCAAATTAATTGTGTGTTTAATTAATCAATGTCTAATGCTAGATATTACTTTTCTGAGAGATGGCATAAAAGAAGGAAGGGGAGGAAAGCGAAGCCGAAAGGAAAGAAACAAGCTCAGCATTTAGTCATTCAGGGAACAGAATTAAGGTGGTAATCTCAGGTTTGACTGAAGGTGGCAATGATAAAGACTAGAGCATAGGAAATGTGCAAGTGCGTGTCCAAGTGCAGGATGCTGTACCTGAGCAGGGGCAATCCCAGGCATGAGTACAGATTGGGAGAACTCATTGAGAGCAGCCCTGCAGAGAAGGTTCTGGTGAATGAGAAGCTCAGCATGAGCCAGCAGTGTGCGCTTGCAGCCCAGAAGGCCAACTGCGTACTGGGCTGCATCAAAAGAGGTGTGGCCAGCAGGTCAAGGAAGGTGAGGTCTCACTTGGAGTACTGCATCCAGGTTTGGGGCCCCCAGTACCCCCAGTATGTGGCAAGCCTGATCTAATGAGTGGCATCCCTGTCTATGGCAGGGGGGTTGGAACTACATGATCTTTAAGGTCCCTTCCAACTCAAGCCATTCTGTGATTCTATGATTCTATGATTCTATGATTCTGTGATTCTATGATTCTATGAAACGTACTTCCTGTGCCACCAACTGGATATAATGATTGTAATGGCTTGTCTTAATTAGATTCCTTACTCTCGCTCCAGCTAGCAACCTAGTGCAGACCATTATTCCACTGTTCTCTCTATTGTTTCAAGTAATTGTTCCATGTTAACTAGTTTCCCCATTTGTATCAGATCTGATATTCTTTATCAACTGTCGTACTTTTAGCTACAATTAAATCCTTCAGTTGCAGTCTGGTATTCTCTTTGTTACAGTTTATTCTATACCACAGTCTGGTCTTCACCACACTGAGAAAACTTTGAATCTCACTTAGACTATTTTATACACAATTCACCACACCATTTCTAAGTTCTCCTTTTCTCCACCTTGATTACAACCAATTAAGTGTAATTATCCATTTCAAATAATTGAGTTTGTTTTTAGCCACTCGCTTTTTTATCATCATATCCCCAGTATGCATGTGTTTTCAGAGTTCCCTGCATTAATTTGCCATTCATTTTTGTAAGAAAAAGTATGATGGCCAAGAATCAGGCTGTTATATTCCACCTTTGTGGATCTATCTGTTTAATCTTGTAACTAAGAGTATTTTGGTATGTTAGAAATCCTGATGAAGTCCCATGTTATGAACAGCAATTCTGGACTTGAAAAGGTTTACAGACAGTTGTGAACAGCTACATTCTGGATGTCTGGATGAAGCGTTACAACAAGGTGTGACTGAACATACGTTTCTCTTCTAAAACAGATTTTTATTATTGATCGCTGTTACACAGAAAATAGACATTTGTGAATCATTCAGCACATGCAGTTGGTATATCACAGATGTGTCTTGAAATCATATAGGTTAAAGTTATTAGAATCAACTGATCATTTCTTAGGATAGGTGGCTGCAGTCACACCCATTCTAGTGAAGCAAGTTAAATGAGTAAAAAAAAAAAAAAAGGTGTATATGGATTGTACCATACTTTAGTTAATCCTGTCTGGTACCTTTAAAATCATAGAATCTCAGAATCATTAAGGTTGGAAAAGATCTTCAAGATCATTTTGTACAACCATCACCCTACTATCAATGTCACTTTAGAAATGTCAGGGAGCTGGTGTGAAATGGAACAGCTTCCAGCTTCTCTAACATGTACTGGAAATTAGTTCTGCCCTAAGAATCAGGGAGCCACAACTGAATTTATGACAGCCTTCCCCACTGCTGTGCTAAAGAGAAACTCAGAACAAAAGCAAACACGAACTTTTTCACTTAAAGTTAATCCATGACAGTTTAACCTCCAGCTTTCTTAAAAGCTACTAGTCTTTTCATGTTGTTATGCATACATAACTGTTAGGTATCTATTTATATTCATTTGTCCTTATGTAAGGCCTTAATGAAACACCCTGACTACAAGAGGCTGTGAAGTAGGGTGTAGTTCCAATCATTTTGTCTCATGAATGCTGGAACAATGGCTACTCTAGCTTCCATTATTAAAGTTTAGTGATTATTTCACCAGTTCCCACATACGTCCAGTATCATAAATAAAAGGTGGAAATCAGATGTTTCCTGAAGTGTATTATGCTCTGCAAAGTTTTTGTGCTCTGCATGTATTTGGGTTTCTAGGAGTGGCTTACAAAGGTGGTGAGTGTTGTAGAGGTAATCTGCTTAGCCTCAGCAGAAATTCAGTCAACAGTTCTCCACATTGATCAAAAAGTAATTTTAGAAGATTCTGAAGAGGTTTACCTTTCAATTCTTGCCAGCCAGAAGCATTATGGCTGTGTCCCCAGTATTCAAGGGTTATAGGGCACTATAGGAGAAATGAATGGTGGCCCATAAAGACCAGTACGTTGTCCCTGTAGGAAGATTCAAAAATAAATAGTCCAGTCAAGAAAATGAGATTATTAACCAGGAGAACAAAATTCTTCACTAATTTCAGTGCCATTATTCTTAAATCCTGAAGATTATTATCACTCCTTTAATGCAGACAATGGAAAAACAACAGGATGAAAAGTATAGATATAACTTCCAAATAAAAATCCCACAGAGCTAAAGAATATCAGAAATTACCCCTTGCTCAGAAATTGATATATATGACATAGCAGGGAGAAAAACACATTGATCCTCTGGCAATTTAAGCATTTTTTAATAATAATTACCTTTATTTATTTATTTGCTTTGTTAACTGCTGCTAATCAAGTAGTAGTTTCCATATTCACTCTCCTTACTTGAATTCAGGAAATGACAATAGAGGACTTTTAGCAGTAGATCATAGTATCGGCAGTACTCAGCATGTCAGCAGTTTAGAAAATACTGTCAAACAGTTTATTCAAAAGGCAATTGTACTTTTCAATTTGAAGAACAACCTGTTTATTTATTTATTTACTTTTATTTGAAGATATTTTTTTCTTTTTTCCTCCTCAGTCTGTGTATTTCAGATGCTAGTGGTATTGTCTGCTTTTTTTTTTTTTTTTTTTTTTTTTTTTTCTTATTCTAAGTTATTTTTACCAAGCAATAAAAATATGAAAGTCCAATGTGCTTATCTGAATATCTACAAAACAATTATAAATTAAGATTTATATCCACTTACAGGTAATTTTCTTTTTGAAAATAGTTTCATGTATGCTGGATAACTTAAATTATCTATTATTATATACTGTGATTTTATTTTTTCGTTATCTGACCTAACTATCTTTAGATCAGCAACTGATTCTTTACTCTGTATTTGAATGCCTGTTAATACACTGCATCTGAGGTGTAATTGGATCTGTACACATCAGTTTTACAAAATAGCAACAAAGATAATAGAATATATGTTTTTTCTAGTGGCAAATATTATTGGGCATAAAACCAGAAATGCTGCAAAAAATCATGTTTTCCTACTGATCCAGCCGATTTAATGAAAACAAAACTAAAAATCCAGTTGGGGTAGAGCAGTTATTGTCTTTCATTATATACATGGTTGATAAAGCAACATATGATGCTGAATATTTTCCTGGGAATACTGCCAATAGAAAAACAAGGTGTTTATATATTATGAAAAATATTATTGATGTCAATAAGATAAGATCCATTCTGGTGCAAAAGAAAATCAGTAAACATGAAAAGACAGATACATATTTCTCTATGTCAATTCAAGTACAGATACATGGACAAAATATTCTGAAAATTTTAATACCTGCTTTTAAATATGTGTTGTACATATATTTCAGCATTTCCTTTGTACCTCACACCATAGAGTTGACTCCTTAATATTTTGTCAAGTCTGATTTATTTTTTTTTTAATATATCTGCTTGTATATAGCCAACAGTAAATTCTGTTTTTCTTTTATCTTTGTGCCTAGAAAACTTGTTCTCAGCATCACTTATTGATTTAACTAGAAGCCTATCAAAACCAATCATTTAAAGAAACTGGTTTCTTATGGGGAACCAGTAAAAACACTTTTTTTTTTTTTAAGTTATATGTAAATTTCATATATAAGAAGCTGATAAGACCTCTTGAGTTTTGTGTTACAAATACAATTGGACATTAGTAGTTTGTTTATTTGTTTTTAATTTAGAGTGGTCTGGTCTAATTCCATGGACAGAATGAGGCTAAAGTATATTAAATGAGCTCCTGGATGTTATCTTCTTGTTTAGTTTCACCTGAAAGGAAGTTAGTTCACGGACCCTGAGACCATTTCACAATGCAATTTCATCACAATGATGAAAAGCAAATAACAACTATCAGGAGTTTGTTTCTAAAGCTCACTCCTGATATAAACTAAACAGTAATACAGGCAAATCCTGTAGGTTCACTACATATTTTCACTGTAAGGGATGTTTAGGATCAATTTCACTCAGTTTCCTCATATCACGGTAAGGTTTAATTAATAAGATTTTCTTCCAGTATTAAGAGAAACTGTTAAGGTCAGATTAAAAATAAATAAATAAATCATAGTGCATGTAGTATACTTTAGAAATAATGAAATAAACATTTTTGCATCAGGAACATTATTTATTTATTTATTTATATTTTTGGGGGGGGTGCGAGGGTGGCAGGGGAACACTGTAGTAGCTGCAAGTAGAACAATACTGTCCAGATTACTCTTTTTCTTTTCTTTTTTTTTTTTTTTTTTTTTTTTGATTATAAGACATATTTTATATGGAAGTTCATGTTAATATGTTTAAAAATAGAGTTATAGTCAACTTTCAGGAATTTTGTGACATCTGTTTGTATTTGTGCAAGATGATTAGGTCTATTGAAACACTGTTGTCCTTTATTCACCAAACATATAGACTGTATGAAGATGAACTGTAATGATCAGTTACCTCAAAGTTGGAAGTCTGTACACTTACACCTACATAACAGCCTTTATGTATGGCTTCTGTTTTAGTTACTAGAGATCTGAAGCTTATTTCAATTGATTAACATGTTCATCTAGTATCATTTGAAATGGCTTATGGTGTCTTGCCTTGTTCTGGTGTCTTCTCAAAAAGACAGTTACCTGTGTGGTAACACCCAGCTCTATATAGGTGTTTCAAATATTTTATCAGTATGATCAAGAGAGTATATAGAAATATGTAGACGACTACTGCAGGATAAACTAAATAGTGTTCTATGATATCTTTTGACCATATCACCATTCACAATAGTGGAAAAACAGACATTCAGCTCACACAAGGACATCTATGCAGTATTTTAATTGACACTACATAGGTGTCTTAAGTTCTATGTGAATCCCATCCTGATATTATGTATAGAAAGACTATAATTTCTATTTTAAAAAGCTCATAAGATTAAAAAAAAATGTGTCCCACTGTCTCTTACTGTCTATGTTATCTCTTTGCATAAGTCATTGTTTACACATATCCATGACATGTTTTCTATATGAGTTTGTGTTTATGGAGTCATCTAATTAAATACATCATTGTTTTCTTTTTGATGGCTTATTTGGCTTAATATTGACCTATGCAGGGGTCAACTGCATTCAGTATTGGAAAAAAAAAAAAAAAGAAAAAAAAAAAGAAAAAAGTGGTAAAAAAAACAAGGTATTCCTAACATAGAAAAGACAAAATATGAGAATCCTAGAAAATGCAAATCAATCTAAACTGAACAGACATAGTGCAGAATAGCAAAGACAACACGGACATTCAAATGAAATCAACATCCAGCTGGTTAAGAACCTATAACTAACTGTCCCTCTGCTCACTTGACAGACATTTCACTCAGAGACAGAAACCAGCCACAGAATATTAATATACCAGGTAGCTGACCACAGGCCGTGACATTTGTGTGTGGGAGGAGAAAGCATCACTTGCAGCTTTTTGGTTGCTGTTATATTATTTTCTGTTTATAGACCTGAATTATGGATGGCGTTGTAGATGGTTTCTAGTTTTGTCCTCTGTGCGGAGGTGTAATATGGAATAAGCTCAGAACCACCATTAACAGCATGTCAGCAGTGTCAAGAAATCAGCCTAGAAATAGGCATTTATTGCTCTAAACTGCCAATATTTTTGCATAAAGAAATTTATATAAAAATATCTTTCCAGCATTGATTTTCAAGTTATTGATTATTATCAGTTATTGATATTCAAGTTACTCTTCTAGGGGTAGTAAAATCAATTGCAAACACATCTGAACCCTAACAGGGCCAACTAAGAGCTTGAAGTGCCAAAATGTTTGAAAGTAAATTCAGATTAATATCATTTTCTAATCAAATACATAAAAACAATTTGAACTTGAGTGTTGCTAGGATAGTCTAAGAAATAAGTAAATTCTATTGACTTATTTTTATTATTATTTTAGGGCAAATGAGAATAACACTTTGACATTCCCTGGAGACCCATAATACAGTTCAGGAGAGTTAACCATAGTCTGAATATTTCAACATTATGAACAGATGACCAAACAGCAATAGGGTAAAGATCTCAGTGTTCTTCATAGTACAAAACAATAACATTTCATTGGAGCTGGGTCTTTTGGGAGGTTTGAAAGAACAGAATCTCAAAATCAGGTCTAAATACAGTATATATGGTATTACTTTGTTGCTGTAAGTCAAAGTAGATATTTAACTATGAAATTAATCTAAAGAGATAGGAAAAATGAAAAATGTTTTGAATAATAATTTATTACTGAGTATGCAATGACTAAGAAATATAGAGTATTACCTTGATAATACTATATACATGTCAATTACCAAGTGACATTTCAAATATGAAAATAAGGGAATATGCCACAGCATGTGAAAGCCTGCATTAGTACTCACATTATACACTAAAGCAGATGTTAATGTTTACTACATGCATTGTAAACATAATTAAACTGAAAAGCATTAATTAGTTCTTATGTGTATACTATATTAATATAGGTAGAAGGCTGACATACATTTACAAGAATGAGAATGAAGTAATCTTCATTCATATATTAAATATATGAGTGGCGGGCAATTCCATTAGTCCCAACCAGGCTGCAGCATACTTGCTATTTTCTGGATCCATGGGTATTCTACTATCAACATAAATGTTCAAAGCCTGACAGACCCAGTCCTCTGTGGACCCAAATATTGGCCAAAATACATGGGGTCTTAAGCGTTATTTTGGTCATTTAACCATATAAAATTGAATTATTCTCTCCTTATCCTTATGTTTAGTGCTTCTAAAACTATCCCAATATCTTAACATTAGCCCTAAGGGACTATCCGGCTGGTAATCTTTCCCCCTTTTTTAACCAAAGACCCCTTCTTGAACCTCCCAAGTCTAAGGATCTGCTTTGTCCCTGACCCATTCCTGGAACATCTTTTTGTACAAAAAAAGTTCTGAAACTCACGGCTGTGATGCAGGTATCTAAAGGTGTCTTGTGAGTATTATCACTCATACCACAAATACTTAGAACGACCACTTTGGTCCTTCACCGGCTGAGTCCCTCATGGGATATCGGAACTGCGGTCAGAAGACCTCTGCACTTGCTTCAGAACTGAGTTCTGTCTCAATCACACCCTTACACACAGTCACACAACTGAATCCACCCAACCAAACGGCATACTCATAAAATGATAAATCTTCGTTCAGATCTTCGTGCACAGAATCACAGGTTTAAACCAGAGGAGGGGAGAGCTCTATGTTCTTTACTTGCCTCTTATGTTCGTAATCCTGCTGGGCTCTGTACTGCTCCTGGCAAAGGGCCACAATGAAACAAGGGTGGGGGAGCCTCCCTTAGCCATTCACAGCCTTGGAACCCAATAGGATCATATAGGGGTCACCAAACTGTTACAAATTCTGAGTCTATTTAGCTTTATAAGGTTAATGGGGTTAATAAAAGGCAAGTAAACAGCACTGGGTACACAGGGAGTCTGGGCTCCTCCAACATTACATCAGGTGTCTGTTTTTTATGCTCCTAGGCTAATACATATTCATTACTACTTCTAGAAAAGGCAGGTTTATTATAATCAGTTCCTGGAATCCAAACCCTGTCACTGGCACATGCGTATCAGTCTCCGGTGGTCCCTCTTGGGGTCTCTTGTGCTGAAGGCTCATAGTCTTCCTCCCAGGCCTCGTCCTTGTCCTTCTCCTTTGTCCATCTTGGCCGGATATCAGAGACTTGCACAGCATCCCATGCAAGCTTTGTCTTTTAGTCGTCCTTCAGTTTCCCCTTTATCTTTAATCTTGGCTAGATATCAGAGACTTGTGTAGCATCCCATGCAATAGTCAAAATAGTTAGCAGTTATTTTGAAGCCCCTTTATTCTCTTATCCCTGGATATCAGAGACTCAAGGTTTACCCTTCAAACACTCTATTGACACAAATTGCTGAAACATTCCTTACAGTTTCAACTCAACTCCACAGCAAAGTTTAAGCTTGCAATTGCAGATCTGTAGCAAGATGCTGTAGGTACTATGGTAGCAACCTTTGCTGTTAAAATGGTATGTGTTTTACAGTGTTTTATGATTTGCTTTATTCAGATATGATAGGCATTTTATTTGCCACTGTTTGAGATATTATAGAAGAAATATATGGCATTAATCAACCAGAAATTAACTGATTTACCTTAATTACAATGAAAGAAGATGCCACTGCTTCAAGGTTTAACTCAGGCATGAATTTGTATCATAAAATTCTGGGGGAAAAAATAAAAAAAAAAAAAAAAAAAAGTTTTAATAGAGTTACAGACACTAACTTACAGACTTAGCTGACATTTCACCTGTAATGCAATATCTCTCTTTTTTTTTTTTTTTTTCTTAATATGCGTTTATGGTTCTATTATACACATATGCACACATACACATAGAAAAAGGAAATTACTTATCCTTAATGGACTGCACAGTGATAAACAAACAAACAAACAAACAAACAAATAAATAAATAAATAATAAGTTGTGCTAAGTAGAGTTCTGAGCAGACACACTGGATCTTCCAAAAATGCCCTTTGACTAGTTTTATATTAGTTTATTATTTTTAATTTTTAATATTCCACAAAGCCTTCTTCCATTTAACAATTCTGCATCTCAAATGCAGATTTCACTGAACAGAAACCCTGTATATAACAGTGATTATACCCTCAGGTATGCTTGTCATGCTATGCTTGGTGCACAAACAATAGCAGCAAAGAGAAAGGAAGACACTAATGTCTTTATGACTTCAGAAACATTTATATGTTTTCAAAATCTTCCCTCACTGACCATCCTAAAAAGAAGAGTGAAATTTGGCTGAACATCACCTGCTTTATTTGCACATGATGTTTCCAGCTTCTGAATGTGTTATATTATTAGCAGTAATATATTATGCAAGTATTAAACAAATATGCTGCTGTAAAGGAAATCTATTAAAACAAACAAACAAAACTCAAAAAAAACTGATACTGTATGCAGTTTCTACACCTAATCCATGTGCTGCTTTTGCTTTGGTACCATAGTTTTTACTTTACATGTGAAATGATGTTTGTATATAATAAGTAATATTATTTCTTATTTGGGACTAAACCATATTTTCACATATACAAATGTGTGGTGAATTGGATCCTCTGATTTTTATTTTAACAGCTCTTTAAAATGTTAATTTGTATCAAATGTGACATATATTTAAATAATAGGAACCTGAGTTTCCATAAGTCTTTATGCTTGTTGAATGGGATGCAGTACTTCTATTGTATGTTTAACGTGGTCTTATATAAGCAGGTGATATGACTGTCCTTCCTAACTTCAGAGACTGAGACTCTGAGACATGTAAAATTAAATGTATTCAGTACTGATGTGTTAGTAAAATGTGTTACTAGTTAAAATGGCTTTGGGAAAGCAAACATTAATTACTATTTTCATGCCCATTGTATAAATGGTAAAAAAAAAAAAAAAAAAAAAAAAAAAGAGATAACTCTAATACTGAATGGATTTTACTAGTTCATATTTTAGGACCAAGACAGCCTTAGCTCTCCAATAGATTTCCAGCTGAAATGATTCTGAATTTTGTCAGGGAAAAAAAAAAAAAAAAAAAGAATTGTGTATACTATTAATAAAAAATTACGTAGCATTTTTTGTCAAAGAAAATAAAGGATTTTTTTTTTTTTTTTCCTTTGGGGAAGGGAAACAGGGAAGGGAGAAGTAAGAAGAGAAGAGGGGAATGGACAATACAAGTTTGCTTGTGCATAGTTGAATACGACCAATATTTTGACTTCAAAATATTTTCCTTTCCTTTCTCTACATGTAGTAATACATATAAGTAGGGTAATATTGCAGTATAAATTTATATTTAGACCTTTCTTTTTGATAGCCTGATGCACTTACTCTCCATTCAGAACACATTTTCATATATATAACCAGCTAAACATGTCTGACACAGCCAACACAATTTGCATGCATAGAACAAAGATTACACTCCTCTCTGTATTCCTACAGGAACTATAGGAAACCTGAACAGCTTAAGGAAAACAACAACAACAACAACAAAGTAGAAAT
The DNA here is from genome assembly GCF_964035555.1 of Netta rufina. Lineage (NCBI taxonomy): Eukaryota > Metazoa > Chordata > Aves > Anseriformes > Anatidae > Netta > Netta rufina. The sequence continues at coordinate 38,262,122 of NC_140123.1, read as the reverse complement.
GCAGAATTTTAGCATATAAAAGTAGTTCATTGAGCACTGAGCTAGCTGTCTGTTCTGTGCTTGAAAAATTAAGTCTACATTCTGCTTCTGGAAGTTATCAATATTTAACTGACATTGACAAGACAAAAGCAGATTGTATGAAGGAAGAATTATGATTGTGAATACGCTGGTTTTTACCTCCAGTGCCTTTTATATTAATCATTGATTTTCAGTATGCAATTCTAAAGAGTCCAAGTCTCATTAACAAATTGGGACATAATCATCCAGTATTCTTTTTTGACAGAGTAACTAGCATATTGGATGACATTGAAACACTGTAAATAATTTTGTTACTTTAAAAAAAAAAAAAAAAACCCTCTTATAGTGTCTAAGATGACATTCTCAAAATCAAAGCAGAGAATAGCCAGATACTTCAGAGACAGGTCACAACTGACTGAAATTCATGCTGAATCAATAGCTGGCATTATTTATTTATGTATTTATTTATTTGATTGGGTAGTATGTTAGCTTTCTGGTCTGGATGTAATTTTGTTCAATAGTTTCATTTTAGTTAGTTGGTAGAACTTAAGAGGAAATTCCAAACATTATTGATGGTATCAACAAATCCGATGAAATCAAGTTAGAGCATTTACAAAAACATTACAAGTTTAGAATTTGAAATTGATAAGATAAAGGTGATTTGAAATCTGTGACAAGCATTGCATGACAGTAGGACACTGTTATGCTTGATGAAATGTTTAAACATCTCAAAAGATTTAGAGGACCACAGTGGTCCATAAATTAACTACAGGGGGAAAGTTACTCTTTTTATGAAAAATAAATAAATAAATTATATATATATATATATATATTTAATTTAGAAAGCCATGTGTTTTAAATTCAGATTATATTTTCTCTTTCCTAAGTTTCAGTCTCATGTGGACTTACTTTGAAAGAAAATTATAGTCAAAATTGTAAACAGGTAATGATGGCAAAAAAAGGCAAGAAAATTTGAAAAGATATCTTAGTAGGAAAGGTCAAAGACACTGGTTTTACTTTATTTAGCTGACTAAAGACACTTCTATGAAAAGGACAATCACCTGGTTTCCTTATTTTGTTGGTGAAAGATTTTATGTTAAATATGAAGAAAAACCTTCTTCCTAATAAAGGCAGTGAACAATGTGGTAACATTAGCAAATATATAATAGAATACTTTTTGGTTTTTTTTTAATAACTGAATATATATTTATCTATGGTTATATTTATCTCTGCTTATATATTTATTATATTATATATTTATCTCTGAATATATATTTATCTCTGCTTCTCTTCACAAACAGAGAAGGACTGGTGGAGGATGTGATTGTCGGGAGCTGTCTTGGGCAGAGTGACCACAAAATGGTGGAGTTCACTATTCTTGGCGAGGCCAGGAAGGGGACGAGTAAAACCGCTGTATTGGACTTCCGGAGGGCTGACTTTGAGCTGCTCAGGACACTAGTTGGTGGAGTCCCTTGGGAGGCGGTTCTGAAGGGTAGAGGGGTCCAGGAAGGCTGGGCGCTCTTCAAGAGGGAAATCTTAATGGTGCAGGAACGGTCTGTCCCCACGTGCCCAAAGACGAGCTGGTAGGGAAGAAGACCAGCCTGGCTCAACAGAGAATTGTGGCTTGATCTTAGGAGAAAAAAGAGGGTTTATAATCTTTGGAAAAGTGGGCAGGCCACTAGGGAGGACTTTAAGGATGTAGCGAGGCTGTGCAGGGACAAAATAAGGAAGGCCAAAGCTCATCTGGAGTTCAAGCTGGCTACTGCTGTTAAAGATAACAAAAAACATTTCTATAAATACATCAACACAAAAAGGAGGACTAAGGAGAATCTCCATCCTTTACTGGATGCGGGGGGAAACCTAGTTACAAAAGATGAGGAAAAGGGGGAGGTGCTCAATGCCTTCTTTGCCTCAGTCTTTAGCGGCAATACCGGTTGTTCTCTTGATACTCAGTACCCTGAGATGGTGGAAGGGGATGGGGAGCAGGATGTGGCCCTCACTATCCATGAAGAACTGTTTGGTGACCTGCTACGGCACTTGGATGTGCACAAGTCGATGGGGCCAGATGGGATCCACCCAAGGGTACTGAAAGAACTGGCAGAGGAGCTGGCCAAGCCACTGTCCATCATTTATCAGCAGTCCTGGCTATCAGGGGAGGTCCCAGTCGACTGGTGGCTAGCAAATGTGACGCCCATCTACAAGAAGGGTCGGAGGGCAGACCCGGGGAACTATAGGCCTGTCAGTTTGACCTCAGTGCCAGGGAAGCTCATGGAGCAGATCCTCTTGAGAGTCATCACGCAGCACTTGCAGGGCAACCAGGTGATCAGGCCCAGTCAGCATGGGTTTATGAAAGGCAGATCCTGCTTGACAAACCTGATCTCCTTCTATGACAAAGTGACGCACTGGGTGGATGAGGGAAAGGCTGTGGATGTGGTCTACCTTGACTTCAGCAAGGCTTTTGACACCGTCTCCCACAGCATTCTCCTCAAGAAACTGGCTGCTCTTGGCTTGGACTGGCGCACGCTTCGTTGGGTTAGAAACTGGCTGGATAGCCGGGCCCAAAGAGTCGTGGTGAATGGAGTCAAGTCCAGTTGGAGGCCAGTCACTAGTGGCGTCCCCCAGGGCTCGGTGCTGGGGCCGGTCCTCTTTAATATCTTCATCGATGATCTGGACGAGGGCATCGAGTGCACCCTCAGTAAGTTTGCAGATGACACCAAGTTACGTGCGTGTGTCGATCTGCTTGAGGGTAGGAAAGCTCTGCAGGAGGATCTGGATAGGCTGCACCGATGGGCTGAGGTCAACTGCATGAAGTTCAACAAGGCCAAGTGCCGGGTCCTGCACCTGGGGCGCAATAACCCCAAGCAGAGCTACAGGCTGGGAGACGAGTGGTTAGAGAGCTGCCTGGCAGAGAAGGACTTGGGAGTGATGGTTGATAGTCAGCTGAATATGAGCCAGCAGTGTGCTCAGGTGGCCAAGAAGGCCAACGGCATCCTGGCTTGTATCAGGAACAGTGTGGCCAGCAGGGCTAGGGAGGTGATTGTCCCCCTGTACTCAGCTCTGGTGAGGCCGCACCTCGAGTACTGTTTTCAGTTTTGGGCCCCTCGCTACAAGAAGGACATGGAGGTGCTTGAGCGGGTGCAGAGAAGGGCGACGAAGCTGGTGAGGGGCCTGGAGAACAAGTCCTACGAGGAGAGGCTGAGGGAGCTGGGCTTGTTCAGCCTGGAGAAGAGGAGGTTCAGGGGCGACCTTACCACTCTTTATAAGTACATTAAAGGAGGCTGTAGTGAGGTGGGGGTTGGTCTGTTCTCCCACGTACTTGGTTTCAGGACGAGGGGGAATGGGCTTAAGTTGAGCCAGGGGAGTTTTAGGTTAGATGTTAGGAAGAACTTCTTTACTGAAAGGGTTGTGAGGCATTGGAACAGGCTGCCCAGGGAAGTGGTGGAGTCACCATCCCTGGAAGTCTTTAAAAGACGTTTAGATGTAGAGCTTAGGGATATGGTTTAGTGGGGACTGCTAGCGTTAGGTCAGAGGTTGGACTCGATGATCTTGAGGTCTCTTCCAACCTAGAAATTCTGTGATTCTGTGATATTTGTAGTCATTATGTTCCACTGTACGTCAATAAAAGAGTATTGAGTGGTCTTTTATGATGCATTCAATTGTCATATTTGTGTGATTTTATGCTCAACATTAATAAATTAAAAAATTTTCAAATATTCTGAGTTATAAAATATACTAAATTTATTAGGAAATATTCCATAATTATGATATACTAGTTTATGTCATGGTACAGCTAGATTTCAAAAAAAAAAGAAAAAGAGATTGTACAGTTGCTATTTTACTTGTGCTGTACGGACCACTATGCTGCTGTCATCAATATGATATCTAAAGGATATACCCCAAGATGTTTCCTGAAATCATGGGTTTGGTGATCACAGTAGGGAGGGTAAATATTTCTTTAATTCACAGAAATATGGAGAGCTTTAACTTGTGTTTACTCATTTAGTGCCATTTTCTCAGCAGAGTTGTTCATATTGTTATAATGCTATATTAAAAAAAAAAACGATTTCTTTGTCCTATATTTTGCAGATTGATTGGATCAATGTATTTCAGATAGGAAAGAATACATGGAAACATAGCTATAAGCTTGCCTTGATCTTATTTTCTTCCCAAAACAGCTACAATTTTAGAAATAGTATATTTAACCTGATAAACCATTAGTCTGAACAAGAATGGCCAGATGTTATATTTTCAGAGGACTTTTGGCATTTTTTTCTCCAGCTCATACCCCAAGAAGATCCAAAAAAAGTCAGGACATTACCACAAATTCATAGGCCTGGCAGCAACCATTTTATTCCATAATTTTTCTGAGCAAGCACAGTAAAAGCCATTTTAGGCAGGACCATATTAGCTATTTTAGACAGGATTTCTGCCAGCTTAGTTCTTCGAATGGAACAGGATAATCTATTTACCTTGGAGAAAAAAAAAGAATGCAGTTTATCAGTTACCAGTTACTGTGGACTGAAGTAACTGAAGTCATACATGAACTCTGTGTTACAGTGTTTTCTTTATTTTATGTTTTCTATTTGTATTAATTAGACTAATTTCAAATAGATATTCAAATAAATAAACATAACATCTCACACAACTTCCTTATACAAGACTAAGACGTCATTCGTGAAAATTCTACAAACAATAAATACTGAAAAGTCATCTCATAGGTTTGTTATGTCGTCAAAAGTAAACAAACAAACAAACAAAAACCACCTCAGATTTCTATTTTCTAATAAATGAAGTCAGGAAAGGAAAATCACAGTTAATGATGAAAAATAATTTGTATGACTGCTGACACAACAGTGCTGCACTGAGTATAATGCAGTTTAAGTGATACTCAGCTAAAAAAATAATTTTTCTTAAAAGCAAGATTAAAAGTATATATAAACATGCTTATACAACTATTCTATAACTAGAGATTACACTTTTGTTCCTCTTAAATCATATATTCTATATAATATAATGCTACCATTAAATGAGAATTTATTTCAAATAATTGTACACAAGTACATGTAGTTAGTTTATTTCCAAAGAGAATTGAGCTCTACAGATGTAAAACTCATTTTTACAAGACTCACATATCCAGTGAAACACACAACTGTTTATGAGACTACTTTATGTATGTTTTATTGATCATAGTGTTTTAAAATATATAATTCACATAAATCAACCCTTAAATGTTAGGTGATAAGGCAATCATAAATATGTTACTAAGATTAATCAACCCTTAAATGTTAGGTGATAAGGCAATCATAAATATGTTACTAAGATTAGCAGAATTCAGACTGGCCTCCAACTGGCTTCCACAAATTGCCTTTATTTCCTGTGTGTTTGCCAAAACAGATAGGTACATTCCTATCCTACATAGAAAATCCACATTGTTGGTTGCCAAACATGTTAAATACATCTCAGTAAACAAGTCATATAAAAACAGCTGCATTTTCACTTTCTTCTGGGTACGGAACAATAGTATTTTGGATCTGTGAACAACTTTTCCCCGTCTGATGTCACTACTATTTAGCCCTCTGAGGCGAGCCTTTATTGATTCTGCTTTTACTTTGATTGGATCTTACCTACTTCAGTGCTTCAGTAAATTGAAACCTTCTGCAGTTCATGGAAGAAATCTAAGAGCAAGGCTATGAGAAAATGTACACTGACCTCAATTTGTTTCAGACTATGTTGGTAAAAACATTTGTCATCAGGTTGCAGAAGTGACCTGAGCTAACAGGATATTAAAAAAAAAAAAAAAAAAAAAATCAAACCTCATATTCTCAGTCAACCTTTAACAGAAGATTTAATAATTCCCAAAGTACAAATCATAGTACTATTTCCCTGTATTCTGTGAATATGAAAATTGCTCTCTGTTACTCACTCAGTTTATAAAGATGTGCATCTGCTTGTGATATATACATCTCTGGAAGGATATATGACAGTCTTCCTAATTTATGCTTGAGCAGCATCAAAATGACAGAAGCTACCTTTAATTATTATTCTAGGACTGAATTCTGTAACTAAGGCAATACTAAAACATGAAATACCTTTTGAAAATAACATTTTTGAAAATAACATTTGGGAGAAAAGAAGGAACATGATCCTTAAATTAATAGATTAAATTAAATTAAATTAAATTAAATTAAATTAAATTAAATAGAAATGGAAATATATTGTTAGTGTTTTATTTGTGAATATTCATTGACAATAGCATTGCTGTTTTGCTATTACAAGCTGTAGTTCAATAGTAATATAGTCCTGAGTAGAATGGACTGAGTCATAAAATAATCCCTAGTAAATTTGCTGGAATGTTCTTCTGATTCATGTTAATATGACTGCTGTAGGATTTTTATTTTTATCTATTAATTTTCAATAGATTATTTTATTATCCTACTAATTTTAAAATTCAGCACCCCAATCCATTCCCCACTGATTAAAGCCGCTTTATGTAATTGGAGATTTGCTTCATGTCTATAAAGTTTTATGTTAGATATTTTAATATTTGTATACATTTATATATGTAATGCATAGATATCATGCTGTAGTATAGGCTAATAACCTCATCACCATGCCATGAATCCCTGGGCATATACAGAGAAACATGGTCAAGTTAACTTGAGAGCTGTGAAACTAATCTGGTTAATTCAAAAGACAGTGGGTGCTTCTCTTCAGAATGTTTTTTACCAGACAATGTTTTACCAGACATAAATCTCCTTTATTGCTTTATTAAAATGTTTAAAATCGAGCTTTTTCATCCTCAGATTAATGCTTATCTTTGCAAATATGAATATGTCACAAAACCATCCTTTGACCTCCTTTCTTTTTCATTTCACATGCACAGAAGCTCTTTCAGTGGACACAGGAACAGTTACTATTCAGTTACTATTCCGACTTATATGCTTCCTATGTCATAAGCTTAAAAAAGAACCAAAACAAACAACAACAACAAATTGTAGGTATCTATGGTAGCTTTGGCAAACAGTCAAATGCCCACCCAGACATTCACATACTTCTCCTCTTTAGTGGGACAGCAGGAGAAAACAGAATAAGGTTCGTGGGTCAGTATAAAGACAGAGACCATTTAAAAATTACTATCATAGACAAAACAGGCTCAACTAGGGAAAGTTAACTTTATTTATTTCCAATTAAAATTAATTTTAATTACTAATTTGTGTAACTAGAAATAAAGACAAACATTTAAACAACACCTTTCCTGCCTCCTTTCCCAGTTGCAACTTTATTCCTTCATTCCAGACACCCTATCATGTTTTTGGAAGGGATAGGGTTAATTTGCTTCATAAAGTCTTTGTAAATGCTGTGCTTTGGATAGTGGTGGTGATAACACACTGACACTTTTAGCTGTTGCAGAGCAGTGCTTACACAGAACCATGGACTTTTCTACTTCTTATGCTGCCCTGCCAGTAGGGAATCTGGGTGTGCATATAAAGACATCTGTGTTGTCATACCATATGATATTATGCTCAGAAATAAAGGGTGGGTGGGGTAAAGGAGGAGGAAGAGGGAGGACCTTTGCAGTAATGGTGTTTGTCTTCCCAAGAAACCATTAAATGTGATGAGCCCTGCTTCCCTGGAAGTGGCTGAACACCTGCCTGCTGATGGGAAGTAGTGAATGAATTCCTTCTTTTGATTCGATTGCATGCACAGCGTTTGCTTTGCCTGTCTTTATCTCAACCCCTGTGTTCTCGTACTTTTACTTTTGTGGTTCTGCCCCTATCCTAGCTGTTAGGAAAAGTGAGACAGCAGTTGTGTGGTGCATAGCTGCCTGCTGTGTTAAACCACAACATTCCCCTACCCTACCGCCACCAAGCAGCACAGAGGAGAACAGGAGGGTCAGAAGTTATGGTCATTAATTAATGTTTATGGTCATGACATCTCTGCTGCTGCTTCTTTCTTACACTTTTCCTCTGCTCTCGGGTGTGCTGTCTACGGGCCACATTTCCCTAAGGAATATATGTCTTCTTTGGTGTGGATGTTCCATGGGCTGCAGTGACTACCAGCTCTGGTGCCACAATGCACATCCTCCTTTGACCTTGGTGTTCACACTTTTATTTCTCCACTCTTTTCTTACTTCTTCCTCTGTCTGTCTAGCATCTGTTACCCTTTCTTAACTGTTTCCCCTGATGTGACAGCCACCATCTTGGCTGCTGGGCCCAGCCATACCTGGTGGTGGGGCTGTTGGAGCTGGCTGGAACAAGCTGTGACCGGCCCAGGGGAGCCCCGGTCTCTTCTCACAAATGCTGCCATGCAGAACCCCACCACCAGCACCTGGACACCTGCACCTGGTAGAGCACCATTGCAACAGAGCACTACGTTAAATGAGATATCAAACTGCGTTGGGGGGGGGGGGCAGTTTTGCCTGATAAAGAACTTTTTAAAAATATCAATTAAGTTCAAATAGAATTTGAGACGAACATTTTATAAACTTTTTTAAATTAAAAAAAAATATTAACTTAGTACATCACACCTGAAACTGTAATTGTAGATTGCAAAGCAGCTGAAGGAGGACAGTGACTGTAAACACTTTGTAGTGGGTTTACGTGGCAAGGTTTTGGTAGCAGGGAGCCATAGGGGTGGTTTCTGTGAGAAAGATCTAGAAGCTGCCCCATGTTTGGGAAGGGCCCCATTGTTTTCCAGATCCGAGCCAATAAGCGATGTTGTTTTTCGCCTCTGTGAGAGCATATTTAAGACAGGGAAAAAACGCTGCGACACACAGCAGCCGGGAGAGTGAGAGGAGCGAGGAACAGCCTTGCGCCAAGGTCAGTGTAGAAGGAGGGGGAGAGGTGCTCCAGGCGCCGGAGCAGAAGTCCCCTGCGGCCTGTGGTGAGGACCATGGTGAAGCAGGATGTCCCCCTGCAGCCCATGGAGTACCACGGTGGAGCAGGGCTCCACGCTGCAGCCCGTGGAGGAGACCACACGCAGGAGCAGGTGATCTGGCAGGAGCTGCTGCCCGTAGGGGAGCCAGGTTGGAGCAGTTTTCTCCTGAGGGATGGACCCCGTGGTACGGACCCATATCTGGAGCAGTTCTGGAAGAGCTGCTGCCTGTGGGAAGCCCACGCCGGATCAGTTCATCAAGGACTGCATCCCGTGGGTGGGACCCCACAGCACAGGGGACGAGAGTGACCGAGAAGGAGCGGCAGAGAAGAAGTGCTGTAGACTGACCATAACCCCCATTCCCCGTTCCCCTGCGCCGCTCGGGGGGAGGAGGTGGAAGAGGGTGGATGGGGGGGGAAGGTGCTTTTGTTTTTTTTTCCTTTGTTTTCTCACTTCTCTCGCTTGTTAGTTGTAGGCAATAAATCTTACTATCTCCTTATGCCGAGTCTGTTTTGCCCGTTACAATAATTATTGCGTGATTTTCTCGTCCTTATCTCAATCCTTGAGCCCTTTTCACATATTTTCTCCCCATTCCTCTTTGAGGAGGGGGAGTGAGAGAGCGGCTGTGGTGGAGCTCGGCTGCCCACTCGAGCGGAACCACGACACACTTTCAAACAAAATTGTTCACAATAATTCATGGCAATTATTGTACATAAAAAAAAAAAAAAAAAAAAAAAAAAATCTGCTCTAACACAGCCAATAAGAGATACCTTTTATTTTAACTCTTCAAAAGTATGTCTATTTTGTAATATGTCAAGTATCCACTGGGTAAATTAATATATAAAATCCTACCTTTAGCAGTATTTGAAGACAAGTTTACCCTGAGGTTTATACCAAGTAAAGTGACTTCCACACTGTATAACCTGTATTAATCCCTTCTATTGTGCTTCAACTTTCCACGTTTCCACAGAGGAATCTTAAAAGATTATTTATTTTACCGGTAATTGTCTTCTTTTAACTTTCTAAAGATACAGCCAAAATAAGCTTTAAGTTATTACTATGTACTTACAAGACTCTGTAGCGGGAAAATTGGAATCACAAATACACTTTGCCATGGTTTTCTTACTGTCTCAGTAGGGATAAAAACACAAATAATAGTAAACAAATCCATTATTACTTCCAACTTGGGCTATATTAGCTCATAAACCAATTTCATTTCCCTATTTATTTTGCCTGTTTAGTTACTGCCTAGTAACAAATATCACAGAACTAAAATCAAATGTAGTAAACATATGTGTATATATATTATATAGATAGTAGAAAGAAAAAATAAATCAGTTCTGCATTTGTTATTCAATTGCTTTTTCATAAAATATATATGTAAAGACAGAGGATGCTTTTGGAATAACAACAGCATGTACTGTATACTTTAGTACTTTCTCTACCCAGTCTTCAAAAACAGAAAGGTAAGCATTTTCTATTTCTCCGTATTGGGTTGTTCTATTAGTCTTTACAGATGAATTATCAACACAAAATAAAGGTTCTTAGAGCGTTCAGGTTCCAGCTCTGTGTTGACAAACTGTACTGGATATATTTATTAATGCAGAAAATCTAATCTGGACACCAAAATAGTACAGACAGTTAAAGTACAAGTGTTTCACATCTGAACACAAATACCTTATGTGGCTTCAAGAGGTTAGTTCTTTATTCTTAAAATCTATTAAGACACTGCAAATTTTTTGTTTGTTTGCTGTTGTCTTTACTTTGACCTTAAATGTCACATGCTGGTATGTCAAATGAAGTAATCCTGATCATGTGAAATTGGATCATGTCTCACATGCATCAACTTGATTGATTAAACCTGACAAGATGCATCAAAATGTGACACGTACACTTCAAAATCAGAAATAATATGGGCTTCCGAAAGCAATAGTGTTTGTTAATCACTTTTGAAAAATTTATTTTCCCTTGGGAATAAAAACAAACAAACAAATAAACAACAACAACAAAAAAACATTCTCAACAATGCCAAGAATTTCACTGCATCCTGAATATGATAATTAAACAGGCAAGAGACAAGGGAGAAATAGATATTTTTCTCTCTTTCAGGAAACAGACTGACAAGTAAACTATATGCATCTTATTTCAGCATGCAATAAGATTTTTAAATAATTTATCTTATAAACAAAGGAAATGGATTTATGGCAGAAATAGTCTTGAGACAAAATACCCTCTATGTCCCCTTTTAATATTGTTTCAGTCATAAATCTTATAACATTGCATCACAGCATCCAGTAACATGCTAGCAGGCTTCTTGTAACCCAGATACTGTCCAGTGAGGTCATGTTATTTTAGTATTCACAAAATTCACAAAAACGTTCCCGTTGAAGATGGGGAAGTGAATCTGTGTTTAACAAAGGAGAAAATGAATTATACTTCAATTTAATATAAGCAGAAAGAGAAGCATTTGCTTATATGATAGGCTTTTATAAGAATTACTATAAGCTAGGTTTTGTCATCCTTGTTTCATTTCAGTAACACCATGATTTATGATTCAGCTACCAAAATCCAAGAGATAACTTATGAAATATGATAATAATGAAATTGAATAAAACAGAATCTGACTTCAAAATCCTCAAATGCTTCATTCTCCTTTAGGATTTATTTCATCCCACATACATCTTTTCCTTTTACTTGAATGGCTCTCCATAGTTCAGAATCACAGATGTTCACAGTAGAATTAAAAATAAGGGCTGTTACTTGCTTACGAACAGAGTAACAAACATTAAACACTGTCTCCCTGAACCCAGGAGAAATAAAACAGTACGTGCTTTCTTTGCTTCGATTTCACTTAACCCAGACAATCTTTCAACAAGGTTTTCTCATGGTCATTTTAACAGACAATATTCACTTGTACATCTGGCCTGAAAGCTACATCTGTCTCTTTCCATAGTGTTTCTGCATACTTTAAAGAATAAACATAAGGCATGATCAGAATGAGACATTTTCATTTGGGTTAGCTCTTTATGCTTAACATGTTTTGTTTGCAGGTCCTTGATCTTCTGCAGTCTTTTATCAAATATGCATTTAGGGACTTTATGCTGTTTTAAATGAAGGCAGTGATTAAACCTCCAGCTTCTGTGACATGTGTGACATGTAACCAGACCAGCAACATGGTGCTGGGATGCTTTTGTATTTGGCAAACATGAAGGATTAATGGGGTCGATGTGGTTCTCATTGTGTATTTCTGTCAAGTCTATGATATCCACAGAATTCTGGAAAAAAAAAAAATCAATATAAATTCAATTCAAAGCTTTTAATTAAAAAAAAAAAAAAAAAAAAAAAGTAAAGTAAAGAGAATAGAGGATTCATATTATTTGTTGCATAAATATTTCTATATTTCTAAACCTCTATATTCAGAGGTTTAGGACCTTAAAATACTGTCCTTAAGTCCTGTAATGAATTAATGACATAATTTTCCCAGATACCAAAACTGTAAGATATGTAGATATTTTGAAATGAGTTGTCTGCTGACAAAAATTACAATCTAAAGAGGCAGTGGTTGTATTTGGCAGGGAAGTTATCACTGTCACAGGGTAAAGAGAAAAAAGAAAAAAAAGGGAGTGAAAAAATATTGTTGAAAGCTAAGGAAAAAACAGCTTTTCTGTCAAGGCTTTTCTGCTGGCATCTTTTCTTTAAGTATATGCCCTAGAGCATTTTATTCTTAACAGTATTTCATTATTTCAGTTACTTAGATTCTGTACCACAAATTTAACTCAACCAATGCTGATAGCCAAACAGTTATTTTAAAACTCTTTTTGAAAGTTTTTAGAAACTATAGTGACTATTTGAGACATATTGTCATGAATAAGATCTGAGTTTGGTGCTGTCTTAACTCCCACTTCTTCAGCAGTACAGTTGAACAAAGAATAGGCAGATGACAAAATGGTCAAGATTCAAGGATAGACAACAGTTGTGTTGGATGCAGGAGCCCAGGTGTTGGCAGTAGGGGGCTGCAGGGGTGGCCTCTGTGAGGAAAGGCCAGGACTGCCCTGTGCTGGACACAGCCTGTTCCAGACAGCTCCAACAGCCCTACCGCAGGGCATGGCTGGAACCATCAGCCAAGATGACAGCACCTCAGGGAATGCGTGTTTAAGAAAGGGTTAAAAATGGTGTGCACAAGATGAAAAGGACTGAGAAAAATGTGAGAGAAACAACCCTTCAGACTCCAAGGTTGGAGAAGGAGTGAGAGTGCTACATTTGGAGGCGGCCATGGTAGACCAAAGAGATATTCCCAAAAGAACTGCAGCACACATTCCCCTTGTGCCGCCTGAGGGTAGGCAAAGGGAAGTAGAGGAGTTGGGAATGAAGGAGTGAAGCATGGGACAGAGGGGAAGAAAGTACTTGGTTTAATATTTTTGACTTTTTGTTTCATGCTACCTAAATAAGTAATTGCATTTTAATTGGCAATAAATTAATTTTCACTGTGAAGGTAGTTGGGCAATGGAACAGGCTTTCCAGGGAAGTGGTCATAGCACTGAGTCTGCTGGACTTCAAGAAGCATTTGACCAGTGCTTAAATATGGTTTGATTTTTTTGGGTGATACTGTATGGAGCCAGGAGTTCGACTCACAGAATCACAGAATTTCTAGGTTGGAAGAGACTCAACGATATTTGTGGGTCCCTTCCAACTTTGGATTTGGGAGCTGATCACTTAGAATACAAAGTGTATTAAGTCAAAACCAGCATGTCTAATAGTTTAATGTTAAACAAAGGAAAGTGGAAAATGCTTTGTTCAAGATGTTTTGTTTTTGTTTCTTTTTTTTTTTTTTTGAGATTTTTTCTTCTTTTTATGTATCAGTTCTGAAGTGGGTAGCTCTTTACAGGAACAGTGATACAGGATGGCACTGGTAAACAGATCAGGAACAGAAAATGGTGTGATTGCAATATCCAGGTGGAATTTATCTCAGCATACTTAAAAATCTAGAAGGTAGTTTTAACTTCTAAGCTAACTGTCTAGACTTTAGAGTCAATGGACAACAACAACAACAACAACAACAAACACCAATATAAAAAAAAAATAAAAATCTAGTGTAAATGTTTACATTATTAACAACCTAAGTAAAATTCAAATCCTGTCCTTGCACTCCACATTGTAGGGGTACACTTAGATAATACGTCTATGCCTAAAGGTTAGTCAAGGTCAGATGACTGGATTTAACATATTGATTCAGTGTGGAGGCTGACAATTTTAAGGAAATGTTTGCCCTCTGATGTTATTTTCTCAATTCCTTAAGCTTTCTTTGTGAAGCCTGTCCCTTCAAACAAGTGAATATGATCTTCTTTGCAATCCTCATGTAGATAGACACATTAAATATGTCAAATTTTAGCTTATAACAGGAGTTCAAAGCATACTATTTGAGGAGCTAAGAGTTAAAAGTAAGTGATACTGTACAAAAGAAGCAAAGAATATTAGTACAGAAGTCAACAGATACTTCAGAGGGAGACAAGTAGTCTAGTATTTAGCAGAAATATTTGAGGTGACAGAACTGTTCTTTCAAATACAATTAAAAAGAGAGAAGTGCCATGCATTTTGTTTAATTCTAGGGTGAGTATGCTAAACACAGATATATTATATAAGAAACAAGACTGTCACTGCATCGCAAATTTCAAGGGCTTACATCATTGATTACTAAATCAATCTTCTTAGGATACTGAAATGCCACAAAGCCTGTTTTCTCCATTTCAGATGCCCTTAGACAAAGATAGGTGCTTGTTTGCCATTTATGAGCATCCTTAATTCTAAAGAATACAAACTTCTCAAAGTACTTCTGCTCTTATATTGCTATTTCAGTCCTATTTAACCTATTATAGCACATCATAGTCCTAATCTGTTGTGAAATCTTGGGCAAATGATTTATTCTTTGTAAGTATTCATTTTCCTCTCTCTTTCCCTCATGCTTAAAAATCAATCTTATGCTATAGATGTTGGTTTTTAAGTTACTTTGAAGGCTGTAGTTACCGAATTTTGGCGTATATTGTAGTGCATTTATCAGACTACAACTCTAATGTGACTTCTGGAGGGTGGTATCCCTTTATATGTCATTATTAACTGCTATTACACCTAATTATTATTATTATTATTATTTACTTAAAAAAAAACTCCTACTTTGATGCTTGAGTGGCCAATAATATAAAGTATTTCTAAAATAATGTTTTTATATATAATTAATATTTTTAAACAATCTTCAATCACAGAATCACAGAATGGCTGAGGTTGGAAAGGACCTCTGAAAATCATCTAGTCCAATCCCCTTGCAGAGCAGGATCACCAAGAGCACATTGCACAGGATAGCATCCAGGCAGGTTTTTTGAATATCTCCAGAGAAGGAGACTCCACAATCTCTCTAGGCAACCATTTCCAGTGCTCTGTCACTCTCACAGTAGTCACAAAGAAGTGCCCCTTCATATTCAGCCGGAACATACTGTGCCTCAGTTTGTCTCTTGTCCATTTGCTTGGCACAACTTAAAAGAATATGGCCCCATCCTCTTGACACCCTCCCCTCAGGTATTTATACACTTCAATGATACACATCCCCTCAGTCCTCTCTTTTCTATGTGTTTTACCGTGCTGGGCAGCTAAACCCCACAACCGCTCTCTCACTCCCCCTCCTTTAGATGAGGAGGGGGAGAAGTAAAGCAAAGAACAACTCACAGGTTGAGATAAGGATAATTTAATTAAAGGGAAATAATTATAATAATTAAATAAAGACTACCATGAACTAAACAATTTAACTAAGGGGAAATAAAAAGGGAAAGGGGAAAAGGGAGGGGAAAAGGAAAAATAAAAAAAAGGGAGGAAAACAAACAAACAAAATAAATGAAGGCTATATGGAAGTGCAGAGGAAAGAAATTACTCTCTACTTCCCACAAATGAGCGATGATTGACCACGTCCTTGAAGCAAGGCCTCAACGCATGCAGCCAGTGTTCGAGAGGAGGACCGATGTTTTCTCAATGAGAGCCCACCCCTCCCCTCTTCTTCCTGTTTCCACCTTTTATTGCTGAGTGTGACATCACATGGTATGGAATATCCCTTTGATTGGTTTAGGTCAGCTGCCCTAGTGATGTTTCTCTTCTCACTTTTTGCCCACCCCCTAGCAGTGTTAGAGAGAGGCCCGATGCTGTGCCACTGCTGCTCAGCATAGACACAACACTGGTGTGATAACACTGCTGTTCCAGCTACAAGTGCAGAGTACGGCACTGTATGGGCTGCTGCCGGGAAAGTTAACATTCCAGCCAGACCCAGTACAACCTCCACCCCTTATTCCATAACATTTGTGTCACACTCAGATCCCCATACTTTAGCATACAAGCATTCTCATCATTATTCCTTGTCCATAAACAGGACAAGGATTTAACAGGACAGGATTAATAGGCAGGTGTATCTTTTCATTCCATAGGTCTTTCTTGGAAAATGTTCATAAAAACTGTTGGTGATTACGTCTTCATCTGCCAAAGTGGCCACTCAAGACAGGTGGAGTTGGATGTCTGGACACCAGCACCAGCTTAGCTCAAGTCCTTGTTGCACTGCCCGGCTCCTTGCAAAGTTGACCTGTCGTTGATCCTACAGCATCTTCCTACAACATATAACTTAGATTACAGATTAGTTTTCTCTCAATGTCAAATCTCCTTGAGGCACACACTTGATATCCCCATTCTTTTGCATGACCCACCAGGTATACCCTGGTCCTTGGGCGAAGACAATCCCACGAGTGGGTTTGCCTTTTCCCGAGGCAGGAGCAACCCACACTGCCTTCCCCATCCACCTTCCTATATGCACTACGGGAACCTTAGCTCCTTTCACAGTGTGTAGGGGTTTTGTTTCGGCAGGACCAGCACGGCTGTCAGACCCCCTATTGTTAACTAGCCAAGTGGCTTCTGGTAGATTTGTGTCCCATTGTTTCCACGTCCCAGGACCTAATGCTCGTAACATAGTCTTTAACAGTCCATTGTACCTCTCAACCTTCCCAGAGGCTTGTGGGTGGTAAGGGATGTGGTACACCCACTCAATACCATGCCTCTTTGCCCAGGAGGTAACAAGATTGTTTCGGAAATGACTCCCATTGTCAGACTCAATTCTCTCTGGTGTACCATGACGCCACAATACTTGTCTTTCCAGGCCCAAGATAGTGTTTTGGGCCGTGGCATGGTTTACAGGGTATGTTTCCAGCCACCCAGTAGTTGCTTCTACCATGGTGAGTATGTACCGTTTGCCTTGGCGAGTTTTTGGGAGTGGTCCGATATAGTCAATTTGCCAGGCCTCACCATATTGAAACCCCAGCCATCTCCCCCTGTTCCAGGGAGATTTTACCTTCATGGCTTTCTTGATTGCAGCACAGGTCTCACACTCATGGGTAACCTGTGTGATGGCCTCAATGGTCAAGTCCACCCCTCGATCACGAGCCCATCTGTAAGTGGCATCTCTCCCCAGATGTCCTGATGTTTCATGGGCCCATCGAGCTACAAACAGCTCACCCTTACGTTCCCAGTCTAGGTCCACCTGAGCCACTTCAATTTTCGAAGCTCGATCCACTTCTTTGTTGTTCTGATGTTCTTCAGTAGTGCGACTCTTGGGCATGTGGGCATCTACATGACGTACTTTAACATCCAGGTTTTCTACCCGGGCAGCAATATCTTGCCACAGGGTAGCAGCCCAGATAGGCTTACCTCTGCGCTGCCAGTTGCTCTCTTTCCATTGCTGCAGCCACCCCCACAGAGCATTTGCCACCATCCATGAGTCAGTATAAAGATACAATACTGGCCAATTTTCTCTTTCGGCAATATCTAGGGCTAGTTGTATGGCTTTTACTTCTGCATACTGACTCGACTCACCTTCCCCTTCCATGGCTTCCACAACTCGTCGTATGGGATTCCACACAGCAGCTTTCCATTTCCGATGGCTCCCTATCACACGGCAGGATCCGTCAGTAAACAACGCATACTGCTTTCTGTCTTCTGGCAACTCATTGTATGGTGGTGCCTCTTCAGCACGGGTTACCTCTTCTGTTGGCACTCCGAAATCTCTGCCTTCCGGCCAGTCCATAATCTCTTCCAGGATTCCTGGGCGATTGGGTTTTCCCATTCGAGCCCGTTGTGTAATTAACGCTATCCACTTACTCCATGTAGCATCAGTTGCATGGTGTGTAGTGGGAATTTTCTCTTTGAACATCCAGTGTAACACAGGTAGCCGCGGTGCCAAGAGGAGCTGTGCCTCTGTACCCACAACTTCTGAAGCAGCTCGAACACCCTCATATGCTGTGAGTATTTCTTTTTCAGTTGGGGTGTAATTGGCTTCTGATCCTCGACAGCCCCGACTCCAGAAGCCCAGAGGTCGACCTCGAGTTTCTTCTGGGGTTTTCTGCCAAAGGCTCCAGGTGAGCCCATGCTCCCCAGCTGCAGTGTACAGTATATTTTGCACAGCTGGTCCAGTACGGACAGGCCCAAGGGCTACTGCACGAGCTATTTCTTGTTTGATTTGTTCAAATGCCTGTTGTTGCTCAGGGCCCCACTCAAAATAGTTTCTCTTTCGAGTCACTCGATATAGAGGACTCACAAGCTGACTATAGCCTGGCACATGCATTCTCCAGAATCCCACGAGGCCTAGGAAAGCTTGCGTTTCCTTTTTGCTAGTTGGCGGAGACATTGCTGTTATTTTATTGATCACATCCATTGGAATATGGCGACGTCCATCCTGCCATTTTACCCCCAAGAACTGGATTTCCTGTGTAGGCCCCTTGACCTTGCTCTGTTTAATGGCAAAATCAGCTTTCAGGAGAATTTGGATTATTTTCTTCCCTTTCTCAAAAACTTCTTCTGCTGTGTTGCCCCACACGAGGATGTCGTCAATGTACTGAAGGTGCTCAGGAGCTCCCCCTTGCTCCAGTGCAGACTGGATCAGTCCATGGCAAATGGTAGGGCTGTGTTTCCACCCCTGGGGCAGCCGATTCCAGGTGTATTGGATGCCCCTCCAAGTGAAAGCAAACTGCAGCCTAAACAGGCCCAGTCTTTTCAGCCTGTCCTGATATTACAGGTGCTCCAGTGCTCCAATCATCTTTGTGACACTCCTCTGGACTGGCTCTAGGAGCTATATGTCCCTCTTGTACTGGGGAGCCCAGAACTGGACAGAATACTCCAGGTGTGGCCTCACCAGGGCTGAGTAGAGGCAGAGGATCACCTTCGTTGACCTGCTGGCAACACTTTACCAAATGCACTCCAGGATACTGTTGGCCTTCTAGGCCACAAGGGCACACAAGGGGACATTGCTGACTCATGGTCAACCTGCTGTCTACCTGGACTCCCACGTCCCTCTCTGCAGATAAATTCAATACTAATTTCATACTTCTTCTGTCAACATGTTTTTAACAGACAGTTGTAGGACTACAGAATATATATCATTATGACAAATCTTATTCCTGGAGAAAACAAAAAAAAACAAACCTAGCCTTCAAGACACCAACACCCTTTAAGTACTTTCCATGTCATCCTATTTTGGAAGGAGTGGACTGGGTAGAGGTTTGGTGTCCTTCTCTCCTCTCAAATTTCCTTCTAATTGTAGTCTTTGTTTTACCTTGA
Source organism: Netta rufina (assembly GCF_964035555.1). Classification (NCBI taxonomy): domain Eukaryota; kingdom Metazoa; phylum Chordata; class Aves; order Anseriformes; family Anatidae; genus Netta; species Netta rufina. The sequence continues at coordinate 38,242,598 of NC_140123.1, read as the reverse complement.
GGGGAAACTACTTGCTCCTGCTAGAATAATTTTCTTTATATTTGAGGGCCAGATTATTTCTCACCCCCTGTGGGTTAAGTACATGCAAACATTTTGCTTTATTAGCTTGGCAGTCCTTATAAGGGTGTTGTGAAGCAATGGCCTATAGTTCGTATAGCAGCAAGGGAGTCATTGGAAAACATGAAACACTCAAGAGTTCTGCCTCTCTTGGGTCTACTCCTCAGACAAGCAACAGTGTTAATTCTCTTTCGACATTGTCCCAATGAACTGATCCTTTTTGGACCATGGCAAAAGAAGACAGTTCTCCAGATGCTGCCTGTGAAACTTTACCTAACATGTAGAATTGCCTTTGACTTTAATATTAGCCTTTTACTTATCTTTAATTGGCACTATTTCAGACCAGACACAATTTTATTTCCCCTGAACTATGCTTAATAGGTGTAAGACTTTGAAGGTATTATGTTTTTAAAGATTTTTTAAATTATAGGCCTTATACTTTATGTGCCATCCTTCCCTATTGCACACTTATTAAAAAAAAAAAAAAAAAAAAAAAGTAGTTGAAAAGAGAACACATATCAATGTTGTCAGTGCTATTTAAGTCATGTATTTTTTGGCATTTACATAGTTGCTATTGAAATATTTCTGAGATTCGGTCTTCCTTTCCAAGCCCTTCTTTTTGTAAGCATTAAAATTTATAAGTGTCTCATGAAAATACCTTAGGTATGCCCTAAATCTTTCTCTCACTGATTCTTGAATTAATTTTAAAACCATTTCCATCCAGATTTGCTGATCATTACATGTAGCTCTTTTTCAAGAATGATAAACATGAAAATGGGTCTGTATTTTAAGTTTCATCTAAGTAAAACCCAAAAAATTAACTGTATATCTTTAAGCAAAAGGATGTGCACACATTTTCTTGAGCCAGTTAATTGACTTTAAGCAGGTTATTGAGCTGGCATGTGGCAGTGTACTCCTCTTGGGCCAACTAACTTGATATTTTACCTGTAACCATGCTCAGGCAATAACTGTCAGTGGCAGCCATGATACATGTGTCTGGTTATCATAGCTGAACCAGACTCCAGGTCAATTCAGGGGAAATAGATCCAAGGTCTTATGGAACATGCACCAACAAAATATGGCTGGTATGTAAATATGACTAGTAGTCATCTTACCCCATAAACAGGGGACAGCCTAGAGCCCATGGAGCATTCTTGTACTGCAGCAAGCTGCATGTCAGGATTTTCCTCTTAAGCAGGAACACCTCTCAAGGTTATTCCTCAAGGTAGAGAGATTTCTTACCAGAGACAGATACTTAGCAAGTGACTAAGAGCTAGCTTGTTGAAACCTTTCAATTTGCTAAGTGTACTGAAACTTTGTAATCATAGCTAAGTGATATAAAGGATTGATTGTGCATATAATCCTTTAGGCATAAACCCTTAAGTGTGGGATTGGGATAGGGTATGGTTGTGGCTAGACTCCTCAGAGTTTGTATGGCAAAAGGGACACTATCCTGAACCTCATGACTCAGCATGAGGGTCTCCTTGACATTTTTAGTCTGACTCTGTCCTCTGTGCAGTAAATAATCAAGTGACCTTGCCATCATGCATCTTCTTAATGCTACATTTACCCTTAGAACTTAAAATCTAAATGTTACATTTCTGTCTCATTCACAGTTGAGCCCTGCTAAATCACTGTTTTCATCAATAAATATATTGATATGAATCACAAAGTTATTCACCCCCCTCTCTTTGGCATGGGTGGAACTGTACTTGGAGTGCTGCACTCAGTTTTGGGCTCCCATGTACCAGAAAGACTGAATATACTGGAGCAAATCCATCAGAGGTCACACAGGTGGGCAGGGAGTTGGAATACATGATGTAAGGAGAAGCTAAGAGAGCAGGTCCTGTTCTACGTTAAGAAGAGCAAACCAAGGAGAGGCCTTACTGCTGTCTACAACTTCTTAATGGTAGAGCAGAGAAAAGACAGAGCTTGATTCTTTCAGAGATCTACAGAGAAAGGATGAGAGGCAATGGTGACAACTCAGCATAAGGAAATAAATTTTTAACCTGAAGATGATTAAACACTCAGTGGGTTGCCTGGGGAGCCTGTACAATCTTTGTCCTTGGAGATAGTTAAAACATCCTAGACAACTTGTTCTAAATGGATGGGATTTGAGTAGGATGTTGGATAAGACAACCGTCTGGAGGTCCCTTCCACCCAACATGATTCTATGTGTCTATGATCCATGTGATTTGTTCACACAAAAATTTATCACTGAAATGCAGCAAAATACTCTCAGTGAAGACCAAACATTGCCCTATAATCTTTAATCTGCCCTATAACATGTAGTTTTCATACAGACCATCAGTTCTGAGACCATATCAATTTATTCAAAAAGAGGGAATAAACTACAGCTGAGTCTGATGGATTATCTTCTCCAACAAAAACTTACTTCCCTTTTAAGAATGTAAGTTGCATCACTATACGAGAGGTAGGGTAAACAATTAAAACAACAAACAAAAAGAAGCAACCAAAAACCCTTGTTAACTAATACCAAACTGTGAAATTGGATGAGATAGTTTTATTCCTATACATTCCTACATAATAGTTCTGTAAATGTTACCACATTAACGTGGAATGGCTTCACACTAGCAGTGTTGACAATAGAGGCAAGAGATACTGGTATGAGTAGTACATATGGATTACTTCCTAGCTTTAACCATGAAGTTACCTCCACTGTTTTCCCACATCCAATGAGTGCTGCGTACCCTGAATGAAACTACATCTGTTAATGTCATTCTTAATGACTCTGAATCAGTTCCTGTTTTCAATACTAGTATGTAATCCTCTTTCTTTTTAAAACCTTTTTGCACTAATCAAAGTTTGTTTGTTTGTTTGTATTCCAATAATCATTTTTTTTCTAATATCAAGCAAATTTTGCATCTCCTGATTTTCCATTACCAAGACTAGACGAGAAAGGGTGCTTCCAAGAACAAATGATGCAAAGTTTAAAACAAACATGTTATCTGTCATTTACAAAACCATTTGAACCAAGAGAGTTCTCCATTTTTTTGATTATGACAGCCAATATGACACACACACACACAAAACAAAAACAAAACCAAACACTGTTATAAATATTTTTGCTTTGAAGATAACTTTATCTCAGTGTCCCACAACTCATAAGTAAAGACCCAAGGTTTTAGAGGCACTGTTCAGTAATGCTTGTTTAAAGAATAAGCATTTATAGAACTGTGAATATAGCCTGGCTAAACAAAGTTAATACACTCACAGCTCATAAAACAACTAGAGTCACAGAGCTATATTTAGGTGAAGCTTGCTCTAGTTGGTGGGTCTTTCAGTGCATTCCAAATGGTAAGAGAAAGATTCATTACCTAACTCTTATTGAATGAATTATGTTATCGTTTCCTTATATGCTAATGTAACCATCTTATCGGAGTTGTGATTCTTTTTCTAATCGGAGCAACTGTTCTTTTCCTTGATATATAATGGATTCTATCTTGGACAGCTAAACTGAAAAGTTAATTTAACTAAACAGTAATGATTAATCTGTTAACTAAGCCATGATCTTTCTGTTTCACTTCCATATTGGCTGAACTCGATTCTATAACTTTATAACAGTTTGAAATAATGACTGCCAAACCAGATCAGACCAAAGTTTCATTACAGTAGCAACATCCAACGACAGATTCCTAAGGAAGAACAAAAGAAAAAGAACAAGAATAAAGGGGTTCAGTGGCTTGTGAGGATCTCTCAACCAGAGACTGTGACTTTGTATTAATAACTCTTGAAAGATTATTCTTCCAGGAACTTCTTTGAAAGTTTCTTGGACTTTAGTGAACATCAAGTTTCTGCAGCACCTCCTGGGAAAGTTCCACAGTATGGCAAAGTTAATACAAGGAATAAAATGTCTGAGCTTTCCTCCTCAGGAGCATCTGAGTGGGCTCAACACACACAAATCCATGGGTCCCGATGGGATGCATCCATGTGTGTGTAGTGGGTTTACGTGGCAAGGTTTTGGTAGCAGGGGGCCATAGGGGTGGTTTCTGTGAAAAGGATCTAGAAGCTGCCCCATGTTTGGTAAGGGCCTCATTGTTTTCGAGATCTTAGCCAATAAGCAATGTTGTTTTGCACCTCTGTGAGAGCATATTTAAGACAGGGAAAAAAACACTTCACCACACAGCAGCTGGGAGAGTGAGAGGAGTGAGAAAAACACCCTTGCAGGCACCAAGGTCAGTGCAGAAGGAGGGGGCGAGGTGCTCCAGGTGCCGGAGCAGAAATCCCCTGCAGCCTGTGGTGAGGACCATGGTGAAGCAGGCTGTCCCCCTGCAGCCCATGGAGTACCACGGTGGAGCAGGGCTCCACGCTGCAGCCCGTGGAGGAGACCACGGTGGAGCAGGTGGCCCTGCACCGACGGAGGCTGCCGCCTGTGGAAGACCCCCGCCGGAGCAGATTCTGGGCTGGACCTGTAGCCCGTGGAGAGGAGCCCACGCAGGAGCAGGTGACCTGGCAGGAACTGCTGCCCGTGGGGGACCCAGGTTGGAGCAGTTTGCTGCTAGAGGGATGGACCCCATGGTATGGACCCATATCTGGAGCAGTTCTGGAAGAGTGCCGCCTGTGGGAAGCCCACGCCGGATCAGTTCATCAAGGACTGTATCCCGTGGGAGGGACCCCACAGCACAGGGGATGAGAGTGACTGAGAAGGAGCGGCAGAGAAGTGCTGTGGACTGACCATAACCCCCATTCCCCCGTTCCCCTGCGCCGCTCGGGGGGGAGGAGGTAGAAGAGGGTGGATGGGGGGGGGAAGGTGCTTTTGGTTTCTTTCCTTTGTTTCTCACTTCTTTAGCTTGTTAGTAATGAGCAATAAATCTTACTATCTCTGAGTCTGATATATATCTGAGTCCATTTTGCCCGTTACAATAATTATTGCGTGATTTTCTCATCCTTATCTCAACCCTTGATCCCTTTTCACATATTTTCTCCCCATTCCTCTTTGAGGAGGGGGAGTGAGAGAGCGGCTGTGGTAGAGCTCGGCTGCCCACTCGAGCGGAACCACGACAGTGTGCTAAAGGAGTTGACAGAGGTGATCACTGAACCACTCTCTATGATCTTTGAAAGGTCTTGGAGAACAGGAGAGAGGTACCTGAAGATTTGAGGACAGCCAATGTCACTCTGCCCTTCAAGAAGGGCAAGAAGGAGGATCCGGGAAACTACAGGCCAGTCAGTTTCACCTCTGTCCCTGGAAAGGTGTTGGAACAGCTTGTTCTGGAAGCCATCTCCAAGGAATTGGAAGAGAAGAAGGTTATGAGGAGTAGTCAGCATGAATTCAACAAGGGGAAGTCGTGCTTGACCAACCTTGTTGCCTTCTATGATGGCATCACCAGCTGGGTGGATGAGGGGAGAGCAGTGGATGTCATCTACCCCGACTTAGCAAGGCTTTCGATACTGTCTCCCATGACATCCTGCTAGCAAAGCTGAGAAAGTGTGGGATAGACAAGTGGACAGTAAGGTGGGTTGAGAACTGGCTGACTGGACGAGATCAGAGGGTGGTGATCGGCAGCGCAGAGTCCGGCTGGAGACCTGTGACTAGCAATGTTCCCCAGGAGTCAGTGCTGGGTCCGGTCTTGTTCAACATCTTCAGTGATGACTTTGATGAGGGAATAGTGTCTGCCCTCAGCAAGTACACTGATGACACAAAGCTGGGAGGAGTGGCTGACACACCAGAAGGCTGTGCTGCCATTCAGTGAGACCTGGACAGGCTAGAGAGATGGGCAGGAAGAAACCAAATGAGGTTTAATAAGAGCAAGTGTAGAGTCCTGAACATGGGAAGGAACAACCACTTGTATCAGTACAGGCTGGGGGACAAGCTGCTGGAGAGGAGCTCTGAGGAGAAGGACCTGGGGGTCCTGATGGATGACAGGTTAACCGTAAACCAACAGTGTGCCCTGGTGGCCAAGAAGGCCAGTGGGATCTTGGCGTGCATTAAAAGGGGTGTGGCCAGCAGGTCAAGGGAGATGATCCTCCCCCTCTACTCTGCTCTGGTCAGACCTCACCTGGAGTACTGTGTCCAGTTCTGGGCTCCCTGGTACAAAAAAAGACAGGGATCTCCTGGAAAGAGTCCAGCGGAGGGCGACAAAGATGATACAGGGCCTGGAGCATCTTCCTTATGAAGAAAGGCTGAGAGACCTGGTTCTGTTCAGCCTGGAGAAAAGAAGACTGAGAGGGGATCTCATCAATGTGTATAAATACCTGAGGTGTGGGAGACAGAGGGATTTGGCCAACCTCTTTGCAGTGGTTTGCAGGGACAGGACAAGGAGTAATGTTCACAAGATAGAGCATAGGAAGTTCCACACCAACATACAAAAGAATTTCTTCATGGTGAGGGTGACAGAGCACTGGAACAAGCTGCCCTGGGAGGTTGTGGAGTCTCCTTCTCTGGAGATATTCAAGGCCCGTCTGGACGCCTACCTGGGCAGCCTGCTCTGAGGAACCTGCTTTGGCAGGGGGGTTGGTCCTGATAATCTTTTGAGTTCCCTTCCAACCCCTTCAGTTCTGTGATTCTGTGATTCTATGACTCTGTTAGGACCCAGGTGCAAGACCCAGCCCTTAGCATTGTTAAATATCAAGCATTTGGACTTCTCCCATCGATCTACCTTATCAGATCCCTCTGCAAAGCCTTCTTACCCTGAAGCAGAGCAACAATACTTCTTAACTTGGTATCATCCACAAATTTACTGAGGCGGTACTTGATCCTCTCATCCAGATTATTGATAAAAATTTTAAACAAAACTGGCCGCAGTACTGAGCCCTGGGAGGTGGCCAGCCACCAACTTTATTGAACTTAATTAAGTGTGGCTCTTTGAGGCCAGCCATCCGGCCACTTCTTCACAGACCAAACTACATACTTGTCCAAGTCAAAAACAGTCAGATTCTCCGTTAGAATATTGTGAGTAACCATGTCAAACACTTTACTAAAATCCAGGTAGCCATCATCCACAGCCTCATCTACTAAGTGGGTCATCTTGTAATGGAAGGAGATGAGGTTAGTCAGGTGTATCAGATCATGTGAGAGCTACTGTAAAGTAGAAAGCAGAAAATTCAGTGCTTTGACATACATAGGATTTTGACTTGGTAAAATACAACTTCAGCACTGCTGTCCTCTCTATTGCTTATGTTTATTATTAGACTTACACTTAATTACATTGCTGTATCAGATACAATATTTCCTACTTTTTTTGCATTCAGTGTTGCCACACCTACTCATCAGAAGCATCTGTTACTGCACCTGATAACTGCAGCATGGTATAATGGAATAATACTAACATTAATAGTCCAAGTTTTCTTTATATAATGACCTAATTAATAATGTCCTTAAAACTTCTATAGAAGAAAAATCATTAATGACAATCTCTTTTATTTGTTGCTATATTAATCCTTCTAATCAATGTCTGTCTGAGCCTGCAGGTCAGCATCTCAATCTTGACTGACTTGCTGGGGATATCTGGTATTTAGTAGATGTATTTCTAGGACTTCCACTACAACAGGATGGTCATTTGACCACTAGGAACCATTATAACAAATTAAAGCTAAAAACATCCCAGACCTATGATGCCCCAGACAAATTTAAGAAAAGGCCTTCAGAAATAATGCTCAAAATCATATTTACTGGAGTGTTCACATATTCAATCGTATTCACAGTCAGTATTGTACTCTTCAAAGAATCATTACTCTGATGACTAAATGTAACTCTCCCTTATTTTGCTTGATGAAAAAAGCAATTGTGAACATTGTGCAGGTGAATGATAGTTTGTCCAGAGTTGTGTAAAAGTTTAACTTAAAATGTGCACATAGATAATCAAATTTAAACTTCAGCTAAAAACTACAGTTCAGAAAACCAAAAAGGTAGTGATTTCATGTAGACATTCAGTCCCTGTCTTCTGAATCTCTAATTCCAGAAGACATTTAGAATCAATAGTAAATGTTTTAAAACACAGAGGTCACTAGATGCCCAGTTAGAAATGCTTTATTCTTGAGAAATAGATGCCCATTTTACAGTCAGACTACCATTGGATATAAACAGAAGATACCTAGGGAACAGTGATAGGAACCACGACTTTCTCCTCTCACACCTGAATGGATGAAAAGTTTTTCTAACAGAAAAACAAACAAATATAAAAAAAACCTGCACATTGGTTTCCGCCAGATAAACCATTTTTTGTTCTCTGACAATAGGCAGAATCTAATGCTGTGGGGAGAGTATAAAAAACAATAAACGTATAGAATGATCATTTCTGTGTTACAATTTCTGTGCTGTCAAGTAGTCGAGAAGTTTCTTGACCCTTATGTTGCACCTGAACAACCATGTGAGTTTACTTTTGCTTGCTCTCAGCTCAACATCACACATTTGCTTTTCTGCCTGCATAGTAGACTAGCTGCTATTGAAACAATACACTCCATACCTTTGTAAATTGGATTCTACTATGCGAAATAGAAATCTATCTATTCAATTTTGGGGGAAGGTCAGTTAATCTGTTGGTTATTTTGCTGAAGACTATGTTCAAAACCAGCTTATAGGTCTGAATACTAATTGGAGAACTGCAGCAACTGTGAAACATATGAAACTCCCATTCAGACATACAGATAACTTACAAAATGTATTTGAATAAAGGTATTATGATTCAGCTGAAATATTTTTAAAGATCATTACTTTAAATCAGGTTCTAATTAAGGTTCTCTGTGTCATCCTCTGAATGCTACTAAAGGTACTTGGCTGTCTTCAGCAGATAAGATGTATTATTGAAGCGCTGTCAGGCACTAGTAGAAGGATAGGTATCTAATTTTAAAAAGGCTTTTTTTTTTTTTTTTTTTTTCCTCCACATCTGTGTGTGTAATTGAGTGATATGATTACCCCTGGAAGTATTTACTAAAAAGAATGGTTATTTTTAGAATATGATTCAATGCAGGAAACATGGCATCAGAAGCAAATCTTTTTTTTTTTTTTTAATTTAGATTCTGACAAATGAGTCTTTCAGAAAAAACACAATGGAGCATTCATTTCCTTTTAAAAGGTTAAAGATTTTTAAACTATTAATATTTTCTTTCCATTTAGATTTTCAAGAAATAAAATGTTTGTATTTTAATATGTTATTTTGTAAATTGAGAAACAACAATAACAATAAAATCAGAATGATGAATAGGTACAGTGTTTCAGAAAGTAAAATAAGTAAAATAAATGACAAGGATTAATGAGGAGAAACATCCATGAGGTGAAACAGTATGCAGAACAAAGTGCTATGAAGCTACTGAAAGTATGCATATTTTAGAAATTAGATTGTACTAGGAACATTCCCAGGCATCGGAATTTTCTATATTGTGGTGGTATTAGAATGATTCCTGACATGATCAGCACTGAGAGACATGGTTATTAACCTATGATGGCACAAACACTTGTTCTTGGACCATGGACTGGGAAATACTCTAAAGCTTCGTATTGATATTTTTCTAAGATTTTAAACCAGTTCTAGATATGTGATAAATTTATAATGTCATTTCAGAATTTGATACTTTATTTTTCAACTTTGAGGAAGCAAGAGACCATATCTTTGTATCTTAATCAGGCAAGTAGTTTCTCAAAATCTGATTACATAATTACATAAGGTTTATTGGCTCAAGCCATTTTTTTTTTTTCAAACTGTTATCTGTCTAAAATGACATTTAATATTCTCTAAATTTAAAAAGAAAATGTAATTTGGAAGCATGCTCTTTGTTAGAGCATTAGTGTACATTTCTATGTTGTTTTACAACTGGAAAAAAAAAAAAAAGAAGGAAGGAAGGAAGGAAGGAAGGAAGGAAGGAAGGAAGGAAGGAAGGAAGGAAGGAAGGAAGGAAGGAAGGAAGGAAGGAAGGAAGGAAGGAAAGAGAAAGAAAAACTAACACTATAGCAGCTTCAAGACATAACTATAATTTCTAAGAATATAGTTGGACACTGAAAAAAGGTACCAAATGCTAACTACATTCTTATAAACTGAATTATGATTTTTTCTAAACACATTTAACTTATAAACTTTTATTGAGTTTCTATGTTGTACTTATTCTGCCTTTTTGTCCTTTGAGAACCAAACAGTCATTTCCCTCAGCTTCAGCTGGATGCAGTCAGAATAGTGACAGATGATTTTTAAAAAATAGATTTCTATGACAAATAGTGTTTTAAAACCTTGAAAATGATTTTATAAACTTGGAGGTATGTTTAATAAATTATAGGTTGTTAAGTCCCTTAATCCTTCCTCCTTTCTTTTTGCTGGATATTGATGCTGCGGACTAATGTTTTTATTTGTTGTGCTAAGTTTACTATAAGGTGCTGGACGCCTTGGGGGATAAGCCAGCAGTGTGCTCAGGTGACCAAGAAGGCCAACGGCATCCTGGCTTGTATCAGAAACAGTGTGACCAGCAGGGCTAGGGAGGTGATCGTCCCCCTGTACTCAGCTCTGGTGAGGCCGCACCTCGAGTACTGTGTTCAGTTTTGGGCCCCTCGCTACAAGAAGGACATGCTTGAGTGGGTGCAGAGAAGGGCGACGAAGCTGGTGAGGGGCCTGGAGAACAAGTCCTACGAGGAGTGGCTGAGGGAGCTGGGCTTGTTCAGCCTGGAGAAGAGGAGGCTCAGGGGCGACCTTATCACTCTCTATAGGTACCTCAAGGGAGGCTGTAGCGAGGTGGGGGTTGGTCTGTTCTCCCACGTGCCTGGTGACAGGACGAGGGGGAATGGGTTTAAGTTGCGCCAGGGGAGTTTTAGGTTAGATGTTAGGAAGAATTTCTTTACTGAGAGGGTTGTGAGGCATTGGAACAGGCTGCCCAGGGAAGTGGTGGGGTCACCATCCCTGGAAGTCTTTAAAAGACGTTTAGATGTAGAGCTTGGGGTATGGTTTAGTGGGGACTACTAGTGTTAGGTTAGAGGTTGGACTCGATGATCTTGAGGTCTCTTCCAACCTAGAAATTCTGTGATTCTGTGATTCTGTGATAAATCATATGGAGGAAAAGAGTAAATTATGTGTGATCTTTGTGATCCAACACATAGATATCTATTATATTTGGCTGTACTCCATATCAATGCAAAGAATGAATCTATCCTGTCAGTTATGAAAAATATATGTATATCTTGGAACTATAATTTATTTCTTTTTTATCAACAGCTATTTCTTCTTTGATTTACTTCATTTCATGTTATTTTCCTTCTTAGTTTACAACTGGCCTGCATTTTGACTTTGTAACATCTAATTTAAGTGTTGGAAATCTGAACTGTATTTGGTCATAGGTAGACAATAAGCAGCTGAATAAAGTTACGCTCTAAACTGGTGTACAGTGATACAGGAAAAGGCTCTAACATGATAATCAGACTGAATAAGGCCAACTTAAAACCAGTAACAGAGTAAATGGTGTGTTATGATAATAGGGTGCTGACAGGGTAGATGCCCTGCAGCTAAATCTCTCTTCTATTCCTGGAAGATTTTGTAATGGAGAATTAAGCATTGTCTACCCCAGGCTTACTCAGTCAGAATGTATTTCTGCAGATGAAACTGCTGATATAGGTGGAGGGATAAGTCTTATAAAGCCTCACTGCTCGAAGGCATGAGGTACATTGAGCAGGCAGGGTCAACACTGTATCCTCTAGACAGCAACAAATAGATAAGATTATGTAGGTATAGAACAATAGTTGATAGAAAAAGTCAAGCATTATACTGTAGGGTCTGGTGTTACTTTTTAGAAATGAGTCCCTTAGGGGTCTGCAAGGAAAAACATTAATATGCAAAACTGTTAAGTCTTTGGAAAGCATTGTACAATGGAAAAATACACATAGGAAAAAAAAAAAATGTAGCTGGTAGGTTCATTACTATACAAGAGTTCATTCAGTAATAACAAGGCTAATAATAAACAGAAGACAAGTAAATGGCAAATCAGAAAAAGCAATCAGTAAGGATGACACTGTTTTAAAATGTACTGTATGCAGCTCACACAGACAAGCCAAAAACTGCCCTCTCCAGGCAAAACATATTTTAGAAGTTCCAATATAGAAACAGGATTATAACCAGTCTTCTATTGTACAACAGGTAGGATTCAATGATTCAGCTAATCTTGTAACTGAAAATTTTCTATTTGGTTGTCAGCAAGCTGGAAATTAATAAGGATTTAATTAAATAATAAAAAAAAAAAAAAGGAAGAAAAATACTAATATTATTTTACCCTAATTTACCTTTATTGTTTGCAAGCAATGTTACAGTTTTTAAGTAAGCAGTTCCATGAATGCTGAAACTAATGATGTGTGATTTTATGGATTAGCAATTATCTGGTGATTAACTTTGTGTCTAAGAAGGTGCAAATAGTAACTTGATACTACAATAGAGCTAATTTTAAGAGGTCTCTTCTCTTGGTTATTTGTTGTCTAGTAATGATTATGTCTACTAATGATTGTGACAACCATATCCTGGGCTGCTTTAAGCACAGTTGTAGTGCTTACACAGCTGAACTCCACCACAGCCACCCTCTCACTCACTCTTCTCAAAGAAAAAAGTGGAGAATATATGATGGAAAGGGCTCAAGGGCTGAGATCAGGACAGGGAAATCACTTACTAATTATAATCCTGGGCAAAATGGGCTCAGCATAAGCAGATTAATATAATTTATTGCCTATCAATAGCAGATTAGAACAGTGAGAAACCAAAAGAAAACTAAAAACACCTTCTCCCAGTCCACACACTTCTATGTCCATCTTCCCCTGTCACAGGAAGCAGTGCAGGGAAATGGGAAATGGGGGCTATGGTCAGTCCCTAATGCTTTGTCTTCACTGCTCCTTCACGGTCACTCTCTGCCCCTGCTCCAACAAGGTGTCCTTCCCATGGGATGCCATCCTTCCTGAACTGATCCTGCATGGGCTTCCCACAGGCAGCAGCTCTTCGAGACCTGCTCCAGCATGGGTCCATATCACAGGGTCCATCTATCATGAGCGAACTACTCCAGCATGGGTCCCCCATGGGCAGCAGCTCCCCCCAGGCTCCCCGTTCCTGAGTGGGCTCCTCTCCATGGGCTGCAGCTCTGACCCAGGGCCTGCTCCTGCAGGGGCTCCTCCATGGGCTGCAGCATGGAGATCTGCTCCATGTGGGACCCATGGGCTGCAGGGGGACAGCCTGCTCCGCCAGGGGCTTCTGCACAGGCCACAGGGGAACTTCTGCTCCAGCACCTGGAGCACCTCCTGCCCTCCTTCTTCACTGACCTTGGTGTCTTCAGGGCTGCTTCTCACTCAGCTTCTGTGACACAGGAGTTTTTTTTCCCTTTCTTAAATCTGCTCTCACAGACGTGCAAACAGTATTGCTTATTGGCTTTGCTCTTACCAGCAGTGGGTCCCTTTGGAGCCAGCTGAAACTGGCCCTTATCTAACATGGGGCAGCTTCTGGGCTTTTGTCACAGAGGTTACCCCTGCAGCTCCCTGCTACCAAGCCCTTTGTGACATAAACTCAATACAAAAGTGTAGTTAGCATGTCAGGGGAGGTGATTGTCTCACTCAGCTCTGCGTTGGCATGGCCTCACCTTGAGCACTGTTTGCAGTTTGGGGCACAATAGTATAAGATGGCCATAAAACTATTGGAGACTGTCCAAAGAAGGGCTACAAAGATATTGAAGACTCTAGGAGGAAAGACGTATGAAGACTGGCTGAGGTCACTTAGATTGTTTAGCCTAGACAAGATCAGACTGAGGGGAGGCCTCAAGGTCACCTGAAGCTTCTTCATGAGGGCATGTGGTGGTTTTACCGTTCTGGGCAGCTAAGCACCACAACCACTCTCTCACTCCCCCTCCTTAGATGAGGAGGAGAAGAAGTAAAGCAAAGAACAACTCATGGGTTGACATAAGGATAATTTAATTAAAGGGAAATAATAATAATAATCATCATTAAAGAAAGATTATTATGAACTAAACAATTTAACTAAAGGAAAAAAAAAAAAGAAAGGGGAAAAGGGAGGAGGAAAGGAAAAAAAGGGAGGAAAACAAACAAATAAAACAAATGAAGGCTGTGTGGAAGTGCAGAGGAAAGAAATTACTCTCTACTTCCCACAAATGAGCGATGCTTGACCACATCCTTGAAGCAGGGCCTCAATGCATGTAGCCGGTGTTCGGGAGGAGGACCGATGTTTTCACGAGAGCTCACCTCCCCCCTCCCCCCCTTATTCTTGTTTTCACTTTTTATTGCACACTCAGCAATAGTACTCAGACCCAGTACAGGGGAGCAGAGGGGCAGGCATTAAAAGAGAAAACTTTGATTACATTAGATAGATTTAACCTTTTGTGAACTGTTATCATCTGTAGCTAACCAAAAGCATTTAGCCTTGAGTTTTAATAAGTAGAAATCAGTGTATCCAATAGATGAAATGCAGAATATTATGAATGCTGTGCTTATTGTGCAATTGTGAGAAAAGTAAAATGAAAATACATTAAAACCAAAAAACGATCAAAAAATAACACAACTGAAAACATATAGAAGGTGGCCCATACTATCAGAGGAAAACACATGGTTTCTCATGCTATTAATGACATAAAATCAATAAGTGAAAAGTTAAGTTAGACAATAAAACTATTTGATTTTGCATAACATAAAGCTTTGAAACATTGGTATGGATAGAAAGATTCTAACTTACATAATTCAAACAGATTATAATTTATTTGAAATTAAAATAATTGTAAACATAAGAGAAGAATCAGACTAATATTTGAGAAATATATGAGGGAATTTGATGAAAAACTTAACTCTTATAATCTCAAACATAATGGGTCCTAATTTCTGGCCAAAGTATTCTACAGTATCATAGAATCAGAGTCACAGAATGGCTTGGGTTGGAAGGGACTTTAAAGATCATTTAGTACTAACATCCCTGACATGGGCAGGGATGCCACCCACTAGATCAGGTTGCTCAGGGCCTCTTCCAACCTGGTCTCAAATGCCTTTAGGGCTGGGGCATCCACAGCCTCTCTGGGCAACCTGTTCCAGTGCCTCACCACTGTTTGAGTGAAGAATTGCCTCCTAACCTCTAATCTAAATCTCCACTTTTTAAGTTTAAAACCATTCCCCCTTCTCCTGTCATTATCTGATTAAGCAAAGAGTCGATCTCCATCTTTTTTTATAAGCCCCTTTTAAGTACTGAAACGCCACAATCAGGTCACACCAAAGCCTTCTCTTCTGTAGGCTCAACAGCCCCAGCTCTCTCATCCTTTCTTCATAGGAGAGGTGCTCCAGCCACTTGATCATCTTTTTGGCCCTACTCTGGACCTGTTCTAACTGATCAACATCCTTCTTCTTCTGGGGCCTCCAGACCTGGATGCAGTAATCCAAGTGGGACCTCACAAGGGCAGAGCAGAGGGGGACAGCCACCCCCCTTGACTTGCTGGCCACTCCTCTTTTGTTGCAGCCCAGAACACAGTTGGCCTTCTGGGCTGCAAGTGCATAAAGCTGGCTCATGCTGAGCTTTTCATCCACCAGAACCCCCAAGTCCTTCTCTGCAGGGATGCTCTAAGTGAATCCCTCCCTCCCTCCCTCCCTCCCTTCCTTCCTTCCTTCCTTCCTTCCTTCCTTCCTTCCTTCCTTCCTTCCTTCCTTCCTTCCTTCCTTCCTTCCTTCCTTCCTTCCTTCCTTCCTTCCTTCCTTCCTTCCCTCCTTCCTTCCTTCCTTCCTTCCTTCCTTCCTTCCTTCCTTCCTTCCTTCCTTCCTTCCTTCCTTCCTTCCTTCCTTCCTTCCTTCCTTCCTTCCTTCCTTCCTTCCTTCCTTCCTTCCTCTTATTAAGCTGTTTGTTTTTATCTTGACCCACAAGTTTTCTGTCAGTTCTATCTTCTTTACTCTCTTCTCCTGCACTGCTGGGGAGAGACTGAAGAGTGACTGGGTAGCTGTGTAGAGCTTACCTGCCTGCAACATTAAAACCACCAGAAACTCGTGTTGTTGTGATACTTTTTATACATATACATATTATTTAAATACTTTGAAATGCATTTTCATAAGGGAAAAATCTACCCTTCAGTTCCAGAGAAAAACACTACAAGTTTTTGCATTTAAATCTCTATTTTGGAGAGAAAATTCTCTAATGTGGAAACAATTCAACCTTACAAGATAATAAAAGCTATGCTTACTTTTTTAAAGACAATTGTAAAAATATTCTTTTGGAATTTGTTTGTAACATATGTTGTTTAAAGTGAGTGCAATATTCCTATGATGTTGTGACTGTGTCAAGCACTTTGGACTCGCTTACTTTGGTATTCTTCACATTGTCTAACTCTTTTTTATGGTTCTTGTTTTCCACATGAGAATTTTGCTAAAAATATGAATAATTTACACAGGCTAATAGCAGCTTCCATGCTAAATTATCACTGCCTCAAACTATGCTGACTTCAGAAGGTGTTAGGCTTGATACAGTTATCCTCCATGGTTGTACAGAAAGATCCTTTTAATGAGATGCGGCATGGACAAAAGCAATTGTTATTACTGTGCACATTTTTCAGGTACACAATCATTTGAAACAGGCATGTCTCAGGTAAAGTTCTGAGCACATTTCACATTCCAACCCTAGTAATATGAAAACTGGTAACTTTTTTGAAATAACAATTTCAT
Organism: Netta rufina; assembly: GCF_964035555.1. NCBI lineage: Eukaryota > Metazoa > Chordata > Aves > Anseriformes > Anatidae > Netta > Netta rufina. The sequence continues at coordinate 38,225,941 of NC_140123.1, read as the reverse complement.
TACAAGACAGTAATATGTTAAAAGGTTTTGTTCAGCAAAGAATAATGCCTTCTCAGTCGGGAGTAAACACAAGATCAGTGTAGATTTTAATGTGCAGTTGTCTGTGTTAAGAATTTTTCACTTTGACAGCAGAAATAGAAAAGACAGAGGAAACACAACAATTGAGATCATTAGTAAATTAACCTTTAATTAAACCTACAGTAAACTGCAATACATATATATATAAATACTTTTTAAAAATCTTTTAGGAAAATAAAAAAAATAAATAAACTTCCTATACTTTCCCATATGGAGTGATTTTTTTCCCCCAAATTGAAAACTGAGCAAAATTAATTAATTACAGTATTCTTATGTGGCACTACAAAAGCCTCCACATATTGGACTTCTTACTGATGGTGTAGTCTGTTGAAATTGGTAAAAGAATGATGCATTCTTTTTGGAGGCTGCAATGCAAACTGCCAGAGAGATATGAGGATATGAAGAAATTTCAAGATATGAAATGCACATTGCAGTATAAAAAATATACAAGCATCGTGCATAATTCAAAATTATCTTCTCCATAAATGATCAGGGTATCAGAAAGCTTCTGACTGTACTTCTAGCATAGCAGAAACCCAGTTTTTGGCTGACACTTTGCCATGGATTCGACATCTATGACAGTAAATCTCACATGTAAGATATAGTAATTTTTAAAGTATATTTAAGGTAAGAGATTAAATTTTTACATTATCCATAGATATTTCTTGGGGCTTATTCTTGTATTCTGCCACAAAATTTGGAAAAAAATAATTGTAAGTAAAAATTCATTCAAATATATTCCTGAAATATAAGGAGGTGTGTGACCGAGAATACTCTGAGATAAAAATGAAACTTTAAAGTGCACACAAGAGACAGAAGTATGAAAAATTGGAGGCAATTTTCACCTGCATTAATCTAAGATGGCATCTCCTATTCCTGCTGTGGCTCTGCTGTTGGCTGATAAGAGGGTTGCTTTGACCTTATGAGCTAAAATGCACAAGTTAAAATGGAGCAAGTATATTAAATTTTTTTCAAGTAGGAGATGCTAAAACTTACATAGACAGGAATCTTATTTGTATTAGCAAACCTATCAGCACCTTAGTTGAAAAAGTGATCTCTGATGGCCAATATTTTTTTTTTTTCAGTGGTTTTGGATAGATAGCATACTGCTCATGAACATCTTATTCTGTCTTTTATCTTAGAGTCAAATCCTTACTATGAGCATCACTCCTCTATTATAAATGTGAAATTATTTACCTTTATTCCCTTTTCAGATAAATCTCTGGATAAATATTGTCAGTAAATTAATCATCTATTTGAAATGCTTCAGCTATCAGAATTCCTCGGTTCTTTACATGTGCCCTCCCCTCACCATATTTTTAAAGGACAGTGCCTATTTTCATTTGTTAAAAGCTAAAAAAACTTTGTATGTTTTTTTTTTTTTTTTTTCCTTTTTTTTTTCTTTGTGTCCCCAAGGGCATATATCTCTATTTATCTATATCTATATCTTTATCTATGTAATATCCATCTACAGCTCTATATCTGCACACACACACAAAAATAAATAAATAAATAAAATAAAAAATATCTATGAAAAGAAAGTTTAAACATGAAAATAGTTTTTTATGGAAATATTGTTTAAATAAATGTTATATAAAACTAAGCTCTGTACCTTCCCACTTTCATTCCAATAATCAATAACATTAAAGTTCTATGATACAGTTGTAGACTTTATCTCTGAAGTAGAGACAAAACCCATAAGCTTATTTTTGCACAGTTTTCAAAGATCAGAAGGGCAGTTATTTGATCTGATACCTTTATCATCAGAGAAGATAAGTTGTTGTATATCTGCATGATTTTTTTCTCAAATATTGATGATCAAAAAAAAATAATAAATAAAATCTAAAGAATACTAGCTAAACATCCAGTCTGCATAGCCTACTGGTTATACTGAAGCATAATTTGAAGCTCTTTGTTGCCTTTGAGGCATATAGAACTCCTCTGAAGACAAGCCCCCACTGGAACTGTGTCACAGTGGGAGGCTGGAATTGTGCCACAGTAGGAGGCAGTACAATTTGCTTTGACATGTCTTATCCCCACTAGTAACTCCAGATGGACTGAGTAGGTGCTTGAAGAATGAAAACTATAATGATACCACACAGGCATCAAGCATGGGCTGGATGAAGTGACACTTAGGTGGTTAGATGCATTTTTTTGCACTTCTCTGTCAACACTAGGAATGGAAATATGGAAGAATCTGATCTTACTAGAAGCTTTTAGCCCTCAGATCAGGCAGACTAGAGAAGGAAAGCTCCTGAGTAATATCTGTTCCTACAGAGAAATCCATAGGCTTTCCTACAGGCAAGAACTACCATGTGATGAGTTATTGCAGGATTGTTTTACTTTCTTTGGCTAATACTTGTGTATTTTTTGATCCTCTGGGATATTTTCTGTTCTTACTTAACATGAGGGTAAAATTATCTGATGCTATGAAATAGGAGCAAGTATCTGCAGATGACATTGGACCTTAGGGCTTTGTGGAAATCTTCTGCTAAGACAGAATACAGAAGTCTACATGAAAATTATGAAAACATGCAAAAATCAGTGGGGAAAAGAACAAAACTATGGCTAAATTGGCATGGAATCGGACATGATGATATCACCAATATGAGACAAGCAAAGGAGAAATTCAAATAAATTGCGTTTTTTAATGGATTCTGTTGCCATCTGCCTCATCTATACCTGATAGTTTCCTAAAGTTTGTCTTTACTCTGTGCAGCATTCCTGTTATCCTTCTAATTTTGTTCTCAGGTAATAGAATAAACTATATAATCTCCAAGGAAAAGAATGTCATGAATAATTTAAAAACTCAAAGTCCTTGGAATGTTTTGGTTTCCATGGGTTGATGTTAGTAGGAACCCCATACTTTCCCCTTAACTTAGAGTCAGTCCTTAGAAGTAAGTCAAGTTGTAAAGCACATCCTGGAATAGAAAATCATTTCAGCCTCTTCCTCTTTCAAAGAATTTCTCTCTTGAGACCATGTTACTACACCATGGGACATGGCATGTCATTGAATTCATTAATAACTCGGATACATCAGTCTCAGCAGTCTTTGCCATTTCGCTTTCTCCCATAAGACCAATACAACCCATAATGCAGTACATCATTCAACATCTTTGGTCTAATAATCTGTGAATCTAAATCTCTATTTTGGAAAAACCTGTTTCAATTAAGAGCCAATTAAGTCATCTGGTAGACGATGGGATTCTGTAATTATGTGTTCATCTTAAAAGGTGATTCAGTATTGGCAAGTTGCGCTAAACTTCTCTTGTTCTACAAACTTTTGGAAGTATTTTTAGAAGACTCTAGAGATATTTAGTGTTTGGTGCCAACAACACCAAACTGAGTTGTACAGTCAACACACTGGAAGGGAGGGATGCCGACCAGAGGGACCTTAAGGAGTCCAACACTTGGGCCAATGCAAATGTCATGAATTTCAATAAGGCCAAGTGCATCTGGGCCAAGACAATCCCAAGCAAAATACAGGTTGTGTGGAGAATGAATTGAAAACAACCCTGAGAAGACTGACTTGTAGGTGTTGGTTAATGAAAAACTCAACATCAGCCAGCAATATGTGCTTCTAGCCCAGAAAGCAAACGATATCCTGGGCATGGCCAGTAGGTCAAGGGAGGTGACTCTCCCCTGATACTCCATTCTCATGAAGACTCCACCTGGAGTACTTCACTCAGCTCTGGAGCCCCTGACATAAGAAGGAAATGGACTTGTTGGAGAGAGTCCAGAGGAGGACCATGATGGCTGGAACTCCTATGAAGACAGGCTGAGGGTGTTGGGGTTGTTCAGCCTTGAGAAGTGTAGGCTCCAGGAAAATCTTACAGTGATCTTCCAGTACCTAAAGAGGGCTTTCAAGATATCTGGAAAGAAACTCTTTTTTCAGGAAGTATAGTGATAGGACAAGGGATAATGGCTTTAAACTAAAAAAGGGTAGATTTAGATTAGATATTAGGACAAAATGTTTTAGTGTGAGGGTGGTAAGGCACTGGAACAGGTTACCCAGAGAAGTTGTGTGTGCCCCATCCCCGGAAGTGTTTAAGGCCAGGCTGGATGTGTCTTTGAGTAACATGGTCTTGTGGAAAGTATCCCTACCCATGGCAGGCCCCTTCCAACCCAAAGTATTCTATGATTATAAGATTCTATGATTCTGTGATTTAAAATATATCAAATTTAAGGTGACTAACTGGGGTTACATAATATGTGCTTAATTTTTTAAGACGATTTGTATTTATCAGTTTTGCCAGTGAAAGTTCTTTAAAGTAATTAAAACATAGTGTGAGTCATGACCAGTCATTTTTGTAGAAGTAATACTATTTCTTTGCTGATAGCTCACTAACTAGTGTTGTATAGTATTTATTTATCTTACCACATGATTATTACAAAGTAGAACTACTTAACTCACCTTGTTTACCCTTCTCTCCCCCAGTAAAATAAATAAATCAGGATTGAAGTGGTTTATTAATTTATCAATATGTAATTAGCAATATCGGCAATACATCAGATAAACCAAATACTAGACACATGTAAAAATATTAATAAATTCATCAAATTCCTAAACACTCTTCTATAACTAATTCCAATTTTTTCATTCTCCCTGCTTCACACACACACACACATACACTTACACAGTTACATGCATACCCCCTCTCTCAAAGGCCTTGTGAGTTGCTAACACCCACTCTGGGAGAACAGTGTGCTCCCTCTCCCTGGGGGAAGACATGGATACTCCACCTTTGCCTCTACCTGTAGCTGTACAGGTAAACTCTACAACCTGCTAATGCGTAAGCTGGAGAGCAAGTCTCCCATGAGGCAAAACACCCAGGTGAGTTGTTGGCCCCCACATTATACCCCACAGAGCCATTCCACCAGTTGGAACACAGCTGCTCAAGTTGTGAAGAGGCTGCTATGCCCAGCCTGGGCAGGAGTTTTGATGCCAAGGGGTAGCATCTGACAGTGTCAAACTAGGTCTGACTGATGCTGCTTCCACTGTAAGGTCTCTCCCCTGCCTCTGCCTGCAATTTCATGCTTTCTTTAGATTTCTTTCACAGCTGCCTCCTTCATTCCTTCAAAAGCCTCTGTAACTTGCTGGTTATGGCTTAATCAGTCCAAGGGCTGTTTTCCTCTTTAAGATGATCAATTTGGGGCAAACAGCTTTTCAGCCAGTTTCATGTATTCAATCTACATAAACACAGTTCACGCTCATCTTAAGAAATGATGTTATTCCAGCCATTTGTTGAAGATGAGTCATGCAAACATTTTACAATAGAACTAGGGAAGAAATTTACCCTTACAAATGATACACAGCAGAGATTTTGTCACAGTTGTCTATAAATTTTTGTTTGATAGTCTAAGCTTTGTTCTACAAAGGTAGACAGTTGGAGGAATATTCACAGATTTAAAAAATAACCAAAACATGCTTTTATAAAAATGGGGAGTCACCTGTATGTTTCAGAATAATTAGAGTGAGATTCAATACTCAATTAAAAGAGAAGTGTAGAAACTAAAAGGGAAAAGAGTTAGAAACAGATTGATCGTGTTTTCATACAAGTCATTTTGTCATTTGGCAAATACATGAATACATGATTTACCCTACTTGCAGTTTCTTACGTCCTGATGGTAATTTCTCACATGTAATGTATTTTAAGTTATTAAGATGTTATTACATTCATGGTAGTGGCATTTACGTTTTATTATCTTTTGGGCATTCAAACATTTGATATTGTAATGTGCAATTAAGTCTGAAGAATACGTATCTGGTTAATGACATTTAGTTGGTGAACCGAGTTTCCAGCTCATTTTCTCATTGGTAAGGCCTATTAAGCAAAGAATTTAGAAAAGAATTTCAATAGTTCTTCAGTGGAACAACACCTGTATAGTAGCTAATTTTAAGTTATTATTTTTTGAAGAACGGAATAGTCTATTAAAAATCATTGGATTTTGTTGTTGAGGGAGTTTTTTTTTTTTTTTTTTTTTTCCTTAAACAGCATTCATTAGGATCTGCACAAGCCATCTGATTTTATATTACATAAATGAGACTTATAAACAAAGGTTCCTTCCTGAAAGAGAATTTGTGGTCAGAGCAGTACTTCAGATCTGTCTGGTAGGTCTCCAAAGTCTTTTAGCAGAGCTTAGTAACTCACACATAGCCCTGTGATTACACAACACAAGTTTTACACTGTGATCCTGCTTGGACAGCTCAAAGTAGCACGGGAAGAACTTATTTGTGTCAGACTGAAAAACAGTGAAATGAGATGGGTACATTGTTTGGTTAATGAGCATTATACTCTGGTGTCACTCTGTGCATATTACTTTCCCTGCAGATGGAAAAACACAGATTTTCATTTATTTGGGGTCTCTGTGTGTTTGCATTGAACCTTTTTTTTTTTTTTTTTCATGATTATAAGAATAAAGTGATTGTACTATGTTTTGTTGAGAGTCGACATTTTAAAACATTTTTTTTTTCTCTCTGAGAAGGTAAAACCAGAATAGAAATGTTACTTGTATCTCAGAAAACTAGATTTTCTGACTTTATTCTATTGAAAATATGTTGAATGTTGACAAATGCACATGCTGCAGGTTGATTAATTTTCAGCTGATGCATGGAAGTTATATTACTTGAAACTATATTAAATAGGAAAGCTTGAATGAAATATGTTAGAAATGTCATACCTGAGAAAGGGCTGTATTTCATAAACTATTAGAATAGTTTGTTTATTATTGCCTAGGGGGAAAAAATAAAAGTAAAAAAAAAAAAAAAAGTTATGACTACAACAGAATTCTTGCATAGACATAGCAGTGTTTTCAAATATCTATACTTCATTTTGGCATAAACCTTCACACAGGTGCTCCTGGTAGTTACAAAGGTACGCAGGATGCAGTTTTCTATCCTGCATAACTTCATATATGTTTACATGTTTGATGACTAGCACTCCCTACAGCTTAGAATTATTCCTTATTACTTTTTAGTACTTACGTTAGCTCAAACACTTAAAAATGTTCATATTCTTTTTGAAACTGTCCATATACTTTTCAAAAATGTTTTGTATTTCCACATTATGTTTTTGATAATTATGAGAACAAACTAAATACAATACTTAAAATTTACACACACATATACTGTTATTTCTTTCTGCTTACATTCAATATTTCTCCATTTCTTCATACAGGAAATAACTCACAGTGTCTTTACTATGTATGGAAATTTTATTTCATTTTAGAAAGCCAATTAGTAGTCCTTTAAAATATAATAATGTAATTTATAGTTTTTGTTTATACAGAATAACTGAATAAAGTAATCTAAATAAGCATTGTAACATCATCATACTACAGACAGGTTGCAAGAACTTATATTCTTGTAGGGAAAAATTACTTATTCATGATAAAAAGGTTGCAGAAATAGTGAGAAATGAGATCAGGTCTTTTCATTCCAGAGTTTTCCAGTATCATTGGAATGTTGCCCATGAATTCTGTAGTGTAACTTTTTCTTTCCTTTCTCCCATGCAGATATTTCTTCCACTTTGAAATTCATATGGATGGTAAATCAAAATTCTATGATTTTGTTGTTGTTGTTGTTAGAAAAACAAACAGAACTATGTGAACCCATGATTAGATGCCAGGTAAAATGTATCCAGATACAGACACTCTATAGCTAAATTTGTTTGCGTAAGACAATGGTAATGCTGACATAAATCACCCTTACACTAAACACTGGTGTTCAACTGTAATATCAGTGGTTATATGGCATTGTTTATGACACTGTGGTGCATCTCTCTCGCTGAGGCAATCTGCTCTGAGACAGATGTGTTCTGAAGCAGAGTGGGGGATTGCAGTGTGCAGGGGGTTTCCTACATTAAGACAACTCTAAGCAGCAGAGGAGCTGGCAGCCTTCACAAGGGTGGCTTGGGTAGAACCAAGAGCACCTCACCCCCCTTCACTCCATCATACAAAAGCAGCCCTGAGGGAGCGCAGTGACCAGGGGCACCACAATTGGGATGGGCAAATGGGGCAAGGTGCTGCAGTCAGGGCATGGCATAGCAGTTTGTGCAGGAGGGCATGGAAATTTGGCCAGCTTGATCAGTGAGCAATGGCATCCACCCGGCAGAAGGCCAGGGCCTGTCAGAGCTCAGCACAAGCAACACAGCCTTCCAGGCAGAGCCCCAGGGGGAACACATCTGCCACCCAGGTGTTGAGCTGCAGGGTGTGCCCTACTCTTACTCCAGGTCAGGACAGTAGGAGCAAGCACACCTGTAGGAGGTGCATCCAGGTGGAGGCACTCCTCCACATAGTGACAGAGGTGCATGGGCTGAGGAATATCTGGGAGTCTGAGAAGGAAACAGATTACTAGAGTCACTCCCTGCCTTCCCTGAGGCAGGCCCAGCAGGCAGAAGGGGTGCTCTTTAGAGAGGTTTCCCTCCCTCCACCCAGCTGAAAGCACTGACCTAGGGGATAAGGAGCAATGGCAACAAGTCCCTGCCAAGTGCTACAGACATGTTCCCTCAGGGACTTCCCCACCTTATTAGGTGCCCCTGAACAATAGGTATGAAGCTTTGCAGGCTGATCTAAACAATATTGAGGAACACTGTACATCTGTCTTGGAGGTAATGCTAAGGTCACATTGGTAGACGCTGCATTAAAACAGCTCCCACCAAGAAAAAAAATAGACTGGTTTTTGTTGTGGGAGACTTCTTTCTGAAGGGAACAGAAGGCCCAATATGCAGGCCTGACCCACTTCAGAAGGAGGTCTGTTGCCTTGCTGGGTCTTGCATTAAGTATGTGAAGAGAAAACTTCCTGCCCTCATTCAGCCCTTGGACCTGTTATTGATTTTTCAGGTAGTTGATGAAGAAGATTCAAGGCAAGGTCTGAGAGCAATCAAAAGAGACTTCAGGGCCTTTGGACAAGTAGTTAAGGGGTAAGCAGCACAAGTAGAATTTTCCTCTATCCCTCCAGTTGCAGGAATTGACAAAGCAAGGAACAGGAAGAGCCAGCAAATCAATATCTGACTCCAAGCCTAGTTTCACAGGCAGCACTTTGGGTTTTTTATCGCAGGTCGTTTTACAAGACACAAGACCTGCTGGCAATGGAAAGGGTTCACCTGTCTCTAAGAAGAAAAAAGGATATTTGCTCAGGAGTTATCAGAGCTCATTTTATTTCATTGTATGGCTTCAAAGTAGATTTGAAGGCAAAAAGAGATAAAACTAGGCTTGACAGAGACAAACCCAGGGGTGGTATAACAATGTTTATGGGATGATGTGTTAGCGAGGTCCATCTGTCTGTCACCCTTGTTGAGATAGTGGATGGAGAACTATGCAACAGCAAAGGCACAAGGGACCTTGACAGGTTAGAAATCACAAAGGTGCCTGGGAATGATCATTCAGGAATTAGGGCTTCTCCCCCAGAAAAGGTGTCAGGATTTCTGCTAGTCCAACAGAAGTGCATCTATGCCAATGCATGCAGTACAGGCAGCAAAGAAGAGAAGCTGGAAGCCATTGTACAGCAGGAAAACTGACATAGTTGTTATCACTAACATGGTAGGATGGCTTGCATGACTGGAGCATTGCAGTGGATGGCTACAATCTCTTCAGAAGGCATAGGCTAGGAAGGAGAGGTGGTGGGGTAGCCCCATATGTTTGGATGTGTTTGGATTGATTTGAGATTAAAAATGGAGATGATAGGGTTGAGTGTTTATTGGTAAGAATCAGGGGGAAGTACAATGAGGCAGATGTCCTGCTGGGCATCTGTTATAGACCAACTAACCAGGGTGAAGAGACAGACAAAATATTCTACAAACAACTGGGAGAAATCACTAGCCCTTGTTCTCATGGGGGAATTCAACTTACCAGATGTTTGCTGGAACTAAAACACAGTGGAGAGGTAACAGTAGGAGGTTTCTAGAGTGTGTGGAAGATGACTTCCTGACACAGATGGTGAGTGAGACAACTAGCGATGGTGCCCCGTTGGACATTTTGCTCATAAATACAGAAGGAATTGGGGGTGATGTGAAGGTTAGAGGATATCTTGGGCTCAAAAATCAGGAATTTTGATTCTTGGAAAAGTAAGGAGAGGGGTTAGAAGAACTGCCACCCTGGACTTCTGGAGGGCAAACTGTGGCCTGTTTAGGATACTGGTTGGCAGAGTACCTTGAGAGGTAGTCCTGGAGGACAAAGGAGTCCAGGAAGGCTGGACTTGAGCTTGAGTTCAATTTGGTTATTGCTGCTAATATATATATACATATATATGTATATATACATATATACGTATATACATATATGCTCAAGAAAAGGGGGACCAAGGAGAATTTCAAGTCTTTATTGTATTGGGGGGGGGGGGGGGGGGAGGGAGGAGCATAGTGACAAGAGATGAGAAAAATGCTTAATGACTTCTTTGCCTCAGTCTTTAGTAGCAAGACCAGTTGTTCTCTGGGTACTTGGCCCCATGAGCTAGGGGCAGGGAGACCCCATAATCCACAAGGAAACATTTAGAGACCTGATACTGCACTTAGATATATACATCTGTTGGACCAGATGGTATCTGCCTCAGGACGTACTGAGGGAGCTGGTGGAAGTGCTCGTCAAGATGCTTTCCCTCATAATATCTCAGCAGTCATGGTTATCAGTGGAGGTCCCACTTGACTGAATATTTTCTAGTTGTCTAGAAAATATGATGACTGAATATTTTCTACTCATCTAGAAAACATGATGCCCATCTACATGAAGGACTGGAAGGAGGATCCAGGAAACTACAGGTCTGTCAGTCTGACCTCAGTGCCAGGGAAGCTCATGGAGTTACCAAGTGCCACCATGCAGCACTTACAGGACAACCAGGAGATGTAGCCCAGTCAGCATGGGTTTATCAAAGGCAGGCCCTGCTTGATGAACCTGATCTCCTTCTAGGTGACTCACTCAGTGGTTGAGGGAAAGGCTGTGGATGTGGTCTACCTAAACTTCAGTAAGGCTTTTGATGCCATTTCCCATAGCATTCTCCCGAAAAAAAACCTAGCTGCTCAAGGCTTGGAAGGGGGTATACACTTCATTGGATTAGAAACTGGGTGGGTTTTTAAGAGTTGTGTTGAATGGGGTTATATCTAGCTGGAGGCCAGTCACTAGTGGTGTCCCCCAGGACTCAGTATTGGGGACAGTTCTCTTCAGTATCTTTATCAATGATCTGGACAAAGGGATCAATTGCACCCTCAGTGAGTTTGCAGATGACACACAGTTAGGTGTGAGTGTTGATCTGCTAGAGGGTAGGAGGACTCTGCAAAGGTAACTGGATAGGTAATGTAATAAATGGCTAAGTCCCAAATAGGGTTACAGTCAAAGTTTATAATTTATTAAGCAAATAGAGGTAAGCAAACAGCGCTGGGTGTGCTGGGAGTCTCTGTTCCACCAAGACTCATACAAGTTACATCAGGTGGCTGGTTTTTATGCTCCTAGGCTCCTGCATATTCATTATTACTTCTAGAAAAGGCAGAGTTATTATAATTAGTTCCGGGAATTTGAACCCTCCTACTGTCGCATGCATATCAGTCTCCAGTGGTCCCTCTGGGGGTCTCCCATACTGAAGGCTCGAAGTCTTCCTCCCAGGCTTTTTTTCTTGTCCTTCTCCTTTGTCCATCTTGGCTAGATGTCAGAGACTTGTGCAGCATCCCCTGCAAGCTTTGTCTTTTAGTCATCCTTCAGCTTTCCCCTTCTCCTTAATCTCTTGGCCAGATATCAGAGACTTGAACAGTGTCCCATGCAATAGTCATGATAGTTAGCAGTTACTCTGAAACCCCTTTGTTCTCTTATCCATTATTGACACAAATTGCTGGACTATTCCTTTGAAAGATACAAGAACTATATACATTAACCACTCTGTTTTTCTTAGACTTGTGGTTATACAAGGGTATGTAAGACAGAAGGTCACATTCATCATACCATGTGGTCCTAGCATTGTTCCATATTGATACAAATCAGATGAACACATTTCACAGTAAGACCAGTGGGCTGAGGCCAATTATATGCAGTTCAACAAGGTTAAGTGACAGGCCCTGCACTTGGAGCACAACAACCCTATGCAACACTATAGGCTGGGGAAAGAGTGGCTGGAAAAATGCCTGGCAGAAAGAGATGTAAGGGTGTTGGTTGATAGCCAGATTAATATGAGCCAGCAGTGTGCCCAGGAAGGTGAACAGCATCCTGGCTTGTATCAGAAATTGTGTAGCAAGTAGGACTAGGAAAATGATTGGCCTTTTGTATTCTGCTCTGGTGAGGCAGCATGTTGAATACTGTCTTCAGTTTGAAGCTCCTCATTACAAGGACATCAAGGTGCTGGAGCATGTCAAAAGAAGGACAAAGAAGTTGCTGAAGGGTTTAGAGAATTAATCTACTGAGGAACGGCTGAGGGAGCTGGGGTTGTTTAGCTTGGAGAAAAGAAGGCTCAGGGAAGACCTTAGACCTTTAGTCTATTCTACATTAGAACAGATTGCCCAGGGAAGTGGTTGAGTCACCATCCCTGGAGGTCTTCAAGAAATGTGTAGGTGTAGAATGTAGAAATTAGTAGCATAGTTTATTGGTGGACTTGGCAGGACTAATGCAAAGGTTGGACTACATGAACTGGTCTTAGAGTTCTTTTACATCCTAAATGATTCTATGATTCTACGATGTAAAAAGTTAACTAACAAATTAAGACAAATTATGATTACTGAAGCATCTCAATGATTTCAATGAGGTCAAGACCAAAAGAAAAAAAAATAGATTAAAAATCAAGGGAATAAAATAAATAAATAAATAAATAAATAAATAAATAAATAAGCCCTGCAATTTATATTACACTTTCATTATTTAATTAAGCCTTACAAAAATATTTGTTTGTTTGTTTGTTTCTATTTTTTAATTTTAGAAAACTGTGTTTTCTTCTGAATTTCTTTATGTCTTCTACTTTATCCTGTTAAAAAATATGTTTTTTTTGAATGCTTGGTTGTGACAGAATAGACTTTTCTCATTCTCTGTTTTTTCAGTGTCCAGTGGAAGCAAATGAAATCATGGGAGGAACAAGAAGAAAAGAAGGGACCTGCTGATCAGACAGTCCTATTCTGAGCAGGAATCCATTTTGTTAATGAAAACAGTTTAACCTCTATTAGCATTAATATTGACACATCCTTCTTCTATGTCTTTCCTTTGGAAGAGTGCAATAAATTCATACAAAATACTGTTAAGGGGTATTACGACAGCCATATGGTAATGCAGTTTTGAGTATAATGTAATATTAATATTCCATTAAAGAGAAAACCTCAATTTTAAATACTGTGCGCTCCAGTCATCTTTATCTTTGTCTTCCCCTGTTTTCTAAAATATATCACTTATGCTCTGTATTCATTTACAAAGTCAGTACACCAGTAAGCTATCAACAGCCAGAGACTATTTAACTATTGAACTGTTTTTGCAGTAGAAGTACTCAGTTATTCATGGGATTCCCCTCATGCAGGAATAGACATCTATTGAACATCTTCATATGATCTATTCATTCTCAGATCTCTTCATAAACAGCAGAGAAAAAAAAAGTTTTGGACATAATCCAAAGAATATCTAAAATAGGTCAGAGAAGACATGCCCTTCTTCTCAGGAATGACTATAAAGTTGAAATAACTAATTTGGAAAGGATATCTATGTTTGGATAAATCCCACATTAAATTCAGTCATCACTGAACTTTTTCTGCAACAGGACAGTACTAATGAGCCTTCTAAAGGAAAATGGTGTTTGTTTTCCTAATAGCAGTCCAGGAACTAACCAGTTCTGTGTTAACTATAAAGAGTTGAATTCTGAAAAATGGTGATTTTTTTTCTCTCTTTTTTTTTTTTCTTTTAAATGTACATGTTTTATGTCTCAACAGATATATTGAGAGATGTCTGCCCTGTGGATAAGCAGAACTTTTCCTAACACCGGGGGGAAAAAATGCTTCAATGGATGATGGTAGAATTTTTAGTGGTAAAAAAGAAAAAACGAAGATATTCTTCAAATATATATATTAAATTATTATGAACTTTTGTGAAAAAGAAAAAAAGTGTTTTAAGTTAAACTTTGGCAGGACAAAAAGTTATTTTGTAAATTTTAAATATGTTTTAATTTAAATGATGAAGATGCATTTCATAGAATCATAGAATCATTTAAGTTTGGAAAAGGCCTTCAAGATCATCTGGTCCAACCATCACCCTACTACCAACATCACCCATTAAACCATGTCCCAAAGCACCACATCCAACCTCTCCTTAAATGTCCCCAGAGACGGTGACTCCACCATGTCCCGGGGCAACCCATTCCCATGCCTGACTTCTCTTTCTGAGGAGAAATGCCTTTGAATTTCTAAGCTGAACCTCCCCTTGTGCAACTTGAGACCATTCATTCTAGTCCTATCACTAGTTACCTGTGAGAAGAAGCTGACCCACAGCTCCCCACACTTTCCTTTCAGGTAGTTATAGAGAGCAACAAGGTCTCCCCTGAGCCACCTCCTCTCCAGACTAAACAACCTCATTTCCCTCAGCTGCTCCTCACAGGACTTGTGTTTCAGGCCCTTCACCTGCCTCGTAGCCCTTCTCTGGACATGCTCCAGTGCCTCGATGTCCTTCTTGTAGTGAAGGCCCCAAAGGTGAACACAGTACTTGAGGTGTAGCCTCACTAGAGCAGAGTACAGGGGAACAATGACCTCCCTGTTCCTCCTGGGTACACTATTGCTGATACAAGCCAGGATGCTGTTGGCCTTCTTGGACACCTGGGCACACTGCTGGCTCATGTTCAGGCGAGCATCAATCAGCACCCCCAGATCCTTTTCCTCTGCACAGCTTTCCAGCCACTCTGCCCCAGGCTGTAGTGCTGCATGGGGTTGTTGTGACCAAAGTGCTGGACACAACAATTAGCCGTGTGGAACCTCATCCCATTGGCCTCTGCCCATTGATCCATCTTGTCCAGGTCCTTCTGCAGAGCCTTCTTACCCTCTAACAGATCAACACTTCCCCCAACTTGGTGTCATCTGCAAACTTACTAAGGGTACACTCAATTTCCTCATCCAAATCATCAATAAAGATATTTCTTCCCTATAGGATTCTACACAGTTGTGGTCAGCGGAAAAAGGGTTATTTTTAAACTGCCACAAATAAATAAATAAATATCCTTCTAAAACTTTTAATATTTGGGTTCCAAGATATCCTTAAGTGAGCAGGTTTAATTTTCATCTGTATAATATATTGTAATTTTTTTGTTCTTTTTTAAAGAAAAAATAAAATCTCTTTAGTTAATGATTCTTATATGAGTCTTATTAATGTGATGAAAGAAAGCTCTTACTGTCTGATTTGAATATTTGCCCTAGTAAAACATTAACAGTTTTCATATCTACACGGTAATTGTTAAAAATCTTAATAATCTAAAGAAATATTATTAAAAATAAGTAATCAAACTCATACCTCTTTTCCAGATATTCTGGAGACATATGTGAATTTAACATTTAAAATTTATACCTCTACAAAAATGTATTTTGACTCAAAACATGAGTTGCAAACAATGTGCTGAGTTTGTAAGCTACATAATCCATCCACCAGTATAAACTGGGAGCTAACTGAATGGAGAAAAAGGCTCTGCGGTTCCTGTTGCACAATTTAACCATGTGCCAGCAATGTGCCCTTGCAGCAAATAAAGAGAACAGCCCCTGGGGCTCATTAGAAGCCCAGCATTCTCAGCAGATCAAGCAATGTGATCCTTTCCCTCTGTTCAGCACTCACCTCAAGTACCGCGTTCTGTTCTGCGTTCCTCAGTACAAGATAGACATGGATATACCAAAACAAGTTCAGTGAAAGAACAAAGATGATTGCTTGAAGCATCTGAAAGAGGAGAGGCTGAGAAAGTTGTGACTGTTCAACCTGTGGAAGAAAAGGTTCAGGAGAACCTTATCAAAGTTTATAAAAATCTGATGGATGAGCATAAAAGATGGAGTCATCCTCTTTTGAGTAGTATTCAGTGAAAAGGATAAGACAATGGGTACAACCTGAAAAACAGATATTTCCTTCTAAATCTGTGATTTAAAATATTTATTTATTTATTTATTTATTTACAGTGAGGGTGCTGGAATACCAAAACAGGTTGCCCATAGAGGTTGTGGAGTCTCCATCCTTAGTGATTGAATACAGTCCTGAGCAACATGCTGCAGCTGAGAAATTTACTGCTCTCAAAGGCAAGTTTTTTTGAATGTGTGATTCTAATACTGACCACTTTATTCTGTCTGCCTATTGATTTCTGAATAAATGTCTTGTATTAATAGCTTGGAGTAGTAAAATTTGAGGTACCTTAGGAGACATTAACCTGAAAAGAGAGAAAAAGAGAGAGAGAGAGAGAAAGAGAGAGAAAGCAAGAAAGCAAGAAAGCAAGAAAGCAAGAAAGCAAGAAAGCAAGAAAGAAAAAGAAAGAGGGAGGGAGGGAGGGAGGGAGGGGAAGAAGGGAAAAGGGAGAATCTAAACAAAACAAACAAGAAATCCCTCTTTGTTTTGAGATGTGCATTAATAGTAAGAACAGCAAAAGAAATTCACTAATGTTTTGACATTCATCGTCAGTTTGCAGCATCTGCTGTGGTAGCTAGCAGTACTCTTAGAATGAATCTCAGGAGGTTAGTAGTGCTTGAATCACAGACAGTCATGGATATTAAATGATCATGAACATCTAAGAATTTAAAAACTCTGCTTGCTTGCTATTGTACAGCAGTATTGCATGTTTGAGCACAGAATGCTACTTTGAATTCTGTGCCAAAATGAAGGTGAATTTAGGCACAATTAGAGGTTAGAAAGCATCTAAGAAAATAGATTTGTCTGAGTATGCATAGGTTGGAACAGGGAGTGAGTGGTAAGTACTGAAAATGAAATCATGTTGAATTCCACAAACCAAAAGGAAAAGGCGCTTTGGAATTCTTTCACCTTTAATATGCTAATAATGTTGATTATATATATATATATTTAATAGCATAAAGATGTTTTATGAGATTTTGTGCAACAGGAATGATAAAAAAAAAAAAAGACAAAAAAAAGTGTTTACAGTAATTATTCACATCTCTACCCTTTTCCTTCTTCCCCTAAGCCCAAACTCTCTCTCTTTCTGTTTTATTTGTTTTTTGTTAGTTATTTAGTTAGTTTGTTTTTAAATTTCCCTGAAAGGAAAAAATATAATTATGTAAAGATTAAGTAATTTCATATTAGAAAGAAGGGTTCTAATCCATGAAATCCATGAAATCTAATAAGGAAACAACAACAAAACAGCAATAACACAGTATATATGATACGTTAAAAGCACAGTTTCATCTTACTAAGTACCATTACTTTAAGGATCAGTTGTCTACGTTATGTATGTGTAAGGATCAGTTATGTATACGTTATGCTGTCAATTGCATTTTGAAGTTAAACTACATTTACAATGTTAAAACAAAGTTGTTTTTTATTATTATTTTTTTTAAACTGACATTCATTTTAAAGTTCCTATATATATATATATATATATATATATATATATTATTATTTTTTTTTTTAAATATTTTGAATTTTGAGCAAAATACTTTGGAACTAAAATATTTGGTTTTAAATCATTAATAGATAGGATAAATGTCCTGACAGGTGTTTGGTGTTTTTATTCTATTCTATTCTATTCTGTTCTGTTCTGTTCTGTTCTGCTCTATTCTATTTATTATATTTTTAGCAGTAATATGAAATTTTAGATGAGCCTTCTGTTTATATAATAAAAGTGGTCAAAAAGAGCAGACACAAAAGAGGCATAATATCAGCATGCTTCACGCCTCTTTGTCAAATACTGTCCCTCCTGTAAAATTAATGTGAATTTTCGTCTAATATATATCATAAAAAAGAGATTCTAAGGAGTCCCAATCAAATTATATCCTGTTTTAGCATTGTGTTTAAGATGATTCAATTTCCCATTTCCAGCTCTTGATGGCAGTTGAAAAGGGGAAGTATTTATTCCTGATTACATTCTGTGCTTATAAAATTGCAGATTTTCAAAGAAAGTAAAAACTGGAATCATCCTTGGGAAAGAAAACAACAACAACAACAAAACCAAACAGTATTAAAATACCATTGCTGTCTTATTTCAATTGTAATTATCCCAAGGAAAAACAAGGAAGTAAGAAAGTGGTCTAAGATCAGCAGAATTCTGCAAGGAAAATTATTTTAATACGGTGCAGTGCAAAATCTTTTCGTGTATAATAAAACCAATATATTAAAATGGTATAAAAATTAGTATTTCAGCAGCTTCTCAAAGCTAAAACTGACAATTGGGAACACTGGCAAATTTTCACAGTGAGTATTAAGATGTATTTCAGAGCATAATGAAGACATCTTCAAGAAGCTATAGTTTCAAGATTTGATAACACTAAGTATTTAGTTCCTACTATGAAAGTTTGGAGAAAGAAGACACTTGTGGGATTTTTTGTTCAATTTTAAGTGATCAAAAAAAGCTAAAAAATATAGGCTTGACACTGACATGAACTTGTATACACAGTGGAAGGAGGAATTTTCATGATTTCATTTCTGAGTGCTCTTAATCAATTAAAATCTGATCTGTCTTTTAAATTATTAAAAATCCTTGAATGGCAAATGTGTCATTTCTTCTCATCTCACTTATACTTTGTTATGTTTTGAAGGCATGAGACATTACAGAGTTCACCATAATGTTTGTTGTTGTTGCTGTTGTTGTTTTCTTCTTCTGCATAGGAGACTTCTGCAGTTTTTCTTTTCTGCAGTTTTATTCAATTTAAGGTCCTAAACTAAATAATGATATCAATCTATAGAAATTAAAAACAAGGAAATTAAATGTCTCCCAAATATATATTTAGTTTCTTTTTTACAAATGTGGTGTCAATGAAATCTATCTACAGGAAGTAGATCAATACATAGGCAGATAGCTATCTGGCTATCTAAGCACTTCCTGGCACCACAGAATCATTAAGATTGGAAAAGACCAATTTTAATTTCCAATCTAAACCTTCCCTGGTGCAACTTGAGGCCATTCACTCTAGTCCTATCACTAGTTACGTGTGAGAAGAGGCTGACCTACAGCTCCCCACAATTTCCTTTCAGGTAGTTGGAGGAAGCAATGAGGTCTCCCCTGAGCCACCTCCTCTCCAGACTAAACAACCCCAGTTCCCTCAGCCACTCCTCACAGGACTTGTGTTCCAGGTCCTTCACCAGCTTCGTAGCCCTTCTCTGGACACAGTCCAGTGCCTCGGTGTCCTTCTTGTAGTGAGGGCCCCAAAGGTGAACGCAGTACTCAAGATGAGGCTTCACCAGAGCAGAATACAAGGGGACGATCACCTCCCTGTTCCTGCTGGTTACACTATTCCTGATACAAGCCAGGATGCCATTGCTGATGCCAACAACACTGCTGGGCACACTGCTGGCTCATGTTCAGGTGAGCATTAATCAGCACCCCCAGATCCTTTTTCTCTGCACAGCTTTCCAGCCACTCCTTCCCAAGCCTATAGCATTGCATGGAGTTGCTGTGACCAAAGTGCAGGCTCTCTCACTTAGCTATGTTGAACCTCATCTCATCGGCTTTTGCCCATCAACCCAACCTGTCCAGGTTCATTTTTCTTAAATGAAACCAATTTTAGAGAACTGCCTGAATAATATTTTGTATAAAATGGGGGCAAATATTTTGTGATCAGTATGTATTGAGTGATACTTTTTTCTTATGTAAACTGCAATATTTCAAAAGAATTTGAAACAAACAAACAAGAAAAAAGAAGAAGAGGAAGAGGAAAATACACTTTAAGGAAACTTCTTTGGAAATACTGTTTTCAGGGTGATTTGTGTATAGCATCCTTCTTTGGAGGGAACCTCAAACAAACAACTTGATTCAGAAGCAATATGCATTGAAACATTTAATAAAGTTGAATTCAACAACAATAATGAGTAAAAAAAAATAGTTTGCTTTACTAATTTTGCACTTTTATTTGTGCCAGTAAAAGATGCATTTAAACAAACTGTAACTTCAGACTTTTCTATAACATTGAATAATAGTAGGTTCAATTGTAATGCACTAACTTACTTGTATGTTTGTTTCCTTTTGCTGTCTGTCTCAAATTGGAAGTATTGAGTCATGCTGTTTCATTCTCTACAACTTTACAAGGACTTATATTTTGATTATCAAATTTCATTGAATAAATAATTAACCATTTTTACTTAATATCAAACTCCAAGCACTCCAATACTCATAGAAAATCAATTCAAGATTCAAAATCTGTTTTGATATTAAATGTTGGGCTGTTCCATAGCTCAGATCATATTCCTAATCAATCCCAATCATTCCCAATCATTCATGATGTCCAAGTAAAAAACATGAATGTCCAAGAGAAGGAGGATTGTGCCAGTGGGAACATTTTATAGAGTCTGGTAAGCTGGAAATAGAAGAATTGCTGGTAATTTGTTTCTATTTACTTGTAAATCTTGTAAATAGCTTATTTTGTTTGTTTTGTTTTGTCATTCTTCTTTGTTCTGAATTTTATATTTATTTTTCTTTAAAAAAAATAAAAATCTTACTTTATGAAAGCTAGGCTTCTTTTCCTAAAAAATCAGATTATTTCCATAGTCTACATATGGGGACAGTCTTCTGCATATGGGGACAATTAGGCATTTTCATGTTGTGACTCAGTCTGCCCTGATATAAACATATAAGGCAGATGCATTTTAAGGTGTCTCTTTCTCAGTACCAAAACTAGACTGAAAATAGGAGCTTCCAGTTTTTATTATCTTCTCAATAATAATCATTGTAAGAGAAATCAGACTCTTCTGTAAAAGAATCAAAAAATCCACAAACATTGTTACTACTACAAAAAAAAAAAATAATAAAATCATGTATTATGGAAAAAGAACATGAAAGATTCTAGGATATGTTTAGACTGCTGTCTTGAGGTCAAAATATTTAGCCTGAGTCTGATAAAATTAACATAAAATTGTTCTTTTTCTTATTGAGGGATGCATCATCTGTTTGATTCACACACATTAGTTCTATTAGTAATAGTAGACATTATGGGCAAGATAATATATTATATAATACTTAAAAATAACAGTGGTGTCAATTTTAAGAAAAACTTGAATCTCCCTATAAGGTGGAAAGATACTCTTTATTTCTTTACAGGAGTCAGTATAATTTATATGCATTTTATAGGGTAAATGGTCACAGAGAGAAATTATTGTGGTATATATATTCTTACTTAATATTTGAATTGCAGTTCTGAATGCACTCAATACATTCAGGGTTGATTGATTTTGAGCAGTACAGGACTAAAGTTATTGATTGCAGCCATAGAAGTTATTGTAGAACAAAGGTGGAACAAAAAGTTGCTTTTTAACAGTGGGAACACATCTAGAATCTTTTTACCAATGAAATCACATTTTAGGACCTATCAAAGACAAAACAGAGTCTTCTCTCAACACTGAATTAGCTGTATCACAGTTGAAGCAGAGTTTTCATTTTATTAGATGTTGTTTATTAATTGCTTGCAGTTATGCTTGCAGTTATTGCACTTATGAATGGAGACTGGGCTGCTACTTTGAAAAGTGTTTTGTTGTTGTTGTTGTTTGTTTTAGAGAAAGTGGAGTAAACTTGTAAAATTCTGTCACTAATGGAACCTTTTTTTTTTTTTTTTTTTTTTTTTTAACTAGTAAAAATCCTCTGTCCTATTACTTTGAATCACGATAAAAACACTAGCATAATACTTACCACTCTTCATTACTGTTATTTTGATCTTTATTGTTGCAGAAACATCTAAGCATTTATTGAGCTATGACATTAAAGTGCTATGTCTTGTGCACACATATAATTCCACCCCAGAAGGTATGGGACATTCAGCTGGAAATAGTTTCCTGAGATCGTAGGCTGTTTAGGTAACTGTTGAATAAAATAAGACATCACAGGAAGAAGCAGGCACCAGAACTAACCATCTTACAGAACCAAATGCCTTTCATGCACCTTGTTCTTCACAGTCTCCATGATTCTCAAAGACTTTAGTACAATATTTAGTCAATATTTATTCCTGAAACTTCATTTCACAAGTAAGAATGATATATACCATGAAGAATATAACTGACTATGAAACTCAAAATCCCAGACTGAAAAATGAGGCTGGATTGTTGTTCCAGGAAAGATGCTAAAATCCAGGCAACAGAGCTCTGATCAGTACACTAGTTGTTACAGATCCCAAAGCTTGCCTCTTATTTTCTGTCCTTTGCTTCATACCAAACTTGTGAGTTCTGCAAACAACACAGCCAAATGCTCTTTCATGATTTTAACATTTTCAATTTCAAATTTTTCAAAAGCAATACACACACACACACGTAAATATATGTAAAGTAGCTGATAAGAACTTTTAAAAACACGTTTAGGAAAAAAAAAAAAGTACTAATACTTAAACATATTTGAATGGTTGTAACATGAGTACTTTGGAAGATTTTGTAGACAGAAAGCTTAGTTCTAGATAATTACTTTTCAAGCAGTTTTTTTATTTCTTTCTTACTCTATGTTCAATGCAATCAAAACAAAAGGTATATGACCGTAGAAATTTTAAATAATAAGCCTACTGTCTGTGAAAACACTAGATGTTTTGCAACTGTTTCTGTATTCAGTAATAAGTGTCATTTATTTATAGCATGAACTATAAATAGTCACAGGCAATCAGACTTTATTGAGGGACCTGACATCACTAACTATTCAAAAAAATCAACATATCATTACTACAATGGAAATTCAAGAGTCAGCAGATTGGTGCTATTCCAATTAATTTGTAAAAGAAGGGAAGGTTAACGGATTTGGGTAAAGTACATCTAAAACTCACTTCATTAGCAAATTAATAGATTTTGGCTTGAATCCTCAAATCACTACAATCTTTTTGAATTTTATTTGTAAGTTATATTTATAGTGCTTACATTTTGTATGCATATTTAGGATTAATATTTGAAGATTAATGACTTCTCTAGATATATCTGCAGTAGAACTGTGTTATTTTCGTATCAGTATAAAACTGAAGATTCAATAGTACTTTATCCTCCTCTTTTTTCTTATTTTTGTTATGTTTACAGTACTTTAATTTATCTGTTATTTTCATTTATTTATTATGTTCTCTATTCTCATTTCATTTAGAGATGAAGTGTAGTTTTGCCAATATAAAATTTTATTTATTTATTTTTATTATCCACCCCCACCCCATTTACATAAGCAAGTAAACAATTGCAATGTATGGAAGAGAATCAGAATGCTAAATTAAAGCAGCTAACTTGTGTTTAATCTAAGGACTGTAGAGACTTATTCCTTTAATATAGATGTTTTTTCTACTGCTCATTACAAAGGAAAATTTTGATTAAAAAAAAAAAAAAAGTAATCTTTGTTCCTGAACAGGCAAATGCAAACTTTTCCCAGTAATATAAAGTATGCATTTGATTTGTATTCATTAGTTCATTACCTACCTCAGTTTAGGTTTATTAGCTTACTTTTTTAATCTTTACAAGGGCTGGAACACTGGAATGTGTTTCTAGACTGTTTGGTTCTCTAGTATGAGATAAGATTTTTAGCAAGAGTATATAACCCCAGCAGAAATAACTTGGAAATAAATAAAGAATTCCACAAGGTGTAAGAAGACTCTGTCACTCAAACTAAATACCTCTCAACCAGATTTAGGGGGCTTGTTATTCTGTTATTTTGACCAGAAACTTTCAAAATTTTATTTGTTGGTGGGGGGTTTTTTTTGTTTGTTTCACTGATTGATTGCCGTCATTCTAAACTTTCTTCTTTGTAAATGCAACTGGTAAAAAAATATAGTAGTATAAGTGTACTTTTTACAAATTATTGCAGGAAGAAATCTCTGTGTGTTAAGCTGATTTACAGAAACATTCTGTGTTTTCTAAGTTGCAGTGAATCTGTGAAATATTTTGCTACAAAATGGAAGAGGAATTTGTAATTCATATTCAAAGTCATGATAACTTTTTTTTTTTTTTTTTTTTATAAAAAAATGTATTAGTCTAAAGATATGCAGAAATGCAGAAGCTACTGTAGTTTCCTTGGAAACTAATGGACCTGGATTTATTTATTTATTTAAGCACAAAACATTATTTTATAAATGAAGTTGTGTTTTTGGCTAAATCTGTAGGCCCCTGGAAGCAATCTGAAAGAGTTTTATCATCAAGAAATATATATTATAAAAATGTTCTCAGGCTTCAGTCACAGCAGAAATATATGGAAGCATATGTTTTTATTCTATTAGAATACTTGATGCAAGTATCAATATTATTCAAATGCCTTAACTCTGATCATCTGGAAGAGGAAAAGTATATAATAAAAGTATATAATAAAACAAACAAACAGACCAAACATAGATATCAGAAAAAAATAAATAAAAATAAAAATAATAAAAATAAAAATAGCTTGGTATAAATGTTCAGAGAAATATATGTATATGTATATCTCAGCTATTACAATTCATATCTATTAAGATTTTTGCCAGTATGTGGAGATTCTCTGATGCTAATTTTTCAGTTTGAAGTAGCTTCTGATAATTTGTTTGAATATTTTTAAAAGTATTTAAAAATTAAACATTGAATAAAATTTCTCACTTTGAGTTTCATATCAAAAACCATTTTCCACTGCGACTGCCTTCAGTGCAATCTGGCTGACATCTTCAAATGTCAGCTACTGACATGGAGAGAATGGAATATACATGCATATTGGGAAGACAGTGTGTCTCCATAGGCAGATGCAGTGTGATATGAGATTGCTTTGCCTGCATTCCAATCTGGGTTGGTGGATTCTGGCTGTAATCCAGGAGCCAAGTGGCAGCACTGTGCTGTCTGAGAGGAGGGGTTTATTAGCTGAGAAAAAAATCTATGCCAATGGTACTGTCTATTTTCTGGACTGGCACAGGCATACCATATGAATCATATGACAACAAAGTATGCCTACCCTCACTTATAGAAATGTAATGTCTTGCTCTCCCTTTTCTTTTACACCTCAACATATGCATGCATTTACCAGACTTCTGTATTTTGTGTCTTTTGAGAAAGCTTGGTACTAAATGAGGTTGAATTGCAAAGAAAACACATGGAATCTAGCATGGAGGAGTTGTTAGTGGTATCAGTCAGCTGCAGAGATTGTCATACAATTTATCTCTAAACAAGTGTTCATGAGGCTTACAGAGAATAAGTGCTTTATTAAAAACAAACAAACAAACAAACAAAAACCTTTTAGACAGACAAAAGAACAAAAATAAAAGAAAGAGGCAAAAATGAGCAAAACTAACTTATTTTATTCATATTTCCTCAGTTTGCTGTTTATACATTTATAACAGTGCATTTTCAATGCAATATATGAATTTTTATACTTTATTTAGATGCAGACAGATCCTCTTCTTATTATCTCATCTGGATGTTCTCTGAATTTCTTTTGTAGCCTCAGAATGTATATATACATGTCATCTGGCTTCTAAAGAGTCCTAGAAAAAGGCAGACTTTCAGTTTTTGTTTGTTTGTTTGTTTGTTTGTTTTTTCAGTGACTCAGAATTTCATCAGTAAAAGTAAGTCAGAAGTTCATAACAGCTAGTAGCAGTTCTAGTCCTCAGGCGAATAATGGCTTTTTCTCAGTTTCTGTTTTAATTTGGAATCTGTAACTTACATGCAAAGCGGGATGAGTATTTGGGACACAATCCTCAGAACAGGCATACCTCCAGGTTCTGCTTTGATTGACCTACATATGCATACGTACCTATCCTGCATGTGTAACCCTCATTCTGCATCCTCCATCTTCTTCATTATATGGGCTGTACAGAAATAATTGTTCTGAAAAGAAACTTTGTGTAGTTTTAAGAGAGGCTGTGAGTATCTGGTAAATACACCTGTTTTTTTGTTTTTTTTTTTTTTGTTCTTTGTTTGTTTGTTTTTGTTTTTGTTTTTGTTTTTGTTTTAGCTCCATCTAGACCATTCAGCCAAAATTACTCCTTCCTGTTCTTTCTTCTTGTTCACATGGGCACAGGTTACTTCAACAGAATCCTGGCTTGTATCAGGAATAGAGTAACCAGCAGGACCAGGGAGGAGATCACTCCCCTGTACTTGGCTCTGGTGAGCCCACACCTCAAGTACTGTGTTCAGCAATGAGCCTATCAATGCAAGAAGGACATCGAGGCCCTGGAGAGTGTCCAGAGAAGGGCTAAGAAGATGGTGAAGGGCCTGGAGCACAAGTCCTGTGAGGAGTGGCTGAGGGAACTGGGATTGTTAGTCTGGAGAAAAGGAGGCTCAAGGGAGACCTTATTGCTCTTTACAACTACCTGAAAGGAAGGTTTGGGGAGCTGGGGGTCGGCCTCTTCTCACAGGTAACTAGCGATAGACAAAATTGCCTCAAGTTACAAGCTAAAGAAAAATTCAATGGAGAGGTGGAAGAGGAAGAGGAAGAGGAAGAGGAAGAGGAAGAGGAAGAGGAAGAGGAAGAGGAAGAGGAAGAGGAAGAGGAAGAGGAAGAGGAAGAGGAAGAGGAGGAGGAAGAGGAGGAGGAGGAGGAAGAGGAGGAGGAAGAGGAGGAGGAGGAGGAAGAGGAGGAGGAGGAGGAGGAGGAGGAGGAGGAGGAGGAGGAGGAGGAGGAGGAGGAGGAGGAGGAGGAGGAGGAGGAGAGGAGAGGAGAGGAGAGGAGAGGAGAGGAGAGGAGAGGAGAGGAGAGGAGAGGAGAGGAGAGGAGAGGAGAGGAGAGGAGAGGAGAGGAGAAATTTTGAATTTAACTTCTGTTTTTAAATGCAAACTGCTTGAGATGTAGAGGATTAAAATCACACAGATGAATAGTTTAACATTTGTAAAGTGTTCATCTCTTTCAGATCATTAGATGTTATTTACCTGAAAGGTGAGGACAGATCAATGATCACAAATTATGACAGACTCATTCTGACATTTTTTCACAATAGTTTTTAAGAAACTAATATATGTTTATTTTTTAACTTCTCAAACACTTAAAGTATTGAAGAACTTTTATATTAACAAAACTTCCACTATCCAGGTCATGGATATTTTATAATGTTTCTTTTATTTACCCCTCCTTTATAAATTACTTTTTTTTTTTTTTAAGATTTTTTTCTTAATTTTTTATTTTTAATCCACCAATTGTAAATACTATTTGAATCATTAACTTTATTTTTAATAATCATGCACTTTATTGTAGCAGTACCCCAGACTTCATATCAAAGTGTCCTTGACTTTCAGCCTATTTCTATAATGCAAATATATTTCTTGAAAGAGAGTATCCTGTGGACTTCTGAAACAATTAAATGATCATAACTATCCACCTGCCAGCTAAGGATGTCTTTTTAACCTTTGCTCCCATAATCATTGGTTGGGATAAAGAATCTTTATACAATTTTTTTTTATGGGGAAAAAAAACAATATATATATATATATCTTCATTTCCTCAGGGTTGATTTTCTCAGTGTTCCTATTTCAAATTAGGGATTCATGTCATATTAATACCACAGTTATATCACACCCTCCAGAGTGAGGTTTGGATGAAAAATAAAATAAAATAAAATAAAATAAAATAAAATAAAATAAAATAAAATAAAATAAAATAAGATAAAATAAAATAAAATAAAATAAAATAAAATAACAAAATGTATCTTATGAATCTTATGAAACTGATGGCCCATAGTTTGTAGGGTTCCTTATCTCTTTTATGGATATCCTTTTCTGAAATAGATTCTCATCTTGGTAAATATGCTTATTGGCTCTTTTTTTTTTTTTTTTTTTTTTTTTTTTTCCATTGGCATTTCCATCTTCCTTATTACACTGCAGTTTTTGAGGAACAATATAAATTACTTAATGAGATGTTCATCCAAAAGTAAAATTTGCTGGCCATTCTATCCTCCTATCTCAGTGAGCAGTGATGTCGTTAATGAGAGCTCCCAGAGTCTGAAACACTGGCACACACTCTGAGATGCTGAAATGAAACACATGGCAGAAACCATTATCAATAGCTCAGCTGGTCTTTAGGGAAGGCAAGGCAAGGTGAAACAAACAGAAAATGAGGTAGGGTCTGGTTGGTGTGTCAGGATACAGAAATAATGTCTGGCAAAGAAAATATTAATAGAAATATGAGAAAAGTAGTGACACCAACAGCTAACTAAAAGCAGTCAGGATCCACTGTCCTGGCTGGTAGGACCTGCCACTCTCTTTACTCCACCCTGATCATGCTCTAGTTTCAGACTGCAAAGTTCAAAAGAAACAATAAAATTACATTGCAGCAGTTGCTATTCTTCATTTGCTGAGGTTTACGGTAGACTCACTTGGCATTTGCATTATTTTAATGTTACAGTTGAAAGGCACCTTTTTACAGAACTAAGGGCGATTAAGAATATCTGCAGATATTTATAGAAAGAAGAAGATATCATTTGTGTATTTTTTATTGTTGGAAAATTCATATCAACAAAATAGAATTTTGAACTCTAGATTTATTTTCTAAACTCATGACTGTTTTGATCCATAAAATTAAATGTCCATTGTGAAAGCAGAAACTATACAGATCTGCACAAACAGAAAACAATCTACTTGTTTAATAAAATTTGCTAATCTTCAAATTCATAGGAAGCATAATATCAATTCTATATCTTTTTGGTGTTCTTTGAATCCACAGTAAAAAGTGTGTCATAAATTCAGTTTCATGAATGAGAGAAAAAGAAGAAAGGCAGAAATTAGGTAAGAATCATAGAGTATTAATTGTTAACAGAACCTATATCGTTTTCAAACTAGCTATAAAGTTGTCCTGGTTTCAGTTAGGACAGAGTTAATTTTCCTTCTAGTAGCTGGTAGGGTGCTATGTTTTGGATTAGGATGAAAAAAGACGTTTAGATGTAGAGCTTAGGGATATGGCTTAGTGGGGACTGTTAGAGTTAGGTCAAAGGTTGGACTCGATGATCTTGAGGTCTCTTCCAACCTAGAAATTCTGTGATTCTGTGATTCTGTGAGAAGAGTGTTGATAACACACTGATGTTTTAATTGTTGCAGAGCAGTGCTTACACCAAGCCAAGGATGTTTCAGCTTCTCCCTGCAGGCTGTGGGTGCAGCAAGATCTGGGAGGGGACAGGCCCAGGACAGCTGACCCAAACTGGCCAAAGGGGTATTCTATTTGGAATGGGGTGGGGGGGGTTGCTGCTCGGGGTTAGGTTGGGCATCGGTCAGCTGGTGGTGAGCAATTGCATTGTGCATCACTTGTTTTGTACATAGTAGTAGTAGTAGTACTATTGTCATCATCATCATCATTATTAATATTGTTATTATTGTTTTCCTGTCTTAATAAACTGTCTTTATCTCAACTCACAGGCTTCACTTTCCCGTTTCTCTCCCCCGTCCCAGAGAGGGAGGGGGGAGGGTGAGCGAACATCTGTGTGGTGTTTAGCTGCCGGCTGGGTTAAACCACAACAAAAGGAAAGGGATTTAATATCTTGATAAACTGTTAAAAGTCCTTCAAAAAGAAAGAATTGAGTTACCTGAAACTCAGTTTTACTTATCTCCTATTAATGAGGACTCATCACCAAAAACAACTGTCAAACATACTGTAATTTAGTGATGCAGTTTTACACATGCAATTGTATATTCATTATATTCCTTCTACTAACTTTGTTCTTGTTTTGATTATCACTGTTCTATTAGATCTGGTATTCTGGCAGCCACAAGTAAAACACACATTATCCAAGCATGTAACTGGAAAACAGATCCACCGAGTGCTTTACCTGCAGGTGTGACCTACAAGATCACAATTCAAAACAAGCAGAAATGATTTGAGTCCTCCATTATTAGTGCAGGACCAAATAAATTCTTGAGCTACAACACATTCTGTATTGGTACATAAATGAATTACATTTTTTCTCCTAATGTAACTCACGACAATAGTTTAAAGCTGGGTTCTAGAAAATTCTTCATTCATTGGTAATTCATGGAATTTACTTCTTAGATTACTGTTTCTCTTACAAGGACTTATGTCTGAAATATTAGAGCTTGGTTAGGAATGATGTATGGATGGATTTGAAAGCAAAATTCAAAGCACGCAATGAAAATGACAGCTAGAAACTACCAACTACCTCTTAATATTGCTTCTGCTTAACTAGAAAGAGATATTTAGCAATTATCATGTCAGAGTCTTTCATTTTATTTGTGACTCCATAACTGTGCTCTTTGTCTTTGTGGTTGGTGTTGCTCATTCTCTCTTGTATGCCATAGCAGTACAGACACATCACTAGCAAGGATTCTGTTTACTTTGGACTTTGTTTGCTATTCTGTCAAAATATTGTCATGAAAATTGGTGAAAAATCATGTGTGATTGTTTCAAAATGATTAGAAAATATATCACGCTAACCTCACTTTAAAAACAAGAGAAATGAGTTAAAATCCATGCTAATCATTTTTATCTTCATGGCTGTCAGTTTATGACTATTAAATGTTTCTGCAAAACACCAGAATTTTCCAGAAAACTGTTTTTAAAAATGACTGTAGTTGCATTTGCTTGAATTATTTAAAAAAAAAAAAAAAATTTTAATGATAAAAAATGTAAATAAGATATGTTATGTTAAATAGAGCATATCTTTCTAATGAGAGAAGAAGGAAACTTGCGTTTATTTTTCAGTTATAAAAGTTGGACCTTGATCTATACCTCACCTGACCCAGGAGACAGAGAAAGAAAAATAAGAGAGGAAAAAGGGAGAAAGAAAATGCAGGGAAGGGAAGGGAAGGGAAGGGAAGGGAAGGGAAGGGAAGGGAAGGGAAGGGAAGGGAAGGGAAGGGAAGGGAAGGGAAGGGAAGGGAAGGGAAGGGAAGGGAAGGGAAGGGAAGGGAAGGGAAGGGAAGGGAAGGGAAGGGAAGGGAAGGGAAGGGAAGGGAAGGGAAGGGAAGGGAAGGGAAGGGAAGGGAAGGGAAGGGGAAAGACTTTGAAAATCCTGTATCCCTGAAAAGAAGATCTAACACAATTTCTCATGTAAAGAATGCAGTCAGAATTGCCCTGTATATTGCATATACAGTGAAAACACATCTTTTTTTTTTTTTTGTAAAACAGCACCATAAACAGTACTAACATCCCATTTTTTGCATCGTTCTTATTACTTTTAAGTTATTCATCTACTAGTGTTTTGAAGACCAGTGGCAAATTGGGCAGTTTGGGGGTTGGGATTAAGGATTCAGGTTCTTTGCCATTCAAACTCTTCCATGACCTTGGGAATTTATTTCAGAGATAACAGAAAGAATCCAAAGCTGAATAATAAGGTTAAACATCTAGGACCAAAATGCAAAACATCAGTCAATGACCAATATTGAAGGCGACTGTGTTTTAGGAATATCGTATTTCCCTGGACAGAGTGTTGAGAGTCTACAGCCAGGATTTCTTGGGCTAAAGTTTAGCCATCTAAAATTTAATTTCTTCTCTAGACAACAGAGATGCATAGGTGAGAAGAATTCAAGCTATCAAAGGGCTTGTTTTGATATTTATTTTAGGTTAGCTTATATATTAGTTTTGAAGATGAATATCTTTTATTTATTTTCTGTGAAAATAAAGACAACTTTGCTACATGGCTGAAAGTACAGTAAATCGCATTTCTCTTGCTCACATATATATAGCAGTTATCAAAATATATACCAATATGTTTATATACACACACACACACACACATATATATATATTTGCACGTGATACCAAGTTAGACTGTTGCTCTACTTGAGGGTAGGAAGACTTTGCAGAGGGATCTGCATAGGGCAGGTCAATGGGAAAAGTCCAAACGCTTGATATTTAACGATGCTAAGTGCTGGGTCTTGCACCTGGGTCCTAACAGCATCATGCAGCAGCATCGTCTTGGGGAAGAGTAGTTGGAAATTTAGCCAGCAGAAAAGGACATGAGGGTGCTGGTCAACAGCCATGAGTCAGCACTATACCAAGGTGGCCAGGAAGGTCAACAGCATCCTGGCATACATCAAAAGTAGCACAGTCAGGAGGACTAAGGAAGTGATTGCCCCCTTGTAAGCTGCACTGGTGAGACTGCACCTCAGATATTGTGTTCAGTTTGGGGCCCCTCACTACAAGAAGGACTGTGAATTGGTTAAGTGTGTGCAGAGAAGAGCAATGAAGCTGGTGAAGGGACTAGAAAACAAGTGTTTTGAGGAGCGACTGGGGAAACTGGATTTGTCTAGCCTAGAGAAGAGAAGGCTGAGGGGAGAAGTCATCGCTGTCTGTAACTATATGAAAGAAGGTTGCAGAGAGGAGGGTGTCAGTCTCTTTTCTTAGGTGACAAGTGATACAACACAAGGAAACAACCTCTTCTTGTGCCAGGGGAAATTTAGATTGAATATTACAAAGAATTTCTTAACAGAGAAGGTGGTCAAATATTGGAATGGGCTGCCTAGGAAAGTGATGGAGTCCCCAGGAAGTATTCAAGATGTATGGGCATTTCACTAAGGGATTTGGTCTTGTGTTGGGCCTTGGTAGCTCAGTTCTACAGTTGGACTTGGTGAACTTGAAGGTGTTAGCAAACTTAGATGATTCTTTGATTCTGTGTGTACATAGAAATATATACACACCACAAGCATGTATATTTATATGTGTGTGTGTTTAAAACCCTGAAATCTCTCAAGAAAAACAAAATGCAACTGAAAAAAAAAAAAAAAAGCAAGCAAGAAAGAAAAGGACAGAAAATATGATAC
This sequence comes from Netta rufina, assembly GCF_964035555.1. Taxonomy (NCBI): domain Eukaryota; kingdom Metazoa; phylum Chordata; class Aves; order Anseriformes; family Anatidae; genus Netta; species Netta rufina. The sequence continues at coordinate 38,193,139 of NC_140123.1, read as the reverse complement.
AAATTTTTCACTAAATATCCTATAGTTTACTTCCTTTTTTTTTTTTTTTTTTTTTTTTTCATTCAGGAAGAAATGAATTCAGGAAGAAATTCAGGAATTTCATTCATTCAGGAAGAAATCTCTTCTCTCTTTGAATGGATTTCAACCTGTTTTTCCCCTTTGTTAGAACAATTCATTAATCACTACCTTTCATTGTTGTGGAGATATCAGGCTGACCAATAAAGCCATTTAGCTTATATAAATAATTTAACATTTTTCATATGTCTTTACTAGATTTAGCCCACAGCCTAATTGTGATGTGTATTTGAATATAAGACTGTGGAAACCTTATGTTTGTTAGTAAAGTTATAGCAGGGTAATCAATCTTTATTCATTTAAAATTTCAAGTATTCAGAAATATAATAAGAACTTACTACAAATGATACCATAATAGGTCTATTGTACCAGGCCAGGAAAATAATCTTAATGCATACTCTTTCTACATTTTCATGGATCCACATTTTTCTAGAACCTGGAGGTTTTTCTGTTTCATCCTGAATGCCACCACTCTCAGATTTAAGATGTCCATTACAAAAATCCTTTCGCATTGTCAAAAATCTCCTCTGTGTCATCTTTTTTTCTTAGGTTACTTTAAGAAAAGATAATGCACAATGGAAGCTGATAAAAAGCACCGTGATGCACATGAGATCTGTGCTAAACAAATCTGCATCTACTCTTCCAAATTCACGAAGACCATCTAAACAGAAGTCTGAACATGGGTTTGTATATCATCATGTGCATAGGATAAACTCATAAAGAAGCATAAGGGGAGCTTTGACAAGCATTATGGGCTTTATCTGTTATCTCTTCTCAAAATTCCCTTCAGGTTTCATACATATGGACTGCCTTTGGTTTTGCTCATTTGTTTTTCATTTAGTTTTAAAGGTGTTCATAAATTTTTATTATTTTTATTATTTCATTTATTTTTTTTTCTACTGGATGAGCTGAGATGCCTTCAAGCTTTAAGACATTTACTGTATGTATCATCCAATCAGGTGGGTATGCAGCAACACTGCTGCAAAGCTGAAAGTAGAGATTAGCTAATAGCTATGGAAAATGGAGGTAGGCAAACAATTTTTCAGGTGTAGCTAGACACTATTTTATGTAGTTGTAGCTTTCAAAAGCAGCATATTTTGAATTTTTTTTCTTGAGCTCAGCTCAAGTTCAATATGAACACTACAAAGGATTCAGGTCAGCACTGAAATCCCAGAGCTAAGGGATTACATTACATTATAAAAAAACAAGTGTATGTTAATATATCATGACTGAAAATAACTCAACACTGTATCACAACAATAGCATTGTTGAATCACTAGAGGAATTACTCCCCAAAACTGGATCATCACAGCAATGCTGAAAGCCAAGTGATTATTGCTGCACAAACTCTCTTAAATTCACAGTTTAGACACTAGTGCTCATTAACTTCCATTTTGGACTGTATACACTGTTTCAAATACCCAACAAGAGAAATGGTTATATGCAACTTATTTTTTTATTTATTTTTAAAGAAACACTACTACCCAAATTCAGTACAGGTGTATTTCCTTTTCTAGGACATGAGTGAATTATAGCTCTGACAGAAAATACTGTCCTGCCTTCAATTTAGAAAACCACTTAAGACAAAGTAAAAAAAGCCACAGAAAGTCAGGAAAAACAAACAAACCGCTTTATATTTCTGCCTTTGCAAACAACTAGTGAATATAACAGCATGCAATATGCTCTAGTAATTGTGTCAAAGAAAATGAAGTGTTCCATTATTCCTGACATTGGATCAGATTAAATATATTAGATTTCTACCTACTTAATTATATTTTCTTAGAACCAGAATCGTTAAGTTTGGAAAAGACCTCCAAGATCATCTGCTCCAACTATCACCTTACCACCAATGCTACCCACTAAACCATGTCCTTATGCACCACATTCAACCTTCCTTGAACACCCCCAGGGACAGTGACTCCACCACTTCCCTAGGCAACCTGTTCCAATGCCTAACAACTCTCTCTGAGAAGAAATTTTTCCTAATTTCCAACCTGAACCTCCCCTTGTGCAACTTGAGGCCATTCACTCTAGTCCTATAGCTGGTTAACTGTGAGCCAAGGCCAACACCTAGCTCCCCACAACTTCTGTGCAGGTAGTTGTGGAAAGCAATAAAGTATCCCCTGAGCCTCCACCAGACTAAACAACCCCAGTTCCCTCAGCTGCTCCTCTCAGGACTTGTGTTTCAGGCCCTTCACCTGCCTTGTAGCCCTTCTCTGGACATGCTCCAGTGCCTCGATGTCCTTTTTGTAGTGAGGGCCCCAAAGGTGAACACAGTACTCGAGGTGTGGCCTCACTAGAGCAGAGTACAGGGGAACAATGACCTCTCTAGTCCTTCTGGGTACACTATTGCTGATACAAGCCAGGATGCTGTCGGCCTTCTTGGCCACCTTGGTACACTGCTGACTCATGAGCATCAGTCAGCACCCCCAGATCCTTTTCCTCTGCATGGCTTTCCAGCCACTCTGCCCCAGGCCTGTAGCGTCGCATGGGGTTGTTGTGGCCAAAGTGCAGGACCCAGTACTTAGCCATGTTGAGCCTCATCCCACTGGCCTCTGACTCTTGATCCAACCTGTCCAGGTCCCTCCACAGGACCTTCCAATCCTCCAACAGATCAACACTTCCCCTCAAACTTCATCGAGTCCAACCTCTGACCTAACACTAACAGTCCCCTCTAAACCATATCCCTAAGCTCTACATCTAAACGTCTTTTAAAGACTTCCAGGGATGGTGACTCCACCACTTCCCTGGGCAGCCTGTTCCAATGTCTAACAACCCTTTCGGTAAAGAAGTTCTTCCTAACTTCTTGTCCTTCTTGTAGCGAGGGGCCCAAAACTGAACACAGTACTCGAGGTGCGGCCTCACCAGAGCCGAGTACAGGGGGACGATCACCTCCCTAGCCCTGCTAGTCACACTGTTTCTTATGCAAGCCAGTTGCGTGTTTGCGTTCAAGACTACCTTTTCAATCACCTTTTCTGGCACTGAGGTCAGGCTGATAGGAGCGTATCTTCCTGGGTCCTCCTTCCCTATAACTCTTCTTATAGAGGGGTGTTACATTAGCAAGTCTCCAGTCACCTAGGACCTCTCTGGATGACCATGACTGCTGATAGGTGATGCAAAGCGGCCCAGCAATCACATCCACCACCTCCCTCAGCACCCTTGGGTGGATCTCATCTGAACCCATGGACTTGTGACAGTCCAGGTGGAGCAGCAGGTCTCTAACTGTTTCCACCTGAACTGTGGGGGGTTTCTTCTGTTTCCTGTCCCAGACTTCCAGGTCAGGAGGCTAAGTACCCCAAGGATAAGAGGTCTGGCTAGTAAAGACAGATGTAAAGAAGGAATTAAGAACCTCAGCCTCTTTTCCTTATCTTCTGTATTCATGTTTCCCCCTGCATCCAGTAAAGGATGGAGATTCTCCTTGGCCTTCCTCTTGCTGTTAATATATCCTGTACATATGAATAGCAAAACTCTGAAAATCAATGAAAAAAATGTTTTTCCCCTTTTTATTCTTTGGGTGATTAACATCTAGATAAACAAGAGGAAATGCCTTATTTTTGAACTTTCATTACTTTAAAATTATGCAAGCTATTTCTAGCTTCCCATTGAGATAATGTTAGGATAAATAGATAAAATAGGATACAGTTAAGCAGTGCAATTTTTCAAGTTTACTCATAAAAAATATATTTTAAGTGCTAAAAAGATTTTCTGTGAAACTGAAGAAATTATAGTAACTCTATCTTGTTATGCTGAGACATCACAGTGAGTTAGTATTCCTCTTTAGTACTAAATATGAACTTGAAAAAGTATTGCAGTAAGGTAGAAAGGTTCTCCTTTGCCTATGGCTTTAGTACTGTTGACTTAATTCTTTGGAGTTATTTATCCACAGTTTCCATTTAATTTCTTTGATTGAATTTTATGCTCTCAGAAATGGCAAGATCACTCAGTCAGATTGAAGAGCACCTGCTGTTTACAAATTAATAATTCTAAATATATTTCTAAATGTATGATTTTCAAATTCTACCACTTCAAGGCAGATTATTTTCAGATCAATGTTATTTCTTACTGCAGAGAACCATGGAACTTCACTTATATTCATTGTGTATTAAAATATGTCATTTTGTGTATTAAAATTAGACTGTCAACATTAATTTCAAATGAAAAAAAATATGTAGTCTCGTATAGCTATAATAGCACTTAATTATAGCTTTAGGACAGTTATGAGAAAGGAATTGCTTAGTGGTTTTGGTCAACCACGTTCTCTTAATATTTTAAGCAGTGCACCTGTACTAGTTTTAAAGCCATTGTACTTCATAAAGATTATCATAAACTGCTCACAAGCAGAAGTCAAGCTTGTACTGTGAAAACAGGACAGAATAAATTAATTCATCATAGATAAATCACGGTTGCTTGCTTCAGGAACTCCTGACATGGCTGTTTTGTTATTTGTTTGTTGAAAAAGGTGCAAAAATGTACTTGTCAACTGCAATATGAAATGATGAAATAAATACCAGATGAAATACCAGATGATGAAATAAATACCAGAAAAGAAACTGTCAGCAAATAGGTAAAATAAGGAAAACATTTTAAGGATTTTCCCACTGGTTAATAACTTTGAGGTTAAATATATGTGAATTCACATATTCACATGTGAATGATTCAATTAGGTTTATCAAACCAGATCCTACTTGGTTCTTCTGAATATAGATGTATATCAGCAATACAAGTGTAGGATTTATATAGGGCTATACCATGAACTGCTCACAAACTGCTATATATCATTTAGTTATATAATCCAATATCTGGAATACTTTACTATGACTATTCAGACAAAGGAATTAACATATTTTCATTTGTATGTATTGAAATATGTAAGAGAGAGAGAGAGAGAGAAGAATCTGTGCTCTACCATTTAGCATAGAGAACTCACCTATGATCTATTCTGAGAAGACTCATCAGAATTTTCTCTTCTAGTTCACAAGAAATCACGTTAATATTCAGACTCCAGGAAAGAGGAGAGTAAGAAAGAGAAGAATCATATTGCACTGGTCTGGTCTACTGGCATTCAAAGAATGCAAGGTTCATGAAGAGCAAATAAAATTGAGAAAGAGATGATTTTCTATTTTACTGGACAGCAGCTAATGGGAAAGAATTCCAGAGTTCTTCTGATCTTTCTTATATGACTTTTGATTCAGGAAAAACAAAACAAAACACTTAATCTTTGTGATTAGGTTTTTTAATTCCTCTAACATATTATTTTATGAGTTTTGTTTGTTTGTTTGTTTGTTTTTGTTTGTTTGCAGCCTTAATTAACATAAATGTTAATGTAATGTTATCTATTCTTCCATTAAACATGCAAAGCCAAGATTACTGTTACAATAGAATATTCTGTAGCTAGAAGGTAGTATTTGAAACACTGAATCAGATACACAGATTTTAAAATGGAGTGCTAAATTCTTTGAAATCATGGTAATATGAGCATTTTCAGATGTCTTTGACTACTTGTGTCATCCAGAGCCTTGCAGAATCAATACTTTTCCAGATGAGTTCAAAGACATTAGGATTTCATCTTGGAACTTTGTCATAGTGTGAAGTGTCACAGCCCCAAGCAAGGAAATATACATAAAATACCATGCCATGTTAACATACCCAGAACACAGTGAATGAACTACTGCTGTTACTTCATCTTGATTATAAGTTAACTAGTAAGGAAAGCTGGCTTATTCTGAAAGCTCCCTCATGTCTTCTGCTGTGAAGTTGTGATCTATCCTAATAGACTCAATATCCTCAGTGCAGTTTGTCAGGAATGAGGCTAGCTGGCAAAACATTGACAATACTTATGTCAGCAAATTATTTTTGTCTTCAGAACAGGATGGCAGCATCAAAGTTACCTGCTGAGAACAGTTTTAGGATGGTCTAAGTTCCAAATGTTCCTGCAAGTTGCCTGCTTAGTTAATATCCTTCCCGTCCCAAAAATATATATATTATATATATATATAAAACAGCTATTGCTATAAAAATAATCAACTATAAGTAAGTGGTTAACCGCAAGATAAAATTTTGTCAAAGGTAGCATATACAAGAAGCTAAACATCTGGATAACTAGGATTTATATATATATATATATATATATATATTTAAACAGCTTTTTGATTTAATTTCTCTTTGTTTTTTAACTGCATAGCACATGTAACTTAAAGCAGTTCCACTTCATAGATTCACATATCTTTTCTAAAATCCCACGCAGTCTTCAATTTATTAAATTCTGCTTGTGTCTGTTTTCAAATGTAGAAAAGAAGTTCTGTTTATCAGGCTTTTCTTTTGACTGAAATACTTTTCCTTTTGTTGTGGAAATCAGAGATCTGAATTAAAATAATCATTAATAATTTAGCTCATATGTTGCAGGGAGAAAACTCATCTATTCACTTGGCTTGAAAGAAATCAGAATAGAAGTGGTTTACTGATTTATTAACAACATGTAATTTACTAGTAGTCAGTGAGCTATATATTGTGGACCAATGTCCTAAAAGTCTTTCTACAACTCATTATAGGGACTTCTAATCCTTCCCTCAAGATCACACAGCAAACCCCCTGGGGTAGATGTAGGTGCTCCATATTTTTTTACATCTCTGATGCACAAAAATTACACCTTATACCTCACTTACGCAAACACCAGTGGGAAAGCAATCCATGAGGCCATGCACCTGACGTGGGGTCCCCATGTATTGTAACCCACAGTATCACCCCAGTAGCTTGAATGCAGCTGCTCACAGCAGCTTACAGGAAGGATGCTGTGCCCTGCCTGGGCAGCGGTCAAATTGTCATGTGGTGACTTCTGGTAGTGTCAAACCAGGTTTGATTTCTGTTCAGGCACTCTCTTCTCACTTCAAGGGCTGGCTCTCCAACACAAGCTGATATCCTTCTTTGTACTGGGTCTGGCTGGAATGTTAAATTTCCCGGCAGCAGCCCATACAGTGCTGTACTCTGCACTTGTAGCTGGAACAGCAGTGTTATCACACCAGTGTTGTGTCTACTGCTGAGCAGCAGTGGCACAGCATCAGGCCTTTCTCTAACCCTCCTAGGGGGTGGGCAAAAAGTGAGGAGAGAAACATCACTAGGGCAGCTGACCTAAACCAATCAAAGGGATATTGCATACCATGTGATGTCACACTCAGCAATAAAAGGTGGAAACAGGAAGAAGAGGGGAGGGGTGGGCTCTCGTTGGGAAAACATCGGTCCTCCTCCCGAACACCGGCTACGTGCATTGAGGCCCTGCTTCAAGGACGTGGTCAATCATTGCTCATTTGTGGGAAGTAGAGAGTAGTTTATTTCCTCTGCATTTCCATATAGCCTTCATTTGTTTTATTTGTTTGTTTTCCTCCCTTCTTTTTATTTTTCCCTTTCCCCCTCCCTTTTCCCCTTTCCCTTTTTATTTCCCCTTAGTTAAATTGTTTAGTTCATAATAATCTTTATTTAATTATTATTATTATTTCCCTTTAATTAAATTATCCTTATCTCAACCTGTGAGTTGTTCTTTGCTTTACTTCTCCCCCTCCTCATCTAAAGGAGGGGGAGTGAGAGAGCAGTTGTGGGGTTTAGCTGCCCAGCACGGTAAAACCACCACATCTTTCATACTACCTTTCAAAGTGAATCACTCATCTCAAATGCCTCTTGGTAAATTCATAGTTACGACTTAAACCAGCTGATGATCATCTAAAAAACTTCATTATTGTAAATTTCTCTGCAGCATTAACAGTTTTGGGGCAAAAATTCTCTCAGGTAGTTTTGGATATTTCCTCTCTTATTACTGAGCTTTTCTTGAGTGAAAATCAACAATATAAGTGTTCAAACTTGTTTCCTAGTTTAAAAACAAACAAAAACAAACAAACAAACAAACAAAAAGATAATTTTTAAAAACATATATAAATTTAAAGAAACAAAAAGAGTAATGGATCTTTGTTCTTTTCAGGCTATTGGAGGATATGAATCTGAGATCCATTTCCTTTCCACTTAAGGTGTGATTACCTTATTTCAAATATCTAATTTAGGATGAGATTAAACCTGCTCTAGCACTGTCCGTTTCACTTGAAAAAGTACAAAGGGATCTTCTTATTACATCTGATACAGACATATAAAGAGAACACTGCTGTATTTTCTTGGCCATGTTGATTTTACCCTGGAGATTCCTGTTTAGACCCTAATAGCAGCTAAAATAACATTCATAACAAGGATGTAATCAATTTATGTAATATTTGTCTTATTTAAACTATTTACTTTATTTAGATAACTAACCTTGTTCAATGGCAAAATAAAGGAGACAAGCTGTTTGGAAGATCATAAGAAGCAAAGGGGAATGGAAAGTGAGGATCTCTGCCCTCTGAGGCACACACAACAAAAGCACTAGCTGGAAAGAAGAAGTTAAGTCTGCATAGCACATTCAATTTTTTTTTTTTACAAAGAGTGACTGATGAGGTAGGGGAGAGGAGAGAAGAAAGCATTCTAAAAGAAAGTTCCAGCCTGACCTCACCAAAGATCAGTACCTGGATTCTACAGCAACGCCTAGATCTGGTCAAATGTCACTCACCCATAGCTTACCTTCTTCCTAGCAGATGTGGAGTTGATCTGATGTATCCTGTACTTGTTGATAAGAAAGACATAGCTTCTGTAAGGCTCCCTTGTCCACCTCTTTGAAGGACCAACTGGTGAATGAACCAAAGGTATCCCCTCAGTTGGCTGGTCTTGTCAATGAGTGGGAACTGACATCATTTGGTGTGAACTAACGTGACTGAGTCATCTAAATATAGACATTTTAGGCACTTTGATCTTGTCTGATTGCCCCTGCATAGGTGTTTAGTGCCATTAGAAGTATCTCGTGGTATCAGTCACATCTCGATATTATTAAGATAATGTAGGGAACGTATGGGAGAGCTGTATGCTTCAGAAGTAAAGCTTTAGGATGGGTGGGAAATGTTGAGAACTTTAAATCACTCCAACAACCTCTATTTTGGCAGCCATATTATCCCACAAGTGCCTATTTCTCCTTGTCAGTTGCTAGGGGATTGTGGTTGATTAGCACTACATTTGATCAAACAAATCCTACCAACATAATTTTGCTTGTAGTGTTATATTTTTGCACTTTAAGAGGACAAAGCTTTGAAGTTGAAAATCTTTTCTAAATACCCAGCCTGAAACACCAATGCCTCATGGAGCACTTCATGTTGCACAGTAAGTAGAGATGGTAAGAGATTTATAAACGCACACTGTTTCTGGCTCGATGAAAAAAGATCTCTCTCGTTTTGTAACTGCAGTAAAATAATGTTTATATTTGAAGACTTCTCCTTGGTCTGTCTGCTCAAAATTTTCCCCTAAAGGTTTGAAGTTGTTTGATTATCAGGACCAAATCTCCATGCTACTTCTGAAAGATGCCTTACATCTATCACCCCTTCTGTCCTGACAGCACGAAGACATGAAGCAAAGGCAGAGTAACTCTGGCTCCTTTTGTGCTTTTGAGAGCGATCCCCTTCCCCCAGACCAAGCGTTGCTGAGGTGGTAGCTAACCCTAGCCTTCATGTGCATGTGCATGTGCATGTGCATGTGCTTTCTTATTATTACCATATAGAAGCATCTGATTAACCATAAAATATAATTGATAAAATAACTGGTAAAATAACTGATAACTTGATAAAATAACTAATAAAATATAATTCAGGAAAACAACCAAGAACGCACCAGGACCTTTGTCACAGGTTAGCTACTGGTATTCAATGCCAGCTTATATGGTGTTGTGCAGCCTTGGATCAGACATGAAGGAGCTATGTGAGAGAAGTTGTCATTGGACCGTGTTCTTCTGATTATCTTTTTTTTTTTTTTTTTTTCTTTTTCAAGTTTAGGCTCTTATTCTTGGTCCTTATAGGCTATGTTGAAGGCATGTTGCACCTATTGTGCTTGGCCTTGTATTTCACTGTCCTAGATCCTAGGGCCTAACTAATAAAAAATTTCACTGGTACATGGACAAGTGATAGCAATGACTGTACAGCAGGAAATAAATGATATGGGGAAAAAAGTAGCAAATGCAAACTAAAGCTTTACAGCTTTAACTTGGACATGTGTGATTATCAAGGAAATCATTTTTGTATCTAATATACTGCAAACATTTTTCAGACATCAGAGTTAAAAGGATAATATTGTTACAAAACTAGAAAGGTCAGTGAGATACTTGCTGCTTGCATGTTACTCTGACAAATATGACTACCTCAGGGCAAGAGTTTTACATTCAGAAAGGAGTTGCACTCTTTTATGTGTAAAATCATCATTCTTACAGTGTGTTGTGGTCTATCCTCTACATCTTACTCTTGGTTATTTTTTTGTTCTAAGCTGCACTTACTTTCCATTTCGTGCCTAGCCAAGAGAGATAACAAATTAGACAAAGTGTTCAATCTAGGAACTTGAATACTATTTTTATTTACAGCCTTGTTGTCATGTTTAGTTGAGCTACAGGAGCTACAGTTTTGACTTATTTTAGTACTGAATATTAGTGGATATACGATACTGTGAATAATAAAAAACATGTTTCTTCTTGTAAGATGCAAAACCTTATCTTATGATTTAAAAAGTGTCTGCATTAAGACATGCTCTTCTTTGCAGTATTTACAGAAGTAAAAGTTATTGAAGAGGGAGTATCTACGTGATCAGAATCTAAATGAAATTAAATTCTTCCAAAGATAGTCCTCCCATAGACTGGGAATTTTGTTTGTTTGTTTATTTTCTTGGTTTCCTTGTTGCTTTTTTTTTTTTTTTTTTTTTTTTTTTTTCGAGAAAGTGAACCATATGAACAATGTAAGAGTGGTGTCCTACATAATTCAGAAACACTATTTTCTTCGTGTGTACTACACAACAGTAAATTCATTGTCTGACCACAAATACGACATGCAGAAAATCACAGAATCATAGAATCAATAAGGTTGGAAAACACCTCCAAGAACATCTGGTCCAACCATCCCCTTACCACCAATATCACCCACTAAACCATCTCCTAAGCACCACATCCAACATTTCCTTAAACACCCCCAGGGATGGTGACTCCACTGGCCAACCCCTTCCAATGCCTTACTGCTCTTTCTGAGAAGAAATGTCTTTTAATTTCCAACCTGAACCTTCCGTGGTGCAACTTGAGGCCATTCCCTCTAGTCCTATCACTAGTTATCTGCAAGAAGCGGCTGACCCCCAGCTCCCCACACCTTCCTTTCAAGTAGTTGTATAGAGTAATAAGGAGCCTCCACAAGACTAAACAACCCCAGTTTCCTCAGCTGCTCCTCACAGGACTTGCATTCCAGGTCCTTCACCAGCTTTGTAGTCCTCTGGACATGCTCCAGGGCCTTAATATCCTTCTTGTAGTGTGGGCCCAAAACTGAACACAGTATGTAGGTTGCAGTCTGTTAATAATAATAGATTTAATAATCCTACTCCATGATTATCATTTTATCTCCTGTTTTCCTTGATTCTTTACATGGGTCAGAGTCAATGCCTATCTGTTACTTTGGAACACCCACATATAATATTTGCATTACAAAAAGTTTCCTGACAGACTTGGTTAAGCATTTTCTGTACTGTTTTCTGTCCTGGATAATTTGATCACTCCAGGGAATGTCTAAGTTGTGCATAATTCTACAAGCTCTGAACAAGGAAATTTACATGACAGAAAACAATTTTGCCCTAAAACATTATTAAGAAAAAATAAGATGCAGTAACCGACATTCATAGATTCTTTATTAAAGGATAGAGAAGAAAATTGAAAAGGAAACAATTTATGTATTTATGTGTACATTCCTTCCACAGATACTTTTTGTCTTGCTGAAGTGGATAAGCAGTGCCCACTATTTATTCAGTTTTGTGTGTCAGGTGTTTTGTGTGTCATAGTAGGGGGTGAAATTAATTCATCTTTCTGTCTTCAACTAAACTAAAAGCAATTTTAGTCTTCCCATGTGGTCACTTGAGGTGCTTGTCATGTTCCAGCTAATGATATCAGGCACCCTCAGGTTGTTTAAGTATTCATGAAGTAATTAAATTCTCATTAACATATAAATAAAAGAAAACTGAAAACAAGTTTAGGAGGCACCTAACATCTGTTCTAATGCTTTTAAGTATTAAAATGTGCCACATACAGAAGGAAAAGTGCATTCTGTTCAGGGAAGTATTTTCCATGGATTATTTATAGAAACTGTAATTAAACTGATTTGGCATATTAAGTAAAGTTAACAGCAAAGCATTATTTAGGTAGTTCATATGTCTCTGCCACTTAAATAAGGAACTAAAAATAGGAAAGTGGGAAGTAAAATTAATTTTTGTTTGTTCTGAGATCCACATGAAATTACAAGAACAATCGAAAGAATCTTCCTTTTGAGTTTGAGAAATGCAAAATCTTACAAGGCAGGCATATGTGGGCTTCTCATTTAAATACACTTTTCTTTTTTCTTTTTCTTTTTTTTTTTTTTTTTTTAAACAATGAATTTTTACTGACATTTGAAAAACAAAACCCCGAAAAGTGGTTCTACACGAGTCATAAGCTAACCCTTACATATCTTTAGATTCTGAGTTTGAGAATTATATCATATAACTTGAGACGTTAGTTCAGAGACAAACTTATATTCTCAAAAGAATTTATCCTAATATTGAAGAAATTACTTTATATATAGTATATTTTTTTTCTAAAAATATTAGAGAAAATATATTTTACTTGTGAGCAATGTACGTGCCCACTGTTCCATACCATGCTACTGCAGCTTTCTCTATGATAGAAGCAGACAAATAAACTTCAATGATGAAGCATGCATTGAAATTGAGAAGATGGAAAATGGCAAAGGAGAGATAGAATATATCTTTCGAGTGCAGTATACAGAATCATTTGTATTCTTGTCTTTGTAACAATCTTTGTCTTGTTTTTTTTTTTTGTAAACTATATTAAAATGTATTATACAATGTTGTTAATTCATTGTGCCCTTACATAGCAAGAGGTACATAAGATATAAGCTTTTATTGTTCTAGCTTTCACTAGAAGGGAATGCATACCCTGAGAAATTTAACATTTCTTGCTATTTATTTTATGCAATTTATTTCAAAAAGCAGTATTTCATGACTTAGCCAAATACTGCATTCTCACATGCTTTTTCTCACTGTGATGCCTACTGAGGGAAATGTATGCCAATTATGCAATGTGTTTGGTACATCTCGAAAAGCATGTATTGTGGAAAAGGGCACATAGCCCTACCTGAAAGAAAAAGATAAACCTATTTTTCTCTTTTTAAATTGTGGTAGACAAAGGGCAAGTAATTTAAAAGTAGCTGCATTCTGTTATCATTATGCACATAAGTATTATTCTTTGAAGAAGACCGCTATTCACCACAGGTAACTAAAGTTAAAAGGAATAAGTGCAAATATTTTCCTCTTCATTTGGTTCAAAACCTGTTGGTCAACTCATGTCAGTTCCAGAAAATTTATGATTAGCAGAGAATAATGTTGTTTTAGACATTATAACTGTGAAAAGAAGACATGCTCATACAACATAGGGAAAAAAATGTACTGCTATTTATCTTAAACCCATACTGCAATGAAGGCACTCAATGAGGCTTGGATTATTGCAATCTTGTATTGGTAAAAAAATAAAAAATAAAAATTATTATTTTACAAGTCCTCATAAATAGACTTTCCTTCAAAACTAGAGAGTAGTTGTTCCAGGGTAGATTTTTTAATGGAGAAAAGACGGTAGATTCAATACCTGTTGACCAACGTTGGATATGTTTCATAAAAATATTACTAGTACCATTAAAGACAATCACAGACACATGCACTCACATGCACACACACACACTTTCGTGTATATATATATTTAGACTTATTGCTGTCTTGGAACAGAACAGAGTCTAGAGGATTTACAACCCTGTCTGCCAAAAAATGGTGTCAGTTGAGTTTGCTGTTAAAGATTCATCTCACTTTTCAGTGCATCTTCCACTGCAAGGCACAGTGAAATTGACTTTTCACTGACCAAAAGAGAAAACCGTCAGTAGATCAAACTGTATATTCAATTGCAGATCTACTTTGCTAATTAGAAACACTCTGTAAGGGAACTCAGACTAAGTTATTGGCCATTTACACTGTACTTGTGTATTGGGTTTATCTGGCAAGGTTTTGGTAGCAGGAAGGCTGCAGGGGTGGCTTCTATGAGCAGGAGTTTCCCCATGTCAAATCAGAACCAGCTCCAGCTGGCTCCAAAAGGGACCGGCTGCTGGCTGGTGCTGAGACTGAGCAACATTGGTTGTGCCTCTGTGAGAGCAGATTGAAGAAAGATTGAAGCAGAATGAAGCAATTGTGAGAGAGGAGTGACGAGTGAGAACCAGCCCTGCAGACCCCAAGGTCAGTGAAGAAGGAGAGCATGAGGTGCTCCAGCCATGAAGCAAAGTTCCCCTGCGGCCTGTGCAGAGGCCCCTGGTGGAGCAGGCTGTCCCCCTGCAGTCCATGGGTCCCACGGTGGAACAGATCTCCACACTGCAGCCCATGGAGGAGCCCCCAGTGGAGCAGGTGCATGTGGCCTGGACAAGGCTGCAGCCTGTGGAGAGCCCCCACAGGAGCAGTCCCTGAGCCGGAGCTGCAGCCTGTGGAGAGGAGCCCACGCAGAAGCAGGAAGTCTGGGGGGAGCTGCTGCCCATGGGGGACCTGTGCTGGAGCAGTTTGCTCCTGATAGATGGACCCTGTGATATGGACCCATGCTGGAGCAGTTCTCGAAGAGCTGCTGCCTGTGGGAAGCCTATGCAGAACCATTTTGGTAAGGACAGTATCCCATGGGAGCGACCTAACACTAGAGCATGGGCAGAGTGCGACCATTGAGAAGTGGCAGGGATGAAGCATTACACACTGACCACAGACCCCATTCTCCATTCCTCTGCACCACTTGAGGGGAGGAGGTTGAAGAATGTGGACTGAGGGAAGGTGTTTTCAGTTTGTTTTTTGTTTCTCACTGCTCTAGCTTGTTAGTAATAGGCAATAAATTATTTAAATCTCCCTATGCTGAGCCTGTTTTGCCCGTGATGATAACTGTTGAGTCTCGCTTTCCTTATCTCAACCCTTGGGCCCTTTTCATTGCATTTTCTCTTCATTTCCTTTTGACGAAGGGGAATGAGACAGTGGTTTTGTTGGAGTTCAGCTGACCAACTTGGTAAAACCACCAAAACATATAAACTCACAACTTGTTGTTGTTGTAGATGTATTGTTGTTGGTGTTATTGCTGTTGTTATTGTTTGTTTTTGTTTTTGTTTGGTTATCTTTGAATTTCTCTGAGATAAATCATTTCCAGAGTGAAGTTTTATGCAATAGGAATGTAGAAACTCCATACCATGTATCTTGAAGGTCATGACTTACTATATTTTTTGCTGAAATTATACAACTGTCATGCTTGAATGGAACAAGGTATGACAAGTGTTCAACACTTCACCATGTGAGGCATCCTTGGACCAGTTTTTAGGATATTACTTTCACATAAACAATAGGTTATTTTTTTCAAGCATAAAACATACAGGTATCAAATGTTTCATTTTTGCAGTGTGTTTAAATGGTTGTTCTGAATTCACATTCAAAGTATATGCAGTTTGTATGAACTCTCATGAACCGAGAAATAAAAAGATTATACGTTGTGTAACTGAATAGCAGAAGCAATTAGCTCTATATAATTTTGTAAATAAATATTTGCAGTTTGTTGCATTCAAACAATAAAAAAAAAAAAAAAAGGAGAAGGAAAAAAATAGAAAAAACGGCATGAGAATTAGGTTGTGGCTTTTGAACCTAAAAAATTGGCCATGGTGCCAATTACTGATGAAACAACCATTGTTTTAGGAATATACAATAATTTGCTTTCCTAGTATCTAATGGAGCTACAGAGCAAATAAGAATGATGAGGAAGAACTGTACAGAATGCAGTTATGAATTATATTTAATTTACGATCAAGCAGAGGATCTATCCAGATAGCAGTAATGGCAATCATTATATTCTGATAACTTTCACAGAATTCCCCCATCCTTGTGTAAAATAGAAGATGACAATGCAATAAGATATAGCTTCCATATTCCATTTTGTTGTTGTTGTTGTTTGTTTGTTTTTAGTCTTAGCTAATATCCAGATGTTAAACTGACAGTTATTTAGTACTTATAAATAACGACAACAAAATTAACAATTTTAGGAAGCTTACTCGTCACTCTTTTTTCCCCCTTTTTTATTTTCTTTGTTCTCTTTTATAAAAGTTGGGGAGTGATCAGCTCTACTAATGTTCTCTGTGACAACAAAAATAGTCACAATTACAAGCACGTATGCTTCTACAGAGGTGGGGCTTCTATACTTACATGTGTGATGGAGATCGTTTTAGTCTTTCATATTCATCTGTTTCTGACATAATGCCCCATCATTGTTTCAGTTTCAAAGGAGCAATTTGAGCTTTCCTGTCACCAAGTTTTCATTTAAATGTGTGTTTAGAAACTAGAATTCTTCCTCCTTCTTATGAAGTGCTTCTGTATCTCTAGTTTGCTCTGCAATTGTGTGAAATAGAGATACAATCAAAAAACCTGTCAGAAGAGTGGAAAAAATGAACTTGCTGCTGTGAAATTTGCTGTCAAGTAATTTACACTTAATGTTTTCATGTTGTTGTTGTTAACTATCTATGGTTGATATAGGACATATGGTTTTATTTTTTTTTGTCACAGTTTTCTTTTTCTGAGCTGGAATAAATCACTAATACCAAAACATTCAAAATGCTTAAAATTAAGAACCTACATTCACACACGAGCCAATGGAATATAACATGTAATCACAACTAATTACCTGTTTTCAGAAATAATTAGTATATATGTGCCTAAATTGAGCCTTCGTTATTATTATTTTTTTTCAGTTATTCTATTACCTGAAACACTAACTGCACTTTTTCAAAATTATTCTTGTATTTGTTTCATGTTCATCACCTACACATTCACACATTCAGTGGAAAGAAAAAAAAAAGTACAGTGGGAGTGAGTGTCCTTCTAATAAATGGCTCAGTCTTCAAAATAGGGCTATAGATAAGTTTACAATTTATTAAAGGAATAGAGGTAAGCAAACAGTGCTGGGTGTCTCTGCTCCACCAAGACGCACACCAGTTATATCAAGCAGCTGATTTTTATGCTCCTAGGCTAATAAATATTCATTACTACTTCTAAAAAAACCAGGGTTATTATAATTAGTTTCCGGAATCCAAACCCTCCTACTGGAGCATGCGTATCAGTCTCCGGTGGTCCCTCTAGGGGTCTCTGGGGGTCTCTCGTGCTGAAGGCTCATAGTCTTCCTCCCTCTTGTCCTTCTCCTTTGTCCAACTTGGCTGGATGTCAGAGACTTGTGCAGCGTCCCCTGCAAGCTTTGTCTTTTAGTTGTTCTTCAGCTCTCCCTGTCTTCCTGATCTCCTGGCCAGATATCAGAGACTTGCATAGTGTCCCATGCAATAGTCATAATAGTTAGCAGTTATTCTGAAACCCCCCAGATATCAGAGACTTCAAGGAAACGTCTACAAATACATTTCCCTTCAAGCTCTCTATTGACACAAATTGCTAAAACATTCCTTTGCAAGATACAAGAACTATATACATTACCCACTCTGTTTTTCTTAGACTTGTGGTTATACAAGGGTATATAAAACAGAAGGTCACATTCATCATACAATGCAGCCCTAGCATTGTTCCATACTGACATGAATCAGATGAACATATCTCACATCCTGATAAAACTATTCCTTTCATTGCTTATATTTTTTTTTATTTTGAATCATGATGTTTCAGGGTAATCATGTTGGCAATCCTCTTACATGAACAACCTTTGCTGACTACATACCTGATCTCCACGTTAAAAAATTAAAAAAGGAATTGAGAATTAGAGTGTAATCCATTATTAGCAATGTGCATTTGTGTGCTAGTGACTAACTTCAGATGTTTAGGGAACTTTGAGAATAATTGTGGCACTTTAATGAGTCTTGATGCAAGAAATTGAGGCAGGATTGGAGTTCAATAATCTGAATTGCTGTTTATGACCCTGGTGAAATCAGGATTCTGAGCTTCAGTTTGAACAGAATTTAACAGTATTCGCCAGGGTGAGTGCAGGTTCTCCTAGGAGTTTGTCTGGTTAAATCTAAGGTCAGCTTCCTTGCTGATAGGAACTGTTGTGGAAACAAACGATCTTGAAATGAAGGCCTTTCCCTCCTTTCCCTTGGGAGCTGGATGAAGTTGAGGATCTCTTGTTTGGTCCTGTCTGTGTTACACCACAGATGTGATCTATGCCCCATCTTCTAACCCCTTGACCCTGACCCCATACCTCAGTTAATGACTTGGCTTCCTGGCTTCATCACGATGGACCTGCTCAATGATCACCAGTTTATACCTGATACTGATTTCTGTCTCTGGACCTGATCCAGATCCAGTTTTGCTAATTTAATTTCTTGACTCCTTGCCAGTGAGGCAACTGCACTGCCTGCTTCTTGTCACCTTTGGATCCCAGCTCACCTTCTCTCATGAAGTAGTCTGCCATTACTGCTCCCTCACAGGACTGAGCTCTTCACATTGTGTCCAACCTGTAAGTGCCCTTGTTTTGCCAAGTCTATTTGATGGTAAGAAGCAGATATTTATCATTTCATTACATAATCGACTTTCTTTTTTCTTATTACAGGCCTAGTGATAATTCAAAACCCGCTGAAGTATGCCAAAACCAAGTTCTGACTGATGTTACCTATTTAGACATCAAAGTCCTCAGCTTTCCTGTTTTGTGTCCACACGTAAAAATCTCACTCTCAGGTAAACCTCAGTTTTGGAGCTGCTGTTCTGGGTTGTCAGACCATGCCTTAAGGAGTTGCATTTTGGAATCTTGGGTAACTGGGGCACATGTGAAACAGGAGTTGCATATCTCCTTTTCCTTCAGAGCCACCTTCAGTTTCAAAAAAGGCATTCAGATCCACTCTATACAAAGAGAAAACAATGCACATAAATTACTTAGAGTTTTGGAGTGATAGGGGAAAAAAAAAATGAAAGGAAGAAAAGGAAGAAAGGAAGGAAGGAAGGAAGGGAGGAAGGGAGGAAGGAAGGAAGGAAGGAAGGAAGGAAGGAAGGAAGGAAGGAAGGAAGGAAGGAAGGAAGGAAGGAAGGAAGGAAGGAAGGAAGGAAGGAAAGGAAGGCAGGGAGGGAGGGAGAAGATAGTTCTTCCTGTAAAGAGTTACTTTTCACTTGTAAAATATTTAAGTTAATCAGTCAAACATAAAAACACATAGCTCAGCTGTCCACATTAGTAGCGTCGAAATGGCTAATATTCACAATAAACGTGAGATAATAGACCATAAATAAAACAAATTCACAAGAATCGTTTTACTCTATTTTAAATAATAAGTGCATTTTTCACCAATCAGTGAAGGGAACTCCTGTATTGAAATCTTCAAGTCAAGAATAGGTGCCTTTTTGGAAGGAATTTTAAGCTCAATCACAATGTGTGGGGATAAATATTTGAACAATTCTATGACCTATTCTGTATAGGCAGTCTGACTAAATGATTTAATATACCCTACTGACCTTAGAAGATGTTCATCTGCTAAAACCTGTAAAAAACAAAGTAACTTAATAAATTGTTTCAAATTTTAAGAAAGCAACAGATAATAAGTTCATAAGATAATTAAACAGTATCAGGTAATTTGATCAGGTCTTCTCTCCATTTGAATGAACATATAGGATGTCAGACTTTTGCACATTTTCAAATACACCATTATTTCTTTTCTGATCATGAAAGAAAGAAAGAAAAAAGTTCATATAATCATTATTTTTATAAGAGATTAAAGGATCCCACTGCTGGAACATTTCTTATCTTAAATGTTATGATTAACCTCAAAAGTAATAAAAAAATAAAATAAATAAAAATAAAAACACAAAACAAAACAAAAACATTCTTTAAAAATTGTTTGTTCTCACAGAGCTTGTTTCATTTTCTCTTATTTCTCCAAAGCATTGAATCATATTATAGCATCCTAGCAGTTAGGGAGTTATTGTGTGTTAAGGGATATAGCAAAATTTTAAAGCCAAAATAGCCCATTATTGTGGTTTAGTCTGGCAGGCAAGGAAGTACCAAAGAGATGCTCGCTCACTCCCCCCACAGTGGGATGGGGAACAGAATCAGGAAAGTAAAATTGTGAGAGCTGATGGGTGGAAATAAAGTCATTTTACTAGGTAAAGCAAAAGCCGCATGTGCAAGAAAAGCAACACAAGGAATTAATTCACTACTTCCCATCAGCAGGCGGGTGTTCAGTCACTTCCAGGAAAGCAGGGCTCATCACGTGTAATGGTTTCTTGGGAAGACAAATGATAACACTGAACATCTCCCTCTCCTTCTCTTTCTCTCTCTCCCCTCCTCCCCCCCCCCCCCCCCCCCCACACACACACACACAGTTTTCATAAGCATGACAGCATATAGTATGGAATATCTCTTTGGTCAGTTTGGGTCACCTATCTTAGCTATGTGTTGAGGGATTTTTGAAACAGCAAAGATCCCACAGCTTGCTGCAGCTGAGCAAACCAAGCTACCAGGGCAACTATGAGAAGTTCCCATGACAGTGTTCCCACATTGCCCAATTGAGGAATTTAGAAAAATCCAGTTGTCAGCAGCTGGCTTCAAGGACAAGGTCTATGTGACTGCTAATCACAAGGGGGTTGTTTTCTTGCAGGTGGGGTTGTTTTCTTGTAGTTGCTTGTCTGAGTGCTTTTGACTGATAATCTTGTGTGAGACACTATTTGCCTCTGTTTAGTTCACTATAAAAGCTAGGTTATTCGGGTAATAAAATGGAGCATGATCTGACCATACTGGTGTCTGTCATGCTTTCTGCCGTGCTTCCTGCAACAGCTATGTCCCCTTCCAGCTTCTTGTACACCCCTAGCTTGCTTGCTATAACGAGATTTCTTGCTCCCAAATGCCGTAAGGGTAATTTTATTTTTTGCCTGTTTTAGGCCAGACCACTACCAAAAGTTTGGGAACCCTCATTGAACATCAGTTAATTTTCCATAGCCACTTACCTTCACTTCGTATTTTCAATTACATGTATATTCTTCAGAATTTTGAAATTATTAGTTGTGTTTACTGTCAGATCAAACTTTCTATCAAAAAGCCTTCTTGAAAGCAGACATCAAAATAGCTACTGAGTGCCCTGACAGTAACAGAAGAGAAAATATAGAACTAATTTTCCCATTCTGCTGGAGGATATTCTTAATTGAAGAAACAAACAGCTTTACTGTCAAAACAAACAAAATGTTAGAAAACATTTCTCATTCACATTCAAGATGAATGAAAAAACTCAAGGACCAACAGGAAATCGTTCCGTTCCATTCTGTCTCCTCCCCTCCCCTTCTCTCCCCTCCCCTCTTCTTGTCGCCGACTTTATATCTTACATAGGTAACAATAGAGCCAACTGCTATAATTATTCATTGTAATTCAGTTTTATTTTAGCAATTTAAATAGTTACTTCCCTTTCACTTTGCCTGTTGTATGCCACAAATCAAAGCAAACATTACAAGAAAGCAGAAAACTTAATCAATAGATTCTTCATTTTATTTTTATTGCTTCCCTGTTTACCTACATTTGTTTATCTCTTTTTAAAGGGGAAAAATATATTTAAAATTAATTTACAATTAAAGGTTCATGTTCATAGCAATCATGCTGAAATACGCTACCTTTATGGACTACTAAATATTTAGCACCAAGTAGAATCATCTGTTCAATTAGCAAAGAATTGATCACATGCATGCCAACATGGCACAAAACTGTCAAGAAAGTAAGTCATAAATACTATAATCTAATTTTTAGAACTCTGCAGTCAGATAGATGGCTTAGATGTAGTAAGAGTTCAGAATGAAGGAGTGCTCTGACCGGGGTACATATGCTACATCTGGCAAATATTCTCTAGTATAGATAAGTCATTTATGAAATTAAGAGTACAGGTAATAGCTGAGTACTTTGAAATCCAAAAACCCTGTATGATTTTTCTTTAGTATCTATATATCAACACTTAAAGGGAAATTTGTCTCCTGCTGTGATAGTATTACATTTTCCTTCACTGGTAGATTATACCAGTAGTCTTACATCTCTTACACTTACAAGTGAAAGACTGTCATACATGTAGTCAATCAACAGCAGCCAAAGCTTTGAGGATTAGGATTTATTTTATCTAAACAATTTGTCTAGCAGTTGGGCATAACTAGTTATTAAGTCTACCTCCAGTCAATGAAGAAAGACTGTTTTTTCCAGAAAGCTATTTCCAGATATTTCTTCACAGTTTATAAAAATTGAATGTTTACCCCCAATGATCTTTCTGTTTTCTGTAGATATGAGACACAGTAAGGTTTCATTTATTCAGGATTCATTCTGTAAGGACTTTGAGCTCCAAAAATTCTTACAGTTCCTTGTAAAAGGAACTATATTAGTCAGCACTTATCACAATTTACAGAGGGGCATAAGGTGAAGAAAGACATTAATTCTGTTTTTAAAATTGGTTTCAACATTTCATTTTAGCCCTGTGAGGGTCGGAGATTTTCATCTCCTTCACAAATACGTATATTTATGGTTTACAGAAGTTTTTCCCCACTTAGAGATTCAGAAAGGTGTCAGATTGGATTTATGGATTTCTCTGTTGTCTCACATTGTCTCCCATTGAAGTAAAACCCAAAAACCAACCACTTACTCCTCTTAGGCACCAACAAGAGATGTACAAGCCTAGCTGCATTCATATATGATCAATTCCTTTTGCCATTTTACTTACATGAGTAAATTGTCCTTCGCTTTTTTTTTTTTTTTTTTTTTTCCCAATGCCTAATTGTAATATTGTCTCCTAAAGGTTGTACTCCTTGACTCATATCTCACCATTGTGCACCCCTAAGAACTCTGTCCCTGCTATACTTTCCTATCAAATAATTAAAGACAGCAATAAGATCTTCATTTAATCTTGTCTGCTGTTTTTTCTGGTTCTATTTGTCCATCTTGTACTCCAGCTCCAGACATCTTGGCGGTTCTTTGTTGGACTCAGTCTGGCATGTTAATGCCTTTCTTGTACTGCAGAATCCCAAGCTGTGAACAATCTTCTAGACATGTTGAATAAGAGACAATAATGACTCCCTTTGACCTTTTGGCTGCACACAGAGGGTCTGGTGGGAGATGTGGTGATTGGTGGCCGCCTCGGCCATAGCGACCATGAAGTGGTTGAGTTCAATATTTATGGTGACAGAAGGAAAAGTGCCACCAAAACCTCATCCCTAGATATGGGGAAAGCGGACTTCAGGCTGCTCAGGGAACTAGTCAGCAAGGTCCCCTGGGAAACTGCTCTTGAAGGCCTCGATGTCCAACAGTGCTGGTCACTCTTTAAGCGATGCCTCCTAGAAGCACAAGATCAGGCAATTCCAAAATATCGCAAGTCAGGCAGGCAGGGCAGGAGGCCGGCATGGCTGACCAGGAATGTTCTAATGGAGATTAGGCGGAAACAGAGAGTGTTTCGCTACTGGAAGGAGGGCCAGGCGTCATGGAAAGAATACAGGGATGCTGTTCGTGTTTGTAGGGAGAAAGTTCAAGTGGCCAAAGCACAGCTAGAGTTGAAGCTGGCTGTGTCTGTGAGAGAAAATAAAAAGGGTTTTTTTAGATATGTAAATGGAAAAAGGAGAACTAAAGAATACATAGGGCCGCTCCTTGATAGGGAAGGTCTCCTCACAGACGATGACATAGGCAAAGCAGAGACGCTTAACGCCTTCTTTGCCTCTGTCTTCAATCCCGATGATGGGCTTCGGGACCCAGGGTGCCCTGAGCTGGAGGGCCGGGACGGTGGGGATGACAAACTCCCAACTGACCCTGAACGTGTGCGGGATTTGCTACTCCACCTGGATCCCTACAAGTCCATGGGTCCGGATGGGATTCATCCCCGGGTGCTGAAAGAGCTGGCGGATGTCATCGCGGAACCTCTTTCAATTATTTTTCAACGATCCTGGGAATTTGGAGAGGTCCTGGTAGACTGGAAGCTGGCAAATGTTGTGCCAATTTTCAAGAAGGGTCAGGAAGAAGACCCTAGCAATTACAGGCCTGTCAGTCTCACGTCAGTGCCTGGTAAAATCATGGAGAAGTTGGTTCTCGGACTTATTGAGGCGCACCTGGGGGACAGAGCAGTCATTGGTCCCAGCCAGCATGGGTTTGTGAAGGGTAGGTCCTGCCTAACTAACCTGATTTCCTTTTATGATAAGATCACCCGTATGGTGGACCAAGGGAAACCAGCTGATGTGATTTTTTTGGACTTCAGCAAGGCTTTTGACACGGTTTCCCATAGGATCCTACTGGACAAAATGTCCACCATACAGCTAAATAAAAACATCATACGATGGGTGAGCAATTGGCTAACGGGCAGGGCCCAAAGGGTTATGGTAAATGGGGCTGCGTCAGGCTGGCGGGCGGTCACCAGTGGGGTCCCTCAAGGCTCCATTTTAGGGCCGGTACTTTTCAATATTTTTATAAACGATCTGGATGTAGGAATAGAGGGTATTTTGAGCAAGTTTGCTGATGACACCAAACTTGGAGGAGTTGTGGACTCAAATGAGGGCGTAAAGGCCTTACAGAGGGATCTGGACAGGTTGGAGAGCTGGGCGATCACCAACCGCATGAAGTTCAATAAGAGCAAGTGCCGGGTCCTGCACCTGGGATGGGGAAACCCTGGCTGCATGTACAGACTGGGCGATGAGACGCTGGAGAGCAGCCTGGAAGAGAGGGATCTGGGGGTCGTGGTAGACAGCAAGTTGAATATGAGCCAGCAATGTGCCCTGGCAGCCAGGAGGGCCAACCGTGTCCTGGGGTGCATCAAGCACGGCATCGCTAGTAGGTCAAGGGAGGTGATTGTCCCGCTCTACTCTGCGCTGGTGCGGCCTCACCTCGAGTACTGTGTGCAGTTCTGGGCACCACAGTATAAAAAGGACATGAAACTGTTGGAAAGTGTCCAGAGGAGGGCTACGAAGATGGTGAAAGGCCTAGAGGGGAAGACGTACGAGGAACGGCTGAGGTCACTGGGCCTGTTCAGCCTGGAGAAGAGGAGGCTGAGGGGAGACCTCATCACAGTCTACAACTTCCTCGTAAGGGGGTGTCGAGAGGCAGGAGACCTTTTCTCCATTAACACTAGTGACAGGACCCGCGGGAACGGGGTTAAGCTGAGGCAGGGGAAATTTAGGCTGGACGTCAGGAGGGGGTTCTTCACAGAGAGGGTGGTTGCACACTGGAACAGGCTCCCCAGGGAAGTGGTCACTGCACCGAGCCTGGCTGAATTTAAGAAGAGATTGGACTGTGCACTTAGTCACATGGTCTGAACTTTTGGGTAGACCTGTGCGGTGTCAAGAGTTGGACTTGATGATCCTTAAGGGTCCCTTCCAACTCAGGATATTCTATGATTCTATGATTCTATGACTTCTGCCATTTTAGGTCAGGATGTGATTGGCCTTTTATATGCAGGGGTACACTGTTGACATGTTTAGATAGGGCCATTTCTTTCTCTGAAAAGCTGCTTTCTAGTGTTTTTGGCCCACAGTCTTTATTGTTGCATAGGCTTATTCCTCCCCAGGTGTAGGGCTTTCCATGATGTTCCAGGACTTCATGATGTTCCTGTCATCCTGCTTCTCCAGGCTGCCAGGTCTTTCTTAACAGCAGTCCTGCCTTTCAGTGTATGGACCATTTTGACAAGTTTTTCTTCATCCTTAAAACTGCAAAAAAATTCACTCCATCTCACAGGTAATAAAATTATTAACTTAACATTAATAAACTAATTAATAAACTAAATTAATAAATTTAATAACTTAACATTAATAAAGACATTAAACAACATTGAACTTTGTATTGACCCATGAAAAAGATTAATTAATATTGTCATTCCCCACTCCCTTAAAGCCTATTGCCAAGCCAATTTTCTGTGTACCTTATTTCACTACGTTGGCTCTAAAGTTTTTACAGGAGACCTTGCTAAGTCAAATTATACAACATCCACTCCTCTCATTTTGTACACAAGAATAGTTATGTTGTCACTGAAAGACATCATGCTTGTCACACACCATTTTGATTTGTTTAAACCATCTCTCTTTTCCTTCAGATCCTTGGAAATGGCTTTTAAAATATTTGCTTTATGATTTTCCTACGTACTGAGGTTAGGTTGACCTGACTGTAGCTTCTCATAGCTTTGTCCTGTTAAATGCATATATGATATTTACATTTTTCCCATCATCAGGAACGTCCTCCAGTCTCCATGATCAAAAACTGAAAGACTCACATCCTTTCAATGGCATTTTTCAGCTTCCTCACCACCCTAGAATGCACCCCATCTTGTTCCAAGGATGAATATTTATGTTCAATACATGTATATACATGTAAAATACAACTCAGCAGTTCTCAACTACATCCTTTTTTTTTCCCATGTTAATGTTTCACTCTTCTAGAATCTAACACTAGAACCAATAACCTACAAGGTCTGAGGGTAAAACTTGCCAGTAAAGATCAGGGCAAAGAAGGTGCTACCTTAGCCTTCCATATATACTTTGTCACTAGACCCTTGACTCATAGTTGGTGCTGCCAAGACTGCCAACAGTCTTCATACACTAAGTAAATTATCCTCATCTGTGAGTAACACATCCAGTTTAGCAACTTCCTTAGTTGGCCATTGTGACCATTGTCAATTAACAATGTTGGCTAATGTGACCATTGCCACATCAGTGACCTGCATCTAATCTACAACTTTTTTTTTTTTTTTTCTTTTTTTAAAATATTCTCCAGAGAATCCCTAGTCATGGTACCCTTTTAACAAATGTCAGGATTATTATAGTTCCTTGGGACAACTAAGGCCTAGAAATGTGAGACTTCTGGTTGTTGAAAGAAGTCTCCATCAGTTTTTCTTCTTGATCATGTGGTCTTTGGAAAATACCCACCATCATGTCATCTGTATTAGTCTCTTTCCTGAACTTTATCCATAAACTGTCAATATCTTGGTCAGCCATTACATTGAGGTGAATACTTCCTTAGTTCCCCAACCTGCACTTAAAATCCTGTATCCACCCATGGCAGCACCTGAGTCATGCAAACTACTTTATCATGTCTCTGTAATCCCAGTAATCTATAGATTTTGCAATATTTTCCTGCAAGTGTCTGTGTATCTTTATTGATTATAAATGAAATGGACATGGCTACATTATATTAGGTAGTTACGTACTACCTAATATAGCTAAATTTAAGTGAAACAAATTGCACCCTTAGTGACTTCAGGATTATTATTTTTTGTATTGTTCCCTATGCAGTTTTGAGAAACTTTACCAATGCAAAGTATATCATAAACTGTACTTGGAGAAATGACACAAAAATACAGTTCCTAAAATCAGACTTCATCCAAGTACTCAACACAGTAATACCTGGAAGAATAGAAGGCAGAAGCATCCTGCACCAAAATACAAAGTTTTTGTTAATTTTTGTTCCTAATTCTGTATTAAAGACATGTATGCTACAGAACAGTTAATACCAGAAAAAAGGGCCCCTTATAATAAAGGAACATATAGAGGATAAATATTTAAATATAAATATTACATTGCAAAACATAAGTTTTATACACATTCTGAAAATAACAAAAGAGAAAGACAGAGAGAATAGGCAATATTATACTCAACATCTTTTATGGGCAAAAGGGAATAAATCATACATAGACTTCAGGATGCACTGTTAGCTTAATTAAAAACTTCTAATAAAAATGCAACAGTCATTATAAGACCATTTACATTAACACAATCCAAATTAATACATAAAAATGCCTCATTAATATTAATACATTTAAAACTGTAATACAATAAACATTACTATTATCAACTCTTTCTCTCTGGTGTTATGCTATGACAACCTATGGATTTAATTCTGTATGTGGTATTCCCAGGGTTTAAGGCACAACAGGTCAGGCAATAGCCTTATACAAAGATTAATGTACACAAGTAACAGAGAAAGAAACAGTATTTTCTAGGCTTGAATGCTTCTGCAAATTCATCTGTAAAACATAAGAAAAAAAAATATCCCAAAACAAATCTAACAATTTAGGGATTCTTAAATATATGTATATGTATGTATATATTTTGTTTGTTTATTTTAAAGATAGGGAGGAGGAAATAACATAAGGAGTTACTTTGTATTGGTGTTGTTATAAATGGCTCAGGATTCAAATTAGGATTAAATAAAAAAATAGGATTCATTGAAAGAATATAAAGGAATAGAGGTAAGCAAACAGCGCTGGGTGCACCGGGAGTCTCCGCTCCACCAGGACGCACATCAGTTACATCAAGCAGCTGATTTTTATGCTCCTAGACTAATACATATTCATTACTACTTCTAAAAAAAATAGATTACTAAAATTAGCTTCCGGGGTGCAGTCCCTCCTACTGGAGCATGCGCAGTCTCCTCTGGGGTCTCTTCTGGGGGTCTCTAGGGGTCTTTCATGCTGAAGGCTCGTAGTCTTCCTCTCCACCTTTGTACTTACTGGGCACCATACCAAGTTTACGGAACATCTTCTTCAAGTCTTGTCTCCCAGCCGCCCTTCAGCTTCTTTCTCCTTCCTCTTTATCTCTCGGCCCCCCCTAACCAGATACCAAAGATCCACATAGTATCCCATAACAGTCACTAGTTGTTATCAGTTGTTCTGAAACTCCCAGACACACGAGTAATTAAAATATTCTTCCCCAGCCATTCACAGACACATCTATAGCAGTGTTAGAAATAGAAGTCCGGAATAACAAAAGCAAACAGGTTCATAAATTTAAGAAGTGATAAATTGACTAGAATGAGGGGGAGACTGGGACACACTGCAGCTGTGGTACAAGAATTGAATTGCCAGTGCAGGGCCCAGAGGCAGACAGGATTCAAACAGAATTGTTCTTTATGGACACGAATTGTTAAAACATTCCTCACAATCCCTTATCTTCTTTTTAATATCAACAATTCGTGTCACTTCTGTTGTTAATAACTGGATTTCATCAGTCCGTTCTTGGAGGGTCCAATTCTTAAACATCATAATTGACATATCCCCTTCCCTTTTTAGTGAAGTTATTACAAATGTACTATTTATCACCCGGTGTATTAATAACGTAAGGCAAGGTATCATACAAGGTATATACAATAACATAATTACACCACATGACAATAAAAATAACACTCTTTTAACCCATGGTCCACCAGGCAGCCATGAAAATAAATCCCATTCCATATCCTTCCAGGTTTGTGTTTGCTCGCTCACCTCCCCCCTCCTTCTCTGGGATGGGAGAGAGAAATGGGAAAGTGAAGCCTGTGAGTTGAGATAAAAACAAGAAAATAATAACAATAATAATAACAATAATGATGATAATAGTACTACTAGTAATAATGTGTACGAAACAAGTGATGCATAATGCAATTGCTCACCACCTGCTGTCCGATGCCCAACCTAACCCTGAGCAGTCCGGCCCTCCTCCCAGCCTGCCTGCTGGCAGGACAGTGAGAAGCTGAATTTGGCTTGGTCCTTGGCTTGGTGTAAGCACTGCTCTGTAACAATTAAAAACAATTAAAACATCAGCATATTATTAACATTCTTCTCATCCTAAACCAGAACATAACATTCTATCAGCTACTAGGAAGAAACACCCTTTTTATCAATCTTTAAACAGCAATTACTAAAGCTAAATTTTCCACAGACTTCTCCTTCTTGTGCTAGTAAATAATCCAAAGCTAGGCAATTTTGATACAAAGCAGTTCTCATCTTTATAACTCATTTAGATCAGTTCTCATCATTTATAACTATTTCTATTACAGCTAATAACCTAATTATTCTATTAAGTATATATACTGGGGTCCTATAGTCCCAGGATCTGTCTGTCAGATACGTGTCCCACGTATCTGGATCATATTAGGCAAACGCCTTCAGTCAAGGAGTTAGGCCTGCTTTCAGGGTCAATTCAGGCTTGTGTTACCATTCGGCCTGTCAGGGTGATCCAGCTCCTGGAAAACGAATCACAATTTTATATAGGTTTAAAAAGGATCTTATGTTATTTTCTCAGGACAACCTGGACAACCTGATCTTAGTGTGGGAGAAGTCCGGTCGAGGCCCTCTCACTCGGCAGTCAATACTGTCGTGGTTCCGCTCGAGTGGGCAGCCGAGCTCCACCACAGCCGCTCTCTCGTCCCCTGTGCTGTGGGGTCCCACCCACGGGATGCAGTCCTTGATGAACTGATCCGGCGTGGGCTTCCCACAGGCAGCAGCTCTTCCAGAACTGCTCCAGATATGGGTCCGTACCACGGGGTCCATCCCTCAGGAGAAAACTGCTCCAACCTGGCTCCCCTACGGGCAGCAGCTCCTGCCGGGTCACCTGCTCCTGCGTGGGCTCCTCTCCACGGGCTACAGGTCCGGCCCAGAATCTGCTCCGGCAGGGGTCTTCCACAGGCGGCAGCCTCCATCGGTGCAGGGCCACCTGCTCCACCGTGGTCTCCTCCACGGGCTGCAGCGTGGAACCCTGCTCCACCGTGGTACTCCATGGGCTGCAGGGGGACATCCTGCTTCACCATGGTCCTCACCACAGGCCGCAGGGGACTTCTGCTCCGGCGCCTGGAGCACCTCTCCCCCTCCTTCTACACTGACCTTGGCGCAAGGCTGTTCCTCGCTCCTCTCACTCTCCCGGCTGCTGTGTGGCGCAGCGTTTTTTCCCTGTCTTAAATATGCTCTCACAGAGGCGAAAAACAACATCGCTTATTGGCTCGGATCTGGAAAACAATGGGGCCCTTCCCAAACATGGGGCAGCTTCTAGATCTTTCTCACAGAAACCACCCCTATGGCTCCCTGCTACCAAAACCTTGCCACGTAAACCCACTACAAATACCCATAGGGGTTGCCTCCCTTGGTAGACCATACACACCGCAGTGGAGGGTCTTGCCCCGGTCTTGCCTTCTCCCTTTCCTCCCTTCAGGCTTGTCCCCTTTACTTGGCATCCTTAATTCATGCAGAGCCTCGTTGCCAGGATATTAGTTCTTCTTTAGCTTTAATTTCAGTTCCCCAGGAGCGGACTCAACCCTCCAAATTTCAGTAGTTACTGGTCCTTTTATTCTGGATGCGTGGGTCCCTTTCTGCAGTTCTCACAGCTGTTTCAGTAGTCAGTAAAACAAGGTACAGTCCCTTACATCGGAGGTTCAGTGATTCTTTCCTCTCGTGGCTGCTTGTTGAAACACTTTCTTTTTTATCTTCTGACAAGTTAAATAACAGTTATCTAATTTGCTTTGCCGTATGGCCCTTTCCAGGTTCCTGTAGCAGGATTCATCTGATAGCCTTTCAGGTTGATACAGATTTGACTACAGATACCAGGGTTTTGACATTCATCAATGTCTCCACAGTTTCTCTTGTCTATAAACTCAAACCCAGCTGGACAGTCACACTCATTTATGATGCATTCCTTCAGGGGCTCATCACCCCAGTCCCTGCAGTCTCTCTGCTGGTTACACACTTTATTGATATCTATGCATTCTCCACTTCTGCACTTGAATTTGCCAGGTCCAGAGCACTGAATAACATTGTTACAGTTTGCTTCATCAGTGCCATCCAGACAGTCTCTCACACCACTGCACTGCCTACTCCTATGGACACAGTTCCCATCTTCACATCTGAACTGGTCTGGCCTGCAGGTCCAGGAAGGGCAGTTAATTTCATCGCTTCCATCCTTACAATAAGGATCTCTGTCACATCGCCACAATTCTCTTCATCTTCTCCTCTGTCAGTCTTTTTTCACCATCACATTTCCATGACACTGTTCTCATATGACACAGCTCAGCACTTTCGTCAGACCCATCTTCACAATCCGGGTCCCCATCACACTGCCATCCATTTAGCACACAGTGACCACTGTTGCACACAAAGTCAGATTCCGCACACATCTTCTACACAAGCACTCTCATCACTGCCATCTGAGCAGTCTTCACATTTTACTCTAGCACCGTCGGCAGCAGTGCACAGTCAGGTGAAGGCGAGCAGCAGGCAGAGCGCCCCGCACTGTCACCTGTGTCACTTATACTACTCCTATTACCCATGCTGTTAGTGTCAGTGGCATCCTCCTTTTCTTTTTGCCACTGACCATTCACCACAACTGGATGAGACACATGATTACTAGTTAGGAAAGAGAGTGTAACGTCTGCTATACGGCTGCAGGCAGTGCCAGCTGCAACCTTAGGTTTGTGAAAGAGCCTGCAGGTGGTCATTTGGCAGTGTAATCTGCGTCTCTGCACTCCTGCCCTGCAATAGAGCTAAGTCGTCATTAGTAATGGTTATAACACCAATCTGGGGACTAATAGTCTTTTTTTGCATTGCAAGATAAACCTTTTATAAAAAGAATGCTAGAGTGAAGCAGCACAGCCGCTGCTGCCGCTGCCTCCATGGTTACGTCAGACAGGCTGCAGGGTCCTGATGTCCGCCCCTCTGCTCTGCGCCGACTCGCCTCATGGTGAGAGTCGACTGCCGGTGTCTACTGACGCCTCTGATCTCCCGTAGCAACTCGATCTCGGATGTTCCGCAATTACTTCAATTTCCCCGCGTTTTGCAGCTTCTGTCAGGTCTATTCTGTGTCTCTCAGAGCCGGCCGTGGCTCTGCAGCATCCCAGGGCTCTCTCCATCCAGCGGTAGTCCCTCCGTAGTTTCTCTGGTCTCCCAGCGCCGCTCCAGTCTCTCGGCGCTGCTCCGGTCTCTCGGCCTGTTCAGGTCTCAGCGAGTCCAGGTCTCGGCCTGTGCGGGCCTCATATGTTGCAGGAAGCATGTCATATCATGCTCCTGCCTTTTTCTTGTCACAGTCAAAACATTTAAGAGCAAAAAAAATAGGATACACAAGATACACAAGATACACCAGGCACCACCACTCAAAACTTGGATAAAACAGCACTTCTTTTCAGTCTGTCAAGCACTTCATTCGTCTCTGCCCACTCCTCTTGCAGAGAGTACGGAACCATGGATCGGAACTCTGCACTCGCTTTGCAGCAACGCTGCGTCTCACTCACACAGCACAATCGCACACGGAGGCCTCCAGCACATCTCATTCATACCACAGGAATATAACTTAGAATGATAACCAACCAAACAAGTATTGTCTCTGACTGTGTTCTTCGTGAAGTGACTTGTAACACTTTGTTTCAATCCCTTACACAAATACTTTCAACACAAAATACATACATAAAAACACATACAATTATTAACACTCCAGTTAGTATCCCTCCAGCAGCTGAAAACATACCGTTTGTCTGCAGTTTCAGGAGATCTTTGCTCCTGCAGTGAGCAGCTGAGAGTGGAGTCCCCTCCGAGCAAAACGCTCAGGGTGCACCTAGGGGCGTCCGCGCTGCAGCCGATCCTGCAGCCGAGCAGAGTGTCTCCTGCCTGGCTCTCCAAAATGACTCACAGAAAGCTGACTCCACAATCAGTAAGATTGTAAAGTAGGTATGTTTACTCAGTTCCATGCAGCACGGGGCAGGTAGTCCCACCAGAGTCGTGCACGCCTAACGTGGCAAATTGCTTTAGTAAAGAGTTACATATACATGAACATTCCTATACATATACATATTCCTAACCTGTCCCTTTGTGAACAGTCCTCCTTATCTCAGACCCCTTGATTAAAGTCTGAACCATGAGGTTGTTTTTGATCTGGTTCTCGGGGTCCGAGAGGCTCCTGTTATCTGGTGGTATAAGTGCAGCACAGGCACAAATGTAGCACATACTCATTCTTAATCAATTGCTCTCTAATTTCTAATTCCAATGTTTCAGCTTGCTCTTTTCCGGATCCACAGGTATTCTACTATTAATGTTCAAAGCCTGACAGACCCCGTCCTCCGTGGATCAAAATACATGGGGTCTTAAGGGTTCTTTTGGTCATTCTATCATAAAATACTGGATCATTTTTAATTTACTCTTTAATTTTCTGGGGTCCCTATTGTTCCAATCTCTAATTATTCATAATGGACTTTTTGGTCATATATCTGGTAATTTGCTCCCTTTCTGGTCCTTGGTCTTCGATTTTATCTGACCCATCTGGGAATTTTACTAGTGGCAATTCCCACAGCCCTTGGTTGCCCCCAGTGAGAGTGTCTTGCAGGGGGTTTAGGACCTATCACCCACCCACGTATCCCTCTCTTCACCAGCCCAGCCCCCCCGACAGGAGATTAGAACCAGTGAGAAAACAAAAAGACTTCTACGCAGACTTTAGAAGCCTCAGTTACACTCTCACACACAAACACGGGCAACCGTACCTTTACCCAACCGGACGGTATCTTACGAATCAGTCGTCTTCGTCCAGAGTCCAACTGGACGGTATCCACAAGCGTCTTCGTCTGGGATCGAACCAGACGGTATCCAAACGACTGTCGTCTTCGTCCGGTTCGATCCCGGACACCGGAATCCAACCGAATGGTATCCAAACGACCCTGTCGTCTTCATCCGGATCTTCGCGCGCAGAATTACGGGCAAAAAACAGCCGGCAAGGGAGATCAAAAAAATCAAATTCTTTGCTTACCTTTATTCAGGTTCAGGATGGCATTAGTCCTGATCTGACTCAAACAGGAGCCACCAAATAGTGGGGCGCCTCTCCTAGATTAAATCAGAATTCAGGAACTATAGCCATCCCGGACGAGCCCCCAAATTGTTATAAATGGCTCAGGATTCAAATTAGGATTAAATAAAAAAATAGGATTTATTGAAAGAATATAAAGGAATAGAGGTAAGCAAACAGCGCTGGGTGCACCGGGAGTCTCCGCTCCACCAGGACGCACATCAGTTACATCAAGCAGCTGATTTTTATGCTCCTAGACTAATACATATTCATTACTACTTCTAAAAAAAATAGATTACTAAAATTAGCTTCCGGGGTGCAGTCCCTCCTACTGGAGCATGCGCAGTCTCCTCTGGGGTCTCTTCTGGGGGTCTCTAGGGGTCTTTCATGCTGAAGGCTCGTAGTCTTCCTCTCCACCTTTGTACTTACTGGGCACCATACCAAGTTTACGGAACATCTTCTTCAAGTCTTGTCTCCCAGCCGCCCTTCAGCTTCTTTCTCCTTCCTCTTTATCTCTCGGTCCCCCCTAACCAGATACCAAAGATCCACATAGTATCCCATAACAGTCACTAGTTGTTATCAGTTGTTCTGAAACTCCCAGACACACGAGTAATTAAAACATTCTTCCCCAGCCATTCACAGACACATCTATAGCAGTGTTAGAAATAGAAGTCCGGAATAACAAAAGCAAACAGGTTCATAAATTTAAGAAGTGATAAATTGACTAGAATGAGGGGGAGACTGGGACACACTGCAGCTGTGGTACAAGAATTGAATTGCCAGTGCAGGGTCCAGAGGCAGACAGGATTCAAACAGAATTGTTCTTTATGGACACGAATTGTTAAAACATTCCTCACAGTGTGTTTGTTTGTTTTCCTTTGCCTTTATTTCCCTTCCTCTCTTCTGCGAAATGCCTAAGATCTGGAGAGAAATCTTGAATTGTAAATTAGTAACTTCAGCAGAATTTTAAAATCAGATCCTAGTATCACTTTTTCTAAGATGTTACATGCAATGATTATTAAAAAATAAAATTAAAAAAAATCATTTGTCACTATTTACACATGATGCTGTGACACATAATTTATTGTATAGAAATGAAAGCTGCAAAGGATTAGCAAGCCAAGTACTCAGAGGCCAAAGAGTTATTTCCCTGGCAAGGGAGATCATGCAAGTATAGATCCTTCTTCCTGTTCATGTTTCTCTTTATTGTTTAATGGTTTTCCAGTTGAAGAACTGAATGATAAATAGCTGGCTTGAATTTTACTAAGAGCTCTGTGACAGAAATGCTGAAAGATTCAGTGCTGTGTGACTGTAATCAAAAAAAGCTCTTCAGTGTTTGGACTGTCACAGAAATAATTATTGCTACAAGATTTTTTTTTAAACCCACTATTATTAAGTCCACAGTTCTGAATTTTTACCAGAAAAAATATTGCAAGACTGGACTTAGAATTCTGAGTCCTGGCATTGAAACAAATTGTTAGGGGCTGTGTCTTTCTAGTTCCCTACTACTTACATTGAAATGGTCTGAATATTTTCTATACACTTGCAAATTGCACTGGTATAAATAGTCAAATCCAGTAGAGGGTTTAAGCTTCTTAAGCTTTTTAAGCTTTTTTTTTTTTTTTTTTTTTTTCCTAGGTCCAATACTGTGATCTAAAATCCCCTAGTCATTTATTAACTAATCCAGGGATCCTTACTCTTGTATTTATCCTTGTCACAATTAAATTGCTGCACATGTGCACAGTAGGTTTATGATAGGTACAAAACTGCTTAAGAAGTCTCATGCAGCTGAACCTGATCAGGACAAAAATTACCAAAAGGATCAATTTCACAAAAATATTTAAGAGCTACCACAAACAAAGGCTTTAAGATTTGCTTAGATTGGTGGGTGAAGCTAAAGGTAATTAATCCCCAGGCTGAGCATTCAAGACCTTTGACCTGGAGTCCAGATCAAAACCAAGACCAACTTGTCCTGAGTAGGGTGTCAAAGGGACAGTCCTGTGCCCATATGTACCCACAGCATGCATCCAGTGTTCTAGGGACTAACAATGAAGAATCTGTTTGCACAGAAGGAACAATTCAAGATACACTCTTCCAGTAAGAAAGAATCAGAATTACTTAGTCTCCATAGGTATTACATGGAAATATTCAGTTCTGTTCTTGGAACTGTCAGTTTATTTTTGTTTTATCCAGTGACTGTCTCATTCAGACTTGAGACTTGAGATTGACCCTCTCTACCCTTCAGGTGAGTATCTGTAAAAACAACATCTTCACATTTTTCTATTTTTCCTGTCCTCAGTGAATCTTGTTGTGTTTTGTTTGTCCCTGTGACAAGGCTACAAGAAGAGAGAGAAATAACAGACTCAGGTGGTTATCAATATATTCTGCAATATAATAGTTAAGACGTATTATTGTGAGGGTGAAAATTGAATTTTCAGCTTTTCAAATAACAATCTCATATCCAGGGTGAGTGAACTAAACACTGGAAACTAAGACTTAATTTAGAAGAAACATGAACTCTGTATTTAGGGTAGCACTTGCAGCTGGGAAGGGCAGTTAACTGAAGTCATCACCCTGTGGTCTCAGGATGAGCCAACACAGACTGTGAGAGTTCTTGCTTTCTAGCTACCAGCAAGCTTTTGTTTGCCATATCACCTGCTGGAATCTCATCCTGACGTGTCATTTTCACTTTTTGCTCGATATCATATAAGAAGTCCATACACTTCCATAGAATCCTATATTTTATTTCAGGGAGCAAACATTAAAAAAACCTACATGCTTGAAATCTCGGGATATCACAGAACCACGGAATAGTCTAGGTTGGAAGAGACCTCAAGATCATCGAGTCCAACCTCTGACCTAACACTAACAAGTCCTTCACTAAACCATATTGCTAAGTTAAACGTCTAAATGTCTTCCAAAGACCTCCAGGGATGGTGACTCCACCACTTCCCTGGGCAACCCATTCCAATGCCTCACAACCCTCTTGGTAAAGAAGTTCTTCCTAATATCCAACCTAAAATGCCCCTGGTGCAACTTTACCCCATTCCCCCTTATCCTGTCACCAGGCACGTGGGAGAATAGACCAACCCCCACCTCCCTACAGCCTCCTCAAATGTACTTATAAAGAGCAATAAGGTCACCCCTGAGCCTCCTTTTCTCCAGGCTGAACAAACCTAGCTCCCTCAGCTGCTCCTCGTAGGACTTGTTCTCCAGGCCCCTCACCAGCTTCGTCACCCTTCTTTGGGCTCACTCAAGCACCTCCATGTCCTTCTTGTAGTGAGGGGCCCAAAACTGAACACAGTACTCGAGGTGCGGCCTCACCAGAGCAGAGTACAGGGGGACAAGCACTTCCCTAGACCTGCTGGCCACACTGTTTTTGATACAAGCCAGGATGCTGTTGGCCTTCTTGGCCACCTGAGCACACTGCTGGCTCATATTCAGCCAACTATCAACTATCACTCCCAGGTCCTCAGCCTGGCAGATTTCCAACTACTCATCTCCCAGCCTGTAGCTCTGCTTGGGGTTGTTGCGCCCCAGGTGCAGGACCTGGCACTTGGCCTTGTTGAACTTCATGCAGTTGACCTCAGCCCATTGGTCCAGCCTATCCAGATCCTCCTGCAGAACCTTCCTACCCTCGAGCAGATCGACACATGCACCTAACTTGGTGTCATCTGCAAACATACTGAGGGTGCACTCGATTCCCTCATCCATATCATCGATAAAGATATTAAACAGGACTGGTCCCAGCACTGAGCCCTGGGGGACTCCACTAGTGACTGGCCTCCAGCTGGATTTGACTCCGTTCACCACTCTTTGGGCCCGGCTATCCAGCCAGTATCCACCCAATGAAGCGTACGCCAGTCCAAGCCATGAGCAGCCAGTTTCTTGAGGAGAATGTTGTGGGGAACGGTGTCAAAAGCCTTGCTGACGTCAAGGGAGGCCTTTCCCTCATCCACCAAGCGCATCACTTGGTCATAGAAGGAGATCAGGTTTGTCAAGCAGGACCTGCCTTTCATAAACCCATGCTGACTGGGCCTCATCACCTGGTTGTCCCGCAAGTGCCACGTGATGACATTCAAGGTAGTCTGCTCCATGAGCTTCCCTGGCACTGAGGTCAAACTGACAGGCCTATAGTTCCCCGGGTCTGCCCTCCGGCCCTTCTTATAGATGGGCGTCACGTTTGCTAGCCGCCAGTCAACTGGGACCTCCCCCGATAGCCAGGACTGCTGATAAATGATGGAAAGCGGCTTGGCCAGCTCCTCTGCTAGTTCTCTCAGTATCCTCGGGTGGATCCCATCTGGCCCCATTGACTTGCATATATCCAAGTGACATAGCAGGTCGCCAACCATTTCCTCTTAGATAATGAGGGCCACATTCTGCCACCCATCCCCTTCCACTAGCTCAGGGTACTGGGTATCCAGAGAGCAACTGGTTTTACCGCTAAAGACTGAGGCAAAGAAGGCATTAAGCACCTCCACCTTTTCCTCATCTTTTGTAACTAAGTTCCCCCCCGCATCCAGTAAAGGCTGGAAATTCGCCTTAGTCCTCCGTTTTGCATTAATGTATTTGTTAAAAGATTTTTTGTTGTCTTTGATGGCAGTAGCCAGATTGAGCTCCAGATGAGCTTTGGCCTTTCTAATTTTGTCCCTGCACCACCTCGCAACATCCTTATAGTCCTCCTGAGTGGCCCACCCTCTTTTCCAAAGATTGTAAAACCTCTTTTTCCTGCTAAGCTCAAGCCACCACTCTCTGTTCAGCCAGGCCGGTCTTCTTCCCCACCAGCTCATCTTTGGGCATGTGGGGACAGACCGCTCCTGCGCCATTAAGATTTCCTTCTTGAAGAGTGCCCAGCCTTCCTGGACTCCTCTGCCCTTCAGAACCACCTCCCATGGGACTCTACCAACCAGTGTCCTGAACAGCTCAAAGTCAGCCCTCAGGAAGTCCAATACAGCTGTTTTACTCGTCCCCTTTCTGGCTTCTCCAAGAATGAAGAATTCTACCATTTCATGGTCACTCTGCCCAAGATAGTTTCCGACCACCACATCTCCCACCAGTCCTTCTCTGTTTGTGAAGAGAAGGTCTAGCGGGGCACCACCCCTGGTAGGCTCACTAACCAGCTGTGTCAGGAAGCTATCTTCCACGCTCTCCAGAAACCTCCTAGACTGCTTTCTCTGGGCTGTGTTGTGCTTCCAGGATATATCTTGGAAGTTGAACTCCCCCACAGGAACAAGCACTGACGATTTAGCAACTTTTGTCAGCTGCCTGTAGAACTCCTCATCCATCTCCTCATCCTGGTTCGGCAGTCTATAACAGACCCCCACCAGAATGCTTGCCTTGTTGGCCTTTCCGCTGATCCTAGTCCATAGGGACTCAACCTTATCTGCCCCAGTCTCAAGTTCTGTGACATCAAAACTCTCTCTAATATAGAGAGCCACACCACCACCCTTTCTGTGC
The DNA here is from genome assembly GCF_964035555.1 of Netta rufina. Taxonomy (NCBI): domain Eukaryota; kingdom Metazoa; phylum Chordata; class Aves; order Anseriformes; family Anatidae; genus Netta; species Netta rufina. The sequence continues at coordinate 38,152,960 of NC_140123.1, read as the reverse complement.
TGCCTGTCCCTTCTGAAGAGCTTATAGCCAGTCATTGCAGCACTCCAGTCATGAGAGTGGTCCCACCATGTTTCCGTGATGTCAACCAAGTCGTAGTCTGCCTGCCGCACGATGGCTTCCAGCTCATCTTGTTTGTTACCCATGCTGTGTGCATTAGTGTAGATGCACTTCAGTTGGGCCATTGCCTTCTCTCCCAGCCTTGCCATTGTTACCCCTGGCACAACTCTAACAAGCCTTGTTTCAGCCCCATCCCTCTTCTCACCTAGTTTAAAGCCCTCTCAATGAGCCCCGCCAGCTCCTGGGCACACTGTGCCTGGTGTACACCATTGCAGCTGAGCTAGCAGTAGACCACCATTAGAGGAGGTGTTTGTATGGGCGGGGGGGGGGAGCACTCTGCCTTTCCAGTTCTCCCTGCCTGTGGGAACAGCCGTGCTAACTGCCGTGCCACTCCCTTCTGACATGCTACCCCCTGTTTGCCCATCCTGGTCACCACGCTCCTGGTTGCTCATGCTCCCTAAGGGCAGCTTATGAATGGCTGGGGGGAGGGTGCTGCTGGCTCCACCTACGCCTCCTTCTGATCTCGTTCACCTCCCTCGCAAGGGCTGCCGGATCCTGGCAGCTCCCTCGAGTGGGCTTGGTGCCGGAAAAATTAGCCCTGCCTGTCCGATCCCCCGCTCCACTGCAGAACATATCTGCCCCAGAGCCAGTTGCCTCGGCAAGTTTATCTTTTAATTTGTCTAGTCCAAAGTGATGTACTTCATAGTGACAAGCAGTCTGTTGCTTATCCTTTTGTCCTTTGTCCAACCATTGATTTTTTTTTTCTTACATTCATGAACCTTTTCAGGATGGTAAGGATAATTACACTGCAATTATTCCAGGTAGGTAGAGACTAACGTCCCTAATTATTGTTATAGGTCCAGCTGGCAGAAATAGAGTATGCAACCGTTCTGGAGGAAGAGAGACAAATAGTTTTCTGGGGCAAGCTCTCAGGTAAATGTGCTGTACGTTGTAAGGAGTGAAGAGCTCTAGATGTTTTTTTTGTTGTTGTTGTTTTCAACTTGATACTGTGTATAACATATGCTTAGAATAAGGTTCTTTCCTCTTTAGTGATATAAAATAAACTACCTATTAATTTTCTTGAGGAAAGGAAAAATAAACAACTTATATATATTTATAAACTAAATCTATAGCTCTGTAAAATCCAGAAAGAAATGATACAGTACAAGAAAGAATTCAAATTACCTGAACTTTTCTCTAGTTCTTTTTTTTTATTATTATTATTATTTCTTTATGTAATCTTACAGTAAAATTATTATTTTTCTATGAAAACATGCATCAAAAATTTCTTTATTACAGTATTGGATCTCACTTGGTTATTTATTAGCACTGTTGGGGAAGAGTATCTATAATGCAATGAACTTACCATTTCATTACTCTTTAATCCTGTGTGTTTTTTTTATGTGGGTGAATGCAATTTTCATTGAAGCTACAGTTGAAATTTCTCTTTGATGCATATTTTGGAATAAAACCAGTTTGTTATAATAGAAATGCAACTAATAGCAAATCAGCAGATAAAATAAGGTATTAATGTACTAACAGGACACTAATATGATACAGATACATCTTATTTTCCTTTCATATACTTCCAACCTGTTTTAGTCAATTTCGGTTACCAAGTCAATGCTATTACTCCACGGTAGTAGAAGTGGTGCAGTAAGTAGTCTTTAGATAAAAACTAAGCACAAGTAGAGTTATTATTCATTTAATAGAGTTATTTATAGTTATAACTATATTTAATATATAAACAACTATATTCAATATATAAATATATTAAATAACTATATATAGTTATTTAATATATTTATTAAATATATTAAATATAATATAATATAATATAATATAATTAAATATAATATAACTATATATAGTTATTTAATAGAGTTATTTATTTTTTTTTTTATATATGGTTTAGTAGTAGACTTGGCAGTGCTAGGTTAAGGTTTGGATGTGATGATCTTAGAGGTTTTTTCCAACCTAAATAATTCTATGATTCTATTGTAGTTTTCATGATGGTATGCTTTAGATTTGTGACCAAAACAGCGTTGAAAACACACCAATGTTTTAGCTTGTATTTTAAGAAATAGTATGACCAGAGGGTGTGCATTTATTATTATTATTATTATTATTTTAATTTCCACGGAATGTTCGCATACAATGTACACAGCATATTGATAGTTCTGCATTCTGTTCCAGGATGACTCCTGACTAAGAGATAAGATAAGGCACTATCAATATATTCTACTGAAATTGTGCTACCAGAGAGAACACAGAATTCATCTTGTTTAGATGAATATGAAGGACATACTAGTCAATCTTTGCCCAGAAAATAGACAGTAGAAAGTCTTCATGTTGATGTTCTAAAGCACTCAACGTAAAATCTCCAAGTGTTATAGTTAGTAGACTTATAGGGCAGTTGTTTTAATAACTAGATCATGTATAAAGTCAAATACAACCATCAATCTTCTTAAATCTTCAAACAGTATCTGAAAAAGACAGTAAATACAGATGAATTTTATGAGGACTCGATTCTGTTCATATATCATGTTCATGTATCTCAGGTGCTTTGCATCTGAGATACTCTCAGATGTTTTGCATTTGAGATAATTTATGCCCCAGAGAGAGCTAATGATACACCATTTAATTTCTGCATCTTAGCAGAGTTTAGGCACAAGGTTATGTTTGACTGAGCACAGGAAAAAGGTAAAAGCTTTTTTTTCTTGGATGTATGGAAAATGCATGTCTCTATCTAATGAATTTTAGTGCCTTTTGGGTCAGCACACCCTGAATTGTTTATGTTTTTCAATTCTCTTGTTTCTGTGTCCTAGTTTCAGCTGGGATAGAGTTAATTTTCTTCCTAGTAGCTGGTATGGTGCTGTGTTTTGGATTTAAGATGAAAATAATGTTTTAATTCTTGCAGGATTGTGCTTAAACAGAGCCAAGGACTTTCTAGCTCATCGTACTGCCCTGACAGCAAGGAAGCTAGGGGTACAGAAGAAGCTGGGAGAGGACAGAACCAAGACAGCTGACCCAAACTAGCCAGAAGGGTGTCATGCTGAACAATAAAACTCGGGGATTTGGCTAGAGTGCTGCTGTTGCTTGGGATGCTTGGCTAGGCATTGGTCTAGCCAATGTGAACTAGACCAATGTGGTCTAGCTAGTGGTGAACAACTTCTTTGTGCATCACTTGCTTAGTGTGTTCTTTTTTTTTTTTTTTTTTTTTTTCCTTTTCTTTCTTATTAAACTGTATGTAGCTCAACCCACAATTTTATTTATTTATTTATTTATTTATTTAATTATTTTTAAATTGTCCTGCATCCCACTGTGGCTGTGTGGTGCCACAAATATCTGTGTGGTGCTTAGCTGCCTCCCAGGCTACACTACTATTTTATATCTATTTACATCTACACTACTATATTACATCTATTAAAAAAAAATAATAAAAAAAAGACATACAAGAAGACATGAGCAGAGAAGGGGATATAGCACCAGCAAAAGGATTGACTTAAACAAGTCTTTTAACGTTGCCTCCCATAACATCCTCATTGACAAATGGAAAATGTATGGACCAGAGGATTAAATAAGTGGAATTTAAGGTGGATTTAGAACTGGCTGAACTGCTCGGCTCATAGAGTTACAATCAGCACCACAAAGTTCAGCTCGATGCCAGTGTCCAATAGTGTGCTCCAGGGCTTAATATTGCATGCAAAAATGTCTAACAGTGGTCTCTTCCAACCTAGATGATTCTGTGATTCATTAATGACATAGATGATTGGACAGAGTGTACCCTCAGCAAGTTTGCAGACTATACAGAAATGGGAGGAGTTACTGACAAAACACATGGTTGTTCTGCCTTTCAGAGAGACATCAACAGGGTGGACAATAATGTCACGAAATTCCAAAAAGGGGAAATAATTTTCACCTGGTCAGGAATAATGCCTTGCACACATGTTCTGTTACACACCAAGTCAACCTGGAACTATATGTCCTTACAGCCAAAAAGGCCAATAGACTCTTGGGCTGCAGTAGGAGAACCATTACCAGAAGCTCAAGGGAGCTCACCTTCCTCTATGCTCAGCACTTGTGAGGCATCTGGAATGCTGGGTGTGGTGGTTTTACCGTGCTGGGCAGCTAAACCCCACAACCGCTCTCTCACTCCCCCTCCTTTAGATGAGGAGGGGGAGAAGTAAAGCAAAGAACAACTCACGGGTTGAGATAAGGATAATTTAATTAAAGGGAAATAATTATAATAATTAAATAAAGACTACCATGAACTAAACAATTTAACTAAGGGGAAATAAAAGGGAAAGGGGAAAAAGGAAGGAAAACAAACAAACAAAATAAATGAAAGCTATATGGAAGTGCAGAGGAAAGAAATTACTCTCTACTTCCCACAAATGAGCGATGATTGACCACGTCCTTGAAGCAAGGCCTCAACGCACGCAGCCGGTGTTCGAGAGGAGGACCGACGTCTTCTCAACGAGAGCCCACCCCTCCCCTCTTCTTCCCGTTTCCACCTTTTATTGCTCAGTGTGACACCACATGGTATGGAATATCCCTTTGATTGGTTTAGGTCAGCTGCCCTAGTGATGTTTCTCTCCTCACTTTTTTGCCCACCCCCTAGGAGGGTTAGAGAAAGGCCCAATGCTGTGCCACTGCTGCTCAGCAGTAGACACAACACTGGTGTGATAACACTGCTGTTCCAGCTACAAGTACAGAGTACGGCACTGAATGGGCTGCTGCCGGGAAAGTTAACATTCCAGCCAGACCCAGTACAACCTCCACCCCTTATTCCATAACATTTGTGTCACACTCAGATCCCCATACTTTAGCATACAAGCATTCTCATCATTATCCCTTGTCCTTTAACAGGACAAGGATTTAACAGGACAGGATTAATAGGCAGATGTATCTTTTCATTCCATAGGTCTTTCTTGGAAAATGTTCATAAGAACTGTTGATGATTAGGTCTTCATCTGCCAAAGTGGCCACTCAAGGCAGGTGGAGTTGGATGTCTGGACACCAGCACCAGCTTAGCTCAAGTCCTTGTTGCACTGCCCGGCTCCTTGCAAAGTTGACCTGTCGTTGATCCTACAGCATCTTCCTACAACATATAACTTAGATTATAGATTAGTTTTCTCTCAATGTCAAATCTCCTTGAGGCACACACTTGATATCCCCATTCTTTTGCATGACCCACCAGGTATACCCTGGTCCTTGGGCGAAGACAATCCCACGAGTGGGTTTGCCTTTTCCCGAGGCAGGAGCAACCCACACTGCCTTCCCCATCCACCTTCCTATATGCACTACGGGAACCTTAGCTCCTTTCACAGTGTGTAGGGGTTTTGTTTCGGCAGGACCAGCACGGCTGTCAGACCCCCTATTGTTAACTAGCCAAGTGGCTTCAGTACACTGCGTCCAGTTCAGTATTTCCCATTATAGGAATGACAGGTATTGGAAGGCCAGTATAAGTTTTTCCTGGAGCCTTCTCTTCTCTAGTCTGAACAACGCCAACTACCTAAGCCTCTTCATAGGAGAGATGCTCCAGACCTCTGGTCATCTTTGTGGCCCTATTCTGGACCTGCTCTGACAGGTCCATCCCCATCTTGTGCTGGGGGCCCCACAGTACTCCAGGTAGGATCTCACAAGAGCAGAGGGGGAGAATCACCTCCCTTGCCTAGCTCATCATGCTTCTTTTGATGCAACCCAGGATATAGCTGGCTTTCTGGGCTGCTAGCGCACATGTTGAGTTTCTCATCAATTAGCACTCCCAGGTCCTTTTACTCAGGGCTGCTCTCAGTTCATTCTCTGCCCAGCCTGTATTTAATGTTAGACTATTAAAGTTCCTCTGGATGGCATCCCTTCCCTCCAGAGTCCCAACCACACCACACAGCTTGGTGTCTTCGGCCAACTTACTGAGGGGTGCCCTTGATTCTACTGTCCATGTCACTGACTAAGGTGTTAAACAACATGAGTCCCAGTACTGGTTGGGGAATACCACTCCTTACTGATCTCCACTTTGTCATCGAGTCATTGACCACAAATCTTTGAGTGTGACCATCCAGACAATTTCTTACCAGACTCAAAACTCAGAGTGTAAAGATATTTCTTTTTTTTTTTTTTTATATAAAAATAAATAAAATAAAAAATGGCAGTGTCTCTACCTCTAAAGCTATGCTTTTATCAGATGTATTAAAAGTGAGATGCCATAAATTAAATGGTTAAATGAATATTTACAATCACAAAGTACTGTAACACAGGTTATAGTGTATATCAAACACTGTGTAACCTTAGTGCATTTTGATGGTTTGTTCTTGTACAGCAGAAATTGTTAGTACATGTAATGGCTTCATTTTTTTTTTTTTTCTGTACGTAGTAGATACTTGTTTAATGTGGCATGACAGCTGAGCTTTCCTGTAAGTTTGAAGAATGAGATATGCTCTTAATCCTTTGCCCCTCAGTTTGAATTGGTCCCAAATTCAACCTCTCTTCAGGAATAAGAACTAATGAACATGATGGTATGTTTTCAGTTTCCTGAGCAGCTGTCTGGTTCTCTTAAAATATCCTCAAAGCATTTACCACTTCCAGATCTTGTATCATTTCCTCTACTCCTGGCAGGACTTTCTTTAAAACTTACCCCCTAAACACTACTTGGTAATGTTTCATGAGTTTTTCATTCACTGTTTGGCATGTGAAGACCTTAATTATATCCCCATGAACTTCTGGCATAGGTCCAGATGCTGAGAAAAGAAACAGCAGCAAGTTCACTTAAACAACACCTCTAATACAGGAGTAGCAGTATGATAAGTTCTAATTGGCTTTTGCCTAGTAATTCTCCATAAGGAAACTGTAGTGAGATGAATTCTGTTCACTGTTATGGCATTGTAGCCCAAATGAGAAGTGGATTTTTTCTAACATTATTTGAATCACAGAGAGGGTGTTTACAGTATTCCCAACTTATGCATACAATGATAAAGTAAAAATTAGGTAAATAATTTAATCATGATCTTTAAATATCTTGTGTTTAAAATCTTTGATAATACATGTACGTATATATTGACCTTATTAATTTTTATAAATATATAAAGGTGCAAGCTGGAACATAGGAGGTTCCACTAACATATGAGAAGAAACATTTTTTATGGCAAGGATGACAGAACACCTGGGAACAGGCTGCCCAGGGGGGTTGTGGAGTCTCCTTCTCTGGAGACTTTCAAAACCCACCTGGACATGTTTCTGTGTGACCTGATCTAGGTATTCCTGCTCTGGCAGGGGGATTGGGCTAAATGATCTTTCAAGATCCCTTCCAATCTTTAACATTCTGTTATTCTGTGATATATTCTACTCATATATAAAAAATTATTAATTTAAGCACTCCTGTATGTATATATACATAAAGCAAAAGAGCCTTTGATACTCCAGATTATAAGTAAATATATATTAATTGTGCACAAGGCACTCTGCTCTGACAGTTTATGTAAGAAACTTCTAGGTTTCACAAGGTTGTGTTTTCCTTTTTGGTTTTAATATCCTTTCTTTCTCTACCTCACATATGGGGAATAGCTACCTGTTCCAGCTTGTCCAACTCCAATAAAGCAAGTTGATATTTTGTCACCTGAATTATGTTTATTATCAGCAAGTAAAGAATACATCAGATCTATTACAATTCTGCCAGGAAGAAGGAAAACTGGGTGAGTGACATTTGAACAAACCTATGTGTTGCTGTAGGGTAGTGCCGGTACAGATCTCTCTCTATAATGGGTATATGGTTATTGTCTTCTGTACAAACTATAAGCGGTATGGAGATTAGCACCTCAGCAACGCTTGGTCTGGGGGAAGGGGATCGCTCTCAAAAGCACAAAAGGAGCCAGAGTTACTCTGCCTTTGCTTCATGTCTTCGTGCTGTCAGGACAGAAGGGGTGATAGATGTAAGGCATCTTTCAGAAGTAGCATGGAGATTTGGTCCTGATAATCAAACAACTTCAAACCTTTAGGGGAAAATTTTGAGCAGACAGACCAAGGAGAAGTCTTCAAATATAAACATTATTTTACTGCAGTTACAAAACGAGAGAGATCTTTTTTCATCGAGCCAGAAACAGTGTGCGTTTATAAATCTCTTACCATCTCTACTTACTGTGCAACATGAAGTGCTCCATGAGGCATTGGTGTTTCAGGCTGGGTATTTAGAAAAGATTTTCAACTTCAAAGCTTTGTCCTCTTAAAGTGCAAAAATATAACACTACAAGCAAAATTATGTTGGTAGGATTTGTTTGATCAAATGTAGTGCTAATCAACCACAATCCCCTAGCAACTGACAAGGAGAAATAGGCACTTGTGGGATAATATGGCTGCCAAAATAGAGGTTGTTGGAGTGATTTAAAGTTCTCAACATTTCCCACCCATCCTAAAGCTTTACTTCTGAAGCATACAGCTCTCCCATACGTTCCCTACATTATCTTAATAATATCGAGATGTGACTGATACCACGAGATACTTCTAATGGCACTAAACACCTATGCAGGGGCAATCAGACAAGATCAAAGTGCCTAAAATGTCTATATTTAGATGACTCAGTCACGTTAGTTCACACCAAATGATGTCAGTTCCCACTCATTGACAAGACCAGCCAACTGAGGGGATACCTTTGGTTCATTCACCAGTTGGTCCTTCAAAGAGGTGGACAAGGGAGCCTTACAGAAGCTATGTCTTTCTTATCAACAAGTACAGGATACATCAGATCAACTCCACATCTGCTAGGAAGAAGGTAAGCTATGGGTGAGTGACATTTGACCAGATCTAGGCGTTGCTGTAGAATCCAGGTACTGATCTTTGGTGAGGTCAGGCTGGAACTTTCTTTTAGAATGCTTTCTTCTCTCCTCTCCCCTACCTCATCAGTCACTCTTTGTAAAAAAAAAAAATTGAATGTGCTATGCAGACTTAACTTCTTCTTTCCAGCTAGTGCTTTTGTTGTGTGTGCCTCAGAGGGCAGAGATCCTCACTTTCCATTCCCCTTTGCTTCTTATGGTCTTCCAAACAGCTTGTCTCCTTTATTTTGTTATTAAACCAGGTTCAGGCTATGTAACCCAGTTTTTGTTTCAAGTTCATACATTCATCACTTTGTCTCTGCTGAGTCCAACTTAGATTTCTTTGGGCATTTCCAAAATACTTTCTACTTTTTCTGTAAATGTAACTTATGTATAAGAATTATAACTTCTGATTAGCTGCAAGAACTTTCAGAATTTCCATCTATGGTCAATTGGCAATGGCCATTTCTCTGGACAGAAATTGAGGTCGAAGGATTTGTGAGTTAATTCTCTGCAGTTTCCTAGTGTGAACATGCACTGTCAGGTAGGTTTTCGAAAAATTCATAGAGAACTGCCTGCAACTCAGCTATGTTTTCCCTGTGGCAGCACACTCTCATGCTCACCTGGGAAAGACCTGGAGGGTGTATTGGCTGAGGCAGAGCCAGGCAATTGGCAGTGTGGCCTTGCTGATCATCTTTAGTGAAAAGTTCAGCACTGCAGCAAAATCCAGCTAGGCACTAAATGTTATCTGTGGTTATATGTTAGGCTGCTGACAAGTGGCCATAGAAAAGATGTTATAAGGGCTTTTCTGGATGTGATACTTGTGGAACGGATAGAAGTTGCTCTGTTGAATGGACATTAAAAGTCAACTGTAATAATCCTCAAAAACTGTTGTTGCCAGTAATATTAAGAATTTGCAACATTAGCTTCCTTCAGAGTGAATACAGCTCCATCGAGCCAAGAAAACAATCCATGTTTTCACATCTTCCTTACATCTTTGATTTTGGGGGATACAAATAAATTCCCTCAGAAACTTCTCTTCTCCACACTGAACAACCCCAGCACTGTCAGCCTGTCTTCATTGGAGAGGTGCTCCAGCACACCTAAAATACATGTATATTTCGGTCTAGATCTGAGGGACTGATCCTGAGCTTGAAAGACACTTGCTGGCCCACAGGCAAGAAACGGAGTGCAGGGGATTCAGATGAGGCTTGTCAGAACATTTAAAGCCTATTCGTGCTCTGAGGGTCTTGACAAATAACACAAAAGCCTGTATTAGCTTGAAGAGAATAAAAAGTAAAGTCCTAATACAGCGTTTTTTGTTGTTTTGTTTGTTTGTTGTGTTTTGTTTTTCTCAGAAGACAGAGGTAGAGAAGTAAAACATTCCCCTTTTATTCAAATTATTAGAGCAAAAAAAAAAATATATAAAACATTTCATTTACAACCTATTTCTATTCTAGGCATCTTAAAGCTGTTTTTCTTCCCTTACTAAGGAATTCCCTACTCACCAAGATCTGGTCAGCTTTGAAGGAACTTTGGAGGATTTGAAGATATGAATGCTACTTATTTTCTTGAAATTGTTTTGCATTATTTACACACTCATTTAAGCAAATACTAGACATATATGTATGCATGACCTAACAACTAGGGTAGAATCATTCTTATATTCTTATTCTCTCAGTTAGGTCTCCTTCTCCAGTAAAAATGTAATTATCCCTGTAAATAGACTAGAATTATTATTTTCTGACATATGATTATAGTTATTTTCATTGTAAAAGATTTCCAAGAGAATTTTTAGTGTGTGTTGCAAGAAAATAAACGAAAGTCTGAATGTATGCTAAGTGTAGATGAGCATTCATAGAAATTTCTTTACAAGGGATTCTCTAGAGAAGCTGATTTCAAAGCACACTGAAGTCAATAGAACAATCTACAGTTGCGTTTTGAATCAGGCCTACATTCCTTACTTGTTGGTAAGGTATTGTTTTCCTTACTGCAAATAAGTTACAGAGCAGACAAAGCCAGGAACACAGCAGTCTGTTGTTCACAGACAAGATTTATATTAACAGATGCTACCAGCAAGCAGCATTCACAAGCTGAATTTGTGACAGGGTAATGTCTAATGCTGTGAAACAATGTAATAAGCCAAGAAGCATTTTGCTTTATCTTTGTATCCTTATATTTTATTAAATTATGCAAATGACATGTCAAAAAAAGTCCTAAAAAAAGCTTATGCTTAATTGCATGAATATGCACTCTTGCTTGGAAAAGTGTCATGCTCATTTTTTGCAGCTGTCCATCTTAAATAAAACATGACACTATGCTGTTAAAATCTCAGGTTGAGAGATGTGCTTGAATTCTGAGCTGACATCATTAGCTGGAATCTTTTTCGTTTTGCATTCCAAGTCTTAATTAAAAAGCACCTTCTAAAGAAAATATTTGGAATCTGGTGATGTCCCTGAGATTCATCAAGGTGACACACTCTGTTTCTATGTCTCATACTGATTCTTAAACTGAAGACTAAATTGGAGAGAAGTCTCTCTTAGTATCACAGGGATTTAACTGAAGCGTACATATTGACTTTGCTTTGCACTTACATCCAACATACTTTGTGATGTCTGGAAAAGTCTCAAGAACGGGACGCAGCTCTTCTTATGAGATTTTTTTTTTTTTTTTCCATAAGTTCATATCATTAAACACTTTACCATTCTTTGTCTTCCTTTAAATACAGTGTCTCAGTCAAGACTATTTAATTGTTATCCCTGATCCTGAAGACCTTTACCCATTCATTTCTTTTCTAGCAATATGTGCTTGCAGCACAGGAAACCAAACATATCCTAGGCTGCATCAAAAGAAGCAGGGGGGACAGCAGGCTGAGGTAGACAGCAGGCTGATCATGACTGAAGGCCAAGAAGGCCAACAGTACCCTGGGGTGCACTTGGTACAGTGTTACCAGCAGGTCAAGGGAAGTACATTGTGCTCTAGGTGATCCTGCTTGACAGGAGGGTTGGACTACATGTAGATGATCTTCAGAGGTCCCTTCCAACCTTGGTCATTCTGTGATTCTGTTATGACTAGCTTGCTGAGGGAGGTGATTCTCCCCCTCTATTTTGATCTTGTGAGATTCCACCTGGATCACTCTGTTCAGCTCTGGGGTACCCAGCACAAGATGCACATGGATGTGTCAGAGCAGGTCCAGAGTAGGGCCACGAAGATGACCAGAGGTCTGGGGCACCTGTCCTATGAAGACAGGCTGAGTGCTGGGGTTGTTCAGTGTGGAGAAGGGAAGATCTTTTAGCAGCCTTCAAGTATCTAAAGGGGAGCTACACGAAAGCAGAAGAAAGACTCTTTATCAGGAAGTGTAGCAATAAGACAAGGGGTAATGACTTTAAACCATATTAGGGTAGATTTAGATTAGACATTAGGAAGAAATTCTTTGCTATGAGGGTGGTGAGGTACTGGAACAGGTAGCTTAGAGAAGTTGTGGATGTTCTATTCCTGGCTTTGTTCAAGACCTGCCATGGTAGTGGTGTATGAATTAGATGATATTTAAGGTTTCTTCCAATATAAATCATTCTCTGATAGTTTAGTCAAATTCTTATGCCTATGTATCTATATTATTTCCTTGGACTTTGTATATGTGATACTGATAGAACTGTGTAATTCTGTCTCTGAGGAACATAAGGGAACATAGGGAATTATCTAACAGGTAATCAACACCTGTTGATTTACTATCAATCCAATTCCACTGGAACAGAATCGTAGATGCTTACTGAACAACTGTTTTTTTTCCAGATTTATTTATTTTAATTAGAAGTGTATAGGTTTTAAAATCCATGTATTACCTATCCAAGAAGGAATTCGTAGATATGGCAGGTTAGCACAGATGAATGGAATCTCTTGGTTTCAGATGCTATATTTTAAAAAGAAGTTAAAAGGAAAAGAAATACATATGTATGGGGAGAATGGCAGATTTGGTATATAATAAGACTGACTGAAAAAGAGCTTCTCCAGTTCACTTCTGACAAGGAATTAGCTCAAAATTTTCTGTGGAAATATAAGTTGTCTTTCTATAGTACTTGTTTGTGATTCCTACTTAATACAGCACGGGATTAACTTTCTCATGAGCATAATCACCTGGCAACACATGCTTCATGGACTATAGAAAAAGCAGAAAGAACTTTTCCACATTAATTCATTTGATTCTAGTTATTTTGTCTTACTTAGGATTTGTATAATTTTATATTAAAATCCCTTCTACTGCTTCACCCAATAGAGGTACATATAGCACCACCTAGAGATATAAAAGCAAATTTTTGAAATGATGTACTACCATTTTCAAGTGGTCAGTATACAAGATGACTTTGTAATTTACTATTAGTACTCAAACTATATTTTCAATTGATAGGCTAGAAGAAAATCATACATTCCTAACTGAAGAGAATACTTTAATGTTTTCCTGCATGACTTTTCAAGAAATGCACTGATTGAGCAGCTTCTGACCAGCATAGTATTTAATGACATTCTTAAAAGCCCCTCATGTTGAGTAGAAATATTAAAGATCCTTTAAATAATATGTAGGATAAACATCCAAAGATTGGTAAGAATTATTATATACTGTTTTTGACTTAAGAAAGCACTTATTTTTAGACATTGATACCAAGATCTATAAACATGCACTCAGGCAGTGGCAGTGGCATTAAAAGTATTCCTAGAATATTGCAGTGCTTCAATTTTCTGCAAGAAAAGAAGACATGGTTGAAAAATGCCCAACCTATACTTAATGCCAGGCTTACATTCCACTAATTATTTTAATAAAGGAATGAATAACTTACATCTTTATAAATCATCTGGATACCCAGAGGATACCCAGTACCCAGAGCTGGTAGAAGGGGATGGGGAGCAGAATGTGGCCCTCACTATCCATGAGGAAATGGCTGGTGACCTGCTACGGCACTTGGATGTACGCAAGTCAATGGGGCCGGACAGGATCCACCCAAGGATGCTGAGAGAACTGGCGGAGGAGCTGGCCAAGCCGCTTTCCATCATTTACCAGCAGTCCCGGCTATCGGGGGAGGTTCCAGTTGACTGGCGGCTAGCAAACATGACACCCATCTACAAGAAGGGCCAGAGGGCAGACCCAGGGAACTATTGGCCTGTCAGTTTGACCTCAGTGCCAGGGAAGCTCATGGAGCAGACTACCTTGAGTGTCATCACGTGGCACTTGCAGGGGAAGCAGGCGATCAGGCCCAGTCAGCATGGGTTTATGAAAAGCAGGTCCTGCTTGACGAACCTGATATCCTTCTATGACAAAGCGACGCGCTTGGTGGTTGAGGGAAAGGCTGTGGATGTGGTCTACCTTGACTTCAGCAAGGCTTTGGACACCATTTCCACAACATTCTCCTGAAGAAACTGGCTGCACCGGGCTAGGACTGGTGTACACTTCATTGGGTTAAAAACTGGCTGGATAGCCGGGCCCAAAGAGTTGTGGTGAACGGAGACAAATCCAGTTGGAGGCCGGTCACTAGTGGAGTCCCCTAGGGCTCGGTACTGGGACCAGTCCTGTTTAATATCTTTATCGATGATCTGAATGAGAGCATCGAGTGCACCCTCAGTAAGTTTGCAGATGACACCAAGTTAGGTGCATGTGTCGATCTGCTCAAGGGTAGGAAGGTTCTGCAGGAGGATTGGTCCAGGATAGGCTGGACCAATGGGTTGAGGTCAACTGCATGAAGTTCAACAAGGCCAAGTGCCAGGTCCTGCACCTGGGGCGCAACAACCCCAAGCAGAGCTACAGGCTGGGAGAGGAATGGTTGGAAAGCTGTCTGGCAGAGAAGAACATGGGAGCGATGGTTGATAGTTGGCTGAATATGAGCCAGCAGTGTGTTCAGGTGGCCAAGAAGGCCAACAGCATCCTGGCTTGTATCAAAAACAGTGTGGCCAGCAGGTCTAGGGAAGTGCTTGTCCCCCTGTACTCTGCTCTGGTGAGGCCGCACCTCGAGTACTGTGTTCAGTTTTGGGCCCCTCACTACAAGAAGGACATGGAGGTGCTTGAGTGAGCCCAAAGAAGGGTGACGAAGCTGGTGAGGGGCCTGGAGAACAAGTCCTACGAGGAGCGGCTGAGGGAGCTGGGCTTGTTCAGCCTGGAGAAAAGGAGGCTCAGGGGCGACCTTATCGCTCTCTACAGGTGTCTTAAAGGAGGCTGTAGCAAGGTTGGGGTTGGTCTGTTCTCCCATGTGCCTGGTGACCGGATGAGGGGGAATGGACTTAAGTTGCCCCAGAGGAGTTTTAGGTTGGATGTTAGGAAGAACTTCTTTACTGAGAGGGTTGTGAGGCATTGGAAGGGGCTGCCCAGGGAAGTGGTGGAGTCACCATCTCTGGAGGTCTTTAAAAGATGTTTAGATGTAGAGCTTAGTGATATGATTTAGTGAAGGACTTGTTAGTGTTAGGTCAGAGGTTGGACTCGATGATCTTGAGGTCTCTTCCAACCTAGAAATTCTGTGATTCTATGATTCTGTCTATAGCTACTTTACAGTAGTAGTAGTTTTTATTCTGTAGGAATTTTTGTTGCTTTATCTTTTTGTTTCTTTATCACCTACAGAGAGTGGGGACAGAAAAAGGTGAAGCTAACTGTATATGTTTTTAAGACTTTGTTAATATGTGACTGACAGGGTTAGCATAGATGAAGTCTGTTAGTTTCTTTTCCTTCCTTTAAGTGGTAATTATCTTAAATTATGAGCTACTTCAGCCAGGACATTTCAGAACAACACTTCAACTTAAATAAAAATAAAAATAATAATTAAAAAAGTATATATAACTGTATAAGTGTACAATTTTTATAATTGTAAAAAAGATATCTTCAGGGTATGATAATATTTAAAATTGTACTGCTGTGCCAAGGTATTTTTATCTATGTTAAATCAGAAAGCAAACCAAATATATATATATATATTTTACTATTAAAATACAGTAGTCTTGAAGTCCTTTCATACTGGTATACAAACAGATCTAAATGTGAAGAAATCAAATTTTATAAGCATATTTAAACTGTGAGTAAAATGAGAATATTGAAAATATTCTCAGTGCAAATGAAAACAATATTAGACCCTAAGCATCTACAGGAATAAAATCTGTATTAGAAATTGAGTAATAATACAATCTATTAAAATGATTCTACACATTGTAAGAATACTGACTAGACTTAGTGACCACATTTCTCCAAGTCTACAGCTTTGTACTCTACAAAAAAATGTTTAAATAAATACATTGCCAAAAGAGATGAAAAGTGATAGCTGAAGTGTATATGAAGGTCAGATAAATATTACTGATGTTTTAAAATTTATTACTTCAGGACTGTTCTTTTCATAATGGATGGTCTCAGGAATATGTTATTGACACATAATTGCACAGAACAGCCCTGGCAAACAGTGAAGAACAGTGTTTTAGAGTGAGAGTTGTCATCATCTTTACTTGCTTATATCCAATATTAATTCAGACTAAATACTTGAAAGTAATTTACTTTCCAATATTTCTATTTTTGATCTTAATTTAATAAGATCACTGGGATTCCAAGACAGCTCCCAATCATTAATATGACCATAGAATTGACTAAGAAATTTTGTGAAATATTAAAGGCAATATGTTACATATCTAGAACTGCATTCTCTGGTCTTTGTTCATGTTGCTCATGACAGACCTCTGAGTGGAAAAAAAGAAAAAAGAAAAAAAAGAAAAGGAAAAATAAAAATGTCTGTGACATGTGAAACCTATCTACAAGTAAGCAACAGAGTCTGTTGCTATAGGTGAAGTTCTCCTCAGAGAAAAACACTCCAAAGAATGTTCCAGATATTCTTTTAAACTGGGTAGGAGTATTCGTCTGTTCCTCTGTTTTGAATTTCCTTTGCTCTGCTCTGCTTTGCTCTCTTCTCTCGGTCAGAGAAACTAGATCACATATTTATGTCACACACCTCACTTTTAGATGACTGAAGTCAAGTCAATTGATCTTATTATCAGACTTGTGATTTTTCATGATTGCTTTACATCATTTTCCATAAAGTCACTAAAAAATGAAGTTGTACTTGATTAGCCTCCGTTATATCTAATGAAAATTATCTGGTATCTGCATTAAGAAAAAAATACAGAATCACTGGAGGGGTAATATTCACTAATGTCCTGAAGCACAAAATGAGGTGAAATGTTAACTATGCACCCATCTTTAATATCTAAAAGCTAACGAAAGTAAAATATAAACTTTACTGAAATTGCTTGGTGACATGCATAGTAAAATCATCTTTAGCTTTGATTCTAAGATGAATTTTAAATAGAGGGAAAAAAAAATCATCTTGGAGTAGTGCTATTTCTTTTTAAAAAAATATAAGCTAAACCACACTGAAATACGGACTATGTCTTTCTTTTCATCTCTGTAGGTTGATCACATGCAGTAAACATTAGTAATCTAATTAAGAGGTGCCTTTTTTTGTTTGTTTGTTTTTTTCTCTCTAATAATCTGTTTTATGATTTTCAACAATCAAATACAACAAAGAATATAAATAAAAGTAACTCTTTGACCTCCCCTTGGAGCACAGAAGTGTTGTGTACAGAAGATATCAGTATGCAGCTACAGCAGGCCTCATTAGTTTGCCATCTGCCATGGCGGATAGATGCTAAAATGTTGTTATTGTAAGGTTCATTGAGCAGTAAAATTATAATATTTTAAAAAATGTATTTTAAGTAAAAATCCCTTGAAAGAAAACAGCTGTCAAATGATGGCTGAGGCTATAATCTCATTAAAAAGGAAAGACATCAAAGAAATACAAGAAAATTTTATACTAGTCATATTAGTGTTAGTTCCTGTTTCTCGTAAGAATGCTATGATGAATAGAGATGAATGAAGTAACCTTCTCAATAAGGTGAAATTTTCTACAAGGCAATATAAATATAAATATTAAATGACACAGAAATGTCATTTAGTGTGCTTTATCCTACTTATTTCTGTTCTAGCACATCTTCACTGGCAGCAGGGTAAACAACTGGAACTGCCAGAGAAATGGTTGTGTTTCATTAAAGAAATTCAATTTCTTTACTTCATTCCTACTTCCATTTATCATCACTTCCTGGAATGAAGAAAGGAAAACTAATAACTGCAGGAAGTCTTGTTAGTTTGGATTGTCATCTTTAAAAGTGTAAGGGTAATCTTGGAAACTTTTTTTTTTATTATTTATTTTAGGAAATGTATCTTTTTTTGTCTTTTTTTTTTTTTTTATGAATGACTGTATCCTTTCATACTCTATGAGAGCATCTTATCTTTCAAACTGAAGATTTCATTTTTGATATGTAGAAGTTCCAACTTTATAACTGGGTTTTCTTAATTTGTCAGAAATTGTCAAATGTCATACTGTGTTCATTGAGCTTTTATAATTATAAACACATGAACGTTGAATTATGTCAGGCAATCTACCACATTGGGATAACCGTGAGAAATTTTAGAAGTAGGTTGAAGATGGATTTATTATACATATGAGAAAACTACCTGGACAACCTTCCTAAGAAAATATCCAAGGGAGAAGAGGGTCATACCTTTCTCCTCTGTCCTTACACATATATATTCAGATAAAATAATTCCAAGTAATAAGTAAAATTCATAGTGAAGAATGAAAAATAGACTGTGCTGTTTCCCATATCAAGGATGTAGAGTTGTTTGTTTGTTTGTTTGTTTCTTTTTCCTCTTCTTACTTCCAGAGGAAAGGACAAAAAGTTATTTTGAGCCCAGGTTAACAGAAACATAATTTTGTATCGCTATTACATTACTTCTAAATTTCCTTAAATATGGGAAGATAAGATTTAATATCTCTATATATATTATATATATATATATACACATAACATTATGTATATATATCATATATACACAGTGTCAGACAAAAGATTATATATGATATATATATATAATGTTATATATATATATATTTAAAAACTCTACTCTCTATATATAATGTTATAGGTATATATATCATATATAATCTTTTGTCTGACACTGTGTCCAAAGAATATCAATTATTCTTTGAATTATTCTTTGAATAATTGATATAGAATATAAGAATAATATTATAGAATATATATTATCTTATATAGGATATAAGAATAATATAAGAATCTAAGAATAATATTCTTTGAAGAATATCAATTATTTTTTCCTAAAAGAAAAAAAAAAAAAGAGAGAGAGAGAGAGAAACAAGCATTACTTTCAGGGATAGAAAACTGTTTAGGAAAAATATTAGTTACAGAACTGCAGCAGTATTAGTTTCTTTCAATTTTAAAAATGATTAATTATTTTTTAATGATTTTATTTTTTTAATGATTTTAAATGATTAATTTTTTAAATGATTAAAATCTTTTAGCTCTCTTATAATACATTGTTTTGTTCTGTCCTATAGTTGGACAGATAGTTTCTCCTCCAATTCAAAACTAAATGCAAAACTTTAGGAAAAATATTTTTTTTTCTGCGTTTCAGAAAGCAACAACAAAGCAAAGAACAATAAAACCTCAAGCCCTGTGAATCTGCAAAATAGTCTTTATACCTGTGATTTGTAAAAGGTATGAAAAAAAAATAAATCATTTATTTCATTAGTTGCATACCAGAATGGAGAATGGTCAACATTTGGTGATAACTTGGACAAAAAATCTGTGATCATATTGATTTGTGTAATATTTGATTTTTCACAGAAAAAAAAATCTCTGTATTGGGTTTGCGTGGCAAGGTTTTGGTAGTGGGGGGACTGCAGGGGTGGCCTCTATGACAAGAGTCCAGAAACTGCCCCATGTTAGATAAGGGCTCCAAAGGGACCCTTATCTGGCAAGAGCTGAGCCAATAAGCAATGCTGTTGTGCTTCTATGAGAACATGTTTAAGAAAGCCGGCAAAAAAATGCTGTAGAACAACAGCTGGGAGAGCAAGGAGTGAGCATCAGCCCTGCAGACCCCAAGGTCAGTGAAGAAGGAGGGCAGGAGGAGCTCCAGGTGCCAGAGCAGAAGTTCCCCTGTGGAAAGGCCCCTGGTGGAGCAGGTAGCACGTGCAGCCCATGGGTCCCACGTGGAGCAGATCTCATGCTCCAGCCTGTGGAGGAGCCCCAAGTGGAGCAGGTGGATGTGGCCTGGAGGAGGCTGTGGCCCATGGAGAGCCCTCGCAGGAGCAGGTCTCAGGGTTGGAGCCCATGGATAGAAGCCCATGCAGAAGTATGGGGGGAGCTGCCACCTGTGAGGGACCCGTAATGGAGCAGTTTGCTCCAGACAGATGGACCCGTGGTACACACCCATGCTGCAGTTCTTGAAGAGCTGCTGCCTGTTGGAAGCCCATGCAGGATCAGTTTGGGAAGGATAGCATCCTTTGGGAGGGACCTCACATGGAACAGGGTCACAGAGTGACTGTAAAGGAGTGGCGGAGATAAAGTGTCAGGGACTGACCACAGCCCCCATTCCCTGTTCCCTCGTGCCAACTGGGGGAAGGATGTAGAAGAGGGTGGGTGAGGGAAGGTGTTTTGAGTTTCTTTCCTTTTGTTTCTCACTTCTCTAGTTTGTTAGTAATAGGTAATAAATTACATTAATTTCCCATGTTGAGTCTGTTTTGGCGGACATGGTAATTGTTGAGTGATTTCCATGTCTTTATCTCAACCCTTGAGCCCTTTTTCATAGGGTTTTCGCCCATTTTTTCTTTGAGAAGGGGGGAGTGAGAGATAGGTTGTGATGGAGCTCAGCTGCCCAGATGAGTAAAACCACCACAGCGAGCAAACTTGACAACAGCAACAACAAAATCAGCGGGATGTATCTATCTACTTGCAAATTTTACTGAACTGGATTTTGTAAAAAATGTCCTTTTACTGGTTGTATTCTATAACAGGCAACATTTACAATATTGTGATTTCTTGAATCAAAGCAAGAGAACTGATTTGTGACAAAGGTTTATAGGTTCAGATCTCTTAAAATTGAAATGTACTGTAGATTAATATAAACCATATTCCAGGTGCACTTCTAATTTTGAAAACATAATGGTAGGAAAGTTTTACATAAATTTAGAATTATTTTTTCATCTTCATAAAACAGAATACTCAAAATTGCTGGGAAGAATTAGTGGTACTGTAGTGAGTTGATTGAGAAGATTAAATATTGATTTTTACTTCAGTAACACTTTTCTACTAGTGTTACATGTTAACTGAACAGATTAATGCTTTCCTGAAGACACTCATCATTGAACAGCAAGACGGCCTCAGGGTTACTAACAGATCTCAATACTAAGAAAGAAAACTGAACGTGTATATGATGGAACCTGTTAGTTGATCAGTTTCTGATCTCACAGATACTCCATTACACGTGTATCATCTGGACATGGATAAAATGGTAGGTTTGATGATGATATGGAACCTATTAATTACGATTTTATGTGACATTACTATTATTTATTAGCTAGGTAATTTACAAGATGATGCAATCTTAATAACATTAATCTTATGAGTTACTGTGATGACATGTCTTTATTTACACCAGAACTAGTGACTTGAGGTGCTTAAACCCACCATAACTGCTTCTGGATGAGGAGCATGAGAAGCAATAATGTGAGATCTTTTAAAAGAGAAATAAATAACAACATGTATCAAAGCATACTTCACAATTTGTAAAGCAGCAATTGCAACATCTTATGAATCTGAGTACATACTTTGGTTAAAAGGTGTGTGAAACATAAAACTGAAATGAAATATACAGCAAGCTAAAATACATAATAATTCTGATGAAACTAGTAGTATGCTAACCCACATCATAACCCACACCATAATTAAAAATTTACCATAATACCTATATAAAACAAAGGTCTATCCTAAATAGTATAATGTGACACTATGAGTAGTGCATTTTGTTTTAGTAATTATTTACTACTTGATAGTTGTATTTCTTCAAAAGTAGGACACTGTTGCTCTAGATTCTTAACAAGTTTAATACACACACACACACACACAAAAAATTATTATAGCTGTCTCCAAGAGCTAACATTGTAATTTAAAATTATTATTTAACAAGAAAGTTCAAGAGCTAAAAGGGAAAGTGAAGAAAGAGCTAAAGCAGACCAATTGCTAATACACTGTCATTAGTGTCATGAATTCCCAATAAGTTTGGAATAGAAGTGATCTGTGATAAAAGTGTGTTAATTTTCAAATATGTCTGTAGCTCTTTCACTACAATATATTCTTGATACACTGAAATGTAAAGGTCTCTTGTTGTCATGCTGAAGTTTTGTTTCCAGCAGAATCTTTCCATGTTTGGCTAGTGTTGCTCACAAAGGGTATGACTGTAATAGGTTAATGAAGTATTTGGCAAAAACAATCCACCTTGTGAGTAGCCAGAATCTAAGAAAATAATTTTTTCAAGTTTCACTGTACAACTTTTTTTAAACCACATACATAGTTATAGATTTATATCTGCACTTACTACAATGTAGAGGTAAGGTCACTTGCCACAGTCTGATTTTCACAGATGAGCAGCCATTATTTTCACAGTGTAACAGAATTCACCCAGTGTCACTGTCCAAGGAACAAGATGTAAATGCACATATACATGAACGCTAAGGAAATCTTCAATTCCTATCACGAATAACAGCTTTATAAAAAGTTATCTATTATTCTCTTCACAATGCACAGTAGCATCATAATGAATGAAACTAGACAAAAATTACACTTAACTACAGTAAACACAAAATACACATTTAACTCTTCAGAGTTTCAAAATGTGGCGAAGAAAATATATATTGTTTTACTGGAAGAAAAACATTCCAGTACATTTACAACATTCTTGTAAAGCTATCTTATCACTAATGATGAACTGACAGGAAGGTTAACACATACAGAAAAAACGCTTTCCTAGAACAACATGTAATTTAGCTCAGTTTAGTTTCTGCATGTCAACAGCCACTTTAATCTTAGCTTGTCCCACTCTTTATTTATTTATTTATTTATTTATTTATTCATTCATTTATTTATTTATTTATTTTAAACCCTGATACTTGCTCCAGCATCTTTCCATAGAAGCTGAAAGAAGAATTTTGAATAGATATAGCTTTTCTGCTTTTTCACTCTTGCAGCTCTAGGGAGCCATTATAACTTACTTTTATAAAGCTACATCCTTTTCTGGAGTTTATTGGGTATCAAGGAAAAAAAGAGAAGGAATGGTGTTGAAGCATTTTAACTGCTAACTCTGCAAGTGTTTTCTCATAGTCTGACTGGTAAATTTTTAGTTTAAAAAAAAAATAAGGCAAAAGCAAAGTCTGAAATGACAGGTCATATCTTTCATCAGTCTAACTGACACAGCTTCCAAAAAACCAGTAATCCTTCCCAGACTAGAAGCTATTCCAGGTCTAATATAGAAATCACAATCTTTAAACTGAAAAAAAAAAAAAAAAAAAAAAAAAAAAAAAAAGGCTGCATATTATTATTTTGTCTTTCTGATTCATAGGCCTACTTATATGGAATTTTCCTTTTATGCCTCAGCAGTTTTTAATTTTGCTCTTTCAATTTCCTAAATTGTATTTAATCTCACCATGCCCCATATTATTTATTATGCTTATTTCCTCTGTGAGTTATTCTGTTTTGTAATCTGTTCCTTTCTTTCATGATACTTACTAGGCTTGTTACAACCTTGGAAAAGTCATGGCACTTCCTGAGGTTAATGGGTTGCTTTTGTCAGTAGCATTTCTGAAATTTAGAAATTACTGTACACGGTTCCACTTTTATCCTGTGTATATCTAGCATGTTTTTATGATATTCTTTACTTAAAATCTATTACATTAGGAGTCATAGGCCAAAAATGACACCATAATACCAGAGCTCAAAAACAGAAGTAGAGGTGTTTGTCACAGCTTGTAATTTCAGTAGAATCTGTTGCAAAATGCAACAGATTGCAAAATATTACCAGGTCATGTTTCTCTTCCTTAAGGTTCCAGCAATGACTTTTGTCTTGAATTAGTTTAGTGTGTTATTTTATAACTCCATTCTGTGTTGTTGTTTTTATTGTCTTCTGTTGTCTGTTGTTCTTTTTTTTAATTTTATTTTTTATAGGACTTTTGTTATCATTATTAAAAAATATATTCTTGATAAAAACAAAACAAAACAAAAACAACTGAGGATTTCTATATTACCCATTAAAGAATGCATATATCATGTGACTTTAAAAACAGAGTTCTCACAACAAAATGTAGATTTTTATCTATCATAAGGAAAGAATATGCATATATAAGCTAATATAGATTATTAGCATTAGCAGTATTAGTATTTATTAGAAGTATTAATATTAGTATTTTATTTTCTGATGCTATTTTAGCAAACTAACTGTTTGGAGAAATGGTGGTCTAAGTTTTTTTTGGTTTTTTTTTTTTTTTTCATAAATGTTAATCCCTGAACAACAACAGAAATGTTGTACTTACATGCTAGTAAGACAGTAAAATTAAGTGAACTGAGTTATAAAGTGCATAAATGGGTAAAATATATATAAAGGACATCTCAGAGGCCTCTTTAAATCTTACTATTTGTCCTGGTTTCAGCTAGGATAGAGTTAATTTTCCTCCTAGTAGCTGGTAGGGTGCTGTGGTTTGGATTTAGGATGAGAATAATGTTGATAACACACTGATGTTTTAATTCTTGCAGAGCAGTGCTTACACTAAGCCAAGGACTTTTCAGCTTCTTGCTCTGTCCTGCCAGTGGGCAGGCTAGGGGTGCAGCAGGAGGTGGGAGGGGTTACAGACCCAGGACAGCTGACCCAAACTGGCTAAAGAGATATTCCATACATGGGGGTGCCAAAAGGACTGTTGTGGTTTAACCCAACCAGCAGCTAAACACCACACAGTCATTCACATACCCTCCACCCTCCCTCTTAGATGGGAGAGAGAATCAGGAAAAAGCCTGTGAGTTGAGATAGAGACAGTTTATTAGGACGGAAAATAATAATAATAATAATAATAATAATAATAGCGATAGCGATAATGATAATGATAATGACAAGAGTAATAATAGTAATAGTAATAAATAATAATATGTATGAAACAAGTGATGCACAATGTAATTGCTCACCACCCGCTGACCAATGCCCAGCCTACCCTTGAGCAGCTGGTCACCCCATCCTGGCTAGCCACTTCTATATATTGTTTATCATGATGGTATGATGGTCAGATGGTATGGAATACCCCTCTGGCCAGTTTGGGTCAGCTGTCCTGGGTCTGTCCCCTCCCACCTCCTGCTTCACCCCTAGCCCGCCCACTGGCAGGACAGAGCAAGAAGCTGAAAAGTCCTTGGCTTAGTGTAAGCACTGCTCTGCAAGAATTAAAACATCAGTGTGTTATCAACATTATTCTCATCCTAAATCCAAACCACAGCACCCTACCAGCTACTAGGAGGAAAATTAACTCTATCCTAGCTGAAACCGTGACACTGTTTTATGTAATTTGTGTCCAGCTTTTAATGGTGGACACATACAGATATAAATAGGTGAAACAAATTTAATTTGTTAACACACAGAAGTCCCAAGTCCCTTGCAGCTGCAATACATGTATCTGTATAGTTAATAATTAAAATTAAAAAAAAGAAATGAAACAGTCAGAAGTAAAATAAATAAATAAATAAATAAATCAAAAACAAAAAACACCAAAACAAGTTTTATGTGAATTAATCATGATATAATGAGTATTAGTTGGCATTGAACCCAAAGGTGAATACATTAAAATCGTGTAACTAACAACAATACACATTTTACAACACTCAATGGCATAGCCAGCCACAATCTACAAGCATTCTATATGAGTATGTGAGATTTGGAGAATCATGTATCTGCATGTAAGAAGTATCCAAGTGACAGAAAAACAGAAAGTTGCCAGACAGAAGACAAGATAAGCACAGCGGTCTGCAAATAGGCAGAAAATGACTGACAAAATCTTAAGCAAAGTAAGAAGTATCAAAAGCAGAGGAGACCACGTGTGTTTTAGGAAGGGCATAATAGCATAAAAACATCAAGCATATTTAAAGAAAATCAGACAAGAAAGATGACAAGCTTCCTTCAGTTCCAACTTCTGTCAAAGAGCTTTCAAGCCTGATCACTCTGATCTCTACAAATTAAGAATCATCATGGACCACAGCCATTAGTGTTAACTATACAGAAGGCAGAAGTGTGCTGTTAATGAATGAATTTAAGAAAGTTTTGTTTAGAAGTCTAAAACTCGTCTGATAAAGTCTTCTAAAAAATTCTCCCACCACAACCACATCTAATAACCTAACTGATATATAAAGAGGAACAGACATATTCAATTATAACACATTGATATAGAAGCATTAATTTAGCCCTTTGGACCTATTTTTTCAAAGTTAGTCACCTAAGACTGCATTAAGAACTTTGACAAACATAATTTTTCTAAGCTCCCACTCACTTAAGCAAGAGATTTGTATAAGAAGTTTGTTTTCTTCAAAAACATTAGATTTTAACATTTGGCAATGAAATTTAAATACTGATTTGCATCTCTGTTTTGTGTAATTAAGAACTTAAGGTTTAATTTTAAAGGAGACAGTTTTCTTCTAGTACTTTAAGGAAGTGCTACAACTTCCAGACCTACTAATCTACAACTACAGACCTACTAATAACATTGAAGTTTTTACCAAGTCTATTATTTTCCATCCATTTTTACAGAGCTGCCTAGAAGCACTGAAATGCAAAAACAGCATTTAACTCACTTCATTAGACCAGCCATCACGATTTTCAAGAAAGCAAAAAAAAAAAAAAAGTCAACAGTGCAAGATCAAATCTTGTAATGTTTTTTGTACATATTGTAAAAAAATAATAATAATAATAATAAAAATTCTTCCCCAATTGTACAACAATATTTGATCTCAAACTCTGTGACATACACTTCCAAAATATATTTTCTAAAGTAATTCATATAAGGCAATGTATTTTGTGCATAATTTTTTTTATGCAAAACATCAGATACCAAGAATTACAAAAGATACGTTAATATTTATAGACCAACTTGTGAATGAAAATGATGACCATAGAATAATACATAGCTGATGCCAACATGATTTTAGGCATAATAGGATATGGAAATGATAAATGTGTTTGGATGATCAGATTTTCTCATTTTTGCATTTCCATTTGTGTTTAGAATCAAAATAAAAGTAATACACATAATGAGCATGTGATAGCAAATATAATTGTAGCTATGTGTTATGATTTAGCCACAAAGCTGGTCAGTTGCATCCTACTGTTTGAACTGCCAATCTAATAATTTCCATGTGTAATTCTCCTGTTTTCTGAAAGACACTTGGAAATGTCAATTTCCCAGTTAATAAATGATGATGCAGAACATTTTGATTTGAATTAGGCCAAAAAATTCAAACATTTTCATCTACAAAGTATCCAGTTATATCGTTATGTTCTGAAGTATACAATTACAGTAGCACCTAAATTAACCTAGCACCTGGTTGAAATGACTTTTATTTATTTATTTATTTATTTATTTATTTATTTATTTATTTATTTATTTATTTTTCCTACCTTTGCCTCTGTTTCATTTACTGTTTCAAAATTTTACTTGTCTCTTCCAGGTAAATTTACCTAGAAAATTAAATATCAAGATTCCCCTGAATAATCAGTTGTTTTTGTTTGTTTGTTTGTTTGTTTGTCTTGTATTTTTAAAATTACTTTATTGGTCTTGAATGGAATATTCTGTGTCCTTGACTATTAGGCTGTACTTGCAAATCAAACATAGTGAGCCTGCTAAGAAACATCATTCAAATTTCAGTTGATCTTGTCCATTTTTGCCTTCTGCAGTAAATGTTTTTGCTACTGCACATTCTCTGTTGCCTATTACCAGGTAAATAAAATATCTATGTTCTTGAATAACCATAAGTGTCATGAATTAATATATTTACACAATTTGTGTTATGGTGGATCAGAGTTGGGCACACCCAGCAGGGAACAGAAGTTTTGATAACTGACACCTTACTCTTCTGTTAAAGATTAAAGAAAGCTAAGATAGACAAGTGTTTAAAATAATAGCTATTTATAATTGTATTTGGAGTTGTAAGAAAATCCAAAAAGCCCATTCAGCACTGTTGTTGTACAATGCAGTGAACAAGTTTCATGTATGATAAATAATAACAAACAGGATACCTCACCTTTCAGAAGCTAAATGAATATTTAATTCAGATCATAATTCAAAGTACAGCCTCTTCAGTTGTCACTCTTACCAAAGATTATGCTCCTACTAAGTATAATTCATTCTTTTCAGTGTATTGCTGCCATTTACTTGTTACATTTTTGTTCAGTTTTACTCTGCTTTGTTGTTCTTATTTTTGCTCACTTGGAATGACCGGGGACGATAGCTAGATATGTCCATAGGTTTTAAAATGTGAAGCTCTATCATTTTCTCCTACATTATTGCTATTTAAGTACATTGAATGATTTTGATGATAAGGTGTCTGTTATACAACATAACCACAAAGTTTCTACCTGTATTACAACTGCCCTGTTTGTAGCACACTGAACTGTCAAGCCTCCATATCTTCCTCTTCAGGATTTCTGTCAAATCAATGCCAAAGTCAGTGCCTATATTTTCCAGTAAGTCAGATCCAGGTAGTCACTTCACTAGCTTTTTTCCACAACTTCAAATCTTTGAATCAGTACTTGTCTATTTATAGAAAATGATTTAAGGACCATCAATATTATATTCTACAAGGTTTTTTAACTGGTTTGAAATTTGTCCATATGACATTTAGTTCTACAACTGAAACAAATGAAAAATAAGAAATATTTCTGCACTGAAGGCAGAAATTCCACAACATACAGAGAAAAGATTTTGTTGCAACTACACTTTATTGCAAGGGTAAGCAAAGTCAGAATAAGACATTATAAAAAATAAATGTGGATAAGCAAACATCAGTAGTAATATTATTTTGTGATTGATAAGGAAACGAAGACAACTATTTAGATCCTTCAGAGAAAATGGAAGATAAAGGGAAAAGGAGGGGTTCTAATTATCAGAAAGGAAATACACGGGAGGGAAAAAAAGTGAAATTACTAAGTACTTGCTCTGCTTCAGTTCACTCAGAAGGACTCTTGTGTGAAATGACTAATTATGCTGGGATTAGATGAAGAACATAAGAGAACAGACATCAACACTGTTAAGGAGCAAATGAGAAAATACCTGGACTAAATTAATGTTTTGAATCAGCAGGGCCAGATTAAATATAGCAGAGAGTGCTACATGAAATAACCAATGAACTTTTGTAGCCAATGGCACATAATTTTACAGAACTCCAAGGAGATTTTAGAACTGCAGATTAACAAATTGAAATAGTTAAATTAGTTATAGGAAAAAAAAAAAAAAAAAAAAAAAAAAAAAAAAGCCAGCTAATCAGAGATGTAACATGAATACAAGAAAATATTACAATAAGTAACTGTTTGAATGGTGTTTAAGGCACAGTGCAAAATAAATGTTATTGTTCAAAAAGAGCTTATATATTAGACGAAAGAGAAAATATCTTTTGACTAATAAACATATTTACTAGAATAATTCAGCATACTGTTGTAAAATACAAACAACGGAAAATAAAAATCCGTACTCCTGCAGCCCATAGAAACCAGATAGCAGTTAGCAGCTATGCAAATATTAACAGAAGTAGCTCAGAAAACAGAGAAATATTATCAGTCATTAACTACTTTAAATTCTTCATAGTTGTAAAAATCCCTAAGAACTCTCAACCCCTTAACTACTGGCTTAGCTTTAACTGCTCTTTCCTCATAAATAATATCTGTTAAGTTGTAACATGTACACACCACAGTCAGAGGCCAAACTAGAAAACAGTTATGAGCATGAAGACATGATTTACTTCTGACTATACTTTTAAGTTCATACTACTGGACTGTTCTATACCCTCTTGAGCATTAGATATCGTTCACCCATATAAGGGGCATAACAAAAAGAGATACTATGTCACTTTCTTTAATAGAAATCAGTTAATGGTGACAGATTAAGTATTGCCATCTACAAAAGGCTTTCACCTTCAGTATTCCCCCAGATAGCATTCCCTGTTTCTCTTCCAAATTTATGAGTTCACTAACAGTAAGATGCCATGTACTTTGTTTCCCATATTATACCAAGGGCATAGAAAATTCTCAGCTTGTGTAAATAAAATATCTGATACTAAAAACTTTGATCTCCATAGACAATCTACTGCATACATATAAAAAACATTTTCTTTTAAAATAAATTATTGTGAGTCAATAAGGATTAAACTGGAGGATAACAGGATCAGAGACATAATCAAATGAGTGGAAAAGGCAGAATTGACATTGACTACTGAATAACAAATGTGCTCTGTATCTTTAACTGCAAATATGGTCTTCTACTGTTTTTTCCAAATTTTCTTTATGAAACAATACATAATCTCGACTCTTAAGAAAATATAACTTAATATCATGTGATTAAGATTGCAAATAGAGATTTAAAAATAAAGAAGTATAAATATATAAGAACTTCTAATGTTCTGTACAATAAAGAACTGAACTTCACACAATTATTAAAAAAAAAAAAAAAATCTTCATCTTTTGCTACATGCAATATCTGAGTAGGATTAATTTCATTGTGAAAGATTTGAGCAAGGAGATCACAAACTGGCCAGCAGCATCTCTTGTATAATTTCCTATGGTGAATAAGTTTTTTAAGCATGTCATTCCAAAGTCAGAAAAAAAAAAAAAAATATATATATATATATATACATATATTTGAATAAATAGATCACTACAGAGAACATTCCCAGTTAAAATATTGTTAGAATGAAAAAAGTGTAAGACTGCAATGTACTTGACCTCCACGTCACCAGTGACTTTTAAACAGGAATATCTAAGGACCAAGGAACTACACAGAGGTATCTAAGTGCATTGTAGTGTATTCTAGTATATTACTGTGTCAAACCATGCCTTTATAGATCCCTAATACCTCTTCCCTCACAAGGTACAGATTGGGGGACGAGATGTTGGAGAGCACCCATGCAGAAAGGAATCCGGGGGTTTCTATCGACAGCAAGCTGAACATAAGCCAGCAGTGTGCCTTGGAGGCCAAGAGGGCCAACCATATCCTGGGGTGCATCAAGCATGGCATTGCTAGCTGGTTGAGGGAAGTGATTGTCCCACTTTACTCTGAGCTGGAGCAGCCTCACTTCGAGTACTGTTTGAGGTTTAGGGCAGCAAAGTATAAAAAAGATATAAAACTGTTAGAAAGTGTCCAAAGGAGGTCAACAAAGATGATAAAGGGTCCAGCAGGGAAGGTGTATGAGGAGCAGCTGAAGTCACTTGGATTGTTCAACCTGGAGAAGAGGAGACTGAGGTGAGACCTCATGGTGGTCTACAACTTCCTCTTGAGGGGAAGCAGAGAGGCAGGTGTTGATCTCTTCTCTTTGGTGACCAGTGATAGGACCCAAGGGAATGGCTTGAAGCTGCCACAGAGGAGGTTCAAGACGGATATCAGAAAATGT
Source organism: Netta rufina (assembly GCF_964035555.1). Taxonomy (NCBI): domain Eukaryota; kingdom Metazoa; phylum Chordata; class Aves; order Anseriformes; family Anatidae; genus Netta; species Netta rufina. The sequence goes on along the minus strand of NC_140123.1, from coordinate 38,121,551 downwards.
TCTCAGACATATGGTTTAATTTTGGGGTGGTCCTGTGTGGAGCCAGGGAGCTGGACTCGATGGTTTTTGTGTAACTCAGGATATTTTATGATTCTATGACTCTATCACTTATTATAAGTCATTATAATATGTAATGTTTATTATATATAATGATTATATTTCATTATTATTTAAAATTATAATTTTTAATTTTCACGTAGTTCAGGCTGCTCACTACCAAAACTTATTAAAAAAATTTATTTTTGTTTTAGAAGCAATCATGAAAAAGGCATGTTAGAGCCCAAGGGGTCACACACACACTTGAAAGTGCACACACTCTTAAATCATATAAACATAGAAATCCAAGTTGGAAGGGACCCAAATAATCGCATACAGCTCCTGGGTCCCCAAAGGACCACCCCAATAGATAGATAGATAGATAGATAGATAGATAGATAGATAGATAGATAATCAGATCATGTGTCTGAGGATGTTGTCCAAATGCTTCTTGAACTCCACAAGGCATGGTGCTGGGACCACTTCCCTGGGGAACCTGTTCCAGTGTGTGACCACCCTCTCAGTGAAGAACCTTTTCCTAACATCCAGCTTGACCCTCTCCTGTCACAGCATCGTTCCTTTCCTTTGGGTTCTATTGCTGGTCACCAGAAAGAAGAGATCAATGCCTACATTTAAAAATGCTTTTTTCCCTCATTTGCTAATTTAAGAGCAGATAAATTTAAAAATTTAAGAGTAGATAAAATGTTGTCAGTTAGTTATGGTATAAAAAAATTTAGATAAATTCTAATATCTGCAAAGTCTTTTTTTTTTTTTTTTCCCATTAATCATTTTTCATTTTTTTTTACAGATAGAAGAAATAGTTTTAAAATTCATTGGGTACCTTCAACATTTCCCACTTTTTCTTGGAACTGACTAACCCCCCCCCTAAAAAAAAAACACACAAAAACAAACAAACAAACAAACAAACAAAAAACACTGCCAGGACTGTCACTTCTGAGAATAAAATTATGAGTCAGTGTCATTGAACTAGGTCACATCCTGATTAATATCTAATCTATCATCATGGTTAATATCTAATGAAGTCAGCATTTACTGTGTCTACTGTGGCTCAAGAGGAAAGAAGCATGTCCTGTATTGCGAGGAAGCAACAGTCAAGGAAGGTAGCTCTATAGTACATTTTAAATATACTAAAATAAAATTCTTAAAACAATGTAAAGGTACTCAAAGTAAATTTTCTTACACAAGAGCTTCTTTTGTTCAAATGTTCCTCTACTTTGCTTACACAGACATTTTTTTCCTGCCTTTTTTTCTATTTTTTTTCTAACTTTCTTTTTCTATTTTTTTTCTATTTTTTTTTTTTTCTAATTCAACCTTCTCTAACATACTAATTTTATCCTCATCAGCTTTTACCCAATCTCTGTTGTTGATCACTATTCAATTTATCAAATGGACACCACAATGGAAAACTAAAACACAAAACAAGAGGTATAAAGGCTTATGGCTGATGATGAAGGTTCCATCTGCTTCCATCATTATACTTTCTGAGGTGATATAAACATACAAAGTAGTGTCACATACTTGGATTGCTGAATCACAGAGAACTTTTTAGCTTATGATAATAGCATGCACTGTGATAGCAAAGCAGTATGTTTCTCTAGCCACCAAGATCCAAGCTCTCCAGTGCCAGTCCAGAAGGTCAGTGCTAATAGGAACAATTTGGTTTTGGCACTGCTTGTGCTCTTACAGCCGAACACAAGACAGCTTCTAGAAGTAATATATGAATTAGAATTTTGGAATTTTTCAGGGGATTGACCTTTTTAACTTTTTTTTTTTTTTTTTTTCCTTTTATCTTTTTATCGTGGTATAAATTTTAGCACATACATGGGACATTTTCTTGGAAGGCCTGTATATACTCCTTTCCTGCAGGAAGACCTGCAGGATTCTGTCAGAGAACAAAATCAGACATGAAAGATCAGGTAGCAATGTTTGAATGCATATAAACAAGTTGGAACCAAGTTGGTACCTATCAAAAAGTGCTGTACTGGGTATTTAGGACTGGTAGGAAGGAACAGATGGATTTTGACAAAGGAACAGACAGACTTTTTGTTGGTATGAGAGTAGAGCTGTCAAAGTACCAGCTGCGGTTGTGAATGGAGGGTAACCAAATAATTGTCTGTGCCCTTTCTCGGCAGGTGTCAAGTCCTGTTATCTTTTATTTACAGATGTTTGATTCTCTGAGAATCCACAGAGGAAGGTATTCTTTAAAAAAAAAGTTGCAGTACTCTACATCTGGTACAAGACAAAAGTAGTTGCCTTTCCCAAATAAGTGGTGACAAATACAGAATAAATGGTGAACTGGACTATATGAATCTTTGCTGTGTATTTCCCAAAGGAGAACAGATAATAAAGCTGCAATGTAATTAAGCTGCATTCTTCATATCTTGCCTTTCTTTCTGAATTTGCAGGGTGCACATGTTTTCTATTAGACCATGAGACAAAATAATAGCAGACACTTTCAATAACAAACCACATACACAATGTTATTATTGTCTGGAAACTAGATAAGTTGTCTAATACTTAGTAGAACCATCATCAGTAAAGCAGCATGGCATTTCAGTGTGACAGTTCCCCACAGAACATATTTAAAACAGTAGACAATACACATCTTGGGAAAGTGGTATTTGAGCATTAAACGTGCAAACTGAAGCAGATTAATATCATGTTTCTACCTTTCTGGAGCAAATTATATAGCTCAGTGAAGGAGCAATTAAATAACTAAGATTCTATTCAGGAAAATACATAGGAAATCCTTATTTGGAGAATAGCTCTACAAAATGGCTTACAACTACTTCAGTGCAACCTTTATGTCAAGATTTAAATATAACTTCTTATTTTCAAATTTTCTTTAATCTGGTAGAAAGGTGGTAAATAAAAGTTTAATATAAAAGCTAAACACTATTGTGAGTATGAGCCAAATCCTTCTTTGTACATTTACTACAAAAAATGAGACAAATACAATGCTGTAGTTGTATTTACAGAGGTACATGCTAACATATACCTCTGCAAAACTACACAGAGCAGGACCTAAAGTGTATGAACCAGTGTTTTAGTTCACATAAGGGTGTGCTTCACAAACAAATCTTCCAGTAGACTCCATACATACAATATTTATAATATACAAATATTGTGGGGTACTTATAAGCCAGGTTATTGAGCAAAACAGCTGCACCTGAGGAACTAATGTGAATACTACAGGTATTTTGGAGGTTCTTACTTTACAGAGTTTTTTAAAGGCCATAGCGACTTTTAGTACAACTCAAGTCTTGTCCCATGAACTGAATGGTTGTTAACAGTACACTTTCAATGAAAAGGAATGAGACTGTAGATTTGAAGACTGTCCATTATGCAAATCAAAACTCAGTAAGTCAACAATTGGAAGGACTGTTTCAAGAACCCATTGCAGATGCAAATTGAAAGCACAATTGTCATATGCCTTTACTGCATTTTGATTTGCATTAAGGAAAATTCTCAGAGCATATAAAATGAATTTGTTTTCAATGAAACTAAACTGAGGGTATTTTCAAGCAGTGCACTCTCTGCACTCCAGCTGCAAATGGGTAATCAATTCACAAGATAAGAGCAATATCCAAAACAATACCCAAAGAGGAAAAAAAAAAAAAAAAAGAGAGAGACATCCCCCAGCACTATCAAAATAGCCACCAGCTCCATGGGTATACCATGGGTATAATAGTATAATATGGACATCACACACCAATTATTCTTTTTAAAGCTATTGTATTACTTACTCTTCTGCACTTCCTAAAGTAAAGATATATCTGGCTGACCTGTAAACATCAGACATTGTAAAATACTACAAGATATTTCAGGGTGCCATCCTACCATAAGAACCAAATGCAAACAATCCTCACAGAACTTAAGAAAATCTTTCTTGCTCATTTCAGCAAACTCACAGAGTGGCATTTGGGTGATTTAAGATTCAGGAAAACAGGACACTTTGCTTTTACTGATAAACAATGCATGCCAGGGGCAGATCCCTGTTCATAGAAACCGGTGACACTTACATATACTTTTATTCAAATCACTTACATCCTTCCTTTGTAATCATTTGCCTTCTCAACAGCTACTTGGTGCCAAGCTGTAACTTAAGCTGGATAACACAGAGTAGGTGACTGAAGATATTGTCAGTGTTTACTAAACTGTACAGCTTTACCTTAAGAAAAGGAGTTGGGGTCTAGCCTCACCCTGTTTTCGTTGTAGCCCAATAAATATGATTTTCCTCATTACTAGTAAAAGGCTAAGAGATCTGTATTGATGATCCAACATTCCAAAGTCTTCAGTCTTTCCTGGGCTTGAAATTTCAAGCAAGACCTTGAAATTTCATTCTTTTTTTCTTTTTTCTTTTTTCTTTTTTCTTTTTTCTTTTTTCTTTTTTTTTTTTTAACTACGTCTTTAAAGTCTTAGTGTTAAAGAAATAACAGTTCTACAAATGCATGAGGACTGACTGTTAAAGTCAGTAACAAAATAACAATTACTTTTTTAAGCCATCTACATTACATATATTATCTGAATTAGCAAGAGATTTGTCATTTTTTCAATAATTTTTACAATATTCACTTCTTTTGTGTGCGTGGAAAATTACTAATTATGTATATTTTCAGTTCAGTTGACATTGTAGGAAACTACAAGAGCAAGTGATGGGGTGTCTGAAGCCTAGAGAGACAGCAAAGCATGTAGGGCAGTACTCTCAGCAACAGAGACACAAAACAACAGCACCAGAACAAGAAAAGCAGAAAAGGCTTGGTGATGATAACCAGGGTCATCCAACAACTCAATGACTGCCTAACAAGACCAAGCAATGAGGTCTAAAGTCAAAGCAGGAACTTAAGTCAGCAGGTCAGGATCACTGCTGGGAGCCCAAATGCAAATCCCACATCAAAGGGAGGGAGGGGACAGGAGTCACACATGACTTCTCACAGCTCTTTCTCACACAGCAATTTTTACATTAGTCTGATCCAAAGTGGCACAATATTATCCAATATTATAGCTGGTCTTTGTCACTAGAAGCTAAATCCCATTGGAGTGGATGCAGTGGAAGGTAAAGGGTCTAATAGTACATGATTGACCCTGGCAGTCATTTTGAATAGAAAGTAAGATTAAATGGAGTATGAGTATCTGTTCAAAAACCGTCATCAAGAAAAAATACAACCCCCCAAAAAAACTAAGATTTCTTACTTTCTGCTCTCCTGCATTCTGAGAAACTTTTTGTATTGGGCTTAGTGTTATTGTTAATGGGGTGGGAGAAGCTGCAGGGGTAACCTCTATGAGAAAACTGCAGAAGCTTCCCCATGTTTGATAAGAGCCAGTTTCAGATAGCTCCAAAAGGAACCTGCTGCTGGCCAAAACTGAGACAATAAGCACCACTGGCTGTGAGTCTGTGAAAGTATATTAAAGAAAGGAAAATAAATAAATAAATAAAATAATAATAATGTGTGCAACAACAGTTTCTGGGAGAAAGGAGTTCACTGTCGAACAGATGAATCTGGCCTGTCCCTTGCAGCCCATGGGATACCACAGCGGAGCATGTTTCCACACTACAGCCCATGGAGGAGCCCCTGCTGGAGCAGGTGGATATGTTCTGAAGAAGGCTGCAGCCCATGCAGGGACCACGCAGGAGTGGACTCCAGACCAGAACTGCAGTCTGTAGAGGAAAGAATCAGCAGCTCCTGCTAGATCACTTACTCCTATGGGGTCTCCTGTCCATGGGCTACATCTCTTGCCTGGAGTCTGCTCTGGCCAGAGCTGTTCATGGGCAGCAGCCTCCTCCAGGCCACATCCACCTACTCCGCTGGGGGCTCCTCCATTTGCTGCAGTGTGGAAATGTGTCCTGCTGTGGTACCCCATGAGCTGCAAGGGGACAACCTGCTCCATCCACCATGGGCTTCTCCCTCGGGACACAGGAGAACTTATGCTCTGGTACCTGGAAAGCACCCCCTGTCAATCTTCTTCACTGATTTTAGTGTCTGCAGGGCTGTTTCTCTCTACATTTGGTTTCTCTTCTCTCTGAGCTGGTGTTGCACAGTTTTTTTAACCCTTCTTAAGATAAGCTCTCATAATAAAGTGGCACAACCAATGTCACTCATTGGCTCAACTTTGGTCAGCATTAGGGCTCTTTTAAAGCTGTCTCTTATCTGACATGGTCCAGCTTATCAGTTTATGGACCCTTCTCAGAGATGCTACCTATGCAACTCCCCACCCTCTGCCGTGCCCTGCCCTGCCCTGTCCTGTCCAAACCAAACCAACCAAACCAAACCAAACCAAACCAAACCAAACCAAACCAAACCAAACTAAAACAAAACAAACTAAAACAAAACAAACTAAAACAAAACAAACAAACAAAAAAAAAAAAACAAAAAAATATACCCAACAATACAGTGACAAGAATGCTTATTTCTCCAGATTCACTAGGGAAGTGCTTTCTTCACATCAACATGACTAGCAGATAGAATAAAGGCTTCTTAGAAGGTGGATTGATCAATACCATTATGCATTATGCATTCATTTAGAACTCTATTTTATTATTGCATTTTTCTTACTAACTGTGTTACCAACTTTTTAGTATAATCATGTATTTTACTGTTTTCACCATAAAATACTAAATGTGAGCCTAGCTAATTTGACTAAGGAATTACTTGTCTACTCTTTAGAGTAACATCCCTGTTTATAGGGGTGGGTGTACAAATTCATTCATCTTCTGTTTCGGGGAAGCCAAGAGCTGAGCTGTAAGGAACCCTGAAAACCCTTGGGCTTATGAAGAGTTGTTATGAAGTTTTATTTGGGGAATTCTATTCCATGTCCCATGTTTTCTCATGTACTGATCAAGTATGAACTGACACTATGTGCTGAGCAGGAAACAGCTATCTCTGAACAATCACCAAGTCTTCTTCAGATATTATTTATTATGAGTAAAAAAGGAAAACTCACCACTGAGAATTTTATATTTAAGCTAGCCATTTTAAATGTATAAACTACTAAATATTATATATTAGTAAAGTAAGTTAAGAGTGCATATAGTGTCACCCTGAGCCCCACAGACAAGATCCACAATGTGGAGCCAGCACCATAGGCTGTTGAAACAGGTAAAATATTTCTCATGAATTTGAAAAGAAACAGACTGAAAATAAAATCTTTTTACAAAATTTTTATCTGTTTACTCAAGCCCAATTTAATTCATATCCAGCTTTATTTAATCTGATGTATCATTTTAATTTATTTTAATTATGGAGAAAGTATTCTGAATGGAAATTTACCTGAAGATGTACAAATGCTTAATTATGTCAATATCTAATTTAACTCAGTTCTAACTGTTTTGTGGTTAACTATCATATATATATATTCAATAACGATAAATTGAAATTCTAAAGTTTGTAAACTCAAAAAAGGTGAAAGGAATTATGCTGAGATCATCTCAGTATTTAATGACATATAGTACAAACCTCAACAAGATAACAGAACTCAGAAAAGCTTTGAAGGCATCGTTATTGATTCGTAAACCCTAAACAAAAGAACCTTGTCACTTTATCATGATGTTACAACCTAAGTATGCTACTCAAGTAAATAAAGTTTACAAAGTAAATTAATAAACTTTATGTACTCGTTGAAGTTTTAACCAGCCATTTACTTATACTTATTTCTTTATTTCTATATATTTATAATACTTACTTCTATACTTATACTTTACTTCATACTTATTTGCCCAACAATACCACTCTTTATTCGAGGGTGTGAACTATAAATTGTAAGGCAAACATCATGAAAGAATGTTTCTGCTCTTTAGGTGTGCTCTTTCTATTGGCTAATTATAACAGGAATTAGGCAAGTGGTGGAACAGACAGAAATATTTTATCATATGCATACATATTTGGAATACTGAACTAGATATGCATATGCATACATATTTGGAATACTGAACTAGATTTTGATCGTTTCTTCTTAAAAGATGAAATTTAAGTAAATATATGTTTTATATAATCATATTAATCATGATTTTAAAATGATACAAATAAAAATTAATTTTACTTGTCCTTTTGTTTACTGTTTCCAAGGAATAAAGAAAAACTTCCAGTGTCAGGAAAGAGGATTGTAAAATGAAGTGCTAGCTGTCTTAGCATGTTTGCATCTGCCTTAATTTAATGAATATTTTTGTTTTTGTATCTTTCCAATCACGTTGTTTGCAACAGTAATTGAAATAAATGTTTGAATCTTTTGGTCATTTTCAGGATGCTTATGTAGTGAACTCAGTACTAGCTTTATAAGCACTTGGAATCATCAGAGTTTATTCTAACATGTAAAATATACAGAATCTAATTCTGAACTACCTTAAATGACTGTATTTATTAACCATTCTGTTTTAATCAGATTAAACTTTCTTTGAAAAATTCATTATGTAAAGCAAATGTTTTTGTATCTAAGTACTCACAAACATGAAGGCGTCTGTCAACCCACGTGAAAGTAGCTTTTGTGAACGTAAGAGTGTACATCATAAGAACCTAAAGCTAACCTTTTTTAGGTGTGAAGAATAGATGTGGCTTGAAAATAATGAGTTTTCTGGTCTTGATATCATACATGTCTTTTAAATATAATAGTCAATGATAAGAGAGGAGCAGACAGCTTAGAAATGCTCTCAGGGCTGAAACAGTAGTTCTATAACATCACATAACTGTGTGAAACTTTAAAAAGTTAATTAAATTCAGCTATTTAATTTAAATTGAATGTTTATTGTACATTAAACACATAACCTTTTTAATAAGATTTAATAAAGTTAAAAAGTAATACCTACCTAATCTAGTTGCTTTATAATTAACCCAACCATGCCAGCAATAAGTGCGCTTTTGCACTGTAATTTATAAATTAAACTCGCAAAGAGCTTTAGGATTTAACTGGTGTTTAACAAAATAACTTCAATAGGTTGATTGGATATCAATTAATTGCCTAAAATTAGCATGTTAATTGGCATTTATTTTCATATAATCATAGTTATCTAGTCAGTTGCTAATTAAAATACTTAAATAATTCCTTTGGGTTTATAAGAATTAAATTTTACTTTTATTACCTACTTCATTTTCAGGTAATGATATGGAAGGTAAATATATGTAATATATGTCCTTCATTTATTGAATCTCTGCAGTATCAAATGATATTTTATTATTAGCAGTATAATACTAGTTTATTAAGAGCACATTAATGATGTTCATTTGACATTACATGTTCTAAAAACTTACCAATATCTGTTCATGCCTGTGGGGATCAGTGTCTTCTCTTTCCTCTTGCACTGCACCTCTTTTTCATGCTTTTTGTTTCTTGTCCTCCTGTTTGATGTTTCTTTTATTTTTTGGAAACCATATCAACACGTATGCAACAACAGGATGCACACATTATCAGGGCCTACGGTGCTGGCTCCACATTGTGGGGCTTGTCTGTGGGGCTCAGGATGGCACTATTGAGGCTTCTCTCCGGAGTCCCTGGGGACTGATGCTGGGTGCAGTTCACCCAGGGCTGAGCCTAGACTCAGCCAGCCTAGACTCAGCCCTGGGTGAACTGCAGTCCACTCTGTGGGTCCTGGCCTAGGCCTGACAGTCTGTCCTGGCCTTGGCCTAGCTCCAAGAATGTAGCTGACACGCAGGACTGTGTCTGCCCTGGTTCCCCTGGTGGCCCTGCTCCCGTCTCCTGCCCCTGGCCTGGAGGAAGCTGCTAGGCTATGCCATGCCCTGATTTGTGTCATTTAAGAACCCTTACAATCTCAGTTGTCCCAAAACAGTACAGTTCAAGTAGAGTGCTACAATTGTATTTAAATTGGGGAAGTGTGTATTGGTCTTCAAATAAATATTAAAAGCAGCTCTTCCTCAGTGATACTTATCTTTCAGTCCACACTATGACATTAAACCCAAACAAAATTTATTGAACAAATTGTGCTATCTCAGAAAAAGACAACTAAAAATGTTTCTCACCACAGATCATCTTTTACTACTACTCAGTCTCCTTCAGATAAGATTATGCCTGTTACTCATCCTGTTCTTCTTCCAGACACTTATTTATTTATTTATTTATTTATTTATTTTATATTTTCTCTCAGTATACACGTATTAAAAGCCTGTAGATTTTTAACTTCAGCAAAGGTTTCAAGGTTGTGATCCTGTCTGGGATCATCTCCTTTGCAATTCCAAATAAGAAACAATGATGTATCTCCTCTGTATGTTTGGGCTACAATTAACATTCACATTAGTCCTCAAGAAGTTCTGGCATACCTCTCTCAAGGCGCGGTGACTTTACATGCCTTTCTTTTCACAATGGTTTCTGTTTGGAAACCGATTCCAGGGCTGTCTCTCTCCATACTCATAGGGCTGTGTATTGCACTTCAGTAGTCATAGGCATGCAGAACAGTGCATGAGTATTTTGGAAAATGTATTATGCTTCTCTGTCAGCTCTGAAACTAAATACTTTTATTTATTTTCTTTCCTTTTTTTTTTTTTTCCCCCATACTGTGTTTACACAATATGTTTCAAATTGCAACAATATAACAATCCTACTGAACATTGCTCTCCCATTTTTGTAACACATTTGTAGTGGGAAGGTAAAGGATAATGAATGTCAAAGGGGAAGAAAATACTTTACTTCCTTTTTTTTTTTTTTTTTTTTTCTAATTAAGTAAAATATTGAGGTACTTCTAATTGAATAATAAAATATAATTCTTTTATTCTGATGGAATCATATTTATATTAATTCTAATAAGTATTACCATTTAATGTTTAATAATGAATCTCAATTGTCTAAAAATAATAAAAATGTAAAGTCTGAGGTTCGTCAGCAGCATCAAGAAATAGAACAAGATTTACACAATCAAACCATAGAAGCTGACTAAAAAAGACGAGGTGATGTAGTACCTTAATTTCCAAAATTAAGTTCTACGTCCTACAAGGTACAGGAAGCAAATGAGAATATGGTTCTTACCATTTACAGGTAAATTACCACATCCCCAGGATAATGTGTAAATAAAAATAAAGTGATTACTTGTTGTCATTATTCTTAGTAACTAACTGGAACTTCATTTCTCAAAATAAACCCTTAATTCCATGTAATAGTTACTAGCACAAACACACACACACACAAAGATTATATAATCTTTCTTTATATACAATAAAATTAACAACAATAATGTTTGGCTTTACATACTAATATCATATATTTAGTTATGGTAGAACTGAGCTAGTAGGCAATAACAAAGATTTTGAAGGAAAAAAAATAAATAAATAAAAAATTAAAGCTCTCTCTACAATTCTACCTTGACTGAAAATAATTTAAAGAATTGCCTAAAAAGGAAGAGGAAATTTAAATGAATACTTGTCATCTAGTCTATCTCATTAGTGATTCTTTCTAATTTAAATGGCTGATCTGTTTACATGGAAATAAATTGATTGTCATTAAAATAAAAATATTTATGAATACCAATAATGCAAAAGTTGAAAAAAAAAAAAAAAAGTATATCATGCAATTTACATTATTTTTAAAGCTATAATTAAAATGATGGTGATTTAAGTACAATTATAAGAAAAGTATTGACAACACTCCTTGTTAGCAACATTATCATGATCTTCACTTAAATAACGGCAGTCCGTTGGAGGCACTATAACAAATGCCTGTAAGCCAAAATATGCTATTGACAATTGATACTTAGAACTCAAAAAATGCCATCTCTGTTTATGTGATGGGTGATATCTCTAGATACCTGATTTTCTGAATATTCATCTGCTGTTTTTATGGTATCAACAGAATATCTTGGGAATGTATGTGGATCTGTCATTGAAGTGTAGTATTTATGTGCTTCTTGAGCTACTGGTGATTTCTTAAATACCAATTGTTTTCCTCTACTTGTGTACACTAGCTTAAATCATTCTGTTATAAATAAGTTTGTGTGAAGATCACTAATAAGTTATAAACTTTTTGTTTGGAAATGTTCAATGTTTTACATTAATACTGTATCATATGTTAGAGATAATCTTTTATTTTTTAAAAAAATATATATATATTTTTATTTCCAAATACAATCACTAAAACTTATTTTAAAACGTAACAAAAGTATTCCAGTTTAGAGCTATATAGATATTTACTCAGAAATATATGCATAAATATTATGAGATATCTATGTTATAATATATTGTTTCTTATTTATCTTTCAATGCAATTGTTCTTATTGGCAGGATCTATCATTAGGAGTAGTATCTCTATTGCACTAACTGGTATGACTGAAAAAAATCAGCCAAGCTTTTGGGCATGCAAGCCCTTCTCAAGGTCTGAAATAAAGGCAGTAAATTTAAAAGCAGAATACAAGGTTAGAATAATAGCTTTGAGTTTATTTAGATATGTATCAGTTAGGCAATCTGTGAAACAAAAGATAGTTTAGGAGGATTAGACAACAAGAGAAAAGAAAGAAAGACAGAAAGAAAAAGAAATTAGAGATAGGGAAATTATCTCCTTGGGTAGAGGAGACTCTTTAACAGATGTGGTTTGAAACATGTATAGATTAGAGAAAAAGGAGAAGTAAATGGTTAATCAGCTATAAAACAAATTTCTCCTGTCCTCCCCTTCCTTTCCCAAATGGAGGACAGAATCAGAAAAGTAAAAGTGTAAATACTCATAGGTTGAGATAAAGACAGTTTACTAGGTAAAGCAAAACTGTACATGCAGTCAAAGCAAAATAAGGAATTAATTCATTACTTTCCATTAGGAGGCAGGTGTTCAGCCACTTCCAGGAAAGCATTGCTCATCACACTGCCACAGCAGCTAAAACTATGATACTGAATAAGCTCATAGAAAAAAAAGTATATATACAGGAAATGGGGAATGGCTTTGGGTGTTTAGAATGTCATACAAAGTATTTTATATTTTTATTCTGTTGCTTAATTTACATAGTCAGTTTGCTAATCATATTTTAAAAGATCTGAAAGCAATAGGTTAGCAAAAGAGATCAGTGTATAAATACACATATAAGAGTTAAAAAACAAAGAAGCTCATTCTAATATCTAGATTCACTGAAGTGAAGAAAAAAGGAATTTGAAAGGAACGAATTCCGTGATCCTGACTACCAAGGACACACTGGTCATCTGATCCACAGAGCTGCTAATCAATAGGCTAATTATCTGAGTAATGATGGCTGCTCAGATCTCATATCTTTTAGGTAAATAAGCCTCTGCTTTCACAGGCAAGCTGTATTCTTGATTTTTGGAGAACTGACAGTTATTTTGTTTTGTTGGTTTTGTTGCTGTTTTATTTTTTGTTTGTTTCATTGGTTATTGTTAGTAGTTTTATTTTTAAGACAGAAAGTTTATCTCAGAAGCCCTAACTGAAGATAACAAAGACAAAAATTTACTGAAGGATTGTCGTGGTTTAACCTGGCTGGCAGCTAAATACCACGCAGCCGTTCGCTCACCCTCCCCCCTCCCTCTCTGGGACGGGGGAGAGAAATGGAAAGTGAAGCCCGTGAGTTGAGATAAAGACAGTTTAATAAGACAGGAAAATAATAATAACAAAATAATAATAACAATAATAACAATAATGTTACAATGGTGATAATAGGAAAGTAATAATAATATGTACAAACAAGTGATGCACAATGCAATTGCTCACCACCCGCTGACCGATGCCCAGCTTAACCCCGAGCAGTCCGGCCCCCTCCCCCCGGCTAGCCACCCCTATATATTGTTTAGCATGACGTCAGATGGTATGGAATACCCCTTTGGCTAGTTTGGGTCACCTGTCCTGGGTCTGTCCCCTCCCAGCTCTTACTGCACCCCCAGCCTGCCTGTTGGCAGGACAGAGTGAAAGGCTGAGATGTCCTTGGCTTGGTATAAGCACTGCTCTGCAACAATTAAAACATCGGGGTGTTATCAGCACTCTTCTCATCCTAAGCCAAAACATAGCATTCTACCAGCTACTAGGAAGAAAATTAACTCTGTTCTAACTGAAACCAGGACATCTATCCACCCCTTATTCCATACCATTTATGTCATGCTCAGGTTACACTCTTTTCCATACATTCTAATTAGTCACCTACAGTAGTCATAGTAGTGATAACATACAGTATTATATAGTAATTAACAAGGTACAATTCAGTTCATGGGCTATTCTCACCCAGTATTAAATCTCCTTGAGGTACACACCGGACCTCTCCGTTCTTTTGCATCACCCACCAAGTGTATCCAGGTCCCTGAGCGAAAACAATTCCACAAATATGTTTGCCTTTTCCTGAGGCAGGAGTAGCCCAGACTGTTTTACCCAGCATATTTCTTACATGCACTACAGGAACTTTATCCCCATCTACAGTACGTAACAGGTTTGATTGGGCAGGTCCAGCTCGGTTGGCAGATCCCCTAGTATTGACTAACCAGGTGGCCTTTGCCAAATGCGTATCCCAGTTTTTGAATGTTCCAGCGCCCATTGCTTTCAATGTAGTCTTTAACAGTCCGTTGTATTGTTCAACTTTCCCGGAGGCTGGTGCATGATAGGGGATGTGATACACCCACTCAATACCATGTTCTTTGGCCCAAGTGTCTATAAGGTTGTTTCGGAAATGAGTTCCATTGTCTGACTCTATTCTTTCTGGGGTACCATGTCGCCATAGTACTTGCTTTTCAAGGCCCAGGATAGTGTTCCGGGCGGTGGCATGAGGCACAGGATATGTTTCCAGCCATCCGGTGGTTGCTTCCACCATTGTAAGTACGTGGCGCTTGCCATTGCGAGTTTGAGGGAGTGTGATGTAATCAATCTGCCAGGCCTCTCCATATTTATATTTCAGCCATCGTCCTCCATGCCAAAGAGGCTTTGACCGTTTGGCTTGCTTGATTGCAGCACATGTTTCACAGTCATGAATAACCTGTGCTATAGCGTCCATGGTCAGGTCCACCCCTCGATCACGAGCCCATCTGTATGTTGCATCTCTACCTTGATGGCCTGAGGTGTCATGGGCCCATCGGGCTATAAATAATTCACCTTTATGCTGCCAATCCAGGTCCACCTGAGCTACTTCAATCTTAGCAGCCTGATCCACCTGCTGGTTGTTTTGATGTTCTTCAGTAGCCCGATTCTTGGGCACATGAGCATCTACGTGACGTACTTTCACAGCCAGGTTCTCTACCCGAGCAGCAATATCTTGCCACAATGCAGCAGCCCAGATGGGTTTGCCCCTACGCTGCCAGTTGTTTTGCTTCCATTGCTGTAACCATCCCCACAGGGCATTTGCTACCATCCATGAATCGGTGTAGAGATAGAGAACTGGCCATTTTTCTCATTCAGCAATGTCTAAAGCCAGCTGAATGGCTTTCACTTCTGCAAACTGACTCGATTCACCTTCTCCCTCAGCAGCTTCTGCAACTCGTCGTGTAGGGCTCCATACAGCAGCCTTCCATCTCCGATGCTTCCCCACAATACGACAGGACCCATCAGTGAACAGGGCATATTTCTTTTCATTCTCTGGTAACTGGTTGTACAGTGGGGCTTCTTCAGCATGACCCACCTCCTCCTCGGATGATATCCCAAAGTATTTGCCTTCTGGCCAGTCCATAATCACTTCCAATATTCCTGGGCGACTGGGGTTTCCTATTCGAGCCCGCTGAGTAATCAGTGCAACCCACTTGCTCCACGTAGCATCAGTTGCATGATGCGTAGAAGAGACCCTTCCCTTGAACATCCAGCCTAGTACTGGCAATCGGGGTGCTAGGAGGAGCTGCACTTCAGTACCGACCACCTCCGAAGCAGATCGAACTCCTTCATATGCTGCCAATATCTCCTTTTCAGTTGGAGTATAGCGGGCCTCAGATCCTCTGTATCCCCGACTCCAAAACCCCAGGGGCCGACCTCGAGTTTCCCCAGGTTCTTTCTGCCAGAGGCTCCAGGTGGGGCCGTTCTCCCCGGCTGCAGTGTAAAGCACATTCTTTACATCTGGTCCTGTTCGAACTGGCCCAAGGGCTACTGCATGGACTATTTCCTGCTTGATTTGTTCAAACGCTTGTCGTTGTTCAGGGCCCCATTCAAACTCATTCTTCTTACGGGTTACTTGGTAGAGCGGGTTTACAATCAGACTGTAATTTGGGATGTGCATTCTCCAAAACCCCACAACACCTAGGAAAGTCTGTGTTTCTTTTTTGTTAGTTGGTGGAGACATAGCTGTTATTTTGTTGATCACATCCATTGGGATTTGACGACGTCCATCTTGCCATTTTATTCCTAAAAACTGGATCTCTCGTGCAGGTCCTTTGACTTTATTTTGTTTTATGGCAAAACCGGCTTTCAGAAGGATTTGGACTATTTTCTTCCCTTTCTCGAAAACTTCCTCTGCTGTGTCACCCCACACAATAATATCATCGATGTACTGCAGGTGTTCAGGAGCTTCCCCCTGCTCTAGTGCAGACTGGATCAGCCCATGGCAAATGGTAGGGCTGTGTTTCCACCCGTGGGGCAGCCGATTCCAAGTATATTGGACTCCCCTCCAAGTGAAGGCAAATTGTGGCCTGCACTCTGCTGCTAGAGGGATGGAGAAAAATGCATTAGCGATATCAATTGTGGCATACCACTTGGCTGCCTTCGATTCAAGTTCGTACTGAAGTTCCAGCATGTCCAGCACTGCAGCACTCAGTGGTGGCGTCACTTCGTTCAGGCCACGATAGTCCACTGTTAGTCTCCACTCGCCATTAGATTTTCGCACTGGCCATATGGGACTATTGAAAGGTGAATGAGTCTTGCTGATCACTCCTTGGCTCTCCAATTGACGAATTAGCTTATGGATGGGAATCAGGGAGTCTCGGTTAGTGCGATATTGCCGCCAGTGCACAGTTGTGGTAGCGATTGGCACTTGCTGTTCTTCGACCCTCAGCAACCCCACAACAGAGGGGTCCTCTGAGAGACCAGGCAAGGTAGATAATTGTTTAATGCCCTCTGTCTCTAAGGCAGCTATACCAAAAGCCCAACGGAACCCTTTTGGGTCCTTGCAATACCCTCTTCTAAGATAGTCTATGCCAAGGATACATGGAGCATCCGGGCCAGTCACAATGCGGTGCTTTTCCCACTCATTCCCAGTCAGACTCACTTCAGCCTCCAATACAGTCAACTGCTGAGATCCGCCTGTCACTCCACAAATATAGATGGGCTCTGGTCCTTTATATCTCGATGGCATTATAGTACATTGTGCACCGGTGTCTACTAAAGCCTTATACTTCTGTGCGTCTGACGTGCCAGGCCATCGAATCCACACAGTCCAATAAACTCGATTGTCCCTTTCCTCCCCCTGGCTGGAGGCAGGGCTCCCCTAATCCTGGTCAGAATCTTCTTCATTTCTGTGTTTGAAGGACTGTCTGCTGGAAGTTGGAGCAGCAAACTTTTCAGAGAATCCCTTTTTCTTGATTGTTTTCTTTTGCAACTCACGTATCTGTGTCTCTAGGGTCGCGGTAGATTTTCCATCCCATTTTCTCATGTCCTCTCCATGGTCTCGTAAGTAAAACCACAGGGTGGCACGGGGTGAGTACCCACCATATCGTCTTCCTTGTGTGGATGAACGCCTACCCCTGATAGCTGAGACACTGCTCTGTACAGGTACGGAGGAGAATAATCTCTCTTCAAGTTGGTGAACCTTTTCAGAAAGTTTCTCCACAGTGTTCTCTTTTGGTCGGTGGACACTGGTTGGTTCAGGTGGGGATGAAGATAGATTCTCTTTGAGTTGGTGGAACTCTTCAGAAAGTTTCTCCACAGCTGAGACGCAGGCCTGTAAGGAAGAGGAGAGACTTTCTTCGTACTGCCGGAGTTGTTTAGCCACTTCATCCACTGTGGGTTCCTCATCCTCTTTCCAGGCCATTATTGCCAATGAGCTGGCATATGATGATGGTGCACTCCGTACAAACTTCCGCCACATGGGTCGTGTACACCTGACTTCATCTGGATCTTTGGATGTTTGTCTGAGGTCTGGATCCTCATAAATCACTTCCCGTACGGTTAATTCCCTCAGGTACTGGATTCCCTTCTCCATAGTGGTCCACTTGCCTGGTAGACATAAAAGTTCTTCCTTGAAGGGATACCTTTCCCTCACAGCTGAGAGGAGACGCCTCCAGAGGCTGTGAGATTGTGCTCCATCTGCAATTGCTTTGTCAATGCCTGCGTCTCTAGCAAGGGATCCCAGTCGCTTGGCTTCCCTGCCGTCTAATTCCACACAATTGGCTCCAGAGTCCCAGCATCGGAGCAGCCAGGTGACAAGCTGCTCACCTATACAGCGACCAAAATCTTTTCGCACATCTCGTAACTCACGCTCATTTAGGCTTCGGGTAGTTACTGTTGATTTTTCAGCATCCTCATCTTCCTCCTCCTGAACCCTTGATGGCCCAGCGTCGTCGTCGTCTCCGTCGTCTCTATACCTAGATTTGGCAGAAGATTCTCTGCGTTCTAAACGACCTGAATCTCTATACCATTTTTTCACCTTCTCTACAGGGGCAGCTTGCACTGCTACTGCTCGTTTCTCTGACCTTGTTACAGGGTCTGCCACAGAGGTTGGAATACTCTCCGCAGGGTCAACTTGCACTGCTACTGCTCGTTTCTCTGACCTTGTTACAGGGTCTGCCACAGAGGTTGGAATACCCTCTGCAGGGTCGACTTGCACTGCTACAGCTCTTTTCTCTGACCCAGCCACAGGAGCTGGAGCGGCTGCAGGAACTGGAGTTGGAGCAGTTGCAGGAGCTGGGACTGGAGTAGCAGCAGGAGCTGGAACTGGAGCGGCTGCAGGAGCTGGAACTGGAGCAGCTGCAGGAGCTGGGACTGGAGCAGCTGCAGGAGCTGGGGCTGGAGCGGCTGCAGGAGCTGGGGCTGGAACAGCTGCAGGAGCTGGGACTGGAGCGGCTGCAGGAGCTGGGACTGGAGCGGCTGCAGGAGCTGGGACTGGAGTGGTTGCAGGAGCTGGGACTGGAGCATCTGCAGGAACTGGGACTGAAGCGGCTGCAGGAGCTGGGACTGGAGCAGCTGCAGGAGCTGGAACTGGAGTGGCTGCAGGAGCTGGAATTGGAGTGGCTGCAGGAGCTGGAACTGGAGCATCTGCAGGAACTGGGACTGGAGCATCTGCAGAAGCTGGGACTGGAGCGGCTGCAGAGTCCACCGTAGGGGTCACAGTGGCCGTTGGATCTGTCACAGGGCTTGGAGTGGCCGCAGGGTCTGTCACTAAGTTGATAGCAGTATCAATGGCAGCTCGATAGGCATGAGCCAGGCCCCAGCATGTTACAATGATTTGTGTTACTTTGGAACTGCCAGAATCATGACACCTTTTTCTCAAGCATTCTGCCAGTTTTTGAGGATTTTGCAGTTGTTCAGGGGTGAATTTCCAAAACACTGGGGGTGCCAACTGCTCTAGATGCCTGCCCATATCCTCCCATACTCCCTGCCACCCACAACTATACTGCCTCCGTGCAGATCTCCGGATGAGCTTCCTAAGTAGTTGTTTAACTTTAAGCAGAACCTGAAGTGCATTCAGGAGGCAGAACAACAAGACTATGCTGGTCTGAGTATCCCAAGGATATTCAATATCTTGGAGAGCTATTGTAGCAAGCTCGGAGGGTAAGAGGGTGGTGAAGGAGGAAGGCATAGTGATCCAGGAGGATACAGGGGTGGTGAAGGAGAAAGGGAGAGTAATCAAGTAAGAAAAAATATCTTCCCCTTTCCCCTCCACAGATTGACTCCCTAATGGAAAAAAACAATAGGTATAATTGCTAATAGTTTCCAAGATACAGTTTCCAAAATACAGAGTCGACGATGTTACTGAGTACAAATACCAAGTTAGAGTCATGACCAGATATCTCATCGTCTCATAAGCCATTGCTACAACACTCAGTACCATAATGATCTGAAACCAGGGCCCGGAGAGGATAAACAACATGACAGAGAGCAAATACGGAAAATAATGTACTATAATACTCAATTTGGAAAACAGGCGCAGCAGAGTTGAGATTAAAGCGATCAGCATTATGACAAGTGACTATTAAGCAGGTCTAATACTTACACCAATTTTAGTTTAACACACTGTGGTCAGATCTGCCGTTATCTCAACCTTTCGAGCCCCACGTTGGGCGCCAAAAAGACTGTCGTGGTTTAACCCGGCTGGCAGCTAAATACCACGCAGCCGTTTGCTCACCCTCCCCCCTCCCTCTCTGGGACGGGGGAGAGAAATGGAAAGTGAAGCCCGTGAGTTGAGATAAAGACAGTTTAATAAGACAGGAAAATAATAATAACAAAATAATAATAACAATAATAACAATAATGTTACAATGGTGATAATAGGAAAGTAATAATAATATGTACAAACAAGTGATGCACAATGCAATTGCTCACCACCCGCTGACCGATGCCCAGCCTAACCCCGAGCAGTCCGGCCCTGTCCCCCCGGCTAGCCACCCCTATATATTGTTTAGCATGACGTCAGATGGTATGGAATACCCCTTTGGCTAGTTTGGGTCACCTGTCCTGGGTCTGTCCCCTCCCAGCTCTTACTGCACCCCCAGCCTGCCTGTTGGCAGGACAGAGTGAAAGGCTGAGATGTCCTTGGCTTGGTATAAGCACTGCTCTGCAACAATTAAAACATCGGGGTGTTATCAGCACTCTTCTCATCCTAAGCCAAAACATAGCATTCTACCAGCTACTAGGAAGAAAATTAACTCTGTTCTAACTGAAACCAGGACAAGGATATACAAGAAATAAAAAGTTAATGATTTTAGGAAAAGAAAAGCTTTTTACCTTGGGGTTATGTTTGCGTCTTTTTGAGATGATGTTTTAATGGATGAAGGGGCAATTTAAGATTATGGCTAGGTGCAAAACTTTGGATTTAATGTCCGGTAGCTATAGGCATATCACTGTTACTTATATAAGGCATGCATGTGTACTTTGGTTCAGTCATCTTTATCAACTGAAGAAACTGAAAGGAGAACAAATTTAAATTTTCATGTATAAAGCTAAAAAATTTAATAAATCAACAGAGAAATATAGTCATGAAACTCTATTTCTTATAACATGAAAACAATTAATGAAACTATTCTTTTTAGTTTTAAGAAAACAGAGTGCTTTCCATCAGTTTTCTTCCAGTTAAGTTTGTATAAGGCTAGAGCAATGACTACAAGATTGAGCAAAAAGTAGATGTGTTTACATCAGAAAGTATTTTTATATTTCAACATGCATATGCAAATAAATTTGTATACAAACAAAAAAACTGTAATTTGACATGGTTCATTTTAATTCATATTAAAAACCTGTATTCATAGTTAAATACTGCATTCAAAGAAGATCATGGGAACACTGTTCAGTAACATGTAACTAAATGATGCTAAAATAGTGTCCTCACGTGTTTGAAATGGATGTACACTCTTTGTTTATATACTGCTCAAGATGCAGTATCTTGAAGCATCTTTGGGAAGAAAAACAGATTTTCACTTCTTGGGAAAGTAAAGGGCTATTGTCAGTAAAGAGTTAAAAGCAAACAGTGTAGTGATTTCTGGATTACTAACGTTTGTTTTTTTAGTAATTGTAATTTAGTAATAGGACAGCTGTTTCCTATACACACTGAAGTTGATCTGAAAGGATTTGTCAAGCAGATCAGGTTATTTCAGCATCTTATGCTCAAGGCAGAATAATACAGTGAACTGTGGTGGACACTAAATTTTAAGGAAAACAATGGAATAATTATCATTATTATGCAAAGTGGAAAGAAAAACCCTGACAGATTTTTGAGTGAAGGTGAAATGACTTCTGCTCAGGATATTTTTTCATCATGGATTTTATGGCTTTCAGGAAAAAATATGTGTAGTGTTAATGTACAGTAAAAATACTTTTAAGCTGCTGAAGAGCCAATAATACCAATTCTTGAAAATCTGTATTTGCCTAGGAAAACAAAACAAAACAAAACACTATGTATATATACACACTCTCTCTATATATACAACTATATATATATAATTGTGTTCATAGTTTTATGCATAGTTTTACGTGCAGTAAATAAGGCCCACTTCTGCAACAGCATGTTCAATATTGGTTTTATAACACTGGTTTATAAATGAGTGACATCAGTATGTAACTGGAATTACAGTGCAATAACTTTAAATGCCTATGACTATCCCAAAATATGAGAGAAATATCTCAATTAAGCACAATTATCAGCCAAGCAAATGGAATACAATCATTTAGAGATATATTGGAAATTAAAGGTCTAATCCCCCAAAGCATACTAACATCAAAAATGTTTGTGGATAGAAGGAAATTAAAAATGATAAAGCCGACAGAACCAATAGTTCAATAAATTGGGCATGACCATGAAAGCACAGATTCATCACAGTCTTCTAAACTGTTTGATCAAGCTGTTGAGTGTTAGAATAATTTTTTTCTTGAGAATTTCACATGGTGTAATCACATAAAAAGGCTCGATAGGCTGTGTGGCCAGGGAAAAAAAAAAAAAAAAAAAGAGCTGGTTGTCAAGCTATGCAGCAAAATAAAATGGAGATGGAGTTTGTTAGAAAAGGTGCTCATAATTATCAGTTATGTGAAACCACAGGGATGCAGTAGTTATATGAGATGCCAGATTAAATTCCTAAATTAAATGTGGGGACTAATTTGTAACTGAGGCTTTCCTTACAGTAATAACAGTTGCAGAAAAATGCTTTTGTTTTACCAGAAGGTCAAGGGAGTAATAAACAGAAGTAGTTTTATTGCTTATGGGTTGTTTTATTTATTTATTTGTTATTCTTCTGGCAGGATGTTGTCTTCTGATTGCTATTACTCGATTCTATTTATTATTATTATTATTATTATTATTATTATTCACCTTTTATTTATGTTTGCCAAGACACACAGCAACAGCATCTCTTTGAACAATATTTACCTACCTATGCCCTGGATTTTTCTTTTTATTCTGCTCATTTCAGAGATGCATCTATAGTTATTCAAAATTGATGCACTCCATGAATTAAACTACAACACCTGATTAAAAAGTGTCTGATAACAGATGATTATTTTCTTGTATGTATTAAATGTTCAGAATGTCATCTGATTAAACAAATTTGCTTTGTTATTTGGAGCAAATAAAATGTTATGAACACAGATGAAGCAAACACCTTTAAAATTTCAAACAAAATTTCAAATAAAATTTCTACAGGCAGCTGACTTCTACAGGCAGCTGACAAAAGTTGTGAAATCATCAGCGCTTGTTCTTGTGGGGGACTTCAACTTCCAAGATATATCCTGGAAGCACAACACAGCCCAGAGAAAGTAGTCTAGGAGGTTTCTGGAGAGCGTGGAAGATAGATTCCTGACACAGCTGGTTAGTGAGCCTACCAGGAGAGATGCCCCACTAGACCTTCTCTTCACAAACAGAGAAGGAAACTATCTTGGGCAAAGTGACCATGAAATGGTAGAATTCTCCATTCTTGGAGAAGCCAGGAAGGGGACGAGTAAAACCGCTGTATTGGACTTCCTGAGGGCTGACTTTGAGCTGTTCAGGACACTGGTTGGTAGAGTCCCATGGGAGGTGGTTCTGAAGGGCAGAGGAGTCCAGGAAGGCTGGGCACTCTTCAAGAAGGAAATCTTAATGGCGCAGGAGCGGTCTGTCCCCATGTGCGCAAAGACGAGCTGGCAGGGAAGAAAACCAACCTGGTTAAACAGAGAATTGTAGCTTGATCTTAGGATAAAAAAGAGGGTTTACAATCTTTGGAAAAAAAGGTGGGCCACTCAGGAGGACTATAAGGATGTTGCGAGGTGGTGCAGGGACAAAATTAGAAAGGCCAAAGCTCATCTGGAGCTCAATCTGGCTACTGCCATCAAAGATAACAAAAAATGTTTTAACAAATACATTAATGCAAAACGGAGGACTAAGGCGAATTTCCAGCCTTTACTAGATGTGGGGGGTAACTTAGTTACAAAAGATGAGGAAAAGGTGGAGGTGCTTAATGCCTTCTTTGCCTCAGTCTTTAGCGGCAATACCGGTCGTTCTCTGGATACTCAGTACCCTGAACTGGTGGAAGGGGATGGGGAGCAGGATGTGGCCCCCACTATCCATGAGGAAATGGCTGGTGACCTGCTATGGCACTTGGATGTATGCAAGTCAATGGGGCCAGATGGGATCCACCTGAGGATACTGAGAGAACTGGCGGAGGAGCTGGCCAAGCCGCTTTCCATCATTTATCAGCAGTCCTGGCTATCGGGGGAGGTTCCACTTGACTGGCGGCTAGCAAACGTGACGCCCATCTGCAAGAAGGGCCGGAAGGCAGACTCGGGAAACTAGAGGCTTCTCAGTTTGACCTCAGTGCCAGGGAAACTCATGGAGCAGACTACCTTGAGTGTCATCACGTGGCACTTGCAGGGCAACCAGGTGATCAGGCCCAGTCAGCATGGGTTTGTGAGAGGCAGGTCCTGCTTGACAAACCTGATCTTCTTCTATGACAAAGTGACACGCTTGGTGGTTGAGGGAAAGGCTGTGCATGTGGTCTCCCTTGACTTCAGTAAGGCTTTTGACACCATTTCTACAACTTTCTCCTCAAGAAACTGGCTGCACTTAGCTTGGACTGACATACTCTTCGTTGGGTTAAAAACTGGCTGATCGATGATCTGTATGAGGGCATCGAGTGCACCCTCAGTAAGTTCGTAGATGACACCAAGTTAGGTGCGTGTGTCGATCTGTTCAAGGGTAGGAAGGCTCTGCAGGAGGATCTGGATAGGCTGCACCGATGGGCTGAGGTCAACTGTATGAAGTTCAACAAGGCCAAGTGCCAAGTCCTGCACCTGGGGTGCAATAATCCCAAGTAGAGCTACAGGCTGGGAGATGAGTAGCTGGAAAGCTGTCTGGTGGAGAAGAACCTGGAAGGACATCGAGGTACTCAAAAGAGTCAAGAGAAGGGCGACAAAGCTGGTGAGGGGTCTGGAGAACAAGTCCTATGAGGAGTGGCTGAGGGAGCTAGGCTTGTTCAGCCTGGAGAAAAGGAGGCTCAGGGGTGACCTTATTGCTCTTTATAAGTACATTAAAGGAGGCTGTAGTGAGGTGGGGGTTGGTCTATTCTCCCACATGCCTGGTGACAGGACGAGGGGGAATGGGCTCAAGTTGCACCAGGGGTGTTTTAGGCTGGATCTTAGGAAGAACTTCTTTACTGAGAGGGTTGTGAGGCATTGGAAAAGGCTGCCCAGGGAAGTGGTTGAGTCACTATCCCTGGAAGTCTTTAAAAGACGTTTAGATATTGAACCTAGCGATATGGTTTAGTGGAGGACTTGTTAGTGTTAGGTCAGAGGTTGGACTCGATGATCTTGAGGTCTCTTCCAACCTAGACAATTCTGTGATTTTGTGAAACCATGGCATGTTTTGGCCTAATTTGTATTGTGTTATTAAAAACATCAGTATGATAATAAAAATACTGCCTAGGTTAAAGTAATGTCTTTTATTAAATACCTTCTACAAAATGATAATCCAGAAGTGACACTTCAAGATAACTTCAGAAAACACCTCAAGTTATTTTTAGTTCTGAATTAATGGTTGTATAGCTCTGAATGAACTAATTGTGCAATTAAATGACTGTCATTCAAATTAAGAGCTCATTTTTCCAGCTTTTACATAGATTTTGAGGAAAGAGAGGCACTTTCAGGTGGTAAGACAGTCCATCTAAAACTTAGGATAAATAGATTTCTCTAACATGCCAATTAAAGGCAGTTTGATTCAGTAAGTGGACAGGATATTTCTTTGGACATTTTCAAAGCACATTTACATTCAGGATATACACAGGCAATCTGGGCACTTTATGAGATTTAGATCGACAGTCTAACTTAAATGACAAACACATCCAACTTAATATATAAAAGTAGATTAAGTGTTTGATCCCCATTATTTACTAATTTTCTTCTTCTAATTCTGTTCTAAATTTTACTTTTGAATATGAAGTGTATTCATATGTCATATAAATTGTATTGCCTTCCTTGTTGAAATGGTCTTACTGTAACAATGAATTTGTGCATAGTATCAAGATGAGAAATCTTACTTCTGTTTATATTAATCATAGCAGACTTATCCCGTAAAACAATGGAAGGAATTACATGCTTCACTACCAATTGTGTCAGATACACAGTTTTATATATGCCTATGATTTGCTCTGATGTGAGTGCTTTTGTGGGAAGTGAAGAAGATACCTAAATGAATATTCCATAATCTAACTCTTCAAACTCCTGTTGGAAACTGGAATTCACAGATCTTTCCTGTGCCTTTCAAATTTCATTTGACTCATCTACCACGATCTAAGGTGAACACTGTATGTTCAGTCTTACCAACTCAGAAATTATTTTCTGATAGTACAGAAAATAGAGCATAATAATACAGCATACATAATAATACACCACTGAATTAAACATTGCTGTTTAATAATAATAATAATAATAATAATAATAATAATAATAATAATAATAATAATAATAATAAAGTTGTGATTGTAAAGACTGTTATGAGGTTAATAGTAAGATTTTATTACACCTTTATTTAAACACCTTTGTAAGCAGACTTACAACACTGCCTTACAACCATATTTTATATTCTGAACTTCAATTCATTTTAGTATTTGAACATCACATCTACAGTCACTAGCCTTAGTTTGGTACCTACTGCCATGAGAAAATCTACAATATCTTGGTCTGCTATGGCTGGTAGATATGAAATATTGACGGGAGGTTTGATTATGTTAGGACTAACAGATAAAACAAAATGACCTAGCTCATCTTAAATGATACATAATTAGGTAAATGGGATAAAAATAAGCAGTGAAAAAAAGTGAATATCAAGATAAAGCATCCAGAACTAGTAAGTTCTATTAGCAATGGGATGAATTTTCTAGAAGTGGAGAGATTTTACAACACTATAGTTTGATAAAGTTATGCTGAAGAATACTTACGTATAAGCATTATGTAATGGGGTTTGGACCCGATGATCTCTCAAGGTCCCTTCCAACCCCTACAATTCTGTGATTCTGTCATAATTTGGCGATGGAACATACAAGTTGACCTAATAGATCTTTCCTAATTTCTAATCTTTCTCTCCATGGAGAGACTTCCTATATATCATCATAATTATATTACTCTAAATTAATGTAATAAACCATTATTAACTAATTGTTTTGCAGTATTTACATACTCCCCTTTATTCTATTGAATAATATGTTTTTAGCTTAAGTATACATATTTTTTTCCTAGCACTCTTAAAAATATCTTGTTGCATCTGCATTTATTTTTTTATTTAATTAAAATAATCAAAATGTAGAGGCTCCTTGACCCAAAGAGGCTAGAAGGATAATAACAAAGGCATATGTATTAGTCAAGACTTTATGTAAATTAAATATTCTGCTAGTCAATAAAATAAAACAATATGAAAGTACTGAAGGATTAAACAACTATTATTTTTATTTTAGGTGTTAATGTTTATTATTCTAATGTGAAAAACAGGTAAGATT
Source organism: Netta rufina (assembly GCF_964035555.1). Classification (NCBI taxonomy): domain Eukaryota; kingdom Metazoa; phylum Chordata; class Aves; order Anseriformes; family Anatidae; genus Netta; species Netta rufina. Next base: position 38,094,006 of record NC_140123.1, on the reverse strand, counting down.
CACATTAAAGTTCAAATAATTATAACTAGAAAAATGGTATAGGGCTATGTTTAAGAGATGTACATGTGTGGTGCTTACCTGTTGGCTCTGTTAAATCACAAGAATATTACATTTTGCTGGTACATGCAGCTGGAGTGCCCTGTATCCATTTTGAATATAGATGCAAGATGACAAGGAAATGACTTCAAATTGTGCCAGGGTAGGTTCAGGTTGGAAATTAGGGGAATTTTCTTCTCAAAAATAACAGTTACGCATTGAAACAGGTTGCCCAGGAAGGTGGTGAAGTCACTATCCCTGGGGGTGTTTAAGAAAAGGTTGGATGTGGTACTTAGGGATGTGGTTTAGTGGTTGGTATTGGTGGTAGGGGGATGGTTGGACCAGACGATCTTGGAGTTTTTTTCCAATCTTAAAGACTATATGATTCCATGATTACTCTCCCAGACATTGTTTTGGGGACATTGTTTCTAGTAAGAAGCTCTGATTAGGCTATTTTATCATGGGTACTGCTGGTTCTGTAATTTTAACTGGTGGAGAAAGTTTTAACATTAACTTGGCCTGCAGACAGATGACAGATACATTGCTCAGTCCGTCAGTATAGACATAGGTTTAGATTCTAGGGGCCTCCCTGAAATGGAATTTTGAGCAAGTCCAAATACTAAACACACAGAAGACATCTATTTAACTGAAATGAAATATGGAACAGAGAAAGAACTGATGCACAACATGAAAATTAATTTAAAGGATCATTCTTGTATCTCTCTCTCTCTCATGACCAGGGTACTCATGAACTAAATGTTAGTAAAGTAATTTTGGTAGTACAGAATAGAAACCAGAATACGATATATCATTAGAGCAAATGATTCTCTCTGTTGAATTTACAAAGATAACATATGTATTTTATATTAATAATAAATTGATTTATAAGGAATGTTCTTAATCTCTTCTTATCTCAGGAGAACTAGTCTAAATAATTTAATATCATTTTAAATACGAGCTTGTCTCCCAGTCTGAAAATTTAAAAAAAATACTGTAAGTTTCTGGAATATTAACCAACAGTTTGAAATTTGAGAATATAATTTTCTAGTTTCAACTGACAGCATACAAAAACTTGACTGCTATGTATGCTGAAACATTCTTTGTTTCATTTGAGAAACACAAAAACAGAGTGTATTTTTTGTTGATTTAGAAGTCTCAAATGGCTTTTTTTTTTTAAATAATTTACTTTTGACATTGTTTGTTACAAAATTAATAATTTTAAGTGACAAATGGATTGGATTGATAGTATCAGAAATACATTAATCTATAAATAAGCTCCAGAAGTGAACAAAATATAGAATTCCCAGAATTGTTCAGCTAATCCTCTTTTTACACTGATCTAGAATGACCAGTATTCCCTAGGAGAATAATTCAATATCTAGGAGACAATTGTACTAAAATATATAAGATTTATGCAGTGTGCCACCATCATCAAAGACTGTTTCCCACAAGAAAACAGCTGAGACAAGCAAGCTGCTTTTATTTATAGGCTAAGCCATAGCTCTTTATTATACAAGCAGCATCTTTCAATTTATCAGAATATTTGTCTCACATTTATTATTTTAATCATTTCATATATTTTCCAGTATTATTTATGTACATGGACAGCATTTATCAGAGATCCAAGGAGTTCTAAAATCAGCTTTTTTCTATGGTGAGCTGAAAAACAAAACAAAACAAAACAAAAACACCACCCTGTATCTATTTGCAAAAAAGGAAATCAACTACTATCCCTATAGCCCTATAGTCAGCAGTATTTGTTGCTTTCCCTTTCAATTTCTCCATATACCAACAAATTTTTCTTCATTCATACAACAGTAGTCTAACTAGCAACGGAGTCCAGTGTTTTTCATTATATTTGAATATGAAAACATGTATATGAGCATGAAAATGAAAATATGAGCAGAAAACAAGAGAGTGTAAACAACGTAACAAGTCTATATAGTTTCAGAAACTGAAAACAGCAGATGTGCTTGAGGAATTTATTCCCATATAAGAGCATATCTCAGCAAACATATCTCAGAACAGCAGAAGAATACAGAAAAATGAATATAAATTCTCTGAAAGTGTTTCACTAAAAATCTTATTCATAACAGAACTCCAGACTAAAAAGGAAAATTTTCCATCGTCTGAAAAGTATTCAGATGAGAAACAAGATGACAATTCAGATGAGTTTCAAGAAATTAGAATTTGTTCTGAAAATAAATAAATAAATAAATAAATAAATAAATAAATAGAAATCGAGCATCACATTGTTTGCACCACCTGAAAAACAGCAGCACCCTGTTAATGAGACAAATGAAATAGACTTCGCAAGATATTTTGCAGAAGTGAGAAAAATCAAAGCAGCAATCCCTTTATTCAGGCATAAATCTTGCTATTAATCACACTTGAATTACCTGCAATGCTGGAAACTGTAGTGACTATATGTATGAAAGGCAGCTGAGAAGTATTTTGAGACTTTAAGTCTCAAAGGAATTATGAGTCAATACTAAAATCAATATTAAAATTAAAGCAAACTGACATAATATAACTTTCTGATACTATATAGCTTCCCAGGGAAGGTTTGGGTCCATACTCACACTGAACACAGAAAGTCCTGTCTTATTTGATATTAAGCTTTTCATTGTTATTTTTAAAATTAAACTCTTTTTCAGTTAAAACTGAAGTACCAGAATTTGATACAATTTTAAAGGCATTGCTTATGTTTTTCATGTCTAATACAGTGCAAGGTTATAAAACAGTATGAAAATAGACATTTTGCATATAACAAAAATAATAATAAAAAAAATCATAATGGATTTATATGATGGTATAAAACTTAGGAAACTTTTCTGAAATATGGAGACACTAGCAGAAATATCAGATAAGACAAGATGGACTTTTATTTTTCCTCCTATATTTCCTAGACTGCATTTGTGGAGAGATGGTATCAAAGATATTTATTAGATCACCAGTGGTAGGAAAGCAGTATGGTAAGATAAAAATAATTCTAAAAATATAATAATTATTTCACTTAATTGTATTATTATTTCACTTTAGTATATTTTCTCAATTTTTTCATAATTTTATCCTTGTTTTTTCTTGTTTTTAATGTCTTCCATTTTATACACTTTCTCGTCTTTCAGAGGTATTTCACCTCAAAGCACTGACATAGACAGGTAGGCCTTTCAGGACATCTAAATCGGTAGCTCTGTTACGGTCAGATCACTATGTTGCCAGTAAACAAATGGTCATAAATAATGTATAAAGGATGAAAGCCCTCCTCTTCCATTGCTGTAGCCAGCAGTTCATCTGCAGGCAATCCATCCATTTACCAATTAGAAAGTACATTTTGGTTCTCCCACATTAACTTGGAAAAGAAAAGAGAACTCATATTAGAAATTCTCAAGTTTTCTTCTAAACAATAAGTTAAAAAATTCCCTTTTCAGCATGAGATATCAGTCATGAGTGTTAACTTGCAAAAATAAATAAATAAATAAATAAATAAATAAATAAAGATGTTAGCTTTTTCTTTTTTTTTTTTTTTTTTCACTGGGGGCATGGGAAAGTGTTGTTAAAAACAAACAAGCAAACAAAAAGTACTTGACACATTTTAAAAGTTATATTTGTTTATGAAATATTTAACAAAAATGCCCCAAATTCTCTAAATAATCAAATAATCAAAGTTCTTCCTAACATCTGATCTAAATCTCCCCTCTTTTAGTTTAAAACCATTCCCCCTTGTCCATCAGAGCTCCCAAGTCCATCTGTGCAGGGCTGCTCTCCATGAGTTCTTCTCTCAGTCTGTACTCATGTCTGGGATTAGCCCAACCTAGGGAAGCACCTTGCACTTTGACTTGTTGAACCTCATTTGCGTGGGCCCACTTCTCAAGGTTGTCCAAGACCTCTACATGGTATTCCTTCTTTCTGTTGTATCGACTACATCATTCAGCTTCGTGTTTTCTGCAAAAAATCCTCAATCCCATGGTCTATGTCATTGATAAAGATATTAAAGAGCACCAATCGCAAGACAAACCTGAGGGACAGCACTCATCTCCAGCCTCCTCCTGGACATACATGTAGAGCTGTTGACTGCAACTCTCCAGATGCAGACATCCAGCCAATTCCTTATCCAGCAAATAGTCCTCCCTTCAAATCCAAAATAAGGTTGTCATATTGGACTGTCAAAAGCCTTACAGAAGTCCAAATAGATGACATTGGTCAGTCTTCCCTCGACAACTGATGCAATCACTCCATCACAGAAGTTTACCAGTGCTCAAGCTGGGAATGCAGATTTAGCTTCAAGGAGCTCTTGCAGAATAAATTCAAACACTCTTATCTTTAAAGAGATATTGTTCCCAAATGGGTGCTAATAAAATTTCAGGTGGACAAGAAAATGTACTATGCATACAGTTATGACTGAGTATACAATTGTAGTGGGTTGACCTGGCTAGCTTCCAGCTACCCACCTAGGCACTCTCTCACTCTCCCTCCTCAACAGGACATGGGAGGAAAATAAAAGAAAATGCTTGTGAGTTGAGGTAAAGACAGGAAGATCACTTACTAATAACCATCACTATCACTACAGATTCAACTAGGTAAAAAAAATAATAATTCAATTTATTGACAATAAAATAGACCTGAATAACTATTTAAGTCATCACAAAGACAAAAATTGCAACACCTTCCTCCCAGTCCCACCTTTTCTTTGACTCAACTTCATTCCTTCATTCCCAACTCCTTTTCCCAATTCAAGCAGCGCAGGGGGATGGGAATGGGGCTTATGGTCAATCCATAACAATTCCTCTCTGCTGCCCCTTCCTCCTCACACTTTCTCCCTGCTCCACTGTGGATCCTCTCCATAGTCTGCAGTACTTCAAGAAAAACCTTCTAAACCTTCTGCATGGAGTCCCCTGCAGTTACTTCAGAAAATGTCCACCTACTCCAGCGTGGTCCTTTACACGAGCTTCAGGGAAATAGCTGATCCACTGTGGCATTTTACAAAGGCTGCAGAGGAATCTTTCCTTTGACACCTGGAGACCTCTTCACCCTCCTTCTCTAACTTTGGTGTCTGCGTGTCTGCAGGTGTCTGTTGTTTCTCATGTTTTTCCTTCCTTCCTTCCTTCCTTCCTTCCTTCCTTCCTTCCTTCCTTCCTTCCTTCCTTCCTTCCTTCCTTCCTTCCTTCCTTCCTTCCTTCCTTCCTTCCTTCCTTCCTTCCTTCCTTCCTTCCTTCCTTCCTTCCTTCCTTCCTTCCTTCCTTCCTTCCTTCCTCTTTCTTCTCCCTATTCCTCTGTCTGCCTGTGTAGCATTCTGCCCTTTGTTAAATCTTTTCCTTCACACATCAGCATCTTGGATTCTGGTCTTAGTCCTGTGATGGAGCAGTTAGAGCTGGTTGGATTTGGCTGTGTCTGGCACAAGGCAACCCCAGTCCTTCCTCATAGAGCATATCCCTGCCGCCCTTCACTGACAGCACAGTGGCAAGTAAACAACATTGAATACATTGCACATCTTCATCCTGAGACATAATTAAACTATCTATCTGAGCTAGTTAGTCAGACAGAATTATGTGCCTGCTCCATAATGATCATCTGGGTAACATGGATATCCTTGTCATATCCATAAGGGATATGGCTTCTTATATTCCAAGATCTTTCAAAGTTCTTGGCCCATAAAGGCTTTTTGTGTGTGGTGCAACCATTGGACTCCACCTACTAACCAAGAGAGTTAGGCCCTTGCACACTGCCCACAAGTATGTATAGTCCATGCCTCCCCCTGGACTACAACTAATGCCATCAATTTAACGTATTGACTTCTGCCTCTTTATCTTTGTCTGTTTACAGGGATTAGTTCAGCTGGATTGAAAGCAACAACCTTCCAAACAGCATTCACCTTTAACGCACTTGGGAAACCCATCTTTAAACAAAGAAACTGATTTCTCTTGGGACATTGGTTCCTCAAATGGAGGGGTTTCACGGGGCCAGGAAGGTAGAAGAGATTTTAAGTTGGGTACTGCAGCATCAGTGAGGCCTATTTGAACAATCTGTAGGGTACTAATTTTATACGGGCCTGGTTTAGTGTGTGTAGAGATTATTGTTTCCACTGTAAAATACTAGATTGTTGTTTCTCCCCAGACAACACAGGGAGAATAAATCTTGTATTTTTTGTAGTGGAAAATTCCACTAACCTTGCATATTCAAAAGTGATTGTGCAGGCATAACAATGGCATAACACTGGGGGGTATGTTAAGCAGATAAGGGGAGAGTGGAGGGTCCCACGGTACCAAAATAAGGCAGATGGCTAAGAAAAACAAGACAAGCAGAAGTGGAACCAGAAAATATAAATAAATAAATAAATAAAAATCAAAGGCCTCTTCAGTCATGCGAGAATTAAAACAAGGAAAAAGAAGAAATCAAAGGTTGGTCAAATAAAATTGTACATATATGGTATAGTACAAGCATCAGGTAGGTTGTGAACCTCAGCCAATGAGAAAACAGCCAATGAGAAATCAAGTATTGGGTAATAGAATCATAGAATCATAGAATGGCTTGGGTTGGAAGGGACATTAAAGATGATCTAGTTCCAACCCCTCTGCCATAGGCAGGGATGTCACCTACTCGATCAGGTTTACCAGGGCCTCTTCCATCCTGACCTTGAACACCTCCAGGGATGTGGCATGCACAATGTCTCTGGGCAATCTGTCCCAGTGCCTCACCACCCTCTGAGTGAAGAATTCCTTCCTAACATGTAATCTAAATTTTCCCTCTTCCAGTTTAAAACCATCCCCCCTTGTCCTGTCATTATCTACATGAGTAAAGAGTCATTCTCCATCCTTTTTATAAGTACCCTATTGAAAGGCCACAATGAGGTCTCCACGGAGACTTCTCTTCTCCAGTCTAAATATCCCCAGCTCTCTCAGACTTTCTTCATAGGAGAGGTGCTCCAGTACTCTAATCATCTTTGTAGCCCTCCTCTGGACCTGTTCTAGCAGGTCCACGTCCTTCTTGTGCTGGGGGCCCCGGACCTGTATGCAATACTCCAAGTGGGGCCTCATGAGGGCAGAGTAGATGGGGAAAATCACCTCCCTTGACCTGTTGGCCATGCCTCTTTTGACGCAGCCCAGGATACGGTTGGCCTTCTGGGTTGCAAGTGCACACTGCTGGCTCATGTCAAGACTCTCATCCACCAGAACCCCCAAGCCCTTCTCCACAGGGCTGCTCTCAATGAGTTCTTCTCCAGTATTCACTCAAGCCTGGGGTTCCTCCAACCCAAGTGCAGCAGCCTGCATTTAGACTTGTTGAACCTTGTTCAGTTCACATGGGCCTGCTTCTCAAGCCCTTTGGATGGCATCCCTTCCTCCTGTTTTATCAGCTGCACCTTCAGCATGGTGTCATCTGCAAACTTACTGAGGGTGCACTCAATCCCATCATCTATGTCACTGATGAAGATAGACAGACCCCTGTGGGATACCGCTGGTCACTGGCCTCCACCTGGATATAGAACCATTGACCAGTACTCTCTTGAATAGGGGATATAAAAGTATGATACACTTTTGTTGTGTGCTTCTACTTTTAGAACGCCCACCATTTCAATTGTGAATAATAATGTTACTTCACTGAGATCCTCACCTGAGCCTGTGTTATTGGCTGAAGTTTGTTTCTTACAGCATCATTTGATAGCATTGTAGGACAGGTAATCAGACTGCTAGTAATGCTTTCCCATCATGTCATCCATTCAGTTTCTATCAGTGCCCAATATATGGCTAAAAGTTGCTTTTCAAAAGGGTTGTAATTTTAAGCCAGAGAGGCATCAAAGCTAAAACTCAAGAGGCATCTGTCTCCTTTTCACATGTTGTGAAAGGCTCCAATGGGCTATAATATCACTAGATACTAAGACTTACAATTCAAAAGATTTATGAGCCAATATGGACCCTAAAGACACAGCATGCAGGACAGCCTGAATTGTATAAATACACTTTTTGCTTTTTACCACATACAAAGGGGAGCTTTTCCTGCATATATGATACAACAGCCACAAGTCCTGGGTGAGATGAGGGAGAAATTGTCTCCATTAATGAAGGAGTCCAACAAATTCCAAGACCTCAGTTTTATTTTGGAGTGCAGTCATGTTGAAGGTACTTTATATGACCACTTAATGTGATGGGGTTCCTGGCATACTTTCAGTAGTGGTCCTTTGTGTCTTTTGTGGATTGATCTCCCATCCATGTTTTTGCATGATGTCTATGATGTTGCTAAGAGCTTTTACCATTTCCTGTGCAGTGAGTCCAGTAATTATTTTTTGTTGTTGTTTTTGTTTTTGTTTTTGTTTTTGTTTTTATCTGTGATGTAATAGAAAAACTTACAAGCTAGAGAAGTATTTCTGTCCTCCAGATTTTGTGCCACTAGCCTATGGCAGATACTAGGTCTATGCAAATATCCCTGAGACAGGATGGTGAAAGTATATTATAGGGAAAAAAAAAAAAAAAAAAAAAAAAAAAGCAAATAGTTTCTGGGGACTCTGCAGTAACGGATACACTAAAGAAAGTGTGAGCCATATCAGTCACAGCATGCTGTGTTCCAGCTTCTATGTCGATGCATTCTAATAGTGTCACAATGTCTGGGACAATTGCAGTCATGGGAAAGACTGCTTTATTTATTCACTGGTAATCTACTGTCATGTACCAGGAACCATCTGGCTTCATTATGGGCCAAATAGCACTATTAAAAGGAGAGTGGTATGCCAGATAATACCCATTTCAAGCAGTTGTTTAATTGTCTGAATGATTTCAACGTCTTCCCCTCTTCCCCACAACTAATACTGTTTCATATCTACTGGTTTTGGAGGTGACAGTAAAACAATTGGTGCAGTAAGGTATCTTACCCACCACATTAGCCTGAATTCAAAACTAACAATCCTGATCTGCAGTAAGAGGATGTCACCCATCAAAATGGGTATACACCTCTATTATATACCTGTGAATTTCAATCATTCATACTTGAGCAATAAATGCTGTATATTTTCCTAGTTGTGGGGTGAAGTAGGCTTCATGGTCTGGTTCTTCAAAGCCGTCAAATGGCCTAGTAGCTTTAAGGTAACTGTGTAGGTAATGAGCAGTAACCTTGTGAATCTCACCCCTGGTATCTCTTCAGCCCTGGTATCTAAAAGAGATCTGCCACCATATTTTTATCCGTTTATTTATTTATTTATTTATTTATTTATTTATTTATTTATTTCCATTTAGAATAGATAACTAGTGGGAGTTATGGTTGAAGATACTCCTGTCCCACTCCAACCACCTAATACATGGTGGTTTGCATGCCTGGTCAATCCTGATGTTTTTGATATTGTTTTCAAAGCACAATGTGGTAGATAGATTTTAGACGTGATGGTTTCTTTCACTCCCTTCCTCCTGACCAAGAAGGGGAGTTGATGGTGTTATTAGATTGATACTACAATTCTTCTGATGTCTACCTTTTCAATTACTTATATATGTCCCAAAGGCAAGGGGTTGACTTTCCATCAGCTTCCTTTTCAAGTACACCTGCCTGAACAAACTTTAAGGAAATTCCCCTACAGGTCGCATTCTTTTTTAGGTTTCTGTACATCTATAATTCACATTCTGCATCTTTCCTTTTATTTATTTATTATTATTTTTTTTTTGGTACTGGTATTTGCTCCATTGTCCCAAAAGCAGAATGATGTGTCCAACAGTTTTTTCCTGAGCAGCTTCCAATAAGACAAAATAATGCATTTTAGTATGAAGGGGATTCCTGGATTCCTGCCGACAAACAGGACTGCATATCAGAGGAGAATAATTTATTATCTCAGCTCATAAAGCTGTGGGAATATATTCCCTGCTGTACGGACAACTCCCAAAGGTATTGCCTAGACATGCCACATGCTTTATACAACTGATTTATCATTCCAATGAAAAAGGGAGGTGTACTGTGTTTGGGTATTTTAATAGAGATGGTCAGAAGGAATGAACTGCATTCCCTGAGTCCCTTTCAAACATTGTGCAATCACAGGGTTTTGCAATAATGTGATTAACCACAGTAATTATTTACAGCATAAATGCACATTTTTCCACACCCCATCCCCACCCAAGATGCATAGACACCATGCCCCATACCCACACCTGATCCCTTGATCAGGTAAGAACAACCTTACCTCTTTCTGTTACTTGGAACACTGTTACTTGGAAATATTTCTGTTGCAGCACTGGATCCACTAGTCCTTGATTGCTGTCACCTTTTCTATAATTCCTATCATTTCCTCAATAAATTAGTTAAGCAACTTTGAGAGTCAGTATCTTTCTTACTGAGATCTCAAAGGAACCAGTGCCTACTCAGTGAATACCACTTTACATGTATATAGTTCTCAATGTTTCCACAATCTTTTTCTTGTATATTCATCACCTATATCTAGAATATAAAATTTCTTTTTCTTCCTTCCTTCCTTCCTTCCTTCCTTCCTTCCTTCCTTCCTTCCTTCCTTCCTTCCTTCCTTCCTTCCTTCCTTCCTTCCTTCCTTCCTTCCTTCCTTCCTTCCTTCCTTCCTCTTTCTCTCTTTCTCTCTTTCTCTTTCTCTCTTTCTCTCTTTCTCTCTCTCTTTCTCTCTTTCTCTCTCTTTCTCTTACCCAAATAGCCTGACTTTTATAGCAAATTTGACAAGGGCAGATAGTGTCTCACACAAGATTATTGGTCAAAAGCACTCAGACAAACAACTGCAAGAAAACAACCCCACCTGTAAGAAAATGACCCCCTTGTGATTAGCAGTCATGTATACCTTGTCCTTGAAGCCAGCTGCTGGCAACAATATTTTTTAATTCCTCACTCGTGTGATATGGGAACATTGTCATGGGAACTTCTCGTAGTCATGCTGGGAGCTTGGTTTGCTCAGCTGCGGGAAGTCATGGCCTCCTTGCTGTTTCAAAAATCTCTCAACACCTTTTCAGGACAACATGCTCTATTTTTCCTCCACCTAGTAGTTTTCCAGTACTGGAGAGTGAAACTGAACTAGTTCAAATTAAATTCCAAAAAGTATCAGATCCCCAGCACCAATTGTTCACTCTCCAAATATTCTGTAAAATGCTATGTATTCACTAAGATAGTCATTTTCTGAGAAGTCATGAAATAATTTTACAGAGCTGGCAGATACAACATGAAGACTCTATGAGACCAGTGCTTTTCTATAATGTCATCAGAGGCCAAGTAATATAGGTAACATAGGGTGCCCGACTGTGAATGCAGTCTTTAAGCAGTGTAATAAGAGTAAGAAGAAAGCCTTAAAGATCTTCTAGTTCCAACCCTCCTTCCATAGGCAGGGATGCTGCCCACTAGACCATGTTGCTCAGGGCCTCATCCAACCTGATCTTGAGCACCTCCAGGGATGGGACATAAAAAACTTATCTGGGCAACCTGTTCCAATACCTCACCACCCTCTGAATGAAGAATTTGCTCCTAACCTCTAATCTAAATCTCCCCTCTTTTCTCTTTTATTTAAAATCATTCCCCCTTATCCTGTCATGATCTTATGGTGCAAAGTGTTGCATCACCTTTTTTTTTAAGCTCCCCTCCCCCCCCCCCCCCCAAAAAAAAAAAAAAAAAAGCCTCAAGGAGGTCACCCCTGAGTCTTCTTTTCTGTAGGCTGAACAGCCCCAGCTTTCTCAGTCTTGATCTTCTCCATGGTCCTCCTCTGGACCCATTCTAACAGATGAACATCCTTTTGCTGAAAACAAAGTGGGGAAACTTACAATGTAAAACTGAAAGCCAACAGATGTGTGAAAAAATCAAAGATTTGGATTATGATTCAAAACATAGCTTTAGTAGATAGATTTTTTTAGCAAATTTTGAGTTCTCTCTGGATGGTCATATCAAGTTTCAGATTACAGATTTCAAGGTGAATGTCATGTTTTCATACCTTTCAAATCTTAAAATTTTTTATAACTTTTATAGACTCTGTAGCAAAAATGTTAGGGGTTGGGTAGGGTCTTCTCTACTCACTTTTGGTGCCTCATCAAAAAGACAAAAAAAAAAAAAAAAAAAAAAAAGAAGAATAGCTGAGGCACTATCAGTTTTTACTGCCTCTTCTTAATGACTACATTGACCATGGAAATAATATATTTCTGAAACAGTAAATTCACTAAAGAAACAGGATTTATTTATTTATTTAACGTTTATGGAAAAGTTTAATATATATATATATTCGCTTAACTAAAAATATTACTTTAGAAACTTATATTCTACCAGAGCTGCCACCAATAGAATGACCATTTGTCAGGAGCACTTAGTATGGATATCTTTGCCATGACAGTCACCTTGGAGAAAATCCATTGATTATTTTGTGCCAGTCTACTAATTCTCATTGATTTGCCACCAATCTCTCTACTGCAGCTGTAGGTTACTGGTTTTAAAACTGTTTTCTCCTAATAATATGGTGATAAGTTTACAGAAGACATAAATAGTTTAAGTTTGTTATTTAATTGAAAATGAGAGATTCAACAATGCAAATAATTTTTGCCTTTTTACTCATGCATTTGAAGCTTATGTATGGATAGCTATAACACCCGGATAAAAAAGTTGTTCCATAAATGTCAAGCCTTAAGAGTCTGTGAACAGATTAATTTGCTTTACCATCAACAAAACTTCATGTCAGATCAAAATTCCAAATTTCTTGCCAATTGACTTTGAAGGGCAACTTCTGAGGTAAAACAATGATTTATCCTGTAACTTCAGATTATCTACCAATCAGGGTACAAGTAAGAAACAAATGCAGCTTTTAATTCAATATATATGTATAATTGCTATTTCAACTCTGAGAAGTACTTTGCAAAGTACTTCACCAAATTAATCTCATGGAATTTATTGAACACTTATCAGGAACATTTTTTATTTACTACCAAGTTATGACAGAGCTGAAGTGAAAAGGCCGTATAAAGATAAATACTTTTAACTGTTTTTCAAAAGACACTGTAGAAGCAAACTGTTTTTCAAATATGCATGTGATGACAAAGAAAATATAATTTAGAGCTTTCTTACACTGAGGAAAAGAAAGTGATAAACCAGTAATTATTTACTTTATTAGCTTCCTACTACATACATTGTCATTAAAATTAAAGGTACCAGAAATACCCACTGTTCTGTTAGACAGAAAACACAGTTAGGAAGAACCTAAGTGGAAAGTACTTGCAACTTTTCACTGAGATATTAACATCTGGATGACTGTGAATCATGGGAGGCATGAAGAATATTTCAGCCCTACACATGGCTTTACAAGAAGAAGAGGAAACATAAATCTTCAAAAGTTGCGCCTGAATGGCCTTCATATTTCCAAACATTTATATCAAACAAGGGCAAGGTATTTATATATGTATTACTTTGTTTTGCCTTGTTTTTATTGTAATTCTGCTTTGAGAATAATGTTAACATAAAATGTTTGTCCATGGATTGGTATTTAGCTGGTCACCATCTTCTAATGCTAATATCAAATTTGTTTCTCAAGTCTGATTTCACAAAACATAATTATGTAACTGTTATATTCTCTTCTCAGTGCTATCATGATAGCAAAATACTGCTTACTACATGAATGCCAGACAAGACATATTACCCACCTGGGATATCTTTCAAGGTACTATTCATTGTCTATAAATTCCTTAGATTGAAATAAAATCTCTAAGTAAAACATTTTTAATGTATCTATTTTGTGTGTTACAATTTTATTCCTAATAAAAGGTATCATATACTATTGCCTATTCACAAATATGTCAAATGTATAACAGGAATTTTTATAATTTAATGTTTATAATGGAATCAGAAGGAAATCCCTTAGCAGACACAATTTCTTCATTTTTTTCTCCTGAAATAAACTCAACATATTGAACACTGCAAAGCAATTTACAAATTGGAATGGTCAAAATTGTGGCTGACCATTGGGGAATTTCAATGCAATATGAACTATGTCTCCTGACTGGCAAACTCCATTTAATTTCTCTCCTCTTCCCTGCAAATAAATGTTCCAATACTTGTAACTTATGACCTCAGGGAGTAACTTACCTGAAGTCAAAGATAAAGAAAGTCGCAATTTAAGCAAGCTTAGTTACTGCAGCAGATTTGGAGTCCAGTGTGATGGGAGAAGAACTGGACTGTGGTATACTTAGGAAATTCAGAGCAAAACTACTAGCAAAAGAAAACTGAGAAAACTGCATAGAAAAAGATAGATATAGCAATTTAAAAGTTATTTGAAACCATATATTGTATAAGCTATTCTGATCTGGGGGCAAATTTCTCAATTTCTCCTGGAAAAACTATATATTATATATATGTTACATATATATAATATATAACAAATATTAATTGAAGCACCATTTTGAAATTGTTTTATTAAACCCATGTTCAGCACTCCCTTCTTCAACTCACATTTAACTGTCTTCTATGTTTTTTAATATGTTGGACATGGGTAAAAAATTGGAAAGCGTGAAGTTGTCCGTACTTCTCACTGTTCTTAAATGTTACTGGGATCTAGAGTCAATAAAATTGTTCTTGCCCTTACAGACATACTCAAATGATTTCTCACTACATTTTGAAAAAGTGATAAAATAACCGAAAGTGTTTATATTTCAAAATAGTAATGTAAGAGAAAAAAAAAAAAAAAAAAGAGAGAGAGAAATAAAGAAAAAAAAAAAAGAAAAACAATAACAACAAAACAAACAAACAAAAAATTATATTTCTCCATATTATTTTATACATAAAAATCAAGACAGTACAAAGATACACCCAAGCAAACTGTCACTAAGATGGTCTGACTTGAGAACTTTGTTGCTTTTTTTTTTTTTTTTTTTTTTTTTGTAGGACATGAACATTTAGTACAATTGATCTCATTTTCTAGATCATTGCTTATTTTTTCTTCTGCTTTTTAGTTAGGAAAGAGACTTATCTAGCTCCTGTGCTTTTCAAATACCTAGTAAAAATATCTAGGATTAAATTATATTGAAATATATTTGAATAACAAAGGATATTCCTAAAAGAATACTAAATTTAATTATTTCTTTTTTTTTTTTTTTTTTTTTTTTTTTCAGCAACTCCTTTTTTCCTTACTATCTTCAAATGTCTGTGGTAGTCATGTTGTGCTTCAGTCACTGTTGATGAAGAATTCACATTACCAAAATAATTACATGTCTTAGCAGAGAAGATACCTAAGTAATTTGTTAATTATTAAAAATATTTTCACAAGAAATGATGGATAAGCCATGCCAGGCACTATATCCTTTAAAGTTGATGATCATAGTCTTCATTAAAATAGGCTAGCATCCGTAAACATTTCTTTGAGAACAGAGATACTTTTATCTTTCTGTGTACTTCTACACATTTACTACAGTTTCTGTACACTGTTTTCACAAATGCAAACTATCCTTTTTTTTCTAAAAGGGAAAGTCAAAAGCTCCTAGTTTTTCAGGGAAATCATGCTCCTGTGCACCTATCCCAACACAAACTGGGGGAAGAGATGCTTGTATTTTTTTAGACCACTGGTAAGAATTGGTCCAAATTAGAGCACAACATAGAATCACAGAATCACAGAATTTCTAGGTTGGAAGAGACCTCAAGATCATTGAGTCCAACCTCTGACCTAACACTAACAGTCCCCACTAAACCACTAAACCATATCCCTAAGCTCTACATCTAAACGTCTTTTAAAGACTTCCAGGGATGGTGACTCCACCACTTCCCTGGGCAGCCTGTTCCAATGTCTAACAACCCTTTCGGTAAAGAAGTTCTTCCTAACATCTAACCTAAAACTCCCCTGGCGCAACTTAAGCCCATTCCCCCTCATCCTGTCACCAGGCACGTTGGAGAACAGACCAACCCCCACCTCACTACAGCCTCCTTTAAGGTACCTGTAGAGAGCGATAAGGTTGCCCCTGAGCCTCCTTTTCTCCAGGCTGAACAAATCCAGCTCCCTCAGCCACTCCTCATAGGACTTGTTCTCCAGGCCTCTCACCAGCTTCGTCGCCCTTCTCTGGACCAGCTCAAGCACCTCCATGTCCTTCTTGTAGCGAGGGGCCCAAAACTGAACACAGTACTCGAGGTGCGGCCTCACCAGAGCCGAGTACAGGGGGACAATCACCTCCCTAGCCCTGCTGGACACACTGCTTCTTACACAAGCCAGGATGCCGTTGGCCTTCTTGGTCACCTGAGCACACTGCTGGCTCATATTCAGCCAGCTATCAACTATCACTCCCAGGTCCTTCTCTGCCTAGCAGCTCTCCAACCACTCATCTCCCAGCCTGTAGCTCTGCTTGGGGTTATTGCGCCCCAGGTGCAGGACCTGGCATTTGGCCTTGTTGAACTTCATACAGTTGACCTCAGCCCATCGGTGCAGCCTATCCAGATCCTCCTGCAGAGCCTTCCTACCCTCAAGCAGATCGACACATGCGCCTAGCTTGGTGTCATCTGCAAACTTACTGAGGGTGCACTCAATGCCCTCGTCCGGATCATCAATGAAGATATGAAAGAGGACCGGCCCCAGCACCGAGCCCTGAGTGACGCCACTAGTGAATGGCCTCCAACTGGACTTGACTCCATTTGCCACGACTCTTTGGGCCCAGCTATCCAGCCAGTTTCTAACCCAACAAAACATGCGCCAGTCCAAGACAAGAGCAGCCAGTTTCTTGAGGAGAATGCTGTGGGAGATGGTGTCAAAAGCCTTGCTGAAGTCAAGGTAGACCACATCCACAGCCTTTCCCTCATCCACCCAGCACGTCACTTTGTCATAGAAGGAGATCAGGTTCGTCAAGCAGGATCTGCCTTTCATAAACCCATGCTGACTGGGCCTGATCGCCTGCTTGCCCTGCAAGTGCTGCGTGATGACTCTCAAGAGGATCTGCTCCATGAGCTTCCCTGCTACTGAGGTCAAACTGACAGGCCTGTAGTTTCCCGGGTCTGCCCTCCAGCCCTTCTTGTAGATGGGCGTCACGTTTGCTAGCCGCCAGTCAACTGGAACCTCCCCCGATAGCCGGGACTGCTGGTAAATGATGGAAAGCGGCTTGGCCAGCTCCTCCTCCAGTTCTCTCAGTATCCTTGGGTGGATCCCATCCGGCCCCATCGACTTGTGCACATCCAAGTGTCGTACCAGGTCACCAACCAGTTCTTCGTGGATTGTGGGGGCCACATCCTGCTCCCCATCCCCTTCCACCAGCTCAGGGTACTGAGTATCCAGAGAACAACCGGTATTGCCGCTAAAGACTGAGGCAAAGAAGGCATTAAGCACCTCCATCTTTTCTTCATCTTTTGTAACAAGGTTTCCCCCCGCATCCAGTAGAGGATGGAGATTCTCCTTAGTTCTCCGTTTTGCGCTGATGTATTTGTAAAAAGATTTTTTGTTGTCTTTAACGGCAGTAGCCAGCTTGAGCTCCAGATGAGCTTTGGCCTTCCTAATTTTGTCCCTGCACAGCCTCGCAGGGACATGTACTGTGTCTGTTTGAGTGGGGAGGATGAGACTGCCAGAATTCCTCCAATGATACTCCTCTGTTTCCGCAAGGATAAAGTGGCTGTTACTCTTTGTAAGCTTTCTCCCAAAGCTTGCTTTAGTCAGTTGCCTTTGTGACCAAACCATCAGTCTCCTGGTTTGGTCAGTGCCTATGTAAACCAACTGAATATTCTTTATTTGACCAATGATGATTTAATCAATTACTTCTCCTCTTATCTGCCATTGGTGATTAAATTGAAACATTTATTTTGGATATCAATTTTCAGACAGAATTATTTAATTCTTCATGTTACTTTCAGGTTGCTGAAGTCACTAATCTCCAGGTAAGTGTTGTTTACATCCATTTACCAACTATATTTGAGGTCAGTTTTAGGAAGCTTAATCAAAATTAAAAGTCTAACTAATAGACAGACCTAGGTACCTTCAGTAGGAAATTGACATTCTGCATAGGGTGAAAAGAGCTCTGGAAGAGCTTATGTCTCTTCATCAACTGGAAAGGAAATTTTGGAAATTGTTAAAATAAATACAGGCTCTCAACTTCATGATCATTGTGATATTTAAAGGTAGATGGGCTGAATTTAAGCCTTTATGAATGTAAAGAAAAAATGTTATTGAGATTCTGGACTCTAGAGTTAGGCTAAGCAGAGCAATGCAAAAGTGTAAATGCATTGTGAAGCCACTTTCCAATTTTAGGCTCATTATTTACAAGACCTTTTTTTTTTTAAAAAAAAAAAAATCACCTGATTTTAAACTTCTGATTCATACTAAAAAACCTGAGACAACTTCTAACTTCTAATTTGCTAGAGTATAGGAACATATATTCCAGCCGTGTCTCAGCTCCATAGATTAACAAGACTCAGGAAATTAACAGTTCCTTTTTTTACTTACTGATTTCAGTAAAAGAAAAAACAAGATTTTCTGAGTGAAAGAGCATCATGCTATGTTTTGCATTTTTGGAATATCAATATCTTTATTTTCATCACTATATGTCTTCTTTCAAAAAGTTGTCAATAAAGGAATTTTATTTTATTTTTTTTTTAGAAATGAACGTATGTTTCTTTTCTCCAAATACATGAGCACCTGGGTTAGTTTTCCCTCATTATTTTCTTTCTGCATTTTTCTATCACTTCTGCAGTCTGAAGAGGATAAAGATGTAATTTCACTCCCTTCTCTTCAGAACATTTTTATGTTTAAATTCTATTGTGGATATAGTCTTCAAGCACTTAATACTCCAGTAGATAAACACTATATTCAAAATAGACTGCTTTTAAACTTAAATTATACTGGTACCCAACTATAAACTGAGTGGAAGGTTAAAGTATGTATTCAAACAATTGCTGAAAACCAATTTTACCTAAGTATCCTCTGTGTTCATTGAGAAGATTCTAATCAGAGGCAAAAGTAGGTGTGGTAACATGATAAAAGGAAAACAGCTTCCAATTTTCTTCCTTCCATCTAAAGAATAGATTTATTTTGATACATAGAATTGATTTTGTTGTTGTTGTTTTTTAACAATGAAATGATGACTAATATTTGGTAATGACTAAATATTAAATGTTTTAATTTATTTTACTTTATTAAACACATGTATAAATCAGTTTAAATGAGATCTGTGGTGAAAAATCTTGTCTTCCTCTTTTTTTTTTTTTTTTTTTTTTTTTTTTATAATTTTATGTACAACATTCTCCTGCTAGTCAGTATTTATTAATCAATAAGTTGTTGCCAAGAAAGCTAAAGTCAAACAAACAATAGTCATAATTTATGTGTGGGTGTGTCCAATTGCTATAGAGCGCATAAATTGTATTCACAATACTGGCAAGTTTTCCTAAACAAAACAAAACAAAACAAAACAAACAAAAACTTGTTTTGGAGCTGTATAATGGCATATAACTGCATCATTGATGAGACTGGCACAGAAACAGCATTGGTTTGTGCCCTGAAGACAGAAAAGAAACAAAACAAAACAAAACAAAACAAAACAAAACAAAACGAGGAAAGAAAAAAAAAATCAATGTTACTCAAGAAGAAAGAAAAAGGTGCCTTTTGAATGAGAAGATGGTTAAAAATCAGCAGAACATGAATACTCTTGGCAAACAAACAAACAAAAAATACAAAGCACTTTTCTAGTTCTTTTGTAGACCATTGCACTTTTTTTCTTTTTTTCTACAGCTTTTCATTCCTTCTTCCTTGTATTTCACACTCTTATCTGCAATTTTGGAGCTCTAATGGTGCACAGAGGCTTATTTTAAAAGCCCACATCCAATCTTGCTATATGTCCCTCGGATCCTACCTGCTTTACCTCCCTTTGTTTTAGTTTCTCTTCTTCATCTCATGTCATCTTTTCATTATTAATCTTTTTTTTTTTTTTTTTTTTTTTTTTGTCTTTGATTATTTTCACATATGCTGTGGCTTCCCCAAACTTAAATAATAACCTTAATCATCTAACCTTACTACAACTTCATTTCTCATTGGTCTCTTACTTTTCGCAACCCCCTGCTCCTAAAAACTTCCTTTTAGGTATTTATAGAGAGCAGTATCGTCTCCCCTGAGCTTCCTCTTCTCCAGACTAAACAACTCAAGCTCCCTCAACCGCTCCTCATTGGGCTTGTGTTCCAGGCCCTTCACTAGCTTCGTAGCCCTTCTCTGGACATGCTCCAGGGACTCAATGTCCTTCTTGTAGTGAGGGCCCCAAAGGGTGCATATCTTTTAGTTTAAATTTCCCTGAAAATAATACAATTATGCATGCTGAAATTGCTCTGTGAGGCAAATCAAGGTAAAGTGGGGCCAGGTTTAGGATTAACACAGATTTGCTTCAAAAATATATTTTTCTCCCAATTTCTATTTCTTGTTAATTTTAAATTAAACAATATATATATTTTCCTTCTTGTAATGAGGGCCCCAAAGGTGAACACAGTACTTCAGATGCAGCCTCACCAGAGCAGAGTATGGGGGGCAATCACCTCCCTGGTTCTCCTGGCTACACTATTCCTGATACAAGCCAGGATGCCATTGGCCTTCTTGGCCACCTGGACACACTGCTGGCTCATGTTCAGGTGACCATCAGTTAGCACCCCCAGATCCTTTTCCTCTGCACGGCTATCCAGCCACTCTCCCCCAAGCCTGTAGCGCTGCATGGGGTTGTTGTGGCCAAAGTTCAGGACCTAACACTTAGACATGCCAAGCATATTCTCAGACTTAATAGTTTTGAACAATGTGGTATTTAGCGCACGAGCGACTGCTATGCAAATATAAATCTATGATCTTTAATACTGTTTATAATACATGATAGTTCACTATAACATGAAGCTTGCTTTGTTTGTAAGAGAAGATATTCTGTTAGTATGTATGGTAGAATTAGCTCTGCAAAAGAGGCCTACAAAACAATTACTTTTGCTGCCTAACTTCAAAGGTAAAGAATTTATAGAGACACACGGATATATACTCAGAGACCAGAATTTTAAAACTTCATCATGTTTACAAACAAACACCTTCTTGCTGATTTTCCCAAACGTCATGGTTAGATTTTATTTTTATAGTTTCTTATATTTTTTATATTAAGTCTGTTTTATTTCTATGGAATAATTAACAATGAGTTTGCAAAAAAAAATGTTTAATGGTGAAGCAAGCCTTCTAAATAGGGAGAAAAAGTAATTTATTGCATGCGACAGTTCAAAAAGGAACTCTGATGTTATTTAGTAAAAGAAAAACCTTCAGAAAAGTTTCTCCCCCTATTGGATTTTGGTGCCCATTTGCATTTTGTTCAGTGCTGCTAATATGGTTTGCTTCTAAGTGTTGCACTATTGGGACAAAGCTCATTTTCCACTGTAACATTCAATAGTGTTACTGGCCACTGATTACAAGTCATTAAGGATCAGAGGATTTTGATACTGTGGAAAAGGATTTGAAGAAATGTGGTACTGCAGAAAAGGAATTGGAAAAAAAAAAAAAATTAAAAAATGGGGGGGGGGGGCATGCTGTCTTGAAAATTAAGTTATTCAACAAAACAAGACAAAAAGAACACTTTTTAACCTCCCTGCATTTAACAAAGCATGGACTCAAAATGTATTTGACAAACAAAAAATATTAGTAAATATTATTACCCATAACATCATTACTAATTTAACAGAATATCATTATTTCTTTGCCCTTATGCTTTCCAAAAGAAGGAAAAAAAAATCCAGAAAAACATCCTCCACTCTTTTCTTAGGTTTAGGGTTCTTAGGTTACTTTTCCCCTTTTTACTCTGTTGTAGTTTATTCATACAAAGAGTCAGCATAAAGTCATCAAAATGTTGAAATTAGTTTCTACGCAAAATAAATAAACATGTAAAAATAATAAAGTTCCTTGTTTTGACAATGATCATTATACTGATCTGAAATGATAATACGGAATATTATCTAATATTTTATGATGAATATTGTGCTTTAATTATCCATTAATATCAAATTAATTATCCATTAATTAATTTGATAATGAAAATTTAAAAAGCTAAGATCTTAAATTTAAATGCAGAATATAACATTAGGAAAATAACACACTAGCAAAAGCTGTACTTACAGCATTGTTGAAATATCAAAATTTCAACCATTTGCAAGCTCTTTTTCAACATTCTTTGTGTTGGATTTTTACATTTATGGATATCTTGACTTTTTCCAATATAAATTTTATTTTGAATGTAATTAGGTTTGAACATAATTGCAGATTAATTGTGATTACTAATGGCTTGATACAGGGGATAGATATATTATTTTTATGTTATTTATGTTTGTCAGAGCTAATTATCCTAGGATCTTTTCATGTTTCTAATACTTTGATTACATACGTAAAGATAAGCTCATGACATCTTTGTGCTGATGAAAAATAGAAAGCTCTGTTTTTCTCTGATTCTGTGCAAGCACTCTAATGACAGAACAGTTATATTTTGACTTTATATGAAGTAGAGGAATTTTGGGCACAGGAACACAGATATTTTATAAATTATCTAGTAGACCATTAACATTGAGGTAAGGAACAATGAATATTGATAGAAGCTTATTTTTTTTTGTAAAAGGAAAGTGGCCTGTGGCAGAGAGTTTTTTCCAAAATTATGAACAGCACTGATGAGATTGCCAAAAAATATTCTTAGATTCCAGTCTATTGCCTTATTATCACATACTTTTAATAAATGCTTGATACATACCACAGAACTCTAGCTCTGGTGTGACCATTGTTTTTAGCAACAGACTGATTATGGACTTAGAAAATATTTAGTTTTTAGGTTATTTTACTGGTAGATTACATTTTATTGCTATTTTGTGACATAACAGGACACTGAAAAGGAAGATAGAATCTTAAATCATGTTTGCTCTTCGATGCAAGAATTCACAAAATATACCGTTGAACTGCTACTAGTGCATTGTTTTACACTCCCAGTTATCTTAATTCAGGGACTGCTTATCAGAATAATCAATTTGCCTTAGGAATGAGTATTCCCTTCTCTTAGATATGAAGGGAAGATGTTCACAGCCTCATTTGTACACTTGTACACTGCATTTTTAATTGATCTCATAGTACAGACAGAACCTAAATAGCATATAGCTATATATGCTTGGCAATGTTCTGTGCATAGAGTATGCACAGTATAAAGCATTTCTTAGGTGTTTTTTTGTTTGTTTGTTTTAAATTATGACCTCATCAATTCCAATATCACAGCAGTATAAAATTCTTCAACAGCGGTGTCTTTACTGAAGTGCCAGAACAAACTGTTTATTGATACATATAAGGGATAAATAGCAGAGTAACTCAGCTAATTGGTAGAGAAGATTCTGGTTTGATGTTCCAAAACATTTCATCACACTATTAGATCTGGAGATGGGTATAAATTCACTCTGGAGAAACACAGGTGAATAATACTGAATTTGTAAGGGAGAATTCAAAGTAGAGTAACAGAATTTCTAAGTAGAAATCCACACTTCCTTGTATCTTCTTTTCATTTAAAAAGTTTCCATTTTATCATAAATCTCAGCAACATGATAAGTTTATCTTTTCACTTTCACAGTTTTGGTGTCCTTAGATTAAAAAAAAATAAAAAAATAAAGGTAAAGGAAAAGTCAATACATACATTGACTTAATACATTGACTTAATATATATATTAAACAGGATGCTGTGATGTTTTCACTCACATTAATTACTAGATAAGATCCACCATGCCACTCTCTCACTCCCTCTCTTCAAGGGAAGAGGGGCAGAAAATGTAAGGAACTATGGCTTAAGGGTTGTGATAAAGACAGACAGATTCCTTTATCAATTACTGTCATGGGCAAAATAGATTCAGAGTAGGGAGATTAATATAATGTCTTGTATATTGCAAACAGACTAGAGCAGTGAGAAATTAAAAGCAAGAAAAACCACCTTCTCCCATCCACCGTCTTCTATCTCATGCCCCAAGGCAGTGCAGGGGAACAGGCAATGAGAGATACAGTCAGTCCATAGCACTTTGTTTTCTGCTGCTCCTTCATCTTCACCCTCTTCCCCTGGTCCAACATGGAGTCCCTTCTACAGGATGCTGTCCTTCCTACATGGGCTTCCCATAGGCAACATCTCTTCAAGAGCAGCTCCAAAATGAGTCCATACCACGGGGTCCATCTGTCAGTAGCAACTGCTCCTGCATGGGTCCCCCACAGGCAGCAGCTCCCCCAGACCTCTGGCTCCTGTGTGGGCTCCTCTCCACAGGATGCAGCTCCAGTCCAGAATCTGCTCCTGCAGGAGCTCTCTATGGGCTGCAGTATCCTGGCCACATCCACCTGCTCCACCATGGCCTACTCCATGGTCTGCAGTGTAGATCATAAGATAAAATAATAAAAATAATAAAATCATAGAATCATATCTTCACAGAATCATAAAATCATAGAATCATAGAATGGTTTGGGTTAGAGGGGACTTTAAAGATCATCTAACTCCACCCCTCCCCGCCATAGGCAGGGATGCCACCCATTAGTCCAGCCTGACCTTGAATACCTCCAAGGATGTGAGGCATCCACAATTTGTCTGAACAACCTGTGCTAGTGCTTCACTGTCCTTACAGTGAAGAATTTATTCCTAATGTCTAGTCTAAATCTATCCTCTTTTTGTTTAAGACCATTCTCTCTTGTCCTATCATTATCTACCCGAGTAAGGAGTCCTACTCCATCTTTTTTATAAGACCACTCTAAACATTGAAAGTTTGCACTGAGGTCTCCCTGGAGCCTTCTCTTTCCCATGCTGAGCATCCCCAGTTCTCACAGCCTTTCTTCATAGGAGAGGTGCTTCAGCCCTCTGATCATCTTTCTATCTGCTCTACCTTGGTACCTCATGGGGCACAGGGGGACAGCCTGCTTCACCATGGGCCTCTCCACAGGCTGGTCTCTGACTCTACTCCTCTCCTTTCAGTAATATGTTTCACCTCTACAGATTTCCAGGTACTGCTTCCTTTTGCTTTAGGGAGGCCTAATCAAATTCATTACTTCCAGGAAAGTGTAAACAGTAGTGAACAGAGAAGTCAGGAAGCAGATAGAGAGTTGGTGTCCCTTCAGACTGCGCTTCTACTCTTCTGGGAACTGTTCTACAAGGCCTAGCAACACTGGTGAAGGGACAGTAAGAATGCAACTGGAACAGTCTACAGCTGTAAAGAAAAAAAAAAAAAAAAAAAAAAAAAGGATTTAGTTTAAAATACACAGAGGGTTTGAGTTTGCACTCTTCTAGACCAAACTCCTAAATGACGTGTTATAAAATTAGCAAAACATTGAAATTTTATGCATTCAGGCTGGACAGGACAAGGGGGAATGGGCTTAAGTCGCGCCAGGGGAGTTTTAGGTTGGATCTTAGGAAGAACTTCTTTACCAAAAGGGTTGTTAGACATTGGAATGGGCTGCCCAGGGAAGTGGTGGAGTCACCATCCCTGGAAGTCTTTAAAAGAAGTTTAGATGTAGAGCTTAGGGATATGGTTTAGTGGGGACTGTTAGTGTTAGGTCAGAGGTTGGACTCGATGATCTTGAGATCTCTTCCAACCTAGAAATTCTGCGATTCTGTGAAGAAATTCTCTATTCCCCTTTCTATCTCTGAACTGCAGTAATAAGATAAAATAAATGTGGGTTCTGAGTCTTCATTGTACTTTACATAAAAGATACGTGATTTGTTTAGTTGGGTTGTGGTTGTTTGTTTTTTTTTTTGTTTTGTTTTTTTTTTTGATGTTGGTTTTACTTTTTGTTATTGTTGTTGTTGTTGATTGTTAAATTCTCTTTACAGTCAGATATTGATACATTTTAATATAACTGCCATCATAGAGCTACCTTTCATTTTGTTCTTTCTCTTACATGTGATTTCATTAAGTTGATAAAGAATGTAAAAATGTTGGTTTTACATATTCCTATTTTATGCTATCAGCATTTAAATGAAGAGCATGTGCTTACAAATATGTGTATTGAATTTATGAAATTAAAGCGATAGCTGTATAATTAAATTACATTTATTTAGTTGCTAAAATTAATATTTTATGATTATATGAACTAGTACTGATAATTAAATTGTGTAATTTAAACATTTGCTAAGAAATTAGCAGACAATTATGTCTTATAAAATGATATGGGACTAAGAAGATATTATGCTAAAACGACATTAAAAGTCAAACCTAACAATAAATAGGAAAGGAAAAAATGAGAGAATGTAAAAAAGATGCTTTATGTATTCCATACTGCTGCTCCTCAGTATAATATTTAGGCCATTCACAGTCAAGTCAAAATTCCTAAAAGAACACTGTAAACAAGGAAATCTGAAAATTGACCATATTAGTTTATATTTGCCACACTAACACTCATTAAATCAATAAAACTCTTTACTTTTCTCCAGTATCTATGTAGAAGGTAGGTTTAAATGAGAATACAGTGAAATTTTCCTGAGTTCTCAATAGTTTACATCTTAGGAAGCAGGATTACCAGAGATAACATTGGTCCATTACTTGATAAGGATGGTCAAGTCAAAAATATGGATGTAGACAAAGCAGAGAAATTTAATGCCTCCTTTTCTCTGTCGTCAACACCAATGACAGGCTCTGAAGAACCATAAGTGTGGGAATGATAAATTCCCAGCCAACTCTGAACTTCTGCGAGATTTGATGCTTCAGCTCACAGGTTTGTGAGACCCAATGGAATTCACCCCAGGGTTCTCAGAGAGCTAGCTGATGTCATCACGAGACCTCTCTCAATTGGTTTTCAACAGCCTTGGGAGTCTGGAGAGGTCCCAGTTGACAAAGCTGGCAAATATGGACCCGTTTTCAAGAAGAGCAAGAAAGCACACCCTGGTAATTACAGGCCTGTCAGCCTCACTTCAGTGCCTGGTAAAATTATTGAGAAAATTATTCTGGGAGTTACTGAAAAATACCTGAAAGACAATGCCATCACTGATCACAGCCAACACAGGTTCACAAGATTAAAGTCCTGTTTAATGAACTTAAGTGCCTTTTATGACAAGATCACTCAAGTAGTTGACCAAGGGAAGTCAGTGGATGTAATATTTTGGATATCAACAGAGATTTCAATACTGTTTCTCACTATCCTTCTGGACAAAATGTCCAGCACACATGACCAGGAAAGGTGGGTGAACAGTTGACTGATGGGTTGGACTCAAAATGTTAGAGGAAATGGGATTATCAGGCTGGAAGACAGTCACCAGTGGGCTCTCACAGGGATCAATTTTAATGCTGGTCCTCTTTAATATTTTCATAAATTCCTTGAATACAGGACCTGAAGGTATACTAAATAAGTTTGTGTTTAACACTAAATTGAGACGACCTGTTGTCTCCATTGAGGGAGGTGAGGCTTTACAGAGAGATCTGGACAAATTAGAAAGATGGGCAATCACCAACTGCATGAAGTTTAACAAGAGCAAGTGCCAAATTTTGCACCTGGGAAGGGGCAACCCTGACTATATGTACAGACTGGGGGATGAGACACTGGAGAACAGCCCTGCAGAGAGCGGTCTGGGGGTTGTGGTTGATAGTAAGCTGAATATGAGCCACCAGTGTGCCCTGGCAGCCAAGAGGGACAACCATATCCTGGGGTGTATCAAGCACGGCATTGCTAGTCAGTCGAGGGAAGTGATTGTTCCTCTCTGCTCTGTGCTGGTGCAGCCTCACCTTGAGTACTGTGTGCAGTTCTGGGCAACACAATATAAGGACATAAAACTATTAGGAATGGTAACAAGATTGTGAAGGGTCTTGAAAGCAAGACATCAGGAGTGGCTGAAGTCACACAGTTTGTTCAGCCTAGAGAAGAGGAGTTTGAAGGGAGTCCTCATTGTGGTATACAGCTGTCTCATGAGGGGAATGGAGGGGCAAGCACTGATCTCTTCTCCCAGGTGACCAGTGATAGGACCTGAGAGAACTACATGAAGCTGCAACACAGGAGGTACAGGTTGGATATTAGGAAAAGTTTTTTTCAGAAAGACAGTGGTTATGCACTGGGACAGTCTCCCCAGGGAAATGGTAATGGCAACAAGGAGAGTTCAAGATGCATTGGGACAAGAATTAAACATTAAATATATGGTTTGCTTTTGGGGTAGTCCCATGTGAAGCCAGGTAGTTGGACTCAGTGATTCTTGTGTGTCCTTTACAACTCAGAATATTCTACAATTTTATGATTCTATGATTCAGGGTGGGCCGGTAGTTTATCATTTCCACCATCATGGTCCTTCAGCTCAAGGAACCCAGGGTCCCGAAGCCCACCATCGGTGTTGAAGACAGAGGCAAAGAAAACATTAAATCTCTCTACTTTGCCTATCTTCTTGTTTGTGAGGTGAACATCCCAATCAAGTAGCAGACCTATGTTTTCTTTGGTTCTCCTTTTTCTGTTCACATATTTTAAAAAGCCCTTTTGATTGTTTCCCACAGTCCTGGATAGCTTCAACTCTAATTGGGCTTTGGCCACATGAATTTTCTCCCTACAAAGGCAAACAGCGTCCCTGCAGTCTTTCTATGGTGCCTGACCCTGCTTCCAGCAGCCATACACTTTCTTTTTTTGCCTAAGCTCCAGAAGATCCCTGGTCAGCCAAGCTGGCCTTCTGCCCCTCCCACTTGACTTCTGATATTTTGTGATTACCTGATCCTGTGCTTTTAGGAGGCAGTGCTTAAAGACTGACCAACACTGAAGGACGTCTTTCCAAGGAGACCTTACTAACTAGTTCTCTGAGCAGCCTGAAGTCTACTCTCCCCACATGCAAGGTTGAAGTTTTGGTGGCAGTTTTCCTTCTGTCACCAAATGTTTTAATCTCAACTGCTTCATGGTCACTGTGACCAAGACTGCTGCCAATTGCCACATTACCCACAAGACCCTCTCTGTTCTCAAGCAACAGACCTGGACAGCACCTTTCTAGTTGGCTCCCTTAGTACCTGCATTAAGAAGTTTTCATCAAGGTGCTTTAAGAATCTCCTGAAACTCTTTGTGTTGGTTGTGTTATATTCCCAGTTAAAGTCCGGCAAGTTGAAGTCCCCCATAAGGACAAGGGCAGTAGGGTTTTAGGTAACTTCTAGTGCCTTGAAGAACAATTCACAGGTGTCACCATCATGTAGTAGACACCCACAAGGACATCCTCTTTAATTGTTCATCCCTTAGTCCTTACCCAGAGGCTCTCAACTTTGTCATTGCCAACTGCAAGCTCTACACAGTCCAGCCCCTCCTTCACGTACAGAGCCACCCCCCCACACACCACCTCACCTACCCTACCCATCCCTCCTGAAGAGCCTGTAACCATCTATTGTAACATACCAGTCACAAGACTCATCCCACCTGGTTTCACTTATGCCAGTGATATTGTAGATCTGAGACTGGGACAATACTTCTAGCTCCTTTAGCTTGCTCCTCATGCTGCGTGCATTGGTGTAAAAGCGCTTCAAATGGCCCTCATTGTATGCAGCACCTTGTGGGGCACACTGAAGGACCTCACTAACACACAGCCCCTCTGATTCTGGCACTCCATCCCATAGCTTATCACCCGCAGGCTTGGTTTTATCCCTTTCCCCCTTCAAATCTAGTTTAAAGCCCTAACGTGTCATCTCAGAAAAGGAACATACATATTTTAGAAAATATTTAATTTTTCTTTTCCTCATTATTTAGCCTCCTCTCGTTTCCTCTCCTCTCGTCTCCTCTCCTCTCGTCTCCTCTCCTCTCGTTTCCTCTCCTCTCGTCTCCTCTCCTCTCGTCTCCTCTCCTCTCATCTCCTCTCCTCTCGTCTCCTCTCCTCTCCTCTCCTCTCCTCTCTCTTTTTAAAATGTTTTATTTAGACTGAGAAGAAAAATATTTGAAGAAGAATTCTTTTTACACATCATCCTTTTAAATTTATGGGTGCCACTCAAGAAGTGTCAGAAGTTCAAAACTTTTAATGTTCAAATAAAAGTGCACAAACTGAAGTGAGACATCTGCAGTGATACTGAATCATCAGTAAAGTGAATCCAACAGATATCCTGTATGTTGCAGTGAACATTTTTAAATCTCATCTCCCTACAGCACTCAAAGTGAAATGAAGCTGAATAGAACAAATCCTGATTTTCCACGTTTACTGTTATTAAAGAAAGGATCAAAGCAGTGCCAAGGGGAATAAGAGAATACAGCTATGGCTAGTCAGTTGTGAAGAAAGTAAATTAATAAGAATAACCTCATTTCTTTTGTACATGCCTTCAGTTGATGCCCTGGAGAACAATTCACTTTATAGGAAAGAAGGGTAGGGGAACTGATAGAATAGCCTATTGCTATAACTTGGCTCAGTACTATTGACAAACTGTGTATACCATCATCAGTTTTTATATATCTTCAACCAAGTCTCTTGGACATTTATCTTCTCCATAACTTTTCTATAATGTTTGATGGAAACTTTTGCTATGCTATTACATTGTAAATCAAAGTTTAGGTCTTGGAAGGCAGACAATGTTCATGATGTAATGGGAGCCATGTAAGACAGACCTTTCATGAAAGTAATCTTCACAACACAATTATGTTTCAGATTCACAAAAAATATTAAGTTAATCTTAAGTTTTGTGCTAATACAAAACATGTGCTAACAGAACAATTTTATTTTATTTATTTATTTTTTTTTTTAAAGAGAATTATCTTACTGTAGTCTTCTAACACAAATCTGATTCTTCATTTCAGTATCCATCTGATTCATACCTGGGCTAATGGATTTGTCCAAATTGTTGTTTTTAGACTAAATTCATCTTTTGTTGTGTGGATGATTAAATTGTAAAGAGGCATGCACAGAATTGATCCAGACATGAAATATATCCTCAGAATTGCAAAAGTAAGATTTTTCCCATCTAGTGTGTGCAACACACCCTCCCCAGTAAGCCTAGAATATTTTGGCTTCTATTACAGAGAAAGAAGAGGTCAACAACTTTCAGGTTCTATCTATTTTATTTTTTTTTTTATTATTTATTTATTTATTTATTGATAGGAGAATCAGCACTTCAGATCACATAGGAGAGGTTTGAAGAGTGAAATCATGCATAACCTGGTCTCCTAGAGAAGCTTGGGAAGGTGCATTCTTTGATGGATTAAGAACTGGCTGGATGGCTGGGCCCAGAAAGTAGTGGTGAACAGAGTGAAATCCAGTTGGTGACCTGTCACCAGTGGTGTTCCGCAGCATTTAGTGTTAATATCTTTATTGATGATTTGAATGAGGGAATAGAGTGCACCCTCAGTAAGTTCACAGATGACACGACACTGGGGGAAAAGTGTTGATCTGTTGATCATAAGGTTATGTTTTCAGAATATTAATTCAAATGTAGTTTTGACTTACTAGTGAACCATCTCAGAGCAGGACATAACTATATTTTATCGGATTCAAATGCTATTGGGCTTATTTTGCAAGGTTTTGGTAGCAGGGGCAGTGAGGGAGCTGCAAGGGTGGCCCCTGTCTGAGTCCTGAAACTGCCCCATGTCAGATAAGAGCCAGTTCCAGCCAGCTCCAAAGGGACCCACCACCAGCCAAAGTTGAGCCAATGAGGGATGTTGGTTGCACCTCTGTGAGAGCAGATTTCAGAAAGGGAAAAAACTGCTGTACAGCAGAAGCTGGAAGAGAAGAATGAGAAAATGCAGAGAGAAATAACCCTACAGACACCGAGGTTGGTGCAGAAGGAGGGCAGGAGGTGCTCCACACACCAAGACTAGAAGTTCCTTTACAGCCTGTGGACTGCCATGGTGGAGCCATCTGTCCCCCTGCAGCCCATGGAATACCAAGGTAGAGCTGTTACCTACACTGCAGCCCGTGGAGGCACCCACAGTGGAGCAGGTGGATGTGGCCTGGAGGAATCTGCGGCTCATGGAGTGCCTCTGCAGGAACAGACTCTAGTCTGGAGCCACAACCTGTAGAGAGGAGACCATACAGGAGCAAGTGATCTCGTAGAAGCTGCTGCCCATGGGGGACCCATGTTGCAGCAGTTTGCTCCCGATGGTGCAGACCCACATTGGAGCAGTTCTTGAAGAGCTGCTACTCATGGGAAGCCCATGTCAGATCAGTTTGGGAAGGACTGGATACTGTGGAAGAGACCCTACACTGGAGCAGGGAAAAAGTGAAGGTGAAGGAGCAACAGATGACAAAGTACTGTGGACTGTTATCTCCCATTTCCCATTTCCCTGCAATGCCTCTGGGCATGAGGTAGAAAAGGGTGGAGAGCGATTTTTGTTTGCTTTATTTCTCACTGCTTTAATCTTTTATTAGTAAGCTTCTCAAAGAATCACAGAATTACAGAATCACGGAATGGTTGAGGTTGGAAGGGACCTCTGAAGATCATCTAGTCCAGCCCCCCCACCAAGTGGATCACCTAGAGCACATTGCAAGATGGCATACAGGTGGGTTTTGAATATTTCCAGAGAAGCGGAAATATTCAAAAATATTTTGTGGGCAACCTGGGCAACTCTCTACCCTCAGCAAAGTCAACAGATCCTCTCGATTTAGTGTTAAACACAAGCTTATTTAGTATACCTTCAAGTCCTACATCCAAGTAATTTATGAAGATATTAAAGAGGACCAACACTAAAATGGAGCCCTGGGGGACCCCACTGGTGACTATCTGCCCGCCTGTTAATCCCATTTACTTTAACATTTTGAGCCCAACACATCAGCCAATTGTTCACCCATCACATTATATCTAGCTTTGTGTTGGACTTTTTGTCCAGAAGGATACTGGACAGTAAATCAATATTATATATGTGACTTTTTTTTTTTACATGTGCATATACATATATACACACGTCATATGTAAACATACATACACATGTGCTTGCATGTATATGTACTTTTTATATATGTATGTGTGCATACATGTAAAGAACATCTTATTTCTGTTAATTAAATATTTTAATTATGAAACTTCCTAACCTTCCATGTACTACACTGAAAATATATTATAATGCTTTTATGTTCTGTATTATATACATTACTTTAAACTACAGCAAACATCTTCAGGAGCAATCACCTAAGTTAAAATGACTCTTGCATTACCAATACAGGTTATGCAGTTATAAATTTCTCGAGCTAACTTGAGCTCATCTGTTGTATTAACTGACTTGATCTCAACACAGTGACCATTCCACAGGAAAAATAAATAAATAAATAAATAAAAATATATTTCTAAATTGTCGTCATTTCTAGAGTGTATAAGGATAGTAACAGCATAGGTAGCTGAGGTCCAAATGAGTAATTTATATTGAAGATCAAGTGTAAGTAATTTATCTGTACTGAAATGGCAAAACAATATGTAAAGAACTGCTATTATCTTAAAAGAAAACATTTAAGAAAATCTTTATATACATATATATATATGTTTGGTTGGTTTGGTTTGGGTTTTGGTTTGTTTTGTATTCATATATACATGTATATTTAGAATGTCTCTGACTTTTAAACAAGTTAATAACTGAGTATTATTGAGGATCCATCTTGGAACACAGTGAAAATGTAAACAAAATGTACACCACTTGAGAGAATGATATTAATTCCACAATATCTAACTTGACTTTCAGCCAAGTCCTCAGGCCTGAATCACATCCCGACAGACACTCTGGGAAAGGAAAGATTTATCCTTTTCCACCGACGAAGAAGAACCATAATAACCTAAGGCTTGATATTTATGAATATATGAAATAAAGTCTTTACAATATATATATATAGCATATATATATATATGTGTATATATATATTTCCTATACAGATATAGTAAATGTTTTTTAACATAAAACTTACATCTATATACCATGGAAAATATTATAAGCATATACCAGAACACTTCATGTCCAAAAGGTGTAAAAAAGCTTTTCAAAGTATATATATCTTTTTTTTTTTTGTCTCTTAAGTGTTTTCTTCTTTTTACTGTAAAAATGACTATCAAAAAGAAGATGAAATTAAACATTTCTGTACAGTTTCTTTTTTAATTAATTTGTATATTTTTAAATTTGTGCTTTCTGAGCTGAACAAGTTTACAATCTTCCTTGTAAAACAGTAAAAGAATGATCCAGTAAGAAGGTAGAACAATTCAAGACAATTTCATAATTTATCTGTGAAATATGCTGCTATAATCTGAATTTAAAAAAAGCTTCTTTAATTTACAAACAGCTCATTATTAAATAAATATTTTCTCCCAGGTTTTGATCTTAATCCCACTGGTCAATTTAATTCTGCTTTGTATTAGTTGTGTGTTATTAGCTAAGTGGATACACCAAATTAGTTCTCAAAAAAAAAAAAAAAAAAGTTGGGGGAAGGGGGGAGCACTTGACTTAAATGGAAAACTTTATATACATAGCTAGCTGTTAGATTGAGAAGGAAAATAATTGGGAACCTATTGGGAGATACGTACAATGCAGACAAATTGAAAATGTGCTGCAACAATGATCATATTAGTAGCTAAAGTGGCATAAAAAATGTTCCAACTGTATTACTTAAAGAAAAGGGTAAAAGCTTTAGCTCTGCAGCACACTGGATTAAAATACAATCTCCTTATGAAATTACCGTGAAATTGAGTTGAAACACATGCAGAACTAAACAGATTGCTAGGAAAGCATTCAGTTACAAATCTCTTCTTTTTTTTTTTTTTACAAGGCTCCTGAGATCTCAGCTGATTTCAAGGAAACTATTTTCAATTATTTGCTCCATTGTTTAAATAAACCATATGAAAGGTTACAGTGGCATCTATCTATAAGAGTTATGGCTGAATGGTTAAAGAGGGTATCAGCATTTCTCAGGGCTGCGTGGGTAGGAGGTAGAAAAAAAAGAAGGAGAATCAGCTGAAGAACAAGGCTTAATGGGGGAAAATAAACCTAGAAAAAAAATCAGTGACTGTTGAAATAGTACAGTCAGTAGGATGTAGCCCTCACATAAATTAATACCATTCCAATTTTCCTAATGTACTCTAAGCCTGTCCTTTTAAAGATACATTACTAATCTTGATCTAACATACAAACCGTAAGAGTTGGATTATAATCATCACAAGACCTAGTCACACATTTTCTTTTCCTTATTCTCAAAAATATATGTGTAAATTGGGCTTAATCCTATGAAATTTATTGGGAACCAACAAAGAATGAAACTACTGACCATTTGATGATCACTTCTAACTTGTAAATGAATATTGGAGTCAGATATATTTTTAGTACAGTATGAATTTCTTCTATCCAGGACAATTTTCTAAAATAACAAACAGTTTTTTTTGCTTGTTTGTTTGCTTGTTTGTTTTTATCTCTATCTATCTATAGCATTTATGTGATAGGGTCACCAGATGGTGCTGTTATATGTAGACTTACACCTTACTCTTCCTAACACACAATTTTTACCTTCAGAAAAATAAATGTATCTGGAATTCTGGTTAACTGCTCTATGACAATCAAACATTTGGAAATACCTTTCTGAAAAGAGTGGGACAGTTTGCTACTGATTGTGATCACATCCATTCCATAATTGTTAAACACCTGACTATTTTCAGATTTTGTGTCAAGATTTCATCTTCAACAATAAAACAATTTCCAGCGCTGTAGAAGCAACCACCATTTAGCAGAAGAACAGAGCATAGTTCATCATAAAACAAACAAACAAACAAACAAACAAATAATTACATAAAATACTTAAAAAGGATATTTGACTGAATAACAGATCACATTTTATTAGTTATTGGCTAATTGACAATAGAATTGACATTATTTTTCTAAACATTTCTTTCCATTTGAAATATTATAGGTTTCTTGCAGTGAACATATCTGTATTCTTAAAATAAATATCTGTTCTTAAAATCAAAATCTGTCATTAAACATTATGGATATTATGTTTAAAATGAATAGCACAGAAACTTGGAACAGTGTATCTCAGTAAGCTGAGACAAACAGGAAGTGGCAACAAAAATCGACATTAGTTACACCAAAAAAAAAAAATAAATCAGCATATATCTGGAGAATACATTTACTTCACAATAACTTCAGCATTGTATGAAAAACACTTGAAAATGTTAGCCATACCAGCACCAGTAAAATTCCAAATATCTTGATTGTGCTAGGTTTGCAAATTGTTAAAAAAATAAGCAAAATGTAAGTTCTGTGATTCTGTGATTCTGTGACTTATGCAAATCTCAAATGTCAGACAATGAAAAAAAACTTACAGAAATCATGCTACTTCATTCAGCAAAACTCCCCATTTTCATTTACAAATTAACTGAAAACAAGTAATTTTACAGAAAATATACCTTACCCAAATTCATGAACATATACATATTTAAGAAATGGATAAAATAATTTGACATTGAGATTTTGCACTACTCCTTGAATTCTTCAACCTTCACAACAAATTCTAATCAGCTTTAACATTGATATACTTAAAAATTCTCAAAATTTACTGTTGAAAATCAATATTTTCTTTATTATTTTCCCCTGTAATTACAGAAAACTAACCTGCAATATACAAGCAAATGTATATATAAGAACATTTACATATTCCTCAGAACCTCCATATTATTCCAGAAAGCATGAAGGCTGATTGCCACTTCTTTAATTTCAAATTACAGGAATATTTTTTTTGTAGATTTAATGTAACTGGTGAGAATTTAGAAAGAAGAAAGATATTTGCTTTCATCTCTGAGCCCTATCTAAACCAAAAATTTGGCTAAAAATTTCTTCCAAATTTATTAGCATTTTCTAGTAACAAACCTCTGAAAAATGTTTGCTGATCTGTTTATAAGAGTCGTTTACTGTAAATCTAGCTCCTGCACCCTACATTGTACTAAACCTAAGTATATCAGAATTTGAACTCACAAGAGCTTCTGGGGATAAGCGTGGCTTATCATGCATTTGGGGGCGATTTAATACAGAGGCTTTTTTGACTGACTTCCACAGTGGAAAATATTCAAGAAAGCAATCACTAAGAATAAGCATAGCAATCCAATCTTTCAAAGTTTTCTGTTGTTACAAGTAACATATTTAAAATAATAATAATAATAATAGCCTTACAAAATAGTTTTAAGGATAACAGTCCAATCTTGGAATATCTGGATTATTTGGAGGAATAAAATACTGAAATTACTAAAATAATTAGAAGGCTTACCAGAAATTCCAATGAAGTGAGAATTTCAGCCAATTTGATTTCATTTTTACTGTGAGAAGCACGAGGCTATAATTAATATTAAAAAAAAAGAAAAAAAAAGAAAAAAAAAGTGCCAATTAACTGAAGTAATAAGTGGATATGTATTATTATTTACAAGATTTTGGAAAAGATTATTTCTTCTCTAGTAGATTATTGAATACTAGACTACTAAAATAGCAGTCTTCTCTCTCTGAAATATATGAACAGCTGGAGAAATTTAAGTCAAATTATCCTTATATTGTATGCTATGGTAAATACAACTTTCACTTGAAAAACTACTTTGTCTGAAGAATATATACTTCCTTCAGCATTCCTGCATGCATTTGTTTTACAATAAACTTTAATAATACAGCTCAAGTTTAAAAATATAAAATGGATAAATTGCTTAAATTAATGTATTCTTTATTATATATGTGACTAGATTTCAATGTTTTTATTTATTTATTTATTTATTTATTTATTTTATTAATTAAAATTATTATTTATTTATTTATTTATTGACTAAGGACTGTTAAGGACCACAACCATCAATTTTAATTATATAGGCTTTTCTCCTTGATATTATATACTTACCACTAATTTAGGACATATGTGTTAAAACTAACAGGTTCATATATATAATGATTATGATTAGTAATACTTGCAAAATAAACATTAACACAAACTGTGTGATTGAACTTAGTAAAATTTTGTTTCAACCACTTAAAACTCCCTATTTATAAAATTTCTAATTATTGCCATTTCAGTGATCTATGACCCGATTTGCCCACATATATATGTGTATATACTTGTATATTCAGTTGTAATGAGATTGAATACAACCATGGACTAGCCAAAGCTACACTGAATAGTCAATACTCTCATATTTTACTGCATTATATTATAATCAATTAATGTTTGAATGTAGAATAAAAAAATGATTTAACCTCATATCAATCTCTAAGGTCACCTCCAGATTAATTTTAAGAGGAATAACATAAAAAAAAAAAATACTGCTTGAAACTTTGATATGCTAAAGATTGCCTGGTGCATGAGAGAATGTCAAATACTCTGACTACTTTAACAAAGTAAGATGAAGGCTGATGGGAGTAAGTTTTAGCAGGAATGTAGAAAAGGATTGCTGTTATCAGTTCTCAGGAGCTCTAAGGCAGCATTCCAGAAGGATAATTAAACCTTTACTAGTTTAGTCATGATGTAAAAGGATTAATTTATATGACTGACAGTACTATCAGACTAACCTCAGTGCCCCGGTATGTGCTCCTCTACTTATATGAATGACATGAAAGGAAGTAGCACTTGGTATCTTTAAGAACCTGATCTCTAAGTATTGAATCAGAATGAAAGCTAATGGGATTTTGACCTGTACCTTTATCACATTTCAATATGATATTGTCATCTAAACTGTTTGATGGCTTTTGATAATTTTGATGTCATTTTTCATACTATTTTTAGAAAGGGGAAAGCCTGATCAAGGGGCAGGTCTTATCAATGTCTATAAATATCTCAAGAGATGGCACAAAGAGGATGCTTTCAATGATATCCAGTGACAGGACAAGAGATAACACAAACAAGGTGAAATACAAGGGGTTTCTTATGAACTGTGTGGGTTACAGAGGACTGGCAAAGAGAGGTTGTGAAGTCTTCCTTCTTAGAGATCTTATAAAGCCATCTGGACGTGGTTCTGGGAAAGCTGCTCTAGGTGTCCTTGCTTGAGCAGGGTGCGTGGACCAGATGAATACAAAATTGGATTCAATACAGTATTTGGCTTGAGGTAAGTTATTTATAACTTATATATAAAAATAAATAAATAAATATAATGTATATAGATATACACAACATATAATTTAATATACAGTATAATATATAAAATATATAATGTAATAATATATGTGATATCATTATATAAAGTATATATATGATATAATGTAATGTAATATATTGTGGTGGTTTTACTCAGGTGGGCAGCCGAGCTCCACCACAACCGCTCTCTCACTCCCCCTCTCCTCAAAGAGGAAGGAGGAGAAAATACAACACAGAGAACTCGAGGTTTGAGATGAGAAAGGTTTAATTAAATTTAATTAAATTAAGGGAATGGGGAGAAAAAGAAACAAAAGAAACAATAAGTCTGCGCGGAAGCACAGAGAGAGGGAAAAAAATTATTCTCTACTTCCCATCAACGAGCGATGTTTGGCCATGTCCTGGGAAGCAGGGCCTCAAAACATGTAGTGGTTGTTCAGGAGGAACAGCCCCCTCCCCCACCAGAGCCCCCTCTTTTTATTGCTGAGTGTGACATCAGGTGTTATGGAATATCCCTTTGGTTGGTTTAGGTCAGCTGCCCTGGCGAAGTCCCCTCCCCATCACTTGCCCACCCACAGCCTGCTGGCTCTTGGGGGCTTGGAAGGAGTCTTGATGCTGTGCCAACACTATGCAGCAATAGACACAATACTTGAGTGATATCAGTGCTGTTCCAGCTACGAGTGCAGAGCACAGCACTGTGTGGGCTGCTGCAGGGAAAAGGTGACTCCAGCTCAGACAGACCCAACACATATATATAGAAAATATGATATATAATATTACATATATGTATATGATAAATATATTTTTATATATATATATATTACTTTCTAATAAATCTTCCAGCAATTTTTGTTTGTTCACTGTGGGTCAGGCGTCCACGCTTCAAAAGCACCATAACCGTATGATAAGTGGTCAGATCATAGGTTCTTCTTTTCTTCATAAGAAGTAAAATTGCTTCCTAAAAAATTGCTACATCCAAAAAAACACTTTGTCTTCCTAGACTCAGAGGATTTTTCAGATCTGGGACATATTGTGGGAACAGGTTTTAATACTTCCATTGAGCAATGCATCTGTACTGAGAAAGTTGTCATTACTTCTAAAAATAAATATAATACTGAAAACAAATTTAAAGGGAAAAAACAAACAAACAAACAAACAAACAAAAAAACACTAGTTATGTAGTTGTTTAGGTATAGATTCACCCTACCCAACTAAAGTATCTGGTTTAGAAGATTCATCAAACTCTACTCTCAGTGAGTTGAGTCAGTGGAGAGCCTCTGGGATCATACTGGGCTCACATGGAACAGTGAATTCCACATAAAATCTATTAAGATTAATAGAATCTAATAATCTTAATAAAATCTATTAAGATTAATGCTCTTAAATCATTAAGAGCAAATCTATACATATAGATTTGCTCTTAATGATTTAAGAGCATTAATCTTAATAGATTAATTCTCTGATTAGAGAGGAATCCTACAACTGCATCCTTATTTTACTTGCCTTTATTTGGCAAGTTTACTTTACATTACTAATATTAGGTTATGTGACTTCTCTAATCCCTTTCTTCCAAGGGGTGGTAACAATCAAGAGTAGATGTCTTAATACAGTTTGTTGTGTAAACTATTGTACTGCATACAGTCATGGAAATAATCATATCTAACTTGACTAATTGTTGTGTCAGACTAGATGAAACAAAGAGTTCTGGTCTTAAAAAGTAGTGGTACATGAAAGAAAAGGAAAAGGAAGAATGTAAGCAGGAAATCAGTGACAGCGGACAGGAGCCACAATCATAAAATAAGATTTGTCTTCTCTTCTCTTAGGAGCTACAAACAAACAAACAAACAAACAAACAAAGAGTGCTATGGGTTCTGTCTGCATAATGGAATGGAACCAAATCCAAGCCAATTTTTATTTTCTGCAGGTAAGGTCTTGTGCCATGCTAACTAATCACTGCTTTCTCAATTTAAAATTTCAAAAGCTGAAAGTTAAAAGAAACTAGAAAGGGCACTGGTGCAGTGTTAGCATGTAATCTGGAAAGAATAATGGAAGGAAAAGAAACAAAAGAACGTTTCTTTCTGAATTTACAGGAACAATTTGAGGAAGTTTTGTGGAGGCATAAGAAAGAGTGAAATATATACAGTACACAAAATTGAAAAGAAAAAAAAAAAAAAGAATACAAAGAGAAAAGAGCATTAAGTTACAGATTTAAAAACCTTAAAATTAAATTGAAGTTATATTTCCATAGTATCTTTAACAGTACATTGAAAGTACATGTTATATTGCAGATTTTGATACAATAATCGTAAGTGCTGAGAAGTTACTGGATATATCAATTGGATTCTTTTTTCTTTTAATAAAAATGACATCAAGAATACATTATATTTTATTTATATACAGCAGATGTATTTTTGTAATGCAAGAACATAGGTATCTTTTTGCATTGTTAACAACTAGATAGAATTTTTGTTCGTATATAATCACCATCTTCATAATTATTCTAAGTTCAGAGAGAGATGTTTTTGCAAATCGTGTCTTAAAATATGTAGAAAAATAATTATTTTTAATTCCATTATCTGAATTGATATTAATATTATTTCTATAATTTACACAGAAGATACCTAATTTTATCACTGAGTTTGAATAGTGTCTTGTCTAGTTAAGACACATTGTAGAGAAATAAAGATATTTGAAATTTGATATCTCAAAAATAAAGAGGAACACAAACATATTTTACATATCTTTTGAGAACTCATAGCTTTCAACTCATTATGTAAAATTTGTTTCTTGTCTTAATGATTCATCACATTAAATATGCTTCCTCACCTGTGGGAAATAAACAGCTTTATTTATTTATTTATTTATTTATTTATTTATTTATTTATGTAGGTGAGAGGAAATTTAAACATATTTTATTATAAACATAAAATGTAAAATAGTTTACATTGGAAATATTTATTTCTTTAATATGAAAAAATGTGTTTTCTTTTGCATACAAAACACTAATGCAAGTTTTTATTTAATTTCCTGTGCTTCCATATATTCAAGATGTTACTTAAAAATCATGACAAAACTTTCACCATGCATCACTATTTAATATGAAGTTAAATTAATAATGCTTCATATATATATTTGTTGTATTAATTGCCTAGGCTACTACAATTCAATCATTAAAAGAGTCTCCAAGCAAGCAAGCCAAAATATTATTAACAACTATTACTATTTTTATAACTAATCAGACTTTGACCAGTGTAAAACAAAATAATAATAATAATAATAATAATAATAATAATAATAATAATAATAATAATAATAATAATAAGTGAATTCTTTCTTGTGTAGTGCATGGACTGTCAAGGATCTTGCTTATCAGAAATTAAAAGCCATTGTTTGAAGAAGCATCCCTCCCCAGACAACCCCGGGACGAGACTCCAAAGACTTTCTATCAGTCTGAATGGAAATAGTATGGCTAAATGATGAATCACAGCACTCAAGACCTCATCAGTTAGAACAAGTAATTCTAGATAAACTGCATCCTATTTTCACAAATGTATGCTTCAGAGAAGGCATTCAACACAGAAGTAATTTGGAGTTTAAATAAAACAGTAATAATAAAAAATGCTACATATGCATTTCCATCTGCATT
Organism: Netta rufina; assembly: GCF_964035555.1. Classification (NCBI taxonomy): domain Eukaryota; kingdom Metazoa; phylum Chordata; class Aves; order Anseriformes; family Anatidae; genus Netta; species Netta rufina. Next base: position 38,051,445 of record NC_140123.1, on the reverse strand, counting down.
CAAGATAGTAACCAGGGCAGGAGTAAATAAACTAGAACTTAAGCCACCTGAGAGATCAGTATGTAAGAAAGAGGATAAAGTGAACATAAAAAGAGATCTGTCTTTCAAGAGGATGAATAACAAAATATTTTAACAAATAGAAGAAGGATAGGACACATATTTGTAATGAGCTTTGTGGTCATCAGAAAACTGATCAAAAGAACTTTTGGGCACTTCTGCATTCCTAGGTGTGGTAGGCAACAGCTAGTTCACAGGCAAACAATTTTACTGTGGAGATACCCTACCCATAGAAGTCCTAGAATACTTGGATATGGTATCTCATCGGATCACTATCTTTGCAAATATACACAGGTCTGAATGGAAATGTACGAAGAAAAATGAACTTGCCACGTACTTTACCACAGAGCTAGGATCTCTTCATCTTCAGAAGTCATTTTGAATGACTCACATATCCAATCTTAAAGAGTTCATTTTCCCCCACATCCCATATGTTAACTTTTGGTGCTGGCAGGTAGCCTGAATAGATTATATGACTATTAAACCAACCAACCAACCAAGCAACCAAGCAACCAAATAAACAAAAAGCATAGGTAGTATGATGGAGATTGCACACTAACATTTGGATTGATTCTGACTTCTTGCCTTATGCTATTTGCACTTGTGATGCACTGCACTCACTTTGCCAGATATGGTGAATAATTAAAGATTTTTTCAACCTGTGATGTCATAGCTTACAATAGCTTTCAGTAAGGTTATTCCACAGTTCTGAAGTAATTCAGTGAGCAGATTACAAAAATAAATAAATAAATAAATAAATAAAATAAAATAAAATAAAATAAAATAAAATAAAATAAAATATCCTTGAGAAAAGTTAGTGAATGCTATACTGGAGCTGCGCAACCGAAACTTGCAGTTTCTCATGCTCATACCTCATAATCTCTGCCGTTTGTTTTCTAAATCCTGTATTCACTTGTATGATTATCAGCTTAAATGTACTTACCTTACCATCTTCATGGTTTGATTTGGATAACTTACATATAGGTTTGAAGACCATGTCATATTGTGAAACAAAGAAAAGATTTTCTGTAGTTGATATGTCTTCCAGATTTTCAGTATAAAAGATATTAAGATGTTCTATAAAATAATCTGATTGAACGACTGTGTATGTTGAAGGATAGAATAACCTCTTTTGTATTTAAAGTGTAAGTAGTTCTCCAAATTTAGTACATATTGCACATCCTTTACTTCTCTTATAATGACTCTTCTGGTCATAAAAAAAAAAAATAAAATAAAATAAAATAAAATAAAAATAAAAATCTTGTCACCCTCATTAAATATTTCTGAATTAATCAATGTCTAGGATGTCTAGTACGTCTAGGCATTGGTTTGCCTCTGTTGTTATTGTTTCAGCCTTACACAAATGTACTAACCTGACTTCATTCAGTCTTACTTTTCAGTAACAGATACTGGTTAAATATACTCTGATGAGAGCAAGAAGTCCTTGGGAGTCTGGAGTTGGAAGTCTCTTCAGTATTGTTGTCATCTGTAAGCTGCAGGAGTTTCATTCGGCTGAGAACTACAGTGCTACTGAAAAGGAAGTTATAAAGGAAAGACTAATAAAACTAGATGTTCACGTGGAAACCATTGTGGGGGAGAAAGAAGAAATGCTTTTACAAACTCATTATAATGTAGTGAGGGAATTGTAGAGATCAAAGGACAATTTTCCAGTAGTGGGAGGCCCAGGTGAATAGAGGTAGAAGCCCTATAGGCCTTTCATAAGGCTAATATTTTCATAGGAGAAAGGAACAAATTTTAGAGAGCTTTTACACCCAAACATCTGCTGTAGACTCTGTGAGAACCATTACAGAGAGAGAAAGAAAAGGAAGTTGAAGTCTTTGACAATAACCTTTTGGCAGAATACACTGAATATTCTAGCTGCTCTGTACTCCTTGGGTGAAATTCTGGCTTTATTGTCATAGTGACAGAAGAGATCACTGACTGCAGTAAAGATGAGTTTTTTTCCCTGAACTGAAGCATTCAAAAACCTGTGAAAACTCTAAACGTCTCTCCTAAGTATTACACTCCCACTTTGAACTCTATTATTTATTTCTCCATGTAATTTTTTTCCCCTAGCATTACTGAAAACCTTGGCTGTTTATGGTGCCACCTTAATCACACTACAATGTGTATTCAAGTCTCACAGTTCCCAGAGAGACATGCCAGGAGCAGCTTCTCCTTTTTTTTTTTTTTTTTTTTTTTTTTTTTTTTTTTTTCAGGGAAAAATTTTAGGAGGAGCAGAAGAAAAGCTCTTAACCCAAGTCATAACAGGAGTCTTCACTACTCTGTTCTTCTCCACACTACATATTTTTTTCTCCTATGTATCCTGCTTTTACTTAAAATACTCTAACAAAGAACAAACTTGTATTTAAATTCTAAGGCACTATTTTTTATATATATAATTATAATATTAAGGGTTAAGTATAGAATTTGTCTACAAGTGATTACCTATTTTTTCTTCCAACTATTTTTTCCTCCATCACTAGTTATTCTAATTACAATTATAATGTTATCAGTTATCTCCTACTGAACCAGAATGCTAATTTTTTATTTATTTATTTTTTTATTGACATAGAATTCTCTAAAACATTGTCAAACACATGCTCAGCACCTCCGGAGGACAATCAATTAATTCTCTCTTGCAGGGAGTAGGACGTCAGCATCCTGTGAACTTCCTATGAACTTTATTTCTGATACAGATAAGCCACACACAAAAGACACCCAGTATGAAGATGGATTGATCCACAGTTTATATGCTTTGAATTTCTTGCCATATGATTTTGATGCTGTTACTTGTACTTATCTGACAGAAGCTCCAAGGGGAATCTGCTATTGGCTCTGATATTAGGTTTGGATAGAAAACTCTTTGTTCTTATTAAGCCCAAAAAGGACAGACCTGAAAGCTGAAGTGTTGGATTAAAACAAAGAGCAGGACGTATTCTTGTCTTCCACCTGTAAGACACACAGTTTTGAAATATTTATGGAATTCATTGTTCTGTTAAGTATAAGGCATTCCTGTTAACAGTTGGACATTATTTAGGGTATATTTCATAAGTGCAACTGTAAAATATTTATGACTAACATTCATTACTTAAAAAGCACTTCACATATATACATATTTTAATTATTAATAAAAAGAGTTTGGGTAAACCTTGTTTTTATTGCTCTGTACTTCTGGAAATTAACTTTCCATATCCATCTGTATGGATATTCTGAATTTCTTAATGTTTTGTTTGTTTGTTTTATGATATGAATGACGAAATGCCTGTGATCTTTTAACTTCTCGTGTACAAGACTGTTCTCTTGGTTTGTGGTGAGACTCTGTTGAACTAAGTGCAAAAGAGTATGGAGGTATTTGGCAAAGTTCAGATGCTTTTATGAGTATTTATGGACAGTAATTCAATTTTCGCAAATAGGCAGTGCACACTGGATTTATGAGGTAGAACCGATTACAGCAAAAGATAACCCAGCCTCAAAGTGATTAGCATCAGTATAGAGATAGATTTTCTGTTAAAGGATATCCTCACTTCTTGCTATGGTAGCCAAAAACAAGTATTACTCATGGGTTGTTAACTGAGTATCAAACTGCAGAAACTGAGTTTGCACTCCTGATGAATTTCTCATACACAGAAGAATGATTGATAGTGGGTTTATATAAATACTTGGGTTTATAATCTGATATTTGGGTTTATAATCACATTTTATGCATTTCATATATATATATATATAATAAAACTTCAGTTACAAACGATAAACAAAGGAGCACATTATTAGAATCATAATTAAAGACTGTTGTTGGAACTAATATCTCATCTAGCTTGTTTGGTTGGACACTTAGTTTTAGGACCAGTATTATCTGGAAATTTATTAAACAATAGAATTTCTGTTACTATACTTACAGATGCTTTGAAAGACAACAGATATTCTGAATGACCTTTCCCGTCCTAATCAGGAAGAAAAGATCCTACTTGTACACTTACTCCATAAAATAAAATAAAATAAAATAAAATAAAATAAAATAAAATAAAATAAAATTTAAAATAAAATAAAATAAGATTAAATTAAATTAAATTAAAAGTTTCCTGTCTCTTAGGTAACAGACTGCCTCAATATTTCTGGGCTTAATAGGCACACTTCATACTTTTCCCTGTTCTCAGTCTGTTTCAAACACCAAGAGGTAAATATAAATACAAAAGCCACCACTTTTGTCTGAATTCCTTCTGATTCTTCCAACGCAAGTTGACTAAACACATCAATTGAAATGCTTTAAGGTATTCAAGACATCTGTGTGTTACAAGCAAATACTACATAACAGATAGGAAAGATTCCTGACTGAACTGCCAGTTGGAGGCAAGACATGCTATCTTCTGGCACCTGAATGAGATTAGAAAATATTTTTAAACACCTGAGACTTGCTTAATTTCATGCATGTATTATATTGCCTTCAATCCATACACGAAGTCAGGTACACTTTTCCTTAGTGTTGCTGATGGGAACAGTTACAAAGGTGCAGGAATAAACTCTTGTTGAAGAAAAACAAGAAATATTATCTATTGACTGTCCCTGGAAGAAGAATGAAACATGAAACTAACAACACTATTTACCTAAATGGTGGTATCATGCTCCCTCTTATGTATCAATTAATATAAAAGATTTTTACCCAAGATGGAGCTGCTTTCTGAGATATTTTCTGTGCTGCATGTGTTCCTTCACTCTTCCTTCTCTGCCTTCATCCCTTCTCCCCCACCTCACCCCCAACAAGAGTCAGTGAAGATTTAGACAGGTGATGCAGATGAAGAAATCATTCACCAGGATTCCACTGACCAAATGCATATGTCTAATTCAGTTTTCTTATTTGCATTAGCTACTAGTATTAAAGATATTGCATAGAATCGAAATCACATGGAGTCTAAGCCAGATAAAAGAGCATCCTACTCAGATGCTCTTTAGGAGAGCTAAGTGAAACATAATGGAAATTTAGCCACCTATGTCATTACAGACATTAAAAAGATTCATATTCCTTTGAGCAGAATCTCATCCATATTGTGTAGATATAAGCCAGGTCTGTTTTTAGTGTGGAGTTGTCAAATTTAAAGGAAGTTCATATACATGATACTCTGCCTTTCAGTGGGATTAGCAATATATATCTTTCTGGTGGTTTGGATCCTTGGGCAGAATACTGGAGAAAGAGGCATATCTGAGTGCTCTAAGAAGGGCAGATTTGTTCCTTGAAACTATGAGTTGAAATTACAGGTCAACATTGACTCCACCATTGTTTAGAATATGAAAGACATATATTATACTAGGATCACAGAATCACAGAATGGTTGAGGTTGGAAGGGACCTCTGGAGATCATCTGGTCCAACACCCCTGACAAGCAGGGCTGCTTAGCACACACTGCACAGGACGACATCCAGGCAGGTTTTGAATATCTCTTAAGAAGGAGACTCCACAACCTCTCTAGACAACCTATTTTAGTGCTTTGTCATCCTTACAGTAAATAAACGTTTCTTCACAAACATGAGGAACTTCCCGTGTTTCAGTTTGTGCCCTCTGATCTTGTCCCGTCATTGGGACTCTGAAAAACCGTCCACCCTCATCCTCTTGACACCCTCCCTTCAGATATTTGTATCCATTGATAAGATGCCCTCTCAGTCTTCTCCAAGCAAATACATAGAATATACACAGAGCTACATGATAGCATTTTCAAAGCAATTGCAAATTTTAATGTAGATGCTTAATAGGGTTTTAATTTTCATTTTTCCTGTTTCTAACTTTGTGTGTAAGTGCTGCTTTTCTCTGCCTTCAGCACTTGTCACATATTCCTCTTACAACAAGATGTCATACCCAAACTCTTCTATTCTTTCTCTGAACTCTGAGTAAATTAGTTCAAGTTGGATTCAGAGCTCAAGATTTTTGGCCTAGAATACAAAATGAAATTGAAACCTTCTGTTTCTTCATGTCTTTGTATAATTTAGAAATGAAACAGTTCCAAAAACAAACAAACAAGCAAACAATAACTAAAATGTCTATTAGCAGATTGCATTTGAGACAGTAAAACATGAAAAGAGCAAACACTGCAATACTGTTTTTGCAAAGCAGGCTATCTTCTCTTCCAATTAAAACACATTTCTAATCCAGTCATCATCATATAACTGCACAATCTATAAGCAATAATTAAAGAAATAAAACATTATTTCATGTGCCTTTTAAGCATACGTTGATTTGAAATTAAACTCCAGATGTTATCTTAAGTGTGTATTCTGAAGACATTGTGGGCCATTTATTTTCTTTCAAGATGTTTTGGGCCTTAGAGAAGAGTATTCAATTACTTTCACACTGGTATGTCTGCCTACCATATGCCTAACCAAGCAAGTATCCATAAAAAGTCATTTTAAATGTATCATAATATATGTTGGTGATGAGTAACTCTGCAGAAATACAAAATCTCACATGAAATAGATAACTGAAGAAAAGCCTAGGCTTATTCTGAAATTGAGGGATGAGGCATCAGCAAGAGGCCTTTCTTCTTTTTCATTTCTCTGTTTTCCTCCTGAAAGAGGCAAAAGAATTCCCAAATAAAACAAAACTAGCCCTCTCACCCCCCTTATTTTTAACTTGTAGAATTTTGTAATTATGTCTTTTTATATCTTTTATTTTTCAAGTCCTGTTTATAATATCTTAATATATTGGTGCAAGAGAGTAGAGAATATGTCACTAGAAAGCAAGGACATGAATGAATTATTACTGTTTACGTTCAGCAGTTTGCTTCTTCTTTGATTCCTAATTTCAGTAATGAAGGTAATGTCTTTGTTTGGATTTAACTGGATATTAAAATAAAATAAAATAAAATAAAATAAAATAAAATAAAATAAAATAAAATAAAATAAATAATACACATCCTTGCCATCAATGTATCAAAATAAATAAATAAATAAATATCAGATTTGTAACATTTATTCACATCATAGAATGACTTCTCCCATCTTGGAAATACTTTTCAAAAGCCCAATTTTGTCTCTATGAGTTGCATGCACATATTAAAAGAATAATTGTGTTAGACTTTCTGTAGGCACCCAAGAAAATACCTCCAGAAATCAGTGCAAATCCCCTGACAACAGTAGAGGTTGAGGATTTTACTGTTTTGTTTTTATACTACAGATGTTAAGAAGTCTGTCTTGGTACTTATATAGCTATAATGAAACTTTAATTCTGAGCCTTTAAAACTTATCAGCTACAGAGGTAATTTAAAGATTTCAAAAAGGTGAAGAATTCTGTCTGTTCACTTTGGCAGCCATAGTAGGCTTCTATGGTTGTTCCATTTGTATGCTTCATAATTGCTACATTACAAGCTACATTACATATGTACAGAGATTTATAGTCTCTTTCAGTTTGAGGTGGGATCTGTTTGTAAGTAAATCAGACGTTATTACAGTTTTAAAATATCAAAAGAAAATAATAATAATAATAATCTGTCTATATTCATACATATGTTGGAAATTAGACTGAGCTCCAAATCTCTTTGATTTAATTGGGAAATCTGTTTACCGAATTCACCATTGAATGGTTTCTGTAACTACACATCTGCTTTCATCTGCCTGCTCTTCATTTCGCCTCTTCAGCTCTCCATTTAATTACATTATTTTGAAAGTTATATTTTAAAATTTTATATGTTTTTTAGGTTTTAAGGTAGGAAAAGCAATGGAAAATTACAATGACAATAATGATCGAAAGGAAAGATCAGGCTTCCTGGATTAAATAATAATAATAATAATAATAATAATAATAATAATAATTTGAATAAACATCAACTTGAGTCATGAAATTATTTTATTAATATTATTAAGTATTAAACAATTATTTTAAGACAACAAATTATGAAGTCCTCTGAATTGTTAGATAATAGCAATAATAACAGATTTCTGATTTGATTTTCCTTGATTTCACAATGAAGCCTCTGAATTTGACAATATTTTTTCCTTCCAAAGTACCATCCTAAAAAAGCAGGAAATGTCCCAGTTTGAACAGCTGTTTATTTCTTTCTTTATTTATTGCTTTTTTTCTCTTTTGCCTCTTTTTCTTAATTTCTTCATTCTGCTTTTCTGATATGAGACAGTTCTTTTTGTTGTTTACAAGAAGACATATTAATATTCCAGCATGTATTTTACAAAGAGCAATATCTTTAATTGCATTAGCATTGTATTGTCAAGCCAGGAAATTGAAACTATTGGTTAAAGTAACTGCTTACAAAAAGCTAACACAAGGTAACAGAAGCATTACAAAATTTTAATGGAGAATAAAAATAAAAAATAAAATAAAAATATAAAAATATGTGTAGCTTATGGAAATTCTGATGCTCCATATCTCAAAGCTTGGAATGAAAAAATAAAGCTCTGACTTTATTTTCCTTCTTATGAGCATCATCTTCAGATTCTTTGTAATTTTTTCTGTTGACCTGTGAGTATACTTGCTCTATGGAATTAGAAATATATGGAGATACATGGGGTAGCCTTAAATATGGTAGTTTCAGTGCCAAGAGAAATTAACCTGCAGTAGGAGCAACCTCAGTGTTGACTAATCTGCCAGTTTCCATTGCATAACCTAATAGGTTGTTCCCAAAACACAAGATAGTTTTGTTTACAGCTAACTCTACACTTCACATCTTGAGCTAGATTCCAAAATTTCACATGAATTTTGGGAGTGTTTAATTAGAACACAAGGCAACAAATAGGCAACAAATGCAAAATGTTTGCTAGTAACAACTATCAACTTCTCTATATCTCTATATCTATATCTATATATCTCTAAAGAATTACTATCCCATGAGATGATGTAGATGCCTGAAAACAAAGATATCTTGAAAACGAATCTGAAATAGTTAAGGTGGCACAACAAGGAGGACAAGCAGCATAACTTTTGGTGTATGAGCTATTTTGTCTTCAGTTGCCTCAGATGACTGTATAGCACTGCTTATGTTTGACAGACTACATCTGTGCAGAAGATACTGGGACCAGATTATTATTATTTTTTTTTTCAACAAAATATGTCAAGCTTTCTGGAAAAAAAAAAAAATAATAAAAAAAAAATCTTTATTTTCTGAAAAATTCCAGATAGGTATTTCTTTGGAATGCTATTTTGTTTTATGAAGACATTTATCAGTTTTGATTAGTGCCTTTGAACAATGAATTTCTGAAAGCTGGACATTCAGACTTTAACAATAATCCATTTTTCAGGCAGACTGGAGACAATCAGCCAGGTAAAGCAACAAAAAGCTGGGCCATTCAGCCTTTGTGTTCTCTCTAATATTCTTCCATGTCAGTCAATCTCATCTCCTTGTCAGTATTACTTTTTTATTTCCACCACTGTTTTTATTTGGGGAAAAAAAAAAAAAAAAAAAAAAAGTTAGAGTGTTCTATATTACAAAATTATTCTTGCAGAAAATCCTAGTCAGCTATGTATACTAGTTCTATGCATACAAGTGCATAGAAACTCCTTTTTGATTGGAAATATCTGTAATACCTTTTACTTGACAACTCATATTGCTCCCCCCTTTTCCAGGTCTACACAGAAAAGAGAACTGTAACTGTTACAGGAAAAAGTTTATGGGGCTCGAAGGATAAAAACAATTTGTTTGCAATTGTAATTTTAGATTTTAGCTTTTTTGTTGGTGGTGTTTTTTTTTTTGTTTGTTTGTTTTTTGTTTTTTGTCTTTTTTTTTTTGTATTCTTTCAGCAGGAAAATCTGTATTGTGTTTCTCTTTTGGGGTAAGTGAGAAGTTCTCTGATTACTTGACAAAAAGAGACTAAAATTCTTATAAATAATTAAGTATCATAATCACAACTGGAAAAGTTCAAGGCAGTGTAATGACAAAGCAATTTGAACTACTTCCTACTTAATCTTTCTTTCAAAAATGTAATTAAACTTCTCAGGAGTATATTAAAACATGTCAAGAAAATATTTTATTTCAAAAGTATTATTTTTAATGAATGCATAAAGATTAATTAGTTCTTATATATCCCATTTAAACAAATATCATTCATGTTGGCTTTAGTGGGAGAATAAACAGACCATCTCTGCAGGGTTTTTTCGTTTGTTTGTTTGTTTTTGTGCCACTTTTTTTCCACTGTATAGACCCTAGAATTGCATTAATTACTGTACAGAGCAGCAAAAATATAAAATGGAAGAGTTGCACATAGGCATAAATGCATGCTACAGAGGATTATGAAAATGAAGGTAATTTATTTTTTTTTTTAATACCATACATAAAGATTTTACTATAAGTTTTCAGATGATACTCCTAGTTATTTGTTAGACACCTATCAGTGTGACAGTATGATAACACACTCACACACAATGGAAGAATATTGCCATCCCTTTGCATATCTTCTTCTTCATAATGTAAATCCCTGAGAATAATTAATTTATGTGTTTTCAAGTTAACTAAAAAACAGTATTTTTTTTTTCTTTCTCTTTCTTTCATTTTTTCTCTCTCTCTCCCTCTTTCTTTCATTCTCCCTCTTTCTCTCTTTCTCTCTCTCTTTTTGTTTCTTTCCTTCCTTCCTCCCTTCCTCCCTTCCTTCCCAAACATTTATTTTTCCTCTATTTTTGTATTTCAGGAAGATGCAACATATATTATGGAGTTCTGAGGTCAGAAATAAAACATTACTTCATTACCTTAGTTGAAGGCTACTGCCAAGGTATCTGAAAGAAATGGAAATACTAAAATAAAATAAAATAAAATAAAATAAAATAAAATAAAATAAAATAAAATAAAATAAAATAAAATAAAATAAAATAAAATAAAATAAAAAAATAAAATAAAATAAAATAAAATAAAATAAAATAAAATAAAATAAAATAAAATAAAATAAAATAAAATAAAGGTGCAATTAAAAGAACCTCAGTCAATATTTCATTACTAAAAAAAAAAAAAATTATCTGTTGTTGTCGTTGCTGTTTTTGTTTTCTGATTTGACTTTAAAATACGTAGCTTAATTTTCAGTCCTGCTTCTTGAATGAGACTTCATGTTAACTGTCTTCCTGCTTTCCACATCACTCCATTTATTGCTGCACAAAGAACATTCAGTTTCAGTCATCAACTGAAACTAGCTGAAAACTTCAATTTTACTGCTTCTACCTTACTGTTATCTATATGTCTATGCCCTTTCAGGAATCTCTCCTGAATAAACTGTTGTCAGTTCAAAAGGTTCAACTGGGAACAGCAAGACCTGCTCAAATACTTCAGAGTTTTCATAAGTCTAGTTCTTTTCTTCTTTTTCTTCCATAAATCTTTGTCCAACAAAGAATACTAATCCCATTGTGTTTCAGATGTTGAGACTGGTGAATTTCAGTGATTGTATTTTGCTTTTTTCTCATTTTGGGTGCTGTTTGTTTTTTCAGTTGATCTTTGTTTGATAAATGCCATTCCAAGATCAAAATGAAGGCATGTAATCCTGTTAATCATCTCAGCAAAACTGCTGAGTTGCATTCTTTGCTCAGGGAACAAAATTCATAATATTACTAGAAAACTTGCCAACTATGTACTTAAGATTCCTCAGTTCCACTAACTCTAAGAAATATGAATAAAACATTAACATTAAAAGTGAGAATGATAATTAATATTAAACTTATTTAACAGATGTTCAAAGTACTCTGGAAAAATACTTATAATCATTCTTAAAGTGCAGAAATTTGATAATGTTTTTAATGTTTTAAATGTATTAAAGCACCATTCTATGAATGAAAATATCTTTAAAAGTATGTAGCACCAACTGAAAAAAAGTATATATATTTTTTTTCAACATTATTTTGAGCAATTTAACACAATTAAAAGTCCAAATTTTTTATGCAAGGTTAAAATCCACTTTTCAATAACTGGTATCACATAAATTATTTTTATCATAAGCAATTCACAAATGTCCACTCTTCACTAAATGGGCATAAATGAATAAAAAGAGAATTTAAGAAAAAATGTCATAATAAAAATAATCAGAAGTGGCTTTTAGAAGAATAATCAGTTACTGGTTATATCTAATAATGGTATCTCTGTGTGTTAAACAAACATCATATATGAAACAGTTACTTCATCCTCATTGGAGATATACAGCCTAATGTAATATAAAACATAGGTGAACTAACTCTCCATAAATTTTGAAAGGAGAGTTCATATATGTGATAACTTTGTAAACTATTTGTAAGCTATGTTTGTATTTTATTATTATTATTATTATTATTATTATTATTATTACTTCACTGATACATAAAGCAAAAATACAATGTAACAATGAAGCTGTTTTGTAATACAAATAAAAAGACATGCCTCTTCATTTTAAATGCTATTACATAATAATTGATACTTGTGTCAAATGAGTTCACAATAGCTGGTACACAGTTATAGTGGGGCACATAACAAGCATGTTGAACCTAGTTTGAATGGATGTCAGTGTTAGTGCAATTTGCAAACCATGAGAGTATGTGAAACATTATTTTTTTTAACACAGCCAAGTCCTTAATTATCCTCATATATTATAGACTGTTAAGGTCTATAATATATGAGGATATATATAACCTTTCAGGCATACAGGTTTCCACTGTGATTTATTTATTTATGTATTTTAATACAGGATTAAACAAGGCTTAATCTCATCATAGTAGAAATAATTGCTATATGCCAGAGTAAATAAATGAATAAATAATAATAAAAGACAGGCCTTCTCATGATGTCTAAACATAGGTTTCAAAAATGGTACCTTCCAATAGCTTGCAGGTGCAGGGACCATCTGCAAGGAAAATTTGGTAGCTGTTGGCCATTATGTTACCATACAATATCTGTCACTAAACTACGATGTCATATTGCTAATATATTTTCCCTGCATTTGTAAGCTTTAATTGTCTCTATGATTTTATATGATAATATTTTACTTGTCAACACAATCATGACAGCATGTATGGTAGATGCACAAATAATTCAAAGAGTCAAGCTGGATTACTTTTAATGATGCAATATTAATTTTTTTTTTTTTGCAACATTACAGATACAAACTAGGATGCATAAAGCTTTAAGAGTTAAAATGTAACTGATGTTAATTCATTACAGAAATAATAATTAAATTGTGGGAAGGGAAGGGAAGGGAAGGGAAGGGAAGGGAAGGGAAGGGAAGGGAAGGGAAGGGAAGGGAAGGGAAGGGAAGGGAAGGGAAGGGAAGGGAAGGGAAGGGAAGGGAAGGGAAGGGAAGGGAAGGGAAGGGAAGGGAAGGGAAGGGAAGGGAAGGGAAGGGAAGGGAAGGGAAGGGAAGGGAAGGGAAGGGAAGGGAAGGGAAGGGAAGGGAAGGGAAGGGAAGAGAAATACCCACCCCACCCCCGCATACATACACACATTGTTGTAAGAAACTGGTATTTTAATTTCACATATTCAACTTCCAGGTAACTCCATGGAAGATGGCACAATTCCACTAGGATAAAATACAGCCATTAAGTTCAACAATATTGTTTCAACTTATCATATATAAATCATAAATTATATGCACATCTTATAATGAATAATGTCAAACAGTCAATCTTAGTTTTTCATTTTTGTAGTATATGTTTTATCTCTCAAATAATGAGAGAAAAAAAAGTATTGCTGGTTAATCTGTAGTTACAGTCTAACAATGTGAATATTGGTCAATGGTTATGACTTCAATTCGTTCTTTTCTGAAAATAACTATTTAAGTTTCAGAGCAGTAGATACTAGTTAAAGTTTTGATGCGATGCCTATATATACAGACATATATGCATATCTGCCTATTAACAGATATTATACAGATATGTAGATATCTCTGTGACTTTATATGTGAATTTTAACTATAGTTTGTCACTTTTATGCACTGCCATTTGGCACAAGTGAACTAACCACTAGGAGAAACTAAATATCTAAAACAAACAATAAAATAAAATAAAATAAAATAAAATAAAATAAAATAAAAAGTAAAAGACAAAATAATTCATGCACATCAGGTAGCACACTGATGGTATGGACTGAAAAATGCCATGTGCTACCATAATCTGACAAGATTCAACTCATGTTCATAGACACATATCACAGCTGGTGTATGTGGCATCAGTAATTGCAAGGTCGCAGTCACAGCACTATAATCAACATTCTGTCACCACTTCCAATATAAGATCATATTTTCAAGATTCATAAGCTTGATAAAAAAATTTTATCTCCAAAATTATCCTACTGTAAATGTATCTAGCATAAAAGATTTGTTTTGTTAGTTAAAAACAAAAATGTTTCTATATGGTAGCAGGAATTCTTTGTATCTCTAGACCATGTTTTCTGCTCACAATCTTTTCACCCATCTTTAAGTTTTTATAATAATGAAATGTGGCAGGTACTTAATCACAATTATGCATTTAAGATTTTGAAAAATACACCTTTCTAAAAAAAAAAATAATAATAACGAAATACTATATTTGAGAAGGTATCTTCCTTCTGCTTTCAGTTTATGAGGAATAATTTAATTAACAGGTATTAAAAACAGGTACCGAAAAGATGTAGCTTGTTTTTACTGCAGTAATACTCAGGAATCCTCTAATATTTCATGCTTATCTCTATAGCTTTTATCTAAGGTAAAGAGATGTTTCCTTTAATTTTCTCACTGGGAAGTAAGTCACAGATTCTCAAAAATATAATGATATATGATTTGCTATAGGTCATACAGGATATAAGTAGCAAAAGCTTGAACTGCATGCTGAATTCTGTATATAATTTCATGACCTTGTGATGTGTTTGATGTGTTCTTCAGCCTATTGATGATGTTAGGAAAAGAATCTTTGGGTATGTTTCCAAACTCCAATTCCATATAGTAGGTAAAAGGAAAAATAAATTAGGTAACAACAAAATTCTCCAAATTTTCAGAGATTGTTACATAGTAATTTTTCTCCTTCGTTTGTCTTCTTTCAGGCAGTCTCTGAACATAGCTGTCTTGTCCAGTGATTTTACTTCAAAGGGAAATAACATCTTTTTTTTTTTTACAAAAACACTTTTTTTTTTTTTTTTTTTTACAAATGTTTATGTGCTGATCTATATAGGAAAGAGATCAATATAAACATGTTTCAAAATATATTGTATAATGTCATTGATTTCAAATGTGAAAAAAAAATAAAATAAGTCTTTTCTAGAGAGAGTCAATACAAATTACTTCACTCTTTTGGGATATATAATTCATCTTGAAGGAAGATAACATAAAGTCATTTTCCCCTTCATTCATCTGGTTAATTGTGCAGCAATCTCTATAGGACCAAGTGGACAGATCATGTAAAGCAGGTAAAAGCAACAGAAGAGAAGTTCAGGGAGTCTGTGGTAGGCCTTTAACTATGTTAGATGTAAGCGCGAGCAGGAATTTTTCTTTTAATAGATTTAATGACAGTGGAATTGTGCCAGAAACTTACAAACTCTCCAAGAGAATACCTTTATCTTTCCTGTTTCATATATTCTTTTTCTCAACATACAATACGTCTCTGTTGGAGATTTGATGGTGGCTTAAATGGATTTTTGCTCTGACACAACATTGGCATATATGAAGCATATTATTGTATATGTTACATGAGACACCCTACATAAAGTGTGGAATATGCCTCATCCTCTTAAATCAAGTTCTGCAGAGAACACGCCTCCTGGTCTAAACTTTACAAATAATTAAAAGCTTACATACAGAGAATTGCAAATATGATTTTCTTTACTCTTCTTAAAATGTACTCACTGCTAAACAATTTCATTTAAATAGTTTACTGGAGCTTAAATGATGAAAGAAATTTCTAGTTGCATATAATAATTGATATAACAATATATAACAGAGTGGGGAAAGGTCCAAATCTTTAAGGCAAAGGAAGCTTCTCAGGGATCCCAAAGGAAAAGCACAGCCTTGTAAAGTCAGGTAGATATATTGGACAATATGCAGGTAAATGAGATAACTTGGGGTAGTGGTTTTGGAAATAAAGTATTTCAAAAAGCAAATGTTTATTGTTGTCTTTTATTACCTTTATTGTGTTATTATGTCATAAAATCAAGGGAAGAAAAAAAAAAAAATGGATGTCCCAAATTCAGAACTCCCTCCCCCTACCTGTAGCCATGGAGTGGTTTCACCCACTGAGCACCTAAACTCCACCACAATCATTTTCTCACTCCTCCTCTTCAAAGAAAATGGGGAAGGAAATACAATGGAAAGGGTTCAAGGGTTGAGGTAAGAACAGGGAGATCACTCAACAATTATTGTCAAGTACAAAACAAACTCAGAATAGACATATTAATATAATTTATTTCCTGTCACTAGCAAAATAGAACAGTGAGAAACTAAATGCAAGCTAAAAACACCTTTCTCCCCATTCACCTTCTATCTAATTCCCCTGAGCAGCACAGGGGAATGGGAGATATGGTCAGTCCATAACCCTTCGTGATCTTCATCATCTCTGACTCCTTCAGGGTCACTCTTTTGCCCTGCTTCAGCATGAGGTCCCGACCACAGGATCCTTCCTAAGCTGATCCTATGTGGGCTTTTCACAGGCTGCAGATATTCAAAAACTGTTCCAGCATTGGTCCCCCAAAAGCCCCACCCCAGACCGCCTGCTCCTGTGCAGGCTCCTCTCCATGGGCTGCAGCTCTGTCTTTTCTTTTCTTTTCTTTTCTTTTCTTTTCTTTTCTTTTCTTTTCTTTTCTTTTCTTTTCTTTTCTTTTCTTTTCTTTTCTTTTCTTTTCTTTTCTTTTCTTTTCTTTTCTTTTCTTTTCTTTTCTTTTCTTTTCTTTTCTCTCTTCTCTTCTCTTCTCTTCTCTTCTCTTCTCTTCTCTTCTCTTCTCTTCTCTTCTCTTCTCTTCTCTTCTCTTCTCTTCTCTTCTCTTCTCTTCTCTTCTCTTCTTTGCCTTGCCTTATACATTTTCCTTATAAAGGAAATATATTTTCCTTACAAATTTCATTTATAATTTTGTTTTATGATTAGTGGGAATACACAGCCTGAACCCAAATCACATCAGCTATCTGTAATAAAATTAGTATGACAGCCTGTAGTTATTCTTTTGTGCATAAGTGTTGGAAAAAAAAAAAAAAAAAAAAAAAAAAAAAAAAAAAAAAAAAAGAGTCCTAAGGAAATAGCTGACTGAAGATATACACAAGCATATATGCAACCTACTGTTTAAACCTACCATTTTAAATTTGTCATTAATTTCCATTTCTAAAAAACAGATGGAACTGTTTCAAACTTCACTTATAGAGATGCATCATTCAAAACCATCTGAAATTATTTGCTTTTAAACTTGAAGCAGAAACTGTCCATGAGCTGGAAAATTAAATGACAAAAAAAAAAAAAAAAAAAAAAAATCACTAAATAAAATGTTTATAAATGCTTACAGGTGCTTAACTACAGTGTTTTGTTTTGTTTGAAATCCTGAGAAACTTTTACAGTCTGCATAAATTCTTTTCTTTTCTTCTTTTTGTTTTTGTTTTTGTTTTTGTTTGTTTTAGATACAAAACAGTAATAAATATGTAAACTATGTGTTGAGAAGTCAACAAATGTTGTAGGTGTGATGTTAGAAATATTCTCAAGAATATAATGTATCAGGAATAGTTTGATTTCACAATTGTTTTGTTAACCTGTAACTACCTAACATCTTTAGATTCTTATTTATCCTGTTTGATAGTATTTTTATTATCTTTAGTTTCTTAATTAAATGTTCTCGTTTTTTTTTTTTTTTCCTTTTCCTTAAAAACTCCATCTATTTCAATCCTTAGCCCATTTGATTAGTCACATAAATTTTTCATCTGAAGCTTTGCAGATCAAGATATTTTATCCTCTAAAAGTGTGTTTCTACTGAAATGTATTCAAATAAAAGTGCATGTCCTTCTCTGGGACCCTTGTAAATATTTCATATAGATGAGGTCATTGGAGTTAGAATAACAGCTGTCACTTAAAACCGTGTATAGATATTCATAAACAACCATTCCATGATTCTGTGATTACCTTTAAAAGTAGTTTTTTTTAAGACACGTATGAAAAGTTAGATAAACATGTACTTTGTAGAATTTTTCATGTAGAAAATAGGCATTGGTTTTACCACTTCACAACAAGCAGATCAACAAACATTCACTGTGTAAAAAGACATAGCAAGTTAAGTGAATATTAAGAATTTTGGAGTTACTTCAGAGGTAGTAGCAATCAGCTTTGAATACTTTTAAGAATAGTCCTGGACATTACCATTTATCTCTTTCATTTTAGTTTACTGAATTTGTCTATGTTCTATAGTTCAGAAGAAACAACACACCTCTTGAGTCTTATGGGCAAGTTCTGGAAAAATACCTTTCATGACTCTTATTGTAAATGAGCAGTTTACATCTGCATGTTATAACCACTGCATTACATGGTATAAAGAACGCCTTCTTTTCTTTCCGACTTGCTACTGGCAAGGAATAATGCAGTCATTTGCCATTAGCCTGAGTGAAGACATGAGGATATTGTAAATGGCTAATCAGCATCCAACATCAATCAGAATGAAAAATGTTGGCATACATAAACGCTGACCAGGCAGCACCCAGGTTTAGAAACTTAAATTAGCATTTATGTTGAGCCAACAATATAACTTATTATTATTTTATTCTAATTAAAGTAGCTCATAAAAAATAGATTTTTCATACAGAGGATGAATGTCAGTGTCCTAAGACAGGTGAGGTCAACAGTTCTGCGGAGGTACAACCTCTTGTTTTCAAAGGATGTCTATAGATTTAGACTAAATAT
This sequence comes from Netta rufina, assembly GCF_964035555.1. Classification (NCBI taxonomy): domain Eukaryota; kingdom Metazoa; phylum Chordata; class Aves; order Anseriformes; family Anatidae; genus Netta; species Netta rufina. The sequence continues at coordinate 38,032,622 of NC_140123.1, read as the reverse complement.
CAATTTTTTAGATACCTTTAGTCAAGTGAGATGAATCCTACTTTTGAAAACCAAAAGAAATAAAACACCATGCTCTAAAAGGATTAAAAAATAATAATAATAAAATAAAACACTCTTGAAGGGAAATAGTTAATGGTTAATAATTTGATAATAATTAGTTTAATTAATTAATAATTAATAATAAATTTTGGTATCAAGCTGAAAAATTTAATTCATGATTCCAATTTCTTTACTTCTTGGCCCCTTGTGCTCTCTTTTCTGGCTAGAAATATATCCCCATAGCTTTTCCCTTTCCCATGCCACAGCAATATTCATTTGTAATTTCCTTTCTGATTTTCTTGATTCTGCCACTTCTCAAATAATAATCTTTTTTTTTTTTTTTTTTTTGGGGGGGGGGGAGGCTTGCTCTGTTTTTTCTTTCTAAGAACGTGCAGTGGGAACAAGATTATTATTGATATTTATTATTTTGTAAGGTCTGATTATGGGATCAAATTAGGAGAAAATAGAAGACAGTTTTTACTACTGGGGATGCTCCCATTATTTAAGTAGGGAAATATAAATACAAAATATTCCAGATGATTCAAAGAAATTACTACACTACTTGTGTTTGTTTGTTTGTTTGTTTGCTTTGTTTTTGTTTTATTTATAGTAGTTCTTAAGGCCACACAGAAACTTTATTTTATCCATAATAATCAGCTGAATCAGCTGATATATAACATTAAAAATATTTCATAGCACCAGGCTTCTTCACAGCCCTCTTCTCAGGACATAAAATTGGTAAAAACTATGGTAATAATTCTTTCAGGAGAGATGCTTTTTTTTTTTTTTTTTTTTTCCCACAGACACACCTAAGAAAATAGGAATTTCATGATTATCAAAGTAACTTGAAACGGAATTCCATAAATAGTTTAAGCTGAGGAGAAAAAATATATAGAAAGAAAGGTTTAGCTTGTTTTGTTTTAGTGGAGAACCAATATGAATTTTAAATAGAGATGTATCTTGCCTTGGAAAAGGAAAAAAAAAAAAAACAAATATTTCTCAAATAAATAAATAAAATTTATTTTTAAAATTGTGTTGTGATTTTTTCTTTTAAATTACATTATTTACTTTAAAAAGAAATCTAATTAAATTATCACTCTAATTTTGAAAATAAGTTACACACAGAATTTCTAGGTTGGAAGAGACCTCAAGATCATCGAGTCTAACCTCTGACCTAACACTAACAGTCCCCACTAAACCATATCCCTAAGCTCTACATCTAAACGTCTTTTAAAGACTTCCAGGGATGGTGACTCCACCACTTTCCTGGGCAGCCTGTTCCAATGCCTAACAACCCTTTCGGTAAAGAAGTTCTTCCTAACATCCAACCTAAAACACCCCTGGTGCAACTTAAGCCCACTCCCCCTGGTCCTGTCACCAGGCACGTGGGAGAACAGACCAACCCCCACCTTGCTACAGCCTCCTTTAAGGTACCTGTAGAGAGCGATAGGGTCACCCCTGAGCCTCCTCTTCTCCAGGCTGAACAAGCCCAGCTCCCTCAGCCGCTCCTCGTAGGACTTGTTCTCCAGGCCCCTCACCAGCTTCGTCGCCCTTCTCTGCACCCGCTCAAGCACCTCCATGTCCTTCTTGTAGCGAGGGGCCCAAAACTGAACACAGTACTCAAGGTGAGGCCTCACCAGAGCCGAGTACAGGGGGATGATCACTTCCTTAGCCCTGCTGGTCACACTGTTTCTTATGCAAGCCAGGATGCTGTTGGCCTTCTTGGCCACCTGAGCACACTGCTGGCTCATATTCAGCTGACTATCAACCATCACTCCCAGGTCCTTCTCTGCCTGGCAGCTCTCCAACCACTCATCTCCCAGCCTGTAGCTCTGCTTGGGGTTATTGCATCCCAGGTGCAGGACCCGGCACTTGGCTTTGTTAAACTTCTTGCAGTTGACCTAAGCCCATCGGTGCAGCCTATCCAGATCCTCCTGCAGAGCCTTCCTACCCTCAAGCAGATCGAGACACGCACCTAGCTTGGTGTCATCTGCAAACTTACTGAGTTAATTACATATCAGTTTAATCAGCATACAAGCTTTTTATTTCTTTCATCACAACAATATGTGTTTCATCTTGACAGAATCATTTTTTCTTTTTTGACTTCAATTTCATACACTGGACCAAAAGCTCCAGGTGTGTCAGATGCTATCAGCTTGAGTGCTGTCTTTTCAGTCATACAATGTATTTCTTTAGGAGTGTCTAGATCAGATTGAAGTCACTGAAAGAAAGTAGAGATTGCTATTTAGCTTCAAAGTAACTGATCACATTTGACGATGAAAAGGTCTTAGATATTCTATATCCATAAAGAAATGGCAAATGGAGAGAAAGGAACACAGCAGGGATTTGTTGCAAAGTCTCCAGTTCAAATAAACATATTTGTTATATATCTGTTAATAGCATATCTGTCCTCTATCCATTAATCCAAAAGGTTGCAAGGCTTTTCATAAATCCTGTGTCATATCCCCCCAAAAAAAAACAACATATCAGTTGTTTTCGATATTCTAGCGACTATCAAACACCATGAAGTGTTGTTTTTATAGGCAATTGAATTGAGCTCTGAGAAGATGCTAAGAAAAGGAAGACAGACTTCCAGACATGGAAGCTGGATAGGAACGTGTTCTAGAAACCGAGAGAGTTTTATGATGAAGTTTAAGGAATAACCAAAATCAAGCTTAAAAAGCAGGACTGGTCCTCTAAAGACAGAGGCTTCAAGTTGCTTATAAACACTTTTTAATTTTCTATTTTGCTACCTTTATGTTTTCTGTATTTCTAAATAAAATTATATTCATATATAGACTAAGATAATCTTCTGATTTTAAACATTTAATCTATATCTTAGGGGAGCTTACTGTATGAAAAAAAGTCTAATCAAATGCAGTCCAGGACATTTAAATATTTCCTGCTACTCATAGAAGACTATAAACTTAATAAGTACATGCTCTATGGACTTGTCTAGGATTATGTTGGCCTGAACTGATTTGAGCTTCTCATAACAATTCCCTAACATTTAAGAAACTATTGTTTCACCTGGCATAGTTGAAGCACCTGGAAAATCACTGATGATTATTACATAACAAATAGTAGCTCTTCGAGAAAGTAAATGCTGGAGGAAACTCTTCTGCAAGTTTCAAACTGTAGTTAGGCACAAATGAAGCAGAAGCAAATTGCCATAACAAATATATGTATACATATATACCGTATTCCTCCTAATGAAGACCTCAGGGTCTTGACTATTTATTGCAGCGTTTTCCAGCTGTGTGTGAGGAAGACTAAAATGTCAGCCCTGAGAACATGAAGGAACATTAGGATGATGTGCACAACACCAAAGAAAAGTAATCAATACAACAGAAGAACATAAAATTCTGAATCAAAAAGTATTTGCAAGAACCAAATGCATGACAATGATGAAAAAAGGTAAAAAAATTAAAGATTTTTCTGTGACAATTCATTTCAAACTAATTCTGTTTCATTCTGTTTCTTCTGGATAAAGGTGAAGAAGCAGATGATTCATATCATTTTGCCACTGGAGTTTTAATATTGTTTGGCTTTCTTTTCTTATAAGTAGGATACGGAAACTTGGTTCAGAGAAAATTACTGAAACTAAGTTCAAGACTTAGAAAACTGTTACAAAAAAAAATATGTGAATGCAGTAAATGCATAAAGGAAAAACAAACAAAAGCTTGTTTAGAATTTATATGTACTGTACACATTAAGGAAATTATTTGAACAAATACAGAGCAATTTGTTAAAGGTAATTAAAATATTCTGTACATTTTTAATTTTTGTTTTTCCCACAGAAGTTGCAAAATCATTTTCTGAATAATTTTAAGAATAGACTAGACAAATTTTATTCTGGAAGGTACTTTTATTAAGGTTTGTTTCAAGTGTTTTTTTTTTTTAATTTTGGTAGATTATCCATCAGTTAGAATTCCTGATTTAATCACATGAATATACTAATTGTATAGAAACTATGTACTTCAAGGAATGGCCATAAAATTAAAATTACCTCAGATTTTTGGAATATTAAACAGACATGAAATTGTTTTTAGATTTTGTTACATGAAGAAGAATGGTTTCTGACATTTTTTACAAGAACAAATAATTGTGTTTCATGTATTTTTGTCTATGGATCTATGTTCCACAAAAGATCAAGGTGAGATCATCTGATACCTTGGTTACTTCTGGCAGATCTCTAATGTCAAACAAGGAGGATTAGGTCAGGAATACAATTTTTAAGACACTATTTCTCAAGCTACAAGGAGGAAGAAATTGCATAAACTGAGAGTCTTCACTAATGTTATCTGAAAAATAATGCCTTAGGATTTAAAACTTCAAAACAATCTATGAGAGAATGTCGTGGTTTTACCTGGCCGGCAGCTAAACACCACACAGCCGTTCGCTCACCCTCCCCCCTCCCTCTCTGGGATGGGGGAGAGAAACGGAAAGTGAACCCCGTGAGTTGGGATAAAGACAGTTTAATAAGACGGGAAGATAATAATAACAATAATATTAATAATAACAATGACAATACTACTACTAATAATAAAAATGTGTACAAACAAGTGATGCACAATGCAATTGCTCACCACCCGCTGACCGATGCCCAGCCTAACCCCGAGCAGTCCGGCCCCCCTCCCCCCAGCTAGCCACCCCTAAATATTGTTTAGCATGACATCAGATGGTATGGAATACCCCTCTGGCCAGTTTGGGTCAGCTGTCCTGGGTCTGTCCCCTCCCAGCTCTTGCTGCACCCCCAGCCTGCCTGTTGGCAGGACAGAGCAAGAAGCTGAGATGTACTTGGCTTAGTATAAGCACTACTCTGCAGCAATTAAAACATCAGGGTGTTATCAGCATTCTTCTCATCCTAAGCCAAAACATAGCATTCTACCATCTACTGGGAAGAAAATTAACTCTGTTCTAACTGAAACCAGGACAGAGAAGAGGAATGTACAAAGAAAGGTTAACATGGCAAAATCTAATGATAATCAGAATCTGATTTTAATTGTTTTAAGTGGTACTGACATAACATCTGATTTATATTCTGTTGAATCTACAGTCCTGCTGGAATTTGATTCCCCTCCCCCCCTCCTTTTTTTTTTTTTTTTTTTTTTTTTTAACTCCCTCCTACCTCCTCTAAAAAAAATGGGGGATGGATGTGAACCTGTATTGGACTTACATGGGAAGTGTTTTGTTGTTTTGTTTTGTTTTGTTTTGTTTTGTTTTGTTTTGCTTTGCTTTGTTTTGTTTTGTTTTGTTTTGTGGGATCATGGCAGGCAGGTACTTTTCTGCATCAAGACCACTCGAAGCAGCCAAGGAAGATGCCAGGACCTGGTAGCCCTTGCAAGGGCTCACCTACTGGCCTACTGGCTATCTCCCAGAAGGCAAACCCAGCCAAGGTCACCACCAGGCAGCAAGCACTCACCAAAAAGACTGTGGCGATGCAGACCAAGTGCCTGCCCAAAGATGCAGCTGTTCAGGTCTCTGGCTTCAGGGAGTGCCTGAGCCTGTTGCTACCAATGGAAGGTGACAGAGATACTGCCTGTGTGAGGTGTGAGCAGGTAGATGATTTGATCACCCTGGTGGCAGAGCTCAGGGTGGAGAGAAACTATCAGGGACTGTGAGCAGGAGTTAGACTGGTGTAGTCACTCCCTGCCATGGCTAAGAGAAAGGCACCAAGGTGACACACTCCAAATGGTGATGGACCCTCTGCCCTGTTGCTGTCGGACAGAGGGAGAAGACCTGAGAGACGGAAAGGAATGGAAACAGCTCCCTCCTCAGAACTGCAGGTGGACCCTCTCCCTACCTGCCTTGCCTCCACAGGTGTCCTTACAAAATAGTTTTGATGCCCTGGATCTTGAGGGACAGATCGGTGAGAATGTGGAGGAAAGTCCACACAGGAGGCTGTCTAGGACAAGGAAGTCGACTCCATGCCTCAAAACTTCCTCCACCAAGAAGGAAAGAAGGTTAATGGTTATAGGTGACTCTCTTCTGAGGGGAACAGAGGGCCTCATATGTCAGCCAGACCATACCTATAGGGAGGTCTCTTGCCTACCTGGGGTCCGGGTCAGCAACATTACCAGGAAACTTCCTGACCTTGTTTACCCCTCTGATTAGTACCTCTTAGTGATAACTCAGGCTGGAAGTGTTGAAATTGCTGAGAGAAGCCTGAAGGCTATGAAAAGGGACTTCAGGGGATTGGGGCAGTTACGGGATGGAATGGATGTGCAGGTGGTGTTTTCCTTTCCTTCACTGGTGGGGAGGGATATTGAGCAGACCTGGAAGGCTTGGCTGATCAATACACGGATGAAAGGCTGGTGCCATCACAGGTGTATTAGTTTGTGTTTTTTTTTCTTTTGATAACAGGAATATTTAGTTGGCACCTGGCCTGAGGGTTGCCAATGGGCCCCACCTGTCTCAAAGGGGGAAATAGATTCTAGCCCAGGTTCTGGCAGGGCTCATTGAGAGGGCTTTAAACTAGGTATGAAGACTGATGAGGTGAAAGGGGGGAAATGACGCTCAATAGAGATGAGCCTGGGGGAGCAGTACCAGGTTTGAAGGTAAGGGCAGTGGTGCAACTGCAATGCATCTACACCAACGCACACAGCATGCACAACAAACAGGAGGAGCTGGAAACCATTGTGCGGCAGGCAAACTATGACCTAGTCACTGTCAATGAAATGTGGTAGGACCACTTCCACAACTGAAGTGTTCTAATGGATGTCTATAAGCTCTTCAGAAGGGACAGGCAACTAAGGAGGGGAGGTGGTGTGGCTCTTTATATTAGAGAGTGTTTCGATGCTGTTGGAATTGGGTTTAGGAATGAAAACATGGAGTCCTTGTGTATAAGGATCAGGGGATTGGCCAACAATGTAGACATCGTGGTGGGGGTCTGCTATAGACCACCAAACCAGGATGAAGAGATGAATGAGGCATTCTATAAGCAGCTGGTGGAAGTCACTCAACCACCAGCGCCTGTGCTCATGGGGGACATTAACTTCACAGACATATGCTGGAAATACAATACAGCCCTGTGGAAGCAGTCTAGAAGGTTCCTGGAGTACATGGAGGATAGCTTCCTGACTCAGCTGGTTAGTGAGTAGACGGGGTGCCCCACTAGACCTGCTGTTCATGAACAGAGAAGGGCTGGTGGGAGATGCGGGGATAGGGAGTTGTCTTGGCAGAGTGACCCTGACATGGTAGAGTTCACTATTTATGGTGAAGTCAGGAGGGGGTCAGTAAAACTGCTATCTTGGACTTCCAGAGGGCAGACTTGGAATTGTTCAGGGCACTGGTAGGGAGGGTTGTTGGGAGTCCATCCTGAAGGGCAGAGGGGTCCAGGAAGGCTGGATGCTCCTCAAGAAGGAAGTCTTAATGGTGCAGGAGTAGGCTGCCCCATGTGCCGTAAGATGAGCTGGCGGGGAAGAAGACCGATGTGGCTGAACAGGGAGTTTTTGCTGAGTGTCCAGGAGAAACAGAGGTGGAAGACAAGACAGAAAACTCAGGGAGAGTACAAGGAAGGTGCCAGATTATGCAGAGAAAAAAACCACGAAGACCAAAGCCCAGCACAAGCTCAACCTGGCTACTACGGTTAAGGATAAAAATAAATGTTTTTATAAATATATTAATTGCAAGAGGAGGGCCAAGGAGAATCTCCATGTTTTACTGGATGCAGGGGGGAACATGACTACTGAGGATAAGAAAAAGGCTGAGGTTCTTAATGCCTTCTCTGCACATGTCTTTACTTGCCAGACCACTTATCCTTGGGGTACTCAGCCTCCCGACCTGGAAGTGTGGGACATGGAGCAGAAGAAACCCCCCACAGTTCAGGTGGAAACAGTTAGACAACTGCTGCTCCACCTGGACTGTCACAAGTCCATGGGGCCGGATGGAATCCACCCAAGGGTGCTGAGGGAGTTGGCAGATGTGGTTGCTGGGCAGCTTTCTATCATCTGTCAGCAGTCATGGTCATCCGGAAAGGTCCCAGATAACTGGAGGCTTGCTAATGTGACACCCATCTATAAGAAGGGTCGTAAGGAGGATCTGGGGAACTACAGGCCTGTCAGCCTGACCTGGGTGCCAGGAAAGGCGATAGAACAGGTCATCTTGAACACAATCACGCAACATATGCGGGTCAGCTGAGGGATCAGGCACAGTCAGCATGGATTCATGAAAGGCAAGACTTGCCTGACCAACTTTATCTCCTTCTATGACCGGAAGACCCACCTAATGAATGAGGGAAAGGCTGTTGACAGAGTCTACCTAGACTTCAGCAAGGCCTTTGACAAGGTCTCCCACAGTATTCTCCTGGAGAAGCTGGCAGCCCATGGCTTGGACAGGTACTCTCTTTGCTGGGTTATAAACTGGCTGGGTAACTGCCCAGAGAATAGTGGTGACCAGAGTGAAATTCAGCTGGCAACCTGTCACTAGTGGTGTTCCCCAGGGCTCACTGTTGGGGCCTATCTTCTTTACTATCTTTACTGATGATTTGGATGAGGGGACTGAGTGAATCCACAGTAAGTTTGCAGATGACACCAAGTTGGGAAGAAGTGTCAATCTGCCCAAAAGTAGGAAGGCCGTGTAGATGGACCTGAACAGGATGGGTAAAGGTGCCGAGGTGAGTGAGATGAGGTTCAACATGGCTAAGTACAAGGTCTTACACTGTAGCCACAGCAACCCCATGCTACGCTACAGGCTTGGGGGAGAGTGGCTGGAAAGCTGTGCAGAGGAAAAGGACCTGGGGATGCTGATTAATGCTCACTTGAACATGAGCCAGCAGTGTGTCCAGGTGGCCAAGAAGGCCGATGGCATCTTGGCTTGTGTCAGGAATAGTGTAGCCAGCAGGACCAAGGAAATGATTGTTCCCTTGTACTCCGCTCTGGTGAGACCACACTTCGAGTACTGTGTTCTGTGTTGGGCCCCTCACTACAAGAAGAATATTGAGGCTCTGGAACATGTCCAGAGAAGGGCTACAATGCTGGTGAAGGGCCTGGAACACAAGTCCTATGAGGAGCAGCTGAGGGAGCTAGGGTTGTTTAATCTGGAGAAGAGGAGGCTCAGGAGAGACCTTATTGCTCTCTACAACTACCTGTGTCCTGGTTTCAGTTAGAACAGAGTTAATTTTCTTCCCAGTAGCTGGTAGAATGCTATGTTTTGGCTTAGGATGAGAAGAGTGCTGATAACACCCTGATGTTTTAATTGCTGCAGAGCAGTGCTTATACCAAGCCAAGGACATATCAACTTCTTGCTCTGTCCTGCCAACAGGCAGGCTGGGGGTGCAGCAAGAGCTGGGAGGGGACAGACCCAGAACAGCTGACCCAAACTGGCCAGAGGGGTATTCCATACCATCTGACGTCATGCTAAACAATATATAGGGGTGGCTAGCCGGGGGAGGGGGGCCGGACTGCTCGGGGTTAGGCTGGGCATCGGTCAGCGGGTGGTGAGCAATTGCATTGTGCATCACTTGTTTGTACACATTATTAGTAGTAGTACTATTATCATCATTGTATTATTATTATTATTATTGTTATTGTTATTATTATTTTCCCGTCTTATTAAACTGCCTTTATCTCAACTCACGGGGTTCACTTTCCGTTTCTCTCCCCCATCCCAGAGAGGGAGGGGGGAGGGTGAGCGAACGGCTGTGTGGTGTTTAGCTGCCGGCCGGGTTAAACCACGACAACCTGAAAGGAAGTTTTTAGGATCCGAAGATTGGCCTCTTCTCACAGCTAACTAGTGATAATATTAGAGGGAATGGCCTCAAACTGTGCCAGGGGAGATTAAGGTTGGAAATTAGGAAACATTTGTTCTCAGAAAGAGTAGTCAGGCATTGGAATGTGTTGCCCAGGGAAGTGGTGGAGTCACCGTCCCTGGGGTTGGTTAAGGAAATGTTGTACGTGGCACTTATAGACATTGTTTTAGTGGTTGGTATTGGTAGTAGGGTGATGGTTGGACCAGATGATCTTGAAGGTCTTTTTCAACCTTAATGATTCTATGATTCTAAGAGCCAGTTCCTGCTGTCTCCAAAAGGAACCCTCTGCTGACCGGAGCTGAGCCAATGAGCAATGCTGGTTGTGCCTCTGTGAGAGCAGAATTCGGAAAGGGAAAAAAACTGCTCTGCAATAGCTGAGAGAACAACTGGGAGAGCAGAATGAGAAGATGTAGAGCGAAAGAACCCTGTAGACACTAGGGTCAGTGAAGATGAAAAGAAGGAGGTGATCCAGGAGCTGGATCATAATGTCCCCCATGGTCTGTGGAGATTCCCATGGTGGAGCAGGCTCTTACCCTACAGACCATGGTGTATAACGGCAGAGCCAATCTCCATACTGCAGCCCACAGAGGACCTACACAATAGCATTGCTGGCCAAAAGAAAGTCTGACTCAAGATAAATTTGAAAGAAAACTATCATCTGTATATAAATGTGACCATGAGTAAATCATCTTACCCCATATACAGTGGGCAGACGAAGAGCTGCTTGAGCTCTCCTGACATGACAGCAAGCTGCACACCAGGACCTTGGCTTAGGCAAGGATGTCTCCCAAGGTTGCTTCTGCAGATTGAGATGACCCTGTTGCTACTGATATTCAGGAAGTGGATTGGGAACTAACATCATGTTAATGTGAAGTAAACTGCATAAAGGGTTTGTGTAATGCATATAATCCTTTAGACATAATCTCTCAACCAAATCTAGGACTAGGAATGGATTCAGTCACATCTAGGCTCCTTACTTCTTCAGTTCAAGGAGATTAGAAAGCAAGGAGGTCCACTCTTAACCTCAGAATTACACAGAATCACAGAACTGTCTAGGTTGGAAGAGACCTCAAGATCATTGAGTCCAACCTCTGACCCTAACACTAACAAGTCCTCCACTAAACCATATCACTAGATTCAACATTTAAACATCTTTTAAAGACCTCCAGGGATGGTGACTCCACCACTTCCCTGGGCAGCCCATTCCAATGCCTAACAACCCTCTTGGTAAAGAAGTTCTTCCTAATATCCAACCTAAAACACACCTGGCACAATTTTAGCCCATTCTCCCTTGTCCTGTCACCAGGCACGTGACAGGACCATAGAACATAGACCGACCCCCACCTCGCTACAGCCTCCTTTAATGTACTTATAAAGAGCGATAAGGTCGCCCCTGAGCCTCCTTTTCTCCAGGCTGAACAAACCCAGCTCCCTCAGCCTCTCCTCGTAGGACTTGTTCTCCAGACCCCTCACCAGCTTCATTGCCCTTCTCTGGACTCTTTCAAGCACCTCGATGTCCTTCTTGTAGTGAGGGGCCCAAAACTGAACACAGTACTCGAGGTGTGGCCTCACCAGAGCAGAGTACAGGGGGACAATCACTTCCCTAGACCTGCTGGAAACTCAATGGGAGGATTTCCTTGATGTAATGTCACCTAAAACAGTTTCATATACAGTCTCTATGTAGTATATTTAATTAATATATATTAATTATTATAATTATTACATAACTATTATATTATCATTAATACATTTTTATATAATACATTGTGTAATATTGTATCATATTATTATATGAATTGTGTAGTTATTATATAATAATTATATAATTATAATTATCTATATTTATTTTATGTTATAAGTTTTGTAATCAGTAAATCATATTGCTGCTTATACTTTCTGAGAGAAGTGCATTTTTTATTTTTTTTATTTTTTTTCCCCCAAGCCCATGGCAACATAGTTCACACAGAAGAAGGTGTTTCTTTTTCATGCTTATTTTTATGTGTAGGTTAATGTATAATCTGGTCCAAGACTGGAGAAGGAATGGACATATTTCAGGAAAAAGAAATATTCATACAGAAAAACAATTACTTGTTATGACTTTGAGAATGATAGTGTCAAAAGTACATCTTGACACTTCTCCTCAGTAATGAGGATCAACAATGATGACAGGGAATCACACCACAGAAAAATAGGTTTCATGAAAATCTCTTATTTTCCACATGTACTCATCAATCAAAGTACTACATTGTTTGACTGTGTATGTGTTCCTTCCTTATCCCAAGAAAAAAAAATCCCTCTTGAACAACTGCTATATAATCTATTCAACTATATTAAATGAACTTAAAAAAAAAAAAAATAGGGAACAGTGAAAGAACAAGTTACTGCAAAAATAGGTAATTTAAGGTTTGGAGAAACCTTTTTCTCTCTCTTTTGTTTCACTTACAAAACCATGCTGCTGTCACTGAATCAATAGCTTTTCATAGCTTCCACTTCCAGGTTCAATCACATCTTTATAACATGGGAGGCAAGCCCTTGGCCTATACTGTTAAATCTACACAGAAGGAAAAAGAAAAAAAAAAAAAAAAAGAAAAGAAAAAAGAAGCAATGGAAAAATAATCTCTCTACAAAGACTATACAGAAACGACAGCATGTCTCAGCAGGTATCTGAGACAAGAGCTCTGATCCATGCATTGAAGCACTCGTGTTCTTGTGCTACCAGTAACCAAAATCCACCAAACAGAATCAACTATCATGCAGAAACCCTACGAAACTTGAAGGTGAAATCTATGCTGTTGAACCTTCCTCAACCTTGGCAAAAATGTTTATCAGCAGTCTCATCTCATAAGCCTGATCACCTGTTTCTATAGTCTATATCTATGTGAGACTATATAGTCTATATCTGTATCTATAGTCCAAGAAGCTCAGGATAATATATTTAACAGACAAGTAAGGTACACAGTAGATCAAACTGTAATGTTTGTATTAGGCTAAAATCAATAGCTCCATGTGCCATTAACTATGTTGACTAGATCTGCAGAGATTATAGTGGAAGCATAGATTTAGTCCATCTCACATACGACTTCCATAAATTTTCTAAAAATCTTGTGCATCTAAGGCAGATTTTTCAATACTAGTCCTGAGTTTGCTATGAAAACAAAACAAAACAAAACAAAACAAACAAACAAACAAAAAACCTCAAGCAGATCAAGAACTCAAGACTGAGTGAATAGGTACTTCCAAGATTCAAAAGACAACAGAAAATTATATTCCAATCTGATGGGAATGTCTAGAGTGGAACTGGCATCTTTTGCTGCAAAGCTGGAAGCAATAGTTCCACAGGCATCTGTTCTTCAAGTATGTCACTTTGGAAACATGCCAAGTTTTAATTTTAGTGCACCTATAGACTGGATAGAATATTAACTACATGACTGTAGGAAAAAAGTAGAACATTTCTTTAATATGATTTTTAAGAAAATAAGAAATTTTCTGTCTACTGTATTTGCTTCTTTAACATAGGAAAAAAACAAACAAACAAACAAAAAAAAAAACAAAAAAAAAACAAGTAAATACCTCAGCATTCATTATTTGCCACCATGATATGTTTATTTTCCCTGAGCCTTAAATAAGTAAATAAATAACAATCCCCAAACAAAGTAACATAAAATAACAACACAAGCTAAAATTATTAACAGCCTGAACATTACTTAGAGCACCATTGAGATGATGGATGATACAATGATGACAGATGAGTCCTCACTCCTATTTTAAATTCTATCAACTACATAAATTAGTAATGTCATCAATATGATTACTAGCTGTTCACTCACCTTCTGCAGCAGCTGCTGCTTTTTTTCCTGGCTCTGGTCCTTTGATTTTTCCATCTAACTCAGTATTATAAGTCAGTGCGGGACCTGCTTGCAGCAGGTGCAGATGATTCGAGCAGAGAAATGTGTTATGGAGTCATCGATGTTATTGTGGCATCTGATTTGCTGTTTGATTGGGGAAACAAGTTGGGTTCTTTCTGATATTGTCTAAAACATGGTTTTGTTTGTTTTCTTTGTTTTGCTGTTGGCTATAAGGTGTGTATGATGTGGGATCTGTGACAGTACCTTCAGACAAATTCAAATTAATGCCATCTCAGCCATTTAGTAATGTCAAGAAAGTTATCTTAGGCAATGGTTTCTAAAGCATATTTAATTACTATTGTCTTCTGTTAGTTTAGTTTGACCAGCTGGAGCATAGTATTCAGATCAGCATTTAGCTCTTTGAAGTTAACAAAGATTAAAAGGTCTATGACAAAGGCCCTGCTATTTATGCATGGTCTCTTTGATCTAATCTATGATTGCATCTATATTCCCACAATCAACAACTTTTAGGTCCCTATTCATTAAACATATTGAATATATTTAATATATTAATGCAAAGGTTTCTGAGAAGAAATAGGTATGTATATATTCTTAATTCTGCACAAGTACTGATCCCATAGAGAGCAGGAGATAATAAATTCAGGTTTCATTGAATTTAATCACTGTAAATATTATGTGGTATCACAACCTAGGTTATTAAACTGAATGTACTCATGTTTCTAAAGAATATTGAGGTTTTGAGAGATACACATTTATAATATAATTCCTGATATCCTAATCCATATACCACATTTCCAACATAAATAAATAAATAAAATAAATAAATAAATATTTAATTGCATTTTTATTGACAAGATTTAATTACAGTATATTTGTACAATGTACTACAGAACATTTAACAAACAATGAAGGATTATAATTAATAATTAAAACTGAACTATACTGATCATACAGATAAAACATGAGTTATGATGAAGTATCCATCCTTTTTATTCTTTGTTAGCTTATATACAACTTTGGAAATACAGAAACTAAAAATGAGTCTGGAAAACTACTGTGAATCCTTAAGGTTTCATTCTTCAAAACACAAACTAATAGTCACCATCATAAAAGGCGTATCTAGAAAAGAACTCAAAAAAAATAATATTATTACTAATACGTAAAGTTTTTCTTTTTGGAGAACCACTGTACAGGCTGAAACTTCTCTCACACATCATGGACATCTTTAATCTGCAATACATGACAGAAATGCACAACAATATTTCTTTTCATGATATAAGTTTCTTCTTCTGTGAATGTAAGAATCTTAAAATTTGTGTTCTTATATTGTTTAACACTTCTGAGTACTATTCACTTTAATAACAGAAACATTGAACATTGAATAGAATGGAAATAAAAACCACAATATTATGACACAAGAGTCATTTTGGTAGAAAATGGGTCTTGGTTTGTTTGTTTGTTTTCAGTCTTTGTGATTCTTAGAAGGAATGAAAGGCAAAATTGAACAAAATCAAGTTATTCCATATATTTCTTATTAGCATCTGTTTACCCTAACAGGAATAGATGATGCAGAGATCTATTAAATCCCACTGAATTTATTGTTCATAAACTGGAGATGCTCAGAAATGATCTCATATCTTTCTCTGAGGGATCCAGTCTGTTCAGACACTTCTGGAAAATTGCTGCAATTTAGAAATAAAACAGAAGATAATGTATAAGAATAATAACTATTATTAAAAACAAACAAAAATACATTAAATACATATCAAAGAGCTGTGTTCTCTCAGTTCTTTGTTCTGAAATAAACAAGCCAGTATTCACCTTTTGGCTCTGGTCCTATAAGAAAAATCTTAAAATGAATAGAACATGTAATTATTGACTGAAAAAAATAGTGACATGATCATATTTCACTAAATTACCCAGCTTGTCAGTTTTGATGACAGACTTTTGCAAGTAGTATTTAGGAACTATAACCTGTGGTCTCAAAGTACGATATGCCTTCCCTGTTCTATTCATAACTACTTTTAATCCAAAAATTAAAAGTACGTTTTTTCAATGAGGTCTTAACTTTATCTGACAATATGCACAGTTTCAGGATGAGTAAGATAATGAGGGTGATGGAGAAAGGTGAAATAAAATATATAGCTTTAAACTTGCCAATCACTCTGCACCAGACATTCTGTGTTAAGGAGAAATGGCTATTAAAAGGAACAAAACAAAACAAAACCCTAAAATTATGATCTATTTTTATCGGTTGTAACCAGTCAAGAATGGTTCTTGCCATTTGACACTGATTTCTTATTACTCTGTATTTTTAAAATTTACTGGAATTTTGAAAAACAAACAAACAAACAAACAAACAAAAAAACACTGGAAATATCTTTGAAAAGTTATAATACATACATAAACTTAAAGAGAAAAATCTCTGAAAAACTTATATCCTTCCTCCTACTGATTTTTACTGGATTAAGATATTGCTGGAAACTGGAAGCAATTCTTCTTCATTTCACTTGCCAATCATGTTCCAATGGTATTTGTGGAATATAGGCTAGTTGACAATGTAAACATGGCACTGAATCATCTCTATACTGAAAAGACTTCATTACAGATAAAAATCTGAATGATAACTCAATGCTTTCTGTAAAGTAGGCCTGAAGTGAAAATGTAAATAAAGAAAACTCTAAGGCTAATTAGTCATAATTTTAAGCCCTGTGGTTTTCTATTTTACTTCACTTCAGTGAAGAAGTACAAAATAGCCAGAGAAGACAAATTCTTTAGTCTTGTGGTTAGATGCATGAATTTGAAGGTATTTTGCTAGCACCACCAGAACTGTCATTAATTCTTAATCATAGAATCATAGAAACATAGAATGGTTTGGGTTGGAAGGGGTCTTAAATATCAACTAACACCCCCCCCCCCCTCCCCCCCCCCACTGGATCAGGTTATCTAAGGCCCCAGTTCAGCCTGGCCTTGAATACCTCCAGGGATGGTGCAGTGGTTTTACCGTGCTGGGCAGCTAAACACCACAACTGCTCTCTCACTCCCCCTCCTTAGGTGAGGAAGAGAAGAAGTAAAGCAAAGAACAACTCACGGATTGAGATAAGGATAATTTAGTTAAAGGGAAATAATAATAATAATCATCATTAAAGAAAGATTATTATGAACTAAACAATTTAACTAAAGGGGAAAAGGGAGAGGGAAAGGAAGAAAAAGGGAGGAAAACAAACAAAACAAATGAAGGCTATGTGGAAGTGCAGAGGAAAGAAATTACTCTCTCCTTCCCACAAATGATCAATGCTTGACCACATCCTTGAAGCAGAGCCTCAATGCACGTAGCCAGTGTTTGGGAGGAGGACCGACATTTTCCCAACGAGAGCCCACCCCTCCCCTCTTCTTCCTGTTTCCACTTTTCATTGCTGAGTGTGACATCATATGGTATGGAATATCCCTTTGGTTGGTTTAGGTCAGCTGCCCTAGTGATGTTTCTCTTCTCACTTTTTGCCCACCCCCTAGGAGGGTTAGAGAGAGTCCTGATTCTGTGCCAGCACTGCTCAGCAGTAAAAACAACACTCGTGTGATAACACTGCTGTTCCAGCTACAGGTGCAGAGCACAGCACTGTATGGGCTGCTACAGGGAAAGTTAACATTCCAGCCAGACCCAGTACAGATGAGACATCCACAACTTCTCTTGGAAACCTGTTGCAGTGTCTCACTACCCTTACAGTGAAAAATTTCCTCCTAACATCCAGTCTAAACATCCCTTCTTTCAGTTTAAAACCATTCCCCCTTGTCCTATCATTATCTACATGAGTAAAGAGTCCTCCATCCTTTCTATAAGAATCCTTTTAAGTATTGAAAGGCCACAATAAGGTCTCCACAGAGCTTTCTTTTCTGTAGGCTGAACATCCCCAGCTCTCTCAGCCTTTCTTCATAGGAGAGGTGCTTCAGTACTCTAGTCATCTCTGTAACCCTCCTCTGTACCTGTTCTAATAGGTCCACATCCTTCTTGTGCTGGCAGCCCCAGACCTGGGTGCACTACTCCAAGTGGGACCTCACAAGGGCAGAGTAGAGGGGGACAATCAGCTCCTTTGATCTGCTAGTCACACGTTTTGATGCAGCCCAGTATGCTGATGGCCTTCTGGGCTGCAAGTGTGCACATCTGGCTCATGTCTAGCTTTTAATACACCAATACCCCATAACATGAGCCCCCCTCTCCTTTCCCTTTCCCATCTTTTATTGCTGAGTGTGACATATAGTATGGAATATCCGTTTGGTTGTTTTAGGTCAGCTGCCCTGGTGATGTTCCCTCCCCATCACTTGCCTACCCCCAGCCTGCTGGCTGTTGGGGTTGGGGGGGTTTGGTGCTAGGGAGTTTGGAGAGAGTCTTGATGCTGTGTCAGCACAGTTCAGCAACAGACAAAACACTGGAGTGATACCAGTGCTGTTCTAGTGCTGTTCTAGCTAAAAGTGGAGAGCACTGCACTGTATGGGCCCCTGCACAGAAATGGAACTCCATCCCAGAGAGACAAAGTACAATTATTGAAAGAGGTGCTATCAAACGTGGTAAATTATTCACGTTTGCATCCTACAAACGGTTTCATTTTCAGCCTTGGCCTGTGGTCTTGAGACTGTAGAAGGGTATATTTTTTGCACATCAAAACTCCCCTAACCCATTGATTCAAATAAGTAATGCAAGTCTAATTCCACCTTATTTGTGAATCAATCAATTCAAAGACTGTTAGAAATATGTAGCAACTTTTCAAGACCAATCCATAGGAGAATATTATGGCCTGTGGATACAGAATCTAGTCTTTTTCTCAGGTAGTAAAAATCCTAGATTCATAGCAGACGGATGAACACTCCTAGAAATGAACTGGAATCTGTTGCTATGGGGAACAATACTCTTAGTATCTCTTGTTTCCTTGCACTTTCTCATTCATGTAGGTCTACATTTGTATAACACTTTAACCTTCAGACAATTAAGCCAATGAAATGCTTCTTTTTTTTTTTTTTTTTCCTTCAAATGTTCAGATATACATACTACATAAACACCTGTGTTTTTCTCTTTTCTGTGAAATTTTGCAGTTTGTCTCTTAATTATTTTTTTATTCTTTATGAACAAACATAGGAAATCTAGGAAAAGAAAAAAAAATCTGTATGTGAATGTCTAAGTAACAGATGTGCATGCAGCATTGTTATTATTATATCACAAATAATTATCCTATACTCTTATGAATAAACCAACTCATCCCTTGTGACAGCTTCCTGCTGGAAGATATTATCAGGCCACTGTAAATGAGAATTACTTATTTACAGGGGGTAAATTAGACCCCCCAAATTAGCAAACACAGATCTTGTAACAGAGAGGAATTTGAACAATACATTTTCCACCTTTTAAATAGTTCGGTAGCCTAAATCCTGCTCATCATTTACGTTCTCTTAAAAGTAAAATCTCTGTAAAGAAGGAATTGAAAGCAATCTTACACAAAACATGAAAAACAAAAGAAGCAAACAAACAAACAAAATGAGGCTAGAACAATGCCTTAGGAACTTGGTAAGGAACACTCCCTGAACTGTTCTAAATATATGTATATAATCAAGAATATAATCTGTATAGAAGAGACATATAAAAAGGTGAAATTATCTGGAGGAGAGGAGAGGAGAGGAGAGGAGAGGAGAGGAGAGGAGAGGAGAGGAGAGGAGAGGAGAGGAGAGGAGAGGAGAGGAGAGGAGAGGAGAGGAGAGGAGAGGAGAGGAGAGGAGAGGAGAGGAGAGGAGAGGAGAGGAGAGGAGAAAAAGAAAAGATTGGATAGTCTGTCTGCAAAAGCCGAAGTCTGAGTTGGGAAAAGAAAAAAACTATATGAACTCCTTAAAACTCCTGTTTTCTCCTGTTTTTCAATAGATGTCATAAACAGCATTCAGTAACATGCCAACACAACTAGTATTTAATAATGTCTTATCTACTTTAGCCAACCCAAACTATCAAAGTTTAAATCTACAGCTATGATCAAAATGTAGAAGAATGATCTACTACACATTAAGGCTACCTAATACAAATTACTATTCCTTTCACATCCAAACAAAGCTGCAGATGCTGCAGCACTGGGTCTTGTGACAAGAAAAATGAGTTAACAGCAGCAACAACCATGTCTCGTGACAAGGGCTAATGCACAGAACCATATATCTTGGTGATTTTTTTGTTGCTGTTGTTGTTTTTCTGAAAAACAATGGACACAATGTATGTGAGGACCTAGAAAGAGAAGAGCAAGCATCAATCAGACTGGCATTTCTTACTGGTAGGCCTCCTACAAGAGAATTTGGCAGGATCATTGTGGGATAGATTGTTAGTGAAAGCATAGTCACATTCATACTTGAAAAGTAAAACAACTACAGACAATCCTTTTGGGTTTTTGTTTTTGTTTTGTTTTGTTTCTATTTAAGCATATAGAAGAAAATATATGTATATTTCCCACTGACAATTAAATCAGTACTCTGAATTCCATCTGACTAAACGTAGAAAATTATTCTAGTAAAGTTTAACTATTTCTGAGCAAATAGGAGTAAGAGAACCAAGATGACTGGATGTTTGGTAATCACCATACCAAATATCTGGGAATACACATTTTTGTTGCTTCAGTACTTATCTAAGGATCTGGAAGGCAGTCAGACAGAATAATACCTATTTGACAGGCATGAGCCAGAACTGGGCATTCCACGAGTAGCACAAGAGTCATCTCCAAGCTGAAGATAATCTTCCCAGCTGAGCACTTGGAATTATTTCCTTAGAAACAGTCTTTCTTTACCTTATTTATTTATTTATTTATTTATTTATTTTGTCACAGAACCGTAACATTAACACTCAATGTAATAAAAGCTACTGTCAGCTTTCTCACAGCATTTCCAAATTCTTTGATCTTCTTACTATTTACTCAGTTGGAAATATTTCTATTTCAGTTACTTCTATATAATTTAACTTCTCTTGTCTTACAATCATTGCTGAAAACAGACATAATTGGTATTCATCTAGAAATACTTAAAAAATGAAATGTGTTATACAAGTTAAAGGATTTTAATCTTCTTGCTTGCACATAAGATCTATTATTCAAATTTTATTTTTTTATTTTTTTTTTCTCAGGGTTGAGTTATAGCACATAACATGTATTTATAGAAATAATGTTTGTGACCCTTGATTTGAGAAGAAATCTTTGGGCAGAATTGAGTTGCACTTTCAAGTCATTTTTGTCCTTCACTTTTCATACTGCAATAAACAGAACAAACATTTAATCTTTATAAATACTACATTTCATGGGAGTGCTCTCTTTCCTTTTCTAAAGAAATACAGTTTCTTTTTCATCATACCATGGTTTCCTTGGCGATAAGTTGTTGAAAGAATAAGAAACAATAATAATAGTGTCTGAAGTAATTTTCCTCAAAAGTCTGTAGTTTCCAGAGTACTTTGATATTCAAAAATGTGGTTATGTGGATATATAAGTATAAATGGGGAACATCATACAAGATAATATGGAGGCTACCTTTGGAACACAATAAACAAAGAAGGAACCTAAAAATATGTGAGCAGATAATAGTTTAAAAGCATACAGTTTGCCTTGAATAACCAGTTTTATTCAAAGAAACCTTGAAATTACATGAAAAAAAATGGTTTTTGTTTTGTTTTGTTTTGTTTTGTTTTAATTGCTACAAAATGAAAAAAACACCTTGAGCACCTTCATAACAGATAGACTGGCTAGCAGGAGCTTTGTTTCTTGCATAACACATTTAGCATTTCTATTATTATTATTTATTATTATTATTGGTTCAGTATAACAGAGGCATTTCTGATATACTGTTATATCAGAATGCAAATTTCTGAAGTTAAAAAAAAATCAGAACTTTTTTTTTCAGAAACATTACTGGTTTCTTACCAGTAATGATCCAGAGGAGTCTAAAATAAATCAATAAATCTATAGTTACCCTCCAGCAGAAACGATTTTAAGATTAATTGTCCCAAATAAGATTATAAGATTTTATCTTTGATTTAAAAAAAAAAAAAAAGTTCAAAGATTTTAAATTTTGTTCAAAACCTTCACAGATCTTGACATTCAAAAGTTATTTTCTTAATGGTTTATTTTTTATTTTTTTTTCTGCTGCTATTATTTGCATAAACTCAGAATCTGATCAGATCTGCCTCTGAGCTAGGCATGTATCTCATTAACTGCAATCAAATGCCCTTGGGGATGTTGTATAGAATAGCAACTCCTCAGATACTCTCTTGTCCTAGTTGCTGGAAATTGAATAAGCCGCTGAAAAGTACAATATTGTTTATATCTTCAAAAAGGAATTTCAGACAAAGACATAATAAATTGTATGCTTAATAAAAGAGGTGTTAGAGAACTAGGATGTTAATATCTAATGATCAACAAGAAAACTCCTAATTATTGACAATACAGAACAGCCATGACACAACTTTAATTAAACTATAAATATGGCCTAAATATTTATAGTAATATAAAGAATAAATATTCACTTTTTTTTTTTTTCTCAAACAATGAAGTAAATGCTATTTTGTTATTGTTGTTATTAATTTTTGTTGAAAAACAATTACAAGTGTTCAGCCAGATCAGATGGATATTGTTGGTCTTTACATTTGCTAAATTTGACAAATAATCTTATCAGGACCAGAATTACCATGTGCATATCATGAGACAGACTAGATTATTCCCTACATTTTATTTCAATTTAGGTCTACAACCTACAAATACAGATCAATGTCATCTACGTTTAGCTATCTAGAAGCTAGTTTTCTGAGCTATTTAGTGACTGCTTCCATAAACAATGTAGAGATAAACACC
This sequence comes from Netta rufina, assembly GCF_964035555.1. Classification (NCBI taxonomy): domain Eukaryota; kingdom Metazoa; phylum Chordata; class Aves; order Anseriformes; family Anatidae; genus Netta; species Netta rufina. The sequence goes on along the minus strand of NC_140123.1, from coordinate 38,010,117 downwards.
TTTAGATATTCATTCATCCCATCCTAAGAGAATCATTTATTTCTATTATCCTAATAGAATATTTAAACATCTCGAGATGTCTGTTTCTTTCCCTTGGCAGTAGAATGAATTTAAGATATAATAGTTAAGATAATTTAAGATATAATAGTTAAGATCATGTTAAGATCTAACTTTATATATCTACAAAACAGCCAGTATCTGGACTTCATTAGAATCAACAGAGAGAGGTAGGCATTTCTGGGTTTGATTCATCTCTTTCCCAAGAAGGAAATGCTCATTTATATGCACTCGCCATGAACATGTGCTAGGATTACTTGCTGGGATCAGCACTGTTGCTGTCAAAAACTGGTAAGATGAATTCTACAGGACCAACATTAAGGTAGCTACAGTTTTGTAGAAGTCATGTCCCTTCAGCCATGACTAGTCTGTTTAATTCCAGAACAGAAACTGAATATTTAAGAACATAAATATCCCACAGACAGTACATGTCATTTTTTATCTGAAATATCCACTGTCTGGGTCAAGGGCAATTCACTTTCACTGAAACAGGCTACCAGTAATTCAAGTCATGTATTAGCTATTTCACAACTTATATATTTCTGCAGCATGCATATATAACAATTCAACACTTTCAGACTCTTCCCTCCCTATTCTCATATTTGCACATTGCCTCCCAGCCCCCAACCCCTTCCCCAAGACTGTCTTGTATTCCTATGGGTGATAACATGAATAAAGCTGCTGAGTTGAGGACCTGTTCTACTCACTGCAAATATAGGTATTCACAGAGAACATTTCAGTTATCATGGTAGTTCATCTACTACTTGTAACTCGGGTCCTCAAGAAGGGCAAAAAGGAGGATCTGGGAAACTACAGGCCAGTCAGTCTCAACTCTGTCCCTGAAAAGGTGTTGGAACAGCCTGTTCTGGATGCCATCTCCAAGTAATTGGAAGAGAAGAAGGTTATGAGGAGTAGTCATCATGGATTCACCAATGGGAAATTGTGCTCGACCAACCTTGTTGCCTTCTATGATGGCATCACCAGCTGGGTAGAAGGGGGAGAGCAGTGGATGTCATCTACCTTGACTTCAGCAAGGCTTTTGATACTGTCTCCTACAACACCCTGCTAGCAAAGCTGAGAAAGTGTGGGATAGATGAGTGGACAGTAAGGTGGGTTGAGAAGTGGCTGACTGGACGAGATCAGAGAGTGGTGATTGGCAGTGCAGAGTCCCGCTGGAGACCTGTGACTAACAATGTTACCCAGGGGTCGGTGCTGGGTTTGGTCTTATTCAGCATCTTCAGTGATGACCACAATGAGGAAATAGTGCCTGCCCTCAGCAAGTATGCCGATGATACAAAGCTGGGAGGAGTGGCCAACACACCAGAAGGCTGTGCTGCCATTCAGCAAGACCTGGGCAGACTGGAGAGCTGGGCAGTAAGAAACCAGATGAGGTTTAGTAAGAGCAAGTGTAGAGTCCTGCACCTGGGAAGGAACTACCACATGTATCAGTACAGGCTGGGGGACAACCTGCTGGAGAGACGAACTGGGGGTCCTGGTGGATGACAGGTTGGCCATGAGCCATTGGTGTGCCCTGGTGGCCAAGAAGGCCAATGGGATTCTGGCGTGCATTAAAAGGAGCATGGCCAGCAGGTGAAGGGAGGTGATCCTCCCTCTCTACTCTGCCCTGGTCAGGCCTCACCTGGAGTACTGTGTCCAGTTCTAGGCTCCCCAGCACAAAAAAAAAAGACAGGGATCTCCTGGAAAGAGTCCAGCGGAGGACAACAAAGTTCAAATGAGGCCTGGAGCATCTCCCCTATAAGGAAAGGCTGAGAGACCTAGGTCTGTTCAGCCTTGAGAAAAGAAGATTGAGAGGGGACCTTATCAATATTTATAAATATCTTAAGTGTGGGAGACAAAGGGATATGGTCAACCTCTTTTCAGTGGTCTATGGGGACAGGACAAGGGGCATTGGCCACAAAACGGAGCATAGGAAGTTCCGCATCAATATGTGAAAGAACACACTCACTGAGGGTGACGGAGCACTGGAACAGGCTGCCCAGGGAGGTTGTGGAGTCTCCTTCTCTGGAGATATTCAAGACCCATCTGGATGCTGACCTGTGCAACCTGCTCTAGGGAACCTTATTTGGCAGGGGGGGTTGGACATGATGATCTCTTGAGGTCCCTTCCAACCCATACAATTTTGTGATTCTGTGATCTACTACAAGCTCACTAAATTTCATTTTTTTATTTCAAATTTTTTATTGTCTTTTAACATATGTCATTGAACATATATATATATATATTAAATATAGCTTTTCTTAGATGGTACGCTGTCCTCAAACTGCTATGGCTGCAAAGATACACCTTGCTACTTAATGTTCAACCAAATTAAATTCACAACAGTGTATAGGTCTAAATGTAAGGATAAACTTACCTGACCTATCTTTGCTCTGATGTAGTTACAATTACTTGTGACTCTGTAACTAGACTTACTTAATTAGAAGAACCCAAAGGAAAAAAAAAAATCACAATTCCAAAACGATGAGAAAATTAAGTGCTAATGATGATGGAAATTAAATTATAAAAGCAAAATTCACCTAAAGCTTTGTATTAAGATGAATTCCCCGTGGCCTCATTTTTTTTTTTTTTTTTTTTTTAAAGTCAGAGCACAAAAGAGACCTAAGATTAAAGGGATAGTCATTTATTATTGACATAGGAATGAACAACTCAAAATAGCAAATGGCAAATTGTCTATTGTGGTGCCCAGTGATAGGATGAGAAGCAAAGGGCACAAACAGAAACAAAGGAAGTTCTGTCTGAATATGAGGAAAACCTTCTTTACTGTGAGGGTGACAGAGCACTGGAACAGGTTGCCCAGAGAGACTGTGGAATCTCCTTCTCTGGGGATATTCAAAACCCACCTGGACATGATCCTTTGTAATGTGCTCTAAGTGACCCTGCTTGGCAGGCAGATTAAACTAGATGATCTTCAGAGGTCCCTTCCTATCTGAACCAGTCTGTGATTCTGTGTGACATTCATAATTTCCTATAATATACTGAGTGTATTTTAACACAAATATACTTTAGCTGAGATCTAAAGGGTATCTTCAAAGCAATCTGCAGCATTCAGGTAGCACTGTCGAATATAAACCAACAAATAATATTATATTCTACGTGATAGTATAAAATAAACATACACATTTGTTGGAAATATTCAAAATGGTTCTCTGAACATTCTTGTGTTGGTGTAAAAAGCGTAATTTTGTCCTTAAACTTTTATTTACACTTTTGAGCTATAGGGCTAATACACTTTCCAATAAGGTATTTAAATAAAGTGGAAGTGTGGCAAAGCAGTTAGTTCTGCAAATTAGATAAATGTTGTGGAAAGTGCATCTCCTACCACCCTGTGGCAGTTTAGAATCACTGCATATTAGCATACCTCATTAAACTTAGCTTAATTCGTTTTTCCTTAATGAATTTACTCACAAAGCAACGCTTAAAAAACAAAACAAAGGATCTCTGTACAACTCAACATGTGCATATGCAATGCATAAATTGCATAAAAAGTATTCACTATATTCGAAATGTTGCCTTTGTAGCAAGCAGTACCATTTTTAAGGGAAATGAAAATACAGAAATACACAAATCTGTCATTAGAAATTTCTAATAAATTGTATTACTATACAAGCTACAATTTGTCCTCTATGCATAATAGTATCAGTACAACTACAAGATCAATATCTTTTGTAAATTTACAATGCTGATTGATGGTCTAAAGCAAAGTCACCCTTCTGTTATGAATCAGCATCTATCATTTTCATTCTGAATAACAATATTGCTTTAAGATGGCCTTTATTGTGTACATGCTGATTTTGCAAATTATATAGTCAGTGTCAAGCTCATCCAGGGAAGGATATTTAGTATCATGTTTACTTTGTTCCTGTTAGATGGAGCTCATAAAATTGATTAACATTTTTATAGATAAATAAGCTTCAAAAATATTTCTATTTTCAGCAGATACTATAAATTGCTTTGTAGTTTCATTCAGATTTCTGGGCATTTGCAGTGATTATTTTCAATACAGTAGATTAATCTCAAGATATAATTAGGAAAATTTACATTTGTCATGTTTTCATCAAGAAGCGTTGGTCACTTCAAGAATTTCAGGAACATGCTCATCAGTTCTGCAGTTTCGGGGATATATGATCTTTTTCTTCATTAATATCTTTCACTCTTAAAAAGTGCTGAGTAAATGATAGTAAATCAATCAAAAACTGTTCTGAAAAGCATATTGCTTTAAAAAAAAAAAATAAAAAAAAAAAGTGACTGCACATGAGGCCAGTTCTGGAAAAAAAAAAATTAAATCAGTAGTTGTGAGCCTGAAAATGTATTACCTGCATTTTTATCACACTGGCAGCTTTGAACTAAAATGCTGTTGTTATTTTTTCTTGAGTTACAGGCTAGCTGTTTGAATATTTTTAGCAAACTGAATACTTTCAAAAGGTTAAGTCATCCATGATATACACTGCTAAGCTTATGAGCTTAAAGAGTAAAAGAGATGAAGTGTGAATTTGATATGATTACAAGACTATGCTTATAGAAAGATAAAGATATTATTAGCTAAGCCATGTATAGGAGCTTGAACAGATCCTATTCAAAGGAACACACTCCAATGGTGTAAGCAACAGTATTTTAATTAATTATACATCTGTGGTAAAAATTTATAGTGATCTTATTTATTTAATAGTTATAAAAATCATATAGATGGTTAGGATTTCATTTACAGTAGTAAATCTACATTCATTATAGATGAGATGAATGTTCTCGTGAACATTTGGTGATATATTTTCTTAAATGAATTTGAAGCCTTTCCTACTCTGCCCAGTGTTTTTTGCATATGTAGTCTTTAGTTGTGTTTAAATATTTCTGTATGTTAAGTAAATTTAGCATTTCATACTCATATAGGAAAAATTAATTAAGTACTAGGCTAGCATAAGCTAGTGATTTGTATGTGTGTCTGCATTTGTACTACATACATTGTAAAACCATCCATGTGTTAAACTGCAGAACAATGTGACAAACTACATTTACCATACACCTGTGACTAAATCACCTGCTCTGTACCTGCTGAACCCTGCCTGCTAGGATATACTCTAACATTCCAGTTCTCTAAGGAGCTTCAAACAGCATATAAAATATGTAAAAAACCTGTCAGACAATAACAACCTTGTAGTATTTCCACTTGTTTTATGATGATGTGAGCTTCAGAAACATCAAGGAGTTGTACCTGCTAACTAATTTGAAGAATGATAGGATGCCTAGAAGAATCCCAGCTTTTCAGTTTCTCAGTGGGTTGTAGGAGTGTAGATTGAAATTAATGTTGTAACATGGATATCTTGAGGACATTTCTGCCTCTTACACCATTTATTTTTTAACTGGTAGTGATATCCTTATCTCTCTCTGATTTCTGTATTTTCTTTTTCATCATGTTAAGTAGTAAATTCTCTCCAATTTTGATTTCTGGACAAGGTCCTTGTGTCCCTAACAACTCATCTTATTCAGTATCTTCACAGATATACTCATTTTTCTTAGTCTTGGTGAGATAAGAGGGAATGAAGGAAAAAAAAAAAAGTGTCAGAAGAAAGGAAATTTATTCCTGGTGTTGGTAAGGAGGAGAACCATCTTTCAGTGTTTCATTTGGTGTCCACAGAAGCCTTGATGAATGTGGAAACAGAAATGACATTTTTTTATGTCTCCGCTTGTAGAAAAAAGACCAGTTACTCACTGTAGTGATCATTCTATTTGATTTACATCATTTTTTCAGCAGAGGTAGAAGAGGATGGTTTACATATTAATTAATTTTATGTATGTATATATATATGGGAAACATCAGGTAGTTATTTTAAGGTGGCAACTCACCCACCCAAACAAGCAGCTCTACCCTGCTGAACTGTAGACTCTCATATAAAATCTCCTTTTTCAGTATAATCTTGATAGTCCTGTGAGACAGGTAGTTCTTTGCAGATGATATAAAGGTGACACTTCTCTTCTTATCTGCTTAAATATGTCTGAAGTTCTTACAGTCTTGTTCTCTTCACAATTTTCTGCAGTTCTGCTACTAGATCTGATTCCTATAGCACCGAATAAGCTATTCTTCAGCTGGCATTAACTCTATAAGGGTCCCTTTGTTTTTCATATTTAAAAAGTACAGAAGTAGGTTGTTTGTTACAAGACAGAAATAGCTTTATCTACAGAAGTCTACACAATCAGCATTGAACAGTTACTTAATATTTCTATGACATTTCAAGAATAAATTACCATAGAAATTTATTAAATTATTTCTGTAGATGCGTGTTCTCAATTTCTCTGAATAAGAGTGCTTTGTACCAGGACTAATTTAAAAAATAAATAAATAAATGTTGTATTAAAAATTTAGAAACTTCAAAAATCTTTTAGCTTAATTTTCAAATGAATGTACCAATCCCAATAAAGTAAAAGCCAAATGTAGACATTAAAGAAGATGTGAAGTTCAACTCAGAAGAGAATCTGGAACCTTCTCTTTTAAGGCTAAATCAAAATTAAGAAATTCAGAAAAGTTTCTCAGTTTCAATTTGTGATGATTGATTTCAGAACAGAGTGAAAATCAGGCCTTTTTTTCAACAGTGGAGGATGTCCTAGGTTCCATGCACAGATGTGCAGTACTCCATATAAATGCATAATAAATACATAATCCTGTTATAACAGGATTATATAATTATAACAGGATTATAATTATAATTATTTATATATATAGATAGATAGAGAGACATATATATATTTATATATATATATAATTAAATTATAATTATATAAATATAACAGGATTATATTATATAATCCTGTTATAACAGGATTATAGATTTATGCTGTAATTTCCCCATTAGACCTTTATTATATTGCAAGTTTCTATCGCCTATTAAGTATTTTTTGCTTTTTCTCTACGGTACACAGAAGATAGGACTGAGAAGAAAAAAAAAAAAAGGTAAAAAAAAGAGTTTGTATCTGAGCTAAAATGATGTGTAACAGGATTTAGCTATCTGTTGCTCAGCCTATACAAGCAGAAATGAACAGATCCTGTAACTTTTCAAGATGTTGGGTGTAAAAGCAAGAAAAATACCTGCTCATATATCCTAAGTAGTTCACATTTTCAGTTCAGAAAATATATTTGTTTATAGTATATTGTTAATCTGTTTATCAATGCTCTAAACATCTTTTATAAATGTTATAATTCCTTCTGAAATTATTAGAGAATAGAGAATTTCAGTTAACAACATATGTTTACTGAGTTTGTAAATGAACTTTGCTTCTGGCTTAATGGATATCACTACAGAATATTTCATTGAGATGTTAGTTGGTTAGAAGCACAGTTTTATGCATGAATGGCAGGATATACTGACACATAAAAATTACCAGACTTGTACTAGCAGATAAATACATTGTCCTGATTTGTGTTATTTGATGTAACTGGTAAATGCTGACGGATTTGTATATGTACATGTATATTTGTCTGTTGGAAGTATTAACTAAAAATAAATTTATTTTGTGATATTACATTACAAATAAAAATGATGAATAACATATTACTTAAAAGCCAAAGGAAAAAGTCAGTTTCAAAGACAGGTTTTCCTAAATGTTCATAGCATCTCACAGTATTTCTTTGGATTTTCTAATTATATACTAATAATGTTAATCGTAGAATCATAGAATATCCAAGTTGGAAGGGACCCACAAGAATCAAATTCAACTCCTGGGTCCCCAAAGCACCACCCAAAAAAATCAGACCATGTGTCTGAGAGCATTGTCCAAATGCTTCTTGAACTCCTGCAGGCTCAGTGCCATGACCACTTCCCTGGGGAAGCTGTTACAGTGCCCGACCACCTTCTCAGTGAAGAACCTTTTCCTGATATCCAGCCTGAACCATCTCTGTCTCAGCTTCAAGGCGTTGCGCCAGGGGAGTTTTAGGTTGGATGTTAGGAAGAACTTCTTTACCGAAAGGGTTGTTAGACATTGGAATGGGCTGTCCAGGGAAGTGGTGGAGTCACCATCCCTGGAGGTCTTTAAAAGACGTTTAGATGTAGAGTTTAGGGATATGGTTTAGTGGAGCACTGTTAGTGTTAGGTCAGAGGTTGGACTCGATGATCTTTAGGTCTCTTCCAACCTAGAAATTCTGTAATTCTGTGATTCTATTCACTTGGGTCCTATCGCTGGTCACCAGTAAAAAAAAAAAAAAAAAAAAAAAGAGAGAGATCAGTGCCTGCCCCTCCACTCCCCCTCATGAGGAAGCTGTAGACCACAACTAGTTCTCTCCTCAGTCTTCTCCAGGTTGAACAATCCAAGTGACTTCAGACATTCCTCATACATCTTCCCCTCTAGACCATTTACAAACTTTGTTGCCCTCCTTTGGACACTCTCCTTCTTTCTTATACTCTGGTGCCCAAAACTGCACACAGTACTCAAGGTGAGGCCACACCAGCGCAGAGTAGAGAGGGACAATCACTTCCCTCAGCCAGCTAGCAATGCTGTTCTTCATGCACCCCAGGATACTGTCGGTCCTTTTTAATGACATGGCATACTACTGGCTCATGTTGAGCTTACTGTTGACAAAAAAAAACTCAGATCTCTTTCTGCGGGGCTGCTCTCCAACATCTTGTCCCTCAGTTTGTATGTATAGCCAGGGTTGCCACTTCCCAGGTGCAGAATCTGGCACTTGCTCTTGTTAAACTTCATATTGTTGGTGATTGCCCAGATCTCCAATCTGTCCAGATTGCTCTGCAAGGCCTCACCACCCTCAACAGAGTCAACAGCTCCACCCAATTTGGTATTGTCTGTGAACTTGCTCAAAAAAAAATTAAAGTCCTTCATCCAAATCACTTATGAAAACACTGAAGAGCATTGGTCCTAAAATGAAGCCCTGGGGAATCCCACTAGTGACAGGTCACCAGCCTGATGTAACCCCATATACATGAATTGTCTGTGCCCGACCTGTCAGCCAATTGTTCACACATCTTATTACACTTTTATCTAACTGTATTCTGGTCATTCTCTCCAGAAGGATACTGTGAGAGACCGTATTGAAAGCTTTACTGAAATCCAAAAAGATTACATCATCTGGCTTCCTTTGGTCAACTAGCTGGTTGGTCTTGTCATAGAAGGAAATGAGTTTGTTAGACATGAACTTTCCCTAGTGAACCCATGTTATCTCTCAGCAATGACTGTGTTGTCCTTTAGATGTTTTTTGGAAAGTCACTGAATAACCTTCTCCATAATTTTACCAGGCACTGAAGTGAGACTGACAGGCCTGTAATCGCCAGGATCCTCTTTCTTGCACTTCTTGAAAACTGGGATCACATTTTCCAGCTTCCAGTCAACTGGGACCTCTCTGGAGTCCCAATAATAGAGAGAGGTCATAGACTCGCTGAATGGCCGAGGTCGGAAGGAACCTCTGAAGATCACCTAGTCCAATCTCCCCGCTGAGCAGAACCACCTAGAGCACATTGTGCACAGGATGGCATCCAGGTGGGTTTTGAATCTCCACAGAAGGAGATTCCACAACCTCTCTGGGCAGTCTGTTCCAGTGCTCTGTCACCCTTACAGTAAATAAAGGCCTTCTCATACTCAGCCAGAATCTCCTGTGCTTCAGTTTGTGCTTGTTGTCTCTTGTACCCATTGTCACTGGGCACAACTGAAAAGAGACTGGTTCCACCCTCTTGACTGCCCCACCCTCCCACCCCCCCATTATTTGTAAACATTGATGAGGTCTCCCCTCAGTCTTCACTTTTCCAGGCTAAACAGGCCCAGTTCTCTTGCCTGTCCTCATACATCAGGTGCTCCTGTCCTCTAATCATCTTCACAGCCCTCCTCTGGACTCACTCCAGTAGTTCTATGTCTCTCTTGCACTGGGAGCCCAGAACTAGACACAGTACTCCAGGTGTGACCTCACAAGGGCTGAGTAGAGGGGGAGGATCACCTCCCTCCAACTGCTGGCAACACTGTTCCGAATGCAGCCCAGGACACCATTGGCCTTCTGTCCACCAGGACTCCCAGATCCCTCTCTGCAGTGCTGTTCTCCACCAGGTCATCCCCCAGCCTGTACTGGTGCTTGGGGTTATTCCTTCCTAGGTGCAGGACCCTGCACTTGCCCCTGTTGAACTTCATGAGGTTGCTCTCAGCCCATCCCTCCAGCCTGTTGAGGTCCCTCTGAATGGCAACACAGCCCTCTCGCATATCAGCCACTCCTCCGAGCTTTGTGTCATCAGCAAACTTGTTGAGGGTGCACTCTGTTCCTTTGTCCAGGTTGTTGATGAGTAAGTTGAATAAGACTGGACCTAGTATTGACCCCTGGGGGACACCACTAGGTATAGGCCTCCAACTAGATTCTGCACCACTGAGCACAACCCTCTGAGCTCTGCCTTGCAGCCAATTAACAGTCCACTTCACTGTCCCCTCATCTAGGCCACACTTCCTGAGCTTGTCTATGAGGATGTGTCCTGGTTTCAGTTAGGACAGAGTTAATTTTCTTCCTAGTAGCTGGTAGAATGCTATGTTTTGGCTTAGGATGAGAAGAGTGCTGATGTTTTAATTGTTGCAGAGCAGTGCTTACACCAAGCCAAGGATGTTTCAACTTCTCACTCTGTCCTGCCAACAGGAAGGCTGGGGGTGCAGCAGGAGCTGGGAGGGGACACACCCAGAACAGCTGACCCAAACTGGCCAAAGGGGTATTCCATACCATCTGACGTCATGCTAAACAATATATAGGGGTGGCTAGCGAGGGGGGTAGGGTTGGACTGCTCAGGGTTAGGCTGGGCATTGGTCAGCAGGTGGTCAGCAATTGCAATGTGCATCACTTGTTTTGTACACATTATTATTAGTAGTACTATTATCATCATTGTATTATTATTATTATTGTTATTATTTTCCTGTCTTAATAAACTGTCTTTATCTCAACTCACAGGCTTCACTTTCCCATTTTCTCTTCCCCATCCCAGAGAGGGAGGGGGGAGGGTGAGCAAACAGCTGTGTGGTGTTTAGCTGCCAGCCGGGTTAAACCACAACAGGATGTTACGGGAGACAGTGTCAAAACCCTTGCTGATGTCAAGGTAGGCCACATCCACCGCTCTCCCCTCATCTACCCAGCTAGCTATCTCATCATAAGCAGGCTATCAAATCGGTTAAGTATGATTTCCCCTGGGTGAATCCATGCTGACTACTCCTGATCACCTTCTTATCCTCCACATGCTTGGAGATGACCCACAGGATGAGCTGTTCCATCACATTTCCAGGCATGGAAATGAGCCTGAGTGGCCTCTCATTGCCATAGAAGAAGGGTCCTCCTTCTTACCCTTTCTGAAGACTGGTGTGACATTTGCTTTCTTCCAGTCCTCTGCCACCTCTCTTATTCTCTGCAGCCTTTCAGAGATGATGGAGAGTGGCTTAGCAATAACATCGGCCAGCTCCCTCAGCACCCATGGGTGTCTTCTATGTGGGCCCATGTCAAGTTTGCTTACATGATTTCTGACCTGATCCTTTTCAACCAAAGGAAAGTCCTCCTTTCCCCAGAATTCCTCTCTTGTCTCCAGGGTCTGAGATTCCTGAGGGCTGATCTTAGCAGTAAAGACTGAAGCAAAAAAGGCATTCATGATGACATCAGCTAGCCCTCTGAGCGTTCTGGGATGAATCCTATCAGGGCCCATGGGCTTGTATGCATCTAGTTGGAGCAGCAAATCCCACACAAGTTTGAGGTTAACTGAGATTTTGTCAATCCTGCAGTCATGGTACTCCAACTCAGGGCAGCTAGAGCCCCAGAGCACATCACTGGTGTTAAAGACAGGCAAAATAATGCATTAAACATCTCTGCTACCATCTATCTATGCTATCTCTGTTACCATCCCCATCAAGTGTTTGCTCTCACTAATGTTTGCTCTGGTCCTCCTTTTCCTATTAAAATACTTAACTAACTAACTAACTAACTAAAATCTGACCACCTTCAACTCTAATCAAGCTTTGGCAGCCTGGATTCTCTCTCTACAAAGGCAAGCAGCATCCCTGTAGTCCTCCCATGACACTCGACCTTGCTTCCAGTGGCCATGCACTTTCTTTTCCACCTAAATTAATGAATGAACCAAGACTGATATCAAATAAGTTAAAAGTGTATTCAAACATGAAAAAAAGAAAGTAGCAGTTTAACAAACAAAACAAAACAAAACAAAAAAGTGAAGATTTGGGAAGGGCTTTAAGAAGCTCACTGTATTATTTGGAGTACTAGAGTTAGCAGTGATTAGTTAGTAATTTTTTAGTTAGTTGATTTTTTTTTTGTATGTTTTTTTTTTTTTACAGGTGCGTTCCTTCAAACCTCTGTGACAACATAAGTCCCTTTATATAACAAAAATGAACTGAAAAAGCATGAGTGTAACCAAAGTACAGTCTCTTTTAATACGTAATCAGGATGAGTCTTGTAATTAAAAGGTGTTAAGAAACTGCAAACTACATTGTCTAATAAACCCTATAACAATTCTACTTTCATTGGAGGCAATAGTCTTTTTAATTCAAAAGCTACTACAGTATCCTCCATTATCTGCGGAAGTAAAGAAGAAAGAACAGATATTTACTACTTATTAGGAAACTTGAAAGTTTATTTGATCATTTAAGATTGTTTAAAATCTTAAAGGCTTCTGGATGTGTAATTTATAGTCAGCAAATCCATTCTTCTGTGGGTCTACACGCTAAATGGCAATTTATGTCTGGAGAGAATTCTAGATTTTTTTTTCTAATGAAATGGTTTGCCATGTTTTCCAAAAAGAGACAACATTTAAGAAAGGAAAATGGTAAATTACAGGTTGATTCTAATATCTGAGCAATTATTCATCCTGAATGCAGAAAGTGAATAGATTAAATCAGGTCAGGGTACAAAATGAGGACTGATACCTAGAAGGCTAGAAATGCACATATCAAAGATATACACACTGGGTATTTTACCTGTCTTTATTACATATAAAATCCAAGATTAAATGTTTAAGAGGCAAAACTTTCTTTCAGGAAAAACAAACAGACAAAAAAGTTGTATAATTTTGCATATAAGTTTGGAAAATTTGGTGGAGGATTGCTTTGTTAGCTAGACTTGCAGATGAAAAGTGGAATTCACTGACTCTTTATATACAATGGACGTTGCAAAGTCTTATTATATCTAAGATCAGGTCATCATTAATAACCATGTTGTGTTAGTCATTAGGTTTAAGGTCTTACCAAACTTGAAGATCACGTGAAACGTGAGTTTTTGGGTGGAATCCATTTTACAAATGTCAGTATTTGCAACTCATGTGATCTAGGCTTCTTCCTAGTGATAGAAGGAAATAGCTGTGTTTGGTTTTTTTATTTGTTTGTTTTGTTTTGTTTTGTTTTTTAAACAGGATTTGCTTTGTCCAATAACAAACAAACAAATAAATAACAAACAGCAACAACAACAACAACAAAAGCAGTTAAACAGTTATCTAAAAATGTCTACTTTCCTTCCACTACTATAATGGCAGGGCCATAAAGGTATCTAGCTCAGGGAAAAAACAAACAAACAAACAAACAAAAAACTACAGCATATGAAGTTTGAAGAAGTTCATGAATGTTCATTCACCTACTTTGCCCAGGAGGGGACACAAGCCTGGGCAGAATTGACACATGTTGTATGTTATCATTCAGTCTCTAGTCTACCTAAGACTTGTGTCAATGCATCCTACAGAATGTAGCAATTTGTGCAGTTGACTCTGCCATACTTTTTCTTGAATTGTTTTCGTTTCACATAGCAAGACTTTGGTAGCAGAGGGATGCACTGATGGCCTCTGTGAGAAGAATCCAGAAGCTGCCCCATGTTAGATAAGGGCCAGTTTCAGACGGTTCCAAAAGGACCCACTGCTGCCCAGAGCCGTGCTGGTAAGCAATGTTGTTTGCTCCTCTGTGGGAGCAGATTTAAGAAACGGAAAAAAAAAAAAAAAAAAAAAAAAAAAAAGAAAAACAAGCAAAGAAACAACAACAACAGAAAAACAGTGCTTCACAACAGCATCTGTGAGAGCAAGGAGTGAGAAACAGCCCTGCAGACACTAAGGGACACCAAGGTCAGTGCAGCAGGAGGGCAGGAGGTGCTCCAGGCACACAGCAGCAGTTCCTCTGCTGCCTGTAGGAAGCCCACATAGGATCACCTCGGGAAGGACGACATCCTGTGGGAGGGACTCCAGTCTGGAGCAGGGACAGATAGTGATCATGAAGGAGCAGTGAAAACAAAGTCTTAGGGACTGACTGCAGCCCCCATTCCCTGTTTCTTGTGCTGCTCAGGGAGAGGATGCTGGAGAGGGTGGATGGGCAGGAAGGTGTTTTTAGTATGTTTTGAGTTTCTCACTCTTCTAGACTGTTAGCTATAAGTAATACATATTATACATATATTAAACTCCCTATGCCGAGTCTGTTTTGCCCATGACAAAAATAGTTGAGTGATCTTCCTCTCCGTATCTTAACCCTTGAGCACTTTTCATCCTATTTTCATCCTATTTTTTCATCCTATTTTCTCTGACTTTTGAGAAGGTGGAGTGAGAGAGTGGTTGTGGTGGAGGTCAGCTGCTCATCTGGGCAAAACCACTACAGACAACTAGACATTGTCTTCAGAACAAAGCCAGGGAGAAAAAGTATGCACTCGGTGCAGGCAGTGGTGGGTTAAGGCTCTTGCTGTGACTTCTACAAGAAGAGATAGATTACTAATTTTTCAGGTTCTTTCATATGATTATGATATGATTAGATATAAGGGATCAGCAAAAGCTGAGGTGATGCAAAAATGGGGTGAGTCAAGAGTGACACTTGTGCAAGGAATGTTTCCACTGATGGGGCATAGTTCTGCAGGATCTGAGCACAGCAGTAAGAAACAGGGGCTGGTAACAAAATCTAGTCTGCTCTAATTTCTCTATCTTGAAAATAATGAAACTTGTATACTTCCAGAGGAAGATACCATATTTTGCATCCTAAATGGACTCATGGGTTTTGGCTTTGGAGTAGCAACGAATCAGACATACTGTCATAGTTAGGGTTTCCTTTTGTTAGCTTTAAGCAGCCATGTATCTTCCTATAATTTCTCTTATTTCCTCTGTAAAAGTGTTTCTCTCTCTCCATTGACCCTGTAAGGACTGTAAACACTTTACATAGTCTGGATTTTTATACTGGTGCTTAGGCTTTTAGTTGGAAACATAATCTAAGCAATCTGGATGGTCCTGTACTGCTAATATTATAAATTGTGTAAGATGCTATGAAGCTTATGGAAGATAAATACAGTCTTTTGTTTGGAATCCTGTTTCATGATGGGTTTTTTGAAAGAATAATGATGGACCATTTGAAAGCTCAGATAACATTTCACTACTATAATGAAATTAATTAGTTGTATCTAATTGCTGTAGACTAGAAAATCGTCATTGCTGAGGCAATATTGTGAGGAAGCAGTCAGTCACACCATGACCTCTCATATGTATTTTGTTGTTATGAGTCATTCATTTCTTTACCTTATTATTCCCTTAGATTTCCATAGGCTAAGTTTGAAGGATTTTCTATTCCATTTTCTTTTAATCTCCCACTCGTGTGCTATGTAAATCACTATCCTTGCTACTGGCAAGAACACTTTTATGTAATACAGCTGCTGCTTCTGCAATTGCTGCAATTTGCTCTGAGACCAAGGTCTGATTTTGAGTTTACATCAGGATCATTTACTTTGTTTACTTCAGTGCTGTATTGTTTCTTATGTTTGCCAGCTTGTCTTTTGATCATTATGACATAATCACTATTTCTGGCAGTTCAGTAGATGTACTTGTCAATAACCTCCCTATTTTGTTTCTGAAATGCTATCCACATTTGCTTTTCACAGCTGCTGCATTTACTTCTCATAGTTACAGTTGTCAAAGTCTCTTAGACATGCTGTTCATTAACTTTCTGGTATTTATTTTATTAACAGAATATTTTAAAATATTTTGCAGCATCTAGAGTGTCTATTAATTTTTAGAGAGGGTCTAATGAGAAGAGGAGAGGAGAGGAGAGGAGAGGAGAGGAGAGGAGAGGAGAGGAGAGGAGAGGAGAGGAGAGGAGAGGAGAGGAGAGGAGAGGAGAGGAGAGGAGAGGAGAGGAGAGGAGAGGAGAGGAGAGGAGAGGAGAGGAGAGGAGAGGAGAGGAGAGGAGAGGAGAGGAGAGGAGAGGAGAGGAGAGGAGAGGAGAGGAGAGGAGAGGAGAGGAGAGGAGAGGAGAGGAGAGGAGAGGAGAGGTTGGAATGCTTCTGCTTCTTCTAAATGCTTGGTATGAAGCCCCATCCCCACCCCTCACCCCCATCCCACACTTCCTCCAAATACGCTCTGACACTTTACCTTCACTTCTTTGAGCTGTAACTTTATCTCATGGCTATTTTCAGTCTCTTCTTAAAGTCAGCTATTCAACAATAAGTGTAGTATAACTGTTTTCAGTAATAATTTCTATAAAAATAAATTTTATAACAATTTAATGTGCTGCTCTGTACACAACTGATGTTTCAGCTGTATGAAAGTGAAGTGATATACTTTAGCAAAAAATGCATATTCACTTATTTAATATCCCAAAGTGCAGATGATATTTAATTTGGTAAAATTGTAGAGAACTGTGTAAAACTTAAAATTAAGGGACAATACTTATAGCTCACTAATTAATTGCCTAAATTTCTTATAATTTCTTATTAAAATGCTTTACAATATAACATTACAATTATATTAAGTATTTTTCCTGAAGTATAAATGTATTCTGAGGAGATCTGTTTTACTTATTTATTTATCATGAAAACTAATAGAATTTTTTAAGTAGTCCTATGCATATTACATATGTACAATAGAATTAAAAAAAATATATGTTAGTATATGTATTTTTGAAGACTACCTTGGAAAGAGATTGTTCATCAAATTGAAGCTTGTTCTCTTCAAATTCACCTAATTTTCATGTTAATGTCTTTGAAAACCTCACTTCAGTACTTTTGCTGTTACAAACTTCAACAAGTATCCATAAGTGGCAATCTTGTTCTAATAATTTATTTAGGGCATAATTAAATTACAGGTTTAGGCGTATTTAAATAAGGGTCTGCTTTTAGGTTCATAGCTTTCAAGTGAGTATGAGTGAGGCTAGTAAACACAAAAATCTTGGGGAAAAAAATTTTTGAAAAAAAAAAAAAGGCAAGAAAAAATACCTCACAGCTCTCATTTTAGAATGCCTAATCTATAGGAAACATATGCTGAAAGATAAATTACCTGAAATATCCTAGTCCACACAGCAAATCTCTTTCACCCCCTTTTTAATTTGTTATGAAGTTTATAACAGCCATCTCTGGCTTTTTTTTTCTTTGCTATTCCCCAATTCCTGTTTTTCATGCAGAGGAGTTAATGGGGTTATAATTTCATAATTAAAGCAGATAATTTTAATATCTCTGATGACTCTTTATTATGATAATCTTGTTAAGATTATGGTGTTCATTTGTTGCTGTATATGATCATTTGGCTTTTGTAGAAGCTGTCTGTACTACTGAGCCACTAAATAGCTAAACAAGCAGAGCGTTCCAACCAGTAAAGTCTTGCTCTTAATGGAAGACCAAAGTCAGATTTAACTCTATGTAAACCTATTAAGGGATTCAGACAGAGAACATACCACAAATTTACTGTCAGTCATCAAATACGAGATAAAGCTTCATTAACTGAATATCTAATTTCACATTTAATGAAGAACTGTCCTTCTAGATTGGATGATGGTGTAGGCATTCCTAATACAACAAACATAAAATGAAATGCTCCTAAACTAATTAGTTGACTATGAGGACATCAATAGGAGGCCCAAGAAGGAAGATCCTGGGGAAGAATGGCTGATCCACAGTCCTGAATAAAATGCTGCTCAATTGGTTTAGTTTTTTTCTGCAGTATACCATTATGCATGTTTAATAGTGAAATAACTGAATCATTCACTTTCATTCTGTTGTTTGCTGAGTTTGTGTGCACATGAATGATCTTTACTTTAAATATGAGTCAAAGACAGTTGAAATAATAACTATGGTATACTGTAGTGCAACATTACATTCTTGTGCACTATACACAGAGACAGCCTTTGCAAGTGATGAATATATTTTGTCACTATAACTACTTGTATTGTTTAAAGGCTTTTTCAAAGTAAACACTTGGATGATTTTTATGGAGCTACTTTTATTGCTTTTTTTTTGTTTATGGAGGCATAAACCACAGTAAATTTAAGCTTTCCAGACACATTAGCTGTCTCTTATATGACATGAGATGTTTCAGGTCAAATTTTTATTCAAAAAGAATTTGAAACTGAATTAGCCTGTCATAAGGGAGGGTAGGAGAGAAGGAGACAGATGAGGAAAACTCAGTGGTATAGTAAACATTTTTGTGATGGAAAGCTGGGAAAAGTTGGGATAGATATTTTTAAGTCTGGTGAGAAGATAAGAAATTACAAAAAAATCCAAGATGACATTTTTGCATTTATAACAATATTCCTTTAATAAATTAAAGATTTTTTTCAGCTTGTATGTATTCACCAAGATTTTAAATAAAAATTTACTTTCTTGGTATTGTAATAAGTTCATAATAAAAGGGAGGATATTGTTACTTAGAATAAAATAAAATAAACATCAAATTTAGGATAAATGTGGGAGTTGATGATATGATAAATTAATACATTTGGAATAAAATAATAAACTAATAAACAGTTGCTATTGTAATTTCAATACTTCAAGAACAACAAAAATGCTTAGTGAATATAGGTCCTCTGGTCATACTACAAAAAGTGAAAACTACAACTAGATGTTGTTTTCACTTTTTGTAGTATGACCAGAGGACCAATATGTCCTATATGATGTAGTTTTCACTTTTTGCCAACTTACATTTGAAGCAACATTCTATGGGAAGTACTGTAATTAGTTTATAAAGGAAAAATGTTCAAGAGCACATAACCAACATTTTTTATAAGTATATTTCCCTGAATATGTTTATGTCGGGACACAAAATAGCTGGAATTCAATGAAGAAACATACCAGAAGAAAATTTAAACAGGAGATCACGTCTTTTATTTAGTGTATATCTTAAATGTTATGACAGCAGAAGTTCTGGTCATTTTGTTAGCTCTTTACTGAGCTCCTTGTATTTTAAGAACCTCAGCAGTTTTCATAGTCCTATCAGATAGCAGTTTTTATTGCTATAGGACACTATCTCTTTTCCTCTGTAAATCTAGCTTCAATGTGGATCTGCTGTTCCTTAACCATAAGATAAATGTCAGTGATTCCACAAATTAAAAACCTGAACAGGGAAAGAGGAATTCTTTAAAGGCATTGTAACTACTCTATCTGTACAGATTCACTTGTGTGAAGTGCAACCTTCAGCCCTGCCAACAAGTCCAAGTCCAAGGTGCTTCACCTGGGTCATAGGAGTACAGACTGGGACAAGGACTTTTGAGAGCACCCCTGCAGAGAAAGAATTGGGAGTTCTAGTGGATTAAAAACTAGACATGAGCCAGCAGCGCACACTTGCAGCCCAGAAAGCCAACTGCATACTGGGCTGCATCAAAAGATGTGTGACCAGCAGGTCGAGGGAGGTGATTGTCCACGTCTACTCTGCCCTCATGAAGCCCCTCTTGGAGTACTGCATCCAGGTCTGGGGCCCACAGCAAAAGAAGGATGTGGAACTGTTAGATCGAGTCCAGAGGAGGGCTACAAAGATTATTAGAGTTCTGGAGTACCTCTCCTATGAAGAAAGGCTGAGAGAGCTGGGGATGTTCAGCCTGGAGAAGAGAAAGCTCCGGGGAGACCTCATTGCGAATTTTCAGTGCTTAAAGGGTTCTAATAAAAAAGATGGAGAAGAATTCTTTACTCAGGTAGGTAAAGATAGGAAAAGGGAAAATGGTCTTAAACTAAAAGAGGATAGATTTAGACTAGACATTAGGAGGAATTTCTTCACTGTAAGGGTTGTGAGGCATTGGAACAGGTTGCCAAGAGAAGTTGTGGATGCCCCATCCCTGGAAGTGTTCAAGGCCCCACTGGATGGAGCCTTGGCCAACCTGATCTAGAGCGTGGCATTCCTGCCTATGGTGGGGAGGGGGGTGGAGTTAGATGATCTTTAAGGTCCCTTCTGACCCAGAAATGTGACAGAACAGGTCATCTTAAATGCAATCACACAATGTATGTGGGAGAACTGCAGGATCAGACCAAGTCAGCATGGGTTCATCATGAAAGGCAAGTCCTGCATGACCAACCTCATCTCCTTCTATGACTGGGTGACCTGCCTGGTGGATGACGGAAAGGCTGTTAAGATAGTCTACCTAGACTTCAGAAAGTCCTTTGACACAGTCTCCCATAGAGAGCTTCTCCTGGAGAAGATGGTAGTCCATGGTTTGGAGAGGTATACTCTTTGCTGGATTAAAGTGTTGCTCTGTCAGAGGGTACGAAGGCCTTGCAGAAGGACCTCGACAGAATGGATCAATGGGCAGAGGCCAATAAGAGGTTCAGCATGGCTAAGTGCCGGGTCCTGCACTTTGGCCACAGCAATCCCATGCAACGCTACAGGCTTGGGGAAGAGTGACTTGAAAGCTGTGCAGGATCTGGGGATGCTGACTGATGGTCACCTGAACATGAGCCAGGAGTGTGCCCAGGTGGCCAAGAAGGCCAATGGCATCCTGGCTTGTATCAGGAATAGTGCACTCAGGAGGACCAGGGATGTAATTGTTCCCCTGTACTCCACTCTGGTGAGGCCACACCTCAAGTACTGTGTTCAGTTTTGGGCCCCTCACTTCAAGAAGGACAATGAGGCCCTGGAACCTCTCCACAGAAAAGCCACAAAGCTGGTGAAAGGTCTGAAACACAAGTCCTATGTAGAGCAGCTGACGAACCTCGGGTTCTTTACTCTGGAGAAGTGGAGGCTCAGGGAAGACCTTATTGCTTTCTACCACTATGTGAAAGGAAGTTGTTGGGATCTAGGAATCAGCCTCTTCTCACAGATAACAGGTGATAGGACTAGAGGGAATGGCTTCAAGTTGCACCAGGGGAGATTTAGGTTAGAAGTTAGGAGACACTTCTTCCCAAAAAGAGTCGTTAGGCATTGGAACGGGTTGCCCAGGGAAGTGGTGGCATCACCATCACTAGTAGTAGGATGATGATTGGATCAGACGATCTTGAAAGTCTCTCCAACCTTAATGATTCTATGGGTCTATGGAGAAGGCTGAATATATTTCTACTGATCTTTGGTGATTCACCAGGTTGACTTCTGTCCCACTAAAATGTTTGTTTTATTTTATTTTATTTTATTTTATTTTATTTTATTTTATTTCATTTCATTTCATTTCATTTCATTTCTTTTCCATTTTCATTTTATTTATTTATTTTTTTTATTCCATTTCATTCCATGTCATTCCATTTCATTTTAATAAATTATAAGATTAAAATACCTTAAAATAAGATATAAAAATATCTTAACAAAACAAGCAAGCAAACAAAAATATATGTATCTCCCACGTTATAGAAATTACAGCCAAATTGGCACAGGCAGGTCTTGTGAGTAACTGTTTACTTCAGCTGGAAAAAGAGACCTATAAGAAGAACAAGAAAAAAAGGTTTTATCTACCAATATTGTTTCCTTGAATTATATGCATAAATAAATAAATAATAAAATTGATAAATAAAGACAGAAAAATATCCTGTCATGACTGTGGAGTTTTCATTCTGTCTGTGTAGAGTCTGTCTCAGCATGGACATTGTATCTTTTTTTCCTGGTATGTCTTCATCAGATTATTCAAAAATGTAAGTGCAGACCTGGGGAAATCCAACATGCTTATCCTGAAGCCTATGCAGAGACAAACGGTCACAAAGGAATGGTACAAAAATAAATAGACAAGATTTTATCCATCAGATTATTTTCATCTACACTAAATGATTCATGTATAAAATATTAGCACACTTCTGACAGCTTTTATCCTTATTTGATAGGGCATGTATCGAATGACACATCTGAGCATAATATCTGCCTATCAAGTAATAAATGATTTGCTATTATAGGCAGATTATGATGCTTTTATTCACAGAAGATAGAAGTGAAAATTAGGAGGAATTCTCAAGTTGGAGAGACTATTCAGCATGTGTAAATGAAACCGATTATGGCTTGTGGACGATATATTCTCTTTTGCATGATTTAGCATGAATGAAATTGATGTAGAATAGACTTGATAATTTTTAGAGTTTCTTTGTTT
Source organism: Netta rufina (assembly GCF_964035555.1). Taxonomy (NCBI): domain Eukaryota; kingdom Metazoa; phylum Chordata; class Aves; order Anseriformes; family Anatidae; genus Netta; species Netta rufina. The sequence goes on along the minus strand of NC_140123.1, from coordinate 37,987,818 downwards.
GTTTGTTTTGTTTTTTTTAAGTTATACAGATGATTAACCATTTATTCAGCGTGTAACTGCAGAAAATCTTGTGCTTCTAGGAAGAAATTACCCTAGATTATCACTGTTTTCTGTTATCTGCAGACATAAGTCTGACTCCTACCCTTTAGAGGTCTATCTATCTCTTTGGATAATATTTGGGGTTCATGATTCAGAACAAATAAATTAGTACTTTTCTTTTGTAAAGAGAGACAAAGAGAAATGAGTTTGAAAATACAGTGATGCCTTAGGTTTGCGTTACCTGTAAAAGCAACTGTAAGATATAAGTACCGGGACAGTAACTGGACAGAAAAAAGAAAGTCAACCAGAAAAGTAAACAGAGTTTATTGTAATCTATGCTCTCTATAGTCCCTGTTGAAAGTCTCCCGCCCATCAAACACCAAATTCTATCATTAATGAATAAGAAGGAATTACAGTAGATACTAAAATGAAATTAGAACCTCCCACCTCCTTCCTGAATAAGTATACCTTTTTTAATACTCCATGTTTCTGCAGCTAAACCAAAATGCTTCTGCTCTGAAAAGCTATTTTGTTTGTAGATAATATCTATGAAGTTAACTTAAAAAATATTGAAACCTTTTAGTGTTAATAGATCTGATGACACATAGATACATTATACATGCAAGTATGCCTTGGATACAATCCACAGCCTATTACAATAAATGGGACTTCTTATCATTTCAGCAGATTATTGAAATGGAAGGCAAAACTGTAAGCTATATCACCATATGTTTTCTAGTGAAAAACTCTGGATGCTAACAACTCACTGTATAGTTACCGTCCCCTACCCCTGACCCCCACCCCCACTGAAACCACTGTTCTTACAACCTCTATGCAGTAAAAGCATAAACTAATAGTGGTTTTAAGTGAACTATATTGATTTTATCATACTGATATATAATTTGAATTCTAGATGTTAGCATAACTGAACTGGAATTCAAGACTTGGACCATTCTGTGTCTCTAATTGAAGGTTTCCCACAGATTAGTATATAGATGTCTGGTGATCCACTTGATCTAATAATGGTATTATTTTGATGCTTGGTTCTTTCAGATTTTTTCAGAACTGTTGGCATTTTCTCAGCCTCTTGTATATCTGGAATATAGATGACCTGACTTTCCTGAATATCCATTTATATATCTTTGCTCAAGATTCAGCTGTACAAGGCAGTTCTCTTAGTGGGACCTTTTTTATTTCTACTTGCTTTTTAACCAGCACTAAAACAAAAGAAGTATTAAGCAAAGTTCTATTTAGGTACTGCAGAAGATATACATGTGAAGAAAGCACTCTAAGGGATTTCAATTTAAAATTATGTAGTTTTGCGTTTACAGTCAGGATACTCCATTTTTTTGTTTTTTAAAAATTACATAATCAAAATAGCAGATATTTAACAATGCTTTAATAACTTGTTTATATATTCTGCATGTATCTTCTGTTTAATGAGTAATTAGATATATTCCATGTTAACATTTTAGAACAAAACTGTTGGAAAAATAGGGTGGTTAGAGAATACTTACAGTGAAGCATAAGTATTTTAGCAATGCTTAGTTGTGAACTTAACTGTAAAGTGAATTTCACAGCCTGAGGTTTGGTTTTATTTAGTGTGTGGGCTAACTAATCAACAAAAACAATTTTGCTGCACACACTACATAACACCTCTGGTTCTGCTTACCGAGAAAGAATCTGTCATTGTGGTAGTATCACATTTATCATCAACAGTGTGATAGTGTAGTAATTTTCCACAAATTCCAAACAGTGTGGCTGGAGAAATTTGCACATATTATTTTATGCTGTAGTTAATGAACCACAGCAAGGTATTTTTGGTGGCAAACAAGTTGGCTACTGAGTATATTTTAACATTGTTAAACTTATAAAGGCAAAAAATGTATTTTTCACTAAACTGGCATTCAACAATGCTTTATGCTGTGATGAATCTGTAAAGACTTCAGTCAGGAAACACGTAAGCTTTGTATTCTTCCTGGATAAATATTAATGTTATGAACTCCCCCCACATCCCCACCCTCAACACCACCAAATAAATGTTAGAGCTACAGGCAAATAGCTAGGTCACTAGCAAGGCCCTGGACTGATGTTAAGCTAATTGGACAGGATGTGGAAATCTACTGGTTGTGACATGAAAAATTTTGGGATGTGATAGATAACAGTGCAAGCAGCTGGCAAATGTTAATGATCACACCATGAAGGACAGTCAGATTTCACAGGTGGCTGAGGGGCAATTATGAGAAGTGGCCAAACATTACAGATTGCTGGCAGGGGGTGTTGGGGACCTCTACAGGAAAACAATTTTCAGAAACTGATAGCAGTTCAGTAACTGTATCAGTAATGTCATATATTTCAGAAATTACTTTTGTAATGGCATTAGAAATACCAATTTTGGGTACAGATATAGCAAAATTGTGACTAATGGGGAAAAGTAATTCAGGGAGGGTTGCATATTTGAGAGGAGGCAGAAGAAAACAGGAGACATGAAGACAATAAGGAGGGTCAAGAAATGAGAAAGGGATAACGTAATAGGTGCTGTCCAGGGGTACCCACTGGGCAGCCTTCTTCTTGATCTCCACAGCCTAAAACACAGGGTAATAAATTAGACTTGTTTTTCTGACTATACATGTATCCACAGGCAGAAGGACCAGATGACAAGGTGCTAATACACTCAAACATCTCAAGTTCCAGGATGCTGGTGTCCATTTCACTGGCTAACACTGACATCTATTCACCATGTCCTAAAAAAAATAAAGTAAATAAATAAAAATTTAATGCATATATGCAGACAACTAATTTTGGAAAAGAGAAAAAAAATCCACAAGGAAAATCTTTCTGTTCAAAAAGCAGTTTAACAACTTTAATAGATTGGGGGGTGAGAGGGGCATGCTGTAGAATCACCATTAATGGGAGTTTTTAATAAATAAAGCAAAATAAATACCTAGCAAAAGTAATAGGTGAAATATAGTTGTCTTTATATTAAAATAAAGGAGTACATAACCTCTACAAATTACTTTCAGCACTGTTTATCATTATCATTTTTCATAACTTCAGTAGTATTTTAATGTCACTTTTAACAGATTTATTAAACTTAGATATAAGAAAAGATGCAGTGTGTCTATCAAGGTTCTCTTTTTCTGATCATGTTTGTAGAAATATGTCTTTTGTACCTATCCACTAATTTTCTTATAATTGCTAGTTCAATTTTCATCCAATATAAGCTTTTCTATAGCATGATCTAAAAACTAATTACAACATTTCATTGTATATTGGCCTGCAGAAGCAGACCTTCATTGATCTATCAGCAGGACTTTAGAATATCCCGAGCTGGAAGGGAACCACAAGGATCATAGAGTCCAACTCCTGGCTCCCCACAGGACCAACCAAAAATTCAGACCATGTGACTGAGAGCACAGTCCAAATGCTTCTTAAGAACTGTCGTGGTTCCGCTCGAGTGGGCAGCCGAGCTCCACCACAGCCGCTCTCTCACTCCCCCTCCTCTAAGAGGAATGGGGAGAAAATATGTGAAAAGGGCTCAAGGATTGAGATAAGGACAAGAAAATCACGCAATAATTATTGTAACGGGCAAAACAGACTCGGCATAAGGAGATAGTAAGATTTATTGCCTACAACTAACAAGCGAGAGAAGTGAGAAAACAAAGGGAAAAAAAACAAAAGCACCTTCCCCCCATCCACCCTCTTCCACCTCCTCCCCCCGAGCGGCGCAGGGGAACGGGGGAATGGGGGTTATGGTCAGTCTACAGCACTTCTTCTCTGCCGCTCCTTCTCGGTCACTCTCGTCCCCTGTGCTGTGGGGTCCCACCCACGGGATGCAGTCCTTGATGAACTGATCCGGCGTGGGCTTCCCACAGGCAGCAGCTCTTTCAGAACTGCTCCAGATATGGGTCTGTACCACGGGGTCCATCCCTCAGGAGAAAACTGCTCCAACCTGGCTCCCCTACGGGCAGCAGCTCCTGCCAGGTCACCTGCTCCTGCGTGGGCTCCTCTCCACGGGCTACAGGTCCGGCCCGGAATCTGCTCCGGCAGGGGTCTTCCACAGGCGGCAGCCTCCGTCGGTGCAGGGCCACCTGCTCCACCGTGGTCTCCTCCACGGGCTGCAGCGTGGAACCCTGCTCCACCGTGGTACTCCATGGGCTGCAGGGGGACATCCTGCTTCACCATGGTCCTCACCACAGGCCGCAGGGGACTTCTGCTCCGGCGCCTGGAGCACCTCTCCCCCTCCTTCTACACTGACCTTGGCGCAAGGCTGTTCCTCACTCCTCTGACTCTCCCGGCTGCTGTGTGGCGCAGCGTTTTTTCCCTGTCTTAAATATGCTCTCACAGAGGCGAAAAACAACATCGCTTATTGGCTCGGATCTGGAAAACAATGGGGCCCTTCCCAAACATGGGGCAGCTTCTAGATCTTTCTCACAGAAACCACCCCTATAGCCCCCTGCTACCAAAACCTTGCCACGTAAACCCACTACATTCCACCCCTCGCCTCTGTTAAAAGCATATTTAAGACTACTCACAACATACTCTTACTTTACAATTATCACAACAACCTTCACAAAATTCACTTAAATCAAAACGAAAAAGAATTCACCACACCAAAATAAACATAACATCATCACAGCACCGACAAGGTGGACATTTTACAAACACACCACCCCTCGTCCCTTCACCACACTAACATATCACAGTTACTGCTTTCTTAAATTCTTCACGACTTGTACATTCCTAACAATCATCCTGCACATATTTTTGCCCGTTATTTCTACTAACTATCATCCTTATCTCAAATTCCTTGAGCCCCACGTTGGGCGCCAAAAAAGACTGTCGTGGTTCCGCTCGAGTGGGCAGCCGAGCTCCACCACAGCCGCTCTCTCACTCCCCCTCCTCTAAGAGGAATGGGGAGAAAATATGTGAAAAGGGCTCAAGGATTGAGATAAGGACAAGAAAATCACGCAATAATTATTGTAACGGGCAAAACAGACTCGGCATAAGGAGATAGTAAGATTTATTGCCTACAACTAACAAGCGAGAGAAGTGAGAAAACAAAGGGAAAAAAAACAAAAGCACCTTCCCCCCATCCACCCTCTTCCACCTCCTCCCCCCGAGCGGCGCAGGGGAACGGGGGAATGGGGGTTATGGTCAGTCTACAGCACTTCTTCTCTGCCGCTCCTTCTCGGTCACTCTCGTCCCCTGTGCTGTGGGGTCCCACCCACGGGATGCAGTCCTTGATGAACTGATCCGGCGTGGGCTTCCCACAGGCAGCAGCTCTTTCAGAACTGCTCCAGATATGGGTCTGTACCACGGGGTCCATCCCTCAGGAGAAAACTGCTCCAACCTGGCTCCCCTACGGGCAGCAGCTCCTGCCAGGTCACCTGCTCCTGCGTGGGCTCCTCTCCACGGGCTACAGGTCCGGCCCGGAATCTGCTCCGGCAGGGGTCTTCCACAGGCGGCAGCCTCCGTCGGTGCAGGGCCACCTGCTCCACCGTGGTCTCCTCCACGGGCTGCAGCGTGGAACCCTGCTCCACCGTGGTACTCCATGGGCTGCAGGGGGACATCCTGCTTCACCATGGTCCTCACCACAGGCCGCAGGGGACTTCTGCTCCGGCGCCTGGAGCACCTCTCCCCCTCCTTCTACACTGACCTTGGCGCAAGGCTGTTCCTCACTCCTCTGACTCTCCCGGCTGCTGTGTGGCGCAGCGTTTTTTCCCTGTCTTAAATATGCTCTCACAGAGGCGAAAAACAACATCGCTTATTGGCTCGGATCTGGAAAACAATGGGGCCCTTCCCAAACATGGGGCAGCTTCTAGATCTTTCTCACAGAAACCACCCCTATAGCCCCCTGCTACCAAAACCTTGCCACGTAAACCCACTACAAGAACTCTGACAGGTTTGGTACCATGACTATGTCCCCTGGGAGCCTGTTCCAGTGCGAGACCATTCTTGGTGAAGAACCTTTTCCTAATACCCATCCTGAACCTCCACTGTCACAGCTTGACTCCATTGCCTCAGCCCCTATCTGGTCACTAAAGAAAACAGACCAGCATCTGACCCTCCACTCCCCCTCATGAGGAAGCTGTAGACCATGAGGACTCCCCTCAGCCTCCTCTTTTCCAGGCTGAACAGGCCAAGTGACCTCAGCTGCTCCTTATACATCTTCCATGCACAAGCGCATGTGGCAGCATGTGGAGGAGCTGCAAGAGCACTTGATGCAGCTCCTGTTGGAAATGGAGCAGAGGGACCAGGACCACAGCTGGGTGCATGCAGGAGCCCTGCTCTTGTATGTGTTGCAGCACTGGAAGTTCTGAGCCTTGACTGGAGGGAGAGCTGGTCTTGTTCTTTATGTTCTGCTGCATCCTCAGGAAATTGTACCATGAGATGGGCAGCAGAAATGAGAAGGACATCTCCAGAAGCAGGGAGGATGCCAAAATCAACATCAGCATTTTTTGGTTGTTTGTTTTGGTTTTTATTTTCCAACCTTTCAAACATAACCTCCTGCAATAAAAAAATATCACTATTATCTTGGAGATGTCCTGCAATTAAGATACCTTTTATTGATTGATTTATTGATTGATTGATTTTTGTTCAGTGTGTGTGCACATCATCATCGCTTTGGAAGTACTTCATTCCATTTTTTTTTTTGACACTTCAAGGAAAGAGTGTCAATGATCTGCCCTTTGTAACACTTCAAGTTTTTTGTCCAGATGAGGAAATAATCATAGATAACACCAAAAGAAAACGGACATTCAAAAAGGTTCATTTACTTCCTTTGTGGGATCAAAAGCCTGTTGGAAGAATTTTCACGTGGATTTGGGATCAGTATGATTCTGAGAAAACTATAATTGCATCTTCTCATGAGATATTTCTATTAAAATATATATAATATATAATATATTAAAATATATATATATATTATATATATATATAAATATATATATATATATAATATATATATATAAATATATATATATTATATATATATACTATATATACTATACTATATATACTATACTATATATACTATACTATATACACTATATATACTATATAATATATAGTATATAGTATATAGTATATTATATAATATGTAATATGTAATGTATAATATACAATATATAATTATACAATATATAATATAATATATATAGATATAGATAAGATTCTCCCTGAAGCTTTTCTTCTCCAGACTGAAGAGTCTCAACTTTCTCAGCCTCTCCTCATAAGAGAGGTGTTCCAGCCTCTTCATCATTTTGGTGGCCCTCCATTGGACTTTTTCCAGTATGTCTGTCTTGTACTCTGAGCCCAAAACTGGACACAGTACTACAGGTGCAGCCTCACCAATGCTGAGTAGAGGGGGAGGATCACCTCCCCCCACCTGCTGGCAACACTCTTCCAAATACACCTCAGGATATACACCATTGGTCTTCTTGGCCACAAGGGCACATGGCTGACTCATGATCAGCCTGCAGTCCACCAGGACTTCCAAGTCTCTCTCTCAGAGCTTCCCAATGCTGAGTAGAAGAAAAGGATCACCTCATTCAACCTGCTGTTAATACCTTGTTTAATACAGCCAAGAATACCATTAGCCTTCTTGGTGGCAAGTTTACAACTTGGTGTCTACCAGGACTCCTAGGTCCCTTTCTGCAGAGCTGCTTTCCAGCTGGGCAGCTCCCAGCATGTACTGGTTGTTCTTCCCCAAGTGCAGGACTTTGCACTTCCCCTATTCCCCTTTTTGAACTTCATGAGGTTCCTATCAGCCCACCAATACAGCCTGTCTAGGTCCCTCCAAATGGCAGCATGACTGTCTGGTGAGTCAGCCACTTCCCCCAGTTTCATGGGGGAAGTTTCAATATCTATGAATTTACTTGGGGTGCACCCTTCTCATCATCCCGATCATTCATAAAGGCGTTAAATAAGGCCAGCCACAGTACTGACCCAAAGGGAACTCTGCTTGTTACTGGCCTACAGCTAGACTTTGAACCACTGACCACTGTGCTCTGGGCCCAGCTATTCTGACAGTTTTTGATCCGGCTCACTGTCTGCTGGTACTGATACACATGAATGGTTCTATTTTTATATTCCTTATGGTAAAGGTGGTAAATTGTTTTCTGATTCTTCTGTAATTTTTGTTCTTGCTTAATTTCCTTTTGAAAACATGTTGACTTCTTGCTTGTATTGTGTTTACATGGAAAGGAGTTGGTGGGGGGCTGCAGGGACAGCCTCGATGAGGAGAAGCAGGGGCTGTCCCATGTTAGGCACAGGTGTTCCAGCCAGCTCCAATGGACTCACTGCAGGGCATAGGTGAGCCCAGTAGAATTAGCCTATGACAACCCTTTCATTATGTCTTAAATGAAATTGAATTTTAAACAGAATTTGAACAAAAGGAGAGAAAATAGATCTAAAACAATAAAATAAAATATACATCCCCCCCCCATAAGGCTAGAAATTGCTCTGAAGGATCACTTTCTCCAAAATCCCCTATGACCTCTATCTCTTCCCTGCTACACATTTTACCCTTCACACAGTGGTGATAAATTGAACTCATTCCCTTTGGCTCTCCAGCATGTCTGTTAAACCTCAAAGTTCTCTTTCAATTTACACTCTTCCACTCGGGCAGAAATAAATAAATAAATAAATATTGCAGCCCACTGGAAACAGATCTAAACAAAAAAGCTCACCTAAATCTATTTCTGGTTTCAAAAATGGTATTGAGAATCTTCTAAAAAAATCACGTCTCATGGATGATATAGCAGAAAACTTTATTCAGTTACAACACTGCTATTCCTATGATGCTGTTTATCTGCTTTGACATTTGATTCCACATACAAAGTATTGGAATTTCTGAGTTGCATGGAACTCCCTGAAGGGAAAAACAAAACAAAAGCAAATAAAAACACCATTTTTATATTCCAAACCCCAAATCTGCACTGGATTTCTTCTTCTCATTACTGTAATTCTATTAACATCAGGAGACTTGCTATTAACGTACTCCACAATATGAGAAATGAGAGTCAGACTACTTGTCTGTGATTTTTTTTTTAAATAGTAACTGAAAGAGAATAGTCCCTGTGGGTGACAGCAAAATTAAAAAACCCTGATGCATACATGTGGAACAAATTCCTTGAGTGTCCTTAGAGTCATCATTATACAGGTTCTCAGTAGAGTGCTTTCTTTTAATCTTCTAGCAATCTAACAACAAGTTACACATCCTTTATCCTATCCTAAGGCATAAAAGCCATTGCTGGATGGGAAAATTAAAGCAGTTTTGTTTTGTTGTACTTTTTTTTTTTTTTTTCTCCACTGGGGGTTCTGTAACCTAAGTAGGAAATACGAAATTCAGGCTAGGAATTCAATCTAAAGAAGATCAAAACACCGTTACACTTTTTCAAGTTATAATTTGCATTCCAGAGTAACATACCAACAGAGACTAATCTGTAAAGCTAAAGATGCTAATATATGTTTACAATATTTATATCATTAACTATACAAAATTTATTTGCAATAACCTTTCCCTAACCTCCACCTTCATGCTTAAGCCCAAGCATCTGTGATAAAAACATTTATATCTAGAAGACTTAGCATTTTGCTTCTTAAGTAATCCATTTCTTCTGGAATACTTGAAATGTATTGAAAGACTTGTTTGAAAGATGTTTGAAAGAGCTTTGTAAGATTTCAGCAAATGATTATTTTCAGTCTTTTTTGGCATAAAAAAAAAAAAACACACACACAAAAAAAAAAAAACAAAAAAAAAAAACAGAGCTATAAAGAGAGCCAGGAATTATCTGCATTGAATGTCTACAAAGAATGGATAATTCAACTTAAATCTTGAATCCATTTTTTGAACCAGCAAGTAGTCTCCATCTGTAGTACACCTGCTATGTAAGGGCATACATACTGACACGAATAAAATAGCCTGATACCAGTCACAATTGTTTAGCACTGACTTATTTGTAGACAACATCCCATATGTTTTTTGCCCTGGCATCTGTAAATATTTTGAAAAGAAAACTGCAAGCTGTTGTTCAGAATGAAGAATGGGTAGAATATGAAGTCAAAGGTTAAGAAACAAATCTGTCTGGAGTAGGTAAATGCAGCCACTGAGTAGCAGAGCCTCAGTCATAAATTGGCAGTGTTATGCCAGAGCTTAAAATAGTGGTTCACTCAAGAATATTTAAACCTTGGTTTTCTTTACTGGTATAATGAATTAATGGTGGTTTTGACAGTTTTATGATTTGTACAGAGAAATAGACTGATATTACCCATTCATTCCACATTAATCACTGAAAGATAATTACTTACAGTAGCTATCATGTGAACTAGGCTTGAACCAGTATCTTCAAGGGTAAAAATGTGCATACTACCTAAACAAATACTAAAATATCAAAATTATCGATCATTAACTATTCATTATTTTTATAAAATTGGGTTGTATTATGTATACAGCACCTGGGTAAAATGGTAATAATGCATTTTGAAACACATAGATGAATGACGACTTACATGATGACTTAAATGATGACATATGTCTTATGAGCATTCTCAAGGACAAGCTCATGAAGTCTGGTCTAGATGAGGGGACAATGAAGTGGACTGTTAATTGGCTGCATGGCAGAGCTCAGAGGGTTGTGCTCAGTGGTGCAGAATCTAGTTGGAGGCCTATACCTAGTGGTGTCCCCCAGGGGTCAATACTGGGTCCAGTCTTGTTCAACTTACTCATCAACAACCTAGACAATGGAACAGAGTGCACCCTCAGCAAGTTTGCTGATGACACAAAGCTCGGAGGAGTGGCTGATATGCGAGAGGGCTGTGTTGCCATTCAGAGGGACCTCAACAGGCTGGAGGGATGGGCGGAGAGCAACCTCATGAAGTTCAACAGGGGCAAGTGCAGGGTCCTGCACCTAGGAAGGAATAACCCCAAGCACCAGTACAGGCTGGGGGATGACCTGGTGGAGAGCAGCACTGCAGAGAGGGATCTGGGAGTCCTGGTGGACAGAAGGCCAATGGTGTCCTGGGCTGCATTCAGAATAATGTTGCCAGCAGTTGGAGGGAGGTGATCCTCCCCCTCACCCTTGTGAGGTCACACCTGGAGTACTGTGTCTAGTTCTGGGCTCCCAGTGCAAGAGAGACATAGAACTACTGGAGTGAGTCCAGAGGAGGGCTGTGAAGATGATTAGAGGACAGGAGCACCTGATGTACGAAGACAGGCAAGAGAACTGGGCCTGTTTAGCCTGGAAAAGTGAAGACTGAGGGGAGACCTCATCAATGTTTACAAGTAATGGGGGGGTGGGAGGGTGGGGCAGTCAAGAGGGTGGAGCCAGTCTCTTTTCAGTTGTGCCCAGTGACAATGGGTACAAGAGACAACAATCACAAACTGAAGCACAGGAGATTCTGGCTGAGTATGAGAAGGCCTTTATTTACTGTAAGGGTGACAGAGCACTGGAACAGACTGCCCAGAGAGGTTGTGGAATCTCCTACTGTGGAGATTCAAAACCTACCTGGATGCCATCCTGTACAACATGCTTTAGGTGATCCTGCTTGGCAGGGCGGTTGGACTAGATGATCTTCAGAGGTCCTTTCCAACATTGGCCATTCTGTGATTCTGTGATTCTGTGAATAGGTTGAAGGTTAAGATGCAAAGTTTTAGTCATTAACAAAATGCTGAGTTTGTTGTTGCTGTGTTTTTAACTTTACCAATGTCTTCATTTTTGGTCTGTAGAGATATATGGCTAATATATAACTACGTAAGCAGACTGTTAAAATTATTTATGCCATTGCAGTCAAGAATGCACTTAATGAAAAGACTGACATTTTTTCCAAACAGTCTATTTTAAAAGGTTGTGCAGTTTATTTTTGAATCAGTTTATTTTAATTGTTGAACTACTTGCCAATAAAAATAACGTCTCTCTCAATATGTATTCAAATGAAGTGGAAAACAGCACTTCTGAAATTTACCATAATCAAATTGATCATTATATTTAGTAAAATAAAGGGGAAATTCCACTTTAAAATGAAATGCTCAAATAATTCATTTTAAATAAGCTGTTCATAAAAACAGCATAAAGAAGATGAATAATATTTTCCTAACAAGGTGGCTGAAGTGGTTTTTTGTTTGTTTTCATTTATGCTAAAAAAAAAAAAAAAGTAAATTGAATAAAATGAAGGCACAATTAAAATGTGTAAGTACTAGGAAATCCTATGCAGGAAAAGTCCTCAAATACTGTCATAATGACAATTATATTCCTAAAAAGTTTGCACTTGAGAAGAGATGCAGAACTCACAAGCTGGAAAATCATCAACTTACAAATGACTTTTTTACTTTTTTTGTCTGACAGACATTCCACTTACAGTGTTACTTCCACACATATACTGCCCCAGGTAGCTACAGAAAATTGAAGATCATATTTGTATAAAGAAATGCAGTGCCACCATATGCCCAGCAGGCTTAAAGTTGTTGAAAACTTGGCCTGTGGAATTCATTAGAGTAAAAACTGTTTTAGACCATCCTAAATGAACAGCAGCAATAATAAAACAGCTATGGTCTCAAGATACAGAAGTGTAATTTTCTCTTTGTTATGAACTATAATTGGTGAATATATTAGCATGTGCAACTTGCAAGGAAAAGAAATAATACTTGCTATTGGCTTCACAAATATTTGTAACTGTTTTGCATCCTTAACTTTCATGAAGGTTATGATGCAAAAGTGCCCTGAACTAGAAGGAACTAAGTATAATAATGCTCTTAAGACAGAAAACTAAACATTCTCTTAGAGAGAAGGACTGCCACCAGGAATCTTTCCCAATGATAAAGTTAGAGATGAATATTCATTTATTTGTGAGAGGATTTTGTATAAAACCTCTTCTCTATAGGTGGCACAGAATGCAAAAAAAAATAAGTCCTAGTATGAAAATGAACAACATTTATCCAGAAGATTAATAATAGCACACAAGCTTGATATATTGCCAAAGCTTGCTTTAGTTTATTCTTGAACAATATATTGCATTTTCATAAATACACAATCATTAGTAAAAAAACATTAAACGGATTTTGCACAACAGTGAAAACAATTCTTTGTGCTAAATTGTTTTTGTTTGTGGGCAAATTCAAGAGTTGGATTTTTTTTTATTATTATTATTTATTTTTATTTATTTTTATTTTTTAAATAGAGCAGTAGTATTACTGCTGTTTTCATTTTCATTTAAACATTTTACTGGTTGTTTGCTGCAATATGCTCTACAAGTAATAAGGAAAAAATGCTGTAGCTTTAATAATTGCTTTCATGATTTATGCAGCAGTTATTACAGTAGTGTTTTTAAAACATATTTTCCTTCTTTTTAGTCCTCTGTAAATTGGCAATAATTTGTGGTACCATTTTTACATATTCTGTAGAACATCAGCAAAGGTATAGAAATTTGCTTTCATCCAAATACTCAGCTGGCAACAGACTTAATGATTATGAAGCAAGCCCAAATCAAATAAAAATTGAGTCCCAGAAGAAAGCAGAAAAATCTCACTCTTCAAAATGTTAAGTCATGCATGCACCTGTCCTATTCATTAAATTCATGAGGTTAAGTTGGTGAGAATAAAACATTCTAAATAAAATATAGCAATATTCATCTGCTCTATAGCAATATTCATCTGCTCTATGTCCAGGTATTCCCCCATGCTCATTTTCTGCCAAGCCACAGATTGTAGAACCTATTCAACATTGATAAAATAAGTATGATATAAAACTCAGTTGCTCAGAGGCATCTTCTCTGCCCTGAAAACAGAAATATTGCATGCCAGCAGCTCTGTCATGCTGCCTTCTTAGCCCTTGATGAAAAGAAAAGATTGAAGTGAATCACAATTTCATATATGAAATTAAAAACTTCAGGTTTTGAATCCAAAGAAAATATTTCCCTGACTCCTTTTTTAGCTGAAAAGCCAAGAATGAGACAAATATGAAAGTCTGAGTTCTGGAGTTATGGATGGCATGAGTTTTCATCTTCATATGGAACGCAAGAAGTACTGTTATGAAATATATTTACCTTTCGTGATTATGTTTTTATTCTTGCTCTCCTTTAGCACTCTTCCCTCTGCAAAAATGACCAACAAACCATGTTATTTCTGAAGGTAAATGAGACATCTAGCATTTCTGCATGCAATGGGTGTTGAGTGCTCTTACAGCTTATGAGTCTTGACTTCATTTTTCATCATTTAAAGTTCTGTCTGTTCACAGTCTGTGAAGTCCATTCTTCATGGAAACACTTCAGAGCCTGGTCTAGTGAGTAGTTCAAAGTAAGGAGTTTATAAGAATTATATTCTCTTTTCTGTTCTGCTATATCTTCTGATCATAGCCAAATGACCAGATCATTTGCCTCACTTTCCCCTGTAATGAGAATTTCCTTTATTGTGATACCATTTTTGAAACTATTATCTAAAATAAATGGTATATTTAGTATGTATATAGCTTTACTGCCCTGGATTTTTTTTTAATGCCTTCCTTAGTGAATTTATTTATCTCTCCACTAGCCTATTAATTGTGGAACAGGTATTTAAGTCTCGCTTCTTAAAAAAATGTTTTTTTAAAACCAAAGGATTAGATAGATCCATGCTCATTTGTATATCAGTGTAATAATATAACTCATGGAAAACATACCTGGAACAGCAGAAATACAAAGAGTAGAACTCAATGTTTTAGATACTTTGCAAAGTCATTTACTCTAAATTTCATATTTAACATTTTTTTTAAACTATTAAAAACATGCCACTATTATCTGTCCTGAAAAACTGTTTAATGTTTTCTCTAAGAAGTAGTATTTCTGTGTGTTTCTCATGTGATGACAGTGCACAGTAAAAGAAAACATCTTTAGAGTATAGAAGGATGGTGTTTTCTTTTGGATTCTTTTTAGAAAATAAAGGAACAGTTTTTCAAAATGAAAATCAACACACTATAATGTTTTATGATGTCTGAAAAATCAGTGACATGACGTGTATTTAATTTTTAATTTTGTTGTGAAACATCTCTTATTTGGAATTATAATATCCTTTAGACTGCAAAGGGAAGGAAAAAACCAGCACTTCTACATATATTAGCTATTCCTAACAGACTGTAACCCTAGCCATATATGCAACACAAAGTACACAAGAACTCAATTTTGAGATTTTTTTACTTCAGGTTACTGCTCTCAAATACATGACACTTTCTGCTCCATTTTTTACTTCTGTGTTCTTAACTACAAGGTTCTTCCTTCACAGCCATGTGCTGCCATATGTGCACCCACCCACTTCCTCACTCCTCTTCAATAGGGCAGGGCAGAAAACAGGATAAAAAGGCTCATAGGTCAAGATAAAGACAGAGTCACTTACCATTGTTGGCAAAACAGATTCAATTTGGGGAAAATAATTTCTTGCCAGGTGAAATTGTTAAGGAAAGCTAAAAGTGGTGACCTTCTCCAGCTTCTGTAGCCTAGGACTACTCCTGCTCCTGCTAGCTGGGGCCTAGCTCCATACCCAGGGAAGCTTAGTCTCCGCCCAGGCTAGGGGGCCACTTTCTGGCATCTGCCACTTTCATCTTTGCAGGTTCAACCAGTAGAAAACTGAGCACATATCCCAGAGACACGCAGGAAGAACACTGACATGAACAGTCACAGAGTCTGCCACAGACTAGGTGCTGCCTTCAGCGGGACCCACACACAGGCTTGCACACCACACCAGCACAAACAGCCCAGTACCCTCCTCCCCTTGAGCTGGCAACAGACAGCAGCTCCCTGGTGCAGGCGCGCGCACACACGCCTTCAGGCCCACCAGCACACGCACACTCACAGGTGACCCAAGCACTAGCACAGCCCCTCTCCCCACCCTGCACCCCTGTTCATATCCCAGCCCCTCTCGCCTACTCCAAGAGCCTCAATGGCTGCTCCAGTGTGGAGTTTGACAGCAAATGCACATGCACACCCCATGTTTGGGGCAGACACGCTGCCCAGCAGCTGGCTGGCACCACGCACATGGGCTGTGAGCCGTGGTCCCACTCAGCTGTCAGCATGGAGCCCTTCACTCACCTCACTCACTCCCATCCCCCAGCAGCTGGTGTGTTATCACACAGTGCTCTGGTCCTGGGGGCTGAAGGTTACCCCAGGATTACCCTGAAGGAAGGTTACCCTGAAGGTCACCCCTGGAGAGGGCTCTTCCCTCTCCAGGAGCAGACATTCAGACCTCCACCCGCCCTAGCAGGCTGGGGCTCCCAGACCCTGGCCTGACTCCAACAGCTGGCATCACTGTGCAGTACTACACATGGGGCAGGGAGTGAGATAACAGAGAGCATTTAGAAAAAATTTAATAACAAAGTAAGAAGGCGCAACAGACTATGGTGATCAGGCACAGGGCTCAACCAGATGAGTGTACTGCCTCGCCCCTTTCATACCACTTTCTGCCTCTGTCTCTTTGTTCCTTCCTGCTTCCCCTTACCCTATGCCTTATCACTTACTGTAAACTCTGACAAATCCCAAAACTGTATATAAAGGGTGAATAATAGTATTCATTGATGCAAATCTACAGGGAATATACAGTCAGTTCTGCAGTAGGACTTAAAAAACTCTTTAACATCACAGATCCAAAGAATAAATTATCTAGTCATTAGACACAAACAAAACCATGACCACATACATCTAAAATGAAAGTTTAACAAGAATAAGTGTAAACATAGAAAACAAACAGAATCCTAAAGGCTAATATGGCTAATATTTACTACCTATATACATAACCTCCTGGGAACTAGGCATCTCTGCTATTAAAAGACAAAATGTGCAAAAGTGACAATTATTTGTCATGTAAACAGCAGTCACTGAGTGTTGCAGGAAGAACGTTTGAAAGCATGACAGACACCAGTATGGTCAGATCATTCTCCATTTTATTTCCTGAATAGCCTAGCTTTTATAGTGAACATAACAAGGGTGGATAGTGTCTCACACAAGATTATTGGTCAAAAGCACTCAGAAAAACAACTACAAGAAAACAACCCCCTTGTGATTAGCAGTCACGTAGACCTTGTCCTTGAAGCCAACTACTGGCAACAATATTTTTCTAAATTCCTCAATTGGGCGATGTGGGAACACTGTCACGGGAACTTCTCATAGCTGCCTTGGTAGCTTGGTTTGCTCAGCTGCAGCAAGCCATGGGATCTTTGCTGTTTCAAAAATCCCTCAACAACTGAGGTCTGTCATTTTTCACTCTTCCACTGTCATTGCATAGCTGGACTACTGGGGAATGGTTAGATAGTAAAATAATAATAATAATAATCATCATCATCATCATCATCATAAAAATAAATAATAAATTAATAATACTAATAAAAAAGAAAACAGAAATACAATTTCAGATAATTGAACATAAGTTAAATTCATTATAAAAGTAGAAGTAATGAGCCAAAGTATGGATCATAAACAATCCTTTTATTCAGTGGGTCACTGTTAACCATTGCCTATTTTTGGTAGAATATAGACTTTTTTTTTCCCCTATATGTATAACTGTTTATGAGAGACAGTAAAGTCCTTGTTCTAAACTGACTATTTGTGCATTAAAAAGACTAAATAAGATATGCAAATGTTTTTCTTATTTTTTGTTTGTTTGTTTGTTTCTTTTTTTTTTTTTTTTTTAAGCTGAGGACTCCCAGAGACGCTTATGTCTTCAGTGGGTAGTTAGGTTCTTCTTCCTTGTTCCTTTCTTCATCTTGAAAGCTTTTCAGCCATTTATTTGCATGATGGCCTGACTTCATTAAAAATATTGTAAAACAGCCCCATGACTGCTGGGTTTGGCATCTTACTAATTCAACTCCATTTGATTTTACATTTCTGTATTCCCAGATCTCTCCTGTATCCTGGGAAGGTACTTCATCCAACAGGTTGTTACACAAATACTGTTGCTGCTACTTTCTCAGTGATATGATGTCCTCAGAAAATATATTAGTATTTTAAGTTCCAAGTGGGTGAAGTCAACCAGTATGCAATAAATCACCTGTCCAGAGGCAGTACTTTCTATTGCCAAAACACAGCTATCTAGTGTCTTTTGAGATGCCTGTAAGTACAATTTCTAGCCTCTAGCTATTACTTCTGTTGCAGAGCTCTTGAAGTAACGTTTTTTTTTTTTTTTTTTTTTTTTAATAATAATAATAATAATAGTAGTAGTAGTAGCTCATAGTAATTCTCTTTGGACAGGATGATTAGTAACTGGTGATAGTATTGTGGTGATGGTGATAGTATTCTGCTTGCGATAACATCTTCACCTCAACCAAGTGAATGATACTTCCCAGAAACATTGTTCTAGTGAATTCCTGCCCAATAGGTCAATCTTTTTTGTTTGGTTGTTTCTTGTTTGTTGTGTGCATGTGTTTTTTCATGTTAGTTTTTTATCTTAAACATTGAACAAAGCCTCTCCTTACTGAACTATGTACAGAATACTATGTACAGGAACATTCTTTCACTTGCTAACTATTTGCAAGGATCTTAAATATGTACAGATTGATCAATTATGTAGCAGGAGCAACCTAGGAAAGTCTCTAGGATGGTCTCATTCACTACACAAGATAGTATCTTGTATAGTGTCAAGATTTATCTGTGACATTGCATAGATAGTGTCAATGAAATGAAGCATAAAAAAGTTGCCTTTCTATAAGTCTAGTCATAGAAAGAGTTAGGAAAATCTCTTGGACTCTCCAATATTTCCACCTGGGTGCTGTCTGACAAATACTTAAAGGTGGCAGAAGTTCAGGTGATAGATTTCCAGTTGGTCCACTATCTCATCTATAGGAAGAAAAGCTGAGGAGTTTCTGGAGCACTCCGGGAAAAATAAAAATAAAAAAATATCTGAGTGAACTTGCTGTGCACACCAGCATGGCCCTAATAACCATCTGTATCATAATTATAAAACACACTTGATATTTATCCTTATATCTCACAACTTACTCCTGCAGTACCTCCAAAGGGTGCATTTTTCATGGGTGGAAAATACCCATTAATTTTGGAAGTCCTGCTATTCTTCAGTCTCAGATGGCATTAGATGCTATGTTTATGAAATTAAGCAGAATTCTGTAGCTCACATCAATGGTCCCCTCATCAGCAGGTGAAAGCAGATAATAGCTCAAGTCTAAAATCAGCCCAGGACATCCAAACAATTCAGAACTGAACTGGGAACAAGGAATTTTTATAGTGGCATCACCAAGACTGGGACTGACAGCTATGGGCTGAGCTGAAATAGACCCACAGGCAGTGGTGGGGGCAGGCCCCATGAGGAAGCAGGCAGGGAAATAAAGGTCTCTTGGTGCACTCAAAGTCCTGAAAAACAACTACTTTCTCCACATTTCCTAATTCAAAGTAAAAGGGAAAGCTTAGACTGCAAGCTCTTCAGAAGGGGTGGCAGCGTGGCTTTTTATAATAGTGTTTCGATGTTGTTGGGACTGGGTTTAGGAATGAAAAAGTGGAGTCCTTGTGTATAAGGATCAGGGGATTGGCCAACAATGTAGACATCGTGGTGGGGGTCTGCTATAGACCACCAAACCAGGATGAAGAGATGAATGAGGCATTCTATAAGCAGCTGGTGGAAGTCACTCAACCACCAGCGCCTGTGCTCATGGGGGACATTAACTTCACAGACATATGCTGGAAATACAATACAGCCCTGTGGAAGCAGTCTAGAAGGTTCCTGGAGTACATGGAGGATAGCTTCCTGACTCAGCTGGTTAGTGAGTAGACGGGGTGCCCCACTAGACCTGCTGTTCATGAACAGAGAAGGGCTGGTGGGAGATGCGGGGATAGGGAGTTGTCTTGGCAGAGTGACCCTGACATGGTAGAGTTCACTATTTATGGTGAAGTCAGGAGGGGGTCAGTAAAACTGCTATCTTGGACTTCCAGAGGGCAGACTTGGAATTGTTCAGGGCACTGGTAGGGAGGGTTGTTGGGAGTCCATCCTGAAGGGCAGAGGGGTCCAGGAAGGCTGGATGCTCCTCAGGAAGGAAGTCTTAATGGTGCAGGAGTAGGCTGCCCCATGTGCCGTAAGATGAGCCGGCGGGGAAGAAGACCGATGTGGCTGAACGGGGAGTTTTTGCTAAGTGTCCAGGAGAAACAGAGGTGGAAGACAAGACAGAAAACTCAGGGAGAGTACAAGGAAGGTGCCAGATTATGCAGAGAAAAAAACCACGAAGACCAAAGCCCAGCACAAGCTCAACCTGGCTACTACGGTTAAGGATAAAAATAAATGTTTTTATAAATATATTAATTGCAAGAGGAGGGCCAAGGAGAATCTCCATGCTTTACTGGATGCAGGGGGGAACATGACTACTGAGGATAAGAAAAAGGCTGAGGTTCTTAATGCCTTCTCTGCACATGTCTTTACTTGCCAGACCACTTATCCTCGGGGTACTCAGCCTCCCGACCTGGAAGTGTGGGACATGGAGCAGAAGAAACCCCCCACAGTTCGGGTGGAAACAGTTAGACAACTGCTGCTCCACCTGGACTGTCACAAGTCCATGGGGCCAGATGGAATCCACCCAAGGGTGCTGAGGGAGTTGGCAGATGTGGTTGCTGGGCAGCTTTCTATCATCTGTCAGCAGTCATGGTCATCCGGAAAGGTCCCAGATAACTGGAGGCTTGCTAATGTGACACCCATCTATAAGAAGGGTCGTAAGGAGGATCTGGGGAACTACAGGCCTGTCAGCCTGACCTGGGTGCCAGGAAAGGCGATAGAACAGGTCATCTTGAACGCAATCACGCAACATATGCAGGTCAGCTGAGGGATCAGGCACAGTCAGCATGGATTCATGAAAGGCAAGACTTGCCTGACCAACCTTATCTCCTTCTATGACCGGAAGACCCACCTAATGAATGAGGGAAAGGCTGTTGACAGAGTCTACCTAGACTTCAGCAAGGCCTTTGACAAGGTCTCCCACAGTATTCTCCTGGAGAAGCTGGCAGCCCATGGCTTGGACAGGTACTCTCTTTTCTGGGTTATAAACTGGCTGGATGACTGCCCAGAGAATAGTGGTGACCAGAGTGAAACGCAGCTGTCACCAGTGTTGTTCCTCAGGGGTTGCTGTTGGGACCCATCCTCTTTAATATCTTTATTGATGATTTGGAGGAGGTAATTAAGTGCAGTCTCAGTAAGTTTGCAGGTGACAACAAGGTGGAGGGAAGTGTCAATCTGCCAGAGGGTAGGAAGGCCCTGCAGAAGGACCTCGACAGAATGGATCAATGGGCAGAGGCCAATAAGAGGTTCAACATGGCTAAATGCTGGGTCCTGCACTTTGGCCACAGCAATCCCATGCAACGCTACAGGCTTGGGGAAGAGTGACTTGAAAGCTGTGCAGGATCTGGGGATGCTGACTGATGGTCACCTGAACGTGAGCCAGCAGTGTGCCCAGGTGGCCAAGAAGGCCAATGGCATCCTGGCCTGTATCAGGAATAGTGTAGCCATCAGGACCAGGAAGTAATTGTTCCCCTGTACTCCACTCTGGTGAGGCCACACCTCAAGTACTGTGTTCAGTTTTGGGCCCCTCACTTCAAGAAGGACAATGAGGCCCTGGAACCTGTCCAGAGAAGAGCTACGAATTTGGTGAAGGGCCTGGAACAAAAGTCCTGTGAGGAGCAGTTGAGGGAACTGGGGTTCTTTACTCTGGAGAAGTGGAGGCTCAGGGAAGACCTTATTGCTTTCTACAACTACGTGAAAGGAAGTTGTTGGGATCTAGGAATCAGCCTTTTCTCACAGATAACAGGTGATAGGATTAGAGGGAATGGCCTCACGTTGCGCCGGGAAAAGTTTAGATCGGAAATTAGGAGACTTTTTTTCTCAGAAAGAGTAGTCAGGCATTGGAATGGGTTGCCAAGGAAGTGGTGAAGTCAACGTCCCTGGGGGTGCTCAAGGAAAGGTTGGACCTGGTGCTTATGGACATGGTTTAGTGGGTGACATTGGTAGAAGGTGATGATCTTGAAGGTCTTTTACAACCTTAATGATTCTATGATTCAGATCAGTAAAAGTTTCTTTATATCACTATCTTAAGGAATCATTTTTCTCCACTGTCTATACTGGAAATCTAGCAATACATAAGTTTTAATGTAAGCAGTTATTTACTTCAATAAAATAGTGAAATTATTCTGTAGCATTCCTAGGCTAAGTCTTAACAGCTTCCTATGTACTGTTCAATATAATTTAATTGCCCTATATAGGTTTCTAGTCTTTTTCCAAAGCCACATGTAGGTGGTTCAACCATATTTTTGACCTTCCTTTAAGTTATATATATATACATGTATATATATATTAAATTATAAGATGTGTCTAGATAACCAGCTATGGTATATGTAAAAAGATTTGGTGTTATACTCTAAGCTTATTAGCATGATCTACAAGTGGCTTGAATGTGTTACCATACACTTGTCATAGATGAAGTGTGCTTGTATACATTCATATATGTATTCTTATTAATTGCATGATTTTCCTACCCTGATTTCTGTCTTTAAGCCATATAAGTTGGTTCATGAAAATAGTGAGGTGAACCTAGTCCTAAGAATTTTAGTTAGTATCATAGATTTCCTTCTGGTTAGGTATATAATTATTCCTTTGTTAAACACTGTAAGGAATCTCTGGATACAGCCCATTATCTTCTCAATCCATCAATGCTATGAGTACCAACAAGCATGTAGACTACTGTAGACTAGTCTTTGAGGATTATACCTACATCACTTAGTAAAGGAAATCAGAAGCAGTCCCAGAGGCCTTGGAGCACAGCATGACTTACATTTACACAGCTCAGCTCTCTTGCCCCATAAATTTCTTGCAACCAAATTTCATGTCAGAGATTAAAACAGTTCACTGGCATATAGTGTTCTCAAAACAGGGGATTGTCTAGGTGCCAGACAGCAGTAGTACTAACTGCTAGTAGTACTAACACTTACACAGAACAAACAATAATGGATTGGTATTTGAGCTCGTGCTTTGATATTGTTCTGGTCAGTAGCTCAGAGACACTAGTTCTCCTCACAATGATATTACAAATTTTGCTTATAGCCTTTTAAGCCCCTTTAACAGTTAAAGTCATATTTTTCTACACAGACTGGCTACGTGTGTCACAAGAAAAAGACATGAAAAAAAGGAGGTTCTCATTCTGATATGGATTTTTGATATAATCTAATTGTAGATCTAAACTGGGAATTAAGTTCTCAAACCTCAGAAGCTAAATAGAGACTGCATGTGATTTAGACTTATTAACAATAACAACAACAGCAACAAGAAAGACAAAAAAAATCTTAGCACATCTTTATGGGAATAAGAATATTAATGACTGTGAGCTATTATGCAGCTATGGTGATGACTGTCAGAGAAAAGTCTATAAAGAGATAAATGCATAGAAGAAAAATATATCTAACAGGATGCTTTTAATCTATTTCTATGCAGCATTTCCCACTGAAAAAAAATAAAACATAGGTTACTCTTGATATTTTGTTGTGATTTTAAATATTTAAATACCATTGGCAATAATGTTGATGGGAAAAAAAAAAAAAAGAGAGAGAGAGATTTGCAATGGGATATTCATCATAACCATTATTAGGTATTTATTTCACCTCACTTTAAACATAAGGAAAGCCAACTTACTTGGTTTCCGTGTTAGGTTAGATACAAACATAACAAGGGCCTTACAGAACTTTATGTAATTATATGTTACAAAAACTTAAAGGTATATATGTATATATATACATAAATATATATATACATGTATATATTTCAGATATCATTCAAAAAAAATACACATTATTTCACTCAGTTAACGATTTCTCACCAAAATAATAGAAACAGAGAGAAACAGAGGTGTGGAAAACAGAATAATAAAAACTTTTGTTCCTTTAAAGTTTGCTTCATATGTCTCTAACAGCATGTATGATTAATACTATGTTAAAATCATTTAGTTTCACAAAATACTGCAACAATTGCAGTATTTACAAGAGTCTTCTGGTCTTCTCTCATTTATGTGCAGTTATTCTCTTAATTATAAACAGATATATAAAATGAAATAACACGGAAGTTGCTTTATTTATTTAACTTTAGCAGTTTTACACATATAATTTGATTATTAATTAAATGAGCATACAATCCTGGAAATTACAAGTACAAATTCTATGGTTTTCCCATGTTCATAGAAGAATGTTTTTGAGTATTTTTTTTTGCTTGCTTTTATTTGTGCACATTTATAATTAACAAAGACTCTTGTAAAATCGCTGCTTCCTGTTTTTATTTTACCTTTAGATTGTCATCTCTTTTATCTTCTTAGACTAGTGTATATCACCTACAAACACATATTGTAACCATAAAACTAATATGTTAAAATGCTAAAGGATAAGATATATTGTTACTCCTTTGGCTTAGTGCCTCCTGGCAATTCTTTTACAGGTATTACAGTTTCAGGGTTTGTTCCTAAGCCATCACAGCTTATTATGAAAAATGACCAATAATTTCTGAAATTATTGCCAGCTTTGCATAGAACAATGAATCCTAATAAATAATACCCTCATTTTTTTCTTGACATTAGAACACCAGTGGCACACTGAAGCTTTGCTTTTAATACTATTTCAGAATATGTCTGGTCCAATGTGAGGGCACTGCAAAATATCCATCTGACTCTGATTGTCTCTAAATTTATAGGAAAATTTTGGATATCAGCCATCCCTCTAGTAATTTCTGAAAGTGCTTCCATACTTTTCATTCAATTAAATTGAAGGTAAATGAATGGAAAAATAAGAGAAGTAGAGAAATACTGTTTATTTCTGGTTGATACACAAAATATTAGAATTAGATACAAGTTTTTTTGTTTTTTTTTTAATTTAAAAAAAGGTAATAACATTCAAAGTAATTCAGTAGAATAGTTAGTTTTATCTATATAAAATAATTCATTAACAATTCATAACATGCATTGCCTGCAAACTACCGTCATGTTGTTATTAACATATCTGTCATTTTAGGTCTTAAAGTGATTATGTTTACATGAAGTTCTATTATCAGAATATTGGCCCAGGGTGAACAAGCGAAACGACTAGGCTGCTTTCTAGCCAAGGTATTAATAAAGACTTTCAGACAACGGTATAAAATCTCACCAACAACAAATCAGTGTGCATCTATAGAAGTACAATTGAGATACATTTATTTACATAAGTTTGCAATTTGATTGTATATGTTTATTAAATTCATCTAGTGTATTTTATCTATTGGATAAAAATCTAACACATTTATACTAGTTAATCTTTATTTTTTAGGAATATGACAGTGTTTGTAAGATCTCCCTTGAATTTAAGAGCTTTTTTAGTCTGGTACCCATCTGTAGATTTGGATATGAGTCCATATTGCTCACATTTGGAGAAAAATGTCACAGAATTATTCTGTTGTATAAGCACTTTTTCCAAATGTCTTTGTTCCTGATATTCTGTGTCACCTTTTTACTTCTTGTCTTCTGAAAGATGAATTATGACATATAAATTCCAATGTTTCAAACTGGAAAATCTCAAGGAGTTTAATATGCAACTATGAAACTATATTCCAGAACCTCATGAACTTATTTCTCTGACTAACCATTAATTACATAAAGCAGGGCTTAACATTATAGTCAGGAATTGTGATTATAGCTTCCACAGCCATATTCAAGTAGTATTCGTAATCATCCTAGCAGTATGACCACAGTCACAAGTGAGACCTGACTATGTCCTCTGTTTTATTCCTTCCCTTACTTCTCCCTTTTCTGCCAAAGGTGTTGGATGAGATTGACTTTCATTAAACCATCTCTAACTATATAAAAATTAGAAATCTAAACCTGAGTTTATCAGGTTAAAGTCTGATTTGTCTTTTTACAGCCATCAGAAAGAAACAGGTGTCCTCAGTAACTGATTTATCTCACAATAAAATTAAAAATTATGTTGAAATCACTTCAGGAGGTTCTTATTTCTCACTGGCTAATACATAATTCCATGATTATTATCTCAGACTTAGAAATTTATATTTTATTACCTTATTTAGAAATGTTCAGTACCTGAACATTTCATTATAGTAATGAAATTCAGAGTAGCTAGATGAAAAATTGGTTATCCTGTATGAGCCACAGCCAAGTTTTCATCTACAGAGTTCACATAAATAGAAACAGAAAATTGTCTTTAAACCTGTATATTGTAAATTATAATGGATTTTGACTTACACAAGTTTGTTTACTTAGCAACAATTCTTCTGTTAAATTGTTGCATGGGATTTAACCTATGAGTAAAACTCAGATTACTGTTCTCAGACACTTATACTAACTACACCTGATTCACTATTTCTGATTTAATATGAGGCTGATAGGTTGAGTCATGTGGAATAGTTTGTTTTTTTGGACTTTCAGAGTAAAATTCTTTATAAAGGTACAATTCTTCAGAAAGGTTTTCTTTCCCAATGTAAGAAAAAAATATAATATGGATCTCTAAATGTAAATCTTTAATATTATGGTTTCTGCATTCAGTTTCAATAAATATCAAATGAAATTGTGTTCTGTATGTAACTGAGTTTGAAATATGTACTGGTGTTTCAAAGAGAGTTTTTGGTCTGACTCTGTAAGCAATTTATTTATATATTTCTTCTTATATTAAGAGATTAGAAAAAAATTATTCATATGAATGCTTCAGTGTAGGCTTCAGTCCATGTGTAGGTACCTAAAGATCTGTTCTATATTAATCTAGATATTATAGAAATCACAATAATGTTCCCTTAACTTTGGTATAATTCAACACACTGTCTTTTGTTGTGGTGGTTGTTGGTTTTGGTTTTTGGTTAGCTGGTGGTTGAGGGTTTTTGGTTGTTTGCTTGTTTTGCTTTGTATATACAACTGTTCTCATAAATTGCCATCACCGACCTGACCTCTTTGCAAAATAAGTATTTTTAGAAGCTGTACATATTACTGTTTATCCTTCTATGGTGTTTCTTCCCCTTCTGGTCTGCATGAATGAATGAAAGAAACCAGCAAGATTTTCAGGATTGTACTCCACTTCTTCCTTTAGTCTTGTAAGCAGAGAAGAATTTGCAAATCATAATGCTATATCAGGAAATGCCCTTGTTGAGATCTATTTTTAAGAACTCAGTATGTGAGAACAACTGTAGACATATAGCTCATGCTGCAAATAATAGTAATGAAAAGCAAAGTTTATAACACTACTTAATTTATTTTATTCAGCTTTTGAAAAAATGTGAGGGTAGTGGATTTGTAAATACTTTTTGGGATCATTTTGATTTGCTGACTATTACTGGCTGTCAACTCATCTTTTTTCAAGTTTGTCCATATAGATTTGTCAGTTTTGTTGTCTATTACAGAATTGTTGAAAACATTTTTTGTTGTTGTTGTTGTTTGTTTGTTTTTGGGGGTGTGGGATAGGGAGGGGACATAGTTCTGACCTATTAAGAAGCAATCCTGTAACTACATGAGAAATTTTACACTATGGAATGCAGTTTGAATAAAAATCCATTTTTCTGATTGTTTGTGATTGTCCCCAAATAGATTTTGCTTGCTAATACTACTAAATTGTAATTAGGACCTGAAAAGAAGGAAATGTGGTTTTGTTCTCTCTTTTACCCCAAAGCAGCTGTAAAATTTAATCCTATTGAGTCTTTTTGTCCAGTGACTGACTTAATTAACCATAATGCAAAGACTAACAATGTAAAACCTAATCCCATATTCAATTTTAAAATTTGTAATTAGGTGAGATGGTAATATTCTAAATATTTATTTATTCTAAATAAAAAAAAAAAATAAATTTGTAATTAGGTGAGATGGTAATATTCTAAATATTTGTCTCTCTTGAATATTTTTTCATAGATTTTTTTTTTTCAGGATGTATTTTTAAATTTACAGTGGAAATACTACTCAATCTAAGTTAACAGACATTAGCTTTCTTCTGCAGCATGCTGTGTTTTTGTTTTGTTTTGTTTTGTTTTGTTTTTTACTTTCCTTAAAAATGTGGATATTAGTTGATTGTCCACTTAACTGCATTCCTCCAATCTTTTATCACTAAGTAATGGAAAAAGATACTGATACTTGTAGAAAAGACTATTGTTCTCTGCTTGTCAAAGATGAGTGGTAATCTTCCCGTAAATATGTTTACACAGTATTTTAACAGCCACTAGCATTTGAGGCACAGAGACATTCTCTTCCATTAGGTCATTTTCCATTTTCAGACATTACATTTCTATTCAAATCATAATTTTATGGTATATTAAGTCTACCCACACGGCAGGTGATATTCCAGTGGTAATAAAATCTTTTGTTTCTAATGACATGCTCAATATTAGACAAAGATCAGCTAATAATCATTGGTTTCAGTAAGATACAAGGAGAAAAAGTCTATTCAGCTAGTAAATTGCGTCAGCTTTATTAATTATATCAAGCCATTACTTCCAAAAATTTTCAGAACAAACTTACCTCATATATACTATTCCTTGTTATGGAAATATTGGACTTACGTTTTTGTGTAAGGAATATAAGCAATGTGCTATATTTTATGCTAAAAATCTAGAGAAGCCAGCCATGTAGAGAAGTTATAAATGACTGTCTTTGCTTACATAGCCTTCATAGTATTGTGAAGTCCAAAAATCATCAGAGGAGCTTTGAAAACAAACAAACAAACAAAACAAACAAACAAAAAAACAAAAACAAACAAACAAAAAAAAAACAGAGGCTTAACTGAGTAGTTACAGGAGTAAGCAATGATTCTAGGTTAGGAAAAAAAAAAAAAAAAAAGTTTTTATGTTTGTTCTCTAAGGACTGTCTGTACATGAACAATTTATGGTTACTTTTTTTTTTTTTTTTTTTTTTTCTTGAGTACTGCCTCTTTATTTACACCTTAACAAGATTAAGAAGTGATAGACCGTTGCATGGTTCCATCAATTCCAAAAATACAGAACACCTGAACAGATTTCATGTCTCCAATGACTTTTTATTGATTTGTTTGTATATGTGAGTGAACATGTAAAGAATATAAAGAATATAAGTACACCTTTAACCAAAAGAGAGAGCACAATCCTTATCCCTGTCCTATGTATGACTTATTTTTAGGTTACTCCTAAACTCCACTCAAATTCCAGTTAACCACTGGATGGTTCCATTCCATTTAACTTTCTGTAAGACAAAAATACAAAGATCCATCTTACAGGACCTCTTCTAAGGGTCACTACGGTTAAGACCATATTGAATATTTTTTCTTTATTCTATTTTTCTATTTTATCAGAGTTCCTGAGAATACAAGCACTGGATGATAGCAGAAATCCATGGGCATGTAATCAGAAACTCCATATAGTAATGCAGACTTGAGAGCTGGATAGAGTTGCTCTTAGGGTTAGAGGGGAAGGAAGGAAGGAAGGAAGGAAGGAAGGAAGGAAGGAAGGAAGGAAGGAAGGAAGGAAGGAAGGAAGGAAGGAAGGAAGGAAGGAAGGAAGGAAGGAAGGAAGGAAGGAAGGAAGGAAGGGAGGGAGGGAGGGAGGGAGGGAGGGAGGGGGAGAGGGAGAGAGGGAGGGAGAGAGGGAGGGAGAGAGGGAGGGAGGGAGGGGAAATAATATCTTTATATTTTGTACATTATTATATTATAAATATTTCTTTATCATTCTTAGGCTTGGAATTTTCAAGCCTAAAATTATCAGTGTTGATCATAAGCAGTGTCCTTAACGGGGGAGACGCTGCTGGGGTAAATTCTTTTTATCTATCTTCTTGTGCCTCTGATTCTGTATGAGCTGTAGCTGTCTTTAATATTTTCCTGTTATCTGTTTTTATTTTTATTTTATTTTTTCCAAATGTGAGAAAATATAATATCACAGGTATCTCCAGCATTTTGGATAATCTCCAAGCATGTACTGAACTTTAAAATATTAAGCTTTTCAAAGCACAGTATGTGTCTTTCTATAATTTGTATAGCATCTGGTTTAATAAGTCTGATCATGGGTAAGGCCTATAAATGTCACCAGGATGAATTATTGGTTGAATTTTTACTTCAGTACTGCTTCTGTAAGATATCGTTCATGAGCTGATAATGAAGATTAAAATCCTTTTAGTCTGCTCGAATGTGAAAAATCTGGAACTTGAATCAGAGACATATTTTGAACAATATTGAGCATCTGAAATTCTCACCGATCACAGTACTTCTGATAAAAATCAGAATCAAATCTCCATTTGATTGAGGTTAATGAAAGTTTTGCCATTGAGTGCTGTGTTATCAGAATTTGTTCCATAATATAAATTGACACCGTAGTTCAGTTTAAGAAAAAAATACTTCTAAATTGTGTGGGAAACAGAGGCTCATGTAACAGAGCTTCACAAAACAAATCTACTGCTTTACTTTATTCAGCCTAATGATTTCCATTATCTCCTTAGTTGATGGAATCCATCTCAAAAAAAAACAATAATCTCTTGAAATCCACTGAGCCACAAATTAGTCATTAGAGAAAATTTTCAGAGATCATTACCTTTCCCATAGATTTTAGCTTTTCATTTCCCAAATACCCACATCTAATGTGGTTCATAATAAGAGGAGAGGAGATTATTCTGTTACAAAAAATGATTCCAATATAATTCAAGCTATTCACTTGTTTATTATTAGAACTGCTGCATTTTCATTAAAGGTCAAATCTGTATCACTTTTAACCTTGAATTTATGACCTTATATACTATTACATTGCAATGAAAAGATAAATGTCATCAACACTGCATTGTGTGCCACATTTATGAGGCATACAGCTAATATTTTCTATGGGAGGAATTGTTTTTCTAAACTAGTAAACCTCTTTCTCTCTTTCGCCCTGCACTGTCTCTTTCTCTCTCTCTCTCTTTCTGTCTCCCCACAGGTCCAATTACTAACACAGAAGGGAAAGTAAGGAATGCAACTCCATACATTGTGAGCTTCTTTCTTTCTTTCTT